>NC_090941.1:868133507-869383507 GCF_040938575.1 Ambystoma mexicanum
CGCCAACCCCCAGCAGCCAGGGGCAGCCTCCACCAGGCCCCCACCCATGTCTCCCACCACCCCCACCCCCCACTCCCGAGGGCCAGCCTCCACCAGGCCCCACCCATGTCTCCCACCCCCCTCCACCCCCCAGCAGTGTAGGGGCAGCCCCCACCAGGCCCCCACCCATGTCTCCGAGCACCCCCACCACCCAGCCACCAGGGGCAGCCTCCACCAGGCCCCCACCCATGTCTCCCACCACCCCCACCCCCCAGCAGTGCAGGGGCAGCCTCCACCAGGCCCCCACCCATGTCTCCCACCACCCCCACCTCCCAGCAGTGCAAGGGCAGCCTCCACCAGGCCCCCACCCATGTCTCCCACCACCCCCACCACCCAGCACTGTGGGGCACCTGCCAGCAGGCCCCCACCCATGTCCAACTCATGTTCCCCACCACCCCCACCCCCACCCCCAGCACTGTGGGGCACCTGCCAGCAGGCCCCCACCCATGTCCAACTCATGTTCCCCACCACCCCCACCCCCCAGCATTGCAGGGGCACCCACCACCAGGCCGACACCCATGTCTCCCACCACCCCCACCCCCCAGCACTGTGGGGCACCTGCCAGCAGGCCCCCACCCATGTCCAACTCATGTTCCCCACCACCCCCACCCCCCAGCACTGTGGGGCACCTGCCAGCAGGCCCCCACCCATGTCCAACTCATGTTCCCCACCACCCCCACCCCCCAGCACTGTGGGGCACCTGCAAGCAGGCCCTCACCCATGTCCAACTCATGTTCCCCACCACCCCCACCCCCCAGCACTGTGGGGCACCGCCAGCAGGCCCCACCCATGTCTCCCACCACCCTCACTCCCCAGCAGTGCAGGGGCAGCCTCCACCAGACCCCCACCCATGTCTCCGAGCACCCCCACCACCCAGCCACCAGGGGCAGCCTCCACCAGGCCCCCACCCATTTCTCCCACCCCCCCACCCCCCAGCAGTGCAGGGGCAGCCTCCACCAGGCCCCCACCCATGTCTCCCACCACCCCCACCTCCCAGCAGTGCAGGGGCAGCCTCCACCAGGCCCCCACCCATGTCTCCCACCACCCCCCACCCCCCAGCACTGTGGGGCACCTGCCAGCAGGCCCCCACCCATGTCCAACTCATGTTCCCCACCACCCCCACCCCCCAGCACTGTGGGGCACCTGCCAGCAGGCCCCACCCATGTCCAACTCATGTTCCCCACCACCCCCACCCCCCAGCACTGTGGGGCACCTGCCAGCAGGCCCCCACCCATGTCCAACTCATGTTCCCCACCACCCCCACCCCCCAGCACTGTGGGGCACCTGCCAGCAGGCCCCACCCATGTCTCCCACCACCCCCATCCCCCAGCAATGCAGGGGCAGCCTCCATCAGGCCCCCACCCATGTCTCCCACCACCCCCAACCCCCAGCAGCCAGGGGCAGCCTCCACCAGGCCCCCAGCCATGTCTCCCACCAAACCCACCCCCCACTCCCCAGGGACACCCTCCACCAGGCCCCCACCCATGTCTCCCACCCCCCACCCCCCAGCAGTGCAGGGGCAGCCTCCACCAGGCCCCCAACCATGTCTCCGAGCACCCCCACCACCCAGCCACCAGGGGCAGCCTCCACCAGGCCCCCACTCATGTCTCCCACCACCCCTACCCCCCAGCAGTGCAGGGGCAGCCTCCACCAGGCCCCCACCCATGTCTCCCACCACCCCCACCCTCCAGCAGTGCAGGGGCAGCCTCCACCAGGCCTCCACCCATGTCTCCCACCACCCTCCACCCCCCAGCACTGTGGGGCACCTGCCAGCAGGCCCCCACCCATGTCCAACTCATGTTCCCCACCACCCCCACCACTGTGGGGCACCTGCCAGCAGGCCCCCACCCATGTCCAACTCATGTTCCCCACCACCCCCACCCCCCAGCACTGTGGGGAACCTGCCAGCAGGCCCCCACCCATGTCCAACTTATGTTCCCCACCACCCGCACCCCCCAGCACTGTGGGGCACCTGCCAGCAGGCCCCACCCATGTCTCCCACCACCCTCACTCCCCAGCAGTGCAGGGGCAGCCACCACCAGGCCCCCACCCATGTCTCCCACCACCCCCACCCCCCAGCAGTGCAGGGGCAGCCTCCACCAGGCCCCCACCCATGTCTCCAACCACCCCCACTCCCCAGCACTGTGGGGCACCTGCCAGCAGGCACCCACCCATGTCCAACTCATGTTCCTCACCACCCCCACCCCCAGCACTGTGGGGCACCTGCCAGCAGGCCCCCACCCATGTCCAACTCATGTTCCCCACCACCCCCACCCCCCAGCACTGTGGGGCACCTGCCAGCAGGCCCCACCCATGTCTCCCACCACCACCAACCCCCAGCAGCCAGGGGCAGCCTCCACCAGGCCCCCACCCATGTCTCCCACCACCCCCACCCCCCACTCCCGAGGGCCAGCCTCCACCAGGCCCCACCCATGTCTCCCACCCCCCCCACCCCCCAGCAGTGTAGGGGCAGCCTCCACCAGGCCCCCACCCATGTCTCTGAGCACCCCCACCACCCAGCCACCAGGGGCAGCCTCCACCAGGCCCCCACCCATGTCTCCCACCACCCCCACCCCCCAGCAGTGCAGGGGCAGCCTCCACCAGGCCCCCACCCATGTCTCCCACCACCCCCACCTCCCAGCAGTGCAAGGGCAGCCTCCACCAGGCCCCCACCCATGTCTCCCACCACCCCCACCACCCAGCACTGTGGGGCACCTGCCAGCAGGCCCCCACCCATGTCCAACTCATGTTCCCCACCACCCCCACCCCCACCCCCCAGCACTGTGGGGCACCTGCCAGCAGGCCCCCACCCATGTCCAACTCATGTTCCCCACCACCCCCACCCCCCAGCATTGCAGGGGCACCCACCACCAGGCCGACACCCATGTCTCCCACCACCCCCACCCCCCAGCACTGTGGGGCACCTGCCAGCAGGCCCCCACCCATGTCCAACTCATGTTCCCCACCACCCCCACCCCCCAGCACTGTGGGGCACCTGCCAGCAGGCCCCCACCCATGTCCAACTCATGTTCCCCACCACCCCCACCCCCCAGCACTGTGGGGCACCTGCCAGCAGGCCCCCACCCATGTCCAACTCATGTTCCCCACCACCCCCACCCCCCAGCACTGTGGGGCACCTGCCAGCAGGCCCTCACCCATGTCCAACTCATGTTCCCCACCACCCCCACCCCCCAGCACTGTGGGGCACCGCCAGCAGGCCCCACCCATGTCTCCCACCACCCTCACTCCCCAGCAGTGCAGGGGCAGCCTCCACCAGACCCCCACCCATGTCTCCCACCACCAACACCCCCCAGCAGTGCAGGGGCACCCTCCACCAGGCCCCCACCCATGTCTCCCACCACCCCCACCCCCCACTCCCCAGGGCCAGCCTCCACCAGGCCCCCACCCATGTCTCCCACCCCCCACCCCCCAGCAGTGCAGCGGCAGCCTCCACCAGGCCCCCAACGATGTCTCCGAGCACCCCCACCACCCAGCCACCAGGGGCAGCCTCCACCAGGCCCCCACTCATGTCTCCCACCACCCCTACCCCCCAGCAGTGCAGGGGCAGCCTCCACCAGGCCCCCACCCATGTCTCCCACCACCCCCACCCCCCAGCAGTGCAGGGGCAGCCTCCACCAGGCCCCACCCATCTCTCCCACCACCCCCCACCCCCCAGCACTGTGGGGCACCTGCCAGCAGGCCCCCACCCATGTCCAACTCATGTTCCCCACCACCCCCACCCCCCAGCACTGTGGGGCACCTGCCAGCAGGCCCCCACCCATGTCCAACTCATGTTCCCCACCACCCCCACTCCCCAGCAGTGCAGGGGCACCCATCACCAGGCCCCCACCCATGTCTCCCACCACCCCCACCCCCCAGCACTGTGGGGCACCTGCCAGCAGGCCCCCACCCATGTCCAACTCATGTTCCCCACCACCCCCACCCCCCAGCACTGTGGGGCACCTGCCAGCAGGCCCCCACCCATGTCCAACTCATGTTCCCCAACACCCCCACCCCCCAGCACTGTGGGGCACCTGCCAGCAGGCCCCCACCCATGTCCAACTCATGTTCAACACCACCCCCACCCCCCAGCACTGTGGGGCACCTGCCAGCAGGCCCCACCCATGTCTCCCACCACCCCCACTCCCCAGCAGTGCAGGGGCAGCCTCCACCAGGCCCCCACCCATGTCTCCCACCACCCCCACCCCCCAGCAGTGCAGGGGCAGCCTCCACCAGGCCCCCACCCATGTCTCCCATCACCCCCACCCCCCAGCAGTGCAGGGGCAGCCTCCACCAGGCCCCCCCATGTCTCCCACCACCCCCACCCCCCAGCACTGTGGGGCACCTGCCAGCAGGCCCCTACCCATGTCCAACTCATGTTCCCCACCACCCCCACCCCCCAGCACTGTGGGGCACCTGCCAGCAGGCCCCCACCCATGTCCAACTCATGTTCCCCACCACCCCCACCCCCCAGCACTGTGGGGCACCTGCCAGCAGGCCCCCACCCATGTCTCCCACCACCCCCACCCCCCAGCACTGTGGGGCACCTGCCAGCAGGCCCCCACCCATGTCCAACTCATGTTCCCCACCCCCCAGCACTGTGGGGCACTTGCCAGCAGGCCCCACCCATGTCTCCCACCACTGCCAACCCCCAGCAGCCAGGGGCAGCCTCCACCAGGCCCCCACCCATGTCTCCCACCACCCCCACCCCCCACTCCCCAGGGCCAGCCTCCACCAGGCCCCCACCCATGTCTCCCACCCCCCCACCCCCCAGCAGTGCAGGGACAGCCTCCACCAGGCCCCCACCCATGTCTCCCACCACCCCCACCCCCCAGCACTGTGGGGCACCTGCCAGCAGGCCCCCACCATGTCCAACTCATGTTCCCCACCACCCCCACCCCCCAGCACTGTGGGGCACCTGCCAGCAGGCCCCCACCGATGTCCAACTCATGTTCCCCACCACCCCCACCCCCCAGCACTGTGGGGCACCTGCCAGCAGGCCCCCACCCATGTCCAACTCATGTTCCCCAACACCCCCACCCCCCAGCACTGTGGGGCACCTGCCAGCAGTCCCCCACCCATGTCCAACTCATGTTCAACACCACCCCCACCCCCCAGCACTGTGGGGCACCTGCCAGCAGGCCCCACCCATGTCTCCCACCACCCCCACTCCCCAGCCATGCAGGGGCAGCCTCCACCAGGCCCCCACCCATGTCTCCCACCACCCCCACCCCCCAGCAGTGCAGGGGCAGCCTCCACCTGGCCCCCACCCATGTCTCCCATCACCCCCACCCCCCAGCAGTGCAGGGGCAGCCTCCACCAGGCCCCCCCATGTCTCCCACCACCCCCACCCCCCAGCACTGTGGGGCACCTGCCAGCAGGCCCCTACCCATGTCCAACTCATGTTCCCCACCACCCCCACCCCCCAGCACTGTGGGGCACCTGCCAGCAGGCCCCCACCCATGTCCAACTCATGTTCCCCACCACCCCCACCCCCCAGCACTGTGGGGCACCTGCCAGCAGGCCCCCACCCATGTCTCCCACCACCCCCACCCCCCAGCACTGTGGGGCACCTGCCAGCAGGCCCCCACCCATGTCCAACTCATGTTCCCCACCCCCCAGCACTGTGGGGCACTTGCCAGCAGGCCCCACCCATGTCTCCCACCACTGCCAACCCCCAGCAGCCAGGGGCAGCCTCCACCAGGCCCCCACCCATGTCTCCCACCACCCCCACCCCCCACTCCCCAGGGCCAGCCTCCACCAGGCCCCCACACATGTCTCCCACCCCCCCACCCCCCAGCAGTGCAGGGACAGCCTCCACCAGGCCCCCACCCATGTCTCCAAGCACCCCCACCACCCAGCCACCAGGGGCAGCCTCCACCAGGCCCCCACCCATGTATCCCACCACCCCCACCCCCCAGCAGTGCAGGGGCAGCCTCCACCAGGCCCCCACCCATGTCCCCCACCACCCCCACCCCCCAGCAGTGCAGGGGCAGCCTCCACCAGGCCCCCACCCATGTCTCCCACCACCCCCCACCCCCCAGCACTGTGGGGCACCTGCCAGCAGGCCCCCACCCATGTCCAACTCATGTTCCCCACCACCCCCACCCCCCAGCAGTGCAAGGGCACCCACCACCAGGCCCCCACCCATGTCTCCCACCACCCCCACCCCCCAGCACTGTGGGGCACCTGCCAGCAGACCCCCACCCATGTCCAACTCATGTTCCCCACCACCCCCACCCCCCAGCACTGTGGGGCACCTGCCAGCAGGCCCCCACCCATGTCCAACCCATGTTCCCCACCACCCCCACCCCCCAGCACTGTGGGGCACCTGCCAGCAGGCCCCCACCCATGTCCAACTCATGTTCCCCACCACCCCCACCCCCCAGCACTGTGGGGCACCTGCCAGCAGGCCCCCACCCATGTCCAACTCATGTTCCCCACCACCCCACCCCCCAGCACTGTGGGGCACCTTCCAGCAGGCCCCACCCATGTCTCCCACCACCCCCACTCCCCAGCAGTGCAGGGGCAGCCTCCACCAGGCCCCCACCCATGTCTCCCACCACCCCCACCCCCCAGCAGTGCAGGGGCAGCCTCCACCAGGTCCCCACCCATGTCTCCCACCACCCCCACCCCCCAGCACTGTGGGGCACCTGCCAGCAGGCCCCCACCCATGTCCAACTCATGTTCCCCACCACCCCACCCCCCAGCACTGTGGGGAACCTGCCAGCAGGCCCCCACCCATGTCCAACTCATGTTCCCCACCACCCCCACCCCCCAGCACTGTGGGGCACCTGCCAGCAGGCCCCACCCATGTCTCCCACCACCCCCACCCCCCAGCAGTGCAGGGGCAGCCTCCACCAGGCCCCACCCATGTCTCCCACCACCCCACCCCCCAGCAGTGCAGAGGCAGCCTCCACCAGGCCCCCACCCATGTCTCCCACCACAGAACTGTGGGGCACCTGCCAGCAGGCCCCCACCCATGTCCAACTCATGTTCCCCACCCCCCCACCCCCCAGCACTGTGGAGCACCTGCCAGCAGGCCCCCACCCATGTCCAACTCATGTTCCCCACCACCCCCACCCCCCCGCACTGTCGGGCACCTGCCAGCAGGCCCCCACCCATGTCCAATTCATGTTCCCCACCACCCCCACCCCCAGCACTGTGGGGCACCTGCCAGCAGGCCCCCACCCATGTGCAACTCAAGTTCCCCAGCCAACATGTCATCACAATCTAGATCCCTGGTCCCTATGGTCAGCCTCCAAATGCAAAACACCCACCCGAGTATTGCATCCACACTCTCATAATTTGCAATTACATCACAGAACACCAATTGCAAGTTCCGAAACAAACACATTTCCCTCACATACACCCAATGGGTGTCAGTGAATCTCAAAACACATATCATGAAATGCATGAAACCAATGAGATACCACACATTGAAGTTCACCAAAAAAAATATGTATTAAAGGAAACATAAATAAAATAAAAAATGAAGAAACAGAAACGTGAATGTACAAAAATGAAAAGAAGCATGTCCGTTAAAAAAAGCAAAACCAAAAATAAAATTCCAAAGTAATGTTGTCCAAAGTCAATGTCCACAAAACAAAATCCAATGGTAAATAAAAAAGAAAGCCATTGCTCCATGGTTAAAAAGTGAAAAAAAAATACAATCCAACTGTGAATTATGTACATGGGAACAAGCCAGGGTCCATTATCCCAACAAAATAAAGGAAACCTATCTAACTACACTAACTAATAAAATAAACTATATACAAAAATGTGGCCAATGTCCGAAAGGTCCAAATAAAATAAAAACAAAAATGAAACCTAACACTACCTACATAACTATGTACAAGGGCAGCGGGCTAGTTTCATGGCTCACTTGTGGATGTCCCGGGCCAGGGCATCATCGAACTCCTCCTCAATGTCCCGGAGGCGGTCCTCCTCCATGGCCCCGAGGGTCCACAGGGCCGTCGACGTCTCCACCTCCAAACCCCTGCGGATTGCATCGAGGCACTCGGTTCGCCTCAGGGCCCTCCGCATGGAGTTCTCTGCCCTGACCATTGTGAGCCGTGCCTCTTCTGCCCTCTGCCGCTCCGCATCTATGGCGTGGCCCAACCGCTGCCACACGGAAGACACTCTCTATCCTGGCTCCTCCTGCCCTCCGGCTGATGCCTGCCCCTCCGATGTTGAAGGCCCCGAGCCTTCATGGCTCCCACCACATTGCTGCTGCTGCTGTGCCTCTGCCCGTGCACTGCCTCCTGCTGCCTGCACATCCTCCGCCGGCTGGGGTGCAGTCGTAGATGTGGCCACCCCTGCTGGACGTCCGACTCCCGACTGTGGCAGGGATGCCTCCTCCACCAGCCTGGCCGCACCGTCAGAGGCAGCTCCACAGGGCACCCAGGTGACTGATGGGTGGGAAGATGGCACAGAGGACGACTGGCGTGTAGGGGGTCCAGTTGAGGAGGGGGTCGGAGCAAGCCCCATCAGACGGAGGAATCCGGCCTGGGTGACCTGTCCCAGCAGGCTGACGTGGTCAACGAGCCATTCGAGATGACTTGCAGTCTCTTCATGAAAAGACTGAAGGTCACCTCGCATGGCCCGTTGCCGCAACGCCACACTAGCCAGGACAGGCTCAACCCAGACCTGGATAGCCACGTCCGCAGGCAGAGGAAGGCCAGTTGACGTGAGCTCATTCCCTGCCTGAAAACGGGTCTGGACGTAGGCATCCCTGCTGGTGCAAGATGATGCAGGGACAGGATTGCACACAGGCACCTCTGCGGCGGCCTGTGCTGCCTCCTGTCCCTGGTCCTGCACTGCACCACTAGCACCAGTGGGATCCCCACCTCCAGACCCCATCTCTGGTGCTTGCACGGCCTCCTCCTCCACCAAACCCCCCACCAACCTGGATGACTCTGTGTCATCTTCCCCTGTTGGGCCCTGTGGGGTCCCAGCTACCCCTTCTGCTGCCGAGGAGTCCAACTCCAACCTCCGCCTCTTGGACCTCCCCCCGGCAGCTGCGGCCTGGGACGCGGCACCGGACTCCTCACTCCCCGACGAGATGACAACATGGGAGGGGAGCCGGGCCTTGCGTCTCCGGCTGGCGGTGGGATCCCTGCCGCTGTGCTCCACAGCACCTTCTCCGCCCTCTTCATCAGTTGACGCTGCAGACAGGGAGAAACAAAACACAGGCATCAGGGCACTGTACAATGGACACATACACACATGACAGTTGTACATGAGTTGCATTGGCAAACCTCAGACATGTCATCACAATCCCCAACACACATGTCATTACAACTTGCACACATTAGCCATACCACAGCCATATCGCAACTGCCACCACCATCCATACACATACAACAGCATGAGCAGCCAAAGGTGAGCCAGACATCACATGCAACACAGGAAGTGCACCACACATGTACACACACCACCACACTTGCATGCATGTGTACACCTCTGCCAAGTGTCGCAGTGTTCAGACGGGCATCCATGTCACATCTGCCAATCAGGCTTCCACATACCGCTGTCACATGCATCCATGTTGCATCACTGTTGCACCATTGTCAAATACACACACATGTACACAGTGCTGATACATGCAGTCAAAAAGAACATACATGCGTGACATCACGGACATGTCTACTTACATACACATTCATCCAAACATGTGTACCCACACAACTGCATTTGGCATGCAAGCCTACACACACAAGCACCATCCATGTCTCACACATTACAGCCCTCGCATGTGTCAGCCCCACGGCCCTGTACACCCCCACCCATACTCGACCCCATACAAACAGATGTGCAACCTCCACACTACTGAATAATCACCACACGCACTGCTCACAATCAGGATGCATGTACACTCACCGCTCGACTCCAGACGGGTCTGCCTCTCAAGGACCTGGACGTGGAGCGCTGGGGATATGCGTTCCAGGACCCTCATCTGTTCTTCCGACAATTGGCCCCGGCGCCCCTTGGCATCCGCTGCCTTCAAGAGGCTCCGGGCCTTGTTCAGGGTCCTGGACCTGAAGTCCTCCCAGTGCTTCTTGACATGTTGTAAGTCACGGACTGCCACCCCCTCCGCGTTGATGGCAGTCACGATGTCAGTCCAGATCCGAGTCCGTCCTTCCTTGTCGGCGCGGGAACTTCCGAAGAGGGCATCATACTGCCCCAGGACTTGCTCCACCAGGACACCAACTTCGGTGGCACTGAAGCTGGTGCCCCTCTGCCTCTCTGGCCGGGGGTTGTCAGTGGTCCCAGATGGTGTTTGCCCCGACATGACAACCCCAGAGGCAGGAGTGGGTGGGCAACTGGGTCCTGGGGCTGGGCTGTGGAGCGATGGAATCCCAGTCGGGAGTCTTCGGTTCCAGCAGGGGTGGTCACAGCAACAGCACCCCTGGCTGATGTGCAGGCAGCAAATGGCAGGTCATGTGGGCAGCAGACAGTCAGGCAGCAGCAGATGGCAGGTGGGAGCATGCTCGGGGCTCTGGGGGGCAGTAGTTCGGCCTTCTGGGCAGGAGCATGGTCTTCCGTGTGCTTACGCATGGCCAGCTTGATACAGAGTGATTTGGCACGTGAAAAATCTGCACGTCAGCGTGTAATTCGAGGAAAGGCCCTTAGCGCGTAAGCGCGTCTGCACGCATACGCATTTTCATTGGACAGAAGGCACCTCAAGCGCAAGCGCCCCTGTGACTCGCGTGAAAATCTGCACGTCCGCGTGTAATACGAGGAAAAGGCCCATGCGCGTAAGCGCGTGTGGAAACTGCACGTCCGCGTGTAATACGAGGAAAGGGCCCATGCGCGTAAGTGACGTGACACGCGCGTGCGTTTCCCTCAGCACGGGTTAAAGGTGAGCGGGCCCAGCAGTTCGCTGTACGTGCCTTTCGTGGAGACCGACGTGTGTTGCTGCTTCCTGTTGTTTCGTGCGCCATCACAACTTCACTGCTATCAAGGACGTATCTCTTCTTTTGGCGGGGGTATTGGCTACGCGTGTTTTTCTGCATCGCGCTAGTCAGACGGTGAGTCGCACACGCTCTTTTTCCCACTGCGGGTGCCCCTGTGTATCGCACCCATTTTCGATGTCATAGTAGCCTGCGTGTCCCACACGTACGCGTTATTCGTGTTACTGGGTGCCACCGCGTACTGCGGGAGGTTGAATCCATGCACGTAGGCTGCAGGGTTGCGTGCACTTTTTTACTGCAGTTTTGGGGTGCCTGAGAGTTGCGTGACCCGTCACCACATCACTGGGGTCACATACAGCCTTGCAGGTGCAGGGGGGCTGTTAACATCTTGCTTCCCACCTCCTTCACCGCAATTGCCCAGGTCAATTGTGGTGTACACCTCCCATTGGCACCACTCCATCTGTGCCAGCACTACTACATCTGTGCCATGGTTGGGAGGCCACCAAAGGTGAGGGGCCGCCTCAGCTGGGCGTACTCCTCGTGGCGGGTGTGGTCGGGGACGTGGCCGTGGTGACCAGGGAGTAGGGGGACTGCAGGGTGTCCAGGGCAGCCAGAGAGGGGGAAGAGGCAGGGATGCGCCACTTGAGCACAATGTTGTGCCATGTGTCGGTGCAGCCATGCCACCACCCCCTGTGGTTCCGGGGGATGCAGCTCCTGCATCTGGCACTGGCGGCCCAAGGGTAGTGGTAGCTGCAGGTGCAGCTGTGGACACCGCCACCCAGGCTCAGGGTCTGCCAGCGCAGGCTGCGTTGGCACTTGAAGAGCCCTTGGTAGATCTCCAACAGGCCAGGGGGGAAACCATAGGGGCAGGCCGGGCTGCTCAGACCAAGACACGTGTCCCTGGGGCAGTCATGTCATCTGCTGCCCCGAACAGCCGGGTGTTGGCAAGTGCAAGGGCAGATGCACCCAACAGCACCCCGGTTGTGAGTCTGCCAACCAGGACCGTTGCGGTCAATGACCCTGCCACAGCTGATGTTGCTGCGCAGGGTCCATTAGTGGGCACCCAGCTGCCACTGACACAAGTCAGGACTTTGGTCATCCCTCCACCTGCCACTCCCTCGGCTCAATCCACCGAACCCACTGGCCATACTGGTCAGGGCGGCATTAGCCAGCCAGGGTCTGCGCCACAGTCCAAGAGGAGGAAGGTTGCACCTGCAGCACAGACTGGGACCCCACACACAGCCACGACCTCCTGCACGTCGAGGAAGAAGCCTTTCTGTAAGCAGGAACTGGACTTCCTCGTGGACTACGTGCGGGGCCACAGCCGTGACATGCTAGTGGGTGCCAATAGTCAGACTACGGCTGCCCAACGTGACGCCCACTGGAAGCATGTTGCAGAACATGTCAGTTCATTCAGCCATGAGGTGCGCATGGCGCAGGAGTGCAAAAAGCGTTGTAATGACATCAAGCGCAGCACTAAGGCCAAGCGTGCCTCAAATTACAACTTGACTCTGGTGACTGGCAGTGGGCCTGCACCAGAGGAGGAAGAACTCACTCCGCATGAGGCTCTCGTTGCGGAGTTCATACCACCTGAATTGGTCGAAGGAGTGGGAGAGATGCTGGACTTTGATGCCCAGTCCAGTGAGTGTTTATGCGTGTTTGTTGAGGACGTGTGTGTTTCACTTGTGGGATGTGTTGTGCATGATTGCTGTACATGATTGACGTGTACATGGTTCTGATGTGTAAGTAATGCAATGCTACCGTCATGCATGTCTCCTCTGCCTGCATGCGCGACTCCATGTAGGCATGCTCCCTTGCCCCTCCTCTGCCACTCTGCACCCAAGTTCCACCTTTGCACTAGTCTGCTTCAATCTTGCCAATGTGTACTTTCTTGTTCATGTGTCCTGTGTAGATGCTAACTTCCAGCGTAGAATCTGCCAGACATATGCCGTGTGGTACAGCCTTAGTACTCGATGAGGGTATCTCACTTGTACTGTGCATGGGTCAGATGTCCCGCAGGGACATGAGTGCCCATTCATGCTCCATGTGCTTTGCACGCATGCCCCTATGTGTCCTTCACTGGATGATCACTGTAATATAAGTCCTTGGTTACATACATTGCCTGCCATCTCATCAGCCTTCCCATGTCAACTGTGGCTCAGTCCTGCGTGGCACACATGTTTAGGCTCTGACAATCTGTGTGGCTCACAGGCCTCAGCCTGTTCAATGGCCAATGACTCTATCCAACTCTTGTTGTGTCTTCTTCGCACGTGGGCGGCCTCCGGAGTTTCCATCATGTGTCCTGCCCACTGCCCCAGCATCATTTGCAGTGTTGTAATTTGAATCACATTAAGCTGTTGATGCCAGTCAACACTGCCTGTCAATACACAGGTGTATGGTCAGCCTTTTGATACCATGCTAGGCATCCCTGCTTTGGTACTGAGGTGGAAGGGTGCTTGGCTTCTAGACATGGTACACATTGAATGCACAATACACGTGATGTCTGAATTTGACATTGCACTGCCTTCACATTTCCTGGCACACACCATGTAGTGCTTCTACATGTAGGTAGTGAGTGGCGTACACATTTTCTGCACTGCATAGACCCACTTCCATGGAAACTGCTACCTTTCAACAGGTCTGATCACAGAAGCTATTCAAAGTAGACCCAACATGCATGCCAGGTCATATGTTGTGTGTCACATGTCTGCCGGATGCCTTTGCTGTCGGTGTGTGTGTGTGTCGTGTGCTTCTGACATGTGTATTGACCTTTTTCTCTCTATTTTTCAGGTGATGACGCAATGGAGGTGGAGGATGGTGTTGTCATGCCAGACACAGGGTTGGTAACACCACATCAACCCGGCACTAGTGGGGGTCGTGGGGTGGTAGGCCACGAAAACCCGTAAGTGCTGCAGTCCATCTTGTCTCTGGCTGCCTATGAGTCCAGCCTTGATGACGACTCTGACGTCCATGTTGAGTTGGATGAGCATCAAGTCCATGTGTCAGGGGTGAGTGATTCTGATGTGGACACTCCTCTGTCTGCGACACCTGCACTGAGGGATCAGACAGTCTTGGTTCCTCCGCCCGTGGTGGATCGGGACACAGGGTCACCCTCCACACCAGTCACTGATGTGCCTGGGACATCACGTCGACGGGGGCATGTAGTCGTGCAGCCGCAGGCGGTGCCAACACAGCGAGGACCCCCGGTCCTTGGGTCCCGCAGGGTTCAAGCCCGGCAACGTAGTCGCCGCGCGCAACCGCTGTATACTGAGTGGGAGCAAGACATGACTGCCAATTCAGAACGGCAGAGGGCAGCAATGGAGAACATCGCTGAGAGCATGGAGTGTGTGGCCCAATCTGTGCTCCCCACTGCTAGGCAGGTGCTTCTCCAGCAGCAGGCGGCACGGTCCACGGCCCACTCGCTCAGGCTGGGCATGGCGGCCTCAGACAGGGCACGCCAGGCTGAAATGTCATCTCTGCGTCAAGCAATTGCTGCTCATGCAGAGGCGCACATGGATGCCCTGAGGGAGGAGTATGCTTCCCTCAGATCCAATCTGGGTGTCCTTATGATGTCCCAGAGGCAGCAGGCAGAGGAGAGGTTTGCACAGCTTGAGCGTACCATCTCGGCTGAGCTACAGGCTTGCCTGGAGGTGCAGCGGTTGTCCAGCCAGGCTTTGCAGGAGGAACTCCGTGTTACACGTGCTACCTTGCAAGAGGAAGCACGTGTATCACGTGAGGTTCTGCATGCAGACCTACGTCACATCGCCACACAGAACCAGGCTCACCCGTCCGGCAGACTTGCTGCCGACGAGGGGCAAGCTGCGCTAGGCGTGGCCAGGCTACTGTGCCACATCCTCCTTTCCAGGATGAGCCAGACTCGGATGACCATCTATCTCCCACATAGGTCGAGCTGTGCAGGCGTTGAGCCCATGGAGGAATTTTTTTTTGGCTCAGCATCATCGCATGTGGATGTTGAGCAGCACCCTCCCCCCTCCTGGGTGCCTCCCCTCCCCCCGGGTCGTATGTGGCCATTTTTGATTTTTCTTTTAGTTTAGTTAGTTAAGTTTCTGTTTTGATAGTTAGTTTAAATAGGTAATGTAGGTTTTCCATAGTTAGTGTAATTAGTTAATAGTTGAGTTAGTTTAAAATTGCTAGTCTATTGTGCTTTCATGTGACGGTGCGGTGCTTTGTGGCTTTTGAAGGCATCCACTGTCTGTTCCAGCTGGGCCCTTCATGGTTGTCTTGTGTATGTGTTTGCTGCTTGGGGTTCTTGACTCACATATGCCACTCCTGCCTCCCTTATCCATGGGCTCGCAAGGATGGTTCGGTGTTACAGCATTTTACACAAGGGCTTTGGACTGTCATATCTGTGGCATGTCTGGTGCTGTGTGACTTGTGTTGATACCCCTAGTGGGGATGATTTAGGTGCCATTGTTCACTGTTCAGCCTTTGCGAGATGGGGTGTGTCATGATTAATGTGGACATTGATTGCTATGCATTGTGTAGTATGTTTCATATCTTTCCTGTACATGTGCTTGTTGCAATTCATGCTGTAGATAGTGTTCCACACTTTGGAGGTGAAAGATGGACTGATGGTGTGATTTGTGATGTGACTCTCTGACATGGTCAAGTAATGAGATGCCTGATGAGACACACACAGATGACTTTGAAGCATTAATCATGTGTTTCATGCCCTTTCTGCAGGGGGATGAGCCTCCAGAGCACCTTTGCCAGCAGACATGTCCCATTGGACGACGGAATTCTGGACCCGTTTGTTGGTGCCCACATGCACATGTGTGCACAAGCAGAGGCACAGTGATTGCAGACCCACATCCTAGAACTGCTGACATGTTCCAAGGAACTCCAGGCAAGGTGAGCATCACAGGGGGGCCACGACACAGCAAAGCTTGCACCAGGCGAGTTGCACATGCAGGCTTAGTCACAGAACTGAAGGTGAGCTTAGACGAATATTGGTGTTGAAGCACACAATGCAGCTCAGATGTGTTTGTGGACTGATGGCTGTTGATAGTAGGGTTGTCTGGGACACATGCAGGGGCAGTGGCACATACCCTCCGGTACACCAAGGTCCATTGAGGCACTTGTATCAACCATGTAGCCTTCCGAGTCATGGAAAGGGGCAGCTCACAGGGACATACAGCAAGGGACAAATTAGGGTGCAGTGCATGTCTTTTCCACATACTTCATGATAAATGCACTGCCAACTTTGTTTCGGTCATGGTGGTACGCAACTTGCTCTGTAGTCATGGCTTGCTATATGGGTCTGTCTGCTTACCCAGGGAACATTGCATGTTGTGTGAATTGTGACACATTGGTGTTCCATTTGCTACGCACCCATCAGCGGCTGCCTTACTGCATTGACTGTGTATGACCCGTCACAGGGGTGAAGTTATATATGGGTACGAAGCATCAACCACAGATTGTCTGTTTGTAGAGTAGTTTGTTGCTATGGGGCATGTTTGGTGTTGTGTTTTTGTGTAATTGGCACGTACAGGTTGTTGACTGTGCCTCTCTTTGCAGCATTGCAGTGCTCCTGTAACCGGACCTGAGAGTGCGCAGGCAGGAGGCCAGCACTCAAAACCAGAGCTAAGTGTCTTGTTGTTTTCCTTACGAACTGCTCTGCATAGGCTTGCTGGGGAGTGTACTGATGCATGGATGTATGTGTGGTTCAATTTGGTATGTTTTTTTCTCCCTAATCACCTGTGATCCTATGCAATTTTGAAACATGTACCCTCTACCCGGTGTTCCTGCTTCCCGTGCCTATCCAAGCAACGTTCCCTGACCCTCTTTCCCCACTGGGGTTGCGGATGCCTGTGTAAGCCCCGAACTTGCAGGCGCCAAAACCCTAGAGGGGGTGGTTGGTTCGTACCACTCCTGAGCCTGGACTACAGAAGGCCATGACAATGATTGATGTCCAAGTTTGTTTGGATTGTGTATGTGTTCATGCAGGTTGTACATTTTCGTGCATTCCCTAGTTTCATGTGTCATTCCTCCTCCCCTCTCCTGCCACTCATTCCAGTCATCCAGTGTGTCAACACCTGTACCGACTGCATATGCCTGAACCTCATTCCCCACCAGGGTCTCAGGGGCCTGTGTGAGTTTGACCTTGCAGGCACTCGGGACATGGTGGGGGTGGTTGTTTCGTGACACTCCCGCGCCTGTACAGGGGACCTGTGACAGTACACATCCATTCATGGTGCATCATCCTATGTCATGTACCACACATGTCTCACATCCTGTCGTGACATTGTTTTGCTGTGCTACCTTGGTTGTTGCATCATTGTGGTAGTACTTGGCCTTTGTGAGGTACTGCTACGTCAAGTCATCTACTGGAGGATGTTCGGGTTCGTTTTTATGCCTTCGATTTTGTGATTTTGGAAATGAGTGTGGATTCTGAGGGTTCAGGTATCTTTTTACACACAAGGTGGGAGATGTGACGAAGGGTAAAGGTGATCCTGTGGCCAGGTGGAATTGAGGTTTGGAGGCTCCATGACCCAGGTGCAGTTGTTCAGTGGGTCATGGTCATTTGTGAGGGAGGGGGGGTTGTTGTTGATAGTTGCCTTGCCCTGCAGTGTGATGGGAACTCTGACGTAGTAATGGTGGTATCCTATGTACATGTTGTGTTGTGCTGATCAATGCCTGTTCATGTGTTGTGTTTTCCTTTCAGGTGTGAGGGGATAGTTGTGGTTTGACATGCTGGGGTGTACACATGGTGGATGTTCACATGTGATGTGTAGGGAACACTGATGGTCACTTGAGTGCACATGCATATGTGGAGTGCATGTCCTTGCAGAACCACACACTTGCACTCTGATGCACTACATGTACTCCCACCCTTGCATATCCACGTGTACACTGTTTGCCTTCTGGTGCCCACTGTGTCCCGGCAGCACATGTTCTGTGACCGATCATGGATCCAGTACATGCCTAATTTGATGTTTGACGTGGTCTGTCACTTAGATGTGATGCTCAGGGTGTGCATCACACACAATGGCTGTTCACTGTGCTGTGCGCTGAGCAGTGTGATGCAGGAGTAGGACACTGCACACATGAGCTGCAGTGTTGATTTTGCAATGCATAATGTGCATTTGGAAATGACTTATTTTGGGTGGGAGATTTTGTTGGTCTGTCATTTCATCTGATTCCGGGTCAGGCATCATTGTCCGATGCCACTGTGCATTTAGGACATGGCAATGTGTACCTTATGGGGGGTGGGGGTGGTGGGAGACATGGGTGGGGGCCTGGTGGAGGCTGCCCCTGGTGACTGGGGGGTGGGGGTGGTGGGAGACATGGGTGGGGGCCTGGTGGAGGCTGCCCCTGGTGGCTGGGGGGTGGGGGTGGTGGGAGACATGGGTGGGGGCCTGGTGGTGGCTGCCCCTGCACTGCTGGGGGGTGCGGGTGGTGGGGAACATGAGTTGGACATGGGTGGGGGCCTGCTGGCAGGTGCCCCACAGTGCTGGGGAGTGGGGGTGGTGGGAGACATGGGTGGGGGCCTGGTGGAGGCTGCCCCTGCACTGCTGGGGGGTGGGGGTGGTGGGAGACATGGGTGGGGGCCTGGTGGAGGCTGCCCCTGCACTGTTGGGGGGTGGGGGTGGTGGGAGACATGGGTGGGGGCCTGGTGGAGGGTGCCCCACAGTGCTGGGGGTGGGGGTGGTGGGGAACATGAGTTGGACATGGGTGGGGGCCTGCTGGCAGGTGCCCCACTGTGCTGGGGGGTGGGGGTGGTGGGGGACATGAGTTGGACATGGGTGGGGGCCTGCTGGCAGGTGCCCCACAGTGCTGGGGGGTGGGGGTGGTGGGAGACATGAGTTGGACATGGGTGGGGGCCTGCTGGCAGGTGCCCCACAGTGCTGGGGGGTGGGGGTGGTGGGGAACATGAGTTGGACATGGGTGGGGGCCTGCTGTCAGGTGCCTCACTGTGCTGGGGGGTGGGGGTGGTGGGAGACATAGGTGGAGGCCTGGTGGAGGCTGCCCCTGCACTGCTGGGGGGTGGGGGTGGTGGGAGACATGGGTGGGGGCCTGGTGGTGGCTGCCCCTGCACTGCTGGGGGGTGGGGGTGGTGGGGAACATGCGTTGGACATGGATGGGGGCCTGCTGGCAGGTGCCCCACAGTGCTGGGGGGTGGGGGTGGTGGGGAACATGAGTTGGACATGGGTGGGGGCCTGCTGGCAGGTGCCCCATGGTGCTGGGGTGTGGGGGTGGTGGGGAACATGAGTTGGACATGGGTGGGGGCCTGCTGGCAGGTGCCCCACAGTGCTGGGGGGTGGGGGTGCTGGGAGACATAGGTGGGGGCCTGGTGGAGGCTGCCCCTGCACTGCTGGGGGGTGGGGGTGGTGGGAGACATGGGTGGGGGCCTGGTGGTGGCTGCCCCTGCACTGCTGGGGGGTGGGGGTGGTGGGGAACATGCGTTGGACATGGATGGGGGCCTGCTGGCAGGGGCCCCACAGTGCTGGGGGGTGGGGTTGGTGGGGAACATGAGTTGGACATGGGTGGGGGCCTGCTGGCAGGTGCCCCACGGTGCTGGGGTGTGGGGGTGGTGGGGAACATGAGTTGGACATGGGTGGGGGCCTGCTGGCAGGTGCCCCACAGTGCTGGGGGGTGGGGGTGCTGGGAGACATGGGTGGGGGCATGGTGGAGGCTGCCCCTGGTGGCTGGGGGGTGGGGGTGCTGGGAGACATGGGTGGGGGCCTGGTGGTGGGTGCCCCTGCACTGCTGTGGGGTGAGGGTGGTGGGAGACATGGGTGGGGGCGTGGTGGAGGCTGCCCCTGGTGACTGGGGGTGGGGGTGGTGGGAGACATGGGTGGGGGCCTGGTGGAGGCTGCCCCTGGTGGCTGGGGGGTGGGGGTGGTGTGAGACATGGGTGGGTGCCTGGTGGAGGCTGCCCCTGCACTGCTGGGGGGTGGGGGTGGTGGGGAACATGCGTTGGACATGGGTGGGGCCTGCTGGCAGGTGCCCCAAAGTGCTGGGGGGTGGGGGTGGTGGGGGACATGGGTGGGGGCCTGGTGGAGGCTGCCCCTGGTGACTGGGGGGGTGGGGGTGGTGGGAGACATGGGTGGGGGCCTGGTGGAGGCTGCCCCTGGTGGCTGGGGGGTGGGGGTGCTGGGAGACATGGGTGGGTGCCTGGTGGTGGCTGCCCCTGCACTGCTGGGGGGTGGGGGTGAACATGCGTTGGACATGGGTGGGGCCTGCTGGCAGGTGCCCCACAGTGCTGGGGGGTGGGGGTGGTGGGGAACATGAGTTGGACATGGGTGGGGGCCTGCTGGCAGGTGCCCCACAGTGCTGGGGGGTGGGGGTGCTGGGAGACATGGCTGGGGGCCTGGTGGAGGCTGCCCCTGCACTGCTGGGGGGTGGGGGTGGTGGGAGACATGGGTGGGGGCCTGGTGGTGGGTGCCCCTGCACTGCTGGGGGGTGGGGGTGGTGGGAGACATGGGTGGGGGCCTGGTGGAGGCTGCCCCTGGTGACTGGGGGGTGGGGGTGGTGGGAGACATGGGTTGGGGCCTTGTGGAGGCTGCCCCTGGTGGCTGGGGGGTGGGGGTGGTGGGAGACATGGGTGGGGTCCTGGTGGTGGCTACCCTTGCACTGCTGGAGGGTGGTGGTGGTGGGGAACATGCGTTGGACATGGGTGGGGGCCTGCTGTCAGGTTCCCCACAGTGCTGGGGGGTGGGGGTGGTGGGGAACATGAGTTGGACATGGGTGGAGGCCTGCTGGCAGGTGCCCCACAGTGCTGGAGGGTGGGGGTGGTGGGGAACATGAGTTGGAAATGGGTGGGGGCCTGCTGGCAGGTGCCCCACAGTGCTGGGGGGTGGGGGTGGTGGGAGACATGGGTGGGGGCCTGGTGGTGGGTGCCCTGGTGGGTGGGGGTGGTGGGAGACATGGGTGGGGGCCTGGTGGTGGGTGCCCCTGCACTGCTGGGGTGTGGGGGTGCTGGGAGACATGGGTGGGGCCTGGTGGAGGGTGCCCCTGGTGACTGGGGGTGCAGGGGGACATGCATTGGTGGGCAGTAGTGCAAGTTGACATGTGGGTTGGCTGGGGGTCAAGGCCATGGTGGATGGTGTGCCTGCAGGACATGTGCAGGGTAGGCCCCTGTGGTGTGAGCCACCTGCAGGGGCCGTGGAGGGTGTAGAGGGAACACCTGGGAGGACCCACACGTGCAATTCACTTGTGGTTCTCCCCGCGCACCCCTGTAATACACGTACCCTGATGGAATCGCGTGTGGAACTTCACGTGTACCCCTGTAATACACGTACCCTGCTGAAATCGCGTGTGGCACTTCCTGCGCACCCCTGAGATACGCGTACCCTGCTCGCACGGGCTCAATCGCATGTGGAAATTCCCGCGCACCCCTGAGATAGACGTACCCTGCTGAAATCGCGTGTGGCACTTCCTGCGCACCCCTGAGATACACGTACCCCCAATCGCGTGTGGAAATTCCCACGCACCCCTGAAATACACGTACCCTGCTGAAATCGCGTGTGGCACTTCCTGTGCACCCGTGAGATACGCGTACCCCCAATCGCGTGTGGAAATTCCCGCGCACCCCTGAAATACACGTACCCTGCTGAAATCGCGTGTGGCACTTCCTGCGCACCCCTGAGATACGCGCACCCTGCTCGCACGGGCCCAATCGTGTGTCGAAATTCCCACGCACCGCTGAGATACGCGTACCCTACGGAAATCACGTGTGGAACTTCCCGCGCACCCCTGAAATACACGTACCCTGCTCGCACGGGGCCAATCGCGTGAGGTATTTCCCGCGCACCCCAGTGATATACGTAGCCCGCTTGCCGTGCTGGTACAGGGTTAGCGCAGCCCTTTGCGCTGGATTGGGTATATTGATGGCTTTTCCCTGCGCGAGAGGCGTTCTTGGGGGCGTATCTGGCGCTGCTGCAGGGTCGCTGCGCCACTGTGCGCCATGGCTGGTTTTGGTGGCTGGAATCCATGAATACGCTGTGCGCGGAAATGGATTTTAGCGCACGTGGCTGGCGCAGGGATTCGCACGCGCACACTGTGCGCCAGCCGTGTGCGCCACTTGTGCGCTGAATTCTTTGAATTACCCCCTTGGACTCTGGCCTAACCATAACATGTTATTATTTTCTATCCAATTCCCATTAGACTGGAGACCATTGTTTTCTTCAGTATACATCAAAATGGGGACAGAAACTTAAAATGCAATTTGATTCTGTTCTTTCATTCAAGCTCCTTTAGGTTGCAGTTCTTCACTTATCATTGGAGACTTATCTTTTCAATGTACATGACACAGCAATATCAAATTCACTAGCACTTTCATTTCTATTATTAAGTTTCATATGATATAGTTTGAAATTAATTACTAACATAGTAGAATAAAAGAACACATTCTATATTAATTCTCACATTGACTGGAATACAACTTTGCGGTAACGACATCATCTTTGCATGTGCTATTTGTGATGGAAGGACATTTGAACAACTATAATTATTAGCTCTTAAGGAAATGACTTTGGTGTTCCCTGCAAAATAACTAATTTAATTATGGGCCTGCCATTCACATCTAACATGGTTAATTATCATAAATAAAGCAAGTTCAGTTTAAACATTACAGTTGTATCTGTTTAAATGTGCAGTCCAAATGTACAATATACCGTGCTTGATGTTTTGGGCTTGGATTTCACACACAACAGGGATGTGCTTTGAAAAGACAGCAAGTGTACTTGACAAGACATATTCAAAATATGCATTGATGGAAATATTTTTCTGAAACACTTTCTGTGGGATGCACAATGGCTGAAAGAAAATACACCCCTGTGCATTGGTATAATGAAGTCTGGGTATGAAAAAAAATCAGTTCAACATTTATTTTCCAACATGTGTTCACACTCCATGATTTGACATGTGTACCTTTTTAATGTGAGAACAATCATGAGGCTAAAAACCCAAATAAGCACAAATGTAGGTACACCTTAGTTACCTTGTTCTTCCTCAGAAGGTCTTTCTACATTTATGAATTTTAGGTCTTACCTTTATTATTAAATCCCTCAAAGATTGTATTGAAGATTTGTCAGGTGTTGAGCTACATATGTGGACAAAGACATCTCATGCAGGACTTCTTTTACCCCCATGGGGATAGCAAGCCATCAGTGACTTTACTGACCCACAGTGCATCCTGATACAGGATACCCACATCAGAAGGAGCCAGAAGCAAGTGTTTACTCCTGAAGCACATCAAGTAAATTTGCATTATTAGAATCCTTAAAAAAAACAATTCTGAAGGAATTGTGAGAAATGAGGGATCTTTCCGCCCAATATTGGGACAGAGCTGTTTTGGTAGAGAGACATGCAGAAAAAATGGGCATGACTATGTATTACAATGGTTCTGTAGGGTGGATGACATGAGGAATTTCATTACTGAGAATGAGGAACTTCGAAACACAGGATGGTTTAGGATATTAAAGGAGAGAGAGAAGATGGATAGAGCTACATCCAGTGGTGACAATTCCCTTAATAAGGTGATAATCAAGAAGACTTTGGGAAAGCAATAACATCACAGGGAAAACACGAGTTAAAGGGAAGGTTAAAAACAGCAAAAATCAGTTTCATTTCAAGGTAGTAGTTGGGAGCAGCAGTAAAGTATTAATACTAGAAAGTATTAAAAAAAGGTCAGATAGTGTATGGGGACAAGTCACAAAGGGACAGGGGAGGAAGAAGATGAGGGTGCGGGAATAGAGCCAGGTAAGGAGGGAAAATGCTGCGGCAACGGTAACATGGAGAACCTGTAGAAAACCCTCTGACTAGTTTTGTTTGAAAGCAGGAACTGGGGTATACAAGAACATACGGGAAGAAATGGTAAAGGTGCAAAAGAATTTGATTGTTTGAAGAAAGACATTGAGGCATTTTCATATAGCAAAAGGATGAGATTGACAGAAGTAGGGAAAAAGAAGGTATAGTACCAAACAGCCAGATATGCCCACTGCCCTTCAGTGATACCCACTTCTCCCCTGTGATGGTTCTGACCCCTGCTCCCCATTAATAGCCAGTGGAGTGTGTACCATGACTGTTCTTCTGGCAGTGCTACATTTTCCATGTCACATGTTGTCATTGATTCATCCCCTGATTTTTAGGCAGTACCCTTTTTCCCTTTGTTTCCAGTATCCCCATATGCAGCCAGCAGTGCCTGCATCCACTACATCCACTACTTTTTCAGGAAGTATCCTTCTCCAATAGGGCTTGGTTTCAGCTGTAGTCTTTCCTGGCCCTGACCGTCATTTAAACGTGTTAACAATCTCAGATTTGAGCAAGGAAACTATTACTAGATGAGGGGGAATTGGGTAGACACAGAGATAACCCCACACAGTGGAACATGGCATTCATAACATCGAGAACTGGAGGATGATATATGGGTAACTGCCGCTGTTGTGTGGGTGAAAGTACCTTTTTACTTGGATTGTATGTGGGAATATGAATAGGTAATCCAATGATTGCATGAAAGGCACCATTATGTTGATGGTGTTTTATTATCGTACTTCGAAATACACAAAAGTTACTTCCATTGTGTGGTCGGAATAAGAGACACTGAATTGTCGCACTACATACTTGCTAAGCTACACTCTAAACCTGTTATTTCAGGCTTCCTAGGACAGATTAGAAGGGATGAGATGAGTTAGGGCTGATAATGCTAGAAAATAAGTGGATCTGCTGGACATGTGGCACAGGGGAATATTTTGAAAGAACCCATATTTTGAAAGGGCAGCTTTTTTATATGCCTATGAGGCCCACTACACTGACATCACATGCATGCATGAATTGGCCTGGGTAAATAAAATGAGGGACATCAAATATAAGCAGCACGCTTTGTAACACAAATAACATGATCTTTGACTCTCTAGCCAGACACATGGCCCCACAGCCCAGGGTAAGCAGCAGAGACATCAGAAATACAAACAAAAAAGTTGTGACTAGGTTGATCATGCCCCTAATTAAGCACACACATCACTGAAGATGATAAACTGTGGTTGAGGACACTGCTATTTAGCCTGATGCATGCCTCATACCTGCCCTTCATTCTGCCCTATTTACCACACTTAATGCCAGTTTGCAACATGCCCTGATTGAAATGTGTCTGACGTTGTTTACATATTATTTTAAGGCATTAGGGAGACTGATCAGACACTATTTGGCATGACGGGTGCATGAACTATTTCCTTCCCCTCTGATCGTCCCTGTGAAAAATGACAGAGATGGTGCAGTGATCCTCCTCAACATGCATTTCAGACTGCGGGTGAATGCAGAACATGCAGGCCTCTGGTCAGAATATTGATGCAAAATATTCCCCATTGCATAAATTAATGAGCATATGCATTAAACACAGGTACTGGGTGAAGACATTACTACCCATTTAATTCACGTTGTGTATCACCAAAGAAGCAACTAGTTTATCCTAAGTGGGTCAGACGTAACTGTCAGGATACATACTGTGGAGGTGTGAACAGTCTAAAGTCTAGCCTTGTCAAAAAGTTGTCACACAAAAATAATAAAATGTGGCACAAAACCAGTGATCCGAATAGCTCCCCTATAACATCCAATAAAGCTATCGGTCTGTAATTCTTTGGTTCACTCTTCAGTCCCTTTTTAAAAATCGGGACAATATTGGCCGTTTTCCAGGTTTCCGGGATGGATCTTGTTTCAAGGCATCTGTTAAATATCTCCATGATCAAGACTGCCCAGATTTCAGGGTCCTGTTTTAATTGGACATTCGAGATTCCATCAGGGCCTGGAGCTCTTGAGTTTTTTTAGATTTTTTATCTTTTTCATGATTATTGATTTATTGAATGTAATTGACCAGTTGCACTCGACAATGTTTGTCACTTCAGGTTCTCCATTGGTTTCAAATAGATTATTAAAATGTTGCAGCCACTTCTCCTCACTGACACTATTTGAGATGGCCGTGTCTGTTATCGCTGTTGAATTTTTGACTAGAGACCACAAGTCTTTAGAGGATCTTCCACAAACTGCTCTTAGCAAAGTCTCTGCGCCGTGTTGATATAGCTTGCTTCGAATGTTTTTCAACCACGATTTGTAGCCTTTTTTTGTTCCAATGCAAGGGCTATATTTTCCTTAGACAGATGTTTTTGAGTGCATCTTCGGGCTTTTCTTTGGATAGCTTTCCTAGCCCTTAGTTCCTCATTAAATTTATGGAGGTGTTGATGGTCTTGGCCTTTTCTTAGAGGCCTAAGTTGTAAGCAAGGGACTAGGAGTGGATAGTAGTCCAAGTATAGTCGGCTTTGTTCTTCAGTTTATGGTTCCTTCTTTTGGTTGTAGACGGTCGTGATGGAGCTAATGGCTTCCTTTGTCAGTTTTAGTGGGTTTCCCTGGGCTTTTGCTTCCAGCTGGTATGGCATTGCTTTTGGCGTCTCTTTGAACGAGGACCAAGTTTCTGTAAGTAGGTTGTGGTCACTTCTGGTAGTTTTTATTACCTCAAATGATTCCGTTAGAGAGTACAGTTCCTTAGAAGCGAAGATATAATTGATGGTACTTTTATGTCCTGCCGTTTCCCATGTCACAGCAGGCGGGAAACCTGTATCCAGGGAGTAAAGGTTGTGCAGGTCATGAGAGTCCATTAGTTCTGACCAAGCGCAGCCTCTTTTCTTTGCTTGTAGGCTATGATTAGTTTGAAAGGTGGTCGCTGGATGTCTTCCTTCTGGATCTGGACAGATGGCATTTAGATCTCCACAAATCAAGGTCTCGTTCACGCTGAAGTTGGTTGTTGCTTTGGTTAAGATTGTTTCAACCTTGTTTATAAAGTCTTTGGTGGAGATCGCCACCGGATTCCAGTAGATGATGAGTAGTAGTATAAGGTTGCACATTTTACTCGCTGACGGCCAACTGTGTTTGTCCCATTCTAGAATTGTGGCTTGTATGAAAGAAGATGACACCAAAATTCTGTTAATTTGCAGGCTCCCTCCTGTGCGGACTGCTGTTAGGAGGCCCGATTTCGCGCGACCCTTCATTCCTTTGTGTGCTAGAGAAAGGTGAATCTCGAAGCCATCTATGCTAAGAGGTAATTGAAGCCAAGTCTCTTGAAGGCTTAGGAGATCAAATAGACCCATATTGATCTCTCCAGCCTGGGTAAGGGGAGTATGTCCTCGGGTGTTCCATGAGCCAATGGTAAGTTTTTGAGGAACCTTCTTCTCCACAGGTGGTTCTTTATTGGAGCTTGTGGCCGATCTAGTTAGTTGCTATTTCCTTGTGTATCGAGCAAGCGCGGTAGGAATCCATGCCCACCTTTTTGTTTGTTTCTCGTTAACTTTTTGTTGCCCTTTTTGTTAATAATGTCGGAGTTGAAATTTCTCTGTTCTTTCCATTATTCGTTTGCAAGTAGGTCAGTCCAACCGGTTTTCCAAACAGATTTTTCACTGTGTCTCTAATTACCTCTTCTTTTCCCGGGGTTTGGTTTCTCTTCAGTTTTTCCTGTGTCTGTTTTTTTTCAGTTGATGGTGGGTTGATCAAGTCTTTCCCCCGCTGGTCCATGCTCTTGTTGTGTCTGGCTCTCTCTGTTTTCTTTGTGTTGGATGAGTCGAGACCTCTTTCTTCGGCCGTTGTTTCTCGAAGTAAGTATCCCCTCTTTTGGAGATCCTCAGCCACCGAAATCAACAGATTCTTTACCAATTGTGATGTCATGTGCAAGACGATGCTATCAGTGCATGGTTTGTGGGCAAATTCAACCACCTTTATGTCAGTGGTTCGAATACGATCGTTGTTCATAGTTTTATCGAACAATCTCAACGTTGCTCTTCTGTTTAGTAGAATTGTTTCTCTTGAGCCTGGTTGTTTTTCCAGTTTCGGTGTTCTCGTTGACTTGCTATTTGTGAGTGAAGAGAGCTGACGCTCTTGGTTGGTTAAGAGATGAAGGCATACTGGATGTTCTTTGTTGATATCTATTGTCTTTGTCAAAGGATTTGGCTTCCGAGTTATCTCTATTGATAAAGGACCGATGTCTTCAATCATTGTGATAATCAAGTTTTGCTTTAATTTCCTTGGCATTTGCATAGTTTTCTCTATATTTTCTTTCGATGTTAGGCGTTCTTTCATTGAGCCTTGAGTCGAGAGGAGTATGAGTTGTCTTGCTTCTTGAATTCAGTATGTTATATCCACTGTTATTCCTTTCTCTGGTAGAGTGGCCTTGGCTGGATAGCCGACAGAGGGTGCCCCTTTCTTGATTAATCCACTGGCTCTTATTGCTTTTTTCGTTGGTTTTTTGGTAGTTTTTGTTGAGGCATTGCTTTACGTTCCGGACCGTTTCGCCTTGAGGTTTCAGTTGTTAAGTCTTCGTCCCTGAATGGCACCTTCCTTTTTTTTGGTGTCAGAGGTGGAATTTCTGAGTCTGAATTTTCAATGGAATAGACACTAATGTCCAATAGATCAATTGAGTTGTCTTAATGTTCTTTGTGGAGCTCCTCATGTCTTTGAGATGATACGTTTTTTACGTTAGGGCTTTCTTTTCTAGGATTGTTATCCATTTTATCAGTTTCTTTTGGCTTTGCAATAATCTCCGTTTGCAACTGATTTTTTTGCATTTTTGAGCTTTTAGTTACTGGAACTGACGTCTGTTTTTTGAAGAACATCTGTCCAGGGAGCTTAGCTCCATTTAATCTCAACTTCTGATGGTAGACTAAGATTTTTGATTATTCTTTCGCAATTCAATTTAGGGTTTTGTTTGTTCTGCTCGGGTCTGTTCTTTTCCTGTAACTCCTTTTTTCTTGGATTTCGTTTAGCAGGCTCTTCTTTGAGAGGTTTTTCCTTCACATTAGTGAGTTTGTTCTCTTTAGTTTTCTCCGCATTCTTTTGAGGGCAACTTGTTAGGGCGTCTCTTGTGTGACTATCCTGAGACGTCACTGTTTCCGAGATGCTGTGTCAGGAGGTTTGAGCACCGATGGTAAGGGATTATTTTTTTAATGAAAATAATATTGTCTGGATACTAGGTATTTGTTGTTTGTCTGTCATTGTACCTTGGTCTCTTGTATTCTCCTTCCAGGCTTCTGTGGCCATTATGTAGCCTTCGAGATGGATCCGTTTTGAACTTTTAGATGCTAACAGCAATGTGTGGTCTTTTAAAGTTTAATTGAGTGATTCATAAAGCTTTCCGAAAGGCGCCAGTGCTATGGTCACCGCAGTCATTATGGCAAAGATGTCACATTTTTTGCCAGGCAAATTTTTTTTGGGATGACTTGGAGGATTCTCTGTCGCTCTTTCCATTGTATGGGGTGGACTGAAGTGATCAGGATATGTCCACCGAGGTGTAATCTCTATAGAGTTGTTGTGTCAGTTTTGGCCTAAAATTCTTTTCTCTTTGTTTGGAGGCTATGGAATCATTGTGATTTAAGGTGACATCTTCTGGTTCAGCCTCTTTGCTTCCCTTTGTGTTGGAGGCTATGAAGTTTGATATCGGGACTTGGGTGAACTGCCCCGAATTAGTCTTCTCTTTCTCTGGGACCTTCTTCCTCATGTTTTCTTTGAACACTTTTGTTTCTGTTCCTTGGGGGACCCCCACTCCTCGTGGTTGGGCTGACTGTAATTTGGGAAAGTGGTTCTCTCCATGGGTGCTAGACGTTTTGGGTGGACCAAAGTGCCAAACGGGCTTCGATAGCAGGTTGGACGTTTATAGAAGGCCCTTCTGTTTCCGATTGCTTGGAGAGTTTCTCACGGTGTGATGATAAAATCCCCTCTACTATTTCAGCATCTGATAGTTCAAATTGGCTTGTGGATTGAGTTCTTGCCAATTTCTTGGAGAACTTGCCGATTGGGTTGTTTGTAGTAGGCTGAATTAAGCCAGGTTTTCTGGATTGGAGCTTTGTTGTCATTCAATGGTTTGGTGTTGATGAGTTTGTTGAGATCGTTCTTGTCTGTCTATTGCTTGAAGGACTTTGAATTTCGAGGGTTTTATAAAGTTTCAATGCAAAGATGTTCCTTTCTGTATTTGACCCACAAGGTAAATGATTTTGAGTGGTATTCAACTCACTCAAATTGGACTCTTCGAGTCGCTTGTCCGGTGCTGAATCAGTCCAGTATTTTGCCCAATTGTATTCTCTCGGTATGTTGAGATCACCTGTGTCCAGATCTTCAGAATCTCCAGAATGAATATATGGTTGTGTTGAGTTAGTTGTTTGGTCTCGAGTCTGATAAATTTTGGTGTGGGCTCGGTAGTTCCGCCCTTGCTGTTACTGGGTGAATCTCAATGTCTGTGATTGAGTTTGAGCTGTGTGGCAAAAGTTCCTTTTCGATTTCCTCTTTTTCCTTGGTAATAATTAGAGGTGATTTAAGCATTTTCACCTTACTGGATTTGGGTGGAGACACATGTTGGTTCGGGTGTGTTTTTTTGGTGGTTTTAGTGTTCCTATTTGCGAGGGATTTCTGTGAATCTAGGCATTGCTGCTCCTTTGCCTCACTTTTCAATTTGCTCTCTGCCAACTTCTCCTGCATGAGGGGCCGAGAGGATTCCTCTGCGCATACATCAAGCTGGCCAGCAGAGGATGAGCCACAGGCCAAGCCCACATTGTCCTTGGGGCCTCCTCCCATGGGAGGAGCTTGCAGGTCAGCGAGTGGCTGGACGAGCTCCTCATCGACCGAAGCTTTCCCACCCATGCACCACGGCACCGCCGAAGCCAATGGCCATTGCGGCCTCGCAAGGCCATCCCAGCTCACCTCCCTCAGCTCTCCGCAGCCGCTCCATGGATGGAATGGGTTTTTAAGCCCTCCTCCTTAAATGGCAGGGAAAAAAAGACTAGCTTCTCACAGCTAGGGAAAAGAGTTTGCTGCCAGACTGCACCTCCACGCAAATCTCTGTGGCTGCTCTGCGGCTGCTCCATGGCTGAAATGGGTTTTTAAGCCCTCCTTCCCCTTCAATGGCAGGGAAAATACACTAGCTTCTCGCAGCTAGGTAAAAGAGTTTGCTGCCAGACTGCACCTCCACGCAGCTCTCCTCTAATTGGATTTCTTTCATTCCTTCTCTGCAGCTCAAGTCTGTTATCAATTCCTCTTCTGCTCCTCCCCTGCTCCACTGTTCACCCCGGGAGAGTCGCAGGTCGCTTTCTGGCAACTTGAAGGTTTCTTTCCTCCCCTCACTCGGCTTTGCTTTTCGAACGCTCACAGCATCCTGAAAGCATGGACATGTTGTCTAGCTTCCTCTTGATCCTTACCACTGTTGAACAACTTGTTAGCCTTCCACCTTCCACAGGATTGCAACAGCCCGAAAGAGCTGTTCCTTCTCGTATCCAGCCTCTCTCAATGTGTGGTAGCAGGTGTTTTAATATTTGGTGGATACCTAGTAGCATAATCAACAATCACTAAGACAAACATATAGCACAGTTTAGAAGTTTCAAGGGGCCCAACGATGTCCATCCCTATTCAGGAGAATGGGACTTCTATTATAAATAGTCGATTTAAAGGCGCAGGTGGAGGAACATTTGTGATGGTCTTCTAACGTATCTCACACGTCTGTAAAATGTTTTTAATATTGACATGTATTCCTGGCCAATAGAATTTACCACTAATAAGGGCTTGAGTTTTAACTAATCCTAGATGTCCCCCTGTTAAATGCAAATGTGGGCAATTTCCAGTACTGTTTTCCGATGGGTTTTGGGAAGTACCAACTGGGTTTTAAATATCCCTTTGACTGTGGTTTCCCTTCGATATAGCAGTCCTTGTTTTACATAAAAGAAGGGACCTCCTTTATTATTGCATTCCGACTCCATGATTACCTGTAGGAAAGATTTTGCTAGTAATGGATCATTTCTCTGAGCAAAAGCTAAATATGGCATGACAGTTGGTTCATCATCATGGCTAGTATTGATGTCACGTCTCTCACTAGATTTCCCCTCTTCATCACTTCCTGTTCTGTCTCTTCTTTTAACAGGCATAATGAATCCTTTTCAAGAATCCTTTGTGCTATTTTATCCCCTGGATGTATGTCAAATGATGTTTCCCCATGATTATGCAAAAGTACTTTCACATTTCCCCTGAAATATGGATCAATACCTCCTGCGAGTAAATCCAGTCTGAATTTTCATGCTAAACCAGATTTGGGAGTTAGTCTGATGCAGTATTCAGTAGGAGGTATTAGAACTAAGTCAGTGGGAATCATACTCCTTTTTCCTGGAGGGATGGATACTTCCCTACTACTCCAGATGTCAAATCCAATAGAACATGTTGTGGCTACCTGGGGTTTGAGGCTCTGCCACTTAGTTTATGAAACTTTAGGGTTCCCCAATTCATTTCAATTGAGTCACATCCCACTCTGACACCATATGTAAGGAAAGCATGGTATTACAGGCACACATGATACACGTTTGGAAAACCTTTATGTATACTTTTGATTGGGATGGTAGGTTTCGTAACTGGCCTTTACTCTAAAATGGGAGAGACCTTGAACATTAAACAATAATAAATGCATCCAAATCAGTCTGGTTAAACTAAAAAGGCCTATGCGAAGAACACCTTACCTTGTGCTCCTTCTTAGAATGACAAATGTGTTAAGGGAATACAAAATGAAAATGTTGTCTCAAAAGGAAATGTCAGAATGGCTTCAGCACCAACTCCTTTCCCTTTTCTCTCAAAAACAAAGGATGGGTTGATGGCACAATTGTGGCAGTCTGGCACACTTTGACTTACTGGTACAATTAACAGTTCACTCTTAAGCTTTCAACTTCCGGTTGCTCAATCACTTCTATTTGCTTCACCCGTCTTTCCATCAATACATTCTCAATTTCTCACAGTTCTGCACAGGTTTCCCTCTGCTGGGCTTGAGCCTGTTTTGTTTCACTTCTCACACAATTTCTCACAGTTCCGCACAGACTTCCATCTTGGGTTCAAGCTTGTCTCTCCTTCCTGGGTTTCCCTTCCCCACATTTTATCTCATATATCTTTTCTCTGTTGAATGCAAGGAATTTACATAGACCCCTGCATGACCACTTCAACCTGTCTTTCAACAATAATTCGGTTCACAATTTTCCCTGGTAGCACCAATGCCTCTTTGCACTTACAGTTCTTATACTCTCTCAATTGCCTTCTCTGCCTTTCTCTGCAGTTCATATAGTTTACTTTTTCCCTCAGAGCATATTTGACAGTTTTCTTTACTTTTGCCCTCTTGGCACATATCACAGTTCACTTTACTTTTGCCATCTTGCCATATTTCACAGTTCACAAATATCACTGTCCTCTTATTCAGGCTTCTTTCCTTATTACTGTTTCCTTTGACCTCCGCTTGCAATATCTTTAAAATTCCCCTAAAATTTCACAGAGACTTTTGAATGTGCGACTTTCTATTGCAGGACCACTCTGCTACTTTGTATCCTTGTCTTTTAACAATTGTTCTCTTCATTCTCATTTTATCGGCACAGAAGCAACTTTCAACTTTCAAATTATAGTTACTTTCCCTTTAACATGAATTGGACATTTGTTTCCTTCGATAAGTCACGACTATGTTAAGTGAATTTCTTTCATCACTTTTCTGCAGCTCAAGGCTTTCACCAATGCCTCTTCTGCTCTTACCCAACTCCGGTGTTCACCTGGGAGGGTCGCGGCCGCTTTCTGGCAAATTGAAGGTTTCTTTCCTCCGCGTGCTCGGTTTTGCTTTTCGAATGCTCACAACCTCCCGAAAGCATGACAATCTTGCCTGGCTTTCTCTTGATACTTACAACTGTTGATCAGCCATTGGCCTTCCACTTTCAACAGCCTGGATCGCAACAGCCTCAGAAGAGTTTTTCCTTCTCATACCCATCCTCGCTCAAAGTGTGGTAGTGTGTGCCACCTTTTATCTTCACCTGGAGTGCTAATAAGTGGCAGGTGTACATTGTTAGAGTTAAATTCCTGACTCTGCCTGGCCTCATTACAGGGAGAAGGTGTTAAGGATTTTAATCGGGCGTCACACACCGGACCAGGGCTCTTGCACTTAGCCTAGGGTGTAGCGCTCAATTAGAATACTTTTTCTTTATTTCCTAGACTTCAGATTGAGCTGGCACCCTCCCGTCTCACACCCCCTTTTACAAATACCCCGAGTCACAATGGACCCTGAACCAGGCCGATTGGTGTGAAAACAATATTTATTTATTTTAAATTCAAAGAAAATCACACAGTTTGAATTTTGGGCAGCAATCACCAATGGGGTGATAATTACAATGTACACTGCTGAAATGCACTTGGTTGACCTTCTACTAGAACATATCCAAAGCACAGATGAATAGTAGCAATTTTACTGTTCGGGTAGATAGCACCCAAGTTAAGATTTCCCCCTGCAATGCTCCCTCAAACCCCTAGTATTTGAATTTTGAGTGGATAGAAAGGAACAACAAGGAGTCAGGGATAATAGGCAGCAAACTGAATTAAAATCTGAACTTCCCCCATGAATTGAGAGGCAGACTCAGATAAAAAAAAAACTTTGCAATTGCCTTAATAACACTCCGAATTGGTAAATGATTCATTTAAATGTGCGGTTGAACAAATGAGGTAAATATGAGTTATCATCGTATCAGGGAAGTAATAACACTAGCAACTTCAAAGCAAGGTACCAACAAAGGGCATACAATTCAAAAATCAACTCTGAAGTGACAATCAAGAGTTCAGCCAGAATCACTGCACAGAATTTGCATTTGCTAAATTTCCCAGGTTTAAATGTCAAAAATGGTTTGAAAAATGGGTGAAATAGACAGAATCAGAATGCAGTTTTCAGGCTGGGTGACAGATGCACATCACAGGGATGATAGGAAAGGGACAGGGTGACTCTAGCTGAAGAACTGGATGAGATTTCAAGGTGAAAGGAAATTCGGTTTTAATAATAAAAGCAGTTAAAAGAGAAAATTGGTTTAAAAAGGAAAGGACAAGTTTCACTTAAACTAGATATAGGTGCTGATTCATTGATCAAACGTGCGCCAAACATCCCAGTGCAACCAGGCGCAAGGTGGCGCAAGCGTGATAAAGCAAGCGAATGCGCACGCGTGCGATTCAAGGAAGGTGCTGCGCGTGTATACCACTGGTTGTGCGCCAAATCTGTGCGTGGCGCACGCGGGAACACATGTCATCAAACGGCGTGCGCTACCTGCACAGCAAAAGCGCACATAACGCGGCGCACACAACAAAAGTGGGTCGAACAGTGGGCATAACACGCGGAATGGGGAATAACGCGTGAAAAAGAAGGCGTAACTGAGGAAGTACTGCAGGGAACTACACGGAACGCCCACACGCACGCGAACAACCGGTATTCATGGATTTGAATACGGGAAACCTGCGCACGGAAAAAGACGCACAGAGGCGTCAACGTGTCCGCCACAGGAAGGCAGGCGGAAGCGTCCCCGCGCACTGTATAAAAGTGTGCGCAAACAACAAACACGTATATACCGCTAGGATGAATGCCCCATTTGTCTCAGCACTGATCGTGGGACACCGCAGGAGGAGGAGAATAGCCAGGGCACGCATTTTTTCACCCCGGGCAAGCCTTTGTGGGATGCCTGACGACTAGGTCTACGGCAGGTATAGGTTTCCACTTCGTATCATTCTAGACCTGGTCAGGGAGTGGGAAGATGACCTTACATCCCCCACCCTCTGCTCCCAAGCATTGAGCCCCTTGGAGAAGGTGCTCAATGTCCTGCATTTTTTGCCCACTGGGTCATTTCAGCGGACTACTGCCATAGTGGGGGGGCTCTCACAGGCCTCGCAGTCACGCTGCCTACACAAGGTCTTGGCAATCATGACTGCGCGCCCCTCAGTCCGCAGGCACATATACATGCCCAGAACACCCGCAGAAAGGCAGGCCATTGTCCAGGACTTTTACAGGGTGGCACACTTCCCCAAAGTGCTTGGTGCCATAAATTGCAAATATGTGGCCCTACGTCCACCTAGGGGCACTGAGCATATCTACCGAAACCGCAAGCACTGGCATTCCATCAACGTGCAGGTGGTATGTGATGCAAAGGGAATCATCACCTCTGTCTATGCAAACTACCCTGGCTCCACCAATGACAGTTTCATATACAGAATGTCCGCCCTGACCTGGGCCCTGGAAGCTGGGCAGCATGGTGACACATGGCTCCTAGGTGAGTACAAATGCCTGTGCACATGCATGCATGTCACACACACAAATACACAAACCCAATAATCACAACCATCATCACCTCTCCAGGGGACAGTGCGTACCCTCTGAGCAACCACATGATGACGCCAATCCGGAACCCCACCACACCACCCCAGGTAAGATACAACGCTGCCCATATTGCAACCAGGGCCATAGTGGAGCGCACATTCGGAGTGCTCAAGTCACTCTTCCGCTCCCTTGACCGCTCTAGCGGGCAGCTACTCTATGCACCCCCAGTAGTGTGCAGGATCATTGTGGCAGCATGTGTCCTGCACAATCTTGCAACACGGCAGGGCGTACCGGTGGACATGGTGGTGCCCCCACATCCACAGGCACAGGTGCTGCCCATGGGAGAGGACAGGGCACGTGGCGATGAAGCCCAGACCCAGCTTGTGGCCACATTTTTCACCTAAACTCCCACCCCTGCGGAGTGCACACAGGCCTGGCACATACCAGGTGACAATCAATGATGACAAAGAGACAGTCAACTGTCACAACCTTACCACCCTGAGAATGTTGCCATGGAAGTGCCACATTGTGTGCATCCCTAGCTGCTTAAACATAAGCAATCTTGTGTGACCCAAAGGCACACATGCAAGGTGTGAATCACACAGACCTTCAAAACAGGCCATGACTATCACTGGCATGTCACCCAAACCCTCCCAAACCACAACATGACATGGCAAGCAATAGCTATACACCAACACAGTACCAATAAGGTACACATTGACATGTGAAAAATGTAAAGTGGCATCACATAATTATGCCTTACATGGAATCAGATGAAATGACTGACCAACAACCTCCCACCCAAAAGAAGTCATACCCAAATGCATTCCAACAGTTGTAGTTGTAACATAACAATGAATGCCTGTCTACATGCACATTGTGCATTGCAAAATCAACACTGCAGCTTCTGTGGGCCGTGCCCACCTCCTGCAATACACAGCTCAGCGCACAGCATAGTGAACAGACATTGTTCACAGACGCACACCCTGAGCATCACATCTAAGCGACAAACTACATCAAAAAGCAAATTACGCATGTACAGGATCCACAATTGGTCATAGATCATGTGCTGCAGGGACACAGTGGGCACCAGAAGGCAAACAGAGTGTACATGTGGACATGGAAGGGTGGTTGTACATGTAGTGGATCATAGTGTGAGTGTGTGGGTCAGTAGGGACATGCACTCAATATATGCATGTGCAATCAAGTGACAATCAGTTTCCTCTACACATCACATGTGAACATTCACCATGCGTACACCCTAGCATGTTAAGCCACAACTATTCCCTCACATCTGAAAGGTAAACACAACACATGAACAGGCATTGATCAGCAGAATACATCATGTACATAGGATAATACAATTAGAATGTCAGGGTGTGCATCACACTGTAGGGCAAGGCAACTGTCAGCAACAAAACAACCCCCCGCCCTCACAAATCACCATGACCCACTGAGCAACTGCACCTGGGTTATGTAGCCTTCATCCTTGATTTTCACCTGGCCACAGAATCACCCTTCCCCTTTGTCACCACCTCCCACCTTGTGTGCAAAAAGCATCCAGCACCCTCATAGGCCACCTTGACTTGCGAAAACAACACATCAAAGAGAACTCAAAGCAGGCCAACAGAGAAGCCAAGCAAAAAGCCTGCAGGCAGCAAAACAAACCAGAATAGCCTCCAGTAGATGACTTGAAGTAGCAGTACGTCACATAGCCCAAGTACTACCACAATGACATAACAACCAAGGTAGCACAGTAAAACAATGTCACAACAGGATGTGTACCATGTGTGGTACATAACACAGAATTTTGCATCACGAACTGATGTGTACTGTCACATCTCCCGTGTACAGTCGCAGGAGTGGCACAAACCAACCACCACCACCGTGGTCTGGGTGCCTGTGAGGTCAAACTCACACAGGCCTCTGAGATCCTGGTGGGGAAGGAGGGTCAGGGATATGCAGTCGGGACAGGCATTGCTATACTGGATAACCGGAATGCGGGGCAGGAGAGGGGAGTAGGATTGACACAGGAAAGTAGGAAATGTACAAAACTGTACTACTCACATTAACACCTACACAAGTACACCAAACTCGATCATCATGCACATAGCAACAAATTACTCAAATGGAAGACAAAGAGAAACTTATCTCTGGGGTGAGTGCTGGCCACCTGCCTGCACACTCTCAGGTCCGGTAACAGGAGCAGTTCAATGCTACAAAGAGAGCCACAGATACTAATCTGTGCGTGCCCAGAACACACAGACACACCACCATATATGCCCCAAACTAACAAACTACTCTACAAACAAACTGGTGTGGATGCTTTGTACCCGTATGTAACATTACCCCTGTGATGGTTCATACACAGTCAATGCAGTAAGTCAGGCGCCGGTGGGTGCGTGGCCAATGGAAGACCAATGTGTCACGATTTACACAACATGCAATGTTCCCTGGGTAAGCATCCAGACGCATATAGCAAGGTATGACTTCAGAACAAGTCGTGTTCCACCACGACCGAAATAAAGTAGGTAGTGCAGGTGTCAAATTCTACATGGAAATGAAATGCACTGCACACGAGTCTGTCCCTTGCTGTCTGTCCCTGTGAGCTGCTTCTTTCCATGTCTCGCAACGCTACATGGCTAATACAAGTGCTTCAATGGACCATGGTGGACCGTAGGGTACGTGCCACTGCCCCTGCAGGTGCCCCAGACAACTTTCCCATCAACTAGCCATTAGTCCACTAACACATCTCAGCTGTATTATGCACTTCAACACCAATATTTGTCAAGCTCACCGTCAGTGCTGCTAATAAACATGCATGTGCAACTGGCCTGGTGGAAGGTTTGCTGTGTTGTGGCCCCCCTGTGCTGCTCACCTTGCCTGGAGTCCCTTGAAACACGTCAGCTGTTTTCGATGTATGAGCGCAATCCCAGTGCCTCTTCATGCGCACACATGCACGTGTCGTCACCACCAAACGTGTCCAGCTTGCAGACGTCCAATGGCCCATGTCTGCTGGCAAAGGTGGTCTGGAGGCTCATCCTCCTGCAGAAAGGGCATGAAACACATGATTAATGCTTTAAATTCATCTGTGTGTGTCTCTTCAGGCATTTCATGACTCGACCATGTCAGAGACGTACATCAGAAATCACACCATCAGTCTGTCTTTCACAGGCAAAGTGTGGAACACAATATCCATGGCATGAATTGCAACAAGCACATGTACAGTAAAGATAAGAAACATACTACACAATGCATAGCAATTAATGTACACATGAATCATGAAACCCTGCATCTAGCGAAAGAAGAACAGTGCTCAATAACACCCCTATCATCCCCACTAGGGGTGTTAACACAAGTTCGACAGCAGCAGACATGCCAAAGATATTACAGTCCAAAGGCCTTGTGTAATAGGCTGTTACACCGAACCATCCTTGCGAGCCCATGCAAAAGGGAAGCAGGAGTGGCATATGTGAGTCAAGGACCCCAAGCTGCAAACACATACACAAGACAAGCTTGAAGGGCCCAGCTGGAACAGACAGTGGATGCTTTCAAAAGCCACAACGCACCACACCGTCACATGAAAGCACAGTAGACAAGCAATTTTAAACCATATTAACTAATTACACTAACTATGAAAAACCTACATTACCTAATTAAACTAACTATCAAATAGAAACGTAACTAACTAAACTAAAAGAAAAATCAAAAATGGCCACATACGACCCGGGGGGAGGCACCCAGGAGGGGGGACGTACAGGGTGCTGCTCAAAACCCACATGCAATGATATTGAGGAAAAGAAAACCTCCATGGGCTCAACGCCTGCACAGCCCGACCTATGTGGGAGATAGATTGTCGTCCGAGTCTGGCTCTTCCTTGAAAGGAGGTACAGGAACCTGACCACGCCTAGCCGCAGCTTGCCCCTCGTCGGCAGCAAGTCTGCCGGACGGGTGAGCCTGGTTCTGTGCGGCGATCACTCGTAGGTCTGCATGCTGGACCTCATGTCATACGCATGCTTCCTCTTGAAAGGTAACACGTGTAACACAGAGTTCCACCTGCAAGGCCTGGTTGGACTACTGTTGCACCTCCCGGCAAGCACGTAGCTCAGCCGAGATGGTACGCTCAAGCTGTGCAAACATCTCCTCTGCCTGCTCCCTCTGGGACATCATGAGGACACCCAGAGTGGATCTGAGGGAAGCATACTCCTCCCTCAGGGCCTCCATGTGTGCCTCTGCATGAGCAGCAATTGCTCGACGCAAAGACACCATCTCAACCTGGCGTGCCCTGTCTGAGGCCGCCATGCCCAGCCTGAGCGAGCGGGCCGTGGACTGTGCTGCCTGCTGCTGGAGAAGCACCTGCCTAGCAGGGGGGAGCACGGATTGGTCCACACGCTCCATGCTCACAGCGATGTTCTCCATTGCTGCCCCCTGGTGTTCAGAATTGGCAGTCATGTCTTGCTCCCACTCAGTATACATCGGTTGCATGCAGCGACCGCGTTGCTTGGTCTGACCCCTGCGGGACCCAAGGACTGGGTGTCCTCGTTGTGTTGGCACTGCCCGAGGCTGCACGACTACATGCCCCTGTCGATGTGATGGCCCAGGCACATCAGTGACTGGTGTGGAGGGTGTCCCTGCATCCCGATCCACCACAGGCAGAGGTTCCAAGACTGTTTGACCCCTCAGTGCAGGTGTCGCGGACAGAGGAGTGCCCACATCAGAATCACTCACCCCTGACATATGGACCTGATGCTCATCAAACTCGACATGGACGTCCGAGTGGTCATCAGGGCTGGACTCATTGCCAGCCAGAGACAAGATGGACTGTAGCACATGTGGGTTTTCATGGCCTACCACCCCACAACACCCACTTGTGCCGGGTTGCTGTAGTGATAACAACCCTGTACCTGGCATGACAACACCATCCTTTGGCTCCATTGCGTCATCAGAAGAGAGTAGAGAGAAAAAAAGGTCACTACACATGTTAGAAGCACACAACACACACAAACACAGACATCACACAGACAACAAACACATCAAGCAAACATGTCACACACAAAAGAGAACCTGCCATGTGATTAGGCATGTAGAATGGTGTCATTTTGCACAGAATTGGGTCGATGCAGTGCAGCAATTTTGTACGTTACTCACTGTCTACATACTTCATGATGTGTATCTGAAAATGTGAAGGCAGTGCAAAGTCAATTTCAGCCATCACGTGCAATGTGCATTCAATGGCTAGCATGGCTACAAGCAAACCACCCCTCCCCCCAGGTGCAAATGCAGGGATGCCTAGCATGGCATCAAAAGGCTGACCATAGACCTGTGTATTGACAGACATTGTAGACTAGCATCGACTGCATCATGTGAGTCAAGTGAAAACACAGCAAATGATGATGGGACAGTAAGCAGGATACATGATGAAACCTCCGGAGTACACCCACGTGTGAAGAAGACACTACACCAGTTGGACAGAGTCATTGGCCATTAAACAGGCTGAGGCCTGTGACCCACACAGACTGTCACACCCTAACCATGTGTGTGACGCAGGACTGAGCCACAGTGGAAATGGGAAGGCTGATGAAATGCCATTCAATGTAGGTCCCCCTGGACTCCTACTACAATGATCATCCAGTCAAGGACACATAGGGGCATGAGTGAAATACACATGGAGCATGAATGGGCACTCATGTCCCTGCGGGGCATCTGACCTCTGCACAGTCCAAGTGAGACACAATTCATCAATTACAAAGGATGTACCACACAGCATATGTCTGGCAGATTGGCTACTTGAAGTTAGCATGTACACAGGACGCATGAACCGGGAAGTTCTCAACGGCAAAATAGAAGCATACCAGTGTTAAGGTGGAATTGGGGTGCACAGAGGGGGTGGAGGGGCAAGAGAGCATGCCTACATGGAGTACCTGAATGCAGGCAGAGGACACATGCACGTCGGTCATGCTATTACATAGTCCCTGGGCTGAGAGGAAGGTCACCCCATGCTACATGCAGAAGGGCCAGTGAGCTGGAACATGGACTTGAGGGGCATCCTGGTGACCAGCATGTGAGTAGGGTGCAATAGTGGTGATGCGGACAGTCCCCGTCTGCTCCAGATGTCCACCATCCAGCAGAGCAGACATGCATCAAGGAAGCATTGCATTACTTGCACATCAGAACCATGTACACGTGACATGTAGTGGCAGTCATGCACAACACATCACACAAGTAAAACACACATGTCCACAACAAACACGCAGCAACACTCACTGGACTGGGCATCAAAGTCCGGATCTCTCCCACTCCTTCGACCGATTCAGGTGGTATGAACTCCGCAACGAGTGACTCATGTGGAGTGAGGTCTTCCTCCTCAGGTGCAGGCCCACTGCCAGTCACCAGAGTCAAGTTGTAATTTGAGGCACGCTTAGCCTTAGCGCTGCGTTTGAGGTCATTCCAATGCTTTTTGCACTCTTTTGCGCCGTGAGCACCTCATGGCCGAATGCACTCACATGTTCCACAACTTGCTTCCAGTGAGTATCATGGTGGGCAGCCGTAGTCTGACAATTAGGACCCACTAGCATGTCACGGCTGTGGCCCAGCATGTAGTCCACGAGGTATTCCAGTTCCTGGTTGCAGAAAGGCTTCTTCCTCGACGTGCTGGAGGTCGTGGCTGTGTGTGGGGTCCCAGCCTGTGCTGCAGGTGCAACCTTCCTCCTCTTGGATTGTGGCACAGACCCTGGCTGGCAAATGCCGCCCTGATCACCATAACCAGTAGCATCGGTGGATTGAGCCAAGGGAGTGGCAGGTCGAGGGATGAAAAAAGGCCTGATTTGCATCAGTGGCAGCTGGGTGCCCTCTAATGGACCCTGGGCGGCAACATCCGCTGTGGCAGGGTCATTGACCGCGACTGTCCTGGTTGGCAGACTCACAACCGGGGTGTTGTTGGCTGCATCTGCCCCTGCACTTGCCAACACCCGGCTGTTCGGGGCAGCAGATGACATTACTGCCCCAGGGACACGTGTCTTGGTCAGGGCAGCCCTGCGTGCACCTACGGTTTCCCTCCGGGCCTGTTGGAAATCTTCCAAGGGTTCTTCAAGTGCCAACGCAGCCTGAACTGGCAGACCCTGAGCCTGGGTGGTGGTGGCCACAGCTGCACCTGCAGCTACCACTACCCTTGAGCCCGTGGCAGTCGATGAAACAGACTGCCGGGTCACATGGGCACCAGTGCCAGATGCAAAAGCTGCATCTCCCGGAACCACAGGGGGTGGTGGCATGACTGCACCGACACATGGCACAACATCGTGGCGCACCCCTGCCTCTTCCCCCTCTGTGGCCACCCTGGACACCCTGGAGTCCCCCTACTCCCTGGTCACCCCGGCCACGTCCCTGACCACTCCCACCATGAGGAGGACGCCTAGCTGAGGCGCTGCTATCTTTGGTGGCCTCCTAACCATGGCACAGATGGAGAAGTGCCGGCACAGATGGAGGAGTGCCAATGGGAGGTGTACACCACAATTGTCCTGGGCAATTGGGGTGAAGGCGGTGGGATGCAAGATGTTAACAGCCCCCCTGCACCTGCAAGGCTGTATGTGACCCCGGTGATGCAGTGATGGGTCACGCAATTCTCAGGCACCCCGAAACTGTAGTAAAACCATGCACGCAACCATGCAGCCTACGTGCCTGGAATCAACCTCCCGCAGTATGCGGTGGCACCCAGTAACCCGAAAAACGCGTATGCGTGGGACACACAGGCTACTATGACCTCGAAAATGGGTGTGATACACAGGGGCACCCGCAGTGGGAAAAATAGCGTGCGCGACTCACCGTCTGACTAGTGTGATAATGAAAAACACGCATAGCCAATACCCCTGCCAAAAGAAGAGATACGTCCTTGATCCGCTGTGAAGTTGTGATGACACGCGAAACAACATGAAGTAGCAACACACGTCGGTCTCCACGAAAGGCACGTACAGCGAACTGCTGGTCCCGCTCACCTTTAATCCGTGCTGAGGGAAACGCCTGCGCACGTTGCGTCACTTACGCAAGTAGGCCCTTTCCTCGGATTACATGCATTCACACGCGGACGTACAGTTTTTTCACACGCGCGCTGAACCACTATGCCCACGTTGCGAGGGAAACACATACGCGCGCGTTGCGTCACAGACGTGCTTACGCGCTAAGGGTCTTTCCTCGAATTACACGCTGGCATACAATTTTTTCATGTGCCAAATCACTCCGTATCAAGCTGGCCACGCAAATGAATACACACGGAAGACCACGCTACTGCCCAAAAGGCCATTTTCCTGCCCCCAAGGGCACCGAGCACACTCGCACCAGCCATCTGCTGCTGCCTGCCTGCTGCCCACGTGCCCTGCTATTTGGTGCCTGCACGTCAGCCATCTGCAGGGGTCCAGTTGCTGTGTCCACCCCTGCTGGAACAGAAGACTCCCGACTGGGATACCATCGCTCCACAGCCCAGCCCCAGGACCCAGTTGCCCACCCACGCCTGCCTCGGGGGTCGCCATGTCTACGAAAGCATCATCTGAGACCACTGGTGACCCCAGTCAAAGAGGCAGAGGGCCACCAGCTTCAGTGAGAAGGAAGTTGGTGTCCTGGTGGAGCATGTCCTGGGGCATTATGATGCCCTCTTTGGAACATCATGCGCCAACAAGGAAGGACGGTTGAGGATCTGGGAGGACGCAGTGGTTGCCATCAACACAGATGAGGTCGCAACGCGCGACATCAAGCACGTCAAGAAGAGCTGGGAAGACCTGAGGTCCAAGACCCTCTACAAGGCCCGGCGCCTCGCGGAGGGGGGCCAGGGTAGCATGAGTAACATCCAGATGAGGGTCCTGGAACACGTAGCCCCAGCGCTCCACGCCCAGATCCTTCAGAGGCAGACCCGTCTGGAGTTGAGCGGTAAGTGGCCAAGCATTGCTGTGTGAGACGCGGCATGTTGCAGTGTGCTGGTAGTCTGATACTTGCCTGTATGTGTGACATAGGCCATTATGGATGTGTGTGTGCAGGGACATCATGGTCATGCATGTGAGACCAGTAATGTATGTACCACAAGGATGGTGCATGTGTTCCAATGCAACATGGGGAGCTGTATGCGGAATGCACACATGAATGCATGCCAGTCTCTGTTCTTGGACATGGAGGGGGGTGAGGGATGGGTGCTGCTGTCACGTACATGTATGGTGCACATGTGTGTGTGTCTGAGAAGTGTGTGTGTGTGACTTTGAAACGCCATGGATGCATGACAAATGTCCGTGATGATGTGGAGATTCACTCATGCAGTGCCGTCACCGTTGTATCCACTTTGTCTATCCACTGTGTCTGTGGTGTACAAGCCATGATGCATGACCCTCCGGTGATGTGTGTGCATGGGACCAGTGTGAGCCATGATGCATGTGAGTTTGAAGGCAACATTTTTGTTAACAGAGACCCTTGTACATGGATGCTGATGTTGATTGTATGCGCTGGGACTGTTTCTGCATGTGTGTTGCGTGCATACACCCATGTGTTGTGGAGGGACAGAATAGAAGTGACATTTGACAGTGCCACTCATGTGTTATTGCTCCCTGTCTAGGGGAATATTGTACTGGGTCCCACGACTGGATGGGCTCCGTCGTGGTTGGTGTCGCGTTGCGCACGCGTAACATTCGTGATGACGTGCATGCTACCTGGGTGGAGCACGCACGCCATCACGAACAGCAGCGTCGCGACATGGCACTGTTGGGAGGGGCCCTGGTCAGTGGGTTCCTACATGGGTTACCTCTCCTCCTCTGTGGAGGCTATGCGCCAGTCATTCTCCCTGCCGTCTTCCGGCCCAGATTCCACTAGGGCCCCCTGTGGACCTGGTCTGACCGACACAGCCAGCTTGGTGGAGATCCCATCCCTGCCACAGTCAGGAGTCGGCGGTCCAGCAGGGGTGGACACCCCAACAACTGGAGTCCAGCAGATGGAGGATGTGCAGGCATCGTACAGGGCACATGGACAGCAGCAATAGCAGCAGGCTCTTGGTGGGAGCAATGATCGCTCGGGGCCATCGACATCAGAGGGGCAGGCATCAACCAGAGGGCAGGAGAACCCTGTAATGAGAGTGTCTTCCGTGTGGCTGTGGTTGGGCCAGCGCATAGATGCGGAGCGGCGGCGGGCGGAGAGGAGCAGCTCACCATGGTCAGAGCGGAGTTCTCCATGCATCGGGCATTGAGGCGGGCAGAGTGCCTCGAGGCAACTCGCAGGGAGTTGGAACAGGCCATGAGTGCATCCCTGCGAGACCTCGGGGCCAGGGCAGAGGCCCGCCTCTGGGAAATCGACATGAGTTCGATGATGCCCTGGCCCGGGACATCACAGAGTGAGCCGCAGGACTTGCCCGCCGCCATTGTATATAGTTAAATAGTGTTAGGTTTCCTTTGTTCTTCTTTTAATTTGGAGTTAATGGACATTGCTCCACTTCGTGTGTATATAGTTTTTTCTTCCTAGGACTTTTTGTAGATTTTCTTTTGTTTGTGGATCATGGACCATTTGGACTGACATTGTATATAGTTGCAGACTTTGGATTATGTTTTTATTATGGACATTGGCAATGGACCACTTTTTTATTCTACGTGATTTTTCTTTTTTTTAACTTCATTGGATTTACAATATTTTTTTTCTACATCGGTCATTGTACATTGATTTTCAGTTTACTATTCCTCCAAGTCAGTTCTTTATGTTTTTAATACATTTTGTATTACTTCAGAATTGGTGTTGTGTTCTGTAATTGGTTTTGTGCATGTCTCATTGAACATTTCCTCAGTCACGTGTTGCCACTGTGTGGCTACGTTGTGCATTCATGCATGGGCATGGTGGTTCATTTCATCTATCATGGCATGGGTAATTTGAGAGTGGGTTCTGTGGATGGTTGAATGCTTGGATTTGGGGGCAAAGGGGATTAGGGTTGGCTTTAGGGACATGGGTCTGTTTTGTTAGGACATGTTGTTTGTTGGGACATGAGTCTGGGCCTGAGGCTTACTGCTGGGGGGTGGGGGTGCTGGGGGACATGAGTCGGGGCCTGCTAGAAGGTGCCCCTCACTGCTGGGGGGTGGGGGTGCTGGGGGACATGGTTCTGGGCCTGCTGGCATTTGCCCCTCACTGCTGGGGGGTGGGGTGCTGGGGGACATGAGTCTGGGCCTGAGGCTCACTGCTGGGGGGTGGGGGTGCTGGCAAAGCTATGTAGATGATTGGTGGGACAGGCATTCCACACACCATACCATAAGAAAAGAGGGTTTACCATTTTGATACCCAAATGTGTCCCTCTCAAGGTTCTTAAAATCATAGATGATCAGGAGAGGAGCTATATTTTATTGCACGTGACGCTATTTCAATGACGCATTACCCTTCTCAGTATGTATGGTCCAATCGAGGACACCCATGGATATTTTAAACATGTCTTTGCTACATGTGCTTCCTTTATGAGTCAATGCACACTCATAGGAGGGGATATCACTATCACATACAATGGAGCGATAGAACGCGACAGAGACACCCCATTATCTACCGCATAAGAATATAACTCTTCTTACACTAATGGAAGAGCCCCATATAGTAGATGCATGGAGAAATTTACACCCAAAACAGAATGTTTTCACCTACAACACGCATCACAATTGTAGTAATGTTAGATTAGATTACTGTTTGCTCCCTCCTTCCTTTATGTCCATGATAACGCAATCTGACATACTCCTCAGTCTACTGTCCGATCACGTCCTGATCATGCTGAAAATTACCTTCCCAAAACAGCCTACTTGAGCTCCATTCTAGAGGCTTAACTTGATGAACACACCTGACTGAAGATACCGAATGTTTCTGGGCGGACAAACTAGAGTCCACCATTTGTGTTGGGAGCCCAAACTCAAAACACCCTTTCTCATTCATTTACTTTGCCAAGTTTTATTCAGTTTAAAACCTTTAACACACATTAATTATGACATACTCATGGGGAAAGATAAAATAAAAACGAGTATATACACTAAAACAAATAAATTCATTCTTGTTGAAAAATAAAATCATCAATAATAGCACAGCAATATACAAATTATAACATTGCTATTTAGTGCCACACTGATTGAGGAGAGCAGGTTGCTGTCTCATTTTGGGTGCATTAAAAATTGTTAAAATAAATATTTTCACACTATCCTCCGCTTCAGTAGCCACGCATGGTGCACATACCTAGCAGATGCAAAAACAACTTTCCATTCAACTGAACATATTAATAACTGCATGGCTTCATGTGTATTACGTACCCTTTGGGCATTCAATATTGGTTTAAAATGCATACACCTTAGTTCCAAGGTCACTGGGCACATTAATTTATAGTGTGTTAATGTTTCGCTTGCAAATCCACATAAGGGGCATAAACCAGACCTCAAAAACTAACATGAATGGGGTATACCATGCAGAATATAGTATCTCTAACCTCAGCCGCACATATGAAGAGCATTTATAAGGAAGTTGAATGTCATCATAAAGGCCCTTACAATTTCCTATAGCAGTGCTGCGCAGGAATTCTGGGCGGATTTTCTCTTAGCATTAACTCTAAGAACTGTTTTTGAGATCTTCTTACAATCAGCTGGCTAGGGAAATAATACTCTACCTGACATAGTTTGTTCTTATAGCATTAGAACAGTTTACTAATACTTTACCTTTATTTTCAGAGACCTATATAACAACAGTGTAAACCAAGTTTTGATATAGCCATCCAAATATTCCAATCACATGCAGAGGCTGCAAAACCATTAAGACCCCTCTGTAAAACGGCCAAAGGAATAAAATAAAAACCCTAGTAAAATCTTGGCTGAGTGGAAATCATTTAAAGAAGAAAATATATAGTTGGGGAGAAGAGAAGAGTGAACAGGGGAGTTATGTAGATAAGGAAGAGCTAGTAAAAAGCAGGAGGTCCCTCCTTTGGTTTCAACTTGTTTCTCCTGTGGAGAAAAAGGACACCTGTCAAGAGGTTGTCCAATGAATAGACAAGAAGAAACTATGATAGAAGGATGGAAGTCTGCAGAACGTTGGCAGCAGTAAGAAAGCAAGAGAACAAGAGGAGCAAGTAAAGAACACAGAATGTTATTTTTGCACTGTCGGTCCATTTAAGACCAATGAGACCATCTCAGTTAATGGAGTGATAGCTCTAGCCCTGACTGACTCCAGAAGTAAACAGTAGCAGTCTGTGTCCATCTGACCTAGTGTATCCTAGTGATCTAAAAACAGGGCAGTGTCATGATTCCTATCCCCGGGACTCCGGACCAGGTCCATCTGTCCCGGGAGCAGGCATCCAGATACTTGGGAAAGACCCAGCAGCCCCGGCTAGGGGCTATCTGGGTACAGTCCTGGCACCGTAGGCACCAGGCTCATAGAAGGGGTCAGTCCTGGCGCCAGCGTCATTTGCTTTCACTTACCTCATGCAGACCATGCTGCTCAGCATTCAAGCCAATGTGAAGTCTGAAGGGGGACTACTTTATGTCAGGGACTATTTTCTTACTCGGTGTGGTCTTGGGAACTTCCTACCTGGGACTACTTTGAAGGCTATTTAAACCACGCCCGAAGAGCAGCTCACGCTTCGCGTTATTTTGCATCCTGCAGCGTAGCGCTCACCGTGCCTGCAAGCCAGCATCCAGTGTTCTGCCACGCCCGGCTGGAGTCTGGAGCTCCTAGAAAAAAGTGAGAAAGAAGGAAAAAGGTTAGAACAAGAACAACACTTATTTCATCACCTGATTCTGGATCCATCGCGCCTTCGAATAGAAAGAAAGACATTATTTGATGCGCGTTGCATCGCCTGCTGCAGCGCCGTGCTATACTCACCAGCCTTCGCAGCACCTCCACGATCCACCTCTGTTTTCATCATTTCTTTGCCAAACTTCGGCACCTGAGAGGAATAAAGAACAGCAAGGTGAGCGAAGAGAATAATAAGGCAATATTAGTCATCACAATAGACTTAACAGATTTTACCGCCAGAGGCTTTCTTCATCTCCACGCTCTGGCGCAGTCTCCTTTCATCTTCACCGAACTCCGGAATCTAAGGGGAACAAAAGGACAGCCAGGTGAGCCGAAAGAACAAACCAAGGGAATCTCCTTCACCATAATAGACTTACCTCAATTTACCGCTGGAGGTATTATTCCTCAAAACACCATCATTCTCACTCAGCACCTGTAATAAGGGAGAAAGCAACAGATTACATACAGGTGTCATTTACCGGACAGTGTTGGATACTACAGACTCTTACCTGAACATTACCAGCCGCACGAGGCAATCTTCTCTAGGGTGGAAGGAATCAGACAAGAGTGAAAGTCAGACATTTTGAACTCTTACAAACTATATATTTACGGCTCCTCGCCAGGAACCTCAGAGTCACTATTGTTCTGGAACTCTCCAATTCCTTCAGACCAGTGAAGTAACTGGTTATCCACACGCCCCTGCATTCTACGCAGGATGGAGAGCTCATCCTTTAAAAACCTAAGGTGAGAATATAAAAAGAGACATCGGAGATGATTAGAGGGGAGAACAGTGGGGGGGGTTATAACTCAAATCCACGGGTGGCTAATTCCCTTTCTCTACTTTCAGGAGAATACTTCTTCGGGTCAAGCAGACGAGATTAGGTGGGCTAGTCCAGTCTGTCATCTCTGCACTATGCGTCACGTGGGTGGAAACCGCAGCTGTTCAGTTCCAATCGACGCCCCTGTGGGCGCCAGGTGAGCATAACAGGCAGCCAGTAAAGATCACCTGTGTTCATGGGGATGAGGTGATATACACTAGAATAATTATCCCATTGAGAGTAAAAAGACAATCTGAAGGTATAAAATTAGCAGTTGTCCTGGGTCTCCCTGAGGAAGTCCTCATCAGAATGTATTTCCCAGATTGTAATAGATTACTGGGAAATCCTGACCCTCCACGTCCCAAGTATTCGCCTCTTGACTCTGGGGAGAGGGATTTCGATGTTTGAGAGTATTCTCTATGTGATTGGAGAGAAAATAGGGACATCCCACAAATGCATCCACAACCTATAACAAAACAAGCGTGACTAGTCCAGAAAGAAGTGGATGGCAGGCTCATAAGGGATAGGCTATGTGACAATTCATGGGATCTCATTACTTCTCTCCAGAGGGAAGCCCTTGCTGTGAAGCTAGAGAGGTGAGCCCGCTACACAACATTCCCCCTAGGGATGGTGCTAAATCGGACCTCACAGGGAGGGACGTCCCTCTTGGGGAAAAGGACTCCCTTTCCATCAAGGAAATACCTAAGCCCCTTTATGAGGAGCCACTACCATTAGAGCTTCATAAAAACCATCTCAAACAAATCACTGTTATTGTAATATCACACAAAATGAGAAGAAGAAGAGTATGCAAGAAATGAAGATTCCAACCATACTGGGACAAATACAATCAAGTGAGTAAAAAAGGGCACTCAGGTAAGAGAGACAGAGCACTACAGGTCTATGCTGGGGAGGACCCAGCATTTCCTAATAAAAAGGAAAGAAGGACCAATGAACAATGTTCAAGTTCGGGAGTTTCAAACCCAGAGAGAGCGAGAAACCAGGAGGGGACACTGGCAACCAAGAAGAATGGGAGACATAGAGAAGGAAGGGAGCAAATCAATGTATGCCCACAGAAAGGCAAGATGGTGGCATGACCCAGAGGAGGTGGACCGTCTGGTCCTCAAATGACGCACAGATCACAGTCCATGGAGCCACACTTTCATAAAGGAAGAAAGAGGAGATACTAGAAGCTCTGAAGCTGTGAGAGAGAGCCCAACCCCACAGGAATAACCAGTGATTTGCATCTGACAGAACAAAGGTAACGGGAGCAGTGGGAGACCTTGGAGGGTAACATGACAGGAATAGTACAACAGTACTCATCCTACTTGTCCCAGTGCTTGTGAATACCTTAAAGAAAGTGAACAGTACTAAGGGGCTTGTCTTAGTGGTTGGGAATACTTTAAATTAAGCGAAGAAGGGACTCATCATATTCATCCCAGTGGTTGTGAATATCTTAACACAAGTGAAGAGTAGCAAGGAACTCATCATACTGGTCCAAGTGGTTGTGAACACTTTAAAGAAAGTAAAGAAAGGATTCATCATACTCATCCCAGTGGTTGTGACAACCTTAAAGAGAGATGCACCAAGCGACTTATCATATTTACCCCAGTGGTTGTGAATACTTAAAAGAAAGTGAATAAGGGACGCTTACCCATCCCAGTAGTTGTGAATACAATAAAGTGAAGAGTACCAATGGCCTCATCATATTCGTCCCAGTGAATGTGAATACTTTAAAGAAAGTGAAGACCATACTCATCATACTTGTCCCAGTGGTTGTGGATACCTTAAAGAAATAACAAGTAAAAAGTGTCTCATCATATTTGTCCCAGTGCTTTTGAATACTTTTGGGTACATTCATCCCAGTGAATGTGAATATTGTAAAGATATTGAAGAATACTTTGTGATACAATTCATTCAGCCCAGAAAGTGGTCACAAACCAAACCAAGAATGAAAAGTAAGAAAGAGGCACTGCCAGATTCCCAAATGAATAAGGATCAAGACTCTATATTGATAAAACAATGAACTGTGTTTAAAGAACGGGAGGGGAAACCCAGGAGGTGGAAGAGTCCCCTAGAAGAACTAAAGGAACTGGACATGTAATCATAAATAACTATTTGAAGATAGAATATTAAGGCTAGAGAAGCATGTCCACGAGAAGGGAGTCATTCTCCTAGTGCTCTTTTCTTTTGATGTTTTAATTAGTTGTCGTGTCAGCATAGATTAGTGTTCATATGGGTGACGGATCATTGATTTGGACTACTCTGCTGGCAATGAGCACCCTTTATTAGTTTAGGGTTAGGTAGGGCAAACACTTTTGTGTAGGGATAGATAGACCTTTTCTCCTTTTTATTTAAATAAAATCCAGTACAAACACAAGTGTGTGGTCTGCCTCGTTCTTCTGACCTACCACAAGTGTTACACAGGGCATACAATAGAATGTGAATCTGTGAAAATGAGTATGCATAAGGATTTGATGTCAAATGTGGTCACTAACTCATCTCAGTCTTCTGTGAGGACATTTTCTGAGCCATGTTTACAATAAAATCCTGAGTGACAGGGTCCCCAATAATATAGACTTTAAGTAATGGCTGCATTGTCTTAAAGATGCTCTAGGTCCACAGGAGACCTTTACGGTGCAGATGTCGCTTGGCACCTCTTGATGAATGGATTCATAAGGTGAGTACTTTATTTAACAGTGAGTTTGAACAGACTGCTGAGAGTTTGCTGATAAGTATTGGAAAGAGTGTTAATACATGTTTTGTCAAGAGTAGACAAGATCAAACAACACAGGAGATTGGCAGACCTCTACTTCGCTGACAAAGAGGAAGGGACCATTGTAATGGGACCTCAAAGGACGGATGCAGGTCCACTCGTTAACATAATTCAGTTCTACTTGTAGAGAACTTGCCCTGCTGGTCTTCATTCATTTCTCAGGATTTATATTCGGGAAAAGGTGACCAGCTTAAAGGTTGAGATAATGGCAAAATTATGGGTTCAGCCTGTACAAATCTCCATAGCTGAATGTACTATCACCTTATATATGCATTTTTCCACATTAATAATTCCAGTGGCATATATCTTGATGGGAGTGCACCGTCGTGAAGAAGATGGGCATCAATCGTGAAAAAGCTTAGATGCTCTGTACCATACAAATTACTGTTTGTTTGCATGTCTGACAAAGTGTATGCAGTAGGTCATGACAGTTTAGTAGTTGACGTACAACACCCCTTTATAGTTCCAACTTTAGAAGTAACCATTATTGCCTTGTTTATGTATTTGTGGTTGTTCTTATATCATTAAATGTGGCCGTTGACTCTGACCACCAGCCGGATGATCCCTTTCAACCGGTTTGATGTTCAGATTGCTTGGCTACATTAAGCCAGTACTGACTGAATTATCAGTCGCGTTTTTAGGTAAGCACTTTGCTTGACCATGTATTCTATTTTCTAATTAAATGTTGCTGTTTAGATAATGAGCTCGAAACATGATTTAAGATGTATGTTTTAAACAAATAATGAAATACTAATAAAATATTCATGTTTTCTAATTATTTTGTTTTTTGTATGGTCTGATCTGTGGTTCCGAATTTGGGTGTCCCTCTCCCTGTCCTTTTGCCGGACTCCTCCTTAGCTTGATTTTTACGCTGACATACTTTGCATATATTACAAGAGTAGACAAGATGGCATCACCTGTGACTGTTAAGGTTTACTTGGTGGTGTGGAGGTTTTGGTAAAAGGCCACATTAAATTGAGGGAAATTGGAAAGCCAGAAGAACATAAGCTGTGGATGTGCAGAGTTTTATGACTTCTGAGTTTGATACTAATATATTCCTGGACCTGTACATATGTTGTTGAGCAATGATGTTAAGGCCTTCAGAGAAAAAATGTTTTTCTCCACTTGCCTAGGTGGAGAATGCCATTGTTGATTGGGTTTGGGGTTACATTTTGCCATGATGACTCCTTAAGGATCCTGTCATTGTGAAATGCCAGAAAAACGTATATATCATTTGAAGCCCAAATGGGGAAGCAATGTCTGTGCCATGGAATGCCTTGAATCCCTACAAGAGTCAGTGCAGATTGTTCACAAAGCTATTGGTACTTGGGTCAGGCCTTGGTACAGTATTTGAGAAGGTAACACATTTTCAGAGTGTAATGGAGGGTGCAAAATCCCAGCCCTGCACAGACAAGGTAGGCCGGAAATCCCGGGCCCAAAAATGGAAGAGTCAGAGTAAGTGACACAGTCTCAATGCTCTCTACTTTCTTAATGCAAAACAATGGTTTAAAAGGCAAAACAACGTCACTTCTGATGTCACAACATTATCTAGGCTAGTAAAACCTACTCAGAGGTGGGAATGGGTTAGTTGTATAATATACGTATAAAGTATGTATGGGTCGACATTCTGATTGTTATTACTCTATCTGATGGTTTTTCCTCGGAACACCTCTACATTGATAAGGGTGAGTATATGTAATCTCTATTCTACTTAATTACTTGATTGGCTAATGCAACTTTGTTAAAAAAACAACATTATTTGAAAGCAATGATTGGTTGACTTTGGCCTGATTCTGTGGCTGGTCATCAGCATATGCACAATATTTTATGGCAGGTGGAGTACATCCAGGTGATGCCTTTCCGAATTATAACCCACCACCTCTGATTTCCTAGGCCCTGAGTCAGGGCTTTTAGCTATGAACTGGGTCCTATCTTGTATTTTTTATTCTGCAAATTCAGAAGGAGTGAACGGCTCCATTTCTCTGTGTCCAGGGCTAATGAGTAGGCAGTGTTCTTGAATTATGTGTCGCATGTGAGAAGGCCCCGTTTGGAATTACTTTACCCTGCATTTATGTGTATTTTAGCAAATATTCATGCAGGTGTGATGTCTCCTCTACCACTGGGGTCACTCTTGAGCTTATTTTTCATGGAGCCTTCTCACCTATTTTTATCCTGAACCTGGCGCCTGAGAGTTGATTGTGCTTGTTCAGACTTTCATTAATTTGCCATTACACTCCCTGCATCCTGGGGATCCTTATCTGGTGCCTTCTCTGCAATGTTCAGACCTTCCCTAAATTCTCAGTAACCTTGTCGTGCTGTGCTGCTACTGTCCAATCTGCTAATTTCTGTGTGCTTTTAGCAAAACTCAACGATGTTGCCTTTCTTGCAACTTCGATGCTCCTTCAAGCTTTTCCATTCATTTAAGCATGGCAGTGACGTCCATTTTATTACAGTTGATATATTTGAGTGTTTTATAGTGTCTATTGAGTGCAATGTACGTTCTTTGTGTATACATGCAGGTTGACCTAATCTTCGTATAACTTTGTGATAAATGAATATCTGCTTCATGTCTCGTTTGTCTATGTGTTTTAGAAATGAGATGACATCACTTGCTTTCATTATTTTTAGGTTACAGCATGTCCATGCATGCCAGATCTTGTAGGCATACATGGACATGTATGCCTTCTTTGATCGTTCCTTCTTCTTTGATCGTTCCAGGAAAAGTCTTACAGGGTAGTCTCAGTGAATAACTCATTTCGTGTCTGCAATAGGGTGGTGGAGGGGGGCAGTTGTCAAGACTGCTATGCTTCTCTCACTTTGATGATATGGAGGCAGAGGAGGGGCCACCACCATGGATGATGCGTTCATCGTTCTCGCTACAGGAGTGAATGACACCTAGTGACACACTTTGTTCTGATGTCACACAGTAAACTGGTGAAAAAGCCACTGTCAGTACCACTTTGATTGTTTTAGCATCTTTGCATTGCTTGCATAAGGCATTCCTTCTGACAAAGCCTTCTTTTGGTCATCTCGCTGGCCTGGACATTCAAAGGGTAGCACTTCTCAGCACTGTCTCCAGGGGATTAGGGGGCAGTGTGCTTTCGGAACGACGTTGAGACACAATTCATCTGTCTGCTAGAGGGCACTGGATCTGTGCACCAGGCAAGTATACATTTGTTTTTGTATTTGGGTATAATTAGTGTAAACCAAAATAGGCAGCAACAGAAAATTATACAAGTAATGTAGGGTTAACATAGGTCGGTGGAAGGGGAATTTACATGGTATAGTCCATTAGATATCCCATACTAAAGGGGTGGTGTATACTTATAGCTTATAACAGGTCGTAACTGAACTCTTTCTAGTCCCTGAAAAGCAGGGTTGTGTGTTACTTCCTGAACTGCAGAAGCTTTCGAGCAATCTTGATTTTATCTGGGATGATGTTCCAGTAGGCTGGCGTGCAAGAAGAGCAAGCGAGTTTCCTGGCTTGCTATCTCTGTGCCAGTTTAGTCACTAGCCTCATACTGGTCTGGCTCATAGTGGTGCACCTCTCACCTGAGCCCGCAAATGTTGTGTCTACTTAGTTGCTACTTGCCTTATATTTGAAGTATAGATTTTCGCCTTTAACAAGGTCAAGGATCACAGCTCATTGCATACATAATTGTGTGAGAGGGGACAAACAAAATATCAAATAACATAGTGCACAAAATTAAATATTTAGTCAAAAACGGACACTGATATAACATACGCACACTCAGTTCTCACACAAACTATTAGATCATCATTAAAAGTTGGACGTCGATTTTTATATAAAATGGAGGCGTAAAAACAAGGCATACTGCATTTATGCCTCCGTTTAACGCCATCCCCATTTTTCAGCCTTTGCAATACGTATGAGGGCAGCACAGTGGAGTGTGAATCTTCACTTTCCTTTCCTCCTGTGTCTTGGAGGAGCACCTGGTTATTTCCTCTGCATACATGTTCATGCAGACATAAAACCGATCATTTCCGAAGGATTACACCTTGCAATTGCCCCTGGACAATAGGGGGTGAATTCCATTGGAATACATTATAAAGCACGGCCTAACAAGCAGAATATGCAGGCCGTGTTTTAATTTCCTCAAAGCCGCGGGTAGAAGTGGAGTAAAGGTGAGAGTGACGAATATGACATGCTGGGGACGCAATACAAGCGCTAGCGGCCCACCAAATGGGCGATTTTTAGAACACGGCGCCCTTATGGTGTACTACGGTACTACGCGGTCTCCCTTGGGCAGCATGACCAACCTTTGAGAGCGGGTAACGGGTGTCTATGAAAGTGTCACTTGTACCCACTGCGCATCGTTCCTTTGATCTATCTTAGCGGGATGATACATGATTTATAGTGAACAGTAATTGCTGGGTGTAAAACATTCTCCCTGTGTTAAATTATAATCAATCCACGTGTGCAGGACGCTAGCCGAAGCCGCTCATGTCTGCTCATTAATCTCCTTCCTGCCTCCCCGTGAATCTGTGATTTTCAGGTCCTTTTCACACTCTGAGGTTCTTGTTGTTGCTGACTAAGTGCTCAGGAGAATGATAAAAATGTATAAATGTGTGACACAGAATTATTACAGGGGATTCTCTCTGGTGGTAGATTTAAGAAAGTCATCTCTGATTTATTTTCGTAGCTCCGTTATTCTGCTGACCATAATGTACGTTCAGGATCTGCTGATACATCACAGGCGTTGTGCGATCAATACTCTGCTTATTTATCATATCAAAGAAATAAAAGCCTCATTACTGCCATACAAGTACTTGAATGGCGTTATAATGTCATAAGCACAGAAAGCACGGTAGAGGAAGACACAAGAATTTTCGATCCTGGTCTTGCAACATAAACAAGGTTCTTCCCTTCGATTTTTCAAAAATATGTGCATTTTTGTGAATCTGAATGAGATTTTGAAACAAACGTAAGGGAGTGTGGTGTGTACGTTGCATATTCTTGTTGCTACATAAACTGATGGCTGTAGAAATGTTTTAAAGATCCATGCGTTTTCAATGATATGGTTAAATGATTTATGGTTTGCAAATAACTTAATTTACCATTCTTTAACAATAGACTGCACTTAATGGCTATATGTCGTTATTGTCCCCCAATGTCATTCTAATTTCCAAACTAATGTATCTTATTATATGTTATGTTACAATGCTTTTATACTCTGTCAAATCATTGGTAAAATAAAGATATTGAAATCACATTCATGAATATATGCAACAGAAGTTAGATTGTGTTTACTGTGCAATTTGTAGACTCCACCCTAGGCCCCTTCTATTGAGGACATTGATAAAGGAAAGCACTTTTTATCTTTTATATAATTTGAACCATAGATTGCGTTTTTTATGTATGACGCCAAAGTCTTGAGTAGTTAATGTAGAGTAGTTGTGGTCCAGACACTCTGATATTGATGGCAGACTCTACAGTGAGTGGATTACTCGTTCATTATCACTATACTAATACATGTATTTTCCATTCATGTGAAGCATGTCCCCCACATGTCTGCTTTGTACCTGCTTGAAATAATGATGATGTCACCTCTACACACCATTTCATGTTGCCCCTTGATGACAGAAAGTGGAGACTGGTAACTGGGGCCACTTCTTTTCATAGCCCACATGTTCGTCACACCTACGTGTTAAGATGCCTGATTGTGTATAGGAATAATGTGTGTATCTACATGCTGAAAATCAAATAATAAACTGGAAAGACAAACATACACTCCTGTCATAACTTTGTCAGCAAAGATTAAATGTGGAAACCAAACGGTAGCGCCCGTGTCGTTATGGTTAAGTTGCTCAATTCAAAGGAAGAGCAGTTATTGGATGGCTTATAACTTTGGCGCCATCTTACGAATCCTCACCAAACTTTAAAAAAATATATATATATATGGCCACCACTGAATGATTATGCACATTTTGGTGAGGATTCATCAAGGGGGGCAAAGTTATAGGGGGTCCAAAAACTTTTGAAATCCTCAGAAACAATGGAAAATAACATGTGCCTGCGCTTACAGCTTAAACCACTAGAGGAATTTGAGCCTAACTTGCACAAGGAGTAGTGGCTTGGTTTCGAAAGCTTGACTATTCCAGCACAGTAGTCCAATTCTTGTCTTATTCAATGAACACTGTAAGTGTTGTCAGGATTGTTGGTTGCATTTCTATGAAGGACTAACATTTGCAAACACAATTGGTCTGTACTGTGTAAGTAAATGTTCTCAATAATTGGTGGCAATTGGAACAGAATATTTATTTCTACATTTGCGTAGCAATTTACAGCAGTCATATTTGAAAACTTGAATGGACCTGACAGCTCTGTGTCGATTTGTTGGGAGTTTGTGTTGCTTCTTTGAAGAAGTAATTGAGTTACTTTGACCAGTAGATTCTTCTTTGGTTGTGGTACTTGATGAAGTATTTAGTTTCTTGTTTTTTTCTTTGGAGGAATTGTGGTGATATCCTGTTCATTTCAGCTTGAAGTAGTTTTCTTTTACAAAATGTTGCTTTTGTGGAAGAGGATAGGTTTTTAGAGGGGGGTGTAGAGTGAATGCAGCCTATTGTATTCTAGAATGAAAGAAATATCTGCATTTACTTTACTTGCATCAAAGTTGATTAGAAATAGCCTGTCAAGTGTACATAAGCGTGATAGTACTACATAGCTCATGCCTGCTTTAAAGACTGTGCTACCAATATCTATTAATGCTTTATCTAGGGGAAGACCTTGTGATTTGTGAATGGTAACTGTGTATGCAAGAGTTAGTGAAAATTGTTCTCTGCATACATACATGTCTTTGAAAAGAAGGAAGCGGGTTGTTGAGCATCCTATTCTTTAAACTTCTGATAGTTTGTCAAAGAGAATATTGTCAAATTGAATGTTATTGTCACGTGGGTATGTTTGAAAGCCACTGTACCAGGTGCGCCATTAACTAGGCCTTGCTCCAAGTCAAGGTTACGTTTAAGCATTACTCTACAGTTTAAAGATCATTTTAATGTTTTCTCCAAACCAGCTGTGTTGGATATAGAGTTTTATAAGGTATTTAGTCTTGTTGTGGCTTGTTGACATGGGTAGTGTCATACCATGTGCGTCCAGTTATCCGTGGAGCACATTTCAATTATTGGTTGCATTTCTTTTTTCAACATTGTTTCATTGAATTTTGAACAGCTTGCAAGAGTTGGCATTAAGGACATATAATTGACAATTGTGTGTGCTAATTGTTCCATGACATCAGTAGCACATGTATTATGGCCATAGAGTGCATGGATGCGCCTGGTTTTTAATATTGATTGTGCTTCTTGAGATAGTATACCAACTCTAATACTTTTTAAAATGTTGGCATATGTGAGGTCTGCAGACTAGCGCATGTTTTTGTTAATTCTCTGTATTGGAAATGTATTACCAGAAGTTAATACAGACAATATGTACTAGAAATTCTCGCAGTATATGGTCACTACTTAACGAGAATAGAGAGAAGATAAAAGGACACTTAATCAACCCAATAAGTAAAGAGGTGTGGGAAAAATTCCTGTTAGATCGGAATGCAGGAGGTAAAGAAACCATGAATAGATTCCAGGGGCAGGTTCCTGCCCAGGCACCTTTTGACGTCTCAGTTGAGGCAGTATTGAAGAAAATCGCTGCTCTTAAGTCCTCCAGAGCCCCCGGTCCTAACGGGTTAGCCAATATAGTGATCAAGAGCTACCCTTTATTCTGGGCTGAGCTGTTTTCATTACTCTTTAGTAAAATCCTAGAGCAGGGATTTATTCCCCGCTCATGGCAAACTGCTATCCTTATTCCTGTTTTCAAAAAAGGTAATCGTATGGATCCGAATAATTATAGGCTGCTATCTATGCTGGACATCTCGGGCAAACTGTTTGCCTCCCTACTACTTAGTGAGCTTCAGAAGTGGGTTGATAGTTCCAACATACTTTGCAGATTTCAATGTGGATTTAGGCGGGATTTCTCCACTGCACACAACCTCTTGGTTATGGATATTCTCCGTACTCGGGCACTTAGTAAGGGCCAACCTCCATTATATGCGCTTTATGTTGATTTTAAGGCTGCTTTTGACTCCATCCCTCGAGCAAGGCTATGGACTAAGTTAGAGAAATTGGGATGCCCAATTGGTCTGCTATATTATTTAAAATTACTCCACCATAATACCTCGGCGTGTCTTAGATTAAATAAGGAAGGAGATCTAACGCACAATGTGATTCAAGATGGTGGGGTAAAACAGGGATGCATTACAGCACCCCTGATTTATAATTTATACGTATACGACATTCCAATAGTCCTAGCCGAGGTTGATAACTGTCCGCCTAAAGTGGGTGGAGCCTCATGCATAGTATTAGCATATGCGGACGATCTGGTGGTCTTCGATAATACCTTAGGCGGCCTAAAACGCTCCGCAACTTCCCTATGGGACTATGCCAGTAAAAATGGCTTGACCATCAATCTGGACAAAACCAAAGTACTAAGATTCACGAGAAGAAGAGTAACGCGCGTGAATCTGATGGTACATGGCAGCTTAATCCCTTATGCTCCATCCTATCGTTATCTGGGTGTAGACATTGAGCCCCTAGGCGATTATCTCCTTTGCAAACAAGGGCGAACCTTAAGAGCTTTACAAGTTATCTCCCTTATAGTATCATTCACAAATAAGCAGGGTGGTTTTACCCTGTGGGGGACGCGTCAGCTCTATATTCAAATATTTGCACCTATGATCACCTACGGCCTTGAGTCCTTGCATACTATGGAATTGGGGTGGTTACAAATACTGGAGGGTAGGTTTTGGAGACGGATCTTGGGGTTACCGCCAGGGGTCCCAATGGCCCTGATCAGACTCGAACTGGGTCTCCTCTCTCTCAAAGCTATGGTATTGAGGAAAAGGGTGGGCTTTTACCTCAAGATGACTGGCGACTCTGCCAATCCCCTGCTTGCTGTGATCCAACAAGAGGTGCTCAAAAAATCTTCAACCTCACCCTTCCACAAAGATATGGTCAAACTCCTATCAGACATTGGATGGACACACGGAGAGAAGCATGTAACAAAGGAAACCTTATATGCGTTAGGTAAAAAAATAGAGCTATGGGATTGGCTCGAGAATTTTGCGCATATAAGTAATCTCAAAACATATCAGTTTGTTAAATATCGACTGTATAATTTTATGAAGCCTCAAGCTTATTTATCATTGTGCCCTTCTAGAAGACTTAGACGATTCATCATTTTGTTTAGATTAGAGCAATTACCCACTCTATACAGGAGAGGGGCTTGGGAGAAAATCCCGAGGGATGAGCGCATATGTCGACTTTGCAAATCCCCTGATTTCTTAGAGACAGCCAGACATCTTCTCACCGAATGCCAGGCATTGAGAGCTACAATTATACGCCACCTGGGGGATTTTTTACACGATCTTGAAACAATACGCGAAAAGTCTTTCTGGCTTCACTGTACCAACAGTAAAAATATGCATCTCTTAATTGCACTTTATAACATCTGGCAACAAGCTGAACTTGATCTGAAGGATGGACTGGAAGCACCTCTGAATTGAGGAGCACAAGTAGCTCGAGTTATATATGCAGAAGTTTTTAGTTGATAGCGAGTTATGATTTTATTTTTATATACGTGTATATTGTGTGAATTGATTATAATGTGTTTATGATTTGTAAAATTTATATGTGTAAAGATTGAATTTATTTTTATTCTATATCACATTAAAGAAATTAAATTGAATTAAATTGAAATGTAGCCAAAGGTTGACATTTCCTGTGCTGCCAAGATTTTTACAGCACAGTTTGTGCCCTAAGGTATTAAAAATAGGTTCAGCTTTCAATGGTGTCAATTGAAGAAGATCTCCAAAAATAATAATGTGTTTTCCTCCAAAGAGCTGTTTGTAGTCTGTTTTGAGGACCTCTTGAGGTGAATCAAATCCAACATTAGGTTGGAGACCATGCTCACCTCAACTCTTAGCAGCATTTTCATTTGCTTGAAAACTCTACGTAGTTCTATTGCAGCTTTTGTGGAAAGTTTGTAATAGTCTAATTTGTTTTGGTGTTCTACTGGAAGGGGTAGGAATCGGTGTAAAGTGACACCGCCTATGGTGTAGGAAGCTAAACCTGTGGGGGCAGTTACAAAAGCTGATAGTTTGTTGTTTGTCAATTGTTGAAGGAACTTGCTGATGATTTTGATTAAGAATATTTTGCCTGAACCAGCTTCACCACTCACATATAGCAGTATAGATTTGTAGTCTTGGCAGGTACAGGTTTTATTTCATGTTCCACACCATGTTCAATTTATTTTATTATTTCTTGGAAAATGATACGCTGCTCATTGTTCAGCTGTGATTTCAGTACAGTTAAGTCTTCTGTAGCTTGTTCGTACTGACACATGGTATGTTCTACTTCTATCATGGCTAATTCTGCCTCATTTACTATTAGTGGCTGTCCAAGTGGTTCTTGGCTTCCTGTTACAGAAGGTTGACTACTGTCAGGAGTGTCCACTTGCAGATGGGCCTGGAGTTCTTCTTTGTGTTGCTGTTCAATGTGCAACATTGTTTGGTACTGTGTAACGTTTACGTTGGTTACAGTGTTTTCATTTGCTTTGAAAGTGTCTTCATAGGCATCACAGGTATCTAGTAACTCTTCTTCTTTTCTCCATGGTTTAAAAAGTTGAAGCAGGAACATGTAATACAGTTCTTTATGTTGAGTAGTTTTTAATGACAATTTGATATGATTAATTATGCTGTTTTTGTTAAGTTTCACTAAGCAGCCTTCACAATTTACAACTCTGTATCTACCTTTCTTTTCATCTGGTTTAATTTTATTTTTGTATGTGAAGTTTTGGGCTACGTTGTAGAGGCCCATGGTTTCCAAAGTGGTAGTCCTGTTTGGGTAGTATCTGTCTAGTAAATTGTTTTTCAAAATGTTCTGGCTGTTGAGATCATTTTTGGCTATTATTTCTATGTCCTCATATGATTTGAGAACTGTTTTTCGAGATTTAGCAAGACCAAGACTATATTGTCAGATTCTCCATACAAGGCAGTACCGGTTAAACGGTCTGCAGCTTTATAACAGCCACATTCACTATGAGAGAGCATTTTTATGCCTAAGCTGTACAATTTCTGTGATAGTGCTTTGTCAGATGATATGTCATCCCAGAGGTCCTGAAGCTCTGTTTTCCCTGCTTTGGGTAAGTAGGCTGTGCCATATTGTGCAACTGCAGTGGAATTGTCTGCAATGTACTGCACATCTATGTTTGCATTCCATAGGAGGGCAATGATTGCATTGTAATCATTGATGTATTTCGATTCTTCTGTTCTTTTTATGTAATATGTGTTCTTAGGAGATTTACCTTTGAAATTATGTCTGACTGAAGACATGAAGTGGTTTACTTGACCTGTTGCTGAAACTGGTCTAGGGAAACCAAAGCGGCATATGCCGTAGTATTTCCCTTTTTAAAAAAATATTTGCGATGACAATATTTCCCACATTTGTGTCTTTGAAATTGTAAAATGTGTGCATGAAGGTCAATATGTGTTGTTTGTGAAGGGATTTCACAAGTGACATATTTTTGGATGAACTGCAAAACAGTGGCATCACTGTCCTGACCAAATTTAGGAGCATCTTTAATCCATAGTAGCATGTGGATGTGTGGTGCTCCTCTGGCTTGGTATTCTTTTCTCCAAAAGAAGTGTTGAAATTCTCTGAGGGGAGAAACAGTCTTATTGCAAATAAAGTGTAGCATAGCAATGGAGCGATGATGGAAATATCTTGATACATTTACAGGATCTAGAGAGCAAAGTTCTCCTGCTGTTTTTATATCTATGTTTGTTTTGTTTTTTTTTGCTATGCGTAGAAAATTGTGTAAATCTTCCCATGCATATTCTGCACAACTTAATGTAACAAACCAAGTGGGTGGCCAAGAATTCTTATCATACAGCGTACATCTCCGTGATGTCGGAACCAGTATTCTTTTGTATCACGCAAGATTTGTAATATTTGACTATAAAACCTCATCTTTTTCTTGCACTTTTTGTAATAATTGCATAGCTGACAAATTTTGAAAAAGGGTACCTGATTTTAATGTGTGCGCAACTCCATAGCATAGAGTTGCTAATTCACTTTCAAGGAGAAGGTGGAATATGTATTCCATGTTTTGTCTAAATCTAGGATTGTCAGAATACATTGTATGTGGTGTATGATTGTGTATATTTGCTTTGAGATTTAATGGCAAATAAACTACTTTGCCACAAATGGCTTTCACTAATTTAGAGGGAGGTAATTTTGCTGTTTTTGTTGAAGGCGTACTGACAGCGTGGTGGTGAACAGAGGCAAAATGCAATTTTGAGGAGTGTGTTGTGTGCAGAAGTGCTTGGGGAGGGTTGGGGAGTAGGAGATGGGTCAAGTACTGTATTTGTTTAGGTAGCATTATAGTATGATGTTGGTTTTGGGTTGTTAGTAGAGGATTGATTGTAATTAAACCCCCTATAATGAGCCCACATACCATAGTCAAAATGTTTGGTATCATAGGTATGTTATGCAACACACTCACATGGTTTGGTACTTCAGCTGAGGTACTTTTAAACTTTAGTATTTCTTTTTGTATGTGTTTAATAGAAGGTTGCTATTTGTACAGTAGTTGGTAGTTTGTGGTAAAGCTAATGCATTTGTAAGTGGCTTTCACTTCCAAAATATTTTCTCTGGATATGCTCTATTTCTTCGAGTAGTTGTTTGACTGTACCATGTAGAAGATTGTTATTTAAATTGACTAGTGCTAAAGCAGGACTTTTAGCATAGTAGAGTTTATGGATCAGATTTTTATAGTTGCATGATGTGTTGATATCATTTGATATGATGGAAGGTGGTTTTGTAAATAGGTCCTGAAATGCAGGCTAATGAATGTGCTTGTAGTCCTGTATATTTGCGCACTGGACAGGTACCCATATTCTGTAGTAGTTTCATTTTGATTTTGTCTTTGCTTCTTACATACTGATTGAGGAAGTGGCGTAAAGATTTGAAAGATTCTTTGGCAATTTTACACATTGATGTGCATGGCCATTTGTAGACTGGACGTTTTGGTTCAGTACAATGGGGAGGTGATACTGAGTTTTCTAGGGATATTTTTGTGAGCAGAGTTTCTTGTTCCATAATGGTGTTATTAGGTTTTTCATACCCTCGTCCACTGCTATGTATGACAATTGGGTTTGTTTTTTTGTTTGCTTTTGTTTATATGCTTCTTCATTAAAATATGGTTCTGTGTTCGTGGTGTGACTCCATTCACCTCCACAGATGTTTAAGAAGCTATTTCTGTTGATATTCTTTTTATTGAGAACTCTTTTTTGTAGTTTAGTAGTTAGTTTTGTTAGTGATTTCATTCTGTTTAAAACTAAAATAAATAACTTCAGATAGCACTGTGAGTAAACAAAAATTTGGAGAGGGGACAGGTTTGCAATTGATGCTTAATTATAGCAGATGGGACAAATGAAGTAAGGCCATTTTACAGTTTATGCAGGGTAAGTGCAAGATACTCTGTTATTTATTCTTAGAAGAGCTGTACATGTACTGTGTAGAAAATATGCATACCTGTAGTCTGTGTTCATGCATGTGGATGTGCATGAATCTGCAAGTAGAAATGTTGGCCAGTTTTATAGTAGTTGTTGCTGTAGGTCTGTTGCAGTGACAGCAGAATTGTACTGAGAGTGATCAATAGTACATCTAAAGTACTGATCTGTGATGATAGAGTTAGATGTAGAGTTCTTGGAGGTGATTGGTGGATGATTGTGTGACTGCTTAACAGTAGCCAATGAGGAAATGGTGCAGAGGAAAGGGTAGAAGGGCTAACCCAATGCTACGGTTGTCCGGGGACAGGGCATGCCACATCCGGGGTTTCTCAGTAAATCCAGCATGGAAAAGGGACTGTAGGGATCAGCCAATCAGATGTTGAGGTTGTGGTTTGTGTTGAAAGAGGCTGTGTGTAGTGAAGATGGAAGAGGTGGAGAAAGTCAGGGTGCTGGTGCTCGGAGATATGTTTGTTGATAGTTTGGAGCAGTATGCTAAATGTAGGAATGTGGCAAAGAATTTTGATGTAAAAGGAGTGGAGGTGGTGTGGCGTACTGTGGCTGGTTTTCATTTGCAGGACATTTTGGAAGTTTGTCAGGATATGGCTATGTTCAATAATCCAGATGTAGTTGTCCTGCACTGTGGTGCTGTGCATTTGGGCTATGTCAGTTACCCTGTGATCTGCAAAACCTGGTTCAGACAATCATGAAAGTCCTTCCAAATGCCAAGGTTATTTTTTCTGCTTTGTAACCTAGGGCAGTATGAAACAATAGTTCTGTTTTTTGTCTTCAGCAAAATGTTGCTAGGTGTTTAATTAACGAGGGCATGTTTGCTTTTATGAATAGAGTTGGGATGTTCTTTTAGCAAAAATGAGAACATTGAATCTGGAAATGTTGTTTACTTTAAAGCAGTTGGTATTTCTTTATCTTTCATGGGAAATGCCATGCTGTTTTAGAATATAAGGATTGCTTTGGAGAAGCTAATGTGAAGATATTTGGAGGAAAATAAGAAAAAAAGAAAGAAAAAAATACAAAATAAAAGGTGTTTCTGAAGCATCTTCAAAAAAAGGGTCTTTTCAGAGCCAACCTCAAAGGGGAAACGGGGTAGACTATTTAAAGTTTCATTCCCATGCTCAGATTTTTCGATTTGTCCGTGGCCAGAGCGGTTGTCCGCGGACAGCGTGTATTTCATATGGGGAGTTTGGGGTTGAGAGGCATGCAAATGAGACTGAGCAGAGCAAGGGATTGGTCAATAAGGTTTACTGAGTGTGTTGTGTAAGGAGAGGGTTTGTCAGTTGGTCCTTTTCCTGAGAAAATAGCAGATAGCTATGGCTGTGTGTTTCAGAAAGTAGATTGTTTGGATGTTGGGAGATTTGTGGAAAAAAAGGGTTGAAGGTGCATGCAGATTGCTGTGAAGTGGCTGTACATCTTGGATTCTCTCATGTGGAAGTGTACTGGCATGGAGTGCATGGAATGAAGTTGATGGATTTGGTACCTATCTGTGCTTCTTTGGTGACACAGCATCATTCGTCCATCATTATTATTCATTGTGGAGGAAAAAGTGTAGGACATGTGTCTGGAATCTCTTTGCAATTTGCAATGAAAGAAGGACTTGGTCATGGACATGTATCCAAACTCCAGAGTAATTTGTTCCCGTATTGCTCATAGACAAATGTGGTTGCATTCTATTTCATTTGGTCCACAAATTGAGAAAGCAAGGTGCAATGTTAAAAAGGCTGTTTGTGTCTTTTTGAGAGATGTTGGTAGGTCCTCTTTTCAGAATGAAAACATTATGTTTTGTAGCACACACATTTTTCGCAGAGATGGAGTACATCTTACTTACGCCGAGAATCAGCTTTTTCCTGCGAAATATACAAAATGCATTGCAACCTTTTTTGGAATTACAGAAATCCATTTTGCAGTAAGTGTTGACCATTGCTCGATCACTACTAACACAAAAGAAACTTCCCAACTGGCGTGCCGACCTTTACACTATTCACGTTAGTATTGAGTCACCACATGCTCCAGAGAACTTTACACTCTTCAACTGCTAACCCACTCGTATCCCATGTCCTGACATTGCTAATGAGATACTGCTTTGAGCTGCCACTATCATATGCCCTGCAAATATGTTTAGTCATATATGCGTACTGACATCCATTGTGCTTCTATTCACTTGTGACTCATGTCCCAGTACATGTACTGTTGTACTTACCCATGCTGTTACTCCAAATTTAGCTGATTGCTTACTTCCGCAATCCTTATCTTTAGCCTCTACTTATCCGGCATCCTGAATGTTGTATCCAGCTTCACCTGCCACGACACCAAAATACTGCATCTAGCCCATGCATGCCTGCCTTGCCAACCTATCATTGCACTAACATACACTGTGTTACCTATGCGCAGCACTAGCCTACTTTGATCTTACTATTTGAATGCCTTACCTAGCGTATTCCTACCTTGCCACTTTAATGCTGCTCTAGACCATATCTGCCTAATACTTGAATGTTGCATCTAGTACTTGCCTGCCCTGCCACTTTGATGCTGTACTAGCCCACATCTGCCTCTACTTGAATGTTGCATCTAGTATTTGCCTGCCTGCCACTTTGATGCTGTTCTAGCCCATATCTGCCTCAACTTGAATGTTGCATCTAGTATTTGCCTGCCTGCCACTTTGATGCTGTACTAGCCCATATCTGCCTCTACTTGAATGTTGCATCTAGTGTTTGCCTGCCTGCCACTTTGATGCCGTACTAGCCCATATCGGCCGTACAATTTGAACACTGAATTTTGCCTACATCTGCTTAACAGTTGAGTCTTGCATCGGATTATGCCTAACTATGCCATAGTCTAAACTTACAACTGTTTATAACGTCCTTTCTTCTTCCATTGATCATGATAATATATCTGACACTAGCTGCCACTATGGCTGCCGTCTCATTGACTTCTTACCCACCTAAGGATAGAAATTTGAGACTGAGATCTAGACTATCCCGCCTCCATGAACCCTTGACAAACTATTCCACCACTGGCTTCTCCTGTAAGGCTGCTCAACCTACTGGATTAGCTAATAAACATACACATTACCATAACCATAGTCACCTATCTTCTGTCCCTTTGGCTACAACTCAAATAATCACCCACAGAGCTGTCCAAACTAAAACCAAACAACCTCCCATTACTAAACTCACAAGCTCTCTACAACTATCAGAGTCACTCATCAATGCCAGATCTATGGTGGCCCATGATGCTTATATCGCGGACACCCTAACCAATGAGAATTCAGACCTGCTGGTCATCACCGAGAGCTGGCTTCACAAGGCCGCAGGCCCTTCCATTATGCTAGCAGTATCAGAGGGCTACCAACTACTAAGAGTTGACTGACCTAACGCCAAAGGCAGCAGTATAGCTATGATCCACAAATCCAACCTATCAGACTCACTACTACCCCATCGTTCCACTCCTGTGAGACTCTCACAGCTAAACTTAACCTCTCCAATAACCGTACCCTCACCATCTATGCAATCTATAGACCACCTGGACCGTTATGTTCATTTGAGGATGATTTAAACAGCATCCTGACCAATAATATCAAAGACCATGCGTAAATTCTGCTGCTGGGAGATTTTAATCTGGGTTTCAACGACAGTTGATAAATATGCCCTATCTGTCGCCTCTTTACTGAAGGATTATGGGCTGACTCAAAAAGATTCTACCCCTACACATGATAAAGGAAGAACCCTAGATTGGGTTGCCGACCTCAATTGCAACATTAGCATTACTAATATAACCCCACAATCATGGACCGACCACCACTTAATTACCTTCTCTGCCTCACTTGACCTCATCCGTCCTAAACCCATAGTTATGGCACTGCCACTCCCTACAAGGAGGAAAAAAGACATTACTGTGGAAAATCTTCTACCACATCTTCTCCCTAATCTTGATAAGCAGTGAACAATACGGACCCTACCCTACTTGTGGAAGTTTTCAACAGTGCTATGACAAAGGCACTTGATGACATCGCCCGCTTAAAACTCGTAAATGTAGACAGACTTCTCACATGAACAATTGGTTCACACCATAACTGAAAGAACTAAGGATTCAAAAAAGAAAATTACAATCAATCTGGTGCCATTCGCCTACTGAGGAGAATAAAATTAAGCTATCTAATCTTTCAAACTGTACAAAAAGGAAATTATCAGTACTAAAAAGAACACTTTCAACGATAGAATATCCAAGGCCAAATGAGATACCAAGGAATTATTCTCTATCCTCTGCGAAATGGAATCATCCATACCGCAGGTTGATAACACTCCCAAAGATAAGCCTTGGTGTACTACCATTCAAAATGCTCTCTCTGACAAAATTATCTCTCTTCAAATTAAAATTGCTATAAAGAAAGCTTCCCTGCTCCTACAGGCCGAATTTTCACCTCAGCAGCAACCACTTCAAACTCACTTAACAAGTCCCCACCACCATTCACCTTTAAAAAAAATTCCATTGTCGAGACGGAAAAAAATTATACGGTCACTCAAACGACAACTGTCCAGCCCCAATTATAAAGGATGCAGCTGGAGACTTAGCCTCTTTCATCTCGAAGCTCATAAATGCTTCCTTTAAGTCAAATCTTGTGGCCGACAACCTTAAATAATCCTGGGTGCTACCTTTGCTCAAAAAACAAACCTTAGACCCATCCATCCCTACTAACTATAGACCTATTAACACAGTCCCCTTCCTACTCCAAATAATCGACAGAGCAGCCTACATACAAATTCAGGACTACCTAGAAACAAACAACATACTAGGTTCACGTCAGTCTGGCTTCCGCCCCCTTCATGGCACAGAAACAGCCTTGATCGACCTCAAGACCCACATTGATGAGATGAAGGACAATGGTAAACCAGCTATGCTACTCCTCCTTGACCTATCGGCAGCCTTTGACCTAGTAGATCATGCAGTCTTATGCAATCATGTTAGGTCAGCTGCCCATTTCTCAAGTGATGCCATAACCTGGGTACAATCCTTCCTTGCGAATCTCCCCTCTAGCAGTTGCTGACCCCATACAAGTCTTTTGCGGCGTTCCTCAAGGATCATGTGTATCTCCTACCATGTACAATATTTTTACTGAGCCCTTGTTTGACAAGTTGGATAGATTGGGTGTCACCTACACTAATTAGGCTGATGACACTCAAATCCTCATCCCCCTTTCGGGCAACTTCCTGGAGGACTCAGCCTTAGTAAATAAGATTTACCACCTCATTCAGGCATGGATGGCATCCCACGGCCTATGCCTGGATGACAATAAAACAGAGTTACTGATCCTAAGCTCAGAGACGGCCATAAAAAACTTAACCCTAGCTACACATCATTCAACATCAATAACAATGTAATCAAAGTGATGCCTGCTGTTAAAACTCTTGGCTTCTACCTTGATTCGGCACTCACCTTCAAAAGCAAATTAACTCTCTAGCTTCCTCTACAGCTTGTACGTGTAAACTGATCTGAGCCTGTAGACCATTCCTTTCTGAGACGAATTGCATCACACTAGCCAATGCACTCGTTCTATCCAGACTGGATTATTGTATTGCTCTATATACGGGATCTAATAAGTACATTACCGATAAACTACAAAGACTCCAAAATAATGCCCTCGGAGTAGCATTAAACATCCCGAACAGAGAGCATATCTCTGCATTCAGAAGAAATGCCAACTGGCCTAAAATTAAGGACAGAATATACCTCAAAACCCTCTCTCTCACATCCAAATGCCTTAATAACATAGAACCTCTCTACCTTGTAGAAAGAGTAAACAAGAGAACGTCTGACCAGCCCACGAGAATATCTTACGCCTTCAATCTAGAAGTTCCTAGATACAAACGGATCACAGCCGGCGGCTCTAGCTTCCCGGTTCTAGCTGCTCAATCCTGGAATGGACTCCCTCTAGATCTCAGAATTGACCAACCTTACTCCACATTCAGACGGAAACTCCTCACTTGGCTACGGATTAATGGCACTTAACCTGACAGCCCCTCTGACCTGCTAACCCCCTCGACCTCTCCTACGCTGCTCTACCCTCTTTGAATTCTATCCTAAGGATTGCTATGCTGGCCAACCAAAAAAAAGTGGCCCACCCCTCACCTCACAAACCTTGACCTCTGATGACATCACCGGAAGTGATGTCATTTGACCCCACCCCAAAGTGACATCCCGGGAATCGATGAAACACAACCTTTCACTCCTTGACAAAACAGGAAGTGGCATCAAATAGCATTGTTCCTAAGTACACTAAATTACTGTGAATCCAATCAGACGTCCAATGCCAAATGATAATATGTTATTGTATAGCACTTACGTTTAAGCTCTTTTTAATAGAACACATATGCATACAATATCACCCAACCTGTGTTGGTACTCGTTTATCGACCTAAGAAGGATTTTTTAAGAAAAAAAAAAGAAAATTGAAAAAAACATGCAAACTGGCCCAAGCATGGCCAGAAACTGGCCCCACTCGCCAGGGGGCCAATCCGACCCTGATGGTTCTGATAGGGCAGCACACCCCAAAAAAATTAAATGTCCGCAGACTTCTAAATAATACACAGGGCCCTGCACTATTTATTTGTCACTTCTATTTTTGGTTTTTGTTGTTTTATATATATATATATATATATATATATATATATATATATATATATATATATATATATGTATTAATTTTTTTAAACATGACGCACAAGGAAAGGAGGGGACAGGAGGGTAAGGAAGGGACACCAACCACGGGAATAACAAAGGGAAGCTGGAGAGAGGAAGATGTAGGGTGCAGTCTCAAATGCACTCCAAAGGTTCTCCCCCTGCAGAGTACTGTGACCCTGGAAAGGTAAGAGTCAACAGCATCATAAATGGCCTGCGAGGCAGCTGGAGGGATGCAGTGTCCCATAGGAGTGTCTTTTGTGGTGACAGGAGCAGAAACCGAGGATGCTGCAGAGGAAATCAACCTACTACGTTTATCGCAAGGTACAACCATACGAATATCCCCACTGTGGAATGACTTTAGGTGTCACTTCATTGATGTATTATCAAAGCTATATGAACCAGGCTTGCCACGACTCAGCACCATGCGGCACTGAGTGCAGATCACCTTGTTCGCATGAGCTTTTGCCTTTCCATAAATGGTGGTAAATAACCGCCACACCCAAGACTCACAATGTCATCAATGAAATTTGTGATATCATCTTTGATGTCCTGGGTGTAAGTCTTAGTAGTGCATGGTGGTGGCACAAGTTATGGTTGCTTACCTTACCATACTGGTGAATTTCAAGGGTTTTTCGGTTTTACTTCGAAAAATAACGTTCCTTTAACACATTTTTGTTTACTGAATTTCATAGGTTTTTTTGTAGCGCAAAATAACCATAATGTCCCTTTAACAAAGTTTTTTTTCACTGAATATATATATAGGAACGTTATGGTTAAGTTGCACTAGCAAAAACATATGCAATTTACTGGACTTATGTTGTTACAGGGACATTATGGTTACAGGTAAAACCAACACCCACCCGAAATTCGCAAATTATGTATGCTAAGCAACCATAACTCGTGCCACCAGTGTGTACTGCAAGGACTAACACGCATGACATCAAAGATGCCATCCCAAATCTCATTGATGACATCACTGATGACATCACATGTGTCGCTACCCCTTTTTTGTTCTTTGACGTACATAGGCCTGAGCTTTTCTTCACTACCAATCAGGAAGTAACAATTGAAAAGGTTCTATCTTTGTGTACGGCACCCTTGTCATATGTTCTTGCACTACTTTCATCAGGGTTCACTCACAGCATATGATACATATACACATAGGGGAAGAAGAAAGCGTAAAATACAGCAATGATTTCTGTGCATGAAGGTAATCAGGTATGGTATGAAGACTTTCTCGTAATACTGTTCCCTGTTTGCCTACTTTAAATTCCCTGTTTATGCTCATATTTGTATGTATGGTGGTGTCTTTATGTTTTCTGTACAGTAGTGCAATCATGTAGTTATTAAGAGAATGGTAGGTACTCATTACATTTTTCACAGTACCCAAAACTGTAAAACGAAAGCGTTCATGATGTTACTATGTCACATGGGAACATTTGGAATATTACACTTCTCTGGGGCATGGTGCAACCCAATAACACCTCAAGACAACTGTCTTAAAGATAAAAAGTGGTGCTCCGAAATCCAGCAAGCCCTCTCTAACAAAGTCCAAAACCTCCAAAAGAAAATAGAACTAAAACGTGAGACCCTAGCACCCAATACATTACCGCCTATCAAGACACTTCCTAACTCCAAACCCACTACGCAATTCCACTTCTCCAAAGTCTCCATACTAGAAGTAGAGAAAGTAATACTCGGTCTAAAACCGTCCAACTGCAAAGGAGACTTATGTCCAGCACAACTTATCAAAGATGCCGCACGAGATCTAGCACCATTTATCACCAAGTTAATTAATGCCTCCTTTACCACAGGCATTATCCCCAGTAACTTAAAAGAGTCCTGGGTGCTCCCACTCTTAAAAAAGGCTACTCTAGACCCCACTATACCCACTAACTATAGACCTATTACTACGGTACCGTTCCTTCTGAAGATACTGGATAAGGTGGCATATATACAAATCCAGAGCTTCCTGGAACAAAACCAACTACTAGGCTCCCGACAATCTGGCTTCCGCCCTCTTCACGGTACAGAAACTGCATTGATTGACCTGAAAGCCCAAATAGACAAAGTAAGAGATTCTGGAAAACCAGCACTCCTCCTGCTACTAGACCTATCGGCCGCTTTTGATTTAGTGGACCATAAAGTCCTATGTAACCACCTAGATTCAGCAGCACACTTCTCCACTGAGGCTATAGCATGGATACAATCCTTCCTCAGTGACCGCACCATGAGGGTTTTCTCACCTATAGCAGCTGCAGACCCCATCCCTATTACCTGCGGTGTGCCACAGGGATCATGCGTTTCACCAACGCTATATAACATATTCACTAAGCCCCTGTTTGATGATTTGGACCATCTGGGTATCAGGTATACCAACTACGCTGACGATACCCAGATCCTCCTCCCACTCACAGGGGTTTACGAAAAAGATCTAGCAATGGTGAACAAAATATACAGCATCGTTCAGGCATGGATGGCAACCCATGGCCTATGCCTGAACGATGATAAAACTGAGCTTCTTATCCTAGGCACCGCACCCCTCATCAAAAAACTAAGCTCAAACTACTCTTCCTTCATCATAGATGGGAACTGCATACAAGTTGCCAAAGAAGTTAAAACATTAGGCATCTACCTTGATTCTACCCTATCATTCTCCAAACAGGTAAACTCCCTAGCTTCCTCGACAGCCTACACATGTAAGCTCATTAGAGCAGGAAAACAATTCCTTTCCCAGCACAGTTGTCTAACATTAGCCAGAGCCCTTATCATCTCTAAACTAGATTATTGTAACGCACTGTACATAGGAGCCACTAAATCTATCATAAACAAAATCCAGATACAGCAAAACAAGGCCCTCCGAGCGGCATTGAACATCCCCAGGAGAGAACACATTACAGTAATAAGAAGGAAACACAAATGGCTCTCCACCCATGAGAAAATCAGACTCAAAACTGCATCTCTCACATACAAATCCCTACACAACAAAGCCCCCCAATATCTTAAGGACAGATTCACCAGAACACACCCCACAAGACAAACCAGACTTGCTTACACCAATCGCTTACAAGTACCACGCTTTAAACTGACCACCATAGGCGGAGCTAGCTTCCCAGTCAAAGCTGCTCAATTGTGGAACGAATTACCCACTACTGCGAGGCTAGAACACTCCTTTTCCAAATTCAGGCAAATTGTAATCAACTGGCTAACGACAGCAACTGCTAATTGAACCCATGATAATGCTCACGCCTGTTTGCTACACAGTATCTGCACCATACGATTGTAAACTTGTATTGTAAACTTGCACCTGTAACTGGTAATGTCTGTAACTGGTAATGTCTGTAACTTGTAACTGTAACCTGTAACTTATGCTCTAAGCTGTACATATTCTTACTTTCTGCGCCCTTATACCCCAGGGTCCGGTGCGCACAATAAATTCTAAACAAACAAACAAACAAACAATGGGCCTCATTACACGGACGGCAGTAACCATGGCGCTATTAGCGCCATGGTTGCTGCCGATATTTTACCGATTCCGCCTTGGTGAAAGGGGGAATTACCGCCCCATTCCAAGGTTGGCGGGGCGGTAATTCCCCATTCACCAAGGCCCTTCCCCATTCCCATTTCAGCACCCATAGGGCTCAATGGGAATGGGGAAGGAGCAAATAATGGTACCGCTATTAGCTGTACCGTTATTTGCCCTGAAGTCCCTCAGCAGGTCCCTTCCTTAACGTGTGCTCTGGCCACACATTAAGGACGGGACCCGCTGAGGGACCTCATAGTATGGCGCTAAGGGATTACCGGCACCGGTGCCCTTCCGGTGCCGGTAATCCCTTATCGTCATCCGTGTAATGAGGCCCAATGGCTTCGTTTACACATCAGTTGATAATTTACTGCAAAGAACTGAGATTTGTGATGGCATCTTTGATGTCATGGGTGTTAGGGTGTTAGTCCTTGGTGTGTACACTGGTGGCACGAGTTATGGTTGCTGAGCTTAATTTTATTTTGGGTTTTACCTGTAACCTTAATGTCCCTGTAACAACGTTTGTCCATTGAATTGCATAGGTTTTTGCTTTTGCAACTTAAACATAACGTTCCTTTAACAACATTTTTTGCCAGTGAATTTCATTGGTTTTTAGCAGAATATGCTTAGTTTGCTTAGTTTGTAAAGAAGAACTCTCCAACATAATGAAACTATTGGTGGCATCGAACGCAGACATCAGTCGCAGACTACGCATTTGGTTGGGCACATTGGGTGGCATCCAACCTGCTCAGCAAGGCACCTACTCTCTTACATAGTGGTGCCAATTACCAAACGCAAAAAATGGCAAGAGAACATAGATTAGGTGTAGAAATTGTGTACGTACAAAGCAAACAGGAGAAAGACATTGGGAAGACACCCTAAGGGAATGCATCAACAACAGAATTAACGTCTCCTTTCACCAATCGTAATGCACTGCTACTGTACATGGGAACAAACGAGTAACGGGCAGAGTAACGACTGGCAGGAGCTTAGGGCAAAACGTTGGTACAATGTACTAAGGAAGTAGAACAGCCTCTAATTATTGCACCGGTGTTGCAGTATTGCAGAACATGTTTTTTGTAACACGGCAATGCCAAGCACCTTCGAGTTGCAGGGAAGAAATGTCCCTCATAACAGAATCACTTTGTACAGTAACCTCATTGGTACACACAGTAGTGCAGACCCTTGGCACACACACCACAACACTGTCCTCCGATACAGCATGGCAGAGTTTCCCAAAAATGTTCACGCATAGCATGCTTTCCTCCAGCCAACCACTGGCCGCGTCCACTGTTTTCGCTGACAGCACGGCATAACGCAGCCCAATGAGACATCGGTCCGCAGAGCGAACAGGAAAATGGGTTCGCGTAGCGGACCAAGATATCGCACATTTTTTGGGAGCTGCATTTCAGTGTTTTTCAAAAATATTATACCGGCCCTATTTCCGCCAAACACACAAAAGCATGCTTTCTGGCCCAAGCCCCCGTTCCTGCCGCAAATTTGGTGAAAATCTGCACAGCCAGCTGTAGCCGAATGCAAAGTTTTTCCCCATTCAGTCTATAAGAAAAAAAAATGTGGGACTCCCCTATAACTCCCCCCTGCACGAAACCTCGCCCAACTTGGCGAAAAAATTCAGAGCCGGCCATATACTTTTTTGACACAGTTTGGTGAGGATTTGTCCAGGGGAGCGAAGTTATAAGCCCCCAAAAAAAAAGCGCTCTTCCTATGAGTCTAGCAACTTAACCATAACTACACACTCACTACCGTGGGCCATGTAATTCAAGGGAAACACTTTAGATGCAGGGACGTTAAGGTGAGAACTTAATGCAACAAAACCCTGGAAACTCAGCTAAAGCCCCCTTAACGTCACACCCCCTGTTGTGCAGCCTATGACCACATTGATGACATCACAGATCACATCACTGATGACATCACTAATTACATGTTGTATGAGAACACTGAATATATTACAAATCACAATGCTGATGCCATCTCTGGTGACAACACTAATTACATTGAGTATAAATGATTACATCAATAATGGAATTGGACATGACATCATTTATAAGTTAGCTAATGAAACGTTTGATTACCTTATTAACAATTTAGCCTGTGGACCTGGTAATGACAAAGGCTGAGGTCACTGGCCAGTACCAAAGGCCATAACTAGTGGTTGGTTACTGTTCAAAAATACCAGTGTGCATGGTTAATAGCTATGCCTAATAGCCCATCACTGTTTTCAAATATACAGTGGGCAACATTGAAAGATGTATTCAGGGGCCATGGCTAAAGGCCATAACCAGTGCCCATTCATATGTTAGAATATATTGTCTGCATAGCTCAAACTCATGGCACTGGCTAGTATTATGTTGGAGACCATGGCTAGTGGCTGGTTGGTGTATATAACATACAGTGGGCACGGCTGAAGGCCATAGCTAGTGGCTGGATAGAATTGTATAATAAAAAATGGGCACAGCCGAAGGTCATTGGTTATTGCATTGTATAATTTAAGCAATATGCCCGGAGCGGCAGGGGCATTACAGACTCAGGTAATGCCCCGGGGTCCAGAGTTAACAAAGGCCCTGGGGCATTACCTGAGTCGGTAAGGCCACTGCCGCAAGGGGCATATTGCTTTTAGTACCCCGGTCCGCAATATCTGCATGACCGGGCACTAAAATAATTTTTTTCTGTCCCGAAACGCTGCAGCGTTTCGGGACATAAAAAAAAAAGACCAAGAAAATGGCCGCTGGGAAAGGGAAAACAGAGTCAGTTTTCCCTTTCCATGGCGGCCATCAGGAGCGGACGCACTGGGAACAGAAATGTTTCCAGCGTGTCCGCTTCCGAAAAAAAGGAGCAGAAAGTAAGTGGGGTTGGGGAGGTGGGAGGGCAAGAAAAAAGTAAAAAAACAAAAAAGAAACATACCTGCGTCCCCGGCGGGGGACAATGGAAGCCTCCAGCCATGTGGAGCCCGAGTCTCCATATGGCTGGAGGCTGCCATCTTCCCCCACTGGGGACAAAGGAGCAAGAAGGATAGTGGGGTGGGGTGGGCAGGGAGGAGAGAGGAGGGAGGAAAGAGAAAAAAAAGAAAAAAAAAAAGAAAAAAAAGCCTTACCCGAGTCCCCGGCAGGGGCGACGGCAGCCTCTGAGCCGTGGGGATGCTCGGAGCAGGGAGGGCCCCGCTTCAAGCCTCCTCATTGGCTGAGGGGCTGCCACACCCCTCGCCGAAGACAAGGCAGCTGGAATCCCGGCCGAGAATCAAAGGATTCTCGGCTGGGTAACGACCGGGAGAGAGCCAATCAGAATGCGTGTTGCATTCTGCTTGACTCTCAACGGGTACTAATGCAAAATATAGAGTGGACATGGCCAAAAGATTTACAAACTTCGCAAGTTCAAAGACCATGGCTAGTGCCCATTTATATGTTAAAATATATAGTGGGCACAACCACAGATAGTGTCTATGGGCCTGTAGTGTGCTAATGTTCATGGCTAGTGCCTGACCAGTGTATCTAATATACAGTGGACACAGTAGAAATCTATATCCACTGGTAAAGGCCAAAATTGATGGTTGGTATCCTGTTAGTGTTTTAAAATATTCAGTGCACATGTGTTCAGAAATATTTGGCCATGCACACTGACCATGACTGAAGGCCATGCTTAAGACCAGTTACTGTCATCATTGTGGCCATATGCTGCTCAACAGGGGGTGCAAAGGTAAGGTGGCTTTAGCTGAATTTCCAGGGTTTTGTTGCATTAAGTTCTAAGCTTAACGTCCCTGCAACTAAAGTTGTTTCCTTGAATTTCAGGGGTTTTGTTATTGCATACATAGTTGACATTAATCATACAGACAATTCAGCTAATCAAAACACTGTATTATGTTTAGAAAGTAAAATAAAAAGCAATTAGACATCCACATTCCACCCAAAAACACCTGTTGTTACCAAAAATTCGTTTTCATATGTACTTAACTTGTTAAAGTATTTACATGTATATGTACTGTTCATAAATAGTTATTAAAGTTTTAAAGTAACTGGCAATATATTTTAAAATAAATATTTAACAGGCTACTGCCCATATATATGTAGACATATTTAGATTTGTTTTATTTAAAAAAAGAAAATGTATAGCCGCGTCTACTAAGGATACATGCGTGACTACGCACAGCAACGACTGGGGGGCTGGGGTAACCTACGTGTGAAAAATGAGCCAATAGACGGTCCGCATCTTCACGCCTAATACAGTGAACCAATCACACATGGAGAAGTATGGATGTGAGTATGCCCATGCCGTTTGACATAACCTACATGTACGAATAAGCCAAAGGCATGTAGAGCTCCTGTGACGCGGCTACGCCGCTTCTCGCAAAAAGGCATCAGCCAATCATAGCATGCGCTGAGGCTCTGCACCTACACGTGATTTGTATACGCATCAACAAACCATCCAATCACTCGTTGCGCTGTAGTGATGTGGCTACACCCACTGCCATGCTGTTTGATGACATCTGAGCATACAAGACTGTCCAATCAGACAGCGTGGCAGTTTGAAGCCGCAAATAATCACCACACCCACAAAAACATTACTTTACATTAATCATTGCTTTCTGCACTTGCTAGTGAAAGGGTTTCTGTGTAACTGCAAGCACTTTTGGCACTTTAACCCTTAATGTCTTCATCCTTTTTGCCCAGTTTCCCCAAAATACAATGTTTCTTTGTCTTGTGATTTGCTTAGTTTGTCTGTTTTTTTTGCTTTAATTTTTTGTTTTCTTTTTTTAACTTTATCATTTTTTGCAGAATTGTCTTTTTCATGTTGTCATTTTTATTCTTTTATATTTTCATCCCTGGTTGGACATTGCAACATGTCCAACCATAACAGTAGGAGCAGTGAGAATAATGTCATCATTTGGGTCAACAATCCTTCACCACCAAAGAAGAAGCACACAGGTATGAAGAAAACCGCAGACTGTTGTTGCTTCTTTAAAGTGAAGGAACACCTCTACAGGAAAGAGGTATAGGAGGTACTGTGCACCTTCTGCAATAAGACTCGATAATGATTAACCATCCGATGAGAGTCCACTGTGACGATGTCGATGATGAATATCATAAAGCCCATGAACATCACAAAAGAAAAATGCATGGGACCCATTCCTTGTATAAACGAAGATCAGAACCACCTGCATAACCTTCATCCACCAGTACAGCGACAACGCCAAGTAGGAATGAAGCCTCAACATCAGCAGTGGTATCCACTACAGTGACTTCTCTATTACCGACACTCAACCTTTCCAGGAAGTAAATCATGTGTAAAGGATGCTGCAAATGCATAGTCAAGTGAGATGCCACAATTGAGCAATGGCTAAAGTTAATCACTGAACATCAGATTACATGTCATGCTTAGTATTTTATTTTTAAGTGGCAATTTCCTCCCCCTGTTTTTTCTATTAAAAAATATCTATATATATATATATATATATATATATATATATATATATGTTGGATTTTATTTGTATTCCCTTTGTTAAAAGTGTCATCCTAATGTATTTTCCTGCCCTATTCCACCCACCTCTTTCCATCTCCAAAAATGCCCCTTTTAAGGGCCACCTTTTATGTTACAAGGTAGATAAAACTGAACACAGAGTGCAAAAATATATTACAATATCTATTGTAATTGATTTTATGCATTTTCAGTACTCAACATTGTCAACTGTTGCCTGTAGCTTCGGTTATCAGAGGCATGATTAAAAGCTCTCCAGTCATTGCTCACCTTAGCCGTGCAAAGTAACATCCCACTATTCATTGGCTAACACCATAACTGCAGCTAGAACAAATATTATTAAAAAATAAACAATTCTTTATATGTACATATGTACATTACACATACATATTTATCCAATGTCTTACTAAATACTTTTCTATGTTCTGGCCTCTTTCTTCCATATATGAACTTTGAAACAAAATAAAATGTACTTAATATTAATGGTAAAGGCCATTTATATATACTATGCACTATCGCCACTGCAGTGGTACCATGGTGTTCATCATAACAAAATAAATACAACATAATGTATGTTTCTTACTCATAATGATACTATAAGAATACTGATGGTATTCCAAGTATACAACCATTACCAAGTTGTGTTCATTTAATCATGCTATAGAGGAAAACAACTTCTCATTGGAGAAAAAAAACTCTGTTCTATTATTTTAAATAAATAACATTTACGTCGTCACAAACTACTTTTTCCATCATCCAATTTGAAAAAGAATTGCCTACAACATCCATAGTTTGTACACCTATAAATGCATTTCCCTACAATGCACAGATGTTACAATACTATACAAAGATTACTTTATGCTACATGATGACTAATTTACAGATTACTTTATGCAGCCTTCACCAGGAAACCAAGACATATAATAAAAGTAAGTCTTCAGTTTTACAAAAAAATAAATGAAGACAGGCCAATACTGTAACATTATTTTGAGTATTGATATTTTTCTAAACTGTAGTCACACCTATATTATACATATTAGATAGACAATAAAAAATGTTGTAAATAAACATATTAACACTTATCAAAAACTACCCTAATTATATAACAAATGTAATTTTCATACTAAAATATTGGTATGTCCTTTGTTTGGCCACCTACACACATGTGAAGTTCCTAATGACATTTCATACCATACACATCATATTTTAAAACATCTTAACATTACAAATTATTATCTACACTTTTTTTAGCACTGATACTGCTACATGGTGTGGAATACTTGTTTTACTGTATTAAATGGATTCTGAATTATAAAAAGTATATCTATATTGCAATTTCATAACTTCTTTCATAATCTAGTGTGCATCCTTTTTCTGGCCACCTGCACACCTTAGAAGCAAATCACAATTATCTTAAACATACCATACAAAATAAAAGAATATGCACAGTTTAATAACTGAATAGATTGACCATAAAATACATTCATACAAATAACAAAGTTACCTTTTCAGTCAGTTATTTAGATTTTCTATTTAAATTGCACTATAGGTTTTTGTATCTACAACCTATTATTTACTTGTTTCAGATGTAAACAGTCTACACTCCCTTAAACTCAAAATAATGTAGATGGAACCATTTATGTAACATTGCACTTATAGTGAACACTTGTACACTTGTACAATTGTATATGCAATGTTTTACACAATAAAACAGAAGTAGAAGATTGCAGAATGCTAGTTTCTCTTCTAAATTATATAATATTCACAATACTATCTCAATATTTATTTAATACTGTTTTTAAAAAAAACATCCTAGTAGCAAGGCATGTCCTACTTTACATAAAAACGTATAGCCTATTTTTCTATTTCAAATTTTTATTTTGCTTGTTTTTATTCATAAAGAATATTACACATATATTTTAAATTTTACTTTCCTTCTAACAACATTAAGTAAGCATTCTTTAAACCCTTTGGCAATCTAGCTTGGTGTGTGACTATAGCGTCATTACAAGCAAGCAAACTACTTCAGTACGCACCTATGTTGAGAAATGTCCAGATTGATCTGGAGTAGAATACCCTTTCTTACATTTTGAACACATATGATCCCCCTTGTAACTAATTCCTGCATACCAACCTACATTAATAGTTTATTTCACTAATATATAAAAAACATTCATTACAGATTCTTGACTATCCTCCTGTATATTTTAAGAACATTGTTGATTTCTACTTGCAACGGCTACTACATTTTCGGAATTAACATTGACAAATGTAAACTGTGTAGATTTTCATATACAGAGATTTTAAGAAATGAAAGTTCAACACATAGCTGCTTCTCTCTGTTAAAGCTCTTTCTTGCATCAATGGAGTCATTTGAAACAACATACACAAACCTGCATTATAATGGCATTCAACTCCTGTTTCATTACTAAAGCTGCAATGAGAGAATGTTACAGTTGAACACCTCTCAACTCTATTAAATTCCATTGTTTTTGTCTTACAAGGACTGATTTAATTTGAATGTGCTTTCACTGACTCCTTGTTTCCTGGATGAGTGCTTCAAAGGGCAGAGGTATACGCTTAAGATGAGGAACATACAGTACACACAACCTATTATATTCTTCAGTGCAAGAAATGTCAGCAGTCACTTTGCTTTCATCAACGTTTATTAAAAATAAACCTTCTATATTGTTCACATGTGACAAAGCTACATATGGCATTCCTTCTTCAAACACTGCATGACCAATGTCAATAAGTGCTGCTTCTAAAGTCAACTCTTGTGATTTATGAATAGTTATTGCATATGCAGAGCACAATGGAAACTGTGCTCTTTTCACAAAGGTATCCTTAAAAAGCATTAAACGTGCAGAGCTCTGAGAAACCAAGTGAGTTCCTTCTACACAATAAAACTTAACTTCAACATGTTCAATACTTGTACTGTGAGGAAAAGTGTAAAATGTAATTAATCTTCCCATCGCTCCATTGACTAGACCAATTTCTACATTCAAGTGCCTCTTCAACGTTACTGGTGCATTGATGCACAGTTTTAACACTCCTTCCAGACATGCTGCTTTAGAAATGTAATTCTCTAGTTGGCCTAATCAAGCTTTTGCTCTCTTATCCAACTCTAAAGGCATAACATGAACATTACATGATTTTATCTCTACAATATTTTTATTTTTTATTTTTTACATTTGTATAGCGCACAGGCAGCCCAGGGGCTCTGTGGCGCTGTTACTTGCAGGAGGCTTAGTTATAATTTGCATAAGTTACAACATTGGGTACACAGATGTAACACATGTTATGCATAGGCGTGTACACTGTTCAAATATTCATATAGGGGATGAGCATAAAAGACTTGATGCTTCACTGACAGTAGCATTGTAGAATTAAACCTGTTACAATCTGCAAGTGTGCACATCAAAGCAAAACAAAAAATGTTTCTTTTCTTAAGAGTCAACATAACATCAGATGGACGGCAAAGCACATGAAACATTTTAGAAATCAATCTTCCCTTTAAGACTGCTTTCGCATTTTCCTCAAGAATACCTATGCACATTTTATTAAGCATTTCTGCATTCTCTAAGTCTCCAGATTGTCTCAAAAATAATAGTAAGTTCCTGGAATTCAAAACAATTCCAAAGGTTAAAATGACCAATATGTCCTATATGTTTTTGAGCATCCTTAGATTGCAGCATTCTAAAAACTGGTTGACCTTTCACTGGAATTAATTGTAACAAGTCTCAAAAAACAAGTAAATGTTTACCTCCAAACTAAGGGCCGATTAATGGAATAATTGTGTGCCAATATTGGTGGCGCTAGCAAGATAAATCCAGGGCACGCGTGCGAATCTCACGCAACCGATTCATGGAAGTCTGTGCGTGTATTTTTCCTGGGAGCTGCGCCTAATCCGCTCCTACCTCACAAGTCACTGCGACATCCCGAAAACAGTGCACAAAGCACACAGGGAAAATGCACAATGTGTAGCGCACACACCAAAAAGGAGTCGGAACATGCAGAATGGGGAACAACACATGAAAATGAGGGCGTAACTGGGGAGGTACTGCTGGGAAATACACAAATCTCCCACACGCTCGCAAACAACACGTATTCATGGACTCGAATAGGGAAAACCCGCACACATCAAAAGTCATGCACAGACGTAAACACGTCTGCCACAGAAAAGCAAGCGGAAGCGCCCCGCGCATTATAAAAGTGCGCGCAAACAACAAACATGCATATACAGCTACGATGAATGTCCCATTTTCTCGCAGCAGTGAACGTGGGATACCGCAAGAGAAGAATAGCCAGGCCCCGCATTTTCTTGCCCAGGAGCAGCCTTTTTGGGATGCCCGATGACCAGGCCTATGGCAGGTATAAGTTTCCACCTCATATCATCCTAGATCTGGTCACTGAGTGGGAGGATGACCTCAGATTACCCACCTTGTGCTCCCAAGCACTGAGCCCCTTGGAAAAGGGGCTCAATGTTCTTAATGTCTGGCCACAGGGTCATTTTTGCAGACAACTGCCATAGTTGGGGGCGTCTCACAGGCCATGCAGTCACGCTGCCTACACCAGGTGTTGGCAATCATGACTGTGCGTCCATCAGTCTGCAGGCACATATACATGGCCAGAACACACGCAGAAAGGCAGGCTGTGTTCCAGCACTATTTCAGGTTGCCACACTTCCCCAAAGTGCTTGGTGCCATAGATTGCACACATGAACATCTACCACAACCACACGCACTGGCAATCCATCAACGTACAGGTTGCATGCGATGCCCAGGGAAACATCACCTCTGTCTATGCAAACTATCCTGGGTCTACCCATGACCGTTTTATATACAGAATGTCCACCCTGAGCCGGGCCCTGGAAGCTGGGAAGCATGGCAACACATGGCTCATCTGTGAGTAGAAATGTCTGTGCACATGCATGCATGTCACACACAGACAAATACACAAACCCAACTAATGGCAACCATCATCACCTTCCCAGGGGACAGTGCCTACCCACTGAGTACCCACATGATGTCGCCAATATGGAACCCCACTACACCACCCCAGGTAAGATACAACGCAGCCCATATTGCAACCAGTGCCATAGTGGAGTTCACAGTCGGAGTGCTCAAGTCACGCTTTCGCTCCCTTAACCGCTCTGGTGGGCAGCTACTATATGCACCCCCAGTAGTGTGCAGGTTCATTGTGGCAGCATGTATCCTGCACAATGTACAACACGGTGGGTCATAGTGGGGACATGGTGGTGCCCCCACATCCCCAACCACACACACAGGTTCTGCGAATGGGAGGGGAAAGGGTATGTGGTGAGGCAGACCAGACCCAGCTTGTGGCCATATTTTTCACCTAAACTCCCACCCCTGCGGAGTGCACGCATGCCTGGCACATAGCAGGTGACAATTAATGATGACAAAAGGATAGTCAACTTTCACAACCTTACCACCTGAGAATGTTTCCACGGAAGTGCGACATTGTGTGCAACCCTAGCAAATCAAACATAACCAATCCTGTGTGACCAAATGGAACACATGGAAGGTGCATATCCAGCCAAATCACTGGTATGTCACCCAAACCCTCCCAACCCCCATGACGCCTGTCCTCCATGCCATGCCATGCAACAGCTAAACAGCCAACCAAATCCACAACACATGACACTATCGTCATTAAGTGCAACGTGAAAAATGTAAACATGCACGAGACATACACACCTGACATGGAACCTGATAAACCCACTTCCGAAAAATCTCCCACACATACAAAGGGGGTCATCATGAGTATGGCGGTCAGCTGGTATGTCACTGTCACCGTCCATACCGTACCGCCATATTATGAGTAACCCTGGCGGGTGCCTGATGGCCCGCAAGGGCACACCTTGCGTGCTGTGGGCAGTCACAGCTGCACCTGCAGTTACCACTACCGGTGGGCCCGTGTTAGCACATGTTACTTACTGTCGGATCACAAGGGTGCCAGGTTCTGATGCAACAGCAGCATCCCCTAGAGCCGCAGGGAGTGGTGGCATGGCTGCATCAGCACGTTGCTGGACATCCTGCCCCTGTGGTGCACCCCTACCTCTTTCCAGTCTGCAGCCACCCGGCAACCCTGGAATCCACGTTCTCCCTGGTCACCCCGACCCCATGCCCCACCACTCCCAACACTGGCAGGATGCCCAGCTGAGCCCCCCTTAACCTTTGGTGGCCTCCCAACCATGGCTTGGATGTACTAATGTCAAAGGAGGTGCACTGAACAATTGTCCTGGGTAATTGGGTTGAAGGGGGCAGGATACGTGATGGTAGACGCACCCCTGCGCCCCTGCAAGGCTGCCTGTGGACCCTGGGGATAAATGATGGGTCACGCAATACTCGGGCACCCAGAAATACAAGAAAAACCTATACACAATCCCTGTAGCCCACATGCATGTAAAAAAAACTCATGCAGTACGGTGTGGCACCCAGGAACATAGAAAAGCATATGCAATTGACACGCGGGCTACTATGACCTTAATAAATGCGGTATGCGACAAACAGGGGCACCCGCAATGGGAAAAATAGCATGCAATAGCGTGCGCGACTCACCGTCTGCCTTGTGTGGAAAAGAAATACGCGTAGGCACTGCAACCGCTGTGAAGTAATCACATGTGAACCCCAAAGTAAGAAAAACACACACATCGGTCTCCATGAAAAGCATGTACAGCGTGCTGTATACCTGTGCGGACAATTAACACGTGCAGAGGGAAATGCCCGCGTGCGTCATGTCACTTACGTGCTTATGCGCTAAGGGCCTTTTCTTGATTCTCACGCAAACATGCTGTTTTTCACATGCGGATTCACTCTGCAGAAAGCTGGCCACACAACAACACACGGAAGACCACGCTCTTGCCCAGAAGGCCATTTTCCTGCACCAGAGCCCTGAGCTGCCTCCCACAAGCCATCTGCTGATGCCTGTCTGCTGCCCACTTGCCCTGCTATTTGGTGCCTGCACATCAGCCATCTGCAGGGGTCAAGTTGCTGCAACCACCTCTGCTGGAACAGAAGTCTCCCAATTGGTGTTCCATCACTCCACAGCCCAGCGCCAGGACCAAGTTGCACACCCACACCTGCCTTCAGGGGTTGCCATGTCGGGGCAAACTCCTTCTGGGACCATTGGCAATCCCCAGCCAGCGAAGCAGAGGGCTGTCCGCTTCTCAGCCGGAGAAGTTGGCATCCTGGTGGAGCAAGTCCTGGGGCATTATGATGCCCTCTTCAGACAGCTGCGCACCAACACGGAAGGATGGAGGAGGATCTGGTCAGAAATCGTGGTTGCCACCAATGCGGAGGGGGTGGCAACCTGCAACTTGAAACACATCCATAAGCGCTGGGAGGATTTCAAGTCCAGGACCCTCAGGAAGGCCGGGCACCTCTTGGATGCAGTGGATGCAGTGGGGCACCGGGTCCAGCTTACCATCAACCAGATGAGGGTCCTGGTACATATTCACCGAGTGCTTCACCACCAGGTCCTCGAGATGCAGACCTGTCTAGGTTCGAACGGTAAGTGGCTGTGCATTCTCATTCCAAGCAGTGCATGTTGAGGTGTGGCAGAGGTGTGCAGATTGGACATATGTGTGACATGGCCCATTCATGATGTCTGTGTGCATGGACATGACAGTGTTGCATGTGTGCCAAGTCATGTGTGTTGTACATCAGTGGTGTATGTATTCCGATGCATGATGCACAACTGCATGTGTTGATGCACACATGTTTGCATGTCTGGGTGTGTACTATAACATGTTTGTTGTGTGATACATGGATGCCCTTCCCACCTTCATCTACTTGCATGATGTGCATGTGCGTGTGTCTGTTTAGTATGTGTGTGACTGAGAGACGGCAAGGATGCATGTGACACACACATCAGGGTGCCTGATTGGCTGATGTGAGACAGTTGGTGATGATTGCACTGTGACAGGAGGCTGAGATGGCCATAGGCATGTCTGTGTGGCAGCATGTGTGCATGTGATTGTCATGCCCCATGATGCTTGCAACTTCCTTTCACCCTTGGGATGTACATGCATGTTCATGTGAATGAATGAAGTTGCCTGTTGCACAATCCCAGTTTATTTGTGCATGTGTGTTGGTTCAATTGACATGAGTGTTGGGGAGTGTGATGTCATCTATGATGTCTGATACTGTCACTCATGTGCAACTGTTATGTGTGTAGCAGACCATTGTATGGTGCCCTGATGCCTGTGTTCTGTCTCTCCCTGTCTGCAGCATCGACTGATGAAGAGGGCAGAGACGGTGTTGTGGAGCCCAGCGGCAGGGATGCCTCCGCCAGCCGGAGACGCAGTGCCCAGCTCCCCTCCCAGGTTATAATATCTTCCGGGAGTGAGGAGTCTGGTGCCGTGTCCATGGTCGCAGCTGCGGAGGGGAGGTACACGAGGCCAAGGTTGGAGGTGGACTCCTCGGCATCAGGAGGGGCAGCTGAGCTCCCACAGGGGCATACTGAGGAAGACGGCACAGAGTCATCCAGGTTGGTTGGGGGTGTGGTTGAGGAGGAGGCCATATCAGCTCCACGCATGGGGCCTGGAAGTGGTGGTTCCACTGGTGCGAGTGGTGCACTCCAGGGGCAGGGGCAGGAGACAGCACATTTCGTTGCAGAGGTGCCTGTGTGTAATCCTGTCCCTGATCCTGTGACTGCATCATCCCGCACCAGCAGGGATGCCTCCGTCCAGGCCCGTTCGCAGGTAGGGGATGCATCTACAACAACTGGCCGTCCTTTCCCTGCACACGTGGCAATCCGTGACCATGGGCAGCCTGTCCTAGTCGGTGTGGCGTTGCACACACGTGGTATTTGGGATGACGTGCATGGTTCTAAGCAGGACAGTGTACATCATTTTGAATACCTGCGTGGCCACCTCGGCTTGCTAGGACAGGTCACTGGTGCAGGGTTCCTCTGTGTGGTGGACGGTCTTGCGTCCCCATCCTCAACTGCACCCCCTATGCGCCAGTCATCCTCTGTGCCGTCTTCCTGTCCATGTATCACCTGGGACCCCTGTGGAGATGCCCCGGAGCCAACGGCCAGGCTGGTGGAGAGCACATCCCAGCCACAGTCGGGAGTCGGAGGTCCAGCAGGGGTGGTCATGCCACCAACTGGACCCCAGCAAATGGAGGATGTTCAGGCATCATCAAGTAGGGCACGTGCACAATGGCACCGGGGATTCCATCAGCCCAGAGCATGTCATGGTGGCAGAAGCAGTTGGCTCTGAGGCAGCAGCAGGCTCGGCGTGGGTGGCATCATCGCTCAGGCCAAAAACATCTGGGGGCTGGCATCGGCTGGCAGACAGAAGGACCCAGGACTGGGAGTGTCTTCCGTGTGGCAGCAGTTGGGGCAGCAAATCGATGCAGAGTGGCAGCGGGCAGTGAGGGCACGGCTCACGATGGTCAGGGCAGAGAACTCCATGGACCGGGCTTTGAGGTGGGCTGAGTACCTCGAGGCAACTCGCAAGGAGTTGGTGGATGCCATGGCTGCATCCCTGTGAGACCTCGAGGCCACCAGAACATCGACGTGGAGTTCGATGATGCCCTGGCCCGGAACATCAGTAAGGGAGCCTTCGGACTAGCCCGCCACCTTGGTACATAGTCATTTAGGCATAGGTTTCCTTTCTTTTAATTTATGATTTGGAGTCCACAGACTTTGCTCCTCCTTTTTGTATATAGTTCTGTTTTTGATAGGATTTGTGATAGGTTCCTTTATTTTTGGGATCATGGACCCCTGTGACTTACATTGTAAATAGTTCCAGACATGTACATACATTCTTTTTTTTCATCCTCTGGTGTAATGGTTTTTTATGGTTTTCAATTTTGTATTTATTTCTGTGGACTTTGGCAATGGACCACTTTTCAGTTTTCATGTCTTGGGTTTTTAGTTTTCCTGGGATTTCCCTTTCTTTTTGGTATTGCTTTAATAATTTGTTCATTTGCATGTGTGGTGTTGATTTTGTCATGTTTTTTCTTTTTAATACATTTCATGAATCTTCATTATTGGTGTGGTCTACTCTCATTAGTATTGAGCATGTGCCAGTCCATTGCCTCTGTCATGTGTCAACACTGTGTGGCTCTGTTGGACATGTCTTTGGGTGCATGTGTGTGCTTTTTTGAATGTCAAGGTGTGGTGCTTTTAGTGGGGAGTGGGTACAATATATGGCTGTTTGTTTGGACTGGGGTGCTGAGGAGTGGGGTGGGATTTGGGTTGGCATTTCTGACATTGTCCTCTATTCTGACAGCATGTTGGGTGAAGGGATATGAGTGTGGGCCTTCTGGCAAGTGCCCATCACTGGCGAGGGGGGACATGTGTCGGGGCCTGCTGGCAGGTGCCCGTCAATGGGGGTGGGGTAGAGGGACATGAGTCGGGGCCTGCTGGCAGGTGCCCGTCACAGGTGGGGGGGACATGAGTTGGGGCCTGCTGGCAGGTGCCTGTCACCCCTGGTCATGCCATGCAGGCAGCCCATCACCCCTGGCCATACCCACAGACAGCCCATCACCCCTGGCCATGCCCCACAGGCAGCCCATCACTCCTGACCATGCCCCACAGGCAGCCCATCACCCCTGGCCATGCTCCGCAGGTAGCCCATCACCCCTGGCTATGCCCCGCATGCAGCCCATCACCCCTAGCCATGCTCCACAGACAGCCCATCACCGCTGACCATGCCCCGCTGGCAGCCCATCACCCCTGACCATGCCCCGCAGGCAGCCCATCACCACAGGGGACCCCCTACTACCCTGACCATGCCCCACAGCCAGCCCACACCACAGGAGACACCCCTACTACCTTGAACATGCCCCACAGGCAGCCCATCACCCCTGGCCATGCCCCGCAGGCTGTCCTTCACCCCTGGTCATGCCCCACAGGCAGCCCATCACCCCTGACCATGCCCCACAGGCAGCCTACATCACAGGCAACCCCCCTACAACCCTGAGCATGCCCTGCAGGCAGCCCACACCACAGGGGGGACTTTTTCCACGTGATTTGCCTGGTGCAGGTGGGATACGCGTATTGCAGGGAGTGCACGAGTGGATTATCATGTGTTTTGGCTGCCACGAGCGGGGTACGCATATTGAAGGTGGTGCACGGGGAGATTTTCACGCGTTTTGGCCTCCGCGAGCGGTGTACGCGTATTCCGAGGGGTGCATAAGGAGTTTTACATGCAATTGGGCTGGCACGAACGGGGTACGCGTATTGCAAGGGGTACATGAGTGGATTATCACGCATTTTGGCTGCCATGAGTAGGGTACACATATTGAAGGTGGTGTGCTGGGAGATTTTCATGCATTTTGGCTGCCGCAAGCGGGGTACGCATATTCGTAGGTGTGCGCGAGAAGTTTTACATGCGATTGGGCTGGCGCGAGCGGGGTACGCATATTCCGAGGGGTGCACAAGGAGTTTTACATGCAATTGACCTAGCGTGAGCGGGGTACACGTATTGAAGGGGGTGCGCGAGTGGGTTATCATGTGTTTTGGTTGCCGCGAGAGGGGTATGCGTATTGAAGGTGGTGAGCGGGGAGATTTTCACTCATTTTGGCTGCCGCAAGCAGGGTACGTGTATTCGTAGGGGTGCGCAATGAATTTCACACGCGATTGGGATGGCACGAGCAGGGTACACGTATTCCAAGGGGTGCACAAGGAGTTTACACACGATTGGGCTGGCACTGGCGGGGTACGCATATTGCAGGGGGTGCGTAAGTGGATTATCTCGCGATTTGGCTGCCGTGAGCGGGGTAGGCGTATTGAAGGTGGCGCGCGGGGAGATTTTCACATGTTCTGGCTGCCGCAAGCGGGGTACGCATATTTGTAGGGGTGTGTGAGAAGTTTTACATGCGATTGGGCTGCCGCGAGTAGGGTACGCATATTTTGAGGGGTGTGCGAGGAGTTTTACACGCGATTGGGTTGTCGCATGAGGGGTGAGTGGCGTTTTAGCACGATTTTGTTGTTGGGGGCTGTGTGCTGGTCCACTGGCCTTTGCGCCATGTAGGGGATTTGTGTTGCTGTTTTGCTGCAAGGGGCAGGTTGGGGGTGTAACTGACACTGCAGCAGGGTCTGGTTATGGATGTTTAAATCCATGAATACGCGGTGCGTCAAAATGAGTTTTGGTGCATGCGGCTGGCACATTCTGGCACATGCTCCCTCTGTGTGCCAGCCGCATGCACCACTTCTGTGCTTGATTCCATGAACTACCCCCTAAATGTTGTAGTCAGTCTTCAAAACCTCTTGCATTCACAAGTGAATAAAAGTTAGCATCAGGTTAGACACCATAATTATTTCATCCACAATCAAGGTATTTCATTTTCTATGAACTTTTCCTATGTCTTGTGCTGCACTTCATACAAGTTTCTGATATTCTAGTTGGTTGTCATGCTCCACTGGTAACATTAACTGGTGATGTAAAAAAACACCTCCTACATTAAATGCTGGTAATCCTAATAGAGCAGTTACAATACATGACAAAGTGGAATCTGTTACATTTTGGATCATAGCTCTTATTGCATTAATTCAAATTTGTTTACCTGTTCCTGCTTGTCCACTATCATACAACAATAGAGGTTTGTCTTGCACACGAGCATTCAAACTTGACATACAGTAAACCATGAAAGAACCTATCTTTAATTTTATTGTATACTTCTGTTTGCTCTATATTAAGTTTACTATTAATTTCATCACAATTCACATCTGCAACTTTACTTTGTTGCATTGCAATTTCAACTTCCTACAAAGCAAGCTCAACATCAGTTTGAATAGTTGTCTAACCAAGAACAGGTGCTGATTCAGTTAACAGCTCAATTTCAGTCAAAGATTTCAATACCCAATTTCTAGTACTAGCTAGTCCAAGACAACAAAACTACATTAACACTACGTCCATACAGAGGCAAACTGGTTAGCCGATCTGCAGCTTCATAGCTACCATAGTCTCTATGTGAAAGCATCTCCAAAGCTTACAAGTCACTGACTGAGACTTTTATCTGATGATAAATCTGCCCATACCTCAGCTGCATTTCTCTTTTCTGTGTTTGTCATGCATGCGTTAACATAATTTGCTACACATTTTGAATTATCAGCAATAAACTGTACATCTGTATTTGCAATCCATAGCTGAGCAATGACATGGTTGTAATCATTAATACATTATTTCTTTTTAAATTATAGTTATTTCTCAGTGACTAACCAGTAATATGGTGTCAAACAGATGACATTACACTATTCACTCGAGCAACTGGTGTCACAAGCCTTGGCCAAATCTGCACTGAGTGTAGTACTTGTCTTTACGTTTGTTATTTCTTTGGCAGCACTTTCCACATGAATGCTTTTGAAACCTTTCTTCCCATGATCCATAGATCAGCATTCATGTGCTGAGCTGGAATAGAACAAGTAACATATTTTTCAATACACTCTGTCACAAAGCCATCACTTTCCTTACCAAACTGAGGAGCCTCTTTAATCCACAACAGCATATATATATGTGGAGCCCCACGTGCCTGGTACTCTTTCCTCCAAAAGAAATGTTCTACAGGGCCTAGTTGACCATTTTCTTTATTACATTTTAAGTGTAACATGGTTAAAAATCTGTGATAAAAAAATGCTGTACTTACAGGGTTCATAGAACACAATTCTCCTGTCATATGTTCTATGTTGTCTTTCTCTGTATTCGTTTCTCAAATCCACTCTGCAAGATCATCCCAACCATACTCAGTGAAACTTAAAGTCACAAACCAGGTTGGAGATCCCAGGTTTCTGATCATGCATCTAACCTCGGAGTGCCTCCTTTACCAATATTCTTTACTTCCTCTGATTGTAGCAAGAATATTCGTAAATTTGCCATCTAACACTTCATTTTTTTATTCACTTGTTGCAGAATCTCACAAGCAGAACGATTTTGACACCTAGTTCCATGTCTGATGTGTTTGAGCAACAGCATAATATAATGTTGAAAATTCACTTTCATACAATAAGTGAAAAATATATTCAATATTGGTACGGAATCGTGAATCTTCTGAATACATTCTTGTACATTGATATTATGAAGCAGAGATTTGCACCTTCTGATCATCCAATCTCCCTCCAGTACCAGTTTGAAAAAGCATATGAAAACAAGTCTTCTAATGTCTTTTCCCAGATACTAATTGGTGGATCTTTCGTTAATTTCATTTGATACAATTCTAAACTGTTGCCATGACTTCATGTGAGTGTAGAGGATGAATAGTGAAATGTTCATACAATCTATTCCCTTCTGCAATAGATAGACGCTGAAATTGACCTTCACTGCTTTTGTTTGTTAACGCAACATCAAGCATAGACAAATCTTGTTTAGTCAGACTACCCTTATTTAAATCATTGGGCTCGAATAGAAACGCCAATGAGATTTTCACTTTTCCAATATTGATAAGCTCTTGTCTTTAGTGGCAACACCATTTACTAAAACAAACAAATAATCTGAAATGTCACGCTTCACTCCTAGAGTATTAGCATATTGGCGGGTATTCCAAATTCAGGGGTAAACACACAACTTTGCCTCTCACAACTTGCACTAATGACTTGTTAGGCAGATTTGGTTTATTTGCAGTCTAACAATAACTTGAAAAGGATGAACAGTTTGCAATGCAATCACTTCAAACATGTTCAATTTTTGAAGCACAGAAGGGATATCAGGCAATAACATATAATTTAAGGCACTTCTTGGCAATTTACGTATTTGATTATAAAATCAAACATAGTGTCTACAAACATAAAGTGCCTCACTTGTGTCAAATCATTCTTCTACAAACAAATACAGGTAAAGTTCTTTCCAAATATCTTCTACAGTGTTCTTAATTTTGTTGCACTTGAGACTTATAAAAAGTGTGTCGCCAAGATACACAAACAATGCCACGTCTTTCAGTAGAAGACAATTGAAATATTGCAATACTTCTTTTATAATGTTGAAAAATCTCATCCTTTGAAAGCATAGGATCATCATTTCCACTTCCTGTAAGTGTTTATCTACGTACACATAGGGCCTCATTACGAGTATGCCGGTAAAACCGTGTTCATTACCGGCATGGCGGAAAGAGCGGGTCCGTGCACATATGAACCCGCTAATATCGGGTCATTACGAGTGCGCGAGCACGCGCGTTCCCCCATGCCGGTAGTGGCAACACCGCCATGCCGGTAAAGGGCCTCCACGCCCCCTATACCGGCATTGCGGGGCCCGCCCATTGCGCTACCGCCTCACAATAACCCGTAAATACCGGCACGGTAATACCACCATGGTATTACCGTGTTCGCAAAAAACAGACCCGGAAATTACGTCATCGCGCAGGAACGGGAAATGGGCCGGCGGCCATCTTTAAAAACACAATCCATTGCCATCCTCCATTACTACCACAACACCCGTGTTGTTGAGTGCCAACACAGAACCAGGATGTCAAAGGCCACCGGAAAAAAGCAAACAAAGCAAACAAAGGAAGAGAAAGCAGCGCTTCTCAGATGCAGAATTGACAATGCTAGCGGACACCCTACAACAGCATGCTGACATTATCCGAAGCACAGACCTGAAGCATGCGGCCCAAATGCATAAAAAACAGGTGTGGCAGGAGGTTGCGCAGAGGGTAACAGCAGTGGGGTTACCCCAAGGAGTGTCCGGGATTGCAGAAAGCGCTGGGACGACCTCCGCCTCCGTGTGTGGAAGATCCTTGCGGAGAACCGGAGGGCTGCAATGGCGACAGGCGGTGGCACACACTCCCCTGTTAAGCTCACCACATGGGAGGAGATTGCAAGTGGATTCATCGATCCAGAATCCATCGAGGGGATTGGAGAGCAGGAGTACGGGGCAGCTACTACAACAGAGGAAGGTGAGTGAACCATCACATCCGCCTATAACAAAACATGATGTGACACAAGTGAGGTGGGAGTCAGAATAGGCAAGGCAATTCCCATACCCAAGGCAACATCAACTCACCAACAGAATATTGATTGCCACCCCCTGCACCACACGCATGCTGCTTGAAATCTGTAAACCCATCCATGCCCATGTCCCCCCCACACCTAGACAATCCATTGCCACCAGCCATGCAATCATTGCCAACATGTCCCCTCAGTACACCAAATGCCACACAACAGAAATGAAATCATGCCTGAATGTATCAAGATATAACACTGCCACAAATCACAGCTGCCATTTGGCAATCTCACTGATGACCTGCATCTCTTCTATCCCCCAGGCACCGATGAGGAAGGTGGAACCCAGGACAGGGGGCCAGGCACATCCAGTGCAAGCAAGGGGACCAGGGACAACGCAACCCCCTCCTCCAAAAAATTTCCTCTGACCACTCCCAGTGTGCCACGCAAGGCATCATCTCTGCAGGGGGCACCTGCTGCGGCAGTGCTAGCTGTACCGCCGGCCACCACGGACGTCCTGTCCACAGAGGTGGTTGAAGAGGCCGAAGAATTTTCGGGATCGCCCAGCCCAACACCCATTGGCCCCCCCTCCCCCCTGCGGAGACAGAGAGCCTGGATGACCCATGTCTCCATGACTCCGACCTAGGGGACTCGGACATCGGCATATTTGAGGACGACAGCCCTCCGCCACCCAGCCCTCCACCACCCAGCCCTCCACCTGTACACCTGTGACAGAAACCCCCTTTGAGGTCCGTCTGGCAAGGGTGGAGGCCCGTCAAGACGAGATGCTGCAGATAATGCGGCAACAGGTCCTTGCCGGTAATGAGGCCATGAAGACCATAGCCACGGCCATTGCCGCAAATACAGCAGCCGTGGAGGCGTCCACGTCTGCATTCAGGCAGTGCATGGGGTCAATGACCGAGGCCGTACTAGCCAACATCAGGCAAGTGCAGCAGCCACACCATGGGTCTGACAGAGGATTGACAATTGACACCTAGACCACGTCAACACCTTCCACCTCTGTCCAATCAAGCCCGGTGCGCTTAACGCGCAGGAGTGCACGGTGCATGGCCATGGCACCCCCAGACCCGAAAGTCGCCAAAAAGTGACTTTTTGAAAAATGGAAGAAATGTGAGGAGTAGGATTGTTGAAGGCAACACTGTTTGTTGCACACATGGGGATATCTGGGATCTGTGGGGTGGGTGAGGGAGTTTGTTGGGCTGTTCACTGGGGTCTGTGGGGTGGGTGAGGGAGTTTGTTGGGCTGTTCACTGGGGTCTGTGGGGTGGGTGAGGGAGTTTGTTGGGCTGTTCACTGGGGTCTGTGGGGTGGGTGAGGGAGTTTGTTGGGGGATCGTGGGAGGGGGGAGTGGGCACAGTTTTGCACTTTCATATAATACACAAGTTTTGTGGAGAACAATCCATGGCTGGACATTGTCATTTTTGGTGTGCATCCATTTAATGTGTTACGGTGTTCAGTCTCAAAATTACAACATTCCCTTTGTGCATTTTCACATTGGCCCAGTGTCTGACTGACAAAAGTCATTCATGGTCCCTGTGTCTTCAAAGTATTCATCAATTAGTGCTGGCGTACAGCATGGCTGTCCCGTGCATCACGTACTTCATCCTCACCCGGGCCATGCATGTCAATGTCAGGTGGAAGTGGTACATTCCTTCCGACGCACATGTTGTGCAGCATGACACAGGCCATGGTTATCTTTGCCTTTGCCACCTTCTCAGGCCTATGTAGGAGTGCCCCACCAGACCTGCTTAGGCAGCGGAACCGCGCCTTCAACAGGCCAAAGGTCTGCTCAATCACGACACGGGTACGAGTGTGCACACGATTGTACTCCTCTTCATGGCTGTTCTGCGGGTTCCGCACAGGGGTAAGTAGCCACGCCCTGAAGGGATATCCTCCATCACCTGCAAGCAGATACAAATAGGTGTGTGTCACTCTGAACTGACACCTTCAGGGAGCACGGTCATGGCAGCAGCTATTAGGTGTGAGCATGCACATGTCCCTGTACGTGTACCAAATAGTCACCTATATGGGATGTATACTGGAAAGAGGTGTGGAACACTGGATGGGGTTGAATAGATGATGCAGGGTGTAATCATGCATGCTGAGGCAGATGTGCTGTGGCAGTGCAACAATGTTTAGCCTCCAATTCATGCTGTGTACTCTTTATTTTGCATGGTCACACTGGCCGCATTGGCACAGTTGCCATCCTATTCAGTCATGCATTGCTTGCCATCACCATGGTGCCCCGGTTGTGCCTCTTACTTGTTGTCATCCATTTGCATTATTTGTGATATGTGGCCCAGTGATGTGTCATTTTCCGTTTGGCTGTGTCAGGTGAGGAGTGTTTAGCTCTGCATTCATTCTCCACTCACTGGCTATTGCCACCCAGGTGTACTTTTAACCCCCCCTTTCCCACCCTGGTAAACTACCCCCCCCCTTTCCCACCCTGGTGAACTATCCCCCCCCTTTCCCACCCAGGTGTACTATCCCTCCCTTCTGCATCCGCACACATGAGTACCCCACAGCATGGCCATGGGCCTGTTGTGCAACTCACCGAGCAGCCAGGCACGTGGTCCAGCATGTCGCTCCATGTGACAGGGTAGCGTGGAGTTGCGCAGTACCATGGCATCATGTGTGGATCCAGGAAATCTGGCGCAGCAATGGGTGATGATTTTGCTGGAGTCACATACCATTTGCACATTGATGGAGTGGTATTGCTTGCGAGTGAGGTACACCGCCTCTATGGCATGGGGGACTACCAATTCCACATGGGTGCAGTCGATGGTACCAACACAATTGGGCATGCCGGCCAGTGCATGGAAGCCTACTTTGGTTTTGGCTATCTCCTGGCCAGTCCGTGGTAGGGATATCTGGGTGCTTGCGTGCTTCAGGAGGGCATCGAGCACTTGGTTCAGCATGCGTGAGAATAGTGGTTGTGAAATGCCATGCAGCTGGCCCACTGTGTGTTGGTAGGTGCCTGTGGCCAAGAAGTGTAGCACAGACACCACCTTCAGTAGTGGGGGGATGGCAGTGTGTATTTGTATGTGGCTGGCAATGTCGTTGTGTATCATGTCCACTATGGTGGTGTTGGTGTCACGGTCCAACCGGTACAGGGTATGGATCTGCTCAGGGGTTAGGTTGAATGGGCTGGGTCTGGTGCGAGGGATTGGTGGCTGCCTACGAGACGCTGGTGGCTGTGCTGGTGGTAATTGCTGGGCCTGTCTCACCCTCCTTCTCCTCCTGCGTCTCCTCTGTGCTGCCTGTTCTTGCTGCTGTAGTTGTTGTTGTTGCTGTAGTTGTAGCAGTATAGGCATGTCCTCCTGCGCCATGATTGCAAATGCTAGTGGTAGCATTTTGGTGTAGGAAGGGGTGTGGTGTGTAGGTGTGCTCCTTTTGTACTGGGCCACTCTGCATTGCCTACACCTGTGGGGGGGTTGTGGTGTGTGGGTGTGCTCAGTTCATACTGGCACAGCCTCCTTTGACTCCACCTGTGGGGATTGTGTGCACCTGTGGCAGCTGCCTTGTATCTTGGTTGCTGTTTACGGGTGGTCCGCGATGCCTGTTTTTCCGGCATCATGCAGCCCGTTATTACCGTGTTCGCGATGCCGGTATTTGCATGTTTGCGTGGGTTGTGATTGCCCCCTATTACCGGCATGCCGGTATTTACTACCTGAGGAGGCACGTGTACGCGCCTATGCCGCTATTAGCGGCACCGTATATAACGGAGCAGTTAATACCGGGTTTGTGGGTCAGAATGCTACGGAACGTTAAATGATGCCGGTATTTACATACCGGCATCATTTTTCCCTTACCGGCATAACTCGTAATGAGGCCCATAATCTTTTAAATGCATCATATTTATCATTTGCATTATAGAAAATAAACTTTCCACAGTTCCAGTCAAAAGTATTTTATTTAAAACTGTAAGAGACATACTTGTTTTGCACTCATACAGTTCAACTAGAAGGTATCTCATTTTAGTATGTTGTGTAGCCAAATAATACCAATATAGGGTCAACAAGAAACAGCTTAATATTCAACTATAGAGCACACACACAGTCACAATAGTTGTCAAGCGTTATACTGCTTAGTTCACACTAGGATTTCTTATGCACCTTCATTCATATCACATCTTAGAAATGTCATTAAGTAACAACCTTTATTTGCAAATACATTTTCTGGCAAACGTAAACATAGCATACCATGTCATACTGCTTCATCTCTCTCCTGAAAACACTGAAGTAAAATATAGAAAACCCTACTTTGCAAACACTGCTTATAAACTTGACCAAATGAGACACCTAAACATACTTCAATTATATTACAAATACAATAATTCAAACTGAACATAACATATATTTTTTATTTGATGTAGCTGTAAAAACAGCCTTTCAAAGAAAACATCTCATAATATAAAAACATAATAAAACAAATACACATGAATTATCACAATATTATATAAAAAGTTTTTGGCATTTTTCCAAAATAAAGTAAATATAACGTCAGTCCTTTTTTGATTCATAAGGCACCATAATTCATAAAATACTTTCCATTCCTCAATTTGATTGACCATGATAAAGAAATAGCAATCAATATCTCTTCATCATTTACGATTATTGTACAGTTCACAGTTAGATTATACAACCAGATTCAACCTATTTCAACATGTGAAGTTTGTTGCAATCAATCACATCAGCGTGCTCCCCTAAGCATAATGATTGTATAAACATTGTCATGGCTTTGTACATGTTTGCAGTTTGACTGTTGTATAAGATACTCCAAAGAGTTTCAGAATCTAAAATGAGACGCCCCTGAATCATATGTTTGAAGAATTCTGATCTTCTATTACTTAATCCAGTACATACAACAATCAAATGTTTCAGTGTCTCAATTTGCATCGGCACTCGACAAAATCTACAGCGACCATTTTCTGTGATTTTCCTCATTAAACGAACTTCATTAGTAAGACCGATGTTCAATCTGATTCTCATATATAATACTCTGTTTTTAGGATCAGGAAATCTTACCAAATACTGTTCTACATTATGCAGTTCTTTAATGTTGTAAGCTTGATTGATAAATCCTCTCAATTTCATACAAGATTTCCTGGTACTAATCCAATCATCAAGCCCCTTTTTATTTTTTTTTTAGCACTTTCAGGGTTATTAATGATGAGGTCATCCTCTATGCCTGTCTCCTCCATCATTGATTTTATCCACATACGCCACTTACAGGTTTTATGATTATCTGATTCCAACATATATTTGCCTATTGTAAACATTACGCTATTTATATCAGTGACCATCAGATACTTTCGATACAAAGAAAGAACTTTCCACAGATAGATGGCATTCAAGGATATCATACCTAGATCATGTTGTATCAAGCACATAGATACTGTCAGAGGTAATCCACATATTCATTTCCAAAACCGACCTTTCAATTTTAACCATATTTGCTCAGGTATAATGTCTCTAGTTTCAGCACCATACCACAAAATTGGAGTGACTTTCTGTTTGAAAAATATCATAGCCGGAGAGATTGAAAATGTTCCATATTTGGCTTTATGATTTTTGTCTGTACAATTCCAGTTCTATAGTTTTGGTCTAATTCTCTGAAATAAGGTTTGTCATTCACATCATTACTAATTTGCAGGCCCAAATATTTATATTCAGAGACAACCTCAATAACAACATTCTGTATGATCCAAGTTCCCATTTTTTTTGCATGATCGCAAGAGTTGATACTCTTGTTCAGAAAGGAATAGCCATAGCATTTCGGTGCTGGACTGTCCATGTGGGCGGGACAAAGACTGATATGCAAATGAATATTTCCCATCTGTGAAAGGTACAGTGAGCAGAAAGCAGATGGCTGCAAACTCTCAAAGTGGTTAATAACCACTGAACAGGTTATCATGCCGTGTTCTTTCGAGAGAGGGGCGCCTGCTACCTTTTTTGTATTTCTGGAAGGAACTTGGGGTTGGACACCCTAAGTTACCTGGGGGCAACCAGACGTGGACTCCCTGCTCACTGTGCTCAGAGAGGCACAGCTTCACCTCACTGATGAGGCCCAACAAGGCTGAAACACATGTATGGGGTTGCTGTTGGGACTCTTGTTCAGAAAGGAATTGCCATAGCATTTCGGTGCTGGACTGCCCATGTGGGCAGGACAAAGACTGATATGCAAATGTGTATTTCCCATCTGTGAAAGGTACAGTGAGCAAAAAGCAGATGGCTATGAACTCTCAAAGTGGTTAATAATCACTGAACAGGTTATCATGCCGTGTTCTTTCGAGAGAGGGTCGCCTGCTACCTTTTTTTGTATTTGTGATTCTTTTTTAGGCCCAGGTTCATTACAGTACATTTGACTTGGTTTATTTTTAACAAATTTGCATCCGCAAACTGAGTCAAGCATGATAACAGGGCACAAAGTCCCCTGGAAGTTTTAGCCAGCAAAACCAAATCATCGGCATAGAACAACCAGGGGATCGCCTGACCCCCGATGCGAGGGGCACCCCCTCTAATAGTCATGAAGTCATGTCATACATCAGAGATGAAAAAGTTAAACAATGTACTAGCCAATATGCATCCCTGTTTTAATCCTCGAAATGTTTCGATTGGATTAGATAGAGTACCATCCAATGCTAACCTAATTTAAACTGTTGTTTTGGAATGAAATTCATTTTTTTAGGGACTATAGGGGCAAAAAAGCCTTCTTTTTTGTTTTTGGGGGGCTTGACCCAAAAAAGGTGTTTTAACGTAATAAGGAAGAAAGGCAGAGTCAACAGCTACCCCAGGTCAACCGTGTGGAGGAGGTGGGTTTAGATGAGGCAGGGAGCTAGTTTCCAAAACTAGCCATTAAGGGTCACCGATAGTTTAGAAGTTAGAAACAGATTAAATGTATTTGTAGATTCAGACATATATATAAAAATAGTAAGTTTACAAAAGAAAAAACAAGAAAAGACTTGAAAGTGTCACAGAAGAGCCTCAATTGGCTTACAATGGAAGGTAAAATAAGTGCCAAACTGTTGTTGCATCACAGTTGGTTAGGTGAGGGTTAGTAGCATACGTGATCGTGTTGATTTCAAATACTACTGTTAGATTTAGTAGTATGTTATTACAGTTGACACATATTTATGCAGGTGTTTCTGGTTCGGGGTTTAGTCAGCCTTCACTGGGTTGGAAATGTTCACAGATGAAGGGTCCGAACTGTCATCAGGACGTAGTTTTGGGCTGGTGAACGCCCATGGAGACAGGTGATACATAAGGAGGGGGGTGTCAGAAAAGTAAATGACCATACAGAGTGTGTTCTGTATAAAGACTGCGCTCTAAAAAAACATACCTATGTTCTATCGACAGTTGAACACAAAGTGATTTCAGAAACACACCTCAGTTGGTGCGGACATCTGTAGCAGGGTATCTACAGGGGGAGGGTAACAGTGAGTCACCAAAATAGTATGAAAAATCATATATACCTAATTAATAGTGGTATTGAGCATACCTTAATTAGCAGGTATGCGGTCCAGCGAAGGTGATGGAACTCGTACACGGGTAGGAATTGCCATGATGATAAGGGGCTTAATCAGGTTAGAAAGATAGCCATGATCGCTGTTTGAGGAATAAGTGGAGAAAGTTAGCTTAGTAGTCCAACTCTTCAAGAGTGAGTATTAGCATTATGGTGCCTGTGAAATTTTATATGAAGACACAGGGGTAAGTTTTGTGCTGGCAAAATAACATCTGGTTTAGTGCTTGAGGTGTAGATTACTAGGAACGTGATCTTTGAAAAATTACATGGTGCACGGCATGATTCATGCATGAAAAGGTATTATTAGCATTTGAAAATACGGATAGATGCCGTGTGGTCATGTATTATTTCCGTGCCGGTGCCTCAGTTAGCAGATGGCAGGGTAGTGTACCATAAGTTACTGTAATTGGGCACGAGAGATTTTAGAATTGTGATCAGCGTGTCTTTTAGAAAACGTCTAACAAAACATTTGAAAACGTTTGAAAAAACTTTTGACAAAAGCAGCAGCACTTATATTTCTAAAAACCATGCAGTGAAATTATGATAGATTGGCTATGTTGCTTACCTGGGAAAATGGATTGCCGTTCCTTCCGATAAGGTTTTGATGCGGCAGGGAGCTGTGTTAGAGATTTGTGGAGGATGCCAGGAAACGCTGACTAATAGGGCTCACGCATGCGTGGATGGGCACTATCAGGGACACTTACTGAGTGTGCTGCTGCATTTTGGAGTGCTTTGGCACATGCACATTGGACTGCTGATGCAGGACACTACTTTTCTGTGTAATGTATGTGTGCTCCTGGGTGGAGCAGAGGGGGCCGCCGAGTGGCACAATCACATCGGAGGAAAAATGGCTAGTAAGGCCTGATTTATTTTAAGTACATTGATGTAACGTGTTAATTCAAAAAAACAAAAAAAACAGCAAGCAGTACAAAGTGGAAACATAATTTAGAGAGACTTTAGCAAGATGTTTAACCTTAGTTAAATTGACAAAAGGACCAGACACAGTCATACAAAAACACGTGGAGTCACATGTGTGTTCACGTGTTATTTTACAAGTAAATGGTATATTGACATATATAACTGAGATAACACTTAAGTACATTTTATATGGCATTATAGAGGTGCCATATGAGCGGATCTCGAAAAAACCTTTGTGCTGTAGGGTTGAGCAATTGGTGTCAGGGCAGATGATAAAACAAGCCAGTTAGCACTACAGCATAAGTACCTAGAAGGGTCAGTTGCGTATGTAGGACCAACACAGAAAACCGTAGGTAAATGTAGGGGTGGCATAGGATGGAGTTATTTGAAAAATAGATTCCACTCAATTGCCACATTTAGGCCTTGCCTAACTGAAGTCAGTCAAGAGATCCATTGTTGCTCTAGTTTGCGAAGTGAGAGGTCCCTGTTGCCGCATCTGAAAGGGGTTTTGGCTGTTTGTAAGACAAACCAGAAAATGTCATTGTGGGTGGGGTGTTTTTCTTGAAAATGAGACACCATGGGCTTGTCAGGGATGGCATTCTTGATGCACGAGCGATGTTCGCATATGCGCTGTCTTATTTCTCTCTTGCATTTACCGATGTATATTAGTTTACAAGGGCATTGGATTCCGTACACAGTCCATTTGCTTTTTCAATTTGTGAAAGATTCGAAATTCCAGTTCTTTCCATTGAGATCGATGGATTTCATGTTCTTCGTTAGACAACCCACTGAGCATGATCTGCAATTGTAGTGACCCTTGACAGGGGGTAAACTCCACAGGGGATTTTGTTGTTCGGGTCGCTTGTTAGGTTCTATGTAGGTGTTTACTAGCCGGTCTTTAAGTTTCCTACTTTTTTTGAAAGCAAATGCAAGAGAGAAATAAGACCGCGCATATGCGAATATCGCTCGTGCATCAATTGTAAATGTCAATACTCATAACATTTGTATCGGCATATAGAGTTTTGTAATAAGCCACCCACGCCTCTTCAGGGTTGGGGTTCATTTGATGCACCAACTGTACTCTGCACCGAGTGTCTAGATTTTGGCCGAGCTTTTAGAATGTAAACTCTCTAACATGATTTCAGCATTCTGTTGATACATGTGGGCATGTCTTGTTTTCAGCCAATTTTTATATTTGCTTTTTAAAGTGTTAAGTTGAGGCACTCGTTCGACAATATTCAATTTTAATTTTAGTAACTGTCTTTTGGCATTTCTGTATCAGGATTTATGCACTGCAACCTCATTATCGTAAGTATGGAGCATTTTTTGCCCTGATCTATTTGCCAAGTTCTATTCGGCTACAAAAATGTGCATTTCTTCGACATTTGAGGATACATTTTCAGGGCTCAAGGTCTTAGGATCTTTATATGCCTTGATTAGATTAAGATTCAAGGTCTCTAAAGTTAGACGGGTCCAGAAAAATCTATTTTGTGCATTATTCAGAGTCATGTTACAAGCTAAAGATACATCATAAATCTTTTCATGAGAGCTTGAAGACCATTGTATAGTTTGAATGTCATGATCACTTATGTCTTGGGGGACCATATGGAACTCAGAAATAAGGGTAAAGAGTCCACCATCCACAAAGGTATAATCAATGAAAGCGGATTGAGCACCTCTGTGCCATGTGGGTTGCGGCGGGATATCGCCTTTTTTGGCACCATTTACTCTGGATAGCTGTTGTTCATTCATAAATGAATTCCATCTTTGGCCTGCCAGGGTAAGATTTTTACCACTTTGTTCAAAGCAGTTCACAGCTAGAATCAAGTAACGTTAGATTCATCAGTTCCTCCAAGGCCTCTTAAAATTGATTGTCAGTAATTGCTGCATGGTTCCAATAAACATTTATTAGACCAATAGCTTTCAACTTCATTTTTATTTTCACCATCTGAAGAAAACTGTTAGGAGAGAGCCATGGTTCCTTTTGAATATATGGGGATATTTTAACTGCTACCATGAGACCAGCCATTGGTCTGCCTCTTACAAGCACAATGTCTGGGGTCAGTGAAACAATATGTTTATCTCATATTGGAGGAGTAGATAGCCATATTTCCTGGAATGCCAGTATGTCATACTTCCAGAACAGGCTATCTCTCGAGGTGGTCCAATGTTTAAATCCTCTTGTGTTCCAGGAGGCTAAAGAATAAGTATTTACATTGTGGCTTATTTAGTTTTTGTTCATCCTGGATTCACATCCATCAATCATTTGCCCATCATCAGTTGTTACCCCCATTCGCTGATTTATAGAGAGGTTTTTGGGGTTACTACCAGATCTCGACAAATATTGATTTCCTAGGGTCCGAACATGTTGATGATCCAGGGATGATTGATTCAGCAACACAAAATCCAGATGATATAACTCAGATCTGGCCGGCCACAGTGCATTTTTAACAAAACCAGACTTCATCTACAATTTCACCACAGAGAGATCATGTTCCTTGACAAATTCTATTAGATCTATGTCCCCTGAGCATATTCCCTCTGGAGCAGGTATATCAGCAAGTATATTCATAACTGATTGACTGTTTAAATCAAAACTGTAAAAGGGGTGTGGTCGACACTGCAAGGTCAAATGATTAAATCCTTGATTTCTCTGCTGTGTTTTGTGGCCCCAAGTAGATGCAGAGTTCCCCTTGATTTGTTTTTGGAATTGGAACTGTTTAACATTATTTAACGTAGGGGTTCGGCCATTTCCACTCCTATCAGTTATTAAGGAGGCTCTTATTTGTTCGCTTGGGAGATTAATCTCTTTGAAGATTGCTCAATTTCACCTCTTGAATCCTTCATTGTTATTCGCATTTCCCCATTTGACTCTGCAGAGACAGACCGCACTCCCTCACCTTGCATTCTCACATTAGACTGTCCACTCTGTTTTAAATCAGTTATTCTCACTTCATTGAGCACCATCTAACTAGATTGGTTATTTGGTATTATTTTGGATCCAGCCTCCTTTTGCTGCTTGCTCAATAGAATTAGATTGTCCAAAGGTTCATGCGCCATTGGTTCACTTGGAGGCTGTCGAAATTGCACTGCTTTCTGCAAGATCACATTCCTATATTTATTGGCAATGGCAGTGTGAGTACAGCCTCCACAGTTTTTGGCATAGAGAAAGTTTGAATAAAGTGCTGTGTACCTGTGATTTTGGAATTTGTCGCTCTCTTGACATTTTTTTTACTTTTTATTAGCAATTATAGGTCAAATGGTTGAGTTCTTGTTTTTCTTCTCAAAGATGTTGTATGTGAGGATATTGCTACTCTAAGGCACTTCATCATGAATTTGTTCAACCACGATCTTATGCTTTAGTTGCAGAGGACTTTCTATATTTTTAGATTTGTTTTTTTTTTAAAGAGCACCTTTGACCCACTTTGCATTCCTCAGTTATTCGTTTTGCTATAATAGCAGGCATAGTTGGCAAACACTTCTCGTTGACAATTTCTGAAGGTATTGCATTATTCGAATTGCAAATTATGGGTAAAATCTTGTTCTTTGTATTCTGTTGTAAAATTGTCTGTTAATTTTGTGTGCAATCCATTAGCAAGACATCTTTGTGTTTTGTTTTCTGGTCATTGATGTGTGGAATATCGTCTACTACAGTACTATCCATCACCTTGTACTGCTTCTCACAACATTGACAAAGCATCTGCTTGGAGCTTTTCTCCTGAATGAGTTGCACTAACGTTGTGTGCTGTTCATTCATTTTTGTGTCCAGAGTATCATATAGACGAGTCAGGGAGTAGAGCGCAGCATTCATTGTTTGAAGCAACATTTCCAACCCTATTACGAAATGCCCGGTACTGGTTGGGGCCCATCCGTAGGAGTGGAATGATTTCGATGACAAGTTGGGTGAATAAAGGAGCAAGATAAAACCGACAAATTATTTGCTGTAGGAGAAAACATCATAGGTGATTGAGATAGTTCTCGCATGAGGGGATTTACTTCCTGATCTTCAATGTTAATACTACAATGTCTTGGAGAGCAGGGGACACTAGTTTCGAGGACATTATCCAATCCGTCTGCAACAATAACAATGCTCTCTTGTGTATCAGATGGTATAACAATATTCAAGATACTCTTATTATGTTCGACATTACTTGACTTAGCTAACGGGCTTTGCTCAATGCCCTTGCAATCGCCATTCTCCCCCGCCCCCACATGGTCCAGATGCTGTGTAACTATAGCAAGAGGACCAGCAGCTACAAGGGAGTCCTGAGCGAGACTAATTAAGCTAGAGGAGGGAAAGGAAGGCAGCAGATGTGTTAATCCCGCAGCTCCTTTCCCCCCAGGTGCACACAATTTTCTTATATCGGCCACACCCGAGCACACACGTTTGTTAGTAGCTGATTTGCATGATCTTGCTAGGTGAATCATCTGCGATGAGGATTTGGGTGTGCAAACTGCCTCCCTAGCGTATGCCGAGATTTCACAATAGGTAGGCTTACCTGATTTTAAGGTCATCGCCACTTCAGTGTCACAATGTGACTATGCAGGTCACAAATTAGATACACAATCCTAGCACACGTTTATCAATCACAAGAAAAATTAGGTAAATGTGCCAGTTTGCGCTAACTGACCCCGACCAATTCAACAGGCACGCAGCTTTACACTCTGTGAGGGGTGAGAAACAAGCCACTGCAAGGCAGATTTCTGACAAAAAGTTTGTGTTGTTTGGGCACTAAAGTAAGGATGAAGTGGTTGTTACTTGGACACACCAGAGTCTTATATAAATACAGACAGTATAGATTCATACATTAATGCTACATCATGAAATGTAAGTAGTAAGAGTATGAGTATTAGGGTACAATACCCACTGCCCACAGCCCGCAGTCAGCTGACAGCCGACAGCATTTCCAAAGCACTTCTCCAAATGCACACGCGCCAAATGCGCACAGCCTGTGCTTTGAGGCATTCTGGGTAAATAGGAGGGGCTTAGAATTTGTATCACTAAAAAAGGAATGAAAAGAGTATATGTTACTTTCTATTAGCGTCCACAAGACTTAAATGAAGTCCTTTCCTCCAGAAGATACTGTGCTCACTCCGTACCGTAGTAATGGCAAATCACGTATTCCAAGCAGTCCTTGGCCTCAACAGCCAACATCACTTCCAAAAGCACTTCTCCAAATCCGTATGCGCCAAATGCGCATGGCCCGTTCTTTATGAGGGATTCTGAGTAAGTAGGAGGGGCTTAGAATTCGTATCGCATAATAATGGCAAATCACGTATACCAAGCAGTTATGGCCTCAACAGCCTATACAACACTTCCCAAAGCACTTCTCCAAATGCGCGCCATAACATATATAAAAGCACGCTATCACTCACCTTCAGCTGCTCCAAATAAGGAATATTATTATTATTGTGTATGGAGGCTAGCACAAGGGCAACGCACTGGTCTTGGAAGCAAGACCACGCAGAGTAACAGAGGTTCAAATCCCGGATCTGTGCTTAGAAACCATTCTCAGGTACGGCATTAGGCATGTTATAAAAAACAATTACATAAATTAAAAAAAAGTTCTCAAACCATACTGTCAAAAGTTCACACAAATGTCACTTTCATAGCTTTCACAATTCAATTGAAGAAAAAGAGGACTGTAGAAACAAACAAGTAAAATGACAAACACATTTTTCTTGCAAGCTATATCAATCAATAAACCCCAACACAATCCTTGAAAGAATACTTACATGCTACATTAAACAAAACTTCATTTTTTCTAATTGTTCCCAATAACATGACCACAGCTATAGCCCCGACAAAAACCCACCGATAGAAGTGGTTACAAGAACATTTTTCGTATGTGCTCAAAAACGCATATTACAAAGACTTCCACATCAATTTACATCAGCCTTCAAGTTAGAATATCCAAACAGAAACACATCTACAAATCTGAGCTAAAACATCCATAATATAATAGGATCATTGCACCAAAATACAACCAGCTATAGTCACGGGTATAGTGATGGATCCATACCTGCGGCTATCAAAGACAGCCAAAAACATGACATCAGATTGGATCGAGTCAACCACCACTATTCGCGGCTACCCGTTTAATTTTTACAGCTTCAAAATCACATAATGACAAGCTGTAGCAATTCAAACAACGGAAAGGTGCACATGAGGGCATAGAATCAGAAACACATGAGAAATTGTGTGGGGTAAAATCAATGGAACAACATGATCAATGCATTGAAATCGCAATGGTAATACCTGTGGGTAAACACATGATAGTTAAAGCCACAGTTAAAGCCACGGCTGCACCTGCCAAAAGTACTCATCATGCCATTTACCTGCTTGTGCCCATGGCTATAGCCTATCCTGTGGTTGGTACCCACGGCAATACGCCTGACAGGACTTGACATTTCATTGGCTGGTACCATAACCACAGCTATTTTAAAAAAAGGGCATCAAACTTATTTTCCTTTTGCAATATACTTAAAAAGTCCTCTGGGTGGCTCTTAAAAGAGCCATTTGGTTCTTTTACCAAGATATCACCAACATTTTCAATCAGAGAAATACTCTTCACCTGTATGATGATTCAAAACAGTTTGAAAAAAACTTGTCTGTGCTCTTTCTTTAGATGATTAATTCATTTTCATTTCCCAAAGAGAAAAAAACATGTGCTCTCTGTCAAAAATAGTTCTCCACAATCACAGCATATACCTCTCATTTCAATCATTTCCTATAAAATAATATTATAAAACCAAAAAAACCTTGTAAGCCAGTGCTTTGAGAACTCATCACCTATGTTCTCAACATCACTATTAACCCCGTTCTCAAAAAAACATTTCCACAATCCTCTGAACAAAGATATTCCTCTCCTTCTGAAATTAGCTCCATGTTTCAAATATCAAATTAAACAATACATTTACCCCCAAAACAGCACTATTTCCTAAGGGTACACCTCACCCTCAAACAATAGAAATGTGCTATGTAGTAAAACTCTTACTATAATAATACAATATTATCTACAATTTCATTGGCATATATAAACATCACTCAAAAGAATACATTCTCTCAAAGGTTCTATACAATTCAACAGTATCCGAGGTACTTCAAATCCACCCACCACACATACAATGAACAAACAATCACAAAGAAAACACAAACATTCCACCTTCTCTCCTCATTCATCTTCTTCCATTCCAGATTCTAACTCTGAACTGAAAATAAGTGATTCTCTGTACCACTACTACTAAAATGGAGCAGTACATGGAATGGCTGGAGTAGAATTAACCTACAGAGGAAGAGATTAAAAAAGAAGTCACTGAAAACAATGCTCAAGAAGAATGCATATGGCTCATTGAGCTGGAGCGTAGCAGAGGCTATACATCTATCTATCAAACTACTTTTCTTTTTTTTACTTTTCCATTTTTTGCAGTATTGTCTTTTTTCAAAAAAGGTAGCAGGTGCTCCTCTCCAAAAAGAACATGGCATGATAACCTGCTCTGAGATGAGAGTTTGCAGCACATGCTTTTTGCTCACTGTACCTTTCACAGATGGGAAATATCCATTTGCAAATCAGTCTTTGTCCCGCCCACATGGGCAGTCCAGCACCGAAATGCTATGGCAATTCCTCTCTGAACAAGAGTACCAACTGCAACCCCATACAGGTGTTTCAGCCTTGTTGGGCCTCATCACTTGTATTTTTGAAAGTTTAACTTTTTCCTTCCTAGTATGATTGAGTAGTGAGAACATCATCATTCGGGTCGACAATTCTTCACCACCAAGGAAGAAGTACACAAAAATGGAAAAAAACAGCTGACAGTCAGTGCTTCTTCAAAGTGAAAGAACAATCCTCTAGAAAAGCGCCACAGTAGGTCCTGGGAACATCTATTATGATTAACCATCTAAAGCAAATCCATTGGAATGAGGTTGATGATGACTATCAGAAAGCACATGAACATCACAAAAGAAAAAAAAATGCAAAGGGCCGATTCCTTGCATAGAAGGCGATCAGCACAACCTACATAACCTCCATACACCAGTGCATCAATAACTCCAACTGCAAATGAAGCCTCTGCATCAGCAGTGGTATCCAGTACACACACTCTTCTCTTACCGACACCCAATCTAAGCATGATAAAATTCATGTGTACAAAATGCTGCGACTGGGTAGTTAAGAAAGATGCCACATCTAGCGAACTGCAGAATTTAATCTCAGAACACCAGATTACCTGTCATAGTTTTTTTTAAAGTAGCAATTTATAGTCATCCACCTTTTTTTCAAAACTTCAACAGCGGTATCACACTCAAGTGCACATTTACCAGGTGACTGCCTCCTAACTCTTCCCAGATTCAGTGATGAAAGTCCTGTGTGGACTAGGCCACAAATAGGTAGCCAAGGGAGATGCCACAGTTAAGGAATGGGAGAGGTTCCACTCCATTTGAAAAATCATGACAGATACTGCAAACGCCACTAAGAAAGATTTCCATACATCTCCTCCTTCCATCTGCAGCAGTACCACTATCTTTTGAATATAGGTTGACCTTTCACAGGAGTTAACTGTACAACATCTAATGCAAATCCACTGGAATGATGACAACAATGCAACTACAAGAAAATACAAACATAAGCACATTACAAAAATAAACATGCACAAAACAAGCAATTGAACTACCTCAAAAAACACTCCAAACACCTACAAGTACTGAATACCTCAAAATACATGTGCATCCCGTCCCGTGGGTCCTACAAACACTGTGCCTGTCCAGCATGTCCACAAAGCAATGATGCACTTTAATTAGTTTGGGGAGCCAACCCCCATCTGGCAGACACCCAGGCACATGCGCATTATGCCCCATGAGTCCTATGAACACTGTGACTGTCGGGCAGTTAGGCAAAGTGGTGATGTACTTTATGTATTTCTAGGAAGCCCACCCCTGTCCGGCGGATACCTGGGCACATGCGTATCTCGCCCCCTGGGTCCTACAAACAATGTGCCTGTCTGGCATGTCCGCAAAGTGGTGACATACTTTAATTAGTTCAGGGAGCCCACCCCTGTCTGGCGGATACCTGGGCAAATGCGCATCACACCCCCTGCATCCTTCAAACACTGTGCCAGTTCATAACAGTCCGCCACCGCCACATGTGTGTCACACTTTTAATTAGTTTGGGGAGCCCAGCCCTGTCTGTAGGACACCCTCATGCATGTGCACAATGGATCCCACACAATAGCTGTCCTATGGACAGCTGTCTCAACGCCGTACCCACACTGAGCATCGGTCCTTATCGTGGACAATGTCTACGCCCCTGAATACCAAAAAAGTGCTTTTTTGAGCAATCCAGGGTGTTTTACTGTGAAACTTCAACCTTGCAGAGGTCCTAGACCATGCACCAGGTGATCTAGAGACCCTTATAGTTTTTTGAGCCCAGCTTGAGTTCGAAGTGTCTGCAGAGCACGCAACTGTTCGTGGAGCATTCCCCGGCACCCCTACGAAAGGCCACACCCCAGTGCTGCGGCTCCTGGCTGACCAGAACAGAACACTACTCCACATTGCTGGATTGATGGATTACTGCTCCACATTGTTGGATTGCTGGATTACTGGGCTGCTGATTTTCTTGATTAGCTGGATTAGCTGGATTACCTGGATAATGGCATCCACTGCTGTTGCATCTGCTGCCTCAGTTCCGCACCCCCCCCCCCCACCACAACCACCTTCCCAAGGTCCTGGGGAGGGGAACAAGCGTGGTGATGCAGAGGGGGAAAAAGAAGAGGAAGAGGATAAGTGAGTGGAAGTCCCCAATACCAGCTGCCAAAGTGAGTCTTGGGTGTGGAAGCTCTTTATCAACATTGGGGTGTAGCCTAGGCACGTGCGGCCAAGGTTTTCTGCACTGAGCTTAGTCGCGGCAAGCCTGGGCTGTACAGTTACATCACCACCTCCATCCGGTGACACCTGAGGTCAAACCACAAGGCAGGAGTTCGGAGGGTCGTCCCCTTCGAACCGGGTAGTAGGGTGAGTTGCTCTGCAGCATTCTCAGCATCTGCTCCTGTCACCACAAGTGACATTCCTGTGGGGCAGTGGATCCCTAAACCGGCCTTGCAGGCCATACACACTGCAACAGACCCTTACCCTTCAAGGGTTATTTATTATGTGACTTTGTTAACATCAAACTTTACACACATTTAAAACAATTCCGCACATAATAACAGGCAGCTAGATCAAAGAAATATCATACAGAAGTAAAAGCAGCTTGAAGAAATGCCATGCCTTAATCAGCAATCTATCATTTGGCTCATTCAACACATTATACCATACATGGTGCCAAGATAAAAATAGGCAAGTCATGAACTAACCTTTAAAACGCTCCTCACAGAGCCCTGACAGAGTTTTACAATCAACAAATAAATGTTTCAAAGTTTTGACTTCCACCTTACAACAGCAGCAGATGCGTTCAGCTTGTGGCAGGTCAGTTTTACTCCCTAGCACATCATTGGTTAAAAACAAGTTCAATTTAATATGCAGCCAGAATTTTCTGATGAAAGGGGAGGTATGTCTGTTCAAACATTGCTGAGGTGCATTATACGGTTTGATATTCAATATAAAATGATCAAATATTGTGTAACCCACAAGCTTCGCTCGGTTACTGATCCAATCCACTTCGAAGTGGACCTTCTTAACCTTGTTTAGATTAAACTCAAACTCTTCAATTGGTTTGTTAGCCAGCAGGGGGAAAACAGAGTTTGCCCGCTGCTCAAATATAACACAGTTTCCCTTTATAATCAAAATGTTGAGATCCTTAAACAGGGTAGCTACCTGGGGAAACAGAATACAACGCAGGAGCAAGATACTTTTCCATTACACCTTGGAGTTTAATGAGGAAATGTCCAAAATATGCCTTATTGCAGCTAGTGGAGTTCCACCCGGGAGGCTCAGCATACACCTCCAAAGGAACCCCTCCTCTTTCTCCCAATCTATTTTTGCCTCTTTAGTTTCTGCCCCGTAGGTCAGTCTTGGAACTATCACTTGGTTATAAAGTTTCGGAGAGGTAATCAGAGAAACATGGCTGTACTTCGTGTCCAATATGCATAATGCTATCGTATTCAGTCTCAGACCGTTAGACTCCAGTAGCGTCGAGCGTTTAGAGCTGATAATTTCTCCCAAATGCTTAAACTCTGAAACAACCTGTAGCCGTGCCCCCTGAATGTGCCATAAAGTCAGATCTCCCAGGTTCGCTTTTTACGATTAAGAATCAGAAGTTTGGATTTAGTCACACTGATTTCCAAACCCAGTTTTTTTGAAGAATTTATGGGCTCTTATCAATGACCTCTGGAGCCCTGTTGGTGTGTAATCAACTAAAACAAGGTCATCTGTGTAGAGGAGATACTGTATAACAATATGACCCAATCTTGTGGATTCAACCCTGTACCTTCTAGTGCATTCCTAATTACTAAAATATTCAGATTAAAAAGGAAGCGTTCTACAACGATCCAGCCTGAATAGCAGTTCTGTTTATCAAGTCTAACCTTAATTCTGACGTACTGATGCAAGAATTCCAGCATCAGTACAAGGTCCTCAGGGCAACCCCACTCCCTGAGCATTCCCCATAGCTTTTTGCAATCGACACAATAATTATTATTTTTTTAATATCAAGGAAAGCAAAGTTGATGCTACGTTTATTCTGAAACACCTGATTTTTTAGCAATTGAAGAATTAACCCATTCATGTTTGTGTTGGTGCCCTTGCGGAAGACGGTCTGGTTTAGGTCCAGCATATTTGCAGAGCTCGCCCACTTCTCCAATGCATGCAGTACAAACCATGCAAACATTTTATAAGAGGAGTCCAGGAGAGAGATTGGTCGATAATTACCTGGGTTGGATCTTTGCCCCATGTTGTAAATGACAACTATCGTGGCTTCTTTCCACGTGTCTGGGGAAACTCTCCATCATATCACGTTACAGTACAACTGCAACAGGACACTGGCCCATAATAGGGGCTCCGATTGAATAGTTAAATTACTAATGCCAGCTGAGCCGGTAATTTAGACTCGAGATAATGTGAAAATGACAGAGGGCACAGATGAGTGAATAGAATTTGGGAGAAATCCTTTTCATCACAGGCATTAAACCTCAAGGCATACTTGGGAACCCACCTAACTGCCTGATTCTGGGAATTAACCGTTAAGGTGTCAGACAGCAAATCCTGCCCTGGTCTGTCGATGACCCCCAAAACTAAGACTAAGCCGGGTGTGGTCATTGGCTGCATCAGGCTCAATGCAAAAACTACAAAATACAAAATGAAGGCTGGCTCTAAGCCGACCTCTCGCCCACGTATATTTTGGAGGTTTGCCCTCCCCAAGATTACCATTAAGGGGAACTAAATAAAAAAAACGCGAGACAATCCCGAATCAATTGACCACATAATCTAGCAGGTTGGGTGAAACGTAGGGATGCCCCCACACCATACCATCGAGCATCTAAACACTCTGAATTAAAATAGCCCAGTACAATAAAACATACATCAGGCAGTAAAACATGTTCTTCAAATACAATAGCAATTGCTGCAAGAAAATCAGTTAAAACATCTGTTTGTGGGTTAAAATAAACATTTAAAAGAATTAGTATTCAGATTTCATGCGAAAGAGGATCACGCCAAGTGATCTTAAAGCCCAGGATGTCAGGACGGCCAACATGTATGTCCACAATATTAGTATTTGAAGAGACACTCCAGGCACAAAGTAAGCCTCCGTATGGGTGACCCTTTGTGCCTTTCCTTGCTGGCTCATGTATAACCATAAACCCATCAATGAGCGGAACATCAAGCATAAGTGATTCCTGTATGCAAATAAAGTCTGCCTGAATGGTAAATGTCATGATTGTGCTGAAATGGGTAAACCTGCGTGTATTTCAAGAAACCAGTCTGAACCGGGAGGGTCAGTCAAAAAGGGTTATTACTGGATTATGTTGATGTAAGGAATATATGTGGGGCCAATCATAGGTCATCTGGTGCATGTTAAGGCCTTTAGGGCCCTCATTGCCTACTAACTCACTGTTTGCTTGAACATTTATCTTTAAGGGTTCACGCAAATTGTGACCTTCCTCACCAACTGGATTAAAATTAGCCGACACCTCTTCTGGACAGACACTTGAAAGTAAATAATCCATTTTACACAAACAATCCCCTTAGGCCATTACCAGGTTATAGACTTTGTTTTGAATACGACCCAATTTTGACCATGTCAACTCAAAGTCCAGAAAGAAAATTCTCGCAATATCTTTCGATGACAGGGATTGGAGGCTGGGTATTTGGCTAAACAGGGCCAGGATATATTGGGCCTCATTACGAGTCTGGCGGTAAGAAAAAGCAATTACTGGCATGCCGGTAAGAGTATGTCTGTGTTGCACTGCGCCCGTAATCAATGGGTGATTACGAGTCCACGGTAATGGGAGTACCGCCATGCCTGCAAGGACCATTCTGCCCACGATAGCGGCATCAGTGAATGCGCAGAGACTGCCACCGGCATCGCTGAATCCGCTAGTAACGGCATCATTCACACAGGTACCGCTAATGCCGGTACTGGTCTCACAGCCACTGGAAGCAAAGTCATCGTGCCGGAATGGGAAATGCGCTGGCGGCCATCTTTGAAAACACAATCCATTGCCATAAACTGCAGTCAGGATCTTTTCCAGAAAACACACCACTCTGCCTGCCAGATCATGTCTAAGGCTACCAGAAAAGGTTCCCTCGCCTGCAAAACCCAGGTTCAGTGATGATGAACTGAACATGATCGCATGTACACTCATCCAGCATTCCAACCTAGTGTTCTGTGCTGACCTGTGCTGTGCAGTGCAAATAAAAATTAAAAAAAACACATGGGAGGAGGTGGCCCGGTAGGACCGGCATAGCCGGTCATGATGGCCCGGTCCGGTAAGCGATGCCGGTATTGCCTTACTGGTATCGTTATTACCGCACTGCCATCCTTGTAATGAGGCCCATTGTCTGTTTAAGGGATAGTGGTATTTAACCTTGAAGGTTCAACTCAAACAAATATAACATAAGGAGTCTTCACAGGGAGTTGGCTGGGAGGCGGACAGTGACCCCGATGTGGCCTCAATCACCTTACTGCACAATGGGAGTCAAAAAGTTGAACCCCCCCATTGGACACAAAAGTGGTTTGTCGGGTACTGGCAACCAACCTTCCAACATAGCTCTTGGAAACAAAGACTTCCTTCTCTCCTCCAAGGTCATGGCATCCAAAGAAGCTATATCCAAAACAAGAGTTGGTTTCACATGGGACAAAAATGGACAAGCTGTTGGATCAAGATTAGTAGGAAGAGAGCATCAGAGCCTCTTGGCAACACTGTCTTAGGACCCTCGGTGGCAAAGAGAGAACCAAGGCTTCCTCTTTATAAGTACCAGTTTCAATTTCATCTGAGGCATGCGAATATGTAGATAAAGAAGAGATATTAAGGTCATCTTTAGCATTGACTATCTTAACTTTAAGGTAGGCAGTAATCAGCAACTTCGTGTTGCTTGCCACTGGGACAGGGGGCGAGGGCCCTCAGATAGATTCGGGCACCCACTTTTTCACAGCACGTTTCTGGATAAACCATTCTCTTTCCAGTGACCACTTGGCCTGCCCCTGATGGGAACCTCATCCTCCAAAAAGACTTCTGTCTGATCCTTCAAAGATCTGAAAGATTTTAATGAGCCTTTGTTATTTCTAAAAGAAACCTGTTTAGGTTGGGGTGTGGCTTGGTTTTCTTTCTTCTTCTCCGCCTGACCATGGCTGGTACTGGTGAGCCTTCCCCACTCCTTGGCTCAAAGTCCCCTTTGAAACTGATGGTTTTGGGTGAACAGCTTCAGCCTCCAAATGTGCGCTGCCCCCTGCTGGGGGGATGGACACTGGAGGGAAATTGATCATGGCCATACTCATGGGTGACCCTTCCAAGTTGTTATTTTGGGTGCTAGAAGCCATAGTTTGAACAGCTGCAGAGACTGTGCACACACCAATTAGTGAAAGAGTTTTCACAAGTGCCCGTGAGACATTCATTGGCATGATAAAACCTTTGAAACATTCATTTTTCCAAGTAATTCTTTCACGCAGGTTCAAACTTCTCTGAGTTCGTACATATTAATTGCATGACCCCGGTCCATGGTGTGCAATAGGCGATTCAAAACAGAAAAGGAGAAGGTATCAACTATTGTCTCCTCATGAGTCTTTGAATTGGGGTATGACGCCATGTGCTTGTTCTTAATGTCCAAAGAGCTTGCATCCAACACTGGAGATAAGCAAACTGACCTTCCCGGCAGTCGTTGGTTGAAGAAAGAGCAAATGTCCCCCAATTGAGGGGAACCGTGATAGATAGTAGCTGATGTATCTACCTTAAACCAGTTAACTAGAGGGGTGATTGAAGCAGAGTTGTGCAATATCACCTTGTCCTTGCATCGTGTGCAAAATGGAGATCCATTGAGTGGTGCTACATGAGCGTCCCCCAAAGAAAGACAAACTCTTTTTGCAAATTCTGAGGATAACACTGGAGCCAAAATAGAGACATCTTAAATTAGATTAGAGGCCACAAGTTCTATAGAGACCTCTGTGTCAGCATGCGTTAGCAGAGTAGTACCATCTGAAGTAAAAGGTGTATCCAGAACAATGGATTGTTGTATAAAATCAAAAGAGGGCCCTTTCAAAGATTCTTCAGTAGATTGCGCTTCCATATGGTCCAGATTCCAGGAAGCAAATCTCCCACTGCGCAGACCCAGCATGATAAACATGGGGGCACTGACAATGGGCTCAGCCACCCAGAGTCACTCTCCGTAGATTAAGCCCAAGAAGCTAATTACAAGTGACTCTTTTCATTGATGGGAAATGGTTGCTGTTCTGCCAAGGACAATGTGCAGAAATACAGTGAGCTCAAAGGTGATCAGCCCACAGTCACTCTCCATAAGTGAGCCCAAATATGCTGGTTACAAGCATGTATCTTCAATGAGGATAAATGGTTTCTAATCTGCCATGGACAGTGTGCAGAGATTCAGAGAGCTTTTAGTCACCGGGCCTCATTACAAGGTTGCCGGTACAGTAACAACGGTACCGGTAAACTTGCCGGTATCATTGTTACCGTACCAGCAAACTACGAGGGCTGCTCGCGGGTGCCGTTGCGCCCGCCAAGTCTGACCTGATGGTTGGACCAGCACCCGCGAGCAGAGCATGTCGGATGCACTGGCACCATTCATGAATGGTGCCGGTACATCCGGCCTCCCCATTCCCTTTGATCCCCATCGGGCTCAATGGGAATGGGGATTAATTTTTACCAGCACCCGGGAATGGGCATTTACCGGGTCCGGCAAGGCCGTAATGACCCAGTTATTGACCATTTGCGGGTGCCAGTAAAATGACGACTCCGGCACGGCTACCGCCAGGGTTGTATTGAGGCCCACTGTCCGTAGAGTAAGCCCAGGAAGCTGCTTACAAACGGCTCCCTTTGATGATAGAAAGAACTGCTAATATACCAAACCGACCTCAGAAGTTACCAAGAGCTGAAAAGTAAGCACCCACTGCCACTCTTGCCACAGTGAGCCCTGAGCACTGCTTCCAGACAAACTAGCAGTAAGGTGTAGATGTAACTATTGGTATAGTGATGTAAAAGGTAGTTCCAAGCAAACAAACTCAATATCTATTCGTTCAGACATACAGACAGTCCTGTGAAATCTCACAGTATGGGCATTAGAGTCCTCATACTCTCACAAACAGTAAGTACTGGGAAGTAACTTAATGACAAGTGAGTCTATGTGCCACTATTGGAGACATCAGGAGCCGAAGAGAGACAAGCGGCGAGCGAGTGTTGACGGACCAGACCACCTGCCAAACACAAAACACTTGACGCACGCCACGTCGCTGTGCTCCCCAGCTGACTTTTTATCTGTAAAGCCAATGGAAGTAGAAAGAGGACTTCCCTTCAAGGCTTTCCATGCAGTTGAAATGTTGCAGCAGTGTATCAGCACAATAGATCAACAAAGTATCTCCAAACACTCAATGTATTCACTGTATTGTGTATGTACTGTGATGCGGTACTCTGCAGGGGAGAGCAATTCCGGAGTGCTTTCGAGGCTACGGTCCTGGAGCACCAGGGAAAGTGCCCCCTACCTCCATGAGGTCCACCCAACATCTTCCTCTCTCCACCTGCCCCTTCTTATCCCTGGCGGTTGGTGCCCGTTCCCTACCCTGATTTCCCTTCCCTTCCTTATGTTGCATGTTAAAAAACTACCCAAAAATATATGAAAACAAAAACCACAAACAAAAGCCTCTTTCAGAGCCACCTTTCACAGTTCAAAAATAGAAATACCAAAAAAAAAGGTGCAGGCCCCTGCCAGGTCCACGAAGTCTGCCTACAGCGCGGTAGTCCGGGGACACATACCAGTACAACCTTCCCAACCAAAAAAAAAAAACATGTAGATGGTGCACCATCAGAAACATTGCACTCTTTTCCGTGAGAAAATGGTAGCTCTGAAAAGAGTCATTGTGTGTTGCTTGTTTTTGGAAGGATTGAAGTGGCCAACACCTACTGCAAAAATGCTTGCTAGACTTGCAAAAAGGGCTTCAATGCAGTTTGGACATTTTGAAAAAAAAAGCTGATTGCCAGCATCAGTAAGATGGACTCCATCCCTACGAAAAATGTTGGTGCTATGAAATGTAAAGGGGGCAGGTTAACAAATTGTTTTGAGCACTTGGAACTATGGGTTGCCGCACCTTCAGTCTCAAGTTTTTAGGTGCACTAGTAGCCAGTAGGTAGAAACTTAAAATGGCCCGTGCTCGGGGTGCCTGTTTTATGTGTCATGAAAAACTGGTTTTAGTTTGTACTCATTCGGCACGTGTGCTAATTTTGTATATAAAGGTTTCTTCCTTTGTTTCCCGCTCAGGTGAGCGAAGAATTAGGGTTCACAAAGATCATGGTTTCTTTCTGATTTTAGTCAATTGAATTCTTCAAATGATAGAGTAACAAGTGGTGCTGAGACGTGTTTCGACCTTACAGGTCTTTTTCAAGCCTGGTGGGTGTGGGGCCTGAGTTTTCTTTCATCTATGCTTAGTGCATGAGTGTCTGGCCCTTGCTAGAGGGTTGTTTGGGGCTGGGTCCGCCCTGCTCTTGAGTTTAGCCAAGGTTGTTTACTTTTAATTTCGGTGCGTTTCAGCAATTGGATCACTACAAAACGTAATATTTTCATTGTGGACGGAGGACATGCCAACCTCTCTCAAAAAGGCACAAACATCCTTGTTGACGTTACAACTCGCTTTCTCCATTTGCGGACCAAATGAAGAAGAGCACAGCCAAATCTGTCTCTGGGCAATGCTAGAAAAAATTACTGAGGAGTTTGGGAACATGTCCATGACTTTCCCAAGTGCCTCCTTTATCGCAAACAGCAATGAGAGTCTGGTAACATGTTCTAAACTGTTCCCTCCACAATGAACAATAATAATGGTTGGATGATGGTGCGTCATCAAAGTGGCACAAAGGGGAAGCAAATCCACCCACTTCATTCCGTGCACTCCATACCAGTGCACATCAACATGACCAAATCCAAGATGTACTACCACTCCACAGTGCTCTGTATACACCTGCAACGAATGGATCCACAAATCCCCCAAAATCCACACACTCTGCCTCGTGAAAGACACAGCCATAGGCATAGCCATCTGCACTCTTCTCAGCAAACAGACCTTCTGCAACAGTCTCTTCTTGCACAGCACACCCAGGAAATCTTATTGACCAATCCCCTCGCTTCCACAGTCCCATTTCCATGCCTGCCATCCTCAAAAGCCCTGGATGTGGCATGTGCAATCCGTGGACTAGCGCAGTGTCCACGGATAAATCGGACAATTCAAGGGGGTAGGGAAAAAAATGTAAACCAAGTGATTTTATCCTTCGTGGTGGCTCTGAAAAGAGCCTTTCTTTTAAAGGCGCTTGTAAACAAACACATTTTGATTTGTATGTTTTTGGGGTTTTTCTCTTCTCCTCCTTACAGTCTTACATGAAACTCTTCAAAGCATCCCTTAGATTTCTAAAACAACATGGAATGTCCAATGGTGGACAAAGAAATGCTCTCTGCAGTGAAAAAGTTAACATTAAGAGAATTAATGTTCTAATTGTCAAAAGAGAACATCCCAGTATTACACACAAATGCAGACATGCCTCTGCATACAACACACCTTCCAGCATCTTGCTGGGGACAGAGTACATTGGAGTTGTTCCATACAAGTCTCAGTGGTATGTATGATATGATATGATATGATATGATATGGTATTTGTAACGCGCCTATACACAGGTGTTTCAAGGCGCGACGAGGCAGGGAGGGGAGGAACAAGGGGAGACAGACAACGATCCTACTAGGCCAGGTGTCATTCAGATCGCGCAAGTGCAGGGGTGAGGGAGGGGGAAAAGTGCAAGGGGAAGGGGAGTGGGGGAAGTGCAGTACAAGGTAAGTGGCGTAAAGTAATAAATAAACAGGGCCAGCTGGTGGCAAGTGCAAGATAAGTGCAGAACAAGTGCTGGGGAAGGGGGGGCTGTAGGGATACAGAGACAGTCCCGCAGTGCAGAGGGGTTCCAGGGCATCAGTGCAAGTGGAGAGTGGCTGGGCCCAGGACCGAGGCCGTTTAGAGTGGTCCAGTTGCAGGATCAGTGCAGTTTCAGTGAAGAATTAATTAGCTGTTCAGCAGGGGAGAGGGAGAGAGAAAGCAGAAGCAAAGAGGAAGGTTTTGAGGTGCTTCCGGAACCGGAGATGGTTCTCCTCAAGTTTCAGGGAGGCAGGAAGGCTGTTCCAGAGGGAGGCCGCTGCCGCGGAGAGAGATCTACCCCCAGCTCGTTGCTTCGAGAAGCGGCTAACCCTGAGGGAGTTGGAGGCGGATGAGCGAAGGGCTCGGGAAGGAAGATATTTGGGAAGAGAGAGTTGAAGGTATTTAAGACCCAGGCCCCAGAAGGCCTTGTGGACAATGCAGAGGGTTTTGAACTTTATCCTCGCAGCCACTGGGAGCCAGTGTAGAGATTTCAGTCCTGGAGAGATACGGTCCCTGGGCTTGAGGCCAAGGACAAGTCTCGCAGTTCTGTTCTGGATGAGTTGCAGAGGGCGGAGAGTGGAGGCAGGCAGATTAAGATAGAGGCTGTTACAGTAGTCCAGCTTCAAGAGAACCAGGGCTCGGGAGACAGTGAGCTTCTGGGGGAAGGAGAGGAATGGAAGAATACCTCTGAGGAGGTGCAGCTGGTAGTGTGACCTCTTGGCGACGTCAGAAATATGAGGAGAGAAGGAGAGTGTGGAGTCGAAGATGACCCCAAGGTTTTTTGCCTTGCAGGTAGGAGCAGGGAGGGGGCCAAGGGAGGCAGGCCAGAGAGCTGCAGGGAAGGAGGGAGTGGGAGTACCGATGAGTAGAATCTCAGTCTTACTGGCATTAAGGCAGAGGTCATTGGCGGCACACCATTCTTGGATAGCAGACAGACAGTCAGAGATGAGGGAAGGAGAGGGGGAGGCTGAGGGTAGCCTGAAAATGAGCTGGGCATCGTCCGCATAGCACTGGAAATTAGGGCAGAGAGCGGCGATGCGGTGGGCAAGGAGTGCCAGATACTGGTTGAACAGCCAGGGAGAGAGATTAGATCCCTGTGGGACACCACAGGTGGAGAAAAAGATGTCGGAGAGGAAGGACCCCAGTTGGACCTGGGAGAGTCGATTTGAAAGGAAAGAGGTCAGCCACGCCAGAGCCTGACCAGTGATACCCAGGTTTTCCCGGAGACGGTTGAGCAGGATGGCATGGTTGACAGTGTCAAAGGCAGAGGAGAGATCGAGCAGAATGAGAACACACGGAGTGTTGGAATCGAGGTTCAAGAGCAGGTCTTCACGGATGTTCAGGAGAGCAGTTTCCGTGCTTCTGGCAGCTCTGAAGCCAGATTGATGGTCATGAAGACTACCAACAGATTCAGCATGGAGGTTAAGCTGGGAGATGGCCAGTTTCTCCAGGAGCTTGCCCAGGAAGGGAGTGATGGAGATAGGGCGATAGTTAGCCGGGCAGGAGGGGTCGGAAGAGGGTTTCTTGAGAAGAGGGTGCACAAGGGAGTGCTTGAGGGGGGAAGGGAAGACTCCAGAGGCGAAGGAGTGGTTGCAAAAGTCAGCCAGGGCAGGAGCCAGGGAGTTGATGTGGTCCTTGATAGTTTTGGAGGAACAGGGGTGAACCTGTTTAGACGAGACTTTCATTGATCGGACTTGTCTGGAAACCTCGTCAGCAGAGAAAGGTGGAAAGGCAGAGAAAGAGGGAGGAGGGGTGACCGCAGAAGGGCCAGAGGAAGGGCAGGGTAGGGAGGGAGGGAGGTGAAAGGAGGAGAGCGAGGACAGGATGCCCTGAGTTTTAGAGATGAAGTGAGAGGCCAGTGCAGTGCAGAGGGCCTGGGAGGGGACAGGAGAGGTAGAGACTGCAACAGGGTTGGCCAGCTCCTTGCAGATTTTAAAGAGTGCTGCGGAGTTGTTTGATGCCGCAGAGATGCGGGCTTGGATAAGGGCTCTCTTCTTGGTAAGAACGGAGAGCCGGTACTGCCTTTGGAGCAGGCGGCAGGCCAGTTTGTCAGAGGATGAACATGAAGCACGCCATTTCCTCTCTGCAACCCTGCACTTGCGTTTTAGGGTGACGAGATCCGAGTCATACCAGGAGTTACATTTGGCTTTGGGCTTCAGGCGGATTCTCATGACGGGGGCAAGGATATCAAGAGTAACAGATATAGCAGAGTGGAGCATGGAGAGGGCTGTGTCAGGGTGGGAGTCAGCCGACGGGGCAGGGGGGGGTGAGAAGGTAGCAGTGAAAGCCTCAACTGACACACGCTTCATGGGTCGGATGACCGAGAAGGTGGGTGGCAGTGAAGAGGGTGGCTTTGCCTGTGGGGTAGGGAGGGTGAGGTGGGAGGATAGGAGAAAGTGATCACTCCAGGAGAGAGGAGTGGAGAGAGGGACGGAGAGGGGAAGGTCAGAAGAGATCAGAGCATCAAGAGTGTGCCCAGCAGAGTGAGTAGGCCCAGATGGGAGAATAGAGAGTGAGAGAGAGTCGCAGAGGTCACGAAAGAGACCAGTGGGGGGACTGGAGGCATCAAGGTGGATGTTAAAGTCACCAAGAAAGAGGAGTTGAGTGGTTGAGGACAGGAGTGAGGAGGAGAGGTCAGCCCACTCAGAGAGGAAGGAGGAAATTTGACCAGGTGGCCGATAGATAGTAGCCACGGTAAGGGAATGGCTAGGAGAGAGAGAGAGTCGGCAGACAAGACATTCAAAAGAGGAGTAGGTCTGCGTAGGAGTGACAGTGGCAGGAATCCACTCAGGGAAGATAAGGGCAACACCACCCCCTGCACGGTTAGGCCTGGGCATGGAGAGGATCTTGTAACCGTCAGGTAGGAGTGTGTCAAAGCTGGTGGCAGAGCTGGCTGTGAACCATCGAGGTCCAGTTCCTCAAGAAGGTGACAGATATTGGAGGAGTGCTCGCTGGCAGAGCGAGTGTTTAGTGTGACAATGTGGAGAAGGCTGCCATCCTTGAAGAACTTCCGGGGAGGGGTACAGATCAGAGGTACGCCCTGCGGAGGTATTGAAGAAGGAAGTGAAGAAGGAGCATGAGAGAGGGCAAGGAGGGAGGGTAGAGGCAAGGTAGCCAAGGATAGAGGAGGGGGAACAGCAGGAGAGGAGAGGAAGTTGATGAGGTGTGGGAAGCGTCTATCGAAGAGGTGAAGGTTGGCCTGAGGGCCTTAGACAAAGACGGTCCCATTAGCGTAGACATTAATGATGGCCTTAGAGGAGCGGAAGGGGGCCAAGAGGACATCCCAATGGGTGCCACCATTAATGGGAGAGGAGGAGAAAGGAGAGAGCACAGAGACCATATGAAGGGTCCATAGGTCAGGCGAAGGCACGAAAAAGAGGATGTCAGTGAGAGTTTCCTTAGAGCAGGCATTAGTGTAGGTGTCAGCGATAGGGAGGCCTGGGTTGGAGACCAGGATTTCCTTTTTAAACCTTTTCCTACCAGATTTAGTGAGGAGAGCAGGATAGTCAATGGAGAAGCAGTTAGAGAAGATAGGCGAGACGGAGAGCACCATGGAGTAGGAGGGAGGGAGGGGGGGGGAGACAGACGAAACGAGAGCACACAGACAGGAAGTGAGCGGCAAGCACAAGTTACCACAATTAGAGCAAACAAACAGTAAAGCGTATTAGGTACCGGGCCACCTAAGTTTGAGAATCCTGCGAGGGGAGAAAAAGCACCCTAGTTTACCATAGTTCAGAGCAAACAGTAATGCGTATTAGGTACCGGACCACCTAAGTTTGAGAATCCTGCGAGGGGAGAAAAAGCACCCTAGTTTACCACAGTTCAGAGCAAACAGTAATGCGTATTAGGTACCGGGCCACCTAAGTTTGAGAATCCTGCGAGGGGAGAAAAAGCACCCTAGTTTACCACAGTTCAGAGCAAACAGTAATGCGTATTAGGTACCGGGCCACCTAAGTTTGAGAATCCTGCGAGGGGAGAAAAAGCACCCTAGTTTACCACAGTTCAGAGCAAACAGTAATGCGTATTAGGCCAAACACCGCGCTAGGAGCGCGAAGAACAATTAACTATTTTTTTACAAAACAAAACACTCATGGAGGCCCAGGCAGGGCTTCCCAGGCCTGCTGTTCCCCTCAGGCCACCGGCGACCGCTCTCCACGCTCAGCTGGAGAAAAGAAGCGAGCGGGGGAACGGCCGTCGAGTAGGCCAGAGGGGAGGCAGGCACACAGCCAATCAGAGGGGGGGGTGGGCGGGCAGGGAGGCGGGGAGGGAGAGGAAGACCAGGAAGTGGGAGGGGGGAGCAGGAGCAGGCCAAACACCGCGCTAGGAGCGCGAAGAACAATTAACTATTTTTTACAAAACAAAACACTCACAGAGGCCCAGGCAGGGCTTTCCAGGCCTGCTGTTCCCCTCAGGCCACCGGCGACCGCTCTCCACGCTCAGCTGGAGAAAAGAAGCGAGCGGGGGAACGGCCGTCGAGTAGGCCAGAGGGGAGGCAGGCACACAGCCAATCAGAGGGGGGGGTGGGCGGACAGGGAGGTGGGGAGGGAGAGGAAGACCAGGAAGTGGGAGGGGGGAGCAGGAGCAGGCCAAACACTGCGCTAGGAGCGCGAAGAACAATTAACTATTTTTTACAAAACAAAACACTCACGGAGGCCCAGGCAGGGCTTCCCAGGCCTGCTGTTCCCCTCAGGCCACCGGCGACCGCTCTCCACGCTCAGCTGGAGAAAAGAAGCGAGCGAGGGAAACGGCCGTCGAGTAGGCCAGAGGGGAGGCAGGCACACAGCCAATCAGAGGGGGGGGTGGGCGGGCAGAGAGGCGGGGAGGGAGAGGAAGACCAGGAAGTGGGAGGGGGGAGCAGGAGCAGGCCAAACACTGCGCTAGGAGCGCGAAGAACAATTAACTATTTTTTTACAAAACAAAACACTCACGGAGGCCCAGGCAGGGCTTCCCAGGCCTGCTGTTCCCCTCAGGCCACTGGCGACCGCTCTCCACGCTCACCTGTATAAGAAAACCACCTTTGCACTGGGAAAAAGCAGCACCAGTACCTTCACCAAGTCATTGAGTGCCCAGATCAAACAGGGAGCAATAACGTAACCCAAATGGGGTGCTCCACAATGCACCACTACAACATCAGGAGTGCTGAAAGTAGCCATAACTCTACTAAAAGCAAGCACTCCTTGCAGATTGCGGCCAGGAACACTGCACCACAATGCCTCCACTCCTTCAAAACCAAGATTGGCAGAAATGCCTCTTCACTCTGCATACTTCTCCAGATCATTTACAAATGAATCTCTACCTATTAGCACCCTGACTTTCTGCATCTATGCCATATTCACTGTACACAGCAATGGAAATCAGTATTACCCTCTCTTCCTATGAAGCCCACCCTCAACACCTGATTGGCTAATCCCCACAGTCCCATTTCCATGGCAAGCATGCTGAGAAGCCCTGCATGAGCCATGCCCTATACGGGAAATTCTGCGGTGTCCGCGGACCCCGAAACACAGGGGTAGCCCTTCTTCCCTTTCCACTTCACTATTTGCAGCACTCTCTCATTGGCTACTGTTCAGCAGTCCACAACCATCCACCAATCACAGGCACGAGCTTTAAATCTAACTCTGTCATCACAGTTCAACACTTTAGATGTACTGTTGAACACTCAGAGTACAGATCTCCTGTAATTCAAAAGCACCTCCATCAAAAAAGTACTACGAATCTCTCCAAGATTACTGCTTCCGGATTCATCGACATCTGTATCAATCAACACAAACTAGAGGTTTGCATTGATATTGAAAAGTACATTTGCAACTCTTTTACAAATGCATTTGAACAGGGTGCCTGCAACTTACCCTGCATAACCTACTCAATAATCATACTCTCATTTGTCCCATTTCCTGACATCAAGTGGCAGTTACTTACAATGCAAACAAAAAAAGGAAAACCACATTGGGAACATTTGCACAGCAAATTCAAGAGGCAGATCCTATGTTAACACAGAACAGGGAAACTGCATGCATGTTAGCAAAGCATGGCAAGTACATACATTGCACAATTACTAAAATGCACCATTGGAAGGAAAGCAAAGACATTTTTTATGTATTTATTTATTTTGCATTTGAAGAGCGCGCCAAACCCGTGGGTATCTGGGTGCTGGAATGCATGTAATACGCATTACAGGAGTTACCACAGGCAACATGATAAAATGGGCTTGACATATATCAGAATCAACATATTTACAGACATGACATATTTATAGATACATTGGTCCAATAGGTAAAACATGTAAGGTAATAATCAATGTTTGTGTGTGCAATCTTATTCACATGAGTAATTTACAGATGAAATAGAACAGATGTATTTACAGAAGCATATTCTATAGTGAAAATACTGTTAGCATTGAGGCAAAGAGGGCTTCAAATTGGATGTGATGCATTGCAAGTATACATTGGCAACAGTGCTATCTGTAAATTTGAATACATAAATGCAAGAACAGGAAAGGGTTTCTACACTCATGTGGCAATTATCTATGTGTGGTAAGTTAATAAAGTTCCACACACTGTAACATTCTCTTTTCTAATCTGTACACCTTTCTGGCCCTTTTTCTCACCCTACCAGGACTTGCACTAATCCACTTCCAAAGCAAGTAGTACAACAGCATCTGACACTTTTGCAAAAGGACAGCCCCATAGAGCATAGTTATCACTTCTCCACTACCCCCATAGCAACGATGCTGAAGCTCCCAAGTCCCTACACCTATGCAGAGCCGTACAATTGGAAACACACAGTAATTCTTCCTGCCAACAAAATCTCCTACAATTTAAAATAATGTGTTCTCCTACTGCCATTTCTGTGCCATTAACACACATACCCACTAAGCAAACCTTTCACACAGTAACACACACACATACCAGTTCAACCTTCCCAACCAAAAGTAACAGCCCTTTCAACAATCACACACCCCTCTATGTATGTCTACGCTCATATCCAGACACATATGCACAGTGCACACTAGTACATTGCATAACTAAAATGCCTACCAAAAAGCAACTCTGTAGAAAACAACACAGAAATAAAAACTCAAAGCATGCTAAATAGCCATCCACCTCTAGCAGTCTTTGTATGAAATCTTCAAACAAAACTGATAATACAGTCAGTAAGCAACCAGGTAGCAGGAAAAAAAAGTGTGACCCCCTCTTCCAAAATGTGAAACTACAAAGAAATGTATTAAAAATAATGCAACTACCAGTATATTCCAAAAAATACATTTTACAAAAAATGGTCCACGGTGGATTTCTTCAGAACCTTATAAAAATAGGGGAGAAATCATGCATAACCCTTAAAACTTACCGCAGAAAACTGATCCCGGAAGCTCTCATAGACAGTGCAATGCTCCTCAAAAGGAAATTTTATATTAATTTTAAACAGAATGAAACCACTAACAAAATTAATTAGTAGACTATAAAAAAATAGCAATATACGCACTATCAACATATATACCTTTGCAACTTCTGTGCACATGGGTGGATTCAAACAACCAGCACTGAGCCATGTTCCAATGAAGAGGCATACAAGCAAGAGCAAATAAACCCAATTGCCATATATAACATTGGCCGAGGGTATGAAAAGGTAGACAGTACCATTATGGCAGAAGAAACGCTGATTGAGAAAATATCCCCAACAAACTTACAATCAACTCTCCACTGCACCGAACCAAACCGTCCGTTCTAAAAATGGCTGTGCACCTCAATGTGTAACGTATGAAAACAATCCTTTACATTTTTACGGCAATTCCTCAGTCAAAATGTGAAAGCCAAAGACACATTAAAAAGGGAAATATTACAAACCATGGACTCCTGTCTAGCAGGACATTCATTAGCCTGCATTTCCAGGCCAGCTGGCTGCCACCACATCAAAATGTTAGCAACACACCATTCTACTTTATGAAATCTCATTCACAGACTGCACTATGCAAAAAGTCCTGTTTTAGCACTGGAACATTTAAATAACATTGATATTGATATTGTATTTCTATCACACTCATACACAAGTGTTTCAGAGCCTGTTTCAGAACTCGTTCAGAGACTGTACTATGCAAAAAGTCCTGCTTTAGCACTGGAGCATTTAAATAACATTGATATTCATATTTTATTTCTATTGCGCTGGTACACAAGTGTTTCAGAGCATTCTCTTACATAGCGCAGCCAAAGTACCCCTCGAAGAAATAGACCACATCCAAAGGAAATGTTTTGGAAGTGAAGAGCACTTACAATATCCAGTAACTTTAGAAAAGAGTAGCGACAACCTTGCGCAAAAAAGAAATAGCAAAGTTTAAAATCACACCTGCTGAAATACCAAACCAAGTATGTCTATGTTGTTGCAGAAAGTTTTATACAAAGAGCACCAAAATTGTAGATATAGCATAGAAGACAATGAAGAATCCCGAGGGTTCCAATTAGCTCTCTACCTTATAGCAGAAAACAACTATGAAATTACTAACCCCTCAATACTTGCACATACTGCACTACAAAGCTTGATTATAAGCAAATGCCTTCACGGGCTATCACTAATAATTTGGAAACATTCCCATTTCCAAAACCACTCCAACAGTTTAATTTTTATGAGAGCATTGTATTCAACAGTGCACCCATTTCAAGCAATAATACACCTTCAACCAAAAACAGCAACGTTGCCTTGTTCTGGATTGCTGAAAGGCATTCACGGCAAAGTAGTATATTTGCATTAGACCTTAAAGAAAAAGTAGACATTCTGATATTGCAATGGCCAATAAATCAATCTTTGATTATCTTAGTGAATGGTCAACCTACAAAAGACAAGAATTGGCAGCAACAAGTAGATATAAACAAAGTTAGAGAAGCCCTACAATATCTTAAAGAGAACAATGAATGCTACAAAGAAATAAATATTGAAGAAAACCTGAGAGAAATCACCAAAATAATTCAGGATTCCTCTTCAACTGGCCAATTTGAATGTGTAGATCCTACTACAGCATCCAATATTTAGACCAGTATGCAATTCACCCAGTGCACTCCAAAGACAGAATAGATGATGCACTGGAAACATATCAAATGTGGCAAGCCAAATGATCTCCAATCAGCATATGGGAGAAAAGCACAAGCCTTTCCTCTACTCTTTCCTACTGGAAAAGTTGGAAGGTATGATGAAAGATGCACACAAATAACAGCATCAGAATACCAATCTTTACGAATGTACTATGAAGACCTCAGACTCAGATAAAACGTTAAATACATATTCCACCTCCTGTTTGAAAGTGTAATAGCAACTGTATGTTACGAAGTTGCACACACATTGAGAACAAGTTCCAATGTTTTAAACATGTCTGCTACACAGCTACTTCAAAAGGTGCAAGAGAAAGATGAGGTTTCACAGACAAGTATCATAAATCACTTGACAAACATGCATGCTACAAAAGAATACTGGTTCCGACATCATGCAGATGTACAGGGTATGCTACACAACCTTGCCCCACCCGCATGGTTTGTCACTTTAAGTTATGCAGAGTATAGATGGAAAGACTTGCACGATTTCCTACACATAGCAAATGAAAACAAAGCAGAAATAGACATGAACATACCAGGAGAACTCTGCTCTCTTGACCCTGTAAATGTGTCAAGGTACTTCCATCACTGCTTTATTGCCAAGCTGCACTTCATCTGTATTAAAACAATTCCTCCCCTTGGAGAAGTGCAACACTTCTTATGGAAAAAAGAATATCAATCCAGAGAGGCACCACACATCACATTCTTTTGTGGATTAAAGATGCTCCTAAATTTGGTCAGGACAGTAATGCCACTGTTTTTCAGTTCATTCACAAATAGGTTACTTGAGAAATCCCTTCAGAAAGCGCACATAGTGAGCTACATACACACATTTTGCAGTTTGAAAGACATACATGTGGCAAGTATTGTCGATGCAGATATAAAAACAAAGGCAAATACTACACCAAATGCCACTTTGGTTTCCCCAGACCAGTTTCAGCAAAAAGGACAAGTAAACAGCTCATGTCTTCTGTTAGACACAGTGTGAATGAAAAATCGCCTAAGAACACATACTGCATTAAAGCATCAAAGTACATCAGTGATTACAATGCAATCATTGCCATCTTGTGGAATGCAAACATAGATGTGCAGTACATTGCAGACAATTCCACTGCAGTTGCACGGTATGTCACAGCCTACTTAACCAAAGCTGAGAAAACAGAGCTGAAAGACCTCTAGGATGACATATCATCTGACAAAACACTGTCACAAAAAGCATTAAGCTTTGGCATAAAAATGCACTCCCACAGAGAATGTGGTTGCTACAAAGCCGCAGACCGTTTAACTGGCACAGACTTATATGGGAAATCAGAAAAGATAGTCTGGCTAATTTGTGTTCCTTCTGCAGCCAGAAAAAAAGAGTTCTCAAATTGTACCAAGACATATAAACAATAGCCAAAAATGATCCCAACAGCAAGGAAATTTTGAAAAACAATGTATTGGACACATACTACCTAAACAGGAGTACTGCCTTCGAAACCATGTGTCTATACCACATAGCCCAACATTTCTTATACAAAGATAATATTAAACCAGATGAGAACAAAAGGCAAATACATAGTCAAAGGTTGTGCGGGCAGCCTTGTTAAACTTACCAAACGCAGCCTGATTAATCATATGAAACTATCATTTAAAACTCCTCAACATAGAGAACTTTACTACATGTCCCTACTGCAACTTGTTAAACAATGGAGAAAAGAAGATTTATTAGACACCCATGCCTCCTATGAAGATGCTTTCAATGCGAGTGAAAGCTCTATAATGGATATAAACTTCAAGCAGTACAAAAACATGTTGGACAATGAACACCAACAAGAGGAAGAACTTCAAGCACATCTAAATGTAGACACTTCTGAGGGCAGTCAACCCTCTCTTACAGGAAGACAAGAACCACTTGGGGAGCCACTCATAGTAAATGAGATGGAATTAGACATGACCGAAGTAGAAAACACCATGGGGCCGATTCATGGAATAAATGTGCGCTGAAAAAAATGGCGTAAGCAGGCGCAAGCTGGCGCAAGCGTGAGAAAACAGGCGCACGCGCACGCGTGCGATTCATGGAAGTCCCTGCGCATGTTTTCCTTGGGATGTGCGCCAAACCCATCCGTGGCGCACACGGGTTCACACTCATAGCAACATCCTGAACGCTGTGCACGACGCGCACAGCGAATGCACACAACTTTAGTGCACACACCAAAAAGTGGGTGGAACTCGGGGCGTAACGTGCGGAATGGGGAACAACGTGTGAAAAAGAAGGCGTAACTGGGGAAGTACTGCAGGGAAATACACGGAATGCCCACGCGCACATGAACAAAACGTATTCATGGAATAGAAAATGGGAAACCCGTGCCCGGCAAAATACACGCACAGGCCTAAACACGCCCGCCACACGAAGGCAGGTGGTAGCGTCCCTGCGCATTAAAAATGTGTGCACAAACAACAAACACGTACATACTACTACATGAATGTCCCATTCTGTGGCCCCCTAGGAGAAGTGACGTGTCACGCACCCCAAAGGCATCCCATAAAATTAAAAAAAAACAGATAAGCAACCCCTGTAGCCCACGTGCGCCTAAAAAAACACACGCAGTATGCTGTGGCAGCCAGGAACCCCAAAAATACGTATGTGATCAACACGCAGGCTAGTATGGCTGAAAGAAAAGGGGTACGCGACAAACAGGGACACCCACAGTGGGAAAAATAGCATGTGCGACTCACCGTCTGCCTTGCGTGTACAAGAATAACGCAGAGCCAACACTCACCCGCTGTAAAGTAATCATGTGTGAACCCCAACGCCTTCAAAACACACACACCGCTTCCCACGAAAAGCACGTACAGAGCGGTGGAAACCCACGTGGGACCCTCAACCCGTGCCAGGGAAACACCAGCGCGCGTAACGTCACAGACGCACTTACACGCTAATGGCCTTTCATCGAATTACATGCTGATGTGCTGCTTTTTCACATGCCAAATCACTCCGTATCAAGCTGGCCACGCGAAAACACACAGAAGACCACGCTCCTGCCCAGAAGGCCATTTTCCTGCCCCCCAGAGCCCCGAGCACGCGCCCACCTGCCATCTGCTGCTGCCTGCCTGCAAAACACTTGCCCTGCTCGTTGGTGCCTGCACGTCAGCCATCTGCAGGGGTTCAGTTGCTGTGACCACCCCTGCTGGAACAGAAGACTCCCGACTGGGTTACCATTGCTCCACAGCCCAGCCCCAGGACCCAGTTGCCCACCCAAACCTGCCTCGGGGGTTGCCATGTCGGACACAACACCATCTGGCACCAGTGGCAACCCCCCAGAAGGGAGGCAGAGGGCTACCAGTTTCAGTGCCAATCCTGGTGGAGCAAGTCCTGGGGCAGTATGATGCCCTCTTTGGAAGTTCGCGCGCCGACTATGAAGGACGGAAAAGGATCTGGATGGACATCGTGGCTGCCATCAACGTGGAGGAGGTGGCAGCCTGTGACATCAAACACGTCCGGAAGGGCTTGGAGGACTTCAGGTCCAGGACCCTCAACAAGGCCCGGCGCCTCTTGAAGGTAACGGATGCTGAGGGGGGCCGGGTCCGCCTAACCAATAACCAAATGAGGGTCCTGGAACGTATACGCCCAGTGCTCCACGTCCAGGTCCTTGAGAGGCAGACCCGTCTGGAGTCGAGCAGTAAGTGTACATGCGTACTGATTGGACGCTGTGCATGTTGAGGTGTGGCAGGAGTGTGCAGGTTGCGCATGTGTCTTTGTACGTCCATGTATGTATGTGTATGCACAGGGACGTGAGCCTGCCACATGTGAGTCCTCTCATGTGTGAGACACATCGATGGTGCATGTGTTGGTAAGCATGCTGGCCAAATGCAAGTGTGGGTGCACACATGTTTGAATTTCTGTGTATGCACTGTGGCATGGTTGTGGTGTCACACATGGATGCTGGTTCCACCTGCATGTATCTACACTATGTACATGTGCATGTGTGTGTATATGACAAGCGTGCAACTGTGATGCACCATGGATGCATGTGACACTGACATGTAGGAGGCTGATTGCCAGATGTGACATGGATGGCGATGTTATCACTGTGACAGGTGGTGGAGATGTACTGATGCATGTATGTCTGGTGGCGTGTGTGCATGTGTTCTGCACTCCCGGTGTTGCATGTGACCTCAGGCTCACCTTCCCCTACTCATGCTATTGTTTGTCTATGGCTGGTGCTGCCTGGTGCTATATTCCTGTTGTTTTGCTCATGTGTGTGAGTTGAAATGACATGTGTGTTGGGGTGTGTGATGCCATGTCTGAAGTTTGCGACTGCCACTCATCTGCAACTGTCATGTGTGCATCAGACCATTGTACATTGCCCTGATGCCTGTCTTCTGTCTCTCCCTGTCTGCAGCGTCAACTGATGAAGAGGGCGGAGACGGTGCTGTGGAGCACAGCGGCAGGGATCCCACCGCCAGCTGGAGATGCAAGGACCAGCTCCCCTCTCAGGTTGACATCTCTTCGGGGAGTGAGGAGTCTGGTGCTGTGTCTGCGGCCGCTGCTGCTGGGGGTAGGTCCAAGAGGCAGAGATCGGAGGTGGACTCCTCGGCAGCAGAAGGGTCAGCTGAGACCCCACAGGGGCCTACGGAGGAAGATGGCACGTAGTCATCCAGGTTGGTGGGGTGGGTTTTGTTGAGGAGGAGGCCGTGGAAGTCACACGCACAGGGCCTGGAGGGGGGATTCCACTGGTGCCAGTGGTGTAGTCCAGGGGAAGGGACAGGAGGCAGCAGAGGCCACCACAGAGGTGCCTGTGTGTTATCTTGTCCCTGATCCTGTGACTGCATCATCAACCGGCGCCAGCAGGGATGACTTCGTCCAGACCCATTTTCAGGGAGGGGATAGCCCCACAAAAACTGGCCTTCCTCTCCCTGCGGATGTGGCAATCCGGGAACATGTCCAGCCTGTCCTGGCTGGGGTGGAGTTGTGTGTTCGTAACATTCGGGGTGACGTGCAGGGTTCTCGTGAGGACAATGCACGTCATTTCGAATGCGCCGAAGACCGCGTCGACCGGCTAGGAGGGATCACCAGTGCTGGGTTCCTCCGTGTGCTGGAGCTTCTACCGACCCCCTCCTCAACTGAACCCCCTATGCACCAGTCATCCTCCGTGCCATCTTCCAGCCCAAGTGTCACCCGGGCACCCTGTGGAGCTGGCCCTGACCCACAGGCCAGGCTGGTGGAGGAGACATCCCTGCCACTGTCGGGAGTCAGACGTCCAGCAGGGGTGACCACCACAACAACTGCACCCCATCCGGAGGAGGACGTGCAGGCAGCAAGAGGCAGGGCACAGGCACAGCAGCAGCAGGCACAAGGTGGGAGCGATAATGGTACGGGGCCATCAACATCAGAGGGGCAGGCATCAGCCAGAGGGCAGGAGGACCCTGGATTCGGAGTGTCTTTCATGTGGCAGCAGTTGGGCTAGGCCATAGATGCGGAGCGGGGGCGGGTGGAAGAGGCACGGCTCACAATGGTCAGGGCGGAGAACTCCATGCGGAGGGCACTGAGGCGGGCCGAGTGCCTCGAGGCAATTCACAGGGAGTTGGAGTTGAACATGGCATCGTCCCTGCGAAACCTCGGGGCCAAGGAAGAGGACCGCCTCCAGGACATAGACCAGGAGTTCGATGTTGCCCTGGCCCGGGAAATCAATAAGTGAGCCGTCGGACTAGCCCGCCACCATTGTATATAGTTTGTAGTGTTAGGTTTCATTTTCGTTTTGCTTTATTTTGGGGTGCTTGGACATTGCCCCACCCTTTTGTATATAGTTATTTCTTAGTTTTTTTTTATAGGTTTCATTTCATTGTTTGGGCTAATTGACCCTGGATTGAATAGTTGTACATAGTTGAACAGTGGATTTATGAAAACAATTTTTTTTTAATCACCATGGATCAATGGATTTTGCAATTTACGTTTCCTTTGGATTTACTTTGGTGGACAGAGAGTTTGGACAAACTTTCTTTTGGATTACTTTGGATTGAGACTTCATTTCTTTTTTTCATATTTGGATATGCATTTATTTTCTTGTTTAAAATATTTTTTCATGTTTTCATTCCATTACCTTCATTTTGTGCATAATACATTTTGATGTATTACTTCTATGTGTGGTATGTGCTCATTGATTTACTGCATGTCACAATGTGGGTTTACACAATCACTGCCACCCAGTGTGTGTGTGTGACAGACATGTGTTGATGTACATAGTTGGCTTTTGGTTTGTGTCATGAAATAGGCCTTCCAGTGTTGGGTGGATGGGAAACTTGATTGGGTGTCAAGACTGTGGTGGGGTGCTGGCGCAGACTGCCGCAAGCGCACACTGTGCGCCAGCCGCGTGGCCACTTGTGCGCTAGTTTCTATGAATTACCCCCCATGTGTCAATATGGGGAATCTGAAGAAAACTTTGCTCTACTGAAATCACAACTGAATGATGAACAGCATAGCATTTTTCTATAAATATCTAAAGAAATTGAACATGGTGTGCATCCTGAAAATAAAACTTGTACCTGTCAAAACTATAAACCTGAACTCCTGTATGTAAGTGGTGAAGCTGTTTTAGGCAAAATATTCTTAATAAAAATCATCAGCAAGTACCTCCAAAAATTGACAAACAGCAAGATTTCAGCTGTTGTAACTGCCCCCACAGGTTTAGCTGCCTACAACATAGGTGGTGTTACTTTACACTGATTGCTATTCCTTCCAGTAGAACACCAAAACAAAAGAGACTACTGCAAACTTTTATCAAAAGCTGCTATGGAGCTACGCAGAATTCTGAAACAAATGAAACTTCTCCTAATAGATGAGGTAAGAATGGTCTCCAACCTAATGTTGCTTTGATTCACCTCAGATTGCAAGAGGTCCTTAAATCAAACTATGAAGATATCTTTGGAGGAAATCATGTTATTGTTTTCGGAGATCTTCAATTAATACCAGTGAAAGGCGAACCTATTTTAAAAAAACTTAGGACACAAACTGTGCCGTAACATACTTGGCAGCATAGGTAATGTACATTTCTAGCAACATATCCAATACAAAGAACTAATTCAAAACATGTGACAGTCTGCAGACCTCACCTATGCTAAAATGTTGAAAAGCATTTGGATCGGTGTGCTTTCTAAGGAAGCACAGTCTATCTTAAATAACAGACTCATCCATGAGCTATACAGACATAACACATCTGCTACTGTTGTCATGAACAATTAGCACACAAAAATGTTTAATGTAAGTACTTAATGTAAACCCTAGCAAGCTGTGCTCAATTCAATGAAACAATGTTGAAAAAAGAAATGCAACCAATAGTGCAGAATAACTCCATAGACAAACTGGATGTGCACGGTATGACAGTGCCTGTGTTTCAACAAGCCACAGCACGACTAAATAGCTTAGAAAGCTCTATATCTCCAACACAGCTGGCTTCGAAAAAATGTTAACATTGTATTTAAACTGTAGAGTAATGCTAAAGCGTAACTTTGACGTGGAGCAAGGTTTAGTTAATGGAGCACTTGGTACAGTTGGTGGCTTCCAGACATACCTACGTGACAACAACATCAGTTTGTCAACATCCACTTTGACAAACTTTCAGAAGTTAAAATGATAGGACACTCAACAGCCCGATTCCTTCTTTTCAAGCACATGTATGTACACAGAGAACAGTTTTCTCTGTCTCTTGCATATGCAGTCACTATTCATAAATCTCAAGGTCTAACCCTAGATCAGGCATTGATTGACATTGGCAACACAGTTTTTAAAGAAGGCATGAGTTACGTAGCAATGTCATGCCTAGGTACACTTGAAGGACTATATATAGTCAATTTAGATCCAAACAAAGTCAAGGCTGTCATTCCTTGCATCACAGAGTACTGCAGACTACGTGCACTTTACACACCCCATCTCAAAATGTACTCTGTTCCTCAAAAAGGAAAACTTGGTAAAAGAAAACTAGTGCAAACACAACTTATAAGTGATCTCCCAATAGTACCACTAAAGAAATTGAAAGCAACTGCTACTCCATCAATAAGCAAAACCACAGAAGGATGAAGTGAAAAGGCAAATGCATATCCAACTGCCCAAACAAAGAGAAGTAGCTCTACAAAAAAAGCAAGTGGAGTTCCATCAAATGACTCAGACACAGAACTGCCTGTTACATTCACATCTTCCAACAAAACCAGTGTAAATTGCTATGCAAATGTAGCAATCAATGTTCTATTCCAATTGCCACCAATAGTTGAAAACATTTACTTGGAGGTGCAGACCAGTTGTGTTTGCAAATGGTACTCCTTCATAGAAATGCATCAAACAATCCTGAAAACACTTACAGTGTCTCAGCAATGAGGCAGGAATTGGACTACTGTGCGGGAATGGTGTGATTCACTAGAAACACACAAGAAGATCCACAAGAATTTCTAATGTACTTACTGCAAATGATGGAAAGCAAAACATACCTATACATAAAATCTTCTAGACTTCATACATGTGGAAAGATATATGCACTCTATGCAGCCTTGTTGAACACCATCAAGTCCTTATTGAGTGCTTTGTGTATGTATCAATACCTGACTGTGAATCCATTCCATTTCAGCAGCTGGTGCAAAATGCAAATCATGGCATATTATGTACGACTTGTAAATCAGACAATACAGGTAAACTTGCAAAGCCAATACATAATAGTAATGCTTTTACAATACAACGTAGATGGTATCAAAAACAACTGCAAGCTTATTAGCTCCATACATGGGCAAGTATCACTTGGCAAGAAAACCTTCACAACAGTAGGCATAATCTACCACACGGGTGCCACAACCGCTGCAGGTCACTATACTGCATACATTAAAAAAGAAATGTGGGTGGTTTGAATGCAATGATAGTTCCATTACTCTGAAGCAGAGATTACCAGTAAATCTTGCAAATGCCTACTCAATATTCCTGAAACCAAAATGTACTCACTGACCTACAAAAGTAGCAAAGCCTACTGCCCAATAGCCACCAACAGGTATGCAACTGAAAACAAAAAATAACCTTCTGCCTTGTGAAACATTGAACAACTTAGCATACACCAACTGGCCAGTGACTACATCAGTTGCACTGCTATACACATTTTTCCCTGATGCCCCAATGATTATAGTCACAGAAACCACAACTGTGGAAAACACACACTAATATCATTTCACCCATAATACTTAAAAAGAAATGTACTGAGTATGAGGGACTACAAATTGTCCTCACTGACCTGTAAAACTACCAACTGTTAGAATAAGGCAACAGCTGTCTAAGTATGCCCATAGCACTGCAATAAATAAGCAAATGTATGTAACTGCACCCATAGTTCTGCAATGGCACTTGGTAAGAGTGGAAAATGGAAATCCACCAACAAGAATGAAGATGCTTGAAAACACACTCTGCACAACTGTGAAACTGTAAACAGTTAGAATACGCCAACTGGTATCTAACTGCAACCATAATACTGCAATATCACTTCCCATTTTTACACAATTTAAAATCCATCAGCAAAAATAAAACTTCTTCTGAGGAAGCTCTTCAAGACTTATTAAGTATCAACAACCACAATACGCCAAGTGGTATCTTACTACACCCACAGTACTACAATGTTACTTCCAGCAGTCAAACTGCTAAACTCTACCTTCAGCAATGTAACTGCTCCAAAACATACCCTCGACAACTGTGAAACTACCAACAGTTAGAATACGCCAACAGGTATCTAACTGCCCCCACAATTCTGCAATATTAGTTCTTAGTAGTACAGTACAGAAAACACCAACAGCAATCAAACAGCATAAAGGGATACTGTTAAAAAGAGGAAACAGATAAACAGTTAGAATACACCAACTGGTATATAACTGCAACCATAGCACCTCCACTTGTGAAAAGCAAAACACATACGCCATTTCAATTCATCCTACTGCAAAAGTGCTTATAACAGCACAACCACATATATGTGAACCTTAAACATTCCTGTAAGTAATGCACACTTCAATAAAACAGAGCGTGCCACATAAAATCAAATGAATGTAGAAGTTTTTTTTTATAATCCTGCATGGATTTATTTCCCTAAAGACCCAATGATTATGCAAACAAACACAGGAACTGAGCACATTGCACAGTACACTTTTTTGAAGCATAGTACTTGTAATGTACTAATTATGAGGGTCCATAAAGTAGAACAAGGGAAACTACATACCACTGTGTTCAGAAAACCCACAGATGTTAAAAATAGCTTGTTCTTTACAAGTCATCATCCACACCATATGAAAAAGAACTTACCACTGAGTCAACTACAAAGAATTAAATGAATAATCTCTAAAGAAGATACATACCAGGACATGGAGAAGGAGCAAATATCAAGATTTGAAGAGAGAGGATTTCCAGAAACCATTTTATCCCAAGCTAAAGAAAAATGTTGTCTTAAGAAAAGAACGGAACTTCTAATACAACAACCAAAGGAAGACAGAAACAACCCTCCTTTGATTTATTTAACAGAATACTCCACCTAAAGTGCATATATCAAAAGGACACTACAGAAACACTGGAAAATTACAAGGCTAGACCCACATCTGTGTGGGCTTTTTCCAAAACCACCACTAATGGCGTACAACAGAGGAAAGAATTTACAAGACTCATTAGTAAAAGCAGAAAGAGTCAGCACAGTGCAACAACGATTTTTGGGATTTTTTGGGATTTTTTGGAAAACAAAAAAAGGGAACTTTCCCTTGTCTAAATTGCAGTCAATGTGCAACAATGTGCAAAAAGGTCCTATAATTAGACATCCATACACAGGACAGAAAATCACTTTACAACATTATGCAACATGTGAGAACAAATGCGTAATATACGGATTAATTTGTCCTTGTGGCAAATATTACGTCGGGCAAACCATTAGGCGTGCAAAAGATCACATTTCAGAACATAAATCAAACGTCAGAACTGGGAACATGAAATCACCAGTTGCAAGACACTTTAAAGAGCAACACCACACTATTTCCCAATTGACATTTGTAATTTTGGGGATAATTACAAGACCAGCCAGAGGAGGAAATCTGGAACAAATACTAACATGTAGAGAAATGTTCTGGGTCCACAAGTTAGATGCCTGGGAACCTAGAGGAATGAATGAGGAATACTGTCTGAGTGCATTTCTATGAAGAGAGGTATAAGTGGACTAGAGATCTATTATCAGCACACAGGGAGAAAGTAGGCGAATCAAAGTGACATTTACCACTCACAAAAATGGATGCTGGTGTTGGAAGTTGCATCCCTAGAGAGTAGGACAACCAAATTGAATGTATTAACAATATGAATGTAAATTACGTTGTGACTTTATGGAAAGATGATCTAAATTTATTAAATCTTACATTATTTTACATAACTCCAATGTACTACAGACACACGACCTTAGACCATCTAACAGCAATACTCTTTCTGTTGTATTCTTATTCTGATTCTTATTCTAAATTATAAGGGAGATAGAAAGTAGGCAGATGCAACATCATTAATTAAATACGGAGACACTGGACCTATGTTAAAACTACGAGATAGGGAATCTAGCTCAAATTACACAACCATGAGAACTATTACCAAAGGTCTTGATGAGTAAATTGAACTCTTATATCAACACATGAGCATTATATTTGTAATTTTGCCACACATAATGCTAGAACTGTGCAGATACAGAAAGTGAAATTGAAACTACGACTCCCACAATGCATAGTTTGTAGGTGACTAAAATCACATGAAATTACATGGCAAAGTTGCAAAGAGATGGGTTGTCCATGTGTAAGCAGGACCTTACATATTTAGAAAGCGTAATTGAAACTACCACTACCATAATTCATAGTTGTCATGTGACCAGATCATATGATAATATATGAGAACTAAGACCAGAGATCTCGATGAGTAAATTGAACTCTTATATCAACATACGAGCATTACACTCGTAATTTTGCCACACATAATGCTAGAACTGTGCATGGACAGAAAGTGCATTTGAAACTACGACTCCCATAATACATAGTTGGTAGGTGACTACAATCACAAAGTTGCAAAGAGATGGGTTGTCCATTTGTAAGCAGGACCTTACATATTTAGAAAGCGTAATTAAAAGTACAACTCCCATAATTCATAGTTGTCATGTGACCAGATCACATGATAATATATGGCCCAGTTACTAGGAACTTGGAACAAGCAGGAAGGAGGAGAAACAGACTCGCGGACGGCAGAGGACATAACTCAGGTACAGCACTGATTTTTTTGTACTTGGGAAATAACTCAAATAATCAACACGCTCAGCACAGCGTTAACTCGATCGGCCAACACGCTGAGCATAGCTTTAACACTTAGTATCTCACAATATGTAGATACACCGACAGTGATCCCGTGATACGATAGGAAGAAATAAAGAGGACAGAGATGCATGCGGCTGGGAACAGTCACCGTCTCAGGTAAAAATATGATGAATAGGTACATTAACCTAAAATGGAATTATTTAAGAAAATGGAAATGCGCTAATTCGATTAATTATCGATACAGGGAGGAAACTAGAACTGACCATGGCACACTTCCATAAATACTGAAGGTGACCCCATGTCAAGTATAAACTGGTGAGTTTCCTAGACAACGTTACCAGTACTGTCTGGTGAGTGCATGAAACACGTATAATTACAGTATACATACTTACCTTTTAGGCCACCCACTTTCAGGACTCCATACTGAATATTCGATTTGAAATCTGGAACAGGCTTGCACTTCAAATTAGTGAATAGATGAACATACAGGTACAGTTTGGCACCATTCAGAGTTATAGATAACTATCTATCGCCTCATCATATTATTAATACATACATTATACTATTCACAGATGATTACTAATGAAATGGGAATCATGAAAAGATGACGTTTCCATAATCTGACAACGGAATAGTTGTTACAAGAAAAATCCTGGGGATATACTTATCAAAAAGGATATGTTGTTCTCACTCTATATTGAAGAATTGTTTTGACTTTACAACGAAGAACTGTGTAAACCATTCACTACTGTATTAGTTAGAAATAAGTTGCTTCTCCTGAAGAAGAGAGGCAAGCCTCTCGAAACGCATTGAGCTCATTAGTAACTACTATTTTTTGAAAATTGGTTTGAATTTTTTAAAATTCGTTTGAATTTATTTTTAAATTTGTTTGAATTGTTTTGAATTGTGTTGAACTATTTGTTAAGTTGTATTTAAGTTGAGTGAATAGAACTTGTGGAATACTGAAAAATACTATTAGTAAAACCATTTGAACTTTAATTGTGAAAATTTGTTGATTGAACTTTACATTCAGAGTTCATTTACGCTGACTGCTGCCAAATAACTTTGGAAATACCTAGACAACTAATATTGGAAACCGACAAAAATACCGAGATCTGTTTGGAAAGCTTGCTTTCCACTATTGAATGGTGTGCAGGGGACGGGAGTTCCTATTCCCAATAGGAACTTCATTTTTTTCCATAAAGTATACACATGTCTGAAATTGTGTACAATACAACATTATGAAGTACCTTTTCTATCATGTTGTTTTTTATCATAGACAATGAAACAAAGATCTCTCCTGCATTTCCACGTGCAACAAAGAAAACATGTGCCTGCAGTACCACAATATTCAAATGTGCTATTGCCACTTCAGTGGTATTCTGTCACTGTGTTCCAAAAAGTTATGCAGTGCCTGAACAATATGTACAGTGAGTATACATGTATTGGTGTGATGCTTCTTTATAATGGGCAAATTGCATTTCCTATACACATATGTGTGCAATGCTTTTTCCAGTGCGCAAATTCTTGGGTGCATGGCCGTATTATGTTGCAGTGGTTGTGGCCAGCCTCTAGACTCTTGGGTGTATGGCCTATGCCACAACCACTGCAGCATAATATGGCCATGCACCCAAGAATCTGTCCAGAGCCCACAACCTACACACACTATCCAGACACCCAAGTCACCATCCGCTTTTGTACACATACAATGACTCTTCTTGCAACCTGTGGCCAGGCTGTCATGCACCCAAATGTTTAGGAGCAGCCCACCCAAATCACAGCATAATACAGCCATGCACCCAAGAATCTAGGGGCAGGCCACAACCATTGCAGCATAATGCACCCATGCACCCAAGAATCTGGCCACTGCCCAAACCCACGCACACAATACAGGAGCCCAAAGCCCTGTCCACATCTGTACACATACTATCACAGTGCTTGCACCCATTGGGCAGACTCTCATAAACCCAATAATCTCGGGGCAGTACAATAAGGCAGCTGCTACATGCCCAGTCCACCTCTGTACACATACTATTGCAGTACTTGCAACCAGTATGCAGACTCTTGGGCCCATGCATCCAAGACTCTAGTGACTGGCTGCAACCATCACAGCATAATACAGACATGCATCTAAGAATCTGCCCAATGGCCACAACCCACACACATAAGGCAGCCGCCTGAGGCCCTGTCAACTTCAGTTCACATACTAGTAAAGTACTTGCACACAGTACACAGACTCTCATACACCCAAGAATCTCAGGGAAGTCCAATAAGGCAGCTACCACATGCCCTGTCCACTTCTGTACACATACTATTACAGTACTTGCAGCCAGTGGGCAGACTCTTGGCCATGCACTCAAGAGTCTAGTAGCTGGCCACAACCACCACAGCATAATACTGTCATGCACCCAAGAATCTGCCAGTGGCCACAACCCACACACATAGGCCAGCCGCCTGAGGCTGTGTCCACTTCTGTACATATATACTATTACAGTACTTGCACCCAGTGCACAGACCAGCATACACCCAAGAATATCGGAGCAGTCCAATAAGGCAACTGCTAAATGCCCTGTCCCCTTCTGTACACATACTATTACAGTACTTGCAGCCAATGGGCAGTCTCACCCAAGAGTGTAGTGCCTTGCCACAACCACCACAGCATAATACAGCCACGCACCCAAGAATCTTCCCAGTGGCCACAACCCACACACATAAACTAGCCACCTGAGGCCCTGTCCACTTCTGTACACACACTATTAAGTACTTGCAACCACTGGGCAGACTCATGGGTGCATGGCCTCCTGGCAATGCACCCAAGAGTCTAGTGGCTTGCCACAACCACGACAGCATAATACAGCCTATACAAACATCCTCATATCATCTACAGTCCACCCCCCTACTCTAATGAAGCCTGGCTGTAGTCACTAGATAGGCTGCTCACCTGAGGACCTAGCTGCGAACTTCTGCTGTATCCACGGACTGCCGCTGACACAACACAGTCTTCTTCCACCTAAACAAATACATCATATGAACCATCTTTCACCCCCCACCCTTTCCAGCCCCTCTTCCCAACATCAAATGCCCCCCAAAAAAATTCCCAGCCCTGTTTGTTGCCGCAATATCCCTGTATATCTGCAGATACAACATGGCGGGCGTTTCGGGAAAATGTGACACACATCACGCTTCCGAACAGCCAATCAGCGGGCGCGTTGGGTGTCCGCAGACATCACGTGGCCCACCAGACCAATCAGAGTCCTGTCCGCGGAGTGACCAGGGAAATGGGTCCACAAAGCGGACCCAGATATCACTAATTTTTTGGCACCTACATTTTGCCTGTTTTACAAAAACTACTGGACGGATTTACAACACATTTACAAAAGCACACTTTCGGTACCAACCCGCTTCTCCTGATGCAAATTTGGTGAAAATCCATCCAATGGTTTGGGCTGTAGGCATGAGCAAAATATTTTTCCATTGCGTCTATGGAAAAAAACATTTTTTGGGACCCCCTTATAACTTTGCCCCCCTCTTGACGATACAACACCAAAGTTACCAAAATAATTCAGTGCGTGCCATTTACCTTTTTTTCAAAGTTCAGTAAAGATTCGTCCAGACAGAGCGAGATTATAAGCCACCCAAAAAGTGTTCTTCCTATGAGTTCAGAAACTCAACCATAACTACATGGCCCCTACCTCATGCCGTGTAATATATATATATTACAAAGGTATGGTTTGTTTTAAAGGCTTGAAGAAAATCCTTGTACCGGAAATGTGAATGTATAATAAGACATCTCTGCTAAGTCAAACACACAAAGTGACAACTAGAATTTTCCGTGATGGCTACATCACCAGTTCAGAGCTACATGCACAGTACACAGGGGGCATGCAAATTACCTCAATTACAAACCATTAGCAGCAGGCAATTGTCTTTGTCTATAGGGCATGATATGTTATACATATCACGTTTCCACCTAAAATGGACCACTCTCAAGAATACAGCCACCTAAATACATGTTTCACCCTGGTTAGGGCTCATCAGTGAGGTACAGTGTGACACCCTTGTTTTTGGGACATGTTGAGCAAACACTAGCAAAGTTATTGTGTGTTTCTAAAGGCGTGAAAAAAACCTTCCTCCTGAAATATGAAAGTATAACAAGCCATTATGGCGTTCTGGTCTAATAGTGAAATAGTTGAATAGACTGTCTTAGCATGTTTGATTGGAAGATGCAGTCTGTTGTTGTTTGTTTTGGTGGCCTATTCATGTGGTTCATGAAATTTGTTGTTAAAGAAACACAGCTTTTTTGTTTTTCTTGAACCACTGTAATGTTAATGTTATTGTGAAAGGAAGGGGGATGTTGTGTTGTGACTGAATACTGCAGAGTGAAAAAGGGAGGTGTGCTGTGTCATGTCCTGATGGCTGTCTGAGTGATTGTGAAATGTTAAGTGCATGCAGGAATAGCTATCAACCCTGCATCAGGGGGGTACATGGGCCTCCCTGCATCAGGGGGTTACATGGGCTGTAAACGGCCACAAGCCCGAGCCTCGGAGAGCGCTGTAGGCCATTGCTGTCCATGTACTCCCCCAACAAGGGGATGATTGTGATTCTCACCCCAGGTGTTACCCGGGGTGCAAATAGTTGTATTAACTTAGTTTTTTTTACAGAAATGGGCTCTGCGCACATTGTTGTTTTTCAATGTCTATGGCAGGAATTGGGAAGGAGTGCTGGGACTGAAGCAGAACACTCCGGTCCATAAGGTAAGTGAGGAGGGAGGGTCCGGGTGGGAGAAGGGTACAGTATGTCTTTTGGGGTGTAGGGAGTGTGAGGTGTGGTGGGTCAACAGGGAGAGGCTCTATTATATTATATAATATATTATGTAATATGGCTTCTATTAATTTCTTGAAATCTAGCATCCTTCACGTTCTGTGTCATGAACGGGGGCTTCCATTGCTATAAGATTAGCAAACCCGAATCGATGAAAAGCCTCCAGGATTTTGCAGAAGAAAGATTGGCATAGGAACCCCAGGGACAAGAAGTGAGCTTGAGCCTACAACCTGCATCTGTTCGATTGGGGAAAGTGATGGCCAATAGGCACAGTGGTTTTGACAGATTTTCCGGCAATAATTTCAAAAGTGTGGTAGCCGAGTGCATGAAAGATCCTGAGTCTCAGCATGGATGTGCTTCTGCTAGGTCCTGAGGCTCCGCCATGTCCCAGGTCGGTCTCACTGCAAATGAAATGGCTGTGAGAAAACTCCTTCCAGAGGAGAGGGGATGGCTCTCTTGGAGAAGAAATAGTGGGATTTAGCATAGCAATTACCAAATGATCTGGTGATGCTGGACTGTGTATTGAGGAGAAAATAAAGACCTCCAGACAATCCTCTGAGGGGAAGGAACGTGTTTCAGCTAAGGTGCAAGATCCTCAAGAACTTAGTACTGTCATATGAGATAGGGAAAGACATATTTGACAGGTTTGATTGTATTAACCTTCAGGCATCAGGAGGTGGAAGATCGATTGTGGGGTGCAATCCTGATGAGCTGCTTACTCACTCAAGTCATTGACTTGATGATAGCTAGCTCCCTCAGCAATACTGAGGTGGTTTAGAGATCTCATCCACTAGAGCACCCAAACCTGTGAGGCATTTACCGATTTTTCCTTGACGTATCTGAGTGGGTGAGTTAAAGGAAGCAAAGTTAACATATTTGTGGGAATGTATAATTTAGTTGCATGTTACAATGGTCTTAAAATGTGTGTGGCAGAATTACAACAGCATCTAGTGGACATGAATATTGCAAACCATAGGGAGCTTGTAAAGACTGCCCATAGGCATGTGAGTACTCACTTTCAGAAAAAAAGCCTCAGGCAAGAATACCCAAACCTAAGAAATGCCTTTGATAAAAGCAAACAAAAGGTGGGAAAGGACAATGGTTCTCACCCTTCTTCCACGAAAGGCCCTCACAAATCTGATTAGAAATTCCAGCCAAATGGCTTGTCTGCACCTATGGAAAAGAAGAGTGGTAGTACCTCTAACAGAGGGGCATCAACACCATCAAAACACAGTGGATGTTTTCTGCATGGAGACATGACCCATAGGAATGAATATCTAACCTCTAAGGATAGCCCCAAACATGCTACAGTAAATTCTGACCTTATGGAGGAGTGTGGGCAACCTAGCAGATTAATTCTCATTAGGCCAGGGTTTGGCCAGATGTTCCCTTGTGCATCGTAGTGGGAAAATACTGGATCCCCCAGAAGGACCTAGTTTCCAAAAATATTCCAATTTTTTTGGAGCAGGTATTAATCAGTGAGGACAAAGCTCCCACAGTACTTGGCACAGCTGCTAATCACAGCACTTTCAGGTGACAAAGGGTGCAGGATGGCCAGTATGTCCAAGGTACAGACTGCTGAGTCAGAGGGTTTGATGACCCGCACCAATGCCCACTGGCAATGGTAGAGTTTAGCTGAAGGTGGGAATGCTCAAGAGTTGCATAGTAGAAAAAGAGTTCTTATCCTTCCTGCCTCCCTGAAACTTGAGGAGAACCATCTCCGGTTCCGGAAGCACCTCAAAACCTTCCTCTTTGCTTCTGCTTTCTCTCTCCCTCTCCCCTGCTAAATCACTGAAACTGTACTGAATCAGCAACTGGGCCACTCACCAATCTCGGTCCTTGGCCCAGCCACTCTCCCCTGCACTGCCTTCCTGGCAACCCCTGCACTACGGGACTGTCTCTGTATCCCTACAGCCCCCCTTCCCAGCACTTGTCTGCACCTATCTTGCACTTGCCACGAGCTGGCCCTTATTATTTATCTTGTTCATTACTAACCCTGTACTGCACTTTCCCCTCTCCCTTTCCCCCTTGCACTTTTCCCGTCCCCCTTACCCATGCACTTGCGCGATCTGAATGCCACCTGGCCTAGTAGGATCATTGTCTGTCTCCCCTTGTTCCCCCTCCCTGCCTCGTCGCGCCTTGAAACACTTGTGTATAGGCGCGTTACAAATGCCATATCATATCATATCATATCCGTAGACTGTCTGTTGGAGATAGACCCTAGTTTCTGTTTATCTGTTTTAAATCTAAGAAGACAACTTTTCATGTCAGGCTCAACCTTTACTTCAGGCCAAACTGGTCCACCTGTTGTACTGACTGCCACATGCATCTGGTTTTGCTCAAAACTGACCCATTACCTCATCTCCAACACCCTTAACTTCCTTTCTCTTCCACTTGGACCGGATCCCTTATTCAGTATTTCTCGAACAAGGTACTAACATTTGCTTAGGTAGTTCAAAGTGCTTAAAGTGGATGAATAAACTTGTAACATAGGTGTATATGGTGACATTTTGGGGATGGGATTGGTTGGGTAATAGGATGGGCTCAGAGAGAAGATGTGTGGCATCTGGGTTGTAAGTCCGAGGTAAAATGCCAGGTTTTCAGGTGTTTACAAAAAGCCCAATCTGAATGTTCTGCTCTTAGAGACAGTGGGAGAGCATTCCAGTTGTGTGCCGCAAAGACTGGGAAACTATGATTGCCTGATCTATGCAATTTGAATCTTTGGATGCAGAGGTGATGTGTGTAGGCTGAGCATGTAGGCCTCGTTGACGGCGAGATGTTACATTTGCTTCATAGATATCTTGGTGAAGTGTTAGCCATCCATTTGTATGCGATGGCCAGTTTTCTTTAAAGTGTGCGTTCGCAGATGTGCTGCCATTGCACCTTCTTTCTGGCAGAAGAGATATGGTCTTTTTTTGGTAATTTCAGGGAGGCTCAAAGTGCATTATTCTGTATGATCTGCAGCTTGTTGATGTTGCGGGCACTGGTGACCACAAATAGGGAGTTGTAATAATCAAGTCTGGAGCTGATAAAAGCTCTGGCAATGGTGGTGCAACTGATCTTGTAAAGGAAGGACCTGCAGGCATTAAATAACTTTGTGGTATAAACTGCAGAAGATGCGATAGGATTTACCTGTTTTGACAAAGAAAGATTTGAGTCAAGATCCACCCCAAGGGTTTTGACTTGCTTTGAGACTAGGATGGGGAAGCCGTTGATGATGGATGATTTGTAGGCTCCATCAGATTTAATTTAACAGAATTTGGGAGTGAACTAGGAGTAGCTAAGTCTTTTCATCATTTAGTGAGTGAATTGCCATCCATGCTTGGATGGTTTGGTCAATGGCTCCCAGTAATTTGGAGTCAGAGTTCTAGTCTTCTGATATGGGTAGAAGTATCTGTGCGTCATTCGCATAGTTTGTGTATAAAATACCATTAGCGCCAAGAAGATCAAAGAGAGGTTTTGTGAAAATATTGTACAGTGTGGGTGAGATGCAAGAACCCTACGGTATGCCACACGTAACTGGGGCACGGGAGGCCAAGGCAAGAGGGGAGAACACCCTCATCGAACTGTTGGAGAGGAAGGATGAGATCCAGTCAGTTGCTTTTGGAGAGTAGTGTGCTGCTGATAACAGATATCTAACGCAGCTAAAAGGTCTAGTAGTAGAATGAGGGCACATTTTCCCTTGTCTTTGATTAATTCCAGTTGATTCTTTAGGTCAAGGAGGGCAGATTCCGTCCCATGTCCCGACCGGAAATGGAATTGACGAAGACCCAGGAGTTTGTTGGTCTTCAAGTAGGCTTGGATTTGTAGATAGGCAATTCTGTCCAATATTTTGAAAAGGAATGGCTCAGTGGTGATGGGGCAATAGTTTGTGGGTATATTAGGGTCAGGTGTTGTTTTTTTTTAAAAAAAGAAAGTACCCAAGCATCTTTCAGGTTGGCTGAAACGGAGTTGGATGCAAAAGAGGAGTTGGTGAGCGAAGTGATGAATGGAATAAGTGCTTCAGCACAGTTTTTGCTAACAGTGGTGTAGCAGATATCCCTTTGGCACTTAGAGGGTTTAAGGCCTTTTATGATTTTGATTAGCTCTGTTTAAAGAGGAGAATGTTGTGTTGGGGAGTAGAGGTTTTGGAATCGGGCGCGGTCTCAGGTAGAGACGAGAGCTTTTCTTTAGAGAGATCTTCTTCTGGAGGCATGCCATTTTGTCAAGTAGGGCATTTTGTATGTTAGTGCAGCAGAGGGCATCTTTGGTGCTGTTGTCAGAAAGGGTAATTGGAACCTCTAAGTCTTGAAGTATAGCAAACAGTTCATGAGTGGAGAAGTTGTCTTTGTCGATTGTCTCATTGTAGGTAGTACTTTCTGCTTGGAGTGTAGCCTGTTTGTAGACTTTGGAGGGAGAGTGAGAGAGTGAGCCTTGTTTGGGTCTGTAGGGTCCTTCCTTCATGCAACTTCTGCAGCTCGCTTATTTAGGTGGAGCAATTTGAAGTCTGGGGTAAACCATATGTTGAAGTGGGAGTGGAGTGACCATGTTGATGGCGTGGAATAAGGAAAGATTGCATGTATCCACCATTTTGTATGGATCAGCTTCAGTGTCTTAGTAGTGGTAAGGGACTAGCAAAGGTAGGATGATAAAAGAGGTAATGTTCTTGGAATTTCTGGTTGTGATGGCGGGCAAGATCTTAGGTTGCAAATAATGATATTGTGATCTGACCACGGGCTAGGCTCATTGGAAAGAATTGTGCCATTTCAATTTAGGTCAACCAAACAGTCTAAAGTACGGCCTTTGTTGTCTGGTGATGCGTTGTGTGAAGCAGAGGGATTTCATGCCAGTTACTAAAGCAAGAGTGTTAGTATTTGAGGTGTCGTTATAGCCTAGGTTTACGTTGCCCAAGAGGATGGTTTTGGAGAATGGCTTAGTCTCCATGGACAGAAGATGTCCAATTTCATTTTCATTTGATAATATGGGACCAGGTGGATGATATGTCAGGTGCTGTGTTATTGAGGAGGTTTGTGAAGGGGACCATTGGATGGACAATACATCTCCTGATTGTTCATTTCTCTAATTCCTAGGGAGTTCATAGCAATTATAGCAACTCCACCTCCTCTTGTGTTGATTCTGTCTTTGCAAACGGTCGAATAGTTGTGCGGGACTGCCAGAGAGAGGGTAGGGCCTGAAGCTTGTATGCAGCCATGTTTCTGTTATAGCGAGTAGATCAAGATCTTGGTTGGTGATCAGATTGTTCATGTCAATTGCTAGGGCCATGAGAGATCTAGCATTAATTAGGGCCCCTTTCATAGGTGTGTCTAAGAGCGGAGTGATTGGCACAACGATTCTAGAGGAGATTTTGAAGATGACTCTGTGTCTATGTGAGTGGGGTCACTTATCACCGACAAGGAATGATGTAAGAAAATAAGGAGGCTGTTTGAGAGTTTGGTGGAATCTGAAGGAGAGGCCTGTTTGGGCTAATTTGGTAAGTCTAAGTGGCTACTGAGGGTGCTCAGAGCACAGGTTTGAGAAGTGGGGTGGGGCACTAATTTACTATGACGCATAACTTCAGTCATGAAAGGCATAGTGGGCACTAGACAAGCAACCTGTTTAGTACCTTTGTGTGGGTTAGAGTGGTCATTGGGTGGCAATAAAGTGGAGACCTGAGGTGGACTGATGGGCATCTGTTAGGAAGACTGCTTGGTGTGAGACCTTGCTATAAAGGAGAGTTTTAGTGGCTTGTATGTGCATAATTGAGGTTGCGTGTTTCTATGATGTAGGCACAAGAGTTGCTGCCAGGTGACATGTTCTGTTTGGTCCGCATTGAGAGGCGCTTAGTTATGGTGTCCCCTAAACATGGAAAGGCAGAGCATTATAGGGATGCTGTGAATTTAAGGCATAAAAGCAGGGCTTTTGGGACTGGATCTTCAGAAGTCGCCACAGGATCTAAGAATCCGACGAGGGTAAAGCTCAGCCGACCTGCAATGACGACACCTCCGGTGGAGCCCTGCTGAACCGACTCACCACTTCCCGACGACAGAGGAGATCTCCCCACCGGAGAGTTTTCTTCCCATGACTGGTGGGCACAACCAGTCCCCATTGCTATTTCTTCGCTTCCAGGGCGTAGTGGTCGAATTGCCCGTGCTGAGCACCCTGGCAACCGGATAGCCACTAGCCCATACCGCGACCAAAAGGTGGTGCCTTGTGACGGAGCACTCCGCGGCTGGTCTCTTCCCTGGTGGTGCAACGATCTTCAACTTTCCTTCGACGACGAGATCATCTCTTCTCTTGGCAAAGCCCCGACTTGCATCCACCACCAGGAACAACTGCCCCCGCCGGAGCTGTCTCTCCACATACAAGGTACCGTGTCCGCCTGGCTTCCCTCGTGACGGTTAGCGTGAGGTGTTTTAATCCTCGCCTCTCCATTGGGTCACCTCCAAGCTTTCTTAACTTTCTGTTCTGAACTGGTCCAATCCTTCAATAACAATTTGCGACAAAGACTCGAAGTGCATTTCCACTGTGATACTTTTTGGGACATATCGCCTTGCCTCTCTCCGAGTGGGCCTGGCCTCTGAACTTTGCGATCTACAGTAGACCCTACCTTACTTGCCTTGCATTTGTTCGTAAAAGTGTTGGTACCGAGTTGATTTCATACCCTGCCTTTTCTCTCCCAGCCTAACAAATACTAGAGTGCCATCTAGGTTAAAACATTCACCTCTGTCTGCAAATAAGTGGTGCCGTTGAACCTAGATTTGTCGAACTATTGTTAGGGGGATTGATTTACTTATAGTAATTGTAATTGAAGTTGTTTGCCGTATTAGTGCCAGAGTGTTTTCATAGATGTGTTGTTATAAATAAATACCTATATATCTTTACACCCAAGCTCTGTTCCGTGTTTGCTTGTTCTACTGTGTAAATTGCCCTATTTTGTATGCTCCACATACTGCCTAACTTTTCTTGAGAGAGGTCTGACTGCTCAGCCACAGCTACCAGGTGAATCTGTGTGGTGCAGACAGCTACCAAGTGGGTTTACTGCCAACACCTGTAAGCCTAAATATTTTGCATTGTTCCCAGGGGGAACTGCACAGGTTTTCCGCTTAACAACAGGGGGCCATTGTTGCCTTCCAGCTACCTGGGAACCAGGGAACAACATCATTGAGTGGCCAATCAGCTGCTGCTCGAGGCAGACTGGGAGCCTGCTTCACATCAGCAGGGCAGCTTGCCATATTCTCATTCTCATTCCCACTCTTATATGCAGCAACTCACCTTTCCTTTCCACCACCTGCCTTTGTCATGTTCCCCAAAACCTGGTCCGCATTTCAATTGGTGCCCCACTTATTCTGTACTACTCACTCTGCACTTCCCCATATTGTCTCAAATTATGGAAGCAAGCTCTTTGATGGTTGATCATCACTCTCCCAGGCCTTACCCAGCTTCTATCCACCTCTTCACTATCCATGAGATGCCCCCTTGGCTGACATCTGGACTTAAACCAAAATTATTGACCCACTCAAAGTCTGCCCCTTGGTGTGCTGCATAATGGAAAGTCACTCTTCGCCTCCAGCACGTTACACTTTCATGTTCCTTACCCATCCACATTTCTGTTTGATTGGTACTTTATACCATGATGCTCAACAAGGTTTAACATGATCTTTAACTCTTTATCTAGCTATTTAATTTTATTTACCAGGGAGAGGATGGGAGGGGGGGTGAATCACCTTAAACTGATTTGGTCTAAGTTTACAGTCCATCTTATATCCTTTTTTTGTAATTGCATGCTGTCTTGTTGGACTGCTGTCTGTTCTCTCCTGTGGGGCCTTATTCTGTTTCCTACACAGTATTGAATTGTATTCTGCAACACTGCCTTAATAATTGTTGTAACCATTTGTTGATTCTGTTGAACTTTGCTACCTTGGTACTCATGATTTATGATATGCCTGATGGTTGATCATGCTCTCAAATTCTCCTCCAGTATCCTTGAAATCCCTTTAATACAGAATATACTGTAATCTGAAACACACTGCCTAGAGATGTTCCTGGGTTACTAGCTTACATTTGTGCGTGTTTCCTGTTTAGTACCTGAGGTGTGTCCTGTGTGCTACTGCTGTACTAGTGTGATCCCTTTTGTTGGTCAGTGATTCTCTCATGCGTGCCCATGTCCTCTAGGATCAGCTTCACCTTGAACAACCCTGGGCATCACCCTGAGCTTATTCCTCTGTTTTCTTTCACTGACCTGCCAGAGTGGAACAGTCTATATGTTCCATAAAAAAGTCAGGCTGACTTGGGCCTCCACCTGACGACAACCTGTGCTGTTCTGTGAGGCCCATGTGGTCTGTAGCTACCATATCCTCCATCTCATGTTCCTGTTCTACCCAAATAGGAACCCTTAGAACAATTATTCATGTGCAACCACAATAGGCACATCGGAGGGCACTGTCCTTTAGGAGCAGGTCAATCAGTGGCCTTGGGATTTAGACTAGGTACTGCTGTTATCTTCAGTCTCTCATGCTCCTCAGCAAGAAGAACCTTGTGCCCTTTGCCTTAAGTACTTCTTCTCTGATTGATTTCTTAACCTTAAAGCTCATGACTTACGACGGCAAGGCAGAACTAGCCATTCTAGCCTTTGATATATTAAGGAAGACCCCAGAGTCACAACAGCTTGAAATAAAAAGTGTCAACTAGGATATCCCAGCTAAACAGGCCAAGAGACAAATGCTAGCCATCACAAGGTGGCTATCATTGGTGGTTTGGTTGTGCTCATGTTTCTACTGCTAGTGTTTGTGCTGTGTCTGTTGTTAACTCAGCAGAATCAGATTAGGACTGTTGTGGCCCATGTGGAGCAATCATGGAACATAAAAGAAGTGATGGGGAAAGATACATTCTTAAGTCTACCTTCACCTTATTCACTTAGTGTAGCAAACTGATAAGTTATTTGAAGATTATTTTTCGAACACTTCTGTGGGTTTTGGTTAATGATACTGGCCATGAGGGGGTCCATGAAGTTGGATCTAGCTTTAAGGAGCTCCTCATGAAGAGTATTTGCTTTCTTTAAAATTCTCTGAGAAGAAGCATTCACTGCCAGAGGCAGAGACATGTGTGGCCTCTGCATTATCACTTTGGTGAGATGGTCTGATCATATCTCTGGACGCAAAACAACTATAAAATTGTTGCTTCTGTGAAATTTTAAATCTGCATATTCCTTGTGATTAAAGGGATTAACATATGAAATTAGACCTTCCTGTCCAAGCAAGAATTCATAAACCTTCAAACAACCAAGTGACAACCCCTAGTTTACCATTGACCTTCCTTATAGCAGTGTCATGCACCTAAAATGTTAATTACATGTGTCTTTGGTACACTAAGGCTCATACAACAGGCAGTCCCTGCTGATCCTCTTGATCACTTGAGATAGAATGTCATTGTGAAGAAGGCAGGAATGTGAAAGGTGATATAGATGCCGGTCAAGTGGCACAGGGAGTAGAGCACTCGCTTTGACATCGGTGCAGAGCCTGCTGACGCAGGTGCGAATCCCGGAGGGGCCAAACTCAGCCTTTCATCCTTCCGAGGTCGATAAATGAGCACCACACACCGTGGGTAATAAGCAGCGCTCAGATACCTGAGGCTTCGTAGCGCTATATAAATCCCAAATTAAATTAAAATGCATCCAAATTAGGTTTCCACTACATTAAATAATGCAACGCCAAGATTCTCCAAGGGGTCATGAATATTGACAGAATTTTTATTAGCGAACATGGAGATTAATGTTAAAAATGAAAAGGGTTATGTTCATCAGCCTGGTGTTTTACAAATCAAGCACACTGTTGATAAGGATGCAATCAAAAATGACTGTGAGAAACCAGGTGAAAAACGTGTCTAGAGCACAATCCTACATCAATCAGGATTCCATGTATACGTTGGATGGCTGCAAGGGAGAACAATCCTCATAGCACGTTGTGCATCCAAGCAATTCAGTGTAGCATGGAAGAGGTAACCATTCTTGTAAATGATGTCAGAGCGCTCTCCTTTCCATTGGTCTGGGTTTGTGGAGTATCCCATGTGACAATGGATAACAACAATATATTGGGTCTTCATGTTGAGGAGTTGTTTCGCCCCTGATTCAACTTGATGACCCTGTTAACATACGTCAGAAGCACACTCTGTCATTTTGTCAGATTGGCTTGGTGTAGTACCTCAAGCATATTCCTTAAAGCAAGCACCTATTAACAGACAAGGACATACCGCCATACACATTGTACCTACTAGTAGCCAAAAGGTGATCAAAGTGGTCACTATGTTTCCTGAATAGGTGCATTCTTTCACATTCCTAAAACAGCTTAATTGTGTTCTTGTTCTCAGTCCCACTCAACGGACAACCTTCCTGTCCTTCCTACCCCCTCACACCCACCCTTGCACGCAACTTGCACAAACTCATGAAAGACTGCATCTTGCCCTTGCACGATCCACTGCAACTGCAGCACCTCTCTTATACTGACCCAGACACACTTGCCAACCTCTACTCCAAAATGCTGCAAACGGCGGTTGAAAACATTGCACCTATCGTGCCTCACAAAACCAACCCTCCATGCATCAAAACCAATGGTTTACACAAGACCGTCTGCCTCTCTGCACTAGAAAAGGCACTACTGAGGCCATTTGGAGAAAGGCACCCTCCACCTCCCTCGAAGCCCAATTTGCTACTGCAGAAAACACAAACAAGATAGCAATTATTCAAGCCAAAACCACCCCATACAACACCAGAATTGACAATGCCAACTCCAGCACCCGTAAGAGCTTGACCATTCTACGAGAACTAGAATCTCCCTCCTCCCCAAACCCGGCTTCTCCAAAGACGAATCATGGTGCACTGAGATCCACAATGCCCTCCTAGGAAAAATAGCCACTCTCTAATAGAAAATTCAGCAGAAACATATCACCACTAGCACCATCAACTTACCCACCCTTACCTCTGGCCCCTCACCGCCTCACCAGACCTGCTGCCCTTTGACTTCAAAATGATCACTGAAGATGAAGTCGGTGCAATACTAAAAGGCCTGAAGCACACCAGATGCGCTGGTGACGCATGCCCAGCCACACTCGTCATGGACCGCGCTGAAGCACTGATTCCCTTTGTGACCACATTCATTAACTCTTCCTTCTCATCATGTCTTGTCCCCTCTAGCCTCAAGGAAGCATGAGTTTATCCACTGTTAAAAAAGACATCACTTAACCTCACTGCCCACCAACTACCGACCCATCACAACAGTACCATTCCTCCTGAAAACTACATCCAAATCTAACAATATATTGAAACCAACCAAATCCTAGGCATCCGCCAATCCAGCTTCTGTCCAGGTCACTGCCCGAAATCAGCCCTGTTGGACCTGAAAAATAACTTCAATGAAATCAAAGACTCAGGCAAACCAGCCCTCATGCTTCTCCTTGACCTCTCACCACAGCCGCCAACTTCTCCCCAAAAGCCTCTAGGTGAATTGCCTCCTTCTTGAAGGACAGAACCTTTCGAGTCTTCACAAAAAAATGCAAGCGTTCCACCAGCGTCCATTACTTGCGCCATACCCCAAGTTTCCTGTGTCACTCCCTCACTATACAACATATTTACGAAACCTCTATTTGACCTCCTCGATGCGATTGGCATAATTTACACCAACTATGCAAACAACACCCGGATCCTCCACCCACTGTTTGGCAATTACACTCAAGACTCTGAGAAGCTCAACTCTGTCTACTAGGTCATTCAAGAATGGATGGCAATGAACTCCCTTTGCCAAAATGAAGATAAGACTGAGCTACTAATAGTTTGTCTGTCCTAAGTGCTAAAAGACCCTTGACTGACAATACGCCTCCTTCTCAAAAGACAGAGGGCCTCATTACAACCCTGGCGTTAAGGGGTTAACAGCGCTATAAAAGGCTGCGGCGCCGTTAAACCCTTAACGCCAGATTCACACTTTAATGCCTGCTTTTTGCAGGCGTTAAAGTCCAACCCGCTAAGGGACCTTGGTGCTAATTACGGCACCGTAATTTACGGTGCCGTAATTAGCGCCTTCCCCATTCCCATTGAGCCCTATGGGCCAAAAATGGGAATGGGGAAGGGGCCATGGTGAATGGGGATTTACCGCCCCGCCAACCTTGGAATGGGGTGGTAAATCCGCCATCCACCATGGCGGAATCCGGCATGGACCATGGTGCTAATAGCACCATGGTCCAACGCCAGGGTTGTAATGAGGCCCAGAACAACTATTGCAGTCTCACACTCTGCAAAAACGCTGCAAGTCCACCTAGACGCCTCTCTCTCACTCAATCGCCAAGTCAACGCCATTGCCTCATTCGTCGCCCACACCATAAAACTCATCAATGTTTGCACCACTTCCTTTCCACTGACAGTCGTCCCACCATTGCCCACACAGTCATTGGTGCTAAAATGGACTATGCAATGGATTGCTAGCTGGCACCTCCCAGTGGAATATTCACAAACTGCAAGTGATAGAAAAAATGCCCCCCATTCAGCCCTGAACATTCCCAAAAGAGAGCACATATCCTCCGCTAGGAGAATGGCTCACTGGTTGGCCAATCTAGAACTGATAATATTCAAAACATTAACCCTCACCCACAACTGCATCTCCAAGACGTCCCATCATATCTCGTTCAAAAGTTCACCAAGACTCAATCAAGACTGACCAGAACTGCCTACGCGAACCAGGTAACTCTTCCAAAACTCAGACTGACCAAATGCGGAGGCTCCAGTTATTCGGTCCCTGCAGCAAAACTGTGGAATACATTACCCCCCTCTCTGAGAGCGCATCAATCTTGCTGCTGTGTTTGCGAAAACCTGAAAACCTGGCTCTTCACTTAGAGCAACTATTCCTGTTGCAAATACTATCTGTGCCACGTATTATTATGCATCTGTAAAAGCACCTTGATGCCCCAAGGATTTGTGCGCTATACAAATGAATAAATAAATTAATTAGTAAACCAAAGGGAAACTGATCTTCCTAGTCAAGAACTTTAAGATAAAGGCGTGACAATTTGCTGATCGGACGATATTTTATATTTACATTCATGTTGCTGCTTTATGATGTGTATTGCTTGATCTCTTGACCACAAGGAAAGAATCACTGCATCCTTGAAAAAGCAGGTCATAACATGACTGCAAAGGTTTTTTTTCCCCTTATTAATCAGTAATGGGTAAATTATAAAGCAAGAATGATAATGAGTTTCTGTGAAAGATGTTGTTTTTCCAAGGTTTTCATTGATTTCCACATGCCACAAAAAGCCAAAGCACTTGAAATCCGTGTGGATCACCCGATATCAGTGCCTGACATTTTGGCTGGGGGCCAATATTGAGAATGATCTGTTCACGGGAGCTTCAGATACTGTGCTCCTTGTCGAAGTTATCTGTCATGGTCATTGCCCGGGTAACAAGAGAGGAGGTAATCAATGACCTGCAATCAGCTACAGTGTTTTTTTTTTTTTTTTTTTTTTTTTACGGGCAGCATTGTATTGTCACAATCGAATGTGCAAAAATAATGGGCCAATTCCCACCATTTTGTGTAAAGTTGAGGGCTTGCATACATTTTTACAGCGGTGCTATCGTGGCCTTGCTTCCCAAATACAATATTCACAGGCAGCTGATAAACAGCCAGAATTATATATCTAAAGCCTGTATTGTGCTTGTGTATTGCGATCTCACGTTGAATATAATTAGCCAAACCCAATTTAACTTCTGAAGAATTTAATGCATCGATGTTCAAAGTATTTAGATGGGTGCGGCTACCGCCACTTTGTTTTGCGCTGAACGAGAAATGACTAATAATCTGTATTATTTCCGGTGTGGCGCTTTCTGCTCCCATTACTTACGACCCTCCCACCGCTCCTATCGTATGACGCGTCCATGCGCCATGATTTAGTTTTGGTATGGACAGGATAAGCCATGGGGAGGTGCCCTTTTAAGGGCCTGGCTGAGGGATGCACTAACATATTTACAGAGCTGGGTAATACCATTCACGGGCCAGGAGAATGTCAGTATCGTAATCTAAACATCATTCAATATGTAAGTAATGGGAGACAGAAGAACACCGAGGTAATGGGCGACTATTTGATGATTCGAGAAAGATCCATTTAATATTGTGGGAACGCATGCAACACAACTGTAAGCATCGCATCTTTGCCACTCAAGTGAGGCAGCGTTGATTAGCACGAGTGTGTCAGCTTCCTCACTGCACGGAGGTGCCTGCCAATATGTGTCTGCTCCGTGTCTGTGGTGTGCAGCATCTGCATGGGAAGTGGGAATAGCTTCTTGATTTCCCAACGTTCTTGCTTACTCATCTTTGCTCAGCTATTGGAGTCAGCTCGCGGGCCCCCACCGCCTTGCTGATGCTGCAGTGGCAGCGTGCATACGTGACGGTGCGAGTCAGTCTTTTGAAGTTCACCACTCTTGTCATTTCACAGTTGAGCTTGTAAGCCCTCTGGCAACACAAGCTTACTAAAGATGCCAGTGTTCATTTTTATCAGCATCACGAGCTCGTTGAGTCTGCAAAATGTTGGTGAAGCTGTTTTGGGATAATCTGGAAATTACGGCAAATAATAGGTGAAGTGCGCCATTTCATTGATGGAGTATTCTGATCATACAAGAATAACATTGTAAAGAGGAACACGACCTTTGGTGTGAAGTGGTTTTTCATGTGACTATTTTTTCATGAGTGCAGTGTTCTCATTATTTAATTCTCTGTAAATAAACATGTTGGGCCTCATTACGACCCAGGCGGTAAGTTACCGCCTGGGTCGTACCTTTACCACCATGGCGTAAACTACGTTTACGCCATGGTGGTTGGCGGACTTACCGCCCCATTCCGAGGTTGGCGGGGCGGTAAGTCCCCAATCCCCATTTACCCTTCCCCATTCCCATTTTTGCCCCATAGGGCATATTGGGAGTGGGGAAGGCGTTAATTACGCCACCGTAAATTACGGTGGCGTAATTAACTCCATGGTCCCTTAGCGCCATGGATTTTAACACCTGCTAAAAGCCCGTTGTCTGGATCATGCCGCAGCGCCTGGTTTCCACCCCCGTCCCCTTTCCTCCCTCCCCCACCCATCGCGCTCCCATTGGAGAATGGCCTGCTCCTTTGCGAGGGTCTACACCCTACGGGCTCCGTTTCTTGCATTTCTGGGACCTCCTGGCTGGGGTGAGTGCTCGGGCATGTTGTAGCCACCAGGGCTCACAGAGGATGCAGGGATACAGGGGTTTGAGATTTTTTGAATCAAATCTACAAAAGGACTCAGTGGGAGGACTTTCGGAGGCCTGGCAGTTTGGGTGAAGACAGCCCTAACCTGGCAGGTCAAGCAAGGCACAGTGGGATCTCTGGACCTCTTATTATTAGAGGTCAGTGTTCCTAACTGCAAAAGCTTTCTGTTATTTAATTTCTATAACAGATTGAAAGATAAGTCAACGACAAATGCAGTAATAGCCCTGTGTGAAGAGGTTGCCAGTAGGTAGAGAAATGACAGGCGGGTCAAACAAAGGAATTATTGTGCTGGGGGATTTTAATACCCAACTGGAGCTGTTGAGACTTGGAAGGTCTCTGGGATGACCAGGAAGTGGCCTAGCGAGTCCCGCAAGCTATGGCTAGCTTACCAGCAAGAACCCACTTGGGAAGGGATGAGACTGTGAAGAGGCATCACAACAGCGGGTTTAGGGCCTGTAAAGGCCGGTTTCAAGGCGATCAACTGTCATCAAATACATACTATGGCCCGAATGGGAGATCAAGGATAGACTATGCCTTGGTACTGGGAAGTGACTGGCACCTGGTGGTGGGGTTTCAGGTGCTGAATCATACAGAAAGCGACCATATGCCATTAAAGATTTGTGTCAGTGGCTTTGCACCCCCAACCAACAGCACTATTGGTAACTCTGCAGACATGGTGGCCAAGGCCATGCTCGCCACACAATCAAATGGGCCTCAATGATGCAGGAGGACTTCGCCCCAAAATTATACAGCAAAATTGTGAGCCAGATTGAAGTAATGTGTGACGTGAACAGGTAGCCTGAGGATATACAACAGTATCACTCATAAAGCCCATTGTGACAATTCCGGTATCTGGTAATAAAAAAAAAATGCTAAAAAGGTGGCAACATGGTCTGACGGGTATTGCAGGGAAGCTAAGCGTAGCCTAACCGCTAGCCTGAGGAGAGCGGCACGAATCAAAAGGGATCATCTATACTCCTTGAGAGAGGCCTACAAGAAACAAGTGGCCACAAAAAGAAGTCAGTACATGGCCTTGAAGTGGGCCACTTTACCAGACTCTGTGAACGAGGGCGACCATGCCAACTTACTTTTGATATCCTTGCCCCTGTCATGAGAATCCGTCTGAAGCCCAAAGCAAAGTGCAGCTCCTGGTATGACTCAGACCTCGTCAGCCTTAAATACAAGTGCAGGGTGGTCAAGAGGAAGTGGCGTGCTTCATGTTCATCCTCTGACAAACTGGCCTGCAAAGGCAATAACGGCTCTCCGTCCTCACCAAGAAGAGAGCTCATATCCAAGCCTGCATCTCTGCGGCATCTAACAACTCGGCGGAACTCTTTAAAATCTGCAAGGAACTGGACAATCCTGCCGCAACCTCGACCTCTCCTGTCCCTTCACAGGCCCTCTGCACGACACTGGCCACTCACTTCATTTAAAAAACTCAGGACATTCTGTCCTCACATCCTGTCCTCACTCTCCTCTTATCGCCTCCCTCCCTCTATTCCCTACTCTTCCTCTGGCCCTTCTGCAGCCACACCTCCTGCCTCCTACCTCTGCCTTTCCCCTTTTCTCTGCAGACAAGGTTTCTAGACAAGTCCAATCTATGAAAGTCTCGTCGAAACAGGTACACCCCTGTTCCTCCAAACCTATCAAGGACCACATCGACTCCCTGGCTCCTGCACTGGCTGACTTCTGTAATCACTCCTTCAAAACCAGAGTCTTCCCATCCCCCTGAAGCACTCCCTTGTGCACCCTCTTCTTAAGAAACCTTATGCCGACCCCTCCCGCCCAGCTAACTATCGCCCAATCTCCATCACTCCCTTCCTGGGCAAGCTCCTGGAGAAACTGGCCATCTCTCAGCTTAATCTCCACACTGAATCTGTTGGTTGTCTTCATGACCATCAGTCTGCTTCAGAGCTGCCAGAAGCATGGAAACTGCTCTTCTGAACATCCGTGAAGACCTGCTCTCCAACCTTGACTCTAACACCCTGTGCGTTCTCATCTTGCATGATCTCTCTTCTGCCTTCGACACAGTCAACCATGCCATCCTGCTCAACCGTCTCAGTGATAACCTGGGTATCACTGGTCAGGCTCTGGTGTGGCTGACTTCTTTCCTCACTGACCGACTTTCCCAGGTTCAACTTGGGTCTTTCCTCTCCAATCTCTTTTTCTCTACCTATGGTATCCCCCAGGGTTCTAACCTCTCTCCCTGGCTGTTCAACCAATACCTGGCACTCCTTGCCCACCGCATTGCCGCTCTCTGCCCCAATTTTCAGTGCTATGCGGATGATACTCAGCTCATCTTTAGGCTACCCTCGGCCTCCTCCTCTCCCTCCCTCATCTCTGACTGTCTTTCTGCTATCCAGGAGTGGTGTGCCACCAATGACCTCTGCCTTAATGCCAGTTAGACTGAAATTCTACTCATCGGCACACCCTCCCCATTCTTCCCTGCTGCTCTCTGGCCGGCCTCTCTTGGCCCCCTTCCTGCTCCCACCTGCAAGGCTAAAAACCTCAGGGTCATCTTCAACTCCACACTCTCCTTCTATCCTCACATCTCTGACATCTCTAAGAAGTCACACTACCAGCTGCACCTCCTCAGAGGTATTCTTCCTTTCCTCTCCTTCCCCCAGAAGCTCACTGTCTCCAGAGCCTGAGTTCTCTCTAGGCTGGACTATTGTAACAGCCTCTATCTAAATCTGCCTGCCTCTACCCTCTGCAACTTATCTAGAACAGGACTGCAAGACTTGTACTAGGCCTCAAGCTGAGGGATTGTATCTCTCCAGGACTGAAATCTCTGCACTGGCTCCCAGTGGCTGCAAGCATTAAGTTCAAAACCCTCTGCATTCTCCACAATGCCTTCTGGGGCTGCAATACCTTCAACTCTCTCTTCCTAAATATCTTCCTTCTCGAGCTCTTCGCTCATCAGCCTCCAACTCCCTCACGGTCAATCGCTTCTCCAAGCAACGAGTTGGTGGTAGATCTCTCTCTTCGGCAGGTGCCATCCTTTGGAACAGCCTTCCTGCCTCCCTGAAACTCAAGGAGAACCATGTCAGCTTCCGGAAGCACCTCAAAACCTTACTATTTGCTTCTGCCTTCTCTCCCCCTCTCCCCTGCTGAATTCCTGGCTGATACTGCACTGGTTACCTGGCCACCCTCCTGATCTCGGGCCCAGGCCCCGCCAGTTGCACACCTGCACTGCCTCCCTGGCAACCCCTGAACCTAGGGACTGTTTTCTGTATCCCTTACAGTCCCCCCACAAGCACTTATGTTTGCACTTACCTCACACTTTACACCTTTCTGGCCGTTTTTACTATCTTATTTATTCTATTATCCCAAGCACTGCACTTTCCCCTCTCCCATCCCCCTCGCACTTTGCCCTTTCCCCCTTCCCATGCATTTGCACGATCTGAATGACACCTGGCGTAGTAGGATCGCTGTCTGTCTTCCCGTGTTCCCCCTCCCTTGCCTCGTCGCCCCTTGAAAAACTTGTGGATAGGCGCGCTATAAATGTCATATCCTATCATATCGTATCATATCATATCATACTATGACCGTTAAACTATTTGTTCTCTCTAGAATGGCAATACAGTCTCCAAATATGGGTGGTATTTCGAGGGATGTAAGGTTCAGTATTATTCATAAGGATTCAACTAGCCTGCATCCGTTCCAGCATGTTGTTTTAAACAATAGTACTGTTTCTTGTTTTTTCCTCTACCCTACTGCTGCCACTAAATCTGAGTGTCATCAGCATATTGTTTAAAGTCAAGCATGTGACCACTAAAGAGGGGAAACAGGGGGCATCGCATGGACTCCAAGAGGAAGGTTGGGATTGAAAAGGCTTATAGCACTGAAGTGACAGACCACCCACTCTACCCATCAATATTTCAAAGGCTGAAGACAGATGCATCAAAGCCACCCCTGCCGATGGCTTCTGTGATTGTAAGTGTGGAAGGATTCTAACTGTATAGAAGGAGGATTCATTTGTATGCAGATATTCCTTTGAAATACAACAAACAGATTGTACATCGATGTAATAGCTAATCCTGAAGCTGGGCAAATGTTTGCCTAGTCATCTAACCTTGCTAGAGCTTGTTCACCAGGGCCATTGTCTGAACCCCCTCCCCACCCCTTTTGAATAGGAGATTATCTCATGGACGCATTCTCTAAGCATCGTTGTTTTGTTCAACAGCATCCAGCCTGTTGTAGGGTTCACCAATGCTGAAGTAGGGTTCAAATACACAACAACATTCTATATACAGGTTTAAAATTGATATGCAAAGGTCATAGACATTCCATTTAGCCTCCAAAAGTAAAACTGCTGCTTTGATTCAAAGTTATGTCGGAAACAATGAAGGGAGTCCTTTCGAAGCGTGAGGACGAGTATGGGTACAGGTTTACACTGAAAGTGCCACACCATCCTCAACAGTCAAGCGATTGAAGTATGAATTGTATAATGCTGACTCATGATGAATTGCATGCAAAGGAATTGAAGAAGTTCTCTTTTGAAATTGTTCTAAATTAACAGCAAAAAATCATTTAATGTTAAACCTGCCACTAGTCCTAGTGGACCAGTAAGAAGGAGAGATAATTAAATTAACAGAGTGACTGAAGAAAATATTAATCTATGAATGGCCAACATAGTCAGCAATCCAGGATGGACGGTTTAGGGGCAAAACACCCACATTGGAAACAGGATGCGGCTGTGCAAAGTGGGTATTATCCCTATCCTACAACTAGAAACTGGAGGACTCCAGCATGGACCACCTTATAAATTAACAATAATAAAAGTTGATAAATGCCCTTGCAAGGTCTTAGTGGGCATCATAAGCTCCAAAGTACACCAAGAAGAGGTGATATTTGGGTGGCTCTGGTTCCTGGCAATGCAGGCTTCTTTTGTGAATTCTTATTCATGAGTGTGCTGGTGTCCATTGACAGTTCACTGGTTGGACCACCTAGCTGCTGAGGGGTACTGGAACTTGAAGTGAGCCAAGTGATGATAACCCCTCTATGCTTAGCAGTGATATCATCCTGTGGAAATTATCACGCATTCTGAAGTCCAGTGACCTGGAATCTGCAGTTCCTTGGCATGATCTGGATTGACTAAAATGTGCACATCATAGGAGTGGCCATGCCAAAGGTGGTAAATAAGGATCTCCTTCTAATTCTAGTACTCCTGTTCTTCTAGGCTCGTTGGATGAAGTTAACATCCATCTGTGACAAAATGACTGATGCTCTTCACGAGTACACAGATGCGTATTGGCTAATGTGTTTACTCAGCCCACACTGCCACTAAACCAACAGTGATCCCAGTCATAATTGAAAAGGCTATACTCGTCAGGAAGCATGTGAGCTGGGTCATATGCAACCCAAAAAACAATAGTATGGTTATACCTGATTAAACTAATGTCTAACCATGGTTTTATAAAAATATGACCTTTACTTAAAATTACAAAAAGCACAAACCAAATAAAAACCTTAATGACCTATCCCTTTAAGGATAAATGCAGAGAAAGCAGACTTTAAAATAAAGGGTCACTGTGGGTTTATTAAGAGGGCTGCTGATGCACAGATGTTAGCAGAACAATGGCAACGTTTATGGATATGTCTTTCATAAGCTAAAGAAGGTGGGCTTAAAAGTCCCCAAGGTCCTTTAAGCCAATGCCTCTTCAAATATATTTGGTATCTTGCCTTTGAAGCCCACCAGAATAAAACTGTCCTTCTGAGAGTTTTACTGCTTTTCAGCTGTCAATATGGTCCAGAGGTATATTCCCTCTATTCTGGGATACTATAACTCCACCCACTTTCTCTGTTTGTCTACAGAAAAAGGTCTCCAATAATCAGCATCCATAAAGGAAAGAGCTTCCTGGATAAATCCCAGATGGTGTTTAGGTGAAATTCAGTCCAGAAAAAATGAATGTACACCCAGCCCTGTCAGAGGGTATTGCCCATCAGGATTACAATTAAAAGACATCAATGACTTGTTGCTGTATAACTGTATAATCTCGGAAATCACTATGTCAAAACATGCATAGCTTATCTTTAGATGTTATCCTGCCACCGGGACCCAAGGACACACAGATTTAACTTTGGGAAAGGTGTGCCTCTGATTACAGAGGCACCAACTGCTGAGAATGTTGGCTCCATCAGAACTTCATTTAGGTTTGTACATGTTATCTTTGGTGTGTCCTTTTGCCACTGCACGGCAATTGCTGGGGGTTGGCAGAAAACTGTTGTTAGCATAGGTACCTTTTAGTTTTGACATGGAAAATGTATGATGGTTTGTCTGTTTGGCAGAGCTTACCTTCATCTTTATATTAAATAAATATCAAAACGAGTCAGGCTGTTACTGCCTTCATAGGTGGCATTCTGTCACAGCATTATCTACAAACAATTGTTAGAACTTTGCAGTTGAGTGAGATCTCTGTTTGTGGTACATTGCCATGGTGCCCTTCTTTGCTGAAGTATTACGAATCTGATGCCCAGACCCAGCTGGATGCCTCCCAGACATTTTTAGGAACATTCTATATATACCTCATCTTGAAAGGTATGTGTTAAACTCATAAATCCCAAGAATCTGTTTGAAATATGCATTCAGGGATGGTGCTGGTAGCTTAAAACCCATCTCTCGATTGACTTTGGTTTCATTTAGAGGATCCATGGAATGAATGCAACGATCCTAGTCTTTGTCTGTCTCTGTTGGAAAACATGTGCTCCCTGTGAACAGGGCTGAAACAATATAAAATGTCCTTTAGACTTGAACTGATGACATGAATGCTACCAGAAATTTACTAAAGGACAATGGAGTTCTGGTGAAGAGAGCTCAGGCTAGACATAACAAAAATAGAAGCATTAGGTAGAAACTAATAGCTATATTCCTAGTTAAAAGGAACTGAACGATTTTATTTGAGTGCATCGTTCAAGGATATCTTCTCCTGGCTGGTGTCAGAACTGCACTCCCAGGGAATGAAAATCAATCATATCTACATATTAGGTCTACTCAGATGTGCTAACTGCTAAGGGCAGTTATACTTTCTGCTTAAACTGCACTCATTCACAGTGAATAGTCAGATCTGTCAAGCATCTTAAGAGAAGGAAACCGCCTTTTTCCAAATGACCTCTCGATAGTGAAAATATTAAGATCATGCTTCATGCAGCGAATAACATAGCAACTGGAAGAGAAAGGTATCTAGTACAAATGGACCTCCCTATTAGTATCATTTTTGAATGGGGAGGTGCCCATTATCATTGGTGTTATTTGGTGGTCATAAGAGGGGCTGGAAAGCTGGGGGTGGAATAAAGATGATAAGGAGCTGTTTTTCTAGGTGAACAAACTGGAGGCGGGTGGCCGACCAGTCCACGGACACTGCGTTAGTCAGCGGACAGCGCTGAGAACGAACAGTTTGGAAAACACATTTCGTGTTATTTGGTGGTAGAAAGAGGGGCAGGAAAAGGTGGGGGAATGGAATATAGTTCATATGGAGGTGTTTTTATAGGTGAAAAAAGGGCATGCAGATGTCGCTGAGTCTGCGGTAAATGTTGGTGTCCGCGGACATCATTTGCATGGCAGGGGGTTCTGGGTGAGTTTTGTTATTTGAAGGTGAATTGGTAGTACTACTTATATGGTTTAATTATATTGTGGTGGTTGTGGCCACTGGCCACACACACTATAGTAATATGTGTATAGAAATCATAGGTACTGTACGGGTAGTATACAGTATTTGTAATATGGTGGAATGATATCATTGAAGTATATATAGTATTTATGATTGTAGTACGATTCAGGATAGTGATTATGGAATATGTATTTGTTTATACTTGGTATGGTTACATAGTCCGTACAGTAATAAAGAGGGAATCTCTGGATCTTTTTCTGTGGAAAAAAACAGTGTCATTTGTTAAGCAGGATAGATTAAAAACTTCAATTGCATAACATTTTACATATACTTCTACTTTGTTTGACCCTCATAAACAGTGCATTCTATGTATCATGTTTGGTATAACATTAGTGTGTGCTACACTGTTGTTGTATTGACATGAAATAATCATTGTGTCATTGGGAAACAAAATCCATAGAGGATTAAAAACAAACTATTATAATAATGTGACTAAGTATGAGAGTATGTTCGTTTGAAGTGCGTTGTAATTGACGGAATGATTAAAGTAGTTAGAAACCTCTTGGTATATTCTAACTATATTAGACTTTACAAGACGTTTTGTAGTAACAAGAATTGTGATGGTATTTTTGAATTGTATTGCAATGAAGGGTATTTTTGAAGTAGTCAGATACCTGTTGACTTATTCTAATTATTAATTGTGCTACAGTTTAGTGAGTACAATTGGTTTGAAGAAATATTAAGTAGTCATTTGTTAGATTTGCTGGGAACCTTTGTTTTGGAGTAACAGAGGTGCCATTACATTCAAACCAACCACTTATATTTTTCACATTTGCAGTATAGTGACCTGAAGTGGTTGTGGCACCATTGTGGTATATTATGCCTAGTGTTGTGAAGGTTTTTTTAAGCAGGATATACTTGCCATGTGTAAAGCTAATGAGTTTACAGTTATTTTTTGTACCATCTGCATTGGACCTTAGAAGCATTAGTATGACATATTGGCTATGTAAGTTTATTTTTCTGGTTTCCAGTACTTGTAGTAAGTACATAAGGAATTCTTGTGTTTATGGTACATTTTACAATTCCTGCACAGTAGTCCTATTCATGCCATATACCTGAGACACTGTCAGGATTATTGGTGGCATTTCTATGAAAGACGAGCATTTGCAAACACAACTGATCTGAGCCGTTTAAGTAATGTTGTAAACAATTGGTGGCAATTGGAATAGAAGATTGTTACATTTGCAATTTACTCCAGTTGTGTTAAATGAACCAGAGAGTTGTGCCTCTGCATCGATTTATGGGCCTGCAGTTGTTTTTTGAGAAGAGATGTTTGTCTTTTTGTCTTCTGATAGTCATGCAGTTATTTCATGGTGGTAATGTCTCTTGTGGTAATTCCTTGGGAATTTTCTTTTTTTAAATATTTGTGAGACTAACTTCAGAATATAACCTAACAACTTTTGTTTTTACTGGGGTACCTATTTGCATAAGTTACTGGACTTGATACACTCAGTGGGGTAACTACTATTTACGCACATCACAGCATTTTATGTACAATGCCACTTTATGCCCTGGTGGCCGAAATGCAAAACATATGGATCACTTAATAAACAAATAATTGTATACACACACGCCTGGCACTCCTAAAAACTCCCTTATCAGAAAACAATCTAATTCAGATTTTACCACATGGGGCAGTATGAATTACTGCCTATGGTAAAATAAACCTATCATCTGTTGGACCTCAGTTTATAATAAGAGCACAACCCAGTTCATTTTCAAACCTTATGGTTTTTGTAGAATGTTAAAATTCAATGCTGTTCAGACAGTTGCATGATGCAATACAAGTTACTTGGACATGAGAAAGTAAAAATGCATTTCATTGGAGTGTTTGCATATATAAAATAGCCTTTCAAATAATAAGTTTCATTTACACACTTGTTGCCAGCTGTCCAGCCATGCTTGGCAGGCAACCTTGAACTGTTAGCATATAGGAGCCTGTCGTCTACCAAAATGAATTTTGTAAACAGAGCCCACGTAACATGGGAAATCATAAATGCTGTTAAACAGAAACAACAATCTATTGTGATTATAACCTGTAAGTATTTCCAGACACACTTCTCGCACCTCATTTAACAGTATATTCACGTAGATCTGATGGCGATACTTCTGTCCCAGCTTGGCATGGAACCCGGGGGCACGTAGATAAGCCCAGTAAACCGCCCTCAGCTCTGAGACTGTCTACCTGCCACTGTCCGCGTGGATGATCTCATGGTGAATTTTTCATTCATAGAGGTAAGGTGTCTTCATCTAGTTGAGCTTCATTGTATTGTTTCAAATTTACATTTTGTATACTACTTTTATTTGCTTTGAATGCAGCTTCAAATGAGTCACAATTACCTAATAATTCTTCTTCTTTTCTCCAAGGTTTAAAAAGTTGCAATGGGGCCATGTAATACATTTCTCTATGTTGCAGAGATATAAATGATGAATTTATATGATTAATTAGGCTGGGTTTGGTAAGTTTCACTAGGATTCCTTCACAGGTTGAGACTGAATATTTGCCAGTTGTCTCATTTGGTGTGACATTGTTTTGTAGGGGTACCTTTGGGCTATGTCATACCTGCACATATTTTCCAAAGAGGTAATTCTTTTTGGGTTGTATGTGTCAATTACATTGTTCTGGCTCTTGGGATCATTTATCTCTATTGTTTCTATCTCTTGGTAGGATTTTAATACTCTTTTTTGGGATCAAGCTGGACTAAGGTTTAGCCAGACTCTGGGCCTCATCACGAGTTTGGCGGTAACCCCTAAATATGGTGGTAGCACTATTACCACCGCATTTAAGGGTCTGCCAAATCATGCCCTTGGCTGATTTTCCAACAGCTCTGAGCTGGGGGGAAAATCTGCTGAAAATTTGCCAATTTTCAGTGCTATTACCGCTGGCAGAAATCCGCCAGCAGTAATAGCATGAAAAATCCCCCTTGGGCCCAATGAGGAATGAGGAATTCCCGAATGGGCCCAATGAGGAACGGGCACTAACCGTTCCGCCAAACCCGTGATCCAGCTGTAATAGCGCTAGGCGGTTTGGCGCTAGGGCTAATAGCGCTGGCGGTAATCGTTACCGCCCAACTCGTGATGAGGCCCAATGTGTTCAGATTTGTCATATAAGGCTGTCCCTGTTAAATGGTCCGCAGCATCGTAGTACACACATTTTCTATAGGAGAGCATTTTTATACCGAAGCTGTACACTTTTTGTGACAGTGTTTTTTGTCAGATGATATGTCATTGCAGAGGTCTTTAGCTTTATTTTCTCAGCTTTGGTGAAATAGGATGTGACATATCTTCCAACTGCAGTGGAATTGTCTGCAATGTATTGTATGTCTATGTTTGCATTCCACAAGATGGCACTGATTGATTGTAATCATTGATATACTTGGATGTGTCATCCCTTTTAGTGTTGTATGTGTTTTTAGGGGATTTGCCTTTTACACTGTGTCGAACAGAAGGCATCAAGCTATTTACTTGTCCTTTTTTGCAAAGTGGTCTAGGGAAGCCAAAGCGACATTTGGTATAGCATGTACCTTTGTTTTTATATCTTAACCTGCAATATTTGCCAAACCTATGTTTTGGCAGCACAAGATTTGTGTACATAGGTCACTATGTATGGTTTCAGAAGGGATGTTGCAGGTAAAGTATTTTTCAATGAACTGTAAAACAGTTCCATCACTGTCATGGCTAAATTGGGGAGCATCTTTTATCCACAAAAGAATGTGGATGTGCGGTGCTCCTCTGGATTGATATTCTTTTCTCCAAAAGAAGTGTTGCACTTTTCCGAGTGGAGGGGTAGTTTTATTGCAGATGAAGTGCACCATGGCAATGAAGCAAAGGTGAAAGTACCTTGATACATTGACTGCGTCAAGAAAACCTGGTGTTTTTTAAATTTCTTTTTTTTTTTAATGAGAACATACAATATTTCAAACGCAAGACATTAAGGGGATTACCCTCTCGACAAAGAAAATAAATAACATGTTCTAGTACGTCCCCAACTCTTCCCACCCCCAAACCCGATACAGTCAGTGATGCATTCGGTTACTAGTAGATGAGCCATGCTCTCAGAAATAATTCTTGGGTCAGGTGGGTCATCGCTGCTCCCCATAATTCAGAATTGTCATTAAGGCGCTCGCCTCTCGACTCTGTATATATCGACCCGGTTGGATCAATCCCCTTTTTGCTCATCCCTCTCCCCCCTACTGGAACACAGAGTAGAAAAGTATCCATTCAGTTTCAACTAGCGCACTGCTCCCATGTAACACGGCCAACATCTTTTCCACTAAATATATGTTTTAAGCCATGGCCAACCATTCTTGTACTGTTGGGAGGTGTTCCCTTTTCCAATGTGTGGCTCTGTGGGCCCGCACTGCCAGCAGGAGAAAGTGGGCTAAGTGTGAAGTTACCCACCAGTCCTCCGCCCTTCTCTCCAGCGCAAACAACACAAGCAGTGGGTCCAGTACATAGTTCCCCCCCCAGAATCCCAGATTCTGCACAGTACCTCCGACCAGAAGAACTGAACCCTGGGACAGGCCCACCACATGTGCCAGTAATCAGCTCTAGCCCCGCATCCATGCCAGCAATGCAGCTTCACCATCTGGAACATCTTGGACAGGCGGACAGGGTCGTATTGCCACCAGTGAAGACGTTTTATGGCATGCAACGTATACTGGCATGAGATGGAGGTCTTAAAGGCTCGCCTGCACATTTGTTGCCATGGACTATCCCCCGGTTCGATGCCCAGGTCCCTTTCGCATAAGAGTGGAGAGTCTATGTGGCCCCCCTCTCTGGTTCCAACAGTGCACCATAGAGACGTGAGATAAGTCCCTTCATGCCTGCATATTCATCTAGTACCTTCTCCACTGGTGTGAGTTCCTTCTGAATGAGTTCCTTCCACTTGTCTGCAATAAGAACTTCCTTGAGTCTCAGGTACAGGAGGACTGACAGTTTCCCTATCCCCAGGGCTTCCTTGAATTTTTGGATACTGATGAATTCCCCATTTTTGACCAGTTGGCCCACCCTCGCCAATCCTGCTTCGAACCATGACTGGTAACATTCTACTTCTGGTATCTCGTCCCTAACTAGAGGTGCCCAGATGTGGCTCAACAGGGAGAGCCATGTGGTGATCCCGGAGCCCCACCTCCCCTTAGCCATGATTTCCCAATGTATTCCGAGTGTCAGGTGCTCTCTAATGCATTTTGGGAGGTGGTGCACTGGAACCCAGAGCCACTCCCCCACTGTCATCGGGAGCAAGTGCTGGATCTCTAGGAAGACCCACTGCTTGTCTGGGCCTTCTCATAGGTGTGGGATCAGAGCTTTTAACTGTCCCGCCCTATAGTAGGTTGGCAGATCTGGCAGTCCCACTCCCCCCCCTATCCTTGGGCAGGATAAGTGTGTTATAGTTCACCCTGGGCTTCCGGCCCTGCCGAAGGAATCGCGTGATGCGCCGCCTGGTTTCTTTCAAATGTTCTACTGGAGCACTAATTGGGAGCATCTGGAACAGATACAAAACCCTTGGGTGGAGGTTCTTCTATCTATCATGCAGCAAGCCCATTCACAATAGCTGTCCCTTTCCACATGTCACTAAGTCAGAGGATACCGTTTAAAGAGAGGAGAGTAGTTGGCCTTGCTCAGTTCCTTGTCCGGGCAGACCAGGTTAATACCCAGGATTTTCACCAGTTCCTCTACATTCCTGGCCTCATCTGCAGAGAATAGGAAAACCACTGATTTGGTTGTATTCATCTTGAACCCTGTAAACCATATTCCCCAATCACCTCTAGGGCCGCCGGGTATGGACCGAGCAGGTTGTCTCAGGTGGAGCATTACGTCATCCGTGTAAAGGCCAAGCTTAAATTCCTTGTTACCCACCCTGATGCCCGTCACTTGCAGCTCTCCCATCAGGTATAAGGCCAGGATTTCCATGGTCAGGGCGAAGAGCAGGGGCGACAAAGGGCACTCCTGTCTTGTGACCCTCTGTAAGGGAAAGGACCGTGACGGAGGCCCCTTAACCATAACTCTCGCTGAGGTGCTATCATATATAGCCAGGACACCCCCTGTAGCCCCTCTCCAAAACCAAATTTCCTAAGCTCCCCATGGAGGAAGTCCCAATCTACCAAATCGAAGGCCTTCTCTGTGTCGATGGCCACCAGTACTGGGTCCCCCCGCTACTGTTCTCATGAGATAAAGGGTCTTGCAGAGTGTATCTGCCCCCTGTCTCCCCTGGATGAACCTCACCTGATCAGAGTGAATGAGTTTTGGCATTAGGCTCTGCATTCTTGTGGCCAGTATCCTCGTAAATAATTTGGCGTCCACATTGAGCAGGGAGATAGGCCTGTATGATTTACAATCTGTGGGCTCTTTGCCCTCCTTGGGGATGACTGTGATCAGCACCCTCTCAAAGGATGGGGGAGCCCTGCCCGTGGCCATAATGCTAGTAAACAGGGCCGCTAGGTGCCATGCAAGGGGTTCCGCGAACGTCTTGTAGAACCCTGCCGTGTATCCTTCCTCACAGGGAGCCTTCCCCAGCTTTAGACCCGATATTGCGCTAAGGACTTCCTCATGAGAGATTGGCCTGTCGAGGGCCAAGCTTTCCCCTTCCCCGAGTTTTGGGAGTGGGACATCCTGCAGGTACTTTACAAGCTGGGCCTCGTCCGGAGTTCCCTCCTTTCCATAGAGTGTTTAGTAAAATGCTGCAAAACCCCCTATGACCTCCCCCGGATCGGAGAACCTCTGTCCACCCTCCCCTTGAACCCAGCCACCCATCTATCAGCTCTCTGGCCCCTGAGTTTGGCAGATTGTATCTCCTTCATAGATGAAGCTCCCCAGGTGCTTACCTTTGTCTGAGACCTCCATTTTCTCTCTATACCTGAGAAAGTGCACCACTATGGACGTCGGGCCCCTGCCTCCTCCTCCGCCTCCTCTGTGTGGTCTCTCCAGTTGCATTTCTTTGCCCCCCTCGAGTGCGAACAGTTGGTTAATCAGGCCCTGCACCTTCCATCCGACTTCCGCAGCCGATTCACTGTTCCGTTAGCTCACTCAGAGGATTCTCAGATTATTACGCCTCTCCCTGTTTTCCAGGTCATCGACCTTCAGGAGCATCTCTTCCTCCCTGAGTTCCAGATCTGCTATTCTCGCCTCGTACTTCACATCAAGAACGTCCATTTTCAGGTGATTGTGTTCAAGCCCTTCAATTTTGTCCTCAATTTTATCCACCCTGCCTTTGAGGTCACAAATGGTGGCCTTTATGTCTGTTCTGATGGCCTTAATCTCCTTAAACAAGTCTTTGATATTGTCTCTGGTCAGGGCTGGGGCAGGGGCGGAGGCGCCTTCTCCCAGCTCCATTTTGTGTGCGGCAAGGGGTGGTGTCTCTTGGATCTCTTGCGGGGGTCTCCTGAATCGTTGCAAGGATAGACTCACAGCTTGGATACCCTCCTTCCTGGCGGGCTGGCTTTGTACGTCCTCCAGTGTGGTGCCTCGGTGTGGTGCACTGATGTTGTTCTGCATCTCCCCAGTTAGGATGCCATCTGAGGTGCTTTGGCCTAGTTTGAGTGGTCCAACCTGGCTTCTGGTGTCTGTCCCCCTTTGTGGTTATGGTTTGGCGTGCGAGTAGAAGGATAGTGTCTGTCAATTGTTTGACTATGGAGGGCCTTTCCCTGCGAGAGCTCTTCCCCCTGCATCGTGCCATGAGGTGCCCTAGGTGGGGGGTATCTCTGGAACCCCTACCCCTTCTCGTGGGATCCCAAGTGCAGCGGGGGGTCCCCCCAGTTTGCCCGGCGGTGTGTGTCAGTTAAGCTTCTCTGGAGGAGGGTCTGCCCTTCACACCAGTTACATTGAGGCCTCTGCTAGGCCTCAAGGCTCCTTGGTTTGTTGGGACACATCCCAGGGGGGCGAGTGCATCAGCCTTTGGGGGTTTCCTCTGTGCCCAATGCCCCTCTCCCAGTCACGTAGCGTCTATTCAGAACCCTTGTCCATGAGATCCGTTGGAGGCACGTGCCGGGGTATGGTCCCTCGTCCTCCGGCGGGGCATGCTGGGGCCTGATTATGTGAACCTACTACCTTCCTCTACTAGCCCTGTGGTCCTCATCAGTCACCTCTGAGCAAGTGCTTAGACCTGTCGAGTTTTCGGTGATGTCCCTGCGAGTGAGGCTGCCCACAGGCGTGTTGCAAGGAATGGTGTCAGTCTTGTGCTGTGGCATTGGGGCCCTGTGCTTCTTCCTAGGTTTCTGGGGAGGTCTTTATGGTGGACGTCTGGTTTCAAGGCGCCTACAGGCTTTGGCATGTCTAGGTGGTGTTCTTCATGGTGAGATTCGGAGAGGGGGTGTCCCCTTTGGTGCCCCGGGGTAGGTGCCCCCACTGGTCTCAGCTGGAGCGGACCCAAGCGGTCTCCCCTCCTGGTGTTTTTATATCAATTCCCTCTTTATTTTGGTTTGCAGTTCGTAAGAAATCATGCAAGTCATCCCCTGTGTATTCTGCACAACATAAAGTAACAAACATGTGGGTGGGCCTAGGTTCCTTAACATTCAAGTACATCATTGTATCTTGGGAACTAGTATTGCTTTTTTTTTTTGTTACTCACATGTTTGCCAAGATGTGTGATACTTGACTTAAAAACGCAATCTTTGTCTTTAATATTTTGAAGCAGTTGGGTAGCAGACATGTTTGGAAAATTAGAGCCTGTTTTTAATGTGTGTGCAACTCCATTACAGAGTTGCTAGTTCACTTCCAAACAGGCGCTGGAAAATGGTTCTACATTTTGTCTGAATCTGGGGTATTCCAAATACATTCGTAAAGAGCGATATTCAGATGCACTAATTTGTGTGGATCTTTCATCATATCTTGCTCTTTTCCCTGTAGGAAAGAGTAGAGGAAAGGAACGTTCTTCAATACTTTGTTCACATATGCTTATTCCGTGTCCTTTAGCCTGGCTCATTTGACATGTGTCGAAGTGTATCTTCAATGATGTCTTTGGAGTGTACAGGGTGAATTGTATACTGGTCTAAAATATTGGCTGCAGTAACAGGATCTACACGTTCAAAGTGCCGAGTTGCTAGTGAATCTTGAATTATTCGAGAGGTTTCTCTTTAGTTTTCCTCCATGTTTATATCTTTGTAGAATTCATTGCTTTCTTTCAGATAGTGTAGGGCTTATATAACTTTGTTTAAGTTGAATAGTTGTTGCCAATTCCTTTTGTCTTGTGCAACATTAACCAGTACAATCAAAGATTGATATATTGGCCTTTGTACTCCTAGAATGTCTACATTTTCTTCAAGATCTAATGGCAAATATACTACTTTGCCACAGATGCCTTTCAATAATTCAGATTTAGGCAATGTGGCTGTTTTCGGTTGAAGGTGTATTATAGCTTGAAATTGGTGTATTGTTTTGATTATAATGCTCTCATACAAGTTAGGTTGTTGGAGAGTCTGAAAGTGGGATTTTTTATCAGTATTGGCATTTGGTTATTGTCAAGCTTTGTATTGTAGAACGTGCAAACTATTGAGGGGTCAGTTATTTTGTATTTACTTTCTGCTGTTAGATATAAAGCTAATTGGAACCATTGGGATACCTCATTGTCCTCTTCTTTGTAGGCCATATCTACTATTTGTGTGCTCTTTTTATAAAAGGTTCTGCGACAACAGACACATACTTTGTCTGGTATTTCAGCTTTGCTATTTCTTTTTTGTTTGTTTTTGTTAGTAGATTGGTGTTTTTTTTAAATTACTGAATTTTCTAAGTGCACTTCAGTTCCAAAGTATTTATTTTGGATGTGCTCTATTTCTCATTGGCCATATAGGAGAATGCTTTTTTACATTTTGCAGTACTACAGCAGGACGATTAGCATAGTATCATCTATGCACATGATTCTGTATAGCAGAATGCTGTGTTGCTCACATTTTGAGGTGGTGGTAGGTGCTTTTGCAGGCAGTTCCTGAAATGAAGGCTAACAAATGTCCTTGAAGTACATTGTGGCTGCGCACTGGACAAGAGTCCATGGCTTGTAAAGTTTTGATTTTAGTTTTGTCTTTTAGTTTCAAATAGGGATTGAGGAATTGTCAAAGATTGAAAGGATTGTTGATGTACATTACACATTGAGCTGCATGTCCATGTATACACTGGGTGGTTTGTTTGGTTGAAAGGAATATTTGGTTGAAAGTTTGCTGCAGATGTTTTTTCTATAAGGGTTTCCTTTGCCACACTGGTGTTGCCTACCATTTCATACCCTCGGCCATTAGTATCTATGACAATTGTGTTGTTGTGCTCTTGTTTACAAGCCTCTTCATTGAAATATGGTTCTGTGCTGCTTGTGTGAATCCACTCACCTTCACATACGTTTGAAAAGGTATCTATATTGACATCAGGCATGTTTAGAAGTACTTTTTGTAATTCATTGATTAATTTAGTTAGTGTTTCCATTCTGTTTAAAATCAATATAAACAGTGTTCTCTTTAGTAGAAATGGACTATCAATTAGAGCTTCGAGGATTAGTCTTCTGAGATAGTTTTAAAGGGTAGATTGTGTGTTTATAAGATTGTGAAGAATTCTACAGTGGAAACTTTTTCATTAAGAAATGTTTTTGAAATGCTTTACAGTGGCTAGTTTAACATTGGTAGATATAGTGTTAAGTTCATTAGTAGGTCTGCTTTTGTTTGTACATCTTTTTGAATTTTAGTTTTTGGAAGGGGGCTGAACTTTTTTTAAAGGCCGCTGGTTTCGTTTTGATGAGGAGGTTACTAGCCATTTTGTTTTAATGTTTGCTTGCTTGCTTTTTTCCTATCTGCTTTAAATTTTCTTTGTTTTCTATGGAGTTGCTTTTTAGCAGGCATTTTGCTCTGTCTGTTGGGAAAAATTGAAGTTTGGGTTTGAAAGTTGTGGAATGTATGTGCATGTATAGTTCATGGGTGTGTGTTTCTAAAGATGAATAGAGTGCTGTGTGATTGTGTAGTGGGATGATGTGTAGTTGGGAAGGTTGTAAGAGGAGTAAGAGTGTGTGTAGGTGTGATGGGCTTCGGTTAGTGAGCAATGGAGTTGTGTGTTTGCATAAGTAGGGATTGTGAGAAACCTGAATGTGTCTCCCTAGCTAGACCCCGGGGATCTGTCATCCAGGTGTCCATGACATGGGCAACACTATTTGATCCAGTTCCTGAACGTGGACCAGTGAGGGAGGATTGTCTGGATGGGGGGTCCTCAGGGAGTGGGAGTCGGACACTGGGTGAGATACGGTATCCCCCTTCCTTTAACCCCCGTTGCCTATCCTCTCACGTAGGACATTCCAAATCAGTGCCCCAACCCTTTTCAACACACACACTTTCCCACAATACAAAAGATAACGGAGTAAGACTAGAGCCATTTACCTGACATGTCCCAAAACAAGGGTCAGGCAAAGTCAGGCAATTGATCAGAATCACACACACCTGACAGCTCTTTCCCTTCCCCACAGGGATAACAGGTGGAGCCAGAGAGCACAGTATGAGCAAGGCAAGCATGTCAGAGAGCACATCAAGATGGTTAAGCAGGCACAGCAGTTCAAGCGAAGGAGAAAGGCAGCAGGAATTGAGAGGGTAGTGAGGAGAGAAGTGACCTTGCACTTTTCATGACAGGCCCACGGAACCTTTGTGGAAGAGAGCATAAGACAGCGAACAATAGCACAAGTGTCTTGCAGCAGATGGCAACGATACATGTGCCAAGCTTATGCCGATAATCAGTATCGACGGAAGCTCCCGTGCCCATGGTACCGGCCTTCAGGATAACCAATAGCCAATAGGTTCATCACAGCAGGTCAGTCGAAGGGAGAATTGATAGGAACCGGGCTGTGTTGATTGAGAAGTGCTAAGTGGCAAGTTTGAACTAAGCATGATGAACTGTGTAAAGAACTATAAAAAGAGTTAAGGTGAGGCCAGCTGCAGAGGGAAAACTGACACCATGTGGCAGCTAATTCAAGAGACTCTGGGCGATCCCCATCTGAGCGAAAACTGCGGGTACCAAAAAGCCGTAGGAGAGTCGCTGAAAGAGGCCATAGTGGTCAAACAGGAAGTCTGGTAAAATCCCTGTACAATGAAAAGGCTTTGCTCTACAAACTAAGGGAAAAAAAGGTAAGTGAATCTCACAGTGAGAAGAAACAAGGGACGCAAATCCCAAAAGGAGCAAAGTCTAATGTTGTTAAACAGTGTGTTTGGAACTGTTAAATAAGACATTACAATTTGTGGAATACAATTGAGAAGGGTCAGCACCCAGAAGAGGGGGGCTGAGGGGTGAACCCATCACCCAGCGAACATTGGAAACAAACTTCAACCAGACTTGGCCATCAATGGCACTGATAGCTGAAAGCTCGAGAGTGAGTCCTGAGAGCTGCCATTGGAATTGTTGTCTCATGCTGGAGAAGCCAGAGACTGTGCGGTGCTTCAAACACCCATCCTACCCCGTGCAAAACATGGCAAAGGGAAACCCAAGCTATCGCATCTTGACATATTATTTGAGAACACTTCTTTCTTTTCTTGAAATCTATCCCACACCCCCTTTTTGTATTAGTTGTGATGTTTGGCAATAGGTGTGTTATTACAGGCCCTTTGATTTGACACAACACAGCTAGGACCGCCTTATTTTTCATTTGATGCTTGATGCTTGCTCACATCTTAGACTTAGCTTTATATTAGGCATTTTTCCAACATGCATACAGTATTTCATTGTTCAATAAACACTCTTAAACTGTGATCACTTGAGTCTGTCTTAGTTGTTGCCACCATGAGTTTGTCACATATGGTGTCAGAGGTGGGATGCTACTCAATTAAAACAAATTGGGGATCCATACAATTTCAAAAACTTAGTCAGAGAACCTCCAACCCTTCCATTGCTACCGAGGAATCACTAGGGTTTGATATCTGTAGCAGTAGTGAAGCTATTATTCCCCATGGGAAAAGAGGAATTATTCCTATGGATTTTGTGTTGATTTCCCCTCCTGGGTGTTACATACGGTTAGCCCAAAATCTGGCTAGGCATGTTTGTTTTGGATAGACGTCTTAGCTGGCGTTATTGAGGCTGACTTCTGAGGAGATGTTAAGGTTCTCTTACAGAATCATGGTGAAGTCCGTTTTGAGATATTTCGGGGAGACCAAATTGCACAGGGAATTTTGGAGAGAGCTCTGTTCCCTCAATTCCAAGAAAGTGAATCAGATGAACCAGACAGAGATAACTTAGGCTTTGAAGAAGCTGATAAATCCCTACCATAGAAGAAAAGAAAGTAGAGAAACCCACCATCTATCCCGACCTAGCCTTTGCTCAGTGAAAGGACCCAGCCCTTGCTGAAGCTTTTTCACAAGCAATTCCTGAACAAGAAGGCCTATACTAGGAAAGTCCCTTTTCTTCTTAAAACTAGGGTTACTTTACAGAAAAGAAACCTCCTCTGAGGGGTTAATAAAAATTGAATTGTAATACCAAAAATTCACTGAAAGGTTGTGCTAGAGATCGCATATTTCCATCTGATGGAAGGACATTTGGGCAAAGCTAAAACCCAGGTGCAAATTAGTGGAAAGTTTTTACTGGCAGGGTATTCACGATGACATGAACACTTTCATACAAACATGCGAGATATGTCAAAAGACTTACACGCACGTTCCATTACCTGCCCCTCTGAACCCATTGCCAATTATGGAAGTCCCCTTCTCACAACTTCACATGGACATAATAGGACCTCTAGAAACATCTAAATTGGGTAACACGTATGTCCTGGTGATTGTTTTTCTATACAACCTGATACCTCAAGACATTTACGATGCGAAATAATACCGCTCAGAAAATCCTGCAATATCTACCGTATTTCTCTAGGGTTAGCTTTCGCAAAGAAACACTCACAGATCAGGGTTCAAATTTTATGTGTAAGCTTATGGCCAAAGTCAAAGAGCTACTCCATATTACCAATTTACAAACTTCTGTTTACCATCCCCAAACTAGTGGTGTAGTATAAAGAGTCAATAAGACCTTGAAACTAATTCTACGAAAATTGTAGACAAGAACGGGATGGACTGGGACCGATTGATCCCATGGGCACTATTTGCAGTGAGAAAACCCCACATGCTTCCACAGGGTTCTCTCCCTTTGAGCTACTCTCAAGAGATGTCCTGGACATGCTCTGGGAAATCCCGGAACAACGCAAGAGGTCCCCATTCCAATATCCCAAACAACCACTACAATGTGAGAACACATGAAATTTGTCCGGGATTTAGTTTGAACTCACATGTGAAAGGCCCAAATCCAGCAAAGGGCCAGTTACAACAAAAAGGTTAAGGTAATATCTTTTTCTATCAGACAGAAAGTACTGGTCCTCTTACCCACCTCAGAAAACAAACTTGCCTCCAAGTGGCATGGACCTTATGAGATAATAGAAAGAACGGGAACGTGCACGTTTAAAATAGCCCATTCAGACCAAAAACAGAAAGTCCACTTATATCATATTAACCTTCCAAATGAGTGGAAAGAAAACCCATCAGCTACCCATGTCAAAGTTCTAGCCTGCCTTGTCCCGAAGACATAGATAACTTTGACTTAATTACACCTGAGTTATCTAGCCAACAACGAGAAGATCTAAAGGATGTAATAGTTTAATTCCCTGATGTATTCTCAGAAAAACCGGGAAGAGTAAAAGGTACTTATCATTATGTTCAAACATCTAAAGGCAAAGTAGTTCATCTAAAACCTTATCGTCTACCAGAGGCGCGTAAAAAGATAGTGATCGAGGAAGTCAACAAAATGTTGAAGGCTAATATCATGGAACCTTCGTCAAGTCCATGGTGCTCCCCTATCATGTTGGTCACTAAACCTGACCAGTCCTGAAGATTCTGCATCGATTCTGCAGCGAACAATGCCATCTTGGATTTCAATGCCTATCCCATGCCACGCATTGATGACCTAATTGATAAAGTAGGAACAGCCGCCTCTCTATCTACCCTAGATTTAACAAAATGGTACTTGCAAGTCCCTGTATATGGGCCAGATAAGGAAAATACTGTGTTTTCAACACCAATAGGCATATTCCAGTTTAAGGTCCTCCTTTCAGCCTACACGGTGCACCAGCTGCGTTCCAACATCTTATGGATAACATCCTACAATCCTATTCAGACTTTTGTGGGGCTTACATTGACAATATCGTAATTCATAGTAAGACCTGGGAAGACCATCTTTTCCATCTTTTTACCATCATGAAAGTCCTTAGGAATGCTGGTCTAACTGAAAATCCAGATACATGCAGATTAGCTCAATCTGCCATGAAATATCTTGGCTTCTTCGTAGGGAACAAAACTGTACAGCCCCAATATGAAAAAGTAAAAGCCGTCTTGGATACTCCAACCCCCAAATCCAAAAGAGACATTGGAGCTTTCCTTGAAATAATAGGATATTACCATAGGTTTATCGCCAACTATTCGGATAAAACGGCGCAGTTGACCGATAAACTTAAAAATGCTGAACACCAGAAACTTTAGTGGAGTGAGGACGATGAGGTATGCTATAACATCTTAAAGCAAACACTATACCAAAACTCAATCCTAAAGGTAGTCGACTCCTTGAAGGGGTTTGTGTTACAGACGGATGCTTACCTTACAGGATTAGGAGCCGTTCTGTCAAAAATGTGCGATGGACTAGAACACCCCATACTATAAACCAGTCGCAAGTTATTCCCTCCTGAGAAAAATTACTCAGTTGTGGAACTAAACGCCCTAGCCACCAAGTGGTCCATCATCCATATCAGGTACTATCTACTAGGAAGAAAGTTCACTTTGGTTACTGACCACTCACCCTTAGTCTGGATTAGCTAAAGAAAACAGTCCAACCCTGAAGGTCATGCAATGGTTTCTAGAACTACAACCCTATTGCTTCATGGTGGAACACCGGAAAGGAAAAGACCAGGGAAAGTTGGATTTTTTTCCCCTGTTCCCCTATGTAACAAATGTGGCTACATCACATTGAGAAAGGGTATGTGAGAAACCTCAGGGTGTCTTCATAGCTAGTCCCGGGGGATCTGTCATGCATGTGGACAGGACACAGCCATCGCTATTGGATCCAGTTCCTGGAGCTGGACCAGTGAGGGAGCATCACCTGGATGGGTGGTCGTTGGGGAGTGTGAGTGGGACACTGACGGGTGAGGCACGTTCCCCCTTCCTTTAACACCTTTTCCCCATCCTCTTACGTAGGACATCCCAAACTGCTGCCCCCACCCTTTTCCAACACAAAAATCTTTGCACAACACAAAGGACTAAAGACTAACACTAGTGCGGTTTAACTGACATGTCCCAATACAGGGGTCAGGCAAAGTCAGGCAATTGATCAGAATTGCACATACCTGATGGCCCTTTCCCTTCCCCAAAGGGATAAAAGTGGAGCAAGAGAGCACAGTACGACCAAGGCAAGCATAGCAGACAGCACAACGAGGTGGTTAAGCAGGCGCTGCAGTTCAAGTGAAGGAGAAAGGCAGAAGGAATCGAGAGGGTGGTGAGGAGAGAAGTGACCTTGCCCTTTTCATGACAGGCTGCAAAACCTTCATGAAGAGAGCCTAAGACTGCGAACAATAGCACAAGTGTCTTACAGCAGATATCAAGGGGACAGAGGGAAAGCTTATGCTGATAAGAAGGATCAAGGGAAGCTCCCACTCCCGTTGTACCGGCCTTGACTCCAGGAAAACCAATAGCCAAGTGGTTCATCTAAGCTGGTGAGTCGAAGGGAGAATCGATAAGAACCGGGCTGTGTTGATTGAGAAGCGCTTAAATGCAAGTTTGAACCAAGTTTGATGAACTGTGTAAAGAACTGTAAAAAGTGTTAAGGGGAGGCCAGCTGCAGAGAAAAAACCAGCACCACGTGGTTGCAAATTCAAGAGACTCTGGCCGTTCTCCTCTGAGTGAAACTAAGGGGCCCAGAAGGCCATAGGAGAGTCGCTAAAAGAGATGAAAGTGGTCATAAGGGTGGCCTAGTAAATTCCCTGTACAATCCAAAGACTTTGATCCACAAATTAAGAGGAAGAAAGGGAAGTGAATCCCGCAGTGAGAAGAAACAAGGGAAGCAAATCTTAAGAAGGGCAAAGTCTAAATTCCCAAGAGACAGTGTGTTTGGAACTGTTTAAAAAGACATTAAGATTTGTGGAAAATAATTGAGAGGGGTCAGCACCCAGAAGAGGAGGACCCAGGGGTGAACCCATCACCCAGCGAACAATGGAAACAAACTTTTCATGTGTTCAAGGAACTTTCATTTTTGTATTTGAATACGTTAGGTCCTTGGAGGTAAGAAACTTTCAATGAAATGAGACTTGGCCATTGACGGCCCTGATAGCTGAAAGCTCATTAGTGTGTCCTGAGAGCTGCCATTGGAATTTTCGTCTCGAGCTGGAGAAGCCAGAGACTGTGCTGTGCTCCAAGCTACCATCAACCCTGTGCAAAAACGTAGGGAAGGGAGACCCAAGCTATCACACCCTGACATATTATTTGAGAAAACTATCCCAAACCCCCTTTTTGTATTAGTTGTGAGGTTTGGCAATGGGTTTCTTAGTATAGGCCCTTTGATTTGACACAACTAGGACTGCCTTATTTTTCATTTGCTGGTTGACGCTTGCTTGCATCTTAGATTTAAGTTTAGATTAGGCGTTTTTCCAACCTGCATACAACATTTCATTGTTCAATAAACACCCTTGAACTGTAATCACTTGTGCCTGTCTTACTCTTTACCACCATTAGTTCCTCACAGGACATTATTATGTTTTGAGGAAAACAGTGGTTGTTGTAATAGTGGTGTTCAGATGGAAATAGAAATAGTGATAATGTGGCAATATAATGAGTAAGCATAAAATACATGTTGTTCATTCGAAAAGAATACTCAAGGCTAATATATAGTGAAAGTACGTTGTTACAATTAGAAAAATATACATGTTATGTTTATGTACTTACTTTGTAGGTTGTGAAGAGTATTCTTTTTTCGGTAGCTGTCATTGGCAATCTTCTTCTTTCCTGTAATTGTAAAAGACATTTAGTGGGTATATGTGGTAATGGTGAACAAACTTCAGTAAGCAAGGTTGATATTTATGAAGGTAGCTGGAGCTGTTGTGAAAAAGAGTTTAAAAAGTTGTGTTATGTGAAGTGTATACAAGTGTGTTAGCTATGTTTTTAAAACAGTTGGAGTATGAGTAGGGCAGTATGGCACATTAGAAGAAACATGGAAAAATGGGTGTGAGAAAAAGGTGTATAGCTAGGTTATTTTTATGCTGCTGTTTTAATAGAGTTATGTTTGAGGTGTAATGTATTTGTAATAAGTTGCAGTATTTTTGAAGAATATTCTAGTGTAGCCTAGTGGTAATGCAATGGTGGATTGTTGTTGCAGCAGTGTTCAGTGTCTTATAGTAGAGATTTGGAAAGAAGAGTACGTTATATGTATGTTGAAGTATTGTATATAAATACATTGGTGATATACACATATGTGTGAGCAGGTGGAGCATGGTGGCAGTGTAGGGGATGTAATGACTGAGGTTGGAAAGTGTGGCATTTATATGGAATGAAAAATTGAAAATGTTTACCGTTTAAAAATGTTTATTTCTAGGAGCATTTTCATGAAAGTTAAAAAATGCAGATGTGCATTTATAGAAGCACTGTGTGTAACATTTTTGTAAAATAAAAGAAAAGCAGATGAAAAAGATTCCTAGCACATTTTTAAGTCGCAGTTGATGTGTGCAAGTTTAATATCTTGGCAGTACATGCATGATTGCCAACATGAGCCATTACAATATGTAGCTGCTTCTAAAGTCTTGTTATTTTTTTCCTTTGCATTGTGGGAGTTGCAGTAGCACTTTTTCAATTAGAAAACTTAAACTACAAGTCCAAGAATGCATACAAGAAACTAGGACTGGATAAGCACCTACAGATTGGAATGATTCATTGTGCATATACTGTCAAGATATTCAACTTCCTCACACTAAGTGGCACTTGCAAATGTTTGGAGAGAAATTTGCATCTGCTTTTTCTTTGTTTTACAAAGAAGTTACACACAGTGCTGCTGTAAATTTATGTATGCATTTCTTAACTTTGGTGAAAATGCTCCTAGAAATATATATTTTTAAATGTGCTGCATTTTCCATTTTTCATTTAATGTAAATGTAACACTTTTCAATCTTGCAGTTCAGTATTGCTTATTCTTTTTTTTTTATTCTTAAACTTGTAGTCCGAGTTGTGTAATGGGAGATCACAGAATGAAAAGAAAGAAACCAAGGGGGTCATTATGAGATTCGCAGTAATGTAAAAACGATGCCGGTAAGGGAATACTGTCACTGCATACCGCTCCGGCCTATTACGAGTCAACAACCGGTATCAGCGCCACCGCTGAGACCGTGCACCCCTTTACCGGCATGCGTGCAGGCATGCAGCCCTTCGGCCAGCAATACCGGGTTGGCGCTAACAGGAGTACATCACAAGTCATGTGGACATGCAAATACCGGCATCATGAAGATCGTAATAAGGGATACCAGGATCCCGGCATTACCAGCATCACGAATCACCCGCAAACAGAAATATGCAGTGTTCCCAACTGCCACAGGTGCACACAATCAGCACAGGTGGAGGCAATGGAGTCTGGCCCAGCACAGAAGGAGCACACCCACACACCACACCCATTTCCACACCAAAATGATTTCACTTGCAGTTGCAATATTGGGGCTGGAGGACATGCTTGCATTGCTACACCAGCAACAACAACAACAGGCACCACAGAGGAGATACAGGAGGAGAAAGAGGGTGATACAGGCCCAGAAAGCCCCACCAGTGCAGCCAGTGGTACCACGCAGGCAGCCCCCAATCCCTCGTATCAGAGCCAGTCCATTCAACCTAACCCCTGAGCAGATCCACACGCTGTACCGCCTGGACCGGGACACCATCATCACCATTGTGGACATGTTACACAACAACATTGTCAGCCTGATTGAAATACGCACCGCCATCCCCCCTCTATTGAAGGTAGTGTCTGTGCTCCACTTCCTGGCCACAGGCACCTACCAGCACACAGTGGGGCACATGCATGGCATATCACAACCCTTATTTTCTTGCATGTTGAACCAAGTGCCGGATGCCTGCCTGAAGCACTCAAGCAGCTAGATATCCCTACCACGGTATGCCCAGGAGATCTTTCACACGAAAGTTGGCTTCCATGCACTGGCAGACATGGCAAATTGTATTGGTGCTCTTGACTGCACCCATGTGGAATTGGTGGTCCCGCATGCCACGGAGGTGGTGTACCGCAATCGTAAGATATATCACTCCATCAATGTACAGATGGTATGTGACTCCAGCAAGATCATCACACATTGTTGTGCAGATTTCCCGGATCAACTCATGACACAATGGTCCTGGGGAACTCCACACTACCACGCTACATGGAACGACATGCATGACGACGTGCCTGGCTGCTTGGTAAGTTGCATGACAGGCACATGGCAGTGTAATGGGGAGAGAGATGCACACACCACCCTGGTCTCATTGTTGTGGTGACTGCACAATGTCCATATTGCAAAACACTGTGCCCCAAAGCATCCCAAACTGAACATTACAACCAAACCCCACAGTAATGACGGAAGCTGCACACCAATGACAATATGCCTGACTTTCAACCAGCCCACATCCCACAACACGTCCAATGCACATCATCAGATCTCACTCTCCGTAACACAATCCAGCAACATGCTGTGAGTATGCACAATGTAAATGTCCACAGCAAAACACAACACAGGACAAGCATCCATGAGTGTGCACAAATCAAACCCACCAGAGAAATTCACTGCTTGTCACTGGGCCACCACCACAGCAGAGCTGCATGTCACCATGGGAATAATAAGCACTGAATGAGAAATCATCCTGAGACTTGTGCCAATGCTGCTAGTAATAAATTCATATTAATCACTAGCCATTACATCATGATACAATACACAGCGGTATGCATCCACAGTGCATGAACACCAGCAAGGGAGTGAACACCCGTATCATCTGAATGGCACAACCCACACAATTAGACCATGGGACAGCACACATTGTGGCAAGGTAAAATCTATGCACACATCCAGGAACATGTGCATGTGCACAACAAATATCTGCAGGCATATGTGATAAGTACAGGTGTCTATTGGGAATTAACTTACACATACCTAATTTTGCATGCATGCAGGTGATAGTGGCTATCCTTTGAAGACGTGGCTACTCACCCCTGTCCAGAAACCACAGAGCAGGCATAAAGAGGACTACAATCGTTCCCATACCTGTACCCGTGTGGTGATTGAGCAGACCTTTGGCCTGTTGAAGGCACATTTTCGCTGTTTTAGCCAGTCGAGTGGGGCACTCCTGTACAGGCATGAGAAGGTGGACAAGATCATCCTGGCATGTGTCATGCTGCACAACATGTGCATCAGACGGAACGTGCCTCTGCCCCCTCACATTGAACATCAACCACCAGGTGAGGATGAAGAAGATGAAGAAAATGGGGTTGCACATCATCCAGGTGGTGATGCACAGGAGGGACGTGCTGTGCACCAGTCTGTGATAGGCCAATATTTCTAAGACACATGGATGCAGAGGGTGCCATGAATGTGGGACTCAGGGCACTGGGTGTGGGGGTACATGGACACTATGCACTGTAAACCAATAAAGCACACATAAACAATAATGCATGTCCAGTCAAGTGATTTTATGGTACACAACGGGTGTATTTAACAGTAAAAAGTAAAAAGTGCTCAGACACTCCACCTCAAACACACCCCCTCCCTTCCCCTTCCCTCCACAACTCCCCCACACAATCCCTTCCCCCCTTCCTCTCCCCCCACAACTCCTCCACACACCCTCTCCTCCCTCCCCCTCCCCCTACAACTCCCCCACACATGGCAGGCCTCTGGTTCTGCCTCTCCTCCAGACTTGACATGCAAGGTGCCATCAGGTGTGCTAATTGGGGTGTACTGAGGTGTTTGGTCAGGGCTGGGTGTGGCACCAACTTCCAGTGAGTGGTTGTCCTCCTCAGGGACACATTCCTCGCCTTGGTAAAGTTCCTCATCGCCACTCTGTGGCGCAGTGGCAGCTGCCTCCCCTACCAAGCTGTTAGCTGCAGAGAGGGTCCCATCTGCCACTGGCTCAACTGCAGCAGATTCCAAAGGTGTTGGAACTGTTGGTGTAGTGGCTGTCCTTTGACGCCCTTGTTCCCTGCCATCCTGTGTTGCCTTTGTCCTCGGTGGCTGATGTGCCTTTCCTGTGCCCTTGGACGTGGAAGGCCTGTTAGTGTCTTCCCTGGACCTGGCCCTCTTCAAAGGAGTGGTGGCCTGTGCTGCAGAGTCCTCTGCATCGCTGTCGGTATCACGGCCTGTGGGGGACCGAAAGAGGGACGGCATCATTGATGGTTGTACATGCATCATGCATACAATGGTTTTAGTGCAGTTGTACACGTACACATTTGATGACTTGCTGTCCTACAGTTGTGGTATACATGTTGATTACCATATGATGGGGTTAATCAGGCATACGTTAGGTTCACACATGTGTGAGGTGGTGTATGCTGTGTGACATGCCTTTGTATTGTGGACTGCATGCAGTGTGACACATGCTGTTTCCCTGTTTGTGGTGTGTGTCTCAGGAACGGCATTGGCATGCTGCATGCATGTGAATGTGACAGTGCTGGGGACGGCATCTAGGCAAGGATGTGTCCATGTGTGTGGAATGGCCCATGCATTGTCTCATGGCACGGCCACATTTGGACCATCATCATACTTCGCATTACAGTGTTTTCTTTGGACACTCACCTCCATCGGCCGATGACGACGCTCCACGTTCCATTTATCCCACTCCTTCTATGGACTCCATTCCAATGGTGTTGGTGCAGGTTTCTTCCAAGCGGGTGAGTTTAATGGGTGAGTTGGACCCACCGCCAGTAGCCAAAACCAGGCTCCGGTCGGCAGACAAGATATTGGGCACTCAGAGGCGCAGGTCGTCCGAGCATTTTTTTTAACATCTTTTACAGTGCGGGGAGGTGGTGCCAACCGCACTGACTTTCTGGACCACTAGCTCCCATACCTAATTATTTTTTAGTTGAGCAGTTCTCTTTGGGTCTGAGGCAAAGACAACATCAGCATTCTCCTCAAGAGTGTCAGCAAGCATGTTGATTCATCCTCATAGAACCTCTCCTTCTGCTGCCGGGATGCAAAAAAGAAATTGTGGTTGTGAAGCGGAAAAGAGTGCGGGCAAGTTTGGGAGAAAAGGATGCTAGAGGGAGAGCAAGGATGTGTGCAAAGTAAAATGCAGGGCTAGTGCTGGTGGTGTAGATGCTGATCTGACTGTTGGTTTGAGGATCCAGGTCCTGTATCTTGAGGATGGCAAAGGATTGTTGTTTTCAAGATGGCCGCTGTGTCATTTCCTGTTCCGGCACAATGACGTTACTTCCGGTTACGGTATTAGCAGGCCCGCTAATGCTGGGCCCGTTATTTAAGGGTGGACGGATGGCAGAAGAGGTGTCAACGCTTTCCATGATGCCTCTAAGGGATGTTTTTCGGTCTTGTGCAGCATGCTGGTACTGTTGATACTGGCATGTCGCTACGTGCGTAATCGGCTGCTGTTAGCAGCGTCAGTGCTACCCGGACCCGGTATTGCCTCCATGCCGGTAAATACTGATTTTTAACACGCTTCTCGTAAGGACCCCCCAGACTTGATAAGCAGCTATAGTTTGAAATGCGTCATGTTGGCAAGCGTGCATGTACTGTCAATATATTAAACTGGCAGTCACCTAGGGCCACTTAAAAGAGGTCAACAAATGTTTTCAATCTGCTGTTCCTTTCTTTTATGAAAAAGTTACACACAGTGCTGCTATAAATGCGCATATGTATACATTTCATGAAAATGCTGCTAACAAGAACAAATTTTAAGCACACAGCGTTGTGAGTAACTGCCACTTGATGTGAGCAGGTGTTGAATGCTGCAATACATGGAATTTGCTAGAGTGGTTCAAAAAGAGAATATGCTTCTTGAAAAACGTATTAACGGGTAAGTGGCAGGAACCCTGCATGTATTCATTTGTTATAGATTTGACAAAAAGTCCAATTAAAAATATAAGCATACCTTTATTATTTATTTATTTATTTATTTATTTATTTATTTATATATTTATATATTGTTTGCTTGTTAGGCACTTATACAATAAGAAAATACTGTTTAAAGTGCCCACAGGGCAAGGGAAGGAGCAGCAGTAGGAAATACATTAAAGTACATTAAAAAACAATATATAAGAGCATTGGGGGAAAGAGGAAAACAAGATGAACCTACTAAGCCTTGTGAGTATTCAGAACGTGCAAGGCAGGGGGTCAGTGCTGTGGAGTCTGAGCTCATGGGTGAGCCACAGATGAAGTACTAGGAAAGTTCAGTGCTACAAGGCCTGGAGCTGTGAGGGGTGTAAGTGCAAGTCATCGGGGCGGAGGGTGTAAGTGCAAGTGCAGTTAGACAGCAGCTGGGCCATTTGGGTGCTGGAGGTCAGGACCCTGAGGATGCATAAGAGCCCAGGACACCAATCGCAGCAACTGTGGGATTAGCAGGGGAGATGCAGATGTTTTTGAATCTTCAAATAGAAATCTAGTTTTTGATGCAGGTCGCTGTGAGTAACGGGAGACATGTACTCTGAGAGTTCAAGAGTACATCTGAAGTGTTGAACTGAGATGACAGGGTTACATGTTGAATTTTTGGATGTGATTGGTGGATGGATGTGTGACTGTTTGAAAGCAGCCAGTGACTGAGTGTTACAAAACAAGAAAATAGAAAGGGTAAAAGGGCTGCCTTGTGCTACGCAGTCTGTGGACACCGCACATGCCATTTGGGTCTTTTAACAATGCTTGCCATGGAAAGAGGACTGCGGAGACCATAGACAGTCGTGAATGTCCGCAGACATCGGGTTGATCAGCCAATCAGGTTTCCTGGTTGTGGTGTACAAAAAGAAAGGGTAGCAGGAGTTTAGTTTGGTGAGTACACTGAAGATGGCTATGGCTATGTCTTTGAGAAAGCAGAGTGTATGGATTTTGGGGGACTCTTGGAGCCATTGGCTGGAGGTGTATTCTGAGCTCTGTGTTTGGTCTGAGAATCTGAGATTCGATACATTTTAAGTTTCATGGTATGGAGTTCAGGCAATGAAGTGGGTGGAATTCTTCCTGTTTTTGAGAATATGGTTCACTTGTAGCATCCAGACATCATTGTAGTTCACTGTGGAGGCAACAGTTTGGTGTATGTTACCGGAATTTCATTACAGTTTGCAATGAAGGATACATTTGGAAAGTTGATGGAACTGTTTCCACATTCGAAAATATTTTTTTCTCGGATAGCTCAGAGATAAATGTGGATGTGCTCACATTTATTTTGTCCAAAAATTTTGAAAACAAGGCGCAATGTGAAGAAAGTTGTATCTACCTTTTTGTGGGATGTTGGCATAACATCTTTTCAAAATTAAAATATTAAATGTGATATGGTCAATCCGATTTTTCTCAAAAACATTGAAAATGCATTGAAGCAGTTTCTGTTAACACATAAAATATGGATTCACGTATTCTTTAGAAGTTGCATTAAACAAAAAGGAAAAAGAGAAAAAATAGAAACACTTTCTTTGAAAGTTGCAAAAAATCATTCTGTTCTGTAGAATGTAGTTTAATGCATAAACCAAAATAATCAAAAAAAATATGAAAATGAAAAAGAAAAAAAAGGTTTTTAGATCCACCATTTTTTAACCAAAAACAATTACATTGATTTGCAATTCCACACCTGACGCCTGGAATTTTCCAGGTGTCTGCAGACTACCGCACTGTCCGCGGACTATGCAGGCTGCAAAGGGGCCTGTGATTTTATTTTTAAATTCTATATTTTAACTGTGAAAGATGGCTCCTAATGAACCATTTTTTTTTGTTTTGTGATTTTGTATTTTTTTGGGATTTATTTTGGGTTTTTCAGGAGAGGCAAAGTAAGGTGTTGGAGGGAAGGGGGGGAAGGGCCACCGACCACAGAGACAGAGGTGCAGGTGAACAGAGGAAGATGTTTGGCAGGCCTTAAATTTAAGGTGGATGGCAGTGTTTCTCGTTATCCTGGACAGCAGCCTCAGAAGTACTTTGAAATTGCTCCTCCTTGCAGATGGTTGCTTCACACTACTAACATAGTACTTTGACCGTTAAAAGGTAAGAATCAACAGATTTCTGAATGGCCTGCAAGGTGACTGCTGAGATCCTCTGCCCCAGAGCAGTATTTTGTGTGGGTCAGGAGCGGTCGAGGAAGATGGGGAAGATGCCATGAACCTGCTTCTCCCTAAGAATGGAACAGCCTTCCTCAGAGCACCCAAGTGGTTGGATCTGGTGTTACGGTGCATGGATGTGGTCTTGTAGGAGTAAAGCACAGGTTTTCTGTGACTGAGTATGATCCCGCACTCTGTGCATCTGACCTTGGCTGCCCAAACCTTTGGTACACCAGCAATGGTGGTAAAAAAAAAAAAACACACACAGGACTCATTTCAGGCACTGGAGGTAGGCACTTCCTCTATCTCATCTTCATCTTCCTCTTGTTCCTCTTCTGCATCCTTGTGCCTGTTCCTCTTTCCAGGCCCTCCAGATGGTGATGATGGTGGGATTGCCAGATTGAGAATGAAGGTAAGTAATTGGTGGGTCCCTTCAGAGGAACCGTGTGACTGTCTGAGGATTATCCAGTTGAAAATAGGCCTATTGAGTGGAAGCGCCCCCAAGTTAGCACGATCCTCCCCGCAATGGGAGACAATAATGGACACTCCCGCAGTGGGAATAAGGCCAAGACAGAGTGCGGGTGAGCGTAAGTGGGAGTTTATCAAAAGAAAATGGCATGCAAAGAACTCTGCAACCTCCGAGAGCGCTCTGCCTGACAATCGCAAAGGCAGGCGTATTTCTAATACAAAAAACGTCATCAGAACCTACACACTATAGGGGGCACAAGTTAATTGGGATTGGGTGGCGTCGACTAACTATAGGTGTTGCTGCAGCTTGGTTGGTCCGGGTGGGAGGACGTCACTGGTCAGCCTCGTGGGTTGGGTTGGGCCTGGCAGGCCGGCTTGAGGTCATCCGGGCGGTGTTGGTTCGCTGGGGCAGCCTGTGACAAAGATGAATACCTTCCCTGACTTGGGTGCCCTAGATCATGCACATTGCAGTTACTTAAAACCCCATATCTAACTTCTACAGTAAATCTTTCAATCAATGAAATACAACACAGGAGGAATGCACCTTGTGAGGGGTCTGGTGGTCATCTATTGGATTTACCGGTGTTCTGACGTCTGGTATTTCAGGTCGAGGGGCTGGGCTCTGGGGGCTTGGGCCGGGTGATACATGTTTTACTACTACGTTATAGGTTACTATGAAGGGGGCTCTGTGTCTTGTCCCATTGTCGGGGATAGTCTTTGTGCGGGGTCAGACTTCTTGGGGTGGTCTGGGGGATGGTGGGATTTACGAGAGGGTGCTGGTAGATCAGTGGATTCAAACGTGAGTTTATTGCCGTGCTGTAAATAACACAGGTGGCGGCCGGTGGCCTTGGATGCTGTGTTGGGGCCTCTGACTCTCTGAAGCGGTTCCAGCTTGGTCGGGGGGAGGTGGAGGAGCACGGCACAGGCCTTAGCTTTTCTCTATTTGGCAGGCTTCGTAGGGTGGGAGGGAGAATGGCCTTGCGTGTATTCGCAAAAGGTATTTTCCTCGTGTGTTGCTTAATTTTGAATACACAAACTTTTATATCATTTGTCTTCTTTAAACTACGGTGCCATACATATATACTTCAAGTTCACTAAACATTTCGTTAATATATTTAGTCTGAGTACCTTTCCGTTACCTAACATTACATTCACTACAGTGTTTGATTATTTTATGTACATTAGACGTTACATGAGGTAGTTCTAGGTTATGGCTTACAGAGATTGATACTAGCCGCTACGGGTGACTAAGAAAACATATACGAGTTCAGGTTTCTACATAAAACTGAAAGAACACTTATACATATAAAGGTTATACGTTTCGTCGACATCTTTCTCTGTGGTTATAGCAGCATTAGTCCAGACCTGGGGTGACATCATATAAACGTTACATCTTTATGATTAATTCACAGTTTACAGAACCTATTTAAAAGGAAATAGTTCATTAATACCAATACTTGAATTATTTTCTACTTTCTTCAGACAGTGATGCTGCAGTTTCTTCCCCGTCGCCCCGGCCTCGCGGATCAGGTCATGCGGGGTGCAGTATTACATTGTGAACGACGAAATGTTACAGTGTTAGCATCTCGGGTTAGCTCATACCCGGCTTTCTCATGGGAACGCGCTCGCAGCGGGTCTACCAGGATGCTGCGGCGGCAGGGATGCTTGGGAGGCCCTCCAGAGGTGGGGGCCGTGCTACAGTGTGCTGAACTTACGCCATCTTTGCTGGGCACGATGGCTTCTAGGCCTGTCTAAACTTTAGTGTGTGTGTGTGTGTGTATGATGGATACGTGGGGGCAATGTCATCGGCGGGCGAGCCCTCCTCCACCTGGGCCCGGGTGGCATGAGGGGACGCTCAGCGAGCCATGGTCCTCACCTGGGGAGGATAATGCAGGAGAGGGGGGCCTTCAAGGCCTGTCCTCCCCTACACTATGAAAGTTGAAAAAGTTGCCAGAGCAACTAAGATTGAGTGTAGGAGCTCTGCAAGGGTAAACTTTCACCTTGAGACACACTAGGTCAAAAATGCAATTTTAAACTGTCCACGGAGCACAGACATTGGGCCTCATTACATGGTAGGCGGTAAAGGTTTACCGGTACCGGTATTTTACCGGTACCGCTAAATCCTTACTGCCTTACTACGAGGTCCCTTTGCGGGTTGGGGAATTTAACGCCTGCTTTTTGCAGGCGTTAAAAACCAACCCGCAAAGGGACCAGTGGAGCTAATTCATCCAATTTTGTAGAGAAGATCATGATTTCATTATGTACAGTTGCAGATAGAGATTGTCCTTGTGATTTTTGGGATTCTCTATAATTAAATTGGGGTGTTGCTTCTTCATGAAAAATATGAACTATAAGAAAAGACAAAATTAGTATTTCACTGAGGTCTGTATAAATTACATTATTTGTTTACATTAAAAGATGTATTGTTAACCATTAGAGATGTTATCATCATTCATTTCTTCTGTTGTAACGTTTTCTCCGAACCACTCAAGTGTATTTGTCATTTCTGTTAAAATAAATTCAATATTTGCTTATAAGAAATGTTGACATAATGAATGGTAATAATAGACAAATAATACAGTGTACTTATTTTTTGGTGACTGATTGTTTTGGAATGAGCACTTGGTGTATATGAGTCTCTAAGAAGAATTGTATTCAAGTGATACTGTGAGGTGTACAGTTATGGTTTGTGCTTGGTGCATTCCATTATATTGTGTCATAAATGAACAAAATGTGTACTTTTTGAGTACTCATTTGTAGAAAAAGGTATATGTGCATGTAGTAAATATAAGTCATGTTTTTTATGTATGTGTGTTTATTGGGGTATGGGGCGAACATTTTCTGTCCTCCCCTGTGCTTCTATACTTTGTGAATGCTACCTTCTGTCCGCAGACTGTCGCGCTGTCCCCAAACTCTACAGCGGCTAGATTGGGGGTGAGTATAATATAAGAAATATTTAGCAAATTAAGGGTGCACTGGTATAAAGGTATGGAATGCAGTGACAAACTTGTAAAAGGGACGTTATGGTTAAGTGGCACTAATAAAAACCTATGAAATTCAGTGAAAGAATTTACCGTCCCTCACCTTAATGTCCCTACAACTAAAGTTTTTTGCCTGAATATATATGTAGATATGTTTTTTTTATGCAAAAGCGGAAAGATGCAGGAAAACTCTATCCTCTGGACCAGAGTATTATCGTAAAACGAGAAACTGAAGAGATATCCAGAGAGCAAAACACTAATACTTACAAAAGTATCAAATTATTTTATTTATCATGATACAAAAATTTGAACAAGTCAATTAATGGCATTCTACTTTGTAGAGCATCAATAAATCACGTAACACACCAGCATAGATGAACAAATAACTGTGACTAAAATACATCCATCTCAACAAACATTCATAGTGCAGCATCCAAACCATACATCATACATAGTGACATTCAACCAACCAACAATGGCTAAAAAGATAACTAAATTAATTAACATTATTTGCCAATTGGGAGTGGGACAAACATTCATCACATCCCATTTGATTATTTTAATGTTTACAAATATATTAAACAAACAGCAATAGAATTCATTAAAAACAATCTATCACAAGGGCGGATCTGTGAGGAGAAGTGTTATGTTGTTCATCTATGCTGGTGTGTTACGTGATTTATTGATGCTCTACAAAGTAGAATGCCATTAATTGACTTGTTCAAATTTTTGTATCATGATAAATAAAATAATTTGATACTTTTGTAAGTAATAGTGTTTTGCTCTCTGGATATCTCTTCAGTTTCTCAATATGTTTTTTTTAAACAGTTTTATAGCCAAGACTACCAAGGATACATGTGCAGCTAAATGTGGCAATGACAGGGGCAAGGGGGCGAGGATTTACCCAGAGCTTCAACAGGGGATAACCACGGCTATAATGAAATACATACGGGCGTGTCGTTTTTTTTAAACAAACACTGTATTGAATGGATCAGTTAAAGGTCTTTGATCCATATATACAGTATTTGTTTTTATTGTCTATTTTTATAACTGAAAAGTTGGCCCTGAAAAGGACCATTTTGTTGGATAAGGAAAAAAGGGCTAGGAAATGGGAAGAGAAAACACAAAGATTCCTACGTATAACAAAAGGTAAACAAAAAATGTTTTTTTTTTCACATTTAATACATTGCACATTTGTGTTCTTTTTCTTCTAAAGATTATTGGAAATTGACACTTAAAAATAATCCTAGCATTAATAGGCAATTGGCTGTATGTTCTGAAAGAGCCTTTCCCAAAGCGTCTAGTGTTCCACCTCCCACCTCGATCAAGCTGTTACAGGTTTTGTACATCACCAAAAAGTTAGAAAGATCGGGTGCAGGCAGGATGGGCTGAGGTTGGGTGTAAGTTAGTGGCAAATGTCTAGTGATCATATTGGAACTCTGTGGCGCAGATGATGAATACTGCCATGCAGGTTTTGCTCCAGGCACTTTGACCTAATGTCGCACATGAGCCTTCCTATACTATTCGTCCACTTCATTTAAATGTATGCAGACAAGATGTTGAACAAATGTTGATGGTCCCAAATGTTTCAATGGTTTGTGTGAAGGTCCCCTCCACAAAACCTTACCACAGAAATTGCACATTACTTCCTCAAAGGATAGTTCTCATAGAACATGTATTTGATAATACTTGGTATGGTTATTTCGGTTTATAGGTCATAGTACCGAATCAAAAGGATTGAATGAAAAAAGGGTCGAGTCAATTCGATGAAAAAAAGGATCTACATTTTTATTTTATTTTTTGGGTTGGTCCCCCCTCAAACTCCTATTTTTGGTGTAAAATCACCCTTTTAAAGCTAAACTAGAGCAAAAAAAAAAAAATACATTTAAAATAAAATGTTGATCCTTTGGTTTTCGGTCGAATGCACTCTCACCTTTTGCATTCAATCCTTTTGTTTTTGAAACTTTAACTGGACACCGCTATTTATTTCCACAGCGTTGTGAGGCTGGAATCTCTTCTTTATTTTCTGTGGAAAAAAATTGTATAATTTGTTAAGCAGGATAGTTTAAAAGCTTTAGTTGTATACAAATTCACATATACATTTATTTGTAGACCCTCAGAAACAGTACATTCAAAGTTTTTTGTTTAGTACAACATTAGTGTATGAAACACTGCTGTTGTATTGACATTAAATAATCATTGGGTCATTGGGTACAAAAATCCATACTGGATAAAAAAAACCTGATTACAATTATGTGAGTGTGAGTGTCATAGTAGGTTTGTTTGAAGAATGTTGTGATTAAGGGACTGCTTGAAATAGTTAGATACCTGTTGGTGTATTTTAATTGCATTAGAGGTTAGAAGATATTTTGTCGTATAAGAATTGAGATGGCAAATTTGAAGTGTTTTGGAATGAAGGATATTTTTCAAGCAGTTAGATACATGTTGGCATATTCTAACTAGATTGACTTTGAAAGTACTATTGTAGTATTATGGATGTAGTTAGCTATCTGTTGGTGTATTTTTACCATTAATTGTGCTAGAGTTTAGTGACTACATTTGGGTGGAAGGAATATTAAGTAGGCATTTGTTAAATTTGCTGGTAACCTATGTCCTGGACTAACAGAGGTATTGTGACATTCAAACCAACCACTTTTTTTTTAACATATTCAGTGTGGTGCTCTTAACTGGTTGTTGCGCCAGTGTGGTATATTAAACTTAGTGCTGTGAGAATTTTCTTGCCAAGTGATACTAGTAAGCTTACAGTTATTTTTGGTAACAACTGCATTGTACCTAAGAAGCATTAGTATGACATGTTGGCTATGTGAGTTGATTGGAATACTGGAACGATTGTCTGAATTGCAAAAATTACATAATTTGCCATGATTTACATTCTGCAGAAGCTAGTGAACTGGAACAGATTTACAATTTGGTATGGATGAATATACAACTCGCTCATTAGGCATGTGCTCTTGTGTAACATAGTTGCAGAGTGTGCTTGTATGTTTCCACATGTATGAAATCTGAAAGATTTCATTTATAGGGGTGTTTTTGGTTTCCAGTACTTGTAGTAAATATATTAGGAATTCTTGAGAACTTTCTTGTGTGTTTATGGTAAATATTACCATTACTGCATGGCAGTCCAATTCTTCCCTTATACCTGAGACACTGTAAGTGCTGTCAGGATTATTTGTGGCATTTCTATGAAGGAGAAGGATTTGCAAACACAACTGGTCTGTCCCGTTTAAGTAAATGCTGTGAACAATTGGTGACAATTGGAAGAGAAGATTTATTTTTTACATTTACATAGCAATTTACTCCAGTTGTGTTGCTGAATTTAATTGGACCAGAGAGTTGTGTGTCTGCATTGTTTGATGGTACTGCAGATTTTTCTGGAGAGGAGATATTTGTTTCTTTGTTTTCTGATGAATGTGCAGCTGAGTTTGTAGTAGACGGTTTTGTGATTGTATTATTTAATGCAGAAGGAGTCATTACTTCTTTAGCAGTATTGTTGGGAGATCTGTTGTATATTCTGTTTGCATTACTTTTCTTTATACAGTTTTTTAGGTACAAGGTGGGGCATACAGTGCACATAACCTGTTGTATTATAGGATGGAATATCAGCATTGATCTTGTTTGCATCAATTTTAACTAAGAATAGACCATTGAGTGTATGCAGACATTAAAGCTGCACAACTCATACCTTCCTTAAAGACTCTGCTGCCAATGTCAATTAATGGGTGATCTAGAGTTAGACCTTGCGAGTTGTGAATATTGACAGCATATGCAAGAGATAGAGAAAATTGTTCTCTGCGTACGTACATGTCTTTGAAAATAAGGAAACATGCTATTGTGCAGCCAATTTATTTAACTTCTGCAAGTTTGTCAAACTGAATGTTGTTGTCATGTGAATATGTTTATAAGCCAACAACTGTACCAATTGTTCCATTGACTAATCCTTGTTCTACATCAATGTAACATTTTAGAATTCCTCTGCTCTTTAGGCACAAAGTTAATATTTTTTTCCAAATCCAGCTATTTAGCCGTGCAATTGCTTGTCCGCACATAGGGAGTGTCATGCCATGCACTTTTAGTTTGCCTGTGGAGCTGATATCCAGTATGTGTAGATTGATTGGTAATACTGGTGATTCACGCTATACCTACATTGGTTATAGTGCATGGCGCTCCTTCTCTGGAGGTTCTGTAATATATTGAACTTCGGAGTCATCACATTATATTGTTTTAAACGTGTTAACTTGCTACAGCCGACACGTGTTACGACACTTGGTAATTTTCAAGGCAATATTCTTCCTGTGGTGGTCCCCCTGTTGTAATTTATTACAAGTCCTTGTGGTCAGATTTCTGTGTCACAATGTGCTCACGCAACTTGATTATATCCTTAAGGAACGATTGTCTTTCAAAATCGAGATCTAACCCTGGGCACTCGCCAATAAATCTGAAACAATACAATGTGATGACGCCAACGATCAATATTACACAACAGCCAGAGAAGGAGCTCTGTGCACTACAGCCAACATAGGCATAGCACGAATCACCAGTACCACCAATCAGTCTACAGATGTAACAAGAGGTTTAGGGTAATACCTCTGGTGACACAGCTTTACCTAAAACTTAAGTTGGTGACCAAGCACACTCACAAAAGGTTTAATAACCCTAGCACCTATAACTCTCTGATATACAGTATGGGTTGCATTTCTTTTTTTAACATTTTCTTTAACATTGTCTCTTTGAATTGACTACAGCTTGCAAGGTTTGGCATTAAGGGCATGCATTTTAGATTTTGTTGAGTTAATGTTTCCACGACGTTAGGAGCAGATGTATTTCCCCCATTTAGCTCATGGATTAGTCTTCTATTTAAGATTAATTCTTTTGTAAGCAGTCCAGTTCTAATGCTAATTAAAATGTTAGCATGGGCGAGGTTCTAGAGACTGACACATGTTTTGAGTTAATTCACTCTGCTTAAAATGTTGCCAGAGATTTACATTTCCAATGCTACTGAGTGTGTTGCGGCATTATGTGTGTCCTAATGTTTTGAAAATTGGTTGACCTTTTTCTGGTGTTAACTGTAGGAGGTCTCCAAAAACAATAACATATTTACCTTCAAACAGTTCTCCGTAGTTGGTTGTGAGGACTTCTTGCATTCTGAGGTTAAGTAAAGCCAACATGAGGTTGAAAACCATGCTTACCTAATCTATTAGGAGCACTTCATTTGTTTCAGCATTCTGCATACTTCAGTAGCAGCCTCTGCTGATAATTTGTGGTAATCTAATTTATTTTGGTGTTCTACTGGAAGGAGGAGTAGTTGGTGTAAAGTTACACCTCCTATAATGTAGGCATCTAAACGTGTGGGTTGTTACAATAGTGAATGGTTGTTGTTTCTTAAGGTTTGTAGAAATGTGCTGATTATTTTAAATAAGAATGTTTTACCAGAATCAGCTTCACCACTTACATACAGGAGCATAGACTCATAATTTGTATAGCTACACATTTTAATTTCAGGTTTAAAACCATGTTTAATTACTTTAGTGACTTCTTGATCAAGGATGAGTTGTTAATCATTTAGCTGTGATTTGAGCACTGACAAGTCTTCTTCAGATTGTTTATATTGACACATGGTATTTTCTACCTCAGTAATGGCTATTTCTGCTTCATTTAGAATGAGTGGTTCTCCAAGTGGTTCTTGGCTTCCTGCAAGGGAAGGTTGACTGCCCTTGGGAGTGTCTTCATCTAATTGAGCTTCAATGTCTTCCTTTCTTCCTCTTGGTGGCATTCATTATCCAACATGTCTTTGTATTGTTTGAAAATGACATTTGTTATACTGCTTTCATTTGCATTGATTGCAGTTTTAAATGAGTAACAAAATAATTATTCTTCTTTTCTCCAAGGTTTAAAACGTTATAGTAAGGCCATGTCATACAGTTCTCTATGTTGTGGAGATTTAAATGATAAGTGTATATTATTAATTGTGCTGGGTTTGGTAGGTTTTTCTAGGCATCCTTCACAAGTTGAGACTGAATATTTGCCAGTTATATCATCTGGTGTGACATTTATTTTGAAGGAGTAGTTTTGGGCTATGTTGTACAAACAGTACTTCTGTTTAGGTAGCGGGTGTCAATTAATTTTTTTTAAAAAATGTCCTGGCATTTGTGTCTATTATTTCTATCTCTTGGTAGGATTTCAGTACTCTTTTTTGGGATGAAGCTGGACAAGGTTAAGCCTAACACTGGGCCTTATTACGAGTGTGGCGGTCTGAAAACATGGGTGCAGGTAAGCTTGCCGGCACCCTTGTTTCCGGACCACACACTACGAGTCTGCATGCAGGGGCCATAGCGCTCGGCAGGTTTGACACTGCCGGGTAGGCAGAGTCATCACGCAAGCACGGGCACCGAGAGCAAAGGTGCTGGTGCTTCCGTCTCCCCACTCCCATGGTGTCCTACCAGACTCCCCGGGAATGGGAAGATACCATTTCTGCCGCCTGACCTCCTGCTCCATCAGGATTTTTAATGTCCCGGTGGCACTGGAAAGTCAGGCAGTGGATTTGTTTTTTTGGGGTCGGAAGCAACCTCGTAATATGGCCCAATGTGTTTAGATTCGCCATACAAGGCTCTATTTGTGAAACGGTCTGCAGCTTCGTAGCACTCGCATTCTCTATGGGAGAGCATTTTCATACCAAAGCTGTTCGATTTTTTTGACAGTGTTTTGTCAGATGATATGTCATTTCAGAGGCCGTTTAGCTCTGTTTTCTCAGCTTTGGTGAGATAGACTGTGATATATCTTGCAACTGCAGTGGAATTGTCTGCAATGTATTGTATGTCTATGTTTGCATTCCACAAGAGGGCAATGATTGCATTGTAATCATTCATGTAATTGGATGCTTTGTCCCTTTTAATGTTGTATGTGTTTTTAGGGGATTTGCTTTTTATGTTGTGTCTAATGTGGATGGGCCTAGGTTCCTTAGCATAGAAGGAACATCAGCATGATTTCGCAACCGGTATTCTTTGGTAAAAAGTATGTTTGCAAGACAGTTGGGATACTTGACTGCAAAACATCATCTTTGTCTTTTATCTTTTGAAGCAATTGGATAGCGGACATTTTTAAAATATTAGAGCCTGTTTTAATGTGTGTCAAACTCCATAACATAGAGTTGCTAGTTAACTTTTGAGCAGGAGATGAAAAATGTATTCTACATTTTGTCTGAATCTGGGGTCTTCAGAATACATTTGTGAAGAGTGATATTCTTATGCCCTACTTTGCGTGCCTATTTCATCATATCTTCCTCCTTTTCCTGCAGGAAAGAGTAGAGGAAAAGAACATGCTTCTACACTTTCTTTCCCATATGTTCATTGGGGATACTTTGGCTTGACGCATTTGATATGTTTCTTATGCATCTTCAATGGTTTCTTTGGAGTATAGAGTTCAGGGGTGGCCAGGTCACCCCTGATGTGCAGAGCTATCAGGGACATTAGCAGGGGAGAGGAAGAGAGAAAATGAAGTGAAAAGGAAGGTCTTCAGTTGCTTCCAGAACCAGAGGTGGTTCTGCTCAAGTAGGAGATAGGCAGGGAGGCTGTTCCATAGGGAGGCCCTAGACGAAAAAAGAGATACTCTGCTTGGAAAAGTGTCTTGCCCTTAGAGAATTGGAGGTGGATGAGCGTAGAGCTCAAGTAGGAAGATGTTTAGGAAGGGAAAGTTGGAGGTAGTATAGTACCAGTTCCAAGAAAGCCTTGTGGATAATGTAAAGGGTCTTGAATGTGATCCTTGCAGCCACAGGGAGCCAGTGCAGAGATTCCAGAGCAGAGCTGGAGAGGTATGATCCCTGGGCTTGAGGCCAAAGACAAGGACATGTCTTACAGTCTTGTTGTGGATCAGTTGTAAAGGTCGAAGTGTAAAGGTGGGCAGATTTAGAAAGAGACTGATGCAATAGTCCAGCCTGGAGAGGACCAGGGCTCTAGAGACAGTGAGCTTCTGGGGGAAAGTGAGAAAAGGCAGAATACCTCTGAGGCGGTGTATCTGAATGTGTGACTTCTTAGGGTAGTCGGAAATGTGAGGAGAGAAGGAGAGGGTGGAGGCAAAGATAACACCAAGGTTCGTACCCTCACAGGAAGGAGCAGGAAGAGGGCCCAGGGTGGGCGGTGTTGGGATAGAAATTAGCCTATCCCACCTCCTAGGCACTTTCAGGTTAGGCAAAAACCATATGAGTTGATGTAGCATTCAAGGGGGAGCAATCCGCACTATGAGGCAACATGTAGAGGCACTGTAGCACCTAGAAGTAAATGTGCTGCACTAGAAAACCCATAGCCCATGGCTCCATTTTGTATTAGGCCCAAAAGGAATACATTGCAGACTCAAGCTGTTCATGTTCTCTGCTCACTAGGTCCAATCTCCGAATGACAGAACCAAGCTGCAGAACCCCATTCCCATGGAAGTCCACTTTCCCTTCATCCCTCTAGTGTTGCAAATATTTATTATCTTCCAAAGGAAGGCACCCTGCAAGAGCGTGAGACAACACCAGGCTCCTCACTGCGTCCATTCATCTCCACTAAACTGCCTGGGATGTATATGATTACAACGATTCCCATAATTCCGATGGCTGAAAATGCCAACCTTTTTTTCACCCCAACCCCTTTTACATCACATACTTATGCGGGGGGAGACCCCCGCAGTATATATATATACATATATATTCAGTGAAAAGCTTTGTTAAAGGGACGTTATGGTTAAGTTGCGCTACTAAAAACCTACTAAATTCAGTAAAAAAACATTGTTAAAGGGACGTTATGGTTAAGTTGCGCTACTAAAAACCTATGAAATTCAGTAAAAAACTTTGTTAAAGGGACGTTATGGTTCAAAGTAAAACCAAAAAAACCCTGAAATTCGGCAGTTAAGGTAACATAAGCAACCATACCTCGCGCCACCGTGCACTACTAACACTAACACCCATGACATCACTGATGACATCACATGTGCATTTAATTTTCATAAAAACTCTGTACAAAGAAAACTGTCAAGGATCATTGGGATAAATATCATGAGCTAATTAGTGCATTAAGCAATGCATTGATATAAATAGCATTCTATTATGAAGTTCTATCCAGTATACTAAGCTACTCATGCAGAAACACAGGCAGTGTGTGCAGCATACATGATGAAGGTGCCATATTCATAATCTTGCCATGTTGAATACTGAAATGATAACTGCTTTCTTATTAGAGTTTTGCGTACTGTGAAACATGTAATAAGTAGATAATAAAACCCACTTAATACATAATTATTACAGACAAAACACAAAGAGACAACAACACATACAAATATGAGTATATACAGGGACATTGAAGTAACCAAAAAAGCCGAAGTAGTAGCAGAAAGAGTTTATAACCTAACTGATTGTCTTTATGCAGAGAAACTATTGCTCTGTTTCAAAGCTGCTACTTATCATATGTATGTGTATCACATGATGTGACTGCACCCAAAGGAAAGGAGAGTGAGTATAATGTATACAAATATGAGCATATACAGGGAAGGTAGAGTAATAAAAATAAAACTATGAGAAAGTGCTGATAACCCTAATGATTATCTTCATGCACAGAAAGGATTGCTCTCTTTCAAGCCTGTGTCTTCCGCTATGTATATGTTTCATATGATGTGACTTGACCCTAAGTCTACAAATATAGTACCTTTTCAATTTTTACTTCCTGACTGTTACTGAAGAAAACGATGTGGCTTCGATATGTCAGTAAAGGATAACAAGGGAGAGCCAGCCATGTGATGTCATCAGTGATGTGTCATGATGCCCGCTCCCGGTGAGCCGGTTCAAGCCCTACATCCCCGAAAGCGGACATCCAGTCCCCAAGGAAGGACCCAGCAACCCCATATAGGGGCCCTTTGGACAGTGTCCTGGCGCCTATGGCGCTAGGCTCATAAAAGACATCAGTCCTGGCGCCATAGGGAGTGCTTGGGTGCACTTATCTGATGCAGACCATGCTGCAGGATCCCGGCCTCCTTGAGGCCTGAAAGGAACTACTTTACCTGTGGGACTAATTTACCATCCGCGCGTGGTCGGGGAAGGATACATACCTGATTGGAGGAAGGATACATACCTGGAACTTCTTCCAAGGCTATTTAAACCCCACCCGAACAGCCAAACGTGCTTCGCGTTGTTCTGCATCTAGAAGCTGGACGCTCACCGTGTCTGCTCCTGCATCCTGACTTCTGCCACGCCTGCCAGCATCCTGGATCACCTGCAAAGGAAGAGAATAAGAGAACAGAAGAAGGAAAAGTCCTTACCTGCTAAAGCCGCATCCCGGAGACATCTCGCCGACAATCCTGAAAAGGAAAACTTTTATTTAAAAGCTCATTGCTTCGATCGCTGCAGCGCCGCATTCCACTCACCTTTACAGGGCGTCTCCATCTTCAGCAGCGATCATCCGGATTCGCCCCAGCGCCTAGGGAGAAAAAGACCAGAACAAAAGGTGAGAGAGAGAAGGGAATAAAGAAAGCTAAATCTCCATGTTAAGACTTACCTGTTGATTAATTCCCTCTTCATTTCGGGTCCGCGCCGCATCCAGGCATTTCCGGACCCCGGCCCCTAAGGGGAAAAAGAGACATCAGCGTTAATGAGCGAATGAAAAGACATTACCAAAAAATGCTCATTAAAGACTTACCTGATTTCTACAAGGATTTCACCTCTCATCTCGGGTCAGTGCCTGTTCCCCGGCATTCTGTTCCCCGGCCCCTATGGGGAAAAAGACACTAGCATTAGTACATTAATGCATTGACACAAGGGGAACCTCTTATCAAAAAACTTACCTGGAAGCCAAGCAAATTTGGTTCTCACCAATCCGAAAATCCAGTGAAGTAACTGGATACCAACGCGCCCCTGCATCAGAAGCAGGATGGAGAGCTTGTCCTTCCAGACCCTAAGGTGAGACGCTATGAGGAATCACAGAAGGGTTTCGAGGAGGGTGAGAGGGGAAAGTGGGAGGCCGATTGCATTACCCCGCAGACAGTTAATCCCCTATTTTCGCCTACAGAAGGATACTTCTGCGAGCCAGATTTGGGGGCCCGGTCCAGTCCGTCTTCCAAACCCTGCGCATCACCTTAGAAGAGGTCACAGCAGCGCGAACCAGGCCAGCGCCTCCGTGGGAGTCAGGTGAGCGTAACAGAACGCGAAGCCTTCCTACAAATTCCCACCCAGGCGTTATGGAAAGTTCTGAGAATGATCACTTGTCCCAATTACTGGGGGAATTACGGGCCGAAGTACATGCCGCTCGTCAAGAGACTAATGCCTTCAGGAGGGAATTAATAATATCAAAGGAAAGAACTGATGACCTGGCCAGACAGCTTTTGCAAGGTCAAGCTGGGCAAACTCCTCTACCCGGTTCCGGAGGGAACCCCGCTCCTGTGGTTTCCAGTAACCCTGTGCAGATTAATCTACCTGGAAACATGCCGCTGGCCCCACCCGAACGCTTTGCTGGGGACCCCAAACGATTTGCTGTATTCATGAATCAGTGTCATTTGCACTTCCTATATCATATCTCAGCGGCTGCGCTGCCGATTGGTCAGTTCCACTGGTTACTCAAGATGACCCGATTCTCCGTGATTTTCAAAGGTTTCAAGCAAGCATGGAAAGGTTATTTGCTCGACACTCTCAGGGGCAGGTTCTGGATGACGAACTTCTATCCCTGCGACAGGGCAATCAGGACCTCCTATCCTATATTGCAAACGTTAATATACTAATTGTGGAAACGGAATGGCCAGAGGATAAAAGAGTCACGTTGTTTTACCGTGGCCTACGCGGAGAACTTAAAGATGTCTTGGCCCAAGTTGTAAATCCGCCCCAAGAATGCACAGAGTATATAGACTTAGTGGTCCAATTGGATCACAGACTTCATACAGAAAAGCAGATCGGTCCAGGTTTGAGACCCGGGTGTTGGTCAAGACCCATGCTAATACCAAAGGAGTTGATGTCTCTGAGTCTATGCAAATTGGGGGGGATAAAGGACCCTTAACTCAAAAGGAACGTGAAAGGAGGCGACAGTTAAAATTATGTCTTTATTGTGGGAATTCTGGACATTTTCTACGAGATTGCCCGGCAAAACTGCCCCGAAAGGCGGTAGGAGCCGCTGATAAAAACCATGAAGACTCTGTTTCGGGAAATGACTCCGCCCGACAAGTGTAGGGGTCCGCTTGCCAAGCTTGAAAAATAACTCTCAGACCTCGCATTTCATTGTGCCAATGGTTCTCGTAGATCCAGAACAGCCTAAGCGGTTGCATGCAATAAAGGCATACATCGATAGTGGGGCTATTGGAAACTATGTGGATCGTGAATTGGTCTCTAGGATAAACCTCCCTCTCCGTCCTAAAACCAGCAAAGATGTCATCACCACAGTCAATGGAACTGAAATTGCCTCTGGACCGGTAACACATTCCACTACTGAGGTGACTCTTATTGGTCCCGACGGCCATCGGGAGGGTGTTGTGTTTGATGTAATCAAGGCTCCACAGTTTCAGGTTATTCTTGGAATCCCTTGGTTAGAGACACATAATCCTCGAATTGATTGGCGAGCTAAGAGAATAACCTTCCCGGATTGTACACAAACCTGCTACCCAGAAAACCTGAAGATGAATCTAGCATCTGTAACCTCTGCCTCCATGCAACTACCTCCGGAATACCAAGACTTTCAGGACATCTTCCAAAAGGAACAGGCCAACACGTTACCTCCTCACAGATCGTACGATTGCCAAATCGATCTGGTGCCCGGTGCACAACCCCCTTGTAGCAGGATTTATGCCCTTACCGAACCTGAGAATCTGCATTTGAGACAATATTTGGATCAATACCTAGCTAATGGTTTTATTCGCCCGTCAAAGTCCCCGGCATCCTCGGCTTTGTTCTTCGTGCCCAAAAAAGAAGGCGACCTTAGAACTTGTATCGATTACCGCGCATTGAACCAGATAACGGTTAAAAACCGTTATCCTCTGCCTCTGATCCCTGAACTCCTTGACCAGGTGAAGGATGCTTGCATATACACCAAGTTAGATCTCCGGGGGCTTATCATCTGGTACGAGTTAAAGAAGGCGACGAATGGAAAACTGCCTTCCGTACTAAATACGGATTATTCGAGTACCAGGTGATCCCTTTCGGATTGTGTAACGCGCCGGCTGCCTTCCAATACTTCATGAATGATGTCCTTCGGGAACTCATCGATGTTTGTGTTGTCGTATATATCGATGACATTCTGGTGTACTCCTCTTCGGAATCTGATCACAGAAAACACGTCAGGGCAGTACTTGAAAAACTGTGCCAACACAAACTATTTGCTAAATTGGAGAAATGTGTTTTCCATACCACAGAAGTCGAGTTTCTAGGTTTCATCCTGACACCCAAAGGAGTCCGAATGGACTCAAGAAAAGTGGATGCCATCCTCGAATGGCCATCACCTAGCTCTGTAAAAGGGGTTCAAAGCATGCTCGGCTTTGCCAATTTCTATTGCAGGTTTATCCCAGAATTTCCATGCGTGGTACAACCCATTACTGTACTCTTGAGGAAAAATAAACGTTTTGAATGGTCTGAAGAAGCCGAGCATGCCTTTCAGGATTTAAAAGCTAAGTTTACCTCTGCACCTATATTGAAACACCCGCGTCCAGATCTCCCTTATGTCGTTGAGACTGACGCATCCAGCCTAGCCATGGGAGCTGTCCTGTCCCAAAGAGATCCCGAAACCAACTAACTGCATCCCGTAGCTTTTTGGTCCAGAAAATTCCCGGCACCCGAGATTAATTATGCAATCACGGACAAAGAACTGTTAGCCATTAAGTCCGCTTTCAAAGCCTGGCGGCATTATCTGCTTGGCGCTCGACATACCATCACAGTGATCACTGATCACCAGAATTTACAGTATTTGAAAACCGCCAAGGCTCAGCCATCACGGCAGCTCCAATGGGCTTTGTTTTTCGCTGAATTTGATTTTGTGATTACCTATCGACCTGGCTGCAAGAATGGCAAAGCAGACGCCTTATCTCGAATTGGAATGGGAGAATCTGATACAAACTCAGAACCAGTACCAATAATTCCCGAACAGAGGATTCTAGGCATGACTTTGTTACAGACGCTTGAAGACATTCAAGCCAGAGTGAAACAACTCCTGGACCCTACAACCTTACAGGAATGGATACAAAAGGGATCAGACTTTACCATAGATAATGGTTTACCTTATTTCCAAGGACGCTTATTCCTGCCACATAAGGAATTACACGAACTAGTTATTTCTGGTTATCATGATACATTAATAGAGGGACACCCCGGTATTGCCAAGACAGAGGAAAAGGTGAAACAACAATTTTGGTGTCCCTCTTGGCGAAAAGATGTTAAATCTTTTGTGATCTCCTGTGGTGTTTGCGCCCAAAATAAAAGTCAACAGAAAAGACCAGCCGGTCTCCTTCAACCTCTAGACATACCGCTAGCACCCTGGCACACCCTATCAATGGATTTCATTACAGACCTGCCTCCTTGTTCGGGGTACAATACTATTCTTGTAATTGTGGATTTGTTTTCCAAAATGGCCCACTTTATTCCTTTGAAAGTTTTACCTTCAGCTTCTGTCCTAGCCAAAGAATTCCTCGAAAATATTGTTCGGCTACATGGATTCCCATCTATACTAATCTCTGACAGGGGAAGCCAATTCATTTCCCACTTCTTTCGCAAATGTTGTCAAATGGCGCAGATTGACGTAAGATTATCGACCAGTCACCACCCTCAGACCGATGGTCAGACCGAGAGGACAAATCAGACCCTTGAGCAGTACTTACGGTGTATCTTACAGCAATCTGAAAGCAACTGTAAAGACATTCTTTGGATAGCTGAATACGCATATAATAATTTGGTACACTCTGGAACTGGCCACAGTCCTTTTTATACTTTGTTTGGGCATCACCCTCGAACCTCAAACCTTGACTCAGCTCAGAACCTTGGAATGCCTGCGGTAGAACATCTGCATTCTACAATTACCCAAGCCTTCAAAGAGGCAACTACACATTTACAACAAGCCAAGAGAAAATACAAGGAGAATGCTGATCTACATCGGAGTGAAGCACCTCCGTATCAGATTGGGGATCAAGTGTGGTTAGCTACCAGACATTTACCACTCAAAGGGCCTCGAACTTTTAACCTAAAATATCTGGGACCTTATTCTATTACGGCAATAATTAACCCAGTGGTTGTTAAACTTGATTTACCAGCTAGTATGCGAATTCACCCTGTTTTTCATGTGTCACTTCTGAAACCAGTGGTACCCGGAACCCGACTACTCAAACCTCCAGAACCTATTCTAATAGATGGGGAGCCCGAATTCGAAGTGAAGAACATTTTAGACTCAAAAATGTTTAGGTCAAAACTGTTCTAGCTAATTGATTGGAAGGGGTACGGACCTCAGGAGAGGTCGTGGGAACCCAGCGACCATGTGCATGCACCTCGATTACTCAGGAAATTCCACTGACTCTTCCCAGACAAACCAAAACCCCCAGAGGGAACAACCTTGGGAGGGGCCTTGGGGGGGAGTGCTGTCATGATGCCTGCTCCCGGGGAGCCGGTTCAAGCCCTGCAGCCCCGAAAGCGGACATCCAGTCCCCAAGGAAGGACCCAGCAACCCCATATAGGGGCCCTTTGGACAGTGTCCTGGCGCCTATGGTGCCAGGCTCATGAAAGACATCAGTCCTGGCGCCATAGGCGCCAGGCTCATTATGGGAGTGCTTGGGTGCACTTACCTGATGCAGACCATGCTGCAGGATCCCGGCCTCCTTGAGGCCTGAAAGGAACTACTTTACCTGTGGGACTAATTTACCATCCGGGCATGGTCGGGGAAGGATACATACCTGATTGGAGGAAGGATACATACCTGGAACTTCTTCCAAGGCTATTTAAACCCCACCCGAACAGCCACACGTGCTTCGCGTTGTTCTGCTTCTAGCAACTGGACGCTCACCATGTCTGCTCCTGCATCCTGACTTCTGCCACGCCTGCCAGCATCCTGGAACACCTGCAAAGGAAGAGAATAAGAGAACAGAAGAAGGAAAAGTCCTTACCTGCTAAAGCCGCATCCCGGAGACATCTCGCCGACAATCCTGAAAAGGAAAACTTTTATTTAAAAGCTCATCGTGTCGATCGCTGCAGCGCCGCATTCCACTCACCTTTACAGGGCGCCTCCATCTTCAGCAGCGATCATCTGAATTCGCAGTCACGTCCCAGCGCCTAGGAAGAAAAAGACCAGAATAAAAGGTGAGAGAGAGAAGGGAATAAGGAAAGCTAAATCTCCATGTTAAGACTTACCTGATGATTCATTCCCTCTTCATTTCGGGTCCGCGCCGCATCCTGGCATTTCCGGACCCCAGCCCCAAGGGGAAAAAGAGAAATCAGCGTTAATGAGCGAATGAAAAGACATTACCAAAAAACGCTCATTAAAGACTTACCTGATTTCTACAAGGATTTCACCTCTCATCTCGGGTCGGTGCCTGTTCCCCGGCATTCCATACCCCGGCCCCTATGGGGAAAAAGACACTAGCGTTAGTAAATTAATGCATGGACACAAGGGGAACCTCTTATCAAAAAACTTACCTGGAAGCAAAGCAAGTTTGTTTCTCACCAATCCGAAAATCCAGTGAAGTAACTGGATACCAATGCGCCCCTGCATCAGAAGCAGGATGGAGAGCTTGTCCTTCCAGACCCTAAGGTGAGACGCTACGAGGAATCACAGAAGGGTTTCGAGGAGGGTGAGAGGGGAAAGTGGGAGGCCGAATGCATTACCCCGCAAACAGTTAATCCCCTATTTTCGCCTACAGAAGGATACTTCTGCAAGCCAGATTTGGGGGCCCGGTCCAGTCCGTCTTCCGAACCCTGCGTATCACCTTAGAAGAGGTCACAGCAGCGCGAACCAGGCCAGCGCCTCCATGGGAGTCAGGTGAGCGTAACATGATGTCATCAATGACGTTTGTGATGTCATCTTTGATGTCCTGGGTGTTAGTGTTAGCAGTGCACAGTGGCGTGAGTTATGATTGCCTATGTTACCATAACTGCCGAATTTCAGGGGGTTTCGGTTTTACTTTGAACCATAACGTCCCTTTAACAACGTTTTTTTACTGCATTTCATAGGTTTTCAGTAGCGCAACTTAACCATAACGTCCCTTTAACAAAGTTTTTTTCACTGAATTTCATAGGTTTTTAGTAGCACAACTTAACCATAATATCCCTGACTTCATATACATGTAATATAGAACATACTAACCCCCTCGTAGTGATTTTCATGTCCGCGGACTACCGCCATGTTCACGGACATATCGAAAATCTGAGCGTGGTGAATGTAAATTTAAATAGTGTGCCCCATTTCCCCTTTGAAGTTGGCTCTGAAAAGAGCCGTTTTTTTTTGTTTTTTTTACAGATGCTTGACAGACATCTGTTATTTTGTATTTTTTTTCTTTTTTTTTCTTACTTTACTCCTAAAATCTTCACATAACCTTCTCCAAAGCAACCCTTACATTCCAAAATAGAAAGGCATTTCCCGTAAAAGATAAAGAAATGCCATCTTCTTTAAAATTAACAGCATTACTGGCATCAATATTCTCATTATTACAGAAGAACATACCAGCTCTAAGCATGAAGGCACACATGCCTCGGTTGATGACACACCTAGCAATGTTTTGCTGAGGACAATAAACTGAACTATTGTCCCATATTGCCCTGGTAGCAATCCAGAAAAAATTATTTTCGCATTTGGAAGGATCTTCATTACAGCTTGAACCAAGCGTTCCAAATCAGCCAACAAAGTAGGGGCACTGACGTTGCCCAAATGGAAAGCACCATAGTGCAAAACTACCACATGCGGACTGTTCATCATGGCCATACCCTCACAAACTTGTACAATTCCCTGTACATTGCAATCAGGCACAGTGCTCCACACCACCTCCACTCCTTTCACATCAAAGTTCTTTGCAACATGCCTGCATTGAGCGCACTGTTGTAAACCATACACAAACATATCTCCAAGCACCAACACCCTGACTTTCTCTACTTCTGCCATCTTCACGACACACAGTCTCTTTCAACACAAATCCACAACCTCGACATCTGATTAGCTGATCCGTACAGTCTTCTTTCCATGTTGGATTTCCTGGAAAACCCGGATGTAGCACGCCCTGTCCACGAACAGCCACGGTGTCCACGGACGGCGTCCACTTTACTCTCTGTGCCATTCCCTCACTGCATACAGCTAAGCAATCACACAATACGAATAACGTCCTCAGAACACCCCCATTTTGTGAATTTTTGAACATTTCAGGAGAATTATCATTTCATTATTCAACAAATTAACATTACAAATATTATACTTTCATCTTGTACTCTGCACACAATGCTATGTTTCTCCATTAGTATCTCAGTATACTAGATAGAATCCCATAATACAATGCTATTTATATCAATGCATCGTTCAAAGCACTAATAACGGTATGATATTTATTGCAATATCCTTGACACTTTTTTCGCAACATTATAATAAAAATCCCTAGTACACAAATTCCATGAAAAGTACATACAAATGTGATGTCATCAGTGATTTCATCAATGACATTTGCAATGTCATCTTTGATGTCCTGGGTGTTAGTCTTAGCAGTGCACGGTGGTGGTGCGTTTTTTTTCATAGCTTACCATAACTTGCGATTTTCAGGGGTCTTTCGGCTGTACTTAGAACCATAACATCCCTTAAAGAAACTTTTTTTAATATCACGCAAACAATATACAAACATGGCGTGCAAAAACCAACTTCTACAGATGGCTTTACACAGAATGTTGCAAAGTAAGAATTTATGCTCGTTCACAGTGAAGGTCAGCTGCTTCCATTTTTTTCTCGGGCCCCGGAGAGGCTCACGAAGCGGACTATATGGTTGTATTGTGTTTTGACCTTGACAGACAGAGATTGTGATGAAAGACTTCTCTTGAAGGAGTGTTGCTAAAACGTAAGAGAAGATAAGGATGACATTTCTGAAACGAAACCACTTTTATATATTATATCACTACGCGAAAGATCGTTCGCACATGCAGAGTCCTATTTTGGGACTGCACTTCTCGTAGACAATGGAAATTGCAATTGTACTGTAAGTAACCCTGTAGATTATTTTATACCAAATATAATTACAATAGCGTAGCATTAAAGACCGCTCAAGTTGAACTTGTTCGTTGAAAGTGGCATAATGTTTTCTACTGCACACTATCACCGCCGAATTGATCCCCTGTCATTTAGAGGGCTCTGAAAAAGGCAGACGACACAGGGTGGGTTAATAGAAATAATTTAACCGGTCTATAGGCGGTCAAGCACTCTACTCGCTGTGCCACTTCACTGTAGCCTGTCAAGTGGCACAGCGAGTACAACGCTCGCTTTAACATCCGTGCACAGCTTGCTAACGCAAGTTCGAATCCTGGCAAGGCCAAACTCAGCCTTTCATCCTTCCGTGGTCGATAAATGACCACCACACACCGTGGTTAATAATAAGCACCGCTTAAATACCTCACGGTTCTTAGCGCTATATGAATGGGAAAATATTATTATTTCATTATTAACATACTCTTCGATAGCAAATAGTTTCACGCCCTAATAAATAAAACGATGATTTTTAATGAAGATCGGCTGGTGAGACTAATTTATGTTTTTGAAAACAGGTATGTGGCCCCATTTTGCCTATGTCACGATTTACAGACTCCAGCGGATGGGGTCTTCAACTGCCAGGTGCAAGTCCAAAAATGCAACTTCATGACCCTCACCATTTTATGGGACAATCGCCAAGGACCAATATGCCCTTACGCAGTACTAGCGGCTACAAACAACATACCAACCAATAGGGTGGTCTAATGGCTCGATTATCAGAGCGACCATTTACTGCTTTTATCATAAACCAACAGCCTATCTACCGCAAAGGAACAACGCGTGGCTCAAAATAAACTTTTGCTGATCGACAGAAGAGACAATAGCAAATCACTGAATATTCACTAAACATTTCATGTGAAATAAATGTACTTTACCAAATGTGCAATCCTGCTGTTTACTTTTAAACCACAGTTTCATATTTCAAATTGTGGCGCACTGAGTTGTAAACTGATCTAACACCCTTTGTACCGCAAAGGAACATTGCGTACCTCAACATGAACTTTTGCGGATCGACAACAAAGACAAATGCAATTGCTGAATATTCTCTAAACATTTGATGTCAAATAAATGTACTTTACAAAATTTACAATCTTGCTGTTTGCTTTTAAATCACTGTTTCATATTCCGAATTGTGGCACGCTGTGTTGTGACATAATATGTGTTGTCTTCCGGGTTCTGTGTAAAGTCACTTAGGACTGCAGAGAACTGGGCGCGTTTGATGACGCACCCTGTAACGTCACGGAGAGAGGCGGGGAAAATGAATGCTTTGATAATATCAGGCTTAGGGGCGGGAGATATGATTTAGTGTAGCAAAAGCAAGTCAGCCAGGTCAATAGCGCCAGTCATAGGATTATCACATAATGTCGGCGCACACCAGCCAGATTTATCATTTCTTTAGTGGACGAAAAGTCGGTTGACGCCCATAGGAAATTGTACTATTAGTGGACAAAAGGAGTGGTCTTAAAACACTTTCACCCTGACAACAAACAATACAAACAACGTTCTCAGAACACCCCCATTTTGTGTAATTGCAACCATTTTGGGACACCGCGAGTGTTCTTAGAACACATTCAACTTGACAGATTACAATACGGACAGCGTCCTGAGGACACCCCCAGTTTGTGTATTTACGAACAATTAAGTACACCGCGAGTGTTCATAGCTCATTTTTACCTTCCTTGCGAACAAAAATGACACATACTCTGTCCTCTAAACACCCCACCATTTAGTTTATTTACAAAATGTCAGAACAGCCGTGTTCTCCGCGGACAAATCGAACGCAACAAAAACGTCTAGTACATAAAAAAACAAAACATTGAACCTATCTCATACTCCTCCACCCTCCCCAAACACTCTTACACACCAACACACGGCACTAAATACAATTTTTTATCCACGTTTCACCGCGCTGTATGCGGTCGACGGCGAATACAAGATGGCGGGCGCCACAGAAAATCTGACGCGCTCCACACCCCTCGCCGTCCAATCAGCGAACACGTCGCATGTCCGCGGACATGATGCAAGGCCATGGGCCAATCGGGGTGCTGTCCGCGGAGCGAACAGGGAAGTCCGTCCGCGAAGCGAACACAGATATCACTAATTTTTTTGCCTTATGTTTTGGTCATTTTATAAAAAACTACTGGACGGATTTACACCAAATTTGCAAAAGCACGCTTTCGGGACCAAGCCCCCGCTCCTGCAGCAAATTTGGTGTTAATCCGTCCAGCGTTTTCTTCCCATTAAGTCTATAGGAGTTAAAAAGTTTTGGGACCCCCCTTATAACTTTGCCCCCCCTAGACCAAACCTCTCCAAACTTTGCAAAAAAAATCAGAGTGGGCCATAGACTCTTTTTGCAAAGTTTGGTGAGGATTCATCTAGAGGGAGCGAAGTTATAAGCCACCCAAAAAATGCTCCTCCTATGGAAACACCAACTTAACCATAACCACATGGACGCTACTGCGTCGATGTAATATGTGGTGTAAAGGGGGTCAGAATACCGAGGGCGGCATTTTGGCCCATTACCAACTGCCAGTAGGCCTCTAACCCCCACCCAGCCAGTCCAGAGCCAGCACCACACCCCTGACCAGACCACCCCACCTTTGTATATCCTACTTTGTACACGATATCCCTGACCCACACACAAAATACATTTCTGCAGAAGATCTAAGCATGCACGGCTGTATTCTTCCAAGCATGAAAACATATCTCGTGTAACACGAGGTACGGGGAGGAATAGATTAAAGATCAAACCCCAGGTGGAGACCTTCAGTGCGGGAACTGCGTTATCAACGAAGCCCTGAATGTGTGGGTCAGCATGACTGTATAGTATCCTCCCTTCCCCCTGGCACCATTTCCCGTCCCGCCCAGGTGCCTGCCACAATGATATAATAACCAGGCTTAGCATGTTTATTTTAGCAAGAAACTATGTATTATTTTTTGGCCCAACCTTCACTGCGAGAATGAGCCCAGCTGGCACACGTGGATCCAGACCGATGGGAAATAGCAAATCAATTACAGCCTGGCATCGAGCAGGCTCATGTTTATGGTGCTTACAATCAGTGGAACCCATTAATACTGTACATGATGATGATCATGGGGTTTTTAGGCCCTTGTTTGTCGAGCAGCAGAGTCCTTTGCTGATATTTGCATTCTGTACAATTAAACCTTGTTATCCTTGCAATGCTATCTCCTGGCCTATTTCCATAGTGGGTTTTCTTTATTCGGGGGGTGCATAAAAAGGGACTTGCCTTCATTTGGTGATTCTGTTGCCCCCGTACTTGCGGAGATATCCAGGTGGCCAGTCTCAAAACAAGTATGCTGAGTGGCCCTTGCAGGTGCCGTAGGTGCATAATTCCTGTCTGCTTGTTGCAGCGGGGTAAGGCCACAGGCAGAGGCCCAGGTCTGTTGTTGATTCCCCATCAAATGAGGCTTTCGGAAGAATGTTAGCACGTGAGTATAGCCTGCAAGGAGTAATACAGTACGGTTGGGGATGTAGAGCAGTATAAAACGGATAAACAAGTGGTGAATGGGAGTGAGAGTGTATTTTGGTTTGCTGATTGTGGACGTTTTTATGCTCATTTTTGCTCATTTATTTTTTGAGGAATATTAAGGATAAGGAAAAAGGAATATGGGAGCCCAGTAAGGGGAGAAGGTGGCGCCACGTTGCACTGTCCCGACCAGTGCGTGAGAGAAATACAAGAAGAACTGTAGGAGCTCCATATAATAAGAGAGCTCGGGAAGAGTAGTTGTTGTTATTTCAGCTTGTTATTTTAGTTTATTCTGTTAGCATTTTTTTTACATGTACGGAGGAGGCCCAGGAGAGATGTGTGTGTGTGTGTGTGTGTGTGTGTGTGTGTGTGTGTGTGAGCATATCAGGGGAGCATGTAGGGAGTGAAGGAAGACACTCTAATGGGGAACAGCAGAGGGGGAAAAGTGAATTGATGTTTTCTTTTTTATGAACATTTTTGACAGTATTGACTGGTAGTAGAGACACAATTATAGTGCATATGTTTTAAGTGATATTGAACACATCACATCCCTGGTTTAATTGTTATGCAGCTGTGAAAACATAACACCAACACAAGATACTGACTGGACATAGCCATGGGTACAGGCACACACCTAGAACATATATGTAAAGCCCTTCCCATATACTGTGAGAAAATCAAGAAGTACTACAACAATGGGTGACTGAGAATAAAGGAGAAGGAATGCCTCACTCCTCACCAAAGTGTGGGTCTTTTGACAGATGCACTTTAGACCATATTTCCACGTACTTGACTGCAAGGTATAAGGGGAGACCATTATAGAATAGGAGGGAAATATTGCACCTCTGTAGAATGTTCGAAGAAACAGAGGTGACAGAAGAGGATGGAGCGGCAGCTGACAATATTAAGAAAATTAGTACAGATGAGACTGGGAAAAGTGGGGAGATGAAGAAGGGGATTTATCTACTCACCACATGGTCAGCAGAAGGATACACTAACCTAACATATATGTCAGGTGGTACGATGGCGGCTGACCCAAGTATGGCCCCACCCCCACCGTATGTCACACCCCCTGAGGTGTCGACCCATACAGGGGTAAGCACAAGAGATCTCAAGGTAGCATTGGCCTCCACATGCACAGAATGTGCAAGGTTGGGAGCAGCCTGTGAAGCAACACGGTTAGCAGATACAAATGTTGCCCTCACGACAATCCCACAACTGCCCGGGGACAAATGGAAGTCGGGTGACTTCCAGTTCAGGATAGACAGTGCACCCTTAAGAGCTCTTCATGTCAAGCCAGAGGGAGAAACAGACAGTCTGGGGTATGTGAATGTGGGCTCCAAATGAGGAGAAAATGAGTATTGGAGTGACTTTGATGACATAGAAGAAGATACATAGGGAGGGCCCAAACAAGTTGCCATGACTACACTGAGAGTAGAAAGCCTATAGGAATGAAGATTAAGGAAAAGGTTTGGTAGGATTGCATTGGAAAAGAAGAAGGGAAGTGCTGTTAATGGGGGAAAGGAAAGGCAAAACTACAAATACCCTTAATACATAAGGGCGCAGGGCGACCATATTATGTCGAGTGGGCACAAGTGGACAAAAACAATCTCCTCAAGGCCCTCCCACAACTCACTGCAGGAGCGGGAAAATGGATTTATGCATTTGAGAAAAGCACTGCAGGTGTACCCCTAGCCATAGGGGACATTAAGAGCTTGCTATTAGCAGCAGTGGGAGATCAGGCAGAGACAGTGTTGATTAAAGCTGGGTACCTGGGAGCAACACTGAGTAATGATGCCCATGATGGATCATCGTTCAGCAAGATTAGCGATGGAGTATGGGATGCTCTGCGAAGAACGTTCCCAGACACCCCAGACTTACAATCAATAATGCAATGCACAATGGGGGACGAAGAAGACGCTGCACAGTATATTCTCAGGGTTCAAGAGATGTGGAGAGCAGAAATGGGCAGCGCTTGGGATCAATCAACGTCCTTGTTTTCATTTATTGTGAAGAGGGGACTACCTAAGGAAGTGCAGAAGCACTTGATAAGATAGCTGGGGTGGAGGCAAATGGGTGGCCAGAGATGCAAAGTATCATAGTGCACCATTGTAGGAAGATCAAAGAGCATGCAAAAGAAACTATCCAGAGGCAGCAGGCAGAGGAAGCAAAACTAGCTGAAAATACACTAGTGAAGGTAGCAGCAGTATTGACAGTGCCACCCCCAGAACAGAAGAGAGAGGAAGGGTGTGCCTCCATCACAACACAAGCAAGGATGGCAGCAGTATGGGCAGACAACGAACAAGGGCAGTGGGGAGGAAACCAACACTTTTTGGGGCCCCAATGGCAAGGAGGGCCGCAGCAAGGACAAGTTGGTTCCTGAGGGCAAAGAGGAGAGGGATTTGGTGGACAAGGACCAAAGGGTGGCAGGCCCGGACGGTGCTGGTCATGTGGGAGGTGGGGACCCTTTTTGATAAAATGTTGCAGCAGACTGGCAGGGAATTAAAATTACAATCAACAACTCTATTGGTACTCCCACATGGGTTGTTCACAAGGGCCTGTTCAGCGAGCGTCCTTAATCCTGTATGATATTCATCAGGCATATACGCAATTGCCTCCCCAAATCCCCAGCCCTTACCACCCTCCACAACAGCAACTGAGAGTGCAGCCACATATGCTCACCCCAACCAAGAAGCCATTGAAGCAGACACCCATTTTCAACTGTGCCAAATAGAGCAGCATCTCCATACCAGGGAGCAAAGGTGGTAAGGGGGAATCCATTCTCGTTCCCCAGGACAGACACATACCGAGACTAGGACAGCCCACAGATAGCACTTGCGTGTCCAGTACTGTCAATGACCTTACAACCTGAAGAGGAACTATTGGTGCAGGCAGATATAGGAAATAAACAATTCATCCTCATGGTGTACACAGGTGCGGAGAAGTCGTGCATTAGTGAAGGAAACTTCCTGCTATCAGGAAAGACTCTTGACACACGGATTCTCTGGGGGCTGTTTTAACGGTTCCTTACACAAAAGACTTAGGGCCTCATTATGAGTATGGAGGTGGCCATGCTTTAGCGGCATGGCTACCCCCATACCAGGTACCGGGTCCGGGTCTGGGTTCCTTGAATGGGGAAATACCGGGCCATTCCAACCTTGGTGGGCCTGGTATTTCCCCATTCAAGGAACCCGGATCCCGGTACATCCCCATTCTCATTTGAGCCGCCATAGGGCTCAATGGAAATGGGGAGGATGCTAACAATGGGCCTGTTAATGATGGGCCCATTGTTAGCATCCTGGTCTGCTCGCGGGACACGCTAAGGATGCCTGGTATTACCAGGCGTCCTGAGCGGGACCCGCAAGCAGACCTCATAATGAGGCAGTAGGGGGTTAACGGCACCGGCAGCTCTACTGGCGCCGTTAACCCCCTACCGCCTGGGATATAATGAGGCCCTTAGGCTTCAAGGTGGGAGGGAAGGTTGTACAAGCACCCCTCCTTTATTCCAAGAGCTCTCCTGTCAACCTGCTTGATAGTTATTTGCTTAGTAAATTAAACATGACAATATCCTTCACGGACAGGGGGATTGTCTGTGCCACCCCTGGCAGGTGCTCCCTCCGAGCGATGCTGGTAAAGTACTTGCCCGAGCTGTCCCCGAGATTACCAGAAAGGAATGGAAAGTACCTGCAGACATTTTTCAACCTATGGCACTCCGCAAAGTGATTGCGGACACAATCCTGTCATTAGATCTAGAAGGCTGGGTTATGACAGCTAAAAGGATTGTAGTGCTATGAACTGATCCCACTGGGACCAATGGTGCACTGTGTTTTGTATTGATCCCAATGTACCCCTACGAGATGTGAAATAACAATGGAGAAATAATCTTTGAAATGTGTATACCTTGTGACATAATGGTACAATACAGGAAAGTGCAGAGCCCCCTCTTGCCGTTGTCAGTGGACCAACCCCATTCAGTGAGAGTGATTTGCAATATGTCCCTACACATTTGTGGACAATAAACGTGCACGATGTAGGGATGTTGAAAGAAGTAACACCTGGAAAGAGCACACTCAAACCAGGAGCAGTACTCATATGGGTCAAACAATAACCCCTGTCCACAGATTCAGAACTTGGATTCAGGAAACACTAAAAATATACCCTATTAAAAAAGCAACAGGGGCAGTTGGAGGATGATTCAGAATTTAAGACCCCTTAATGACATTGTAGAGAAAGATTTTCCACTTGTTCCCAGCCCAGCATTCATTTTGTATAGCATTTCCAAAGAAGCCACCCGATTCACAGTGGTTTATTTGTAGAATGCCTTCTTGTCAGTGCCCCACATCCAGACTCACAGTACCTTACAGCATTCACCCTTGGAGGAAAGCACTATGAATACCATCGCTTGCCCCAGGGATACTGTGAAAGCCAGAGGATTATTAACAGGATATTACATGAAGATCTAGCGAACATTCAATTACCCAGCACATTCATTCTATACGTAGATGACCTACTGGGCTGCAGCGACAGCAAACAGAGCTGTCATAGGGATTCCATTGCACTACTACAGTTGTTATCAAGCAAAGGGTACAAAGTGGATATGAAAAAGCCCCAGTACTGTTTACTGGAAGTGCTCTACTTAGGGTAACTCATCTCAAAGGATGGCAAGAGGATAATCCCTGACAGGGTTGCTACAGTGCGAGTCACATCCAAGCCCCTTACAGTAAAAGACATGCAAAAGTTCCTAGGGTTCTGCAACTATTGTAGAGCATGGACATTAGACTACAGAAACATATACTAGACCACTCCCACAAGGCCTCAAAGATGCCCAGAAAGAGGGCAACACAATCCAGTGGACAGCAGAAATGATGACCAGTTTTAATGTTTTAAAAGAGGTGATTTCAACAGCTCCTGTCCTTGCTACCTCTAATTACACACAGGAATTATACATTTGTTCCCACTCCAACGGCACAGTCATGACAACAGTACTCGCACAAAAGCATACAATGGGCCACAAAACACTAGCATACTAGAGCGGCATGCTCACTTCTGTCATGCAGGGGCAATTCGCTTGCGAACAAGCCCTCGCTGCTGCAGCTTTTGCCATTGAAAAAAGTTCCACAAATGTCATGGGATGCTCAGTAACGTTATACATCAAGCACTCACTCTTTGCGATACTAGATTGCTCCAAGTCCACACTCACTACACGCAGAGCATCAGCATATGAAATAATACTGTCCAGCCACCATAGCCATGTAGTATGGTGCAAAATAGTCAATCCTGCCACGTTTCAAACTGAGCCATGCACAGCTAAAGACATACAGCAGCACAATTGTGCCTCCTATAAAGGAGAAAGCAATGGTATCCCCAAAGTCACAGATAGCCCATTAGAGGAAGGAGAAGTCATCCATGGACCAGGACACAGGTGAAAAACATTTTGGGGTGGCAGTGGTGCACCTAGAAGAGGGAGAATATGAAACACTGGTCATGAAAAGATTACCCATACATTATCCTGCACAAGCAGCAGAACTAGTAGCACTCATAGAAGTCCTGCATGCCTCTAAGGTGTGCCGTGTTACCATATATTCAGACTCTGCTTATATAACCACCACGGTGCATGCAGGTCTGTCGTGCTGGAGAAGGAGGGGGGTCAGAAGAGCAGATGGATCACCGGTACAACACTATACCCTGCTTATGGCATTTATTTCCGCCCTCATAGAGCCCTCTGTGGTAGCGGTCATCAAATGCGTAGCATACACCCACAATACAGATGAAATATCATTGGGAAACACGGCCACCGACGTGGCAGCAAAGGAGACAGCATACCTCTCAGTAGCAACATCAGCAGAATACGTTGTGACCACAACCAACACTCCACCACATAGAGGTACATACACAGCTCTCCTTATAGCACAAATCATCAAACTACAATGCAGGGCACCCCCAGAAGAACAGGACCTATTGCTCAAACGTCGTTGCATGCAATCACCCACGGATCTCTTGTGGAGACAGCAGGGCACAGGAAAGGTAGTAATGACCATGGAATTGCTTTACATGGCCGTTGACCAGTTTCATTTCCCATCTCACAGCTCTAAACAACCCATTTCAGCAGACCTTCAGGAAGATTGGTTCATCCCAAAATTGCAGGAGCACTTTTCAACGATGGTGGTCCAATGTACAACGTGTCAAGTGTTCAGTACAGGGATGACAATGAGAACATTAAAAGGAACATTGCTCTGCCCTGTAAGTCCATTCCGTGAGCTGGATATTGACTATGCAGACAGGGGAGAAAGGTGCAATGGAGCACAATATCTAATTGTGGTGGTGTGTTCATTTTCCCGGTTGGTTGAGGCTGGCACATGTGCTTACCCAGATTCCAAGTGTGCTGCAACATTTCTTGTTAGAGACATTTTCCCACACTGTGGAGTGTGTGATGTCCTAAGATCAGACAATGGACACATTTTTTCAATGAACTCTTCAAACAGATGACCAACCTATTGGGATTTAAACATTGTAGTTGCTCCATTTACAACCTAAGCAAACGTGGAGAGAATGGAGAGAATCAACGGTTTCCTTAAAAGCAGACGTTCTAAATTATGCAACACCCTGACAAATAATTGGGTCTACTGCCTGCCCCTGGCCCTGTTTCCTTTACACACAGACCAGTAAGGACCACCACCTGTCCATCCACAAAATAATGACTGGCGGACGCATGCAAACACCCCTGTCACCAGTAAGGAGAGCATCAAATGCTCATAGGGCAGCTTCGATTCTGGGTGTAGAGTTCAAACAATACCTAACCCAACTTACACATGCAATCACATGTATCGCAAAACAAATGGCACAGGCCCACACAGAGGAAAGGGAGACTACGACTACCCCACTGGCACACACAACCCATACCCAACCCTTGTTGTCTGGAGAATAGGTCTATGTCAGAAGCTTTGTCCGAAAATGAAACGCACCTAGGTTCCATGGGCACTACGAAGTGATGTTTTCCACCCCTCTCGCAGTAAAGGTGAAGAGGCTGAGATATTGGATACACCTCTCTGATGTTCATACAGCACTGCAAGATGCCATACCAGGGGTCCAGACAAAGAACAACAACACTACCTCAAAAATGTAGCTTTTTGATGACCATATTTGTGCGTCTGAGAATAATCACAGTACATGTATTGCTGCCTGAGCGCAAGCTATGTAAACTAAATCTCTCTCTCTCTCTCTCTTCCTCCCTCTCTCTCTCTCTCTCTCTCTCTCTCTCTCTCTTTCTCATCTTTCCATCTCCTACCATGCCTGTTTTATCCAGATTCCACAGGTGCGACGATGATGGAGATGGCACCGCTGAGAGATTCTTCAAATGTTGAAAGTAGTTGTAGAATTAGTATTACTAGGGCTTATAACTGTGGCCTACACTTTACAGCTATTTTATTTTCGATCCTCTTGCTTGTATTGGGGATTTATTGGGGGGCTTTGTTTTTCTGGGGTGGCCATCTAAAAGAAGGGGGGCTCTAAGGGGACCTGGAACAGGAGTACATCCTTGAACGTAATAGGATTAGAATTAAATGGAATGGAAATACCCTCAAATGTTACTATATTTCATTCAAATGTAACTGAAATGCCACCCAATGCCCCCAGTTCTATCCTTATGCACTCCACAATAGCTAAAACCACCCGACCCCTACCTCTTTCCCTGACACAAATGAGAGGATGAATGAGAGTTCACCAGTAACAGAATTTGAGTTCCCCACCAGGCCAACCAATGAAACAATTTATAATAATAGCCTTGTCAATAGTAGCAGCTCTCAAACGACAATATGCAATAGTAAAATGTTTCAACAACTAATGCCAGGTGTTAGACAATCCCTATGCAAAGCTGACATAATTTTAGTTTTTTTGTTGTTGTTTGCTATAGCTGAATACAATCAACTTTTCAATATTGGATTACATAACATAAAATAAATAAAGTTATCATTTACAAAGATTAAACTTGACATAATAATGAATCTTCAATTACACAAACATATAATTTCAATTTGGGAAAGAGATTATGAATTATGTATTTAATTAACATCATAAGATATAGTCAGCCATCTGTACATTCAAAACTGGAGCTTTAAATCATCTATAAGAGACAGGAATAGAGTACATAAAAATGCTAATGCTTATAGCATAATTTACAATTACGTTTGCTAAAATACAAGTCTATCACATCATGTAAGCATCTGTTCTGATATACAATCCACTAGGAGTGACACCAATACTATTTACATTGTTTGCATAACATCACAATTTCTCAAATTATATCAGGCACAATTGCAATGTATAGTTAAATGTTACCTTAGAAATCATGGTTAAGTGATAATGCATGCAAAAAGTCCAACATGGCAATTCTAATGCTGGTACGATTGGTAGAAAAAATGATTTGCCATAGAGTATCTAAGTCGATAACTCTGAATTGTTCAAAGAGTTTTGCAAAGTATGTTTGTCTTTTCAATAGAAGTTTGGGACATTCTATGTTTAAGTTTTGCAAAGTCTCTGGTTCTTTGCTATTGTTGCAGAAGCGACAAATATTCTTTTCTTTGCCAATGAGTTTGTGTTTTGCCAATATTTCTTTGATTGGCCATAGGTTGAATCTTAATCGCAATATTGCAGACCTATACATTGGCAACGGATTTGTTATTAAATATGCTTCCATTCTGCAGAATGTCTTTACACCAAAGGGATTATCTCTGAGATCTCTGTACAATAGGCTTTGCGCCCGTGTTTCGATCCGATACAATATCAGTGGGAAAAAGGGCCACATTGCTCAGTAACAGAAAGAGAAGGCAAACATGCCAACGCAAATATGATGCATATCATCACTTAAGACTAGATGTTGTAGGAGACATCTGCCACCCGAACACTCGAACAGTTGTTACTCTGACATGAGTGCATTGGGCTAGCGACTAATGGGTGTTGATACATCTGCTCCTTAATACTGAATGCATCTGGGGCACCCAACGTTTTAGTAGCACAAGCAGTACCCATGATAGAAACACTATGTCCGATTCATCTTGCACTATGTTGTCCATTCTGATCCCCGAAAGTGCAAAATGAGTTCCACCATCCCCAACTGTCTCAAAGAATCACATCTAGTAATCGAAGGAGCAAGATATGTCAATAACGAATGGCAAGAAACAACACACATATGCAGGGCTGAAGGACTCCTGGGGCTGTCTGAGAAAATTGCAATACTTGTGGAACAGACCTGTGAGCAAACATGGACAGAACATATCTCAAAGCTAACTTGGATTGTGGCTCTTGAGAAACCAGTGAAGGTGCACCCACACAAGCCATACAAGCTTTATTTTTTCAGCGAAGGGACATTGGCTGCCGGGTCAAATGAACAATTCAACCAAACTGTCATAGTTCCCTACCTCAAGAAAGGCACAGCTGCTCTGATGGATTATTACTGCATCTGTGTCCAGCAAGCGTACTTGCACCTCCTGCCTTCTTGGAGGGGCTACTGTTCACTATTAATGCTGCATTCTGCCCTGTCCTGCTGATCGTTCCAAGGGAGCACCTAAAGGGGGACTCCTGCTCTAAACTCCCACTGTGTACCCCACCTTAGAAGCTCAATGCAAAGAACCACCAGCAAACTTTTGCATGCTCCCTGAGAAAGAGCCCTATGACCAACAATGCAGAAGAAAAAGAGCATCTAACTACATTTCCAATGACTTGTCCAAGCTGCTTGCACAAATACCTGAAGAAGATAAGCTCTATAATTCTGCAGAGACATTCTTTTTGCATCCTTAGACTAGAGGGAGAGGAAAGGACGGAGCAGGTGTCCTGATGATGAGGAGCTCGGTCTATAGCTAATAATACAAGACTTACTGCACCTTGTGTTAGTACACAGAATACATATGAAGAGACATAATGCATTGGGTTCTGATGCACATACAGTGAAAGGCCAGTAATAAGGAGATAATGAGCATCACTAGAACATGGGAATAAGATTAGAGTTTATTATCATGTATACAAATGAATTGTAAACTTGAGGTTTGCTTATTTCCCCATATGTGTGCACCATGAGCTGAGGCCAAACCCTAAGGAAGGTACCATAATAACATACGACAAGGTTAATGTCTAGATATACAACATCTTTTTTACTTTTAAAATTATTACTGTCAGTAAAGAAAACCACCAGGCCTAGATTTGTCAGTGAACCAAAACAAGTCGACTATATATGTGATGTCATCAGCAATGTCCTCAATGACATTTGTCATGTCATCTTTGACTTACTGGATGTTAGTTTTAGCATTGTAAGGTGGTGACACAAGTTGTGGTTGCTTAGCTTCCCATAACTGGTGAATTTCAATGGTTTTTTGGTTTTACTTGTAACCATAACATCCCTTTAACCAGGTTTTTTCACTGATTCATATTGGTTTTTACTAGTGCAATATGTATATATATATATTACGGGGCCTGCTGCAGTGACCCTGTAGTTATGGTTAAGTTGCTCAACTCATAGAAAGGTCACTTATTGGATGGCTTATAACTGTGCCCCCTGGACGAATCCTCATCAAAATTTGCAAAGGAAGTATATGGCCCCCCTCAGTGAGTTTTGGTGTGGTTTTGTCCAGGGGGGGCAAAGTTAATGGGGGGTATCAAAATGTCTCAAAATATGTGGAAATCTTCATAGATGCACATCGAAACACATATTTGCTTGAGCCCACTGGAGAGATTATTACCAAATGTGTGCTGTGATCGCCGGCTTAGTACTGGATGCTTGCTTTTGTAAAATTGGTGTAAATCCGCGATGTAGTTTTTAAAAAATGGCAAAACACGAATAAATATAAATGATTGATATCTAGCTATGGTAAGCTGAGTCATTTCCTGATTCGGGGTCTGCGGATGCCTCTGTACCAATCACGGTCTTCCGTGATGTCTGCGGACATCGTATGAGCCCTCCGATTGGATGGTGAAAAATGGGAGCTGCGTCATATTTTTGGAAACAGTCGCCACATTTGATCCGCGGACAACGGCTGGTGTCTGTGCATAGCGTATTGAGGAAAAAGTGTGGAAAGCACATTTGCGGTTATTCAGTGGCCGAAACTGGGTCTGGAAGGGGTGGGGGAGTGGAATAAAGTTGACATGGAGCTGTTTTTATAGGTGGAAAAAGGGGTTTGCAAGTGTCACTGAGTCTGCTGAAATGGCCACTGACCGCGAACAGTGCAGAGAAAAAAGTCTGGAAAAACATTTGGGGTTATTTGGTGGCTTAAAGAGGGTCTGGAAAGGGTGAGGCGTGGAATAAAGTTGAGGGGAGCTGTTTTATAGGTGAAATAAAGATATTCAGGTGCGCCAAGCCCAATGTCAATTTGAATGTGCGCGGACATCATTTGGATTTCAGGGGGTTCTGCATGAGTCTTGTTATTTGAAGATGTATTGCACATACTTGTTATATGGTTTAATTCTATTGTGGTGGTTTTGGCCAGTGGCCAGATTCTTGGGATATGGCCATAGGCCCTGCCCCCAAGAATCTGGCCACTGCCAACACATAGTATACTAATATGTGTGTAGTAATTACAGGTATTGCAGCGGCGTATACAGTATTTGTAATATGGTGTAATGATATAACTGAAGTGTATATGGTATTTATGATTGTAGTACAATTGAGGATAGTGGTTATAGAATACAAATTTGTTTCTTTGTGAAGATAACAAATAGAATAAATCTTTGGTATGGTTACGTAGTTGCATACAGTAATAAAGTTGGAATGCCTGGTTCTTTTTCTTAGAAAATAAAACCGTATCATTTGTTAAGCAGGATAGTTTACAAGATTTAATTGCATATCATTTTACATATACTTTGTTTACCCTCATAAACAGTACATTCTTTGTACTAGGTTTGGTACAGCATTAGTGTGTGCTACACTGTTGTTGTATTTACATGAAATAATCATTGGGTCACTGGTAAAACAATCCATGGAGGATTAAAATAAAACTATTATAATTATATGAGTGTAACTGTGATAATATGTTTGTGTGAAGTGTGCTGTAATTAAGGGAATCTTTAAAGTACTCAGATACATGTTGGTATATTCTAACTATATTGAACTTTACAAGAGGTTTTGCAGTAAGAATAACTGTGATGGTATATTTGAAGCATACTTTTTGCAATGTATTGATTAACTTAGTGGTTTCATTCTGTTTAAAATCAATATAAACAACTTTCTCTTTAGCAGAAATGTGCTGTCAATTAGAGCTTCAAGGTTTAGACTTTTGCAGTAGTTTGTAAGGATAGATTGTGATTTTTTAGCTGTCTTTATAAGATTGTGAAGAACTCTGTCGTAGAACATTATTTGTAAAATAATTGTTTTGGAATGCTTTACTGTGGCTACGTTAACATTGGTAGAAATAGTGTTAGGTTGAATAGTAGGTCTGCTGTTGTTTGTAAATGTTTTTTACTTTTAGTTTTTGCAAGAGGGGCCTCACTTTTTTAGTGGTGGCTGGTTTTGTTTTGCTGAGTGTTCTATACATAGTTTTGTTTTCGAGGTGGATGGCTTGCTTTTCTTCTTAAAATGAGTGTGTGGATTGTGGCCGATTCTTGGGTCCATTTTATAAAGGTGTATTCTGAGAATTGTGGATTGTCTGGCAATCTTGGATTAGATGAATTTCAGGTTTCATGATATGGAGTTCGAGGAATGAAGTGGGTGGAATTCCTCCCGTTTTGTGAGAATATTTTTAACTTGAAGCATCCAGACATCATTGTAGTTCACTGTGGAGGCAACAGGTTGGGCTATGTTACTGGAATTTCATTACAGTTTGCCAGCTCAGAGACAAATGTGGATGCGTTTTCAAATACATTTTGTCCGTAAATTGAGAAAGCAATGTGCAATGTGAACAAAGTTGTATGTGCTTTTTTTGCGGGATGTTGGCATGACGTCTTTTCATATTGAAAATATCAAATTGGATATTATCAACATTTTGTTATGAGATGAAGAGCATCTGACTGATGTGGGCAATCAGATTTTTCTTGAAAAGGTAAAAAATGCATTGAATCAGTTTCTGTGAATACAAAATATGGATCCAAGTATTCGTCAGAAAAAGGAAAACCAGAACAACAAATTAGAAGCACTTATTGTGACAGTTAGAAAAAATAAAGTTCAGTAGAACATTTGTTAGTTCAGTACATAAAACCAAACCATCCAAAAAATAGATAAATGTTTGAAAGAGAAAAAAAAAGGTCCTTTTAAGAGCTACCATTTTTGAACGAAAAACAATTTGAATCATTTGTATTCTCCCACCCCACGTCTGGAATTTTCCAGGTGTCTGTGGACAATTGCTCTGGCCATGGACTATGCAGGCTGCAAAGGGTACAGTGTTTTATTTTTAAGTTCTATTTTTTAACTGTGAAAGGTGTCTCCTAAAAGACCAGTTTATTTTGTATTTTGTGAATTTGTATTTTTTTGTGTGGTTTTTACTGGAGAGGCAAGGTAAGGTGGGGGAGGGATGGGAGGGAAGGGTCACCAACCAGAGAGATGTGGAGCAGGTGGACAGGGGAAGATATTGGGCGGGCCTTAAATTTCAGTTAGGTTGCAGTGTTTCTCATGTGACCGCAGCCTCGAAAGCACTTTGAAATTGCTCCCCACTGCAGATCGGTTTGCTGCAGTACAAACATAGTACTGTGACTCTCAAAAGGTAAGGTTCAACAGCTTTCAGTATGGCCTGCGAAGCGGCTGTCGGGATCCTTTACACCCTCAAAGAAATAGCCTGTGTGGTGGCAGGAGCGGTCTAGGAAGATGGGGTAGAGACCATCAACCTGCTTCTCCCTGAGAAAGGAACAGCCTTTCTCAGAGCACCCAAGTGGTTGGATCTGGTGAGGCGGAGCATGGAGGTGGTCCTGAAATAGTACTGCCCAGATTGTCCATGACTAAGTACGAACCCAAACTCAATGCATTTCACCTGGGCACCCCGGGCCTTTGGTACTCCCCCAGCAGTGATAAAAATGACCACACCCACGACTCTCTCTGGGTGCTGTTGATAGACACTTCCTCTACCTCCTCGTCCTGTTCCTCATCATCCTCATCCACATCACTGTGCCTGTTGCCCTGTCCAGGCCCTCCAGTTGGTGTTTGTGGCGTGGCCTCTGGGAACGAGGTATAGCCATGAGAGATGGCATTGTTAAACTTCTGGAAGTCTCTTGAAAGTAGCTCACCTGTAAGATGCTCTCTAATAGTGTGCCAAATTAAGAATGACTAAAAGTAATGGGTGGGTCTCTTTATAGGAACCGTCGATGGACTGTGCGACTGTCTGTGGAATACTGTGCTGAAAATAGGTAAACTTTCAACTTGAAACATAGTCAATAGGCCAAAAATGCATTTTCAAAATGTCTGCGGTGATGGACACTGTCTGCGGACACACCATCATGCTGCACGGGCATGGTCACATGATGACATCCTGGGACTTGTGCAGCAGCAGCAGGATGGGTTTGCTGTCATTGGACTAATTAAAAGTGCATCATGTGAGACCAGACATGTGCGTACATGGCGCGATGGCTAGAGACACCCTATTTTGTAACCGGACCCCGAATAGTCGTGCTGTCCACGGCTTATTAATTGGGGTTTAAAAAAAAGGAAAAACACAACAACAAATTAGAAGCACTTTTTGTGAAAGTTAGAAAAAATTACTAAGATAAGTAGAACATTTGTAAATTCATTACATAAAACCAAATAATAGGTACAAGCCTGAAAGAGGAAAACAATGTTCTTTTAAGAGCTACCATTTTTGAAGGAAAAACAATTCAAATAATTTGTACTCCCCCACCGCACGTTGGGACTATGCAGCCTGCAAAGGGTCCTGTGTTTTTTTTTAAATACCCATTTTTTACTGAGAAAGGTGACTGCTAATGGAACAGTTTTTTTTGTATTTTGTATTTTGGAGATTTAGTATTTTTTTGTTTTGTTTGTTTTTTACAGGAGAGGCACAGTAAAGTGGGAGGGCATGGGAGGGAAGGTGCAACAACCACAGAGATGGGACTATTCATTGGCTTAAAAAAAGGAATGTATCACAGAATAATATATAAGATATTCATAGTGTATAAAATAAATGTATTTATCAAAGTGATGGGGTATCAGAATGAGAAACATAAATGGGAGGATTTGGAATTGTTTTAAACGCATCAGTGGGGAGGGTGGTATGTTTATGTAATGAATGGCAATAATATTATTGTTTGAGTTGATCAACTTATAGAACAAGTACTTTTTTGGCAGCTTATAACTTTGGTGCCATTCACCAAATGGTCTCCAAACTTTGTAGAGAGGCACACGATGATTGGATGTTTCAAAACATGAGCTGTGTTATAATTTCTGAAACGGTGGTGATATTGGAAGGGAGGATCATGGCCTTTGTCCCCGGACAGTGCAGTGAGTAAAGAAGTCTGAAAGATATATTTGTGGTTCTTTTGTAGATGAAAGAGGGCCTGGAAAGGGTGGGGGAGTGGGCACAAGTTTATATATAAAGCTCTTTTTGTAGGTGCTGGTGTGGGTGCTGTGAAGGTTTATGTTTGTGGACGTCAATGAGATGAAGGGTGGGTGAGTCTTGTTATTTCAAGGTGTATAGTACATACTTGTTATATGATTTAATTCTGTTGTGGTGTTTGTGGCCAACAGCCAGATGCACTATAGTAATATGTGTATTGTTAGTATAGGTAATATAAGAGGAATATACCGTATTTGTAATATGGTGAAATTATATAATTGAAGTGTATGTGGTATTTATGATTGTACTGCAATTGAGGATAGTGATCGTCGATCTCGCTTTGGCCTTTGACATGGTAAACCATTCTATCCTTATTACACGGCTCTATAATATCTTCGGGATCACGGACCGGGCACTGGACTGGGTGATCTCTTCCATCATTAACCGTCCATCCCAGCCGCAACTGGGCTGTTTCTTTTCCACCTCCTCACTCTCTGCTTGCATCGTTTCCCAGGGTCCTATTCTGTTGCTGTGGCTCTTTAATATCTATCTTGTCCCGCTGGCTCACCTCATCTCCTGTTCTCTCCTCGTTTACAGTATTATGTCAATGACACACAGTTTTCCTTGAAACATCCCTGTACTACCTTTTCCTCTCCCTCTGTCATCACTAATGTCATTGATAACATCACTGATGACATCACATATCAAATTAATTCTGATGTAAACTTCCTGCAAGGGGTTGTGCTTGGTAGCAAAATGTCAGAGATGACTGGGAGACCTATCATTAACTACTTAATATATTAAAACATTTATCTAAACAAAATTTTTTATTGGAGTTTTGTTGTTAACAGAGGAACCTAATCGTACATACTCATAGGCAATGGCTGCAGCATGCATCATAGAAGTACAGTATGTTTAATCTGGCAATGTTCACTACTAAAATAATGAATGCTGCCTTAACAGAGTTTTCAGTAATGTTAAGCAAGGAATAAATAGTAATAATTCAAGACTTACTACATAATTGTCTTAGTACAAACAATACATATGAAGACCTACAATGCATAAAAATCAGAGGCACATATAGGGAAAATAAAGTAAGGAGAAAAGAAACAGCATGAACAGAACATGTCAATAATATTAAAGTTCATCATCATGTATACACATGAATTGTGTATTTGAGGGTTGCCTATTGCCCTATATATTTGCACCATGAGCTGAGACCAAACCCTAAGAAAGTACTGTAAGAACATATAAGATGATCAGTGATGTCATCAGTGGCATTTGTGTTGTAATATTTGATGAAATGGGTGTTAGTCTTAGCAGTGCATGGTGGTGCCGCAAGTTATGGTTGCTTAGCTTACCATAACTGGCACATTTCTGGGGTTTTCGGTTTTATTTGTAAACAAAGTTTGTTCACTGAATTTCATAGGTTTTTATAAGCATGACTTCACCATAATGTCCCTTTAACAAAGTATTTTCACTGAATTGCATACGTTTTTACTGGTGCAACTTAACCATAATGTCCCTTTAATAACTTTATTTCACTCAATATACAATATACAATAGTTGTTTTTTAGTTATTCAGTGAGTTAAAAACACGCTCAATACTCTATAAGTGTCATCAAAAAATGATTGGTGCAAGGGATAGACAGTAAACCAATGGAGGCACTGTAAATAATTTTCAAAGTGACACCATATTACACACTTGGAGCTACCTTAACCCTTTTCCTAGGACAAAATGTAAAAATTAAATACAAAATAGAGCCAGACTGCAAACTGACACCCAGAAAATCTGCACAGTAACCTGTAGGCCAGTCCAGACGTGAGCGCTACCCATTTCGCTCACTTCATCCCCATCCATTACCCCTCCAGTATCAAAAACAGTTTGCAGCTATGCCAATGCGCTTCCAAGGGGGATGGGTGGGTGGGTGTAAACACTCTAGTTACCAAACACAAAGTGCACATTATCTTCCACAAAAAGACCATTGTTCACATGGCCTCCCCAGACCCTGTGTCTCCAGACTTTCCTCTTCAAGACCCAGGCAGATTACAATTTGTTTGTTGCTCAGCCGTTTATAAATTCCAGCATGGGTAACCTGGACTCATCTATCCATATAGAGAACATTAAGTCTCTCACTCTCACAAAGTACATTGTGTGAAATACGATAATATGTTAATCAACTATTACATCACTAAGGAATGCACCAGCAATGTTCGTGCATACCACAATGGTTAAACAGTGGAATAAATACAGTCACAATATCCAACTCCTTTTGCACTTGGTGCATTAAACAGTGCTAGACTAGAGTGATCTGCGCTTTCTATGCAATTTTCTTGCAGGGATGATATATTCACGACGGTTCCTGCAACACACACCAATCTGGGATAGTAACACTTTCACGGCACGTAACCTATTTTAAAATGCTATTTAAGACTTCCATTATACTCCTTTTTTTGTAGTGGCAACCTACCGTCTCTATGTTCAATGACTGAGAACAGACTGAGAACAAGCTCCTTTTGTTATTTGGCGTTCAGCAACAGTTCGAAGAACACAACTTGTCGAATAGTCCCACAAAATTATATAATTTATTATATTGAGAGTGGACATTCCAAAAGTTTGCTTACACTTCTGTGGTCTGTTTTTCAGAATGCTTCTTCATCGACAGAACGGCACAATGGAATTTCCTGAAATTATGTAATTTAACATTTACATAATATTATTATTGAAATAAAAAATGACCAGAATGCTCTATGCATAATAACTAATTAAACAACATGCAAACTGGCCTTGTTCTGGGTTTTTAGCAATAGCATATTATAACTATTAATCATCTACGTTCCACAAACACCAATGGTATATAGAGTACTAATATGTAAACCGCTTTGACCCATGGAACATACCTTTGTATCCTACAAACAACTCATAAAGTCCGAGTTTGGGGCACTGGCAGTGGGTAAACATTATCCGTGGGCACTGCGTTCGCTTATCCATCTCTAATCTCAGTTCATTTATAATAACATCTGTCTGTACTGCAATCTGAAACGTTCATATCTTTCTCCTTGTTTTCTGCATATACTTCTCAATCCCATTGCAAGCTATATCCAGAGCTACTCAATGCACCACCTTTCATCGTATCCGGCACCAGATATGTAGCCGGACCTCAGGATCTGACCAGCATTAGAAACTTTGAAAAGAAAAACAAAACAAAAAAAAAAGCGCTTTCCATGCTACTGTAGGGAGTGGGGATTGCAGCCGCACAGAGCACATTAGCCCGAGGAGCACTATTCTGGCTCTGTCTGTTCGATTTAGAATCACTATGGAGTGTGCACAATGTAGATCTGGAAATTGAATGACAAGAAAGCCAACAGTATCAGACTTAAAAAGGCATGGGAATAGCTGTCAATGGGCATACATCTAGGCACATGGAGTTTAGCTGTGCGTTGCTTCCATCAATGTTAGCATGTTTCATGGCTGGGCTTGGTGTCGCTCTTGGAGCTTGTTAGACTTTAGCACAGTACGTACATTTTACCACAGTTGGTGCATGTTGGTAATTCTGCTTACATTAGTTCACCTGCACATATTTGTATATTGCATTTTATACACGGTCAAGCAAACAATGTGTTTGGTAAGTTCCAGGTACATATCACATTTTTTTAATGCTACAGTGATATGGGCACTGGCCCTTTGGCAATCACCCATCATGCACATGGCCAATTATGTAAATTACACAATGACATAATTTAGCTATTTCTAGCTACTTTTAGGACAGCCAATAGCTACTTTCCGTTCTAACCAGTTTGCTACAATGGCTCTCTGTGACCGCACTGTGCACAGCATACTCGCACAGACCACATTACATCAATAAGGCGAGCACCCAGGCTCGCTGAGAGTTAAAGACCCTGTGATAGACCAAAAGGCAGAATCCATTTCGACAACACAATTATCACCGAGCCACCACCTTCAAAGGCACGCTGAAACATGTCTTTCTCAAATAAATGGTGGTATTTGTATGTTCGGATTTTTAACTACATTTTGACACAGATGGAGCTCTCTCGAACGGTACAAAAACCATAGCAAAAAAATCATACTATAATTTGCTTACTTTTCAAGCAATTAAACACATTCTGCCGTTTTCAAAATTTTACATTTTAACATTTCCTTTCATCAGAGTTCATCTGGCACCTCTGCTCCTGAACTCTGCCATGTCGGAAATCCGCCCCCTCCTCCAAAGCGTGCCCCTGCACTGGCCCTTGTGGAATCCTTCTCCACATTTCTTCCATTTCCACTACTTCCTATACCTACTTTTACGCAACTCGTTCTCTGAATTACTCCTCCATGTTGTCAAGCGTGTGTTCAATATCTGTGATATGTTTTTATAGTTACTTTCCATCCAATTATCAGTTATACAATAACTTGCTGGCTGCACTACCACTTTTCTGCTTTTATTAGTTGTTCTATTTATTTATTATTTATTTATTTTTATTCTTTTGCATAGTACTTTCTACTTCTGCCCAACCCCATGCATTTTCATCCTTTTCCTCTCCCATGCACTTGCACGTTCTCTATCTCACTGGGTCTAGTAAGATCATTTTTTAGTTCTCCACTATTCTCCTCCCTTCCCTCGTCGCGCTCTAAAACACCACTCTATGAGTGTGATACAAATAAAATATAAATATCAATTGTTATGTTCCATTACAAAACAGCGACTAAAATGTACTTTTATTGTCTTATCTCGACAGATATCTTCTACCGTACTGCATGTGCCACAGTTTCCAGCTACGATTAGACAGATTTTTTAACCAGCATTGGAAACTCATTATCCTAGGAATTTTTGCCATCACCATCATGTGGGATGACCGACATGAACCAATCTGTCCTTTCATGGTACCAGTAACAAGAAGCAACCTATCAGCCTTCCAAATGTAGCAACATGCACAAGCAAAAACTTTCTGCTTCAAACTGCAAAAAAAGAACTTCTTCTCCCACAAAAACCAACATGTGTGTCACTCCAATCCTTCACTACTACAACATGAAGACACATAAGAAATATCGTTCTTCATAATCAGCATATAATGGCGAAATCGGAAACCACAATCAAATCATGTGATGTTCCTTAGCTGTAACGTCCATGGGAAAAAATTATATTGTGAATTTGTGGACTTAATAATGTCTTGCAACCGTTCTTTGTTAAATAAAAGCACTTTTTACATTGAAAACTATGACTGTTTCCTTAACAAATTCTATATGTCAATACAATTTTTGGCAAGAAAGAGAACGTACCCTCAGTATGATGATATCTGTGTTTATCTTCCTGGTTCTGCGTTAAGTAACGTTTTGGCATGAATGATAACGAGGCACGTTTGGGTACGATGCCCACGAAGGTAATAAAAACAACTGACATAGATGGTTCAGACTAATTATATCAGCTTCAGGAGCGGCCCAGCTCTATTATTGCAGGAAGGGAATTTGAATTTAGGGCAGCACATCAACTGTTAACAATAGCACAATATCACTACACCCAACACGTTGTTTTCGCATGTATGAAAGTGATTAAAAGTAAGGTACGATCCAAAGAATTTATTTTATAATTGATCACAGTATGCTTAACAGAAGATGCCTGAAAGATCAGAACAATAACATTTTTTAACGCACCTCCCTTTTCATTTCACACAAAAATGTCCACTGTGGTGTACTTCATCATCTTATAAAAACAACACAGAAATCACGCTCAACCCTTAAATATAACTGCACAAAGCGAACACTGGAAGCTTGCATTGACAGTGTAACGCTCCTCAAACAGCAATTGTTCATGTTCATTTTAACCAGAATAAAACCACTAACAAAATTAATCAGTAAACTACAAAAACTACTTTGAAACATGCCAAGGTCAACAAAAATACCTTGAAAACTTCTCTGCAGATGGCTGCATTTGCAAAACCAGCACAAAACCATATTTAAATGAAAACGCATACACACAAGAGCATAGAAACCCAATTCCCAAACATAGCAGTGGTCGAAGATATTACATTTGTAGACACCATTATGGCAGAAGAAACCCTAATTGAAAAAATGTGCCTCAACTCTCCAATTCACCAAACAAATCTCTCCACTCTACAAATGCCCCTACACCTCAATGTGTAATGTACAAAATCAATCCTTCAAACCTTTCCACAATCACTATGTGAAAGTAAAAGAGAAAACTAGAATACAAACTTTGCAAGTCATTGACTCCTCTCCAATACACAATGACAATGGACAGTGAGGACAATCATTAGCCTGCATTTCAAAACCTACTTAAAAAAAGTACCTTCCACCACATGAAAATATTAGCAAAACACCATTCCACTCTACAGAACCTTGTCCACAAACTGTACTCTACTACGTAAAAAGTCCTCCTTTACCACTACAACTACAACTGCAACACTTTAATAACATTCTCCTACAGCCAAAGAACTCCTTCAAAAATTGACCACATCTAACCCAACTATTTTGAAAGTGAAGATAACTTAGTAAATCCAGTAATTGTACAAAAGTATACTGAAAACCTAACAAATGCAAATCTTCTAATGAATAAATACAAAAAATAAATAGCACAGTTTAAAAACACATCTGCTGCCTACAGCCTCCAGCCATGCACCCAAGAGTCTACTAACTAGCCACAACCACCAGAGAATAATACAGCCATGGGCCCAAGAATCTGGCCACTGCCACAACCAGCACACAACGAATTGCCCTTAACTTCACAATGTAAACACAATCTACAGATATGAAAGTACACCGCCAACTCTACTTTTCACCAATGGCAATATCACCAGATCATCTACATTCCAATCCCAACTCTTAAAAATACCTCTTCACTCAACAAATACCCCATACATGTTTCTTCAACTCCCCACCAAACACAGCGAAAGAAACAAAGATTTCTCCTGCATTACAAACCACAAACTCAATCTGTGCCTGCAATGTTACATCAATAAAAAGTACCAGTCCACTTCAATGGTATTGTCTCACTGTGTTCCAAAACGTGTACACTGCCCATACAATATGTATAATCACTATACACATATTACCACAATACTTTTTTCCAATAGGCAAATTCCATTTCTGTACATATATTACTACAATGCTTATAGCCAGTGGCTATGGCCTACAGCCTATGGCCATGCCCATGCACCCAAGAGTCTAGGGACTGGCCCCAAACACCACAGCATAATATGGTCATGCACCCAAGAATCTAACCAGTGACTACCACTCACACACATAACCAAGGTGCCTGGATACATGTTTTCCCCATAGACTGAATGGGAAAAAAACTTTGTGCATGGCTACAGGCCGAACGTCTGGATGGATTTTCACCAGATTTTCAGCAGGAGTGGGGGCTTGGGTCAGAAAGAGTGCTTTTGTGTGTTTGGTGGAAATACGACCAGTACTTTTGTTTCAAAGAACTAAAATGTACATCTCAAATAATGTGTGATATCTGGGTCCGCTCCGCAGACCCATTTCCCTGTTTGCTTCGCGGTCCTAAGTTTCATTGGCCTTCGGTACGCTGTGATGTTGGTGAACATTGGACACGGCCGGTGGTTGGCTGGAGGGAGCGTGCTGTGCATCAAAATTTTGGGGAAACGCTGCCATGGTGCATCGGATGATAGTGTTGTGGTGTGTGGGCCAAAGCTATAAGCCATTGTGTGCATGGCAGGGCCTTTTGTACGTAGCAGTGTGCCCACTAAAATTAGTCATATCTAGCTCTGCTCCAGCGTACCATATCCCTGTTCGCCGTGTGGTGGAAATTCTGATTGCAACGCAGTGTGCGTGATGTGTGTCAAACGTTGTCCATAATGGCGTCATTTTGTGCCCGAGGAAAATATGGCGGCGACAGGGCCTGAAAAACATAATTTATGGCATCTGGTGGGAGGAAGAAGGGACAGAAAGGGTGGGGTCGAGAGAAGCACTTCAAATGATATATCTCATAAGGAGAAGACGGTGGTGTGCCACCGGTATCCGTGAATTTGACGCCAATTTGCGGTTACCTCAACAGGCAGCAATCTTGTATGGTCATTGCAGACAGCCTTCGTTATGGCATGCCAGAAGCAGCAACAATGTCATTCTGTGATTAGTGGTGGTAGGCACATTTGCAGTGGGGTGCATTCCACAAGCCATTAACATTTACAGATAGGGTGTTCTATGATGTGCTGTGTGTGGTTAATCCATAGCCCCTTTAATGCATGGCTGCAGGCCTTGCACAGAAAAGTATGTCCACTGGTTGAAAAGGTAAGTCCACTGGTTCAAAGGCGGTGCCACATTGTTGCTTTGTGTGCGTGGTTTGCCTGCATTGCTCACATTGTTGGTTGCATGGGTGTGGCAATTTGTGTCCACTGGGTGCAATAATGGAATTGTGTACATATGTAAGAGGTTATGGTACAACTGGTTCTTATATGTGCTTGCATAGTGTGCACAGATTAGTAAGTGTTGCAGTGCACTATGAAGTATTGCTTGTATGCATCTAGTAGAGTGTGGAGAGCAAGACCAATGTTGTGAAGATTGTGTTGTATGGTTGGCATTATTACCATTGTTTCCGAATAGAAGTGGGTAGCGGTGCCAAACACTGTGCTATGTTTGTGCATTACGGTAAGTGGGATATGTGTGCTTGTATGCTTGCTTTAGGGTGCACAGGTTGGGTAGAAGTGCTGGTGCCTATGTTGTCTTTCTGAATTGTGGCACATGCCTACATGTGCACCTGCATGGCTTTGTTATGTTGTGGTGGGTGTGGGCAAGGCTTAGACTGTTAGGTGCATGGCAGCTGAAGGCCCTTAGGCCGTAGCCCATGCACCCAACAGGCTAGGCCTTCATCACAGCCACCACAATATAATGCAGCCATGCACTTGTCAGTCTGCATGCATGTCAGATTTGTCACTTTTACGCAATGGTTGTGGAGGACATTGTAGACTGGGTAGAGCAGCAGAAGTGAGCTGCTATGCGTAAATTAGCATATGGTGTCCATCATTGCCCCTGCTGCACAATAGGGAGCCACATGCCACCATGTGCATTTCCTATGGCTTTTGGGAGTGCTTTAAGATATTGCAGCTTGAAAGGCCGTACTCAGCAGCACACACGTAAACTATGGCTAACATACACGGCCTCCTACATACTGTTCAGCACACCCAATGCAACATTATGCAGCCATGCATGCAAATAGGTGCCAGGGTGAAGGCTGGCAGGCTGAATTGCAGATGGGGAGTGCAGTGCACATGACATGAGCATTTAACCATAGAGTGTAGTATGGTGTGTTTTCTGTGGTGAGGGCCAAGCGCCTTGCATGCATGGCTGGACTGGAAAGGGAAAAAGGAGTGTCCCTACTTTACTGGGCACAGTATGGATGGTGGGCATGGAAATGGAACTGTGCAATTTACCCAACCAGGTGTTGAGGGTGTCGTTGACAGGATGGGGAGGTTGTATCATTCCCCAAAAAGCAATGCAGTGAGGTTGGTAGAGATGTAGAGTGCTCATCGTGGCTGGCAAGATCTGCACAGGTATGCCGTGGCTTTTCTGCTAACTTTCAGTTGGAAGGAGTGGAGGCTTTTTGGGGCACAGTCTATGAGCTGGGTTTCGGTGCCATGTTTCTCCATTTATTTGTGTGACACAGTACTAAACTCCCAAACCCCTCTAACCTCTAAAACAAAAACTGTGCAGATTCTGCAGTAGTTTCAGAATTACATGTGGCACATCCAGCTATTTGTAGGATGAGTACCATGGAAATGGGACTGTGGAGACTAAGGCATTGCTCAATAAGGTTTGTGGTTGTGGTGTGTAAGCACAAAGTGCAGCAGAAGGCCCCTTTGAACAAAGAAGTGCAGACGCCTATGATGGAAGTGTGCAAGGTAAGGGGCAGGAATCCTGTTGTTATTAATGCAATGTGGAAATGATATGATATGATGTCAAATTGTATGATATGCCATTTCCAGTGCACCTATACACTAGCTGTGCAAGGTGCAATGAGGCAAGGGAGGGGGATCAGAGGGGAGACAAGGACAACACACCTACTAGGCAGTTTGGCACTGAGATTGCCCCAAGTGCATGGTCATATCACCAATGACATTTTTGATGTCATCTTTGATGTCATGGGTGTTAGTTTTAGCAGTGCACAGTGGTAGCGTGAGTTATGGTTGCTTAGCTTACCATTACTGGCAAATTTCTGGGAGGTTTCGGTTTTACCTGTAACCATACCGTCCCTGTAACAACGTTTGCCAATTTGAATTGCATAGGTTTTTACTAGTGTAACTTAACCATAACGTCCTTTTAAAAACGTTTTTTTTTTGTCAGTGTATATATATGTATCGCCCACAAAGGTTGAAAAGTTAAGGTCACAGGATTTGAATAACCCAAATATTCAGTTGGTTCGAGTTTTGTCTGAACCAGTTTGCTCAGCCCCAAAGGGAACAGTTAATGTGCCCCATAGGCAAAGGATGCTATATCAATATTTAATGTCACACATGAGAATAGTAGTACTCAGGGTGCCATCATGTCAATGGTCAAGTAGGAGAGATAATTTGAGAAGAATATGACAGCTTGACATGTCTGACAGTACATTGCAGTAAACTTAATTTAACTATCTATACGGTTTAGGCTGGGACTTGGATATTGTTGTCCCTAATTGGTCATAGTTAGGGCCAGGGTATTTGGCCAGGTTGAGGACGTGGGGTTACAGGGATTTTTGGTTGTGACAAATTCTGGTCATGACCCAGTATCATATCAGAAAGCATTCAGTTCACTGCATCTAGGAGAGGGGTCTCCCATATTTTTGATTTAGAACTCCAGTCAGACTTGTCCAGCATAGTTATTACTGAGTGATAATGAGAGTCGGGTCCTAAACATCTTGAGAGCACTGGGGTGAAGACCCCTGGACTAGGAAGTATGATGATCAGATATGAGTGGTGATACAACTCTGATCAGACATGTGTGGAGAAAGGCTTGGGAATAGGCATGGTTGATGGGAGTGCATGTGGCGGCAGGTTCATGGGTGGGTCCAAAGGCGTAGATGAACAACTTGTGCAGTGCCATTAAGGTATATTATATATCACTCTATCTGGTGTTGGTGGGAGGAGGAGTGAGTGGAGAGTGATAAGTGAAACAGGAGAAAAAGTGCAGCAAACGCTCATACTAATGATAGGCATTGAAGTGTAAATAATGGAGAATTTCAACAGTGAAATCAATGTAATTGTACCCTTATCAAAGCTGTAGCAAAGCTAGAGCCTTCCAAGGCCTCTAATCTCCCGAGCAACAGCAACACCAAGAACCGGGAGGATAGCTCAAGGGCAAGGTGTTTGCCTTGGAAGCAAGACGACACAAAGCAAGTTCGATCCCCGGGTCTACGCTTAGAAACCACTGGGTATTTAAGCGCATTATAAAAACGCAACTAAAAAAAAAAATTACAATTACACAACTAAAAAAACAAACATTACTGTAACAGCGACTCGAGCGCTTTAAAAATGTAAATACAATAAATACATAAGAAACCGAGGACCCTGGCGAGATTCCGCTAACATCTGTAAATACTTCCCGTGCGTACATATGGCACGCTGACAAAGGTTGGGTTATGCTTTTTCATTTGAATGTTTGCACACAAATCGGACCCGTTTATCTGTAAATACTTCCCGTGCGTACATATGTCACGCTTACAAAGGTTGGGTTATGCTTTTTCATTTGAATATTTGCACACAAATCGGACCCGTTTGTGTACTGCACGAATGCAAGAATGGATGAACCAGACAAAGCATATTTGTACATTTTCCATTTTGTGCAAAGGAAATTAGCTTTTAGAATCAGGCCTTATATGTCTTTGAAGTGTAAATGACCGAAGGACCCCCAGTGAAGCGCTGAAACAAGCCTTTCAAGGGAGCCTGACTGAGTAATTAAAACTATCGGACGTGGACTTTTCAGAACTGAAATTAAAGTCTCCTTGACACATTACAGAGGCAGCTGGCATTCTCTACACGCCTACTTAATGTTATCTGGGGAAGTTTTGTATGCAGGAACAGGTAATTTAGGAACCGCACCAATTACAGGTGCTACAATATGGAAAGCAAATTTCAGCTCAACTGGTACATTAATATGTATGAAGCAGATCGGGCGAGCTTGCTACTTGTATGTACCTAAGAATATTACATTACAGCTCCGCGCAGCTGTTTCCATGTAAAGGTTAACACAGCAATATTGTTTTGCCAGTTCAGAACCAGAGCACTATTCCCCTTTATTAAATTGGATGGGGTTTACAAAAAATCGGATCAATACATAAATGCATTTATACACTTCCACAATGGAGCTATTATGCACCAAAGCTCAGGCCGCACGAAGAATGAATAGTGTGCATTAGCACTAATTCACCTGCCGCAGCCTATAATGAGAAGGAATGTTGATCGAGAGACTGGATTAATTTGCCCCTCGTGCTCGAGCAGTGCACAGAATATAAAATATTTAGGCTAACCGTCAGCAAGACGAGTTCCAAGCTATTGCCATATAAAAAGAAACCAAGAAAATGATAAGCGCCGGTGGTGCTTTACAACGCATATGTGGACGGCTGTGTCCCTCTGGTGCTAAAATAAATAAATAAATAAATAAATTTAAAAAAAAAACCGTTGTAGATACACAAAAGGGCTGGGAATATTGTAAAATGCAGAACCGTAAGCGCATGCACGTAGGTAAAAAAAAAAAAAATCCCAACTAAACTAAATACGCAAGTTAAATTGTCACAAGGTAGGAGAGGCATACAGAAATGTTGTCCTGTAAAAAAAAAGCACTGGAGTAGTGTGGTATAATTTTATTTATGTATTTATTTATTTATTTATTTATTTTGTTTTTAATGTGATACAGTTTTGTACAACACTTTACACATAAGCAAAATACTATTATTTCCAACTTAGTAACCATAAATCCAAATTCAAATGCGTGGTATAATGAAAAGGCGTGATGAATTGTACTTTTACATATAGGACCATATATATCGTTTAGTTGGCACACCACAAGTTTATGATTGAAGTGCCAATGTAAATCCACACTTAATGTGCAATTGCATGTTTACCTTGGCCAATTGAAACATCCAGGGCATGCCCTTGTGCTCAACATATGTGCTGTGTGAGTTTCTGTGGTCTCATTCTGACACAATCTACCTACAGGTCACACTATCACTAATACTTAAGATCTGTGTCCAAGGACATTAAAATCCTGCAGCATTCTATGCTTTGTTATAAAAATGACAATACTGAAGAAATCTTACCACTGCACGTTTTATGGCCACAGACTTTCCACTCAACATTGTGCCAGACAATTTCACAATCTACCACACCTACACCATATACACATTTCCCAAAATATACAACTCTCATTGCCAACAAAACAGGGCATACTAATAGTAAATTATACATTTCATATATAGATCTTTGCAGACTCTACAAAGGCCATCTCAGAGGGTCAACGATAGGAATACATACAATTTCATCAAGAACATCGAACCGAAACGGCATGTAATTATTTCTAAAAGTTGTGTCAGAAAACCTCTTCAAATAAGATTCCACGGATCCAACCTTTTTATGAAAGATGCTCAAGTGGGCATATAATGAAGAATTTCCCAATTTCCCTTCTAGAAATCCAATCTCTCAATGTAATTGTTTCTTCAAGTTTAACAGGCTTGGCAGTTAACATCTCCACTGCCGCATCGAATTTCAAAAGTAATATTACACACTAGTTCTCAAACTTTTGTAGGGGATAGCATGAACATTAGTTTAGTTACGCTGAATAATGAAGTCATAGTGGGCCCGGTTCACTGACTTATCGAACAGGGTACTTGCACGCGAAACTGTACGCACATCCGCTTTTGTTGATTCAAAGAATCGAATCTAATGTGCAGTACTTTTCCTGGATGTGCGTGGAGTTCGCGCTGTCTCTGCACGTCTGTGCGAGCCGTCGAGGGCCTTGCGCGAGACTCCAAACAGAGCATGGGCGTGGCTTGCGCAGAGGGCTGGGAAGGGGGCGGAATACCAAAAATGGGGAAGAAGTTGCAAAAAGGTGGGTGTTCTGAGGAGCGGCCTGCAGGCAGACCCTCGCACACCCACAATTGCACGGCACGAGACGTATTCGTGGATTCGATCGCACAATGTCTCGGCTCAGAAATGCACATAGGATTTGCAACGCACACGTGGGGTTGCATGTCAGATTTTGTGGTGCTTGTACTCAATCGGGGGTTCAGATGTAACTTAGGGGTGTGTGTAAGAAGTGTAGCGGGGTGCTGGAATGTTTTATGGGGGTTTGCATGCAGATTTCCTGAGTAATTGCTGAGTTATGATTTTCATATGCATGTTTTTGGGGTGTCGCATACAGTTACAGGGGATTCCGTGCAGGGTCCTCGAGTCGCAGGCCTGCTTAAGGGGGACCCCATGCACTGTTTGAAGGGTGCGTGTATTTGTGCCCTGGGGAGTGCACAAAGGTAGCTGTTCTGGCTGTTCATGCTTTGCCTTTGTGTGTGTAAGGGGCGCTCCGGGCGCGACTTGAAAATAGAGTTGCTTTGCACTGTATATTCCATAAAAACACAAGGTGCGCATTTTTCTTTCTGTGCGCAGGCTTACACAATGTCCTTCTTGGCATGTGGCCCTTGTAGGATTTCTGCCCACATCTCCATGAATCAGGCACTATTTCTAGACTGATTGTCACAAAGAATGCACTCCTGCAAGGGTGCATTTTGGTACCCCACTTTGCACCGTTTAAAATGTCATCCTCTATTTTTTAACTCATTAAAATCACATACATCCAATTTCCACACAACGTTCGTGAACCGCCTTACCTATCATCTAAAACCAAGGAGGAGTTTCACCTTTGCCACATCAGATGGTTATGCAGATGACCGCTCAAGAATTCATTCAACATACCTAGGCCCCAGTCCTCCATGATCCTTCACCAAAGGCCACCCTGTTTTCTTTTTTGTAACTCATCCTTTCTAGTATGAACACCTTTACAACCTATCAAGATTTCCAAACATTGTCCGCCATCCACATTCAGATCCCTTGCCACTATCACCTGTCCTCCTCAGTAAATTAAACCCCAATCCTCAAATAAATCATTCAGGGCTTTCATTGTCTCAATAATATCCTCATTTATGTGCTGCCAATATATGTTCACCAGAAGCAGATATATTGAAACCCCCCCCATGCTCATGCTTTTTCAGCCCAAACGCTAACACACCTTTAACAACATTATCCTGTTCAATCATTTCAAACACTAAATCATTTCATACTGCTACATTTAACCGTCCAGAAGGTCTCGACCTTTCCCCTTGGATTTCAGACTGAAAGGATATCTGAAACCCATCCAAAACTGGTGGGAAAGCAGCCAACCCTCTTGAAGGAGGATAAATTAGAAGGATCTAAAGAAATACTCAATTCAGTATGAGTCTGAAGTGCAGAAAAGCCCCTCGCATTCCATGAGGTACATGAGAGCTCCTGTTCCAAGCTAAAGATGATGTTTCAGCTCCTTCAGTTGTGTGATGGACTCCTTTAATAATAAAGCCAATCATCTCCATTCCCATCTTCAATTCTATTGTTCACCCATCCCGTTAGTGCCCCTTAATAAGTAACCCCATACGCTGGCTCTACCTCCCCCAAAATCCTTAGTTGATCTGTGCAACTGTCTTCCCACCATGGGTTTAAAGGGAGCTAAATCCTAAACCAACTTACATAGGCGTGATGCTTCCTTCAAAAGAACCTTGTATACCATTCCTGAGGGTATAACCAATCTGACTTGGTCTAGCCTAGTGGAGTGCAGAAAATCCACCTGGTCTATATAATTATTCTTGTTTATTTAATATACATCTAGCCACACCGGCTTTGTATATACAGCATATCACAACAATACATTAAACAAGTTTAAAAGAGAATACATCAAGTGCATTTCTATAAAACCCAAAATACCAGTTAAAAAAAAAAAAAAAGCTAAAATGCAATCTCATATACAACAACTAAGTGCATTACTTAAAAACAGACAAATCATATAATCTAAAATAATTCTTCTAAAATGTTTATTATTTTAATATAAAATGTCACCATACAATAGATAAACTTGGTGTCATCTCCGTTGGCACATATATCTGCCTGATGGAAAGCATTATTGTAAACTTTAACATGACTGTATCTAATCAAGTTGAGGTTCTCACAATGTACCAAAATGGGCTCCACAGATTCAATAATTTCAGTTACTTCAGCACTGCATAGTCGACACATGTGGTCAGTTCTACCCAGGCCAATCCTAGCGCCCTTTGTTTCAAGGACCTGGCGTACATTAAACTTCAATAACAAATATTCTCTAATGATTGGGCCATCAGGATATGCAAACACATAGATGTTTAATATATGACCACTCTATAGTGTCTATTAACACCAGGCAACACATGTGTTCAAACTGGTCAAGCTTCATGTAATCAAGTAAAGTAGTCGGCTATGATAGTGGCGTTTTCTAAATGCAGTATCTTCTCATAACACAAAGCTACTTTACAAGTGAATGATCACTGGTGCACCAAATAAGTTAAATTCAAGTCTCACGACTAGTGATTAATCAAAGACCAGGCACTTTGTTAAAAAGTGCCAACATACAGGATCTATTAAGTATACCAAGACTTCCTCTGACATCATCAAGTCATGCGTACCACAGGAAGTCAAGTTCTGCATTCTCTCCGCCTCCTGACTAGAGCATCAACATCAGCTAAATATTTCTTATTCAAGTCAATTAAAGACAATGTTTGACATTGTAGATGTTGTATTGCCACCTAGTCCATGCACTCTCGTTGTGCTATTGCACTAGGTGCTCTTAAATCCCTCAGCTAAGCATAAGGCATGAATGCATTGGTCTGACACTGTTTAGTCACTTGTATCAAGCCCTGTGGCTCTATGGTGGGGTAATACAGAAGGACGGCGGAACATGTCAGAGAGAGGAGGGTCCTTCCATGGCTCCCCAATATAATTAGACCATAGACTGTTACCCCCCCTTTCCTTCCATCACACCTGTACAAGAGCATTCATCACCCCTTTTACTCTTGCATTCTACGGCTGACCCCACCGTTAAAACTGAAACATTGTCCTCTGTTATTAATGTGTTACAACTAATCGGAATACATGGCTGTTCTTGCTCATTCACTTAAGTATACAAAATATGCCTGTTGCAAGGCTTAAATAGTGTGCTTCCTCTGCCATGGGAAAAGCAACCTTGCATAAGAACATCCTTGAAGATTGAGACACTTGGCTTTGTTTCTTCTTCTTTGACTTCTTGGATTGTGTTGCTGTGTTTGTCAGGCTGTTAGATCTGTCTCATTTACCAGGGGCACATTTATATGTTCCACCGTACCATGGAACGAGGATGGCGAAACTACAATTGGCCCCCTCTCTTGCTCCACAGTAACAGGAACCTTTCTATTCAGATTATTTTGCATAGTCACCATAGCCAACTTTTCAAGGGTTTTCATTCGCAAAGTAATGCTGCTTAACTTAACTGACTGTTCTTTGAGTTCCTCCTGGATATTTTCACACAGTTTTTCTAATGAGGTAAACACCAATTTAAAGTCTGCCCAGGTGGGCATTCAATTACAAGAATGTGCCTCAATAGAGGCACCTCCCCCACTAGTCTGTTCACTCTGTGAATACTCAGATACGTCTAAAAGCATATTTTCGCAATCTGTAAGCATCAGAGGGGGGGCAGTCAAAAGTGAAGAGTTCATTGCAGGAGGAGGCAAGGTTCGTGGTTGATCAGCCAACCAACTGCTCAATGAGCCCCAACATGAGACTTTCAATGGGCAGAGGTAAAGTACCCAGATAACCTTCTTGGGAAAGAAATACCTCCATAGACTTGTTTCTGGAAATCGTAGGAACATTTTCCTTTTTTTGCCCCCCTTTTTCCATTTTTTGCTCCCCTTAATCTCTGAAGATCAAAAAGCTTGGTTTTCAGGAGACAGAGGTAAAGGCACAGGCATTGCCAGACTCAGGCTATCTCTTCATTGTGCAAAAACCAGGGGGGCAGAGGTAACATTAGGATGGGATGAAGCGCCCAGATATTTTTTTCCTTAGATCATACAATTCCACCAAGCAGTCCTGAATAAGTTGTAGCAAGCACAAGGCTTCTGGGAACATAGAACAGTTTGAAGAAATGTTTTATTTTTTTTATTTTACTCCATGACTTCAGTTAGCAAACTCACCACACGTTATCAGAGCCGCCTCTTCAAACGGCTCCCAGCCTAACTGCCAAACGGCTGAACATTTTTAAATGCACTTCCACACTTACGCGCTAACATGCTGAAATGCGTTTTTAACTCCTTCAGGCGGCAACAGTCAATCCCCTCATCCTCCAGGGAAAAAGCAGCAAAGTGCACACCAATTCATTCCAACTAGCACTAAATAACAGGCATCCTCGTTCTGGCTCACCATAGCTAAACTGCAGGACACTTTTAAATGCACTTCCACACTTACGCGCTAACATGCTGAAATGCGTTTTTAACTCCTTCAGGCGGCAACAGTCAATCCCCTCATCCTCCAGGGAAAAAGCAGCAAAGTGCACACCAATTCACTCCAACTAGCACTAAATAACAGGCATCCTCGTTCTGGCTCACCATAGCTAAACTGCAGGACACTTTTAAACGCACTTCCACACATGAGACGTACTGTGCCCTCCACTCAGTTAGGGGTTTGCTCGGGAGGGATGGTATGTAATAATTGGTTTTGCCCAGCACACTTCTGAACGTTTAGTGACCTCACTATACGTGGATCTGTACTGAAAGGGGGAGGGGTCCTTTGTGGGACAATGGGAGAAGCAGATGCAAAACCTGTGGCGTTGATCAGTGCATGTTCAAAGTACCTGGTTCATGCGTGCAAATCTGCTTTCTACTGTGGGGTATGTTATCTGTATGGTAGAGACCAAGATCTGATAGGTGACAGAATCAACAGGATCTCATAGTCAGAGGGCATATGTTAACTTTTCTGTTTCACTTTTAGAGTTTGGTTTTATTTCATGATGTTCAGTACTTATCATCTATAGTTGTAACATCAGTCTCCAACACTTGTATTTCTTTTTACGATCGCATATGGTCCTAAATGTTGGGGGAGCCGGTGGCAGACACATGGCCGGCCTCCCAGTGCTGGGGGCCAGCACCGTTATGGATGTGCTGAAATCACCCAGACTTACAGGTTGTTGCAGGCCGGGATTCTGATGGCTCTGAGGACACTGGCCTTGGTGCTGGGGGGTAGCATGGAGTCCGGGAGCATCCACGATGGAGGGCGGCTCGGGTGGACCTAGGGCACCAGGCTGATCTGTGAGGCCCAGACCAGCAGGTACTTGCAGGGCTGTGATCACACAGTGGGAGCCTGCAGGCCACAACCGCAGGACCATGATCACACGGTGCAGGCCTGCAGGTCTGAAATGAGAGACGGACACAGGACTTCCATTGTTGGAGTCTGCACCCTTTCTGAGCCACGTGCATGCAGGAGCTGCTTTTATGGCCCGTCTGAAAAAGCCAATACACTTGGGAGGGACCCACACATAACACTCCTCCCTTTTCATAATGAACAAAGACTAATGTTACTGAAACATAAACTGCCCCCCCCCCCCCCCGCCCCACCGTTACAGAATGACAATACTTATACCACTTGGGATTTGTAGGATAGACGAATCGTAGGATAGACCAATGATACATACATAGGGACTCAGGTAGCTGCAGACATATAAAACATATTGAACACTCTATAGGTATTCAGAAGGTGACAGTTGTGGATGGCAAACTGGTTGTGGTATGTTGACAGCTCTAACACATTTTTAAGAGAATCTTTATTAACCTGGGTTGAGTGGAACGTTAACCACTGAATGACACTGTTGTCTGATACCGGCACTACCTAGAGCATGTCAAAAATCTACAGGAGCACAGCTTCACATAACCTTTCTTACTGAGAGCACTTTGAACACATATATGACATGCAGGTACACAGCATCAAAATATATGCATACTGAGTCTACTTTAAGCATCTGCGGGGCTGCAGGAAACGAGTTCAAACCCGTACTAGTATCAGTTCAGGACAGTTGATAGTACAGTTCAGCACGGAAGCCGGTAAAGCCGCACGTGGGGTACCAGGGGCCACAGCGGCTTAGTCCCTTGATGTGGTGCCAGCAGCAAGTCGCAGATAGCATGGTGTCTAGGCTGCCTCACATTCAGGCTCAGTCCCTTGACGTTGGGGCAGGTAGCATGAAACTGATGGCAGGGCGTTGACAGGGCAGGGGTGGTGAGACATTGGTTGCATGGTGTCTGAGCCACACTCCCCCAGGCAGGAGTATCACCTTACTCCTGGTTTCGGGTGTGTCAGTGAGACGCTGGTTGGCAGGGTAGTTGCCCTTGGTCTCTCCCTCCTTCAGGCAGGAAATGTTTGCACACCCTCCCCCAAGCAGGTGTCACTGCTATTGATGAGGCAACAGTTCTGGCCAGTCCAAGCTTCCCCTTCCCTTGGCTGAAAAATTGAGCAGTTAATGTCCCAGTTCTGGGGCCGCCAGAAACCGCACCAGGGCGCACATTAGCCTGGTGCATGGATGGTGGGGCAGGCAGTGAGACACTGGTGGCAGGGGGTTGGGGTTTCACCACATTCTTTTCTCCCCAGGGAGGAGATGTTCGCAGGACGCTGTGTGTACGCAATGTTTTCTTCTGCTCGACATGGAGCACTTTACTTTTCACCCCCCAGGCAGCCCAGGATTAACTGTAGGGGCTGCTGGCATGGCGAGAGTGCAACGATGCCCAGTGCCAGCAACCTATGAATGTGGGCAGTCAAGCTATTGATCTTTCCTCACTCTGACATGGACCACTGTGTAACTCACTGCCGGAAGACCCAGGTCACTACTCAGCAGCGGGGAACATCATGGGGTGGGGGGTGCATCATGGCCGAGAGCTCTCATGCCTTTCATTGGCGCAGCTGATCAAACATGGCTATATCCTCATTGTTGCAACATGGAGCACCTCACTTCAGCTCCAACATTGGAGCTGTTCATGGTTCAACACTGGAGGTCCAGGATCTTGTTGGGAGTGGGCACTTCAGCTCCGACAATGGAGCAGATCATAGTTCACTGCTGGTGGGCCAGGAATGCTGTTATGGGTGTCAGACAGATGCCCCACCACCTTCCTGTCCCAGCATCATCCTAGGGCTCAGCTGGGTGGCAACGTGCATGCACGCACTGCTGCTTTGGTTGTGGTCACCGGGATAGGCTGCACATTGATGCAAGACTTGCTTCTTCCCTCCCCATGGGTGCCTTCATCCATATGGACAGTGGTCTTTGCTGCCTCCTCCTTTTGCTTTGCCCGCCATCCCCGGGATCACTGTGAGGGTTTAGGCAGGACATGCTGGGCACTCACCTCCCTTCTTGACTGAGGGCCATGGCCGAGGTGTAACAGATGGCAGGGTGTTGGGCATCAACTCCTCCTTTTTCTTGCAGTGGATTATACCTCTTCCTCCTCTGTCCCCTCCATATTGACCAACCACACCACAGGGGTTCTTCTTCTTTGTCCCCATTATTGTGGAGCTGTAGCGGTGGATGCACGGCCAGCCTCACAGGTGCTGGGAGACCCAGCACCCTGTTGGGTTGCCGGGTTACCCAGACTTACTCTTGTTGAAGGGCAGGCCCTGCTAGGTCATGGGGACACGGCCTGGGTGCCGTGGGCCCCATGGATGACAGGAGCATCAAGGATGATGGGTGGCCTGGGTGGACGCAGGGTACCAGGCTGATTCTGGCTAGCCAGATTGATGGAGCTCCCGGAATCCATGGTGCCCCCAGCACCCAGGTCATGTCCCCATGGCTTAGTCCCGGTCCCCGCCTTGCAACAACAATAAGTCTGGGTGACCCCGGCCACCCAACAGGGTTCTGGGCCCGCCCAGCACCTGCACCGTTGGCTGTACATCCACCAATGGCGCCACAATACTAAATTCAAACATATTTTACCTTTCCATAGTTGCCAATATGTGTTGCTAGAAGCAGCCCAGGCAAAGTGATTTGGCCATACCCAACACCTTGTGTTATCCATTCATCTGAGCAACAGGCACTAATGCCATGCCAAAGATAGTGGAGATTGCATGATGATATATGTTGATATATGCTGCGGTGCATAATCGTTAGCATGCTTTTAGGAGCTTCATGATTATTGTGTTACAGTGTAGACATTTGAGCACTGGACTTTGAAACAGAGCAGATAGGCAGCAGACTTCAATTTCCTCTATCATTTGGCCTCATTACAAATTCAGAGGTGCAGCAAAAAAGTGCTGGCAGATCCATTAGTGCCACCTTTTTTCACGGTAACAGAATTACTGCTGTTCTTCCCTCACTGCTGTATTATGCATTTGGAGGTACAGTGGGGGATTTACCTCCAGCAATAAGCTGGAGGTGAATCCCCCCCTTTACTGCAAACATCTGATAAATGTACTATTGAGTAATTCTGCCAGCTGGAAAACCACCACACATCCCCATGGACTCCTGTGGACTCCAGAAATAGGGAATTACCATCACTTGTAATCGTGTGGTAATCAACTGGGACCAACCGGTGGTAACGGTAATGAGGCCCAATGTCTTTTTTCAATTACCTGTTATGACCTGTATTAACAACGATATACTTATATTGACCAGATCAGTAGTACAAAGTACCCTCAGCCTCAGGGCTTTGATGGTGCTAATCAGCTGAATTTGTATTTGTGGTTTATTTAGGACTAAATATACCATAGCACAGATGAAATGTTTTACATGCTATAGAGAACTGCAATCGTTTAAGCTTATATACGTGCTTGTATGAGCACAGCATTAGTAGTGCAGTTCTTTGAACACTCAACTTGGCAATGGAAGTAGCTGTCAGAGCTTTCTTGAGGGGATCCACTTGAGAGATTTAGAATTGCAAAAGTGATTTTTGCTATGTGGTAATTTTGGACACTGTGTGTCTTATTTTTTCGCAAACAACTTATTGTTTTGCAAACCAGAGACAATATATTCGGAGTTAATGACCCGGTGGGAATAATTTCTCATAGTTAATGCTGTCACTTCCCAGTTTCAGACATGTTTTCTTGGGGCTGCTCTTGTACTTGGGACAGATTTAGGTAATAATGCCATCTGTCATGTTCTTACTTTCAAGATGAGCAAGGCCTTTTTTTTTATTTCTCCCATTTTTATCTTTTCCTTTTGGCCCCAATCAAACTGTGATATTGACTTGATGTGGAATACAATGTTAATCTTCTGTGGAGCACCCATCACTACCTCTGGTTTATAAGGAAGTGTTGCCACATTTTCATATCATTGAATTCAGTCAACCCAAAAGTCAACTGGCTTTGATTATTAGGGCATTAGGCGTTAAAAGCTAGACTCACCGTGATACTCTATCAAATACTTAAAATCCAACTTTTTGATTTGTGAGATCCATGCTCCTCCTATCCCGTTAAAGTGCCATTTTTAGAAGAGAACATGTATTCTTTGTGCAATGCAACAAGCGAGCTAATTTAACAGCTGCACTATTCACTTTTCTCGTGCTACACAATGCCTAAAATCACCAGCCAAGTGATGAGCACCAAGCAAAGGAAGAATGTTTCTACTGGGTATACTAATAAAGGAATTCAGGACAGCATCATAACTCCCAGAATTATTTAATTCTGCACCAATCAGAATGCAACAAGAAGAGCAACAACTCTGTGCAGTACCCATAAGAATGCCTATACCTAAGAGAATATGGGAAGTGAATTATCCATTAAGGAAACCATACCTACATCCAAGAAAATATGATGGCCATTTGAATGTGATGCCTGATGAAACAAAGAAACTGAATGACCAGGATGAATGGTGACGTCATGCAGGCACAGAGAAGCACACGATTTATGAAGAATAAGGAAGTACCAAGGATAAGTGACATCTTGAGATCAAGCTAAAGAGATTTAGGCCACAAGCATGATGAAGAAACTTAATTTAAATGTGTACAGATGCAATGAAACACAAGCAGCAAAGCAATCATGAAGCTAGCCAAATGCTTATAGTAAATCGATTGCGGCAAGCGCCAACCTTTACATATATATACCTCATCGATGCATATGGATTGAATAAAGAATGAATGTTCCACTAAATATATAGCAGTCTTGAACAATGAGGAAGGCCTCAATTCAGTGTCACAGTTACAAAAGCAATTGAATTAAACAGAACATATTTCAGCTATGAAGTTGGATGAGCCAAAGAGCCAAGGTTTTATCAGAACTAGAATTGGCTGACATTAGATACAATTAAAGTGAAAGAACAGAAGCTCCTGTTCAAGAAGGTCAAGTGAAAACAAAAGACATCATAGGACTATTGGGGAATAAAATCAAATACATGAAAATGCTCAATTCGTGGTGTCCAGTCACGTGATGGAAGAAAGTTGGATGCATGAGGAGATCACACTTATTCACGAAAGCCAGACAGTACCCATACTTCTTAAAAAATCCCACAGAAGAGAACAGACTCAAGGCCAACTTCAAATACTAATTGACACTGAATCATCAAGTGATGATGGCGTGTTCTGTTAATTGGTGGGAAGCTAAAGAATCAGGATGGGTAAGTATTGTGGTGTGTTCTGGGATTTCCTACAATATACTGTAGGAGGTGCAGGTGCTGTACTGCATTTTGTCTTTTATATGTACTAGGGAAGTCCAGTTTTACGTGGTTCTGGACACAACAGTAAGATATTCATTATTATGCTGTACTCTTAGGTGCCCGAGAAAGATAACTGATTCCCTGCTTAAGGAGGACGAAGGAATAACTGTTTCCTTGCTCAAATCTCTGCTGTGATTAATTCATAGAATTCACACTAAAAATTGATTCAAATACAGTGCTTTCTGAGCTCTGAGTTGGAATGAACTGTGACTTGAATAATACTATACAGATGTCCAAATGGGTTGATGCTGGGAAGGTTTACTTTGGTTCTGGGCAACGTTTATGTGTGGTGTTTTTCTAGAGTTTTTAGAAGTTGTAGAGTCCTTGCAAAATGTGCTGGTGTAGCCGAAATCGTCTGTAAGATGAGGGGGTACAAATGCAACTTTGCAATACTGTGCAATGACTTAAATCACTGATTACGTTCAATACAGTAATTGTGTTCTTTTATTACGTTTCAGGCTGTCACCTAGGATCTGGGATGTGAACAAGGAGAAGTGGGTGTTGCATGCAAAACAATGATTAGAAAAATGTGAGGACTATGCAGACGTACCGTTCACAGATGAAACATCCATTGTGCTGAACAGTTCAGTAATATGGCATCTCTGGCATCTTTGAAACCACCATCAAGCATTGCCTAGCTCCTTATCCTCTAAGGCATAAAGGGCACAACCTTTTTGAAGTAGAGGATTATGGGGTCCTTGTCCTGCAATTGAATATGGATCATGCTCAGGACACCCATTAAGCTGTCAAACTATAATGGACAATGTTCCAAAATCCCACAGCTACAAGGAGTTGGAGAAGCCGGGCCTCCATTGGGCAAAGAATCCTGTATCTTCAAATCTAAATCCAATGTAAATGGAATGAGCACAGAGAGGCAGAACTGCTTCATAGCATCACAAAGTGTTGGCCAGTGAAAGCTTTACAAATGAGTTGATGCAGGGCAATTTGCCATATTGTTAAGGCGACACCAGTGTTTCTTTGAACATAAGCGGAATAGATGAATATGTTATACTTTTTCTGAAATGATATTTATATCCAGGTAAGCTGCACATTAATAATATATATGAAATACAACATCATGAATGCCTTCCACATGGTAAAAAGTGATTCAATGACCTTGGGGACACGTGTTTTCTAATCTGGCCAGTCTCAGATTATTCCTAGCTCCCTTTGGATATGAAAACAGTACTTATAGAGGGAGTTGCATGTCAGGGGGCTGAATTTGTAGCCATGCAATATTTTATTTGCGGGAAAGCTGGTTGCTGTCATCCGCAGTGCTGTCACAGAGGGCTGTTGCGTAGCATTTAACAGCCAGTTCCAATGGGCAGAGTGTCAAGTCGAAGGGGGAACAGGAGAGAAATGTCTCTACTAGAGCTAGTGAAAACAATATGGACCTTATGCATATAAATGTTATTATTAATTATGTGTCTCAAGGAAGAGTTGTGAAAAAGCATAGGAAAAGGGGATGTGTGTATCCTGCAAAGATGTATCAGTTTGTGTTGAAAATATTTATTTTTTTTTAAATGAAAAAATCATACTAAATACACCAGCAAGGCTACCTCCAAACTCGCATCCGGGTCCAGCATCCACGAATGGGGTATTACTGGGCTATTCTGGCCCAGCCAGACACGGTAATTGCCCTTTCGCGGGTGCCAGGCCTGATACATCCCAATTCCCATTTGAGCCCTTTAGGGCTCAATGGGAATGGGGAAGGTGGTAGCACCGGTACCGTTAATAACTGTACCTGTACTACAGTCCTGTTCTGCATGCGGGTGCTGGTACGGCAACCAGGTCAGACTGCAAGGGCACCCACTAGCAGAACTCATAGTATGGCAGTACGGTAGCAACAGTGCCGGTAGCGCTACCAGCACTGTTGTTGCCTTACCACCATACTTGTAATTAGGCCCTACGTGTCTTCAGTGAGCATCCTGGAGAAGAAACAAAATAATGGTACACACTGGAACCAGTAAAACCTCCAAAACCTTACAATGCACAGTTATTGGGAGAGTGCCCGCACAAGAGAAATCATGGTGGGGAATCACAGATTTAGTTTTGTGGGATGTTCATGAAACATAACAAATGTATTAACATCTTTAAGCTTTCCCATATTCAGCTCTTCGAGGAATGGATGTGCACAGTTATGGGCTGTTGTGATACTACATCTTTAAATGTGCAGTTATTTGGACAGTGGGAACATAAGGGTGCTGGGGGTGCGGGGGTATGGGGCTTTTATGTAACCCATGCACCTGCTTACAATGGTCGAAGGACATTTAGTAGTGGGCTTTGATTTACCACAAATCTGTCTCTTGCCAAAGGCAGAGAGAGAACACACACATACACAGTTTAACTGCTTGTGTTATGTTTTAGTTACTTATATTAAATCATAATACATATATATATATATATATATATATATATATATATATATATATATATATATATATATATATATATATATATATATATATATATATATATCCACTGAAAAAACGTTCTTAAAGTGATGTTATGGTTACAAGTAGAACCGAAAAAACCTCAGAAATGTTCCAGTTATGCTAGAGAGGCCCTATTGTTACCTAAAGCCCAGCTACAGAAAAAAGAAGAACTAGTATGATGTCAACTTTCTGCTAACACAGCAAAGCCATAAAAGGCATCATACTAAAAAACTGGCGCATTTTAAATGCATCAGGAACTATGTTGCCCAAACCTCTCTTCGCATTCAAAAAGAATAAAAACCTAAAACAGAAAATCACGCGTGCCAGTAGAAGCAATTCCAAACCTGCCATGATACGGAACTTTAATCAAAATCCTGTCTTCGGCATTACCCATGTACCACTTGTGTGTCTTGTAACTTTTCTAAAAAAACAACCTTGTTCTTTATGCAACAGAAAAATTGGATCGCCGCACCTTCACAACTTGCAAAAGTAAAAATGTAATTTATGCAATTCGGTGCCCATGTCAAAAAATGTACATTGGAAAAATGACCCGCGAAGTGAGTACCCGGATCAATGAGCACTGATCGAAAATAAAAACTTGTAACCTCAATGCCCCGATGGTGATCCATTATGTGGAGATGGGCCACAAAGCAGATCAAATGGAATGGTTCTGTGCAGAAAAGGTCTTTGGTCATAACCACACTCAAATCCTAAAAAATCTAGCCTACAAAGAAGAACTATGGATCTTTAATTTGAAAACATTGACTCAGGGGTTGAATACTTTGGAACCCTGGCATTCAGGCACATAATACTCTCAACTGATCTGCCCCATGTTGAACTTATGTTGTTTTATCTCCATTTCTACATATGCATTGGGTCAGTCATCAGTCCATACTAGGTATGCTTCTCAACATGGAGGCATTCATTATTTCTATTGGATATATTCCATTAGGCAGTTATGTTGTTCAACAGGACGATCCGATCAAGATGTTGAACAAATGCTACTTACACCAATTTTTTTAAAAAAAACGAACTGCTTACAACATAAGCTTCTTGAATGTTACAGTCTGGTTTGTTGACAACATTAATTGCTCATTTTAAAATCACGCCGCATAGCACCATTTTGTGGCTAATATGCAAGCCACGTGTATCAACGATCAAATGTCTTTTAGGTCCGTTTATACTGAACAAGATTATTGTCAAGTAATTTAACTGCATAGTTGAATAACCCCGTAGCGTAGGTTTCATGATTTGGCCGGAGTTTTGCCTTTGGGCATGCTGCGTGTCGCCGTCTTGTGACAGACGTGTGGGTCACGTGCACCGGTGGTTGTGTATCTCCCCCGAGGGGGCCCCGAGTGCATGGCGAGCTACGTACATTGTCTTGGTTTGGCTTTGTGCCTGGGCATTTTTGCAATGCAAGCCACTCAATTCAGTTTGAGCGCTCTTGTTGCCGCAGCAACGTGAGGTGTTTACTTTGAAGCCACGTCGCCTAGCATTCACAGGTGACTTATGCACGTGTCACGTGTACTAACAATCACGTGTTTCCTAGGGTGATTGTCATCCTATCAACGCTGTGCAGCATAACCACGTGATAGGATGTCAGGTGCTTTTAAAACGCCAGAATGATGACGCAGTTCAGATGCACGTCTTTTGCTCTCCAGAACTGGCCGAAGAGTACCCGAGTGTTTAGCTGGGCCTGCAGACTTCCTTCCTGTTCCTGCAGCTGCTACCCACTCCAACGGTTGCCACCCCCAGGTAAGCAGCTTTGTATCCAGCTACTGAATACCTTAATGGTATCATGCCCCGATTGTCAAGCGAGGCGTATGGGACATTCTAGTGAGGTTCCTAACTTTGGACTAGACATCTCAGACACTGGCTAATTTCACTAGCTGTTAGACAATTGGGGCCCATGCAAATAACGAGGGGTAACGTCCCGACTCATAGCTATGCCATTTAGGTACGAATTATCCGTGGAGCACAATCCTTGATCCGTTTCCTTTGTTGCTTTGTAGACGCTTAGACCTCTTCTGACATACGGATATTGAAAAAAGACATCTGTTGTAGTGCGTGAGTTCTCCAATCTGCACCACTCCAGCACCAAGACTTTTGGGTAATATAACAGTAGATGTGACCTTCAGGGTCGTTCTCTTCCCAAAATCCTTTGTCTTGCAGCCTTATGGGCCAATATGTTACTGGTTACCTTTTTTGGCCAGGGCCACTGATACAACTTCTTATAAAACCCTTACAGATTGGAGCCTACAATTCAGCCATCTGCCACGCAGGATCCTTAACCGGAACATTGCCAATTTGTATGACAGTGTCTCCAGTTCCATACACATAAAATACAACGGATTGACTCCTGTGCGGTTGCTAAGGTTGGTTTGTAAGTTTTCTTCCAAAAAGTATTTTTTAGAGCTTTTCCCAACACCTTCATGTGGGCCTTGTTCTTTTGATCCTTTGGTGTATATCTATCTTTCCATCACTTTTTGGTTCTACATCCATGACCTACACCGGCCTGACCCAGGGACACTGATTTTCCATGGTAGCACTCCTTGCATGATGCCCATAGTTTAACCCAAATATATATATATATATATATATATATATATATATATATATATATATACATTTGGGGGTTTTAGCAGGACAAGAGCAGAACATTTTATGTCTGCACTTGAGCTCTGCGAAGTCATGCACTTGCACTTCCTTTCCGCCTTTCTTCTCCTTTTTCATTTGACCCCTGTTTTTTTTATATAGGGAACTGATGGTTCCATATTTGTTTTGTTTGTAGACAAATACTTGTAATCTCCTGATGAAGACGTAACAAAACCAACGTTAATATGTCGAAACCGGTAGAGAAAGCTCGGATTAGGCCACCTGTGAAGATTCTCTTTGGCCTATCCCAATTGCTGACCACTGTGGCCATGCACTATGTGTTGTTTTGCTGACGACTTATAAAATCTACTGTGGCCTTGCACTATGTGTTGTTTTGCACAAAAACTTTTTGTACAATAATTAAATTGTGGATGAATTGTTATATTTGTTATATGTTGTTATCTTGTACTTATTGATGTGTTGTATGAGTTTGATGGATGTTGTATGGATGCGGATGAATGTATGAATGATTTAATAGGATGATTTTCATCAAATTATGATGTTTTTAAATATTCCTGCTATGTTAAATAAATAACTGCTCGAGTGCAGATTAATTCATGATTAAACTCACAGAGTAAATGTATTAGGTACAATAAAACCCTTAATATGTCTTTGCAAATTGTTTCCTCTGGATTTTCTTTCTGAGATGAACTATGCTAAGCTAAGCAACCATAACTCGCTCCATCGTTGTGCTCTGCTAAGACTAACCCCCAGGACATCAAAGATGACATCACAAATATATTTGATGACATCACTGATGACATCACATTGTTCACGGAATATCTAAGCCAGGTGTTTTTTTTCACTGACAGTCAGTCTTGTCAATTGTATTTCTTGCATCTTTTTCCTGCAGCTTAAGCTGTTACTAATGCCTCCTCCACAACTCTGCCATTCACTCGGGAGGGTCAAGCGTGGTCAAGTGCTGATTTATGGCAACTTGAAGGTTTCTTTTCTCCGCTCACTTGGCTTTGCTCTTCGAATGTTCACTGCTTCCCAAAAGGATGGAAATCTTGCTTGGCTTTCTCTTGATCCTCTCAACTGCCCATCAGCCCTTTGGCATTCCAACTTACACAGCCAGGTTCGCATCAGCCTCTGATTAGCTGTTCTTTCACGTATCCAGCCTCGCTCAAATTCTGCTTGTGTGAACCACCTTAGATCTTCACAGGGAGTGTTAATAAGTGGATGGTGTACATTGTTAGAGCTACGCACCTGACTCTACCAGGACTTACTGCAAGGACAGGGCCAATGCAAGTCAGGGAAGGTAATCTTTCTGGCCTCATTCCTCATCTTCCTCCATGCAGTACTGTTGTTAATAGAAAGAGGGGAGGAATTATGGGAGTTGTAGTTTCCCATAAAATAAGCAGGGATATGGGTTAGATTTGTGGAAAAGGGGGGATATCATGTCTCATGGCAGCCCCCCTTGACTGCTGCTTTTGGGGTGGTGCCAAGCCTGATTTGCTTATGTTCTTTCCCCTTCTGTAATGGCTTGGCAGGTGAAGAACGATGGTCTGTAGGGTTGCCCAGAACAATGCCAGTGGTTCAGATTCATTCTAAACCTTCCAGCCATCACCTCTTTGTTTTTGCTTTGTGACCTCGAGAGGGACGGGTATGCCCAGACGTGGGTCCCATGCCTGGTGGGCCTAGAGACCCAAGCTACTCCTCACTGATGAGGCCCAACAAGGCTGAAACATGTTTGAGGATGCTTGTGGGCTTGTGCAGAAAGGATGTGACCTAGCAGTTCAGGCTGGACTGCCCCTTTTGGGGTGGGGCCAAGCCTGATTTGCATATGGTCTTTCTCTTTCTGTAATGGCTTAGCAGGCAAAGACCGATAGTCTGGAGGGTTGCCCAAAGCAATGCCAGTGGTTAAGATTCATTCTAAACATTCCAGCCATCACCTCTTTGTTTTTGCTTTGGGGATACCATGTCCCACCATTGGGTGCTTCTCCCCCACTCCCGAATGGCCCCCTACCCAGATGATCCTCCCTCATATGTCCACGACCAGGGTCAGGATCCAAAAGCAAAGGCCTTTCACTGGCCATCTGAGTCCACGAACCCCAGGGACTAGGCTGTAAAACACCCTCTGGTTTTTTCACTGTGGAGAATGGCAGAGTTTTCACAGCAAATTTGTTAGATTGGCCGAAAATGCTGCTATTTGGGGGGTGAGTATGATATCAGGAAATTGTAGCAAATTATGGTACACTAATAAAAACCTATGAAATTCAGTGGACATTTTTTTTAAAGGGATGTTATGATTAAGTTGCAATAATAAAAACCTATGAAATTCAGTCATAAAAAAAAACATTGTTAAAAGGATGAAAAACCCTTGAAATTTGCCAGTTATGGTAAGCTAAGCAACCATAATTCGCACCACCACCTTGCACTGCTAAGACTAACATCAGGACATGAAATATGATATCAAACATGTAATTGATGACATCACTGATGACATCACATAGCAAATTAATGCTGATGAAAAGTGGCTAGAAGGGGTTGTGTGTACAATGTTGGTAGCAACAAATCACAGACGATCGGGGGACCTCTCATGAATTACTTAATGTATTAAAACATTTACTCCCTACTTTCCCCTTTGTGGGTATTTTGCCTCCCTCCTCTGCCACCTCTCCTAGTGCCTTCATCCTCCTCCTTGGCTACCTTGCCCTCTCCTCCTTCCTCCTCTGTTCACCCTTGGGCTCCTTCTACACTTCCACAGGGCGTAACTCTGATCTGTACCCCTCCACGGAAGTCTTTCAAGGGTGGCAACCTTCTCCACATTGTCACTCTCAACGCTTGCAGAGCTGTCAAATACTCCTCGGACATCTGCCGTCTCCTGGAAAACTCGACCTTGATGTTCTTGGTCTTACCGAGACATGATTCATGGCCAGATCTGTCACAAGTTTTCACACTCTGCTCCCTGATGACTGCAAGATCCTCTCAGCGCCCAGATCCATCCATCCCGGTGGGGGTCTAGTCTTGATCTTTCCAGAGTGGATCGCAGACTCATTCCTATGCAGGTCTACTCCTCCTTTGAATGCCTGCTCTGCAGGTTCTCTCTCTCTCCTGGCTGCTCTCTCATTTTGGCTACTATCACCCGGCCACCTGGTCAGGTCTCTGAGGGGGGGGGGACATCTCCTCCTCCCTCCTGGTCTTGAGCACACAACTCCTTCTCCTCTGAGACCTCAACATCCACCTGGATGCTTCCTGTTCCTCCTCTGTACTCCTGTGGAACCTCTGTGATTCTCTTTCTCTCTCTATTCTTTCCTCTGGTCCGACTCACTCTGCAGGGCACAACCTGGATGTTCTGATCTCCTCAGACCTCCACCTCTCTAACCCTCTCACCACTCCTCTCTCCTGGAGTGACCACGTTCTACTCTCCTCTCATCTCCCTCTCTACCCCTTAGGCTGAGCCAAAACCTGCACTGCCATCCACCTTCTCGGTCTTCCAACCCATTAAGCATGTGTCAGCTGAGGCTTTCGCTGCCACTTTCTCTCCCCCTCCTGTACCTCTGGCTGATTCACATCCTGACACAGTCCTTTCCAACCTCCATCCTTCTATCTCTGACACTCTTGATGTACTTGCCCCTGTCATGAGGATCCGCTTGAAGCCCCAAGCCAAGTGCATCTCTTGCTACAACTAAGACCTCATCACCATTAAACACAAGTGGATAATGGCTGAAAGGAAATAGTGGGCATCTTGTGCACCCCCTGACAAACTGGCCTGCTGCCTGCTCCAAAGGCAGTACCAACTCTCTGTCCACACTAAGAAGAGAGCTCACATCCAAGCCTGCATCCCTGCGGCATCTAACAACTTGGCTTACTCTTTAAAATGTGAAAGGAGCTGGCCAATCCTGCAGCAGTCTCTACCTCTCCTGTCCCCTCCCAGGCCCTCTGCATGGCCTTGGCTTCACATTTTATCTTGAAAACCCAGGACATCCTGTCCACCCTCTTTTCCTCTCCACCTTCTTCCTCTACTTTTTCCTCTACATCTGTCCTTCCTGCGGACACCTCTCCGCCTCGCTTCTCTTTGTTTCCTTTGATAACCTCCGACAAGCTTTCTGGAGAAGTCTGATCTATGAAAGTCTCATCAAAACAGGATCTTCCCTGGTCATCCAAAACTACCAAGGACCACTTGACACCCTTGCTCCAGACTATACTGACTCTTGTAACCACTCATTTGCCACTCAAACCTTCCTTCCCCCTGAAGGACTCTCTTGAGCACCCTATTCTTAAGAAACCCTCAGCCAAACCCTCCTGACCGGCTAACTGTCGCCGATCTCCATTACTCCTTTTCTGGGCAAACTCTTTGAGCAGCTGGATATCCCCCAGCTTAACCTTCACACTGAATCTGTTGGTTGTCTCCATGACCATCAGCCTGGCTTCAGAGCAGCCAGAAGCACAGAAACTGCTCTCCTGAACATCTGTAAAGACCTGCTCCCAAACATGGATACTAACCAACCCTCTGTTCTCATCCTACTTGATCTCTCTTCTCCTTTTGATACTGTCAACTATGCCATGCTGCTCAACCGGCTCCGTGATAACCTGGGTATCACTGATCAGGCCCTGGCCTGGCTGACCTCCTTTCTCTCTGACTGACCCTCCCAGGTCCTACTTGGGTCCTTCCCCTCCTCTATCTCTCTCTCTACCTCTGGTGTTCCCCAGGGATCTAATCTTTTGCCCTGGCTGTTCAACCAATATCTGGCACCTCTCGCCAACCACATAGCTGCTCTCTGCTCCAACTTTCAGTGCTATGCGGATGACACTCCGCTAACTTGGAGGCTCCACTCAGCCGCCTCTTCTCCCTCTCTCATCCCGTATTGCCTTTCCGCAATCCACGAGTGGTGCGCCACCAATGATCTCTGCCTTAATGCCAGTAAGACAGAGATCCTCCACATCGGCTCACCATTACCTTCCTTTCCTGTCACCCGATGGCCACCCACTCTGGGCCCTCTTCCTGCTCCAACCTGTGAGGCTAAGAACCTTGGAGTCATCTTCAACTCCACACTCTCCTTCTTCCCTCACATCTTTCATGTCTCTAAGAAGTCAAACTACCAGTTTCACCTCCTCAGAAGTATTATTCCTTTCCTCATTTTCCCACAGAAGCTCACTGTCTCCAGTGCTCCGGTTCTCTGTAGGCTGGACTACTGCAACAGCCTCTCTCTAAATCTACCTGCCTCTACTCTTCGTCCTCTACAACTCATCCAGAACAGGACTGCAAGACTTGTCCTTGGCTTCAAGCCCAGGGATCATATCTCTCCAGCTCTGAAATCTCTCCATTGGCTCTCAATGGCAACAAGGATCAAGTTCAAGACCCTCTGCATTGTCCACAAAGTCTTCTGGGGCCTGGGACCACAATACCTCCAACTCTCTCTAGGGAAATATCTTCCTACTCAAGCTCTTCGCTCCTCCACCTCCAACTCCTTCAGGGTCTGTCGATTCTCCAAGCAATATGTTGGGGGGCAGATCTCTTTCTCTGGCTGGGGCCTCCGGCTGGAAAAGCCTCACTGCCTCTCTGAAAATGGAGCAGAACCATCTCTGGTTCCGGACGCACTGCAAGACCTTCCTCTTTACTTCTGCCTTCTCTCTTCCTCTGCTCTGCTGATCTCCTATCTGATACTTGTGCTGGTCTCCTGGCTACCCTCTGAATTTGGCCAAGGTGCCTGCCCATCCAGCTGCACACCCGTACTGCCTCCTGGCACCCCCTGCACTTGTGGTCTGTATCTGTAACCCTACATTGCTAAACCCATAGGAAGAGCACTTTTTGGGTGATTCATAACTTTGCTCCCCCTGGACGAATCCTCACCAGGAAAAGGATATGGCCCACTCTGAATTATTTTGCAAAGTTTGGTGATGTTTGGTCAAGGGAGGGCAAAGTTATAGGGGTGTCACAACATTTATTTTTTTCCTATAGACTGAATGTAGAAAATGTTTTGCGCACACCTACAGCCCAAACCGCTGGATGGATTTTCACCAAATTTGCGGCAGGAGCGGTGGCTTGGTCCCGAAAGCGGGCTTTTGTACATTTAATGAAAATAGGTCCAATCACTGGCACCATGTTGTAATGGTGCCGGTGATTCCATGTTTGCCTGCAGGCGGGTGGTGTTAAACCTGCCAGGTCAGACCTGGCAGGAGTGACACCTCCCGCCTGCAGAACTCGAGATCAGCCGGTCCGTAAAGAACGGTTGTGGCGGATTTATCACCACCGTTCTTTCCAGACCGGCTGACTCGTAATGAGGCCCATGGTGTTTTCTACTTCTGTCATGGCTAATTCTGTCTCATTTGCTATTAGTGGCTGTCCAAGTGTTTCTTGACTTCCTGTTACAGAAGGTTGACTACTGTCAGGAGTGTCCACATCTAGTTGCACCTGGTGTTCTTCTTCTTGTTTCTGTTCATTGTGCAACATTGTTTTGTACTCTGTAAAGTTTATGTCTGTTATAGTGCTTTCATTTGATTTGAAAGTGTTTTCATAGGATTCATAGGTATCTAGTAAATCTTCTTCTTTTCTCCATGGTTTAAAAAGTTGTAGCAGGGACATGTAATACAGTTCTTTATTTTGAGGAGTTTTTAATGACAATTTGATATGATTAATTAAACTTTGTTTGGTAAGTTTCAATAAGCTGCCTTCACAATTTTCCACTCTGTATCTGCCTTTCTTCCCATCTGGTTTAATATTATTTTTGTATTTGAAGTTTTGGGCTATGTGGTACAGACACATGGTTTTCAAAGTGGTACTCCTGTTTGGGTAGTATGTGTCTAGTAAATTGTTTTTCAAAATGTCTTGGCTGTTGGGATCATTTTTGGCTATTGTTTCTATGTCTTCATATGATTTCAGAACTCTTTTTCTAGATTTAGCAGGACCAAGGCTTAGCCATACTATATTTTCAGATTTTCTATACAAGGCAGTATCGGTTAAATGGTCTGCAGCTTCATAGCAGCCACATTCCTATGTGATAGCATTTTTATGCCTAAGCTGTACAATTTCTGTGATAGTGTTTTGTCAGATGATATGTCATCCCAGAGGTTTTGGAGCTCTGTTTTTTTTCTGCTTTGGTTAAGTAGGCTGTGACATATTGTGCAAGTGCAGTGGAATTGTCTGCAATGTGCTGCACATCTATATTTGCATTCCATCGGAGGGCAATGATTGCATGGTAATCATTGATGTATTTTGAGCCTTCTGTTCTTTTTATGTAATATGTGTTCTTAGGTGATTTACCTTTGACACTATGTCTAACTGAAGACATGAGGTTGTATACTTGACCTGTTGTTGAAACTGGTCTAGGGAATCCAAAGCAACATTTGGTGTAGTATTTCCCTTTGTTTTTATATTTGCGACAACAATACTTTCCACATTTGTGTATTTAAAATTGTAAAATGTGTGCATGAGGGTCACTATGTGTCGTTTGTGAAGGGATTTCACAAGTGACATATTTTTGGAGGAACTGCAAAACAGTGGCACCAATGTCCTGACCAAATTTGGGAGCATCTTTAATCCACAAAAGCATGTGAATGTGAGGTGCTCCTCTGGCTTGGTATTCGTTTCTCCAAAAGAAGTGTTGCACTTCTCCAAGGGGAGGAACAGTTTTATTACAAATGAAGTGTAGCATAGCAATGAAGCGATGATGGAAATATCTTGATACATTTACAAGATCTAGAGAGCAGAGTTCTCCTGGTGTTTTTATATCTATATCTGTTTTGTTTTTGTTTGCTATGTGTAGGACATCATGTAATAACTTCCCATGCATATTCTGCACAACATAATATCACAAACCAAGTGGGTGGGACAAGGTTTCTTATCATACAGCTTACATCTGCAGGACATCGGAACCAGTATTATTTTGTACCACACATGTTTGCTAAAAGATTAGTAATGCGTGTCTGTAAAACCTCATCTTTTTCTTGCACTTTTTGTAGTAATTACGTAGCTGACATATTTTGAAAATTGGTACCTGATTTCAATGTGTGTGCAACTCTGTAGCATACAGTTGCTAGTTCACTTTCAAATAGAAGGTGGAATATGTATTCCACGTTTTGTCTGAATCTGGGGTCTTCAGAATACATTTGTGAATAGCGGTATTCTGATGCTGTTATTTGTGTGGGTCTATCATCGTACCTTCCTCCTTTTCCAGTAGGAAAGAGTAGAGGAAAAGTACATGCTTCTATACTTTTTTCCCATATGCTGATTGGAGATGCTTTGGCTTGTCACATTTGGTATGTTTCCAGTGCATCATCTATGGTGTCTTTAGAGTGTAATGGGTGAATTGTACAATGGTCTAAAATGCTGAATTCTGCAGCAGGATCTAGAAGTTGAAATTGACCAGCTTCTGATGAGTCTTGAATTATTTCAGTGGTTTCCCTCAGGTTTTCTTCAATATTTATTTTTCTGTAGTATTCATTGTTGCCTTTTAGATTTTGCACGGCGTGTCTAACTTTATGTAAGTCCACGAGTTGTTTCCAATTTTATGTTGTCTTTTCTAGTTACGCCATTTACTAAGATAATTAAAGATTGATCTATTGGACGTTGCACTCCTATAGTGTATACATTTTCTTTGAGATCTAATGGCAAATAAACTATTTTGTCACAAATGCCTTTCAGTAATTCAGAGGGAGGTAGTTTTGCTGTTTTTGAAGGCATATTATTGCTTGAAATGGGTCCACTGTTTGAATTATGATGCTGTCATACAAATTAAGTTGGTGCAGGGGTTTTGGTAGTGGGAATAATTCCAAGTTATTTTAGATAGCATGTGAAGGTGTTTGGTTGTTGTCAAGTTTTGCAGTGCAGTAACTGCAAAGTATTAAGGGGTCAGTAATTTCGTATTTGTTTTCTGCTATAAGAGAGAGCTAATTGGAACCACTTGGAATCTTCATTGTCTTCTATTTTGTACATTATGTCTATAGTTTTTGTTCTGTTCTTATAAAAAGTCCTGCGACAACACACACACACACACATGGTTTGGTACTTCAGCAGATGTACTTTTAAACTTTAGTATTTATATTTTGTATGTATGTATGTACTAGGATGTTGCCATCTGTAAAGTTGTTTCTAGTCTCTTGTAAAGTAATTGCATTTTGTCAGTGGCTTTCACTTCCAAAATATTTTCTCTGAGTATGCTCTCTTTCTTTGAGTAGTTCTTTGGCTGTACCATGTAGAAGATTGCTATTTAAATTGGCTAGTGCTAAAGCAGGACTTTAGCACTAGCATAGTACAGTTTATGAAGTATATTTCTTATAGTTGAATGGTGTGTTGATATCATTTTGATATGGTGGAAGGTGCTTTTGCAAATATTTGCGCACGTGACCGGAGTCCATACTTTTTAATATTGTTAGTTTCAATTTGTCTTTGTCTTTCACATACTGATTGAGAAACTGGCGTAAAGATCTGAAAGATGTTTTGGCTGTGTTACACATTGATGTGCACAGCCATTTGTAGACTGGACGCATTGGTTCAGTGGAATAGAGAGTTCCTACTACGTTTTCTGGGGATATTATTGTTAGCAGCGTTTCTTGTTCCATAATGGTATTCTTAAGTGTTTCATACCCTCGTCCACTGCTATGTATGGCAATTGGGTCTATTTGCTTTTGTTTGTATGCTTATTCATTGAAATATGGTTCTTTGCTGGTGGTGTCCAGATTTGGCAAAGCTATCTTTGTTGATATTCCATTTATTGAGAAGACATTTTGTAGTTTAGTACTTAGTTTTGTTAGTGGTTTCATTCTGTTTAAAACTAAACTAAATAATTTCCTTTTGAGAAGGATTGCAATGTCTGTGAGAGCTTCTAGGATTCATTTTCTACAGTAGGTTTGAAGGGTTGTGCGTGATTTCTCTCCTGTTTTTATAAGGTTCTGAAGGACTCTGTGGTGGAACATTTTTGGTAAAATAATTTTTGGTATGCTTACTTGTGGCTACATCGAGATGTATAGGTGCAGTGTTAGCACTAGTGGTAGCTGCAGTCTTGTTAATCACTTTCAGTTTGGTTTTATATTTTGAAAGAGGAGGCAACGTTTCTTTACTGGAAGCTGATTTTGTTTCACTTAGTGACTGTAGTAGCTGTTTTGTTTGAACTTTTGTACCAATTCTGCAAGAGGTGGATGTTTATTTTGGACACTTTTATTTAGATTTTGTCTACTTCTGCATTGCTTTCTAAAGAGTTACTTTTTGGTAGGCATTCTTTGAGGTCTGTTGTGGGTTGGGATGTTGTGCAGTGTCTGTGTGCTTTGTGCATGCGTGTCTGAGTATGATGGTAAGCATGTATATAGAGGTGTGTGATTGTGCAATGGGCTGTTACTTCAGGTTGGGAAGACTATTCTCATATTTGCGTATTACTATACTGGTGTTCAGATGACAACACAAAGTATGCAGCTGCTGAGGGGCAAGCTGTAATACTGAATCTAATGCAGCATGGTTAATGCAATTATTTGTTCTACAATACTAGAATTCTACAGTAACAGTTAGAACATTATGGCAGTATTGCACTTACTTTTTGGATGGAAAGAGTAGGTTTCTTCTGAGTTCTCGTTCATACTTCAGAAGCTGCTGGTTTTCAGGAGAATGGCCTTCACTGCAATTGTGAAAGAAAGAAGTTAGTAAATATTGTGTGTTACTAGCACTGTTGTTAATGTAGACATGAATGTGTTTCTTTTTGCAGAAGTAGTGTTTTCTAATAACTGTACATAGCATGTAGATGCACTTTCCTTTGTCTATTTGCATTCTGTAGATTTTACTTAGAATCTGTCAGTTGAATGTGCCTTAGAAATTATTACAATCGTAAGCACACAGAGCACACTTAGCTTTTTAAGGCAGTGTTATTGGATATTAGGAGATAGGAGAAATAACTGTATACTTTTCTTGCTATGTATACAGGGTAAATGGCAGGGACTGTGGGGAAAAGCATGCAATGTATGCATTTGTGAAGGTGTGGGAAATACAGTTGAAGGATTTTATTGGTTCAGCAGATTATTACTCTCAAGGATAGTTGTAGGGGAGAAGGTTCAAAAAGGAAAACCTGGAAAAGTGGCAAAGGTACAAAGCAAGTTTACCAGACTGCAGGTGATTAGCAAATTACTGGGTGATCCTGTGGTGCTTGGAGATGGGAGAGTCTGAAATAAAGTGAGGGTTGCAATGAAGGGTGTGGTGCTTGCGTTGCTGACTGAAGGGATGGGTGGAGATGTTGTATTTGTTGATTTACTACACTGTTTGTACAAAGTTGTACATGATGTGATAGACATGACTGCACCTGTGTATAGTTGAATGCTGTGGCAAATACTAGAACAGAATGGGCAACTAGCTGGAATGAGAGAGCTGTCTAGATTGGAAGCACAGTTGTAGAGGCAGTGGTGCCATTTCAGCTGTGAGCCTTTCAAATTATATTGGCTATATGTATGCATGAATAAAGATGCATGCACTCACCTGGCTGCTTGTCATTTTATAACACACTACAAAGCCTTCTCCCACAATTATACTGTTATTTCTCACATCTTTTAACATGAAATGACACTTTGTTAGACAGCTGTGTGTGTTGTGCCGGATTACTATTTTAATCATTTCTAAAAGTTCAAATGATAGATTGTAGGTAAAATATCCAGAATGTATAGAAAGGAACGTGTATGTACATCCTATGCATTATAATGCATTACATTCCATTATAGTTGAAATGTGGATAAATAGGTGGCAGTGGTTACACAAATGACAGAATGAATGAAGAGAATAACAGTTTGCACATTACAGTTAGTAATATGGGTAAATACAAATTTGGAGAGCAGACAGCTTTGCAAGCGACACTTGATCATAGCAGATGGGAGGAATGACAGTAAGCTTTTTTTAACAGGTTATACAAGGCAAGTGACAGTTACCCCGTTTATATCCATTTATACAAGAGCTGTACATGTACTCTGCAGAAAATATTCATACCTGTGGTTTGTGTTCATCATGTGGATGAGCATGAATCTGCAAGCAGAAATCTTGAAGAGTTTTACAGTAGTGTTTGCAGTAGGTGCTTTCCAATGACAGGAGACTTGTACTCAGAGTGATCAATAGTGCATCTAAAGTGCTGAACTGTGATCATAGAGTTAGATGTAGAGTTCATGTATCTGATTGGCGGATGGTTGTTCGACTGCTTAACAGTAGCCAATGAGGGAATGGTGCAGTGAGTGAAGTGGAAAAGGAAGAAGGGTGGCCCCAGTGTTACGCGTTATGCGGACAGGGCAGCTGGTTGCGGACAGGGCGTGCCACATCCGGGGCTTCGGTGCATGAAATGGAAGTGTATTTTGGGGATTAGCTAATCAGGTGTTGAGGTGCTGCTTTGTACTGAGAGAGGCTGTGTGTAGTGAAGATGGCAGAGGTGGAGAAAGACAGGTTGTTGGTGGTTGGCGATATGTTTGTGAATGGTATGGAGCAGTATGCTAAATCTAGGAATGTGGCTAACAATTTTGACATAAAAGGAGTGGAGGTGGTGTGGTGTACAGTGCCTGGTTTTAATTTGCAGACAATGCTAGAAGGTTGTCAGGATATGGCTAGTTTTAATAGTCCACATGTAGTTGCCCTGCATGGCGGTGCATTGCATATAGGATATGTCAGTGCCCCTACTTTGTTGCAAGTTCTGCAAAACTTGGTTTTGGCAGTCATGAAAGTCCTTCCAAATGCTAAGGTAATTTTATCTGGTTTGGTACCTAGGGCAGTATGGGACAATAGTTCTGTTTTTTGTTCTCAGAAACATTTTGCTAGGTGTTTAATTAACCAAGGCATGTTTGCTTTTATGATTAGAGCTGGCATGTTCTTTTGCAATAATGACAACACTGAATCTGGTAATGTTGTTTACTTTAAAGCAGATGGCATGTCTTTATCTTTTTATGGGAAATGCCATGCTGTTTTGGAGCTTAAGGATTGCTTTGGAGAAGCTAATGTGAAGATATTTGGAGGAAAATAAGAAAGATAAAACCAAATAAATGTACAAAATAAAAGGTATTTCTGAAGCATCTTCAAAAAAACCCAAAAAAGGCTCTTTTCAGAGCCATCCTCAAAGGGGACATGGGGCACACTATTTAAATTTTCATTCCCTATTCTCAGATTTTACGATTTGTCCGCAGACACCGCAGTCGTCCACGGACAGTGCGTATTACATACATGGAATTTGAGGCTGAGAGGCATCCAAATGAGACTCATTGATAAATTGTTTGTAGGCGCATGCATATCGCATTGGAGTGGCTGCACATCTTGGATTCCCTCATGTGGAAGTGCACTGGCCTGGAGTGCATGGAATGAAGTGGCTGGATTTGGTACCTCTTTGTGCTACTTTGGTGACAAAGCGTCATCCAAACATTATTATCATTCATTGTGGAGGGAACAGTTTAGGACATGTCTCTGGAATCTCTTTGCAATTTGCAATGAAAGAAGTACTAGGGAAAGTCATGGACATATTTCCAAAGTCCCAAGTAATTTTTTCTCATATTGCGCAGAGACAAATGTGGCTGCATTCTTCATTTGGTCCACAAATGGAGAAAGCGAGGTGCAATGTCAACAAGGCTGTTTGTGCCTTTTTGAAAGATGTTGGCATGTCCTCTTTTCACAATGAAAATATTATGTGTCGTAGTACATACATTTTTTGCAGAGATGGAGTTCATCTTACTTATGCTGGCAATCAGATTTTTCTGCAAAATATACTAAATGCATTGCGACCCTTTTTGGAGTTATAGCAATCCTTTTTCCAACAGGTGTGGACCATTTGAAGATTTTGAAACACAAAAAACACCACCAAAAAACACCAACCTTTTCAGAGCCACCATTTCCTCCTGGAGAAGAGTGTAATGGTTTTGATAGGGCAGAATCCCAAAAATGTCAATATCCGCAAACTGTCCACAGTCTTCAAAAAATGTTTTTCAGACATGACACATAAGGAAAGGAAGGGAAGGGAGGGTAAGGAAGGGGAACCAACCATGGGGATAAGAAAGGGTAGATGGAAAGAGGAAGATGTAGGGTGGGCCTTACTCAGGTAGTTGGCAGTCCTTCTCATGCTCCCAGACCGCAGCCTCAAAAGCACTTCAAGGGTCACCCCCTGCAGAGTACTGCGTCACAGTACATACGTAATACTGTGACCCTCGAAAGGTAACGGTCTCCAGAATCACGTATGGCCTGCGTGGCAGCTGGAGAGGTGTGCTACCCCACAGGAGTGCCTCTTGTGGTGGCAGGAGCAGAAACAGAGGATGCTGCAGAGGAACTGAACCTACCACGTTTATCGCAAGGTATAACCTTATGAATAGCCCCAGCGTGGAATGACTTTAGGTGTTGCTTCATAGAGGTAGTACTGTAGCTGTACAAACCTGGTTTGCCATGACTCAGCACCAACTGTCACTGAGTGCAGCGCACCTTGTTTGCACGAGCTTTCAGTACTCCATCAAGAGTGGCAAACAACATCCACACCCAAGACTCATGGTGAGTGCTAGTAGTAGGGACTTCCAATACCTCATCCTTGTCATCCTCTTCATCCTCTTCTGCCTCCTCATGCCTGTTCCCATCTGCAGGTCCTTGGGGAGGTGGTGGTGGTGGAGGTGGTGGGGGTGGTACTGAGGCAGAAGCAACTGCAACAGGAACAGCCATGGATGCCATCTGCAAAGTTCTCAGGAACCACCAAGAAGTTAGCAAATCAGGAACACAAAAGAGCAATCCAGCAATGTGGAGTAGTGTCTCTCCTGGAAGTTCAAAAACAGGATGAGGAGCGCTTTGCGGACAGACGCACTGTCTGCGAACATTTTGAACACCAAAAAAGGGCTCATAAAAGTTCCAAAAGGTATATAGATCTCTATGGACATTATTTGGGACATGTGCATGGGTGAACTTTTACAGGAAAATACCTTGGATTGCTCAAAAAAGCACTTTTTAAGTGTCCGGGCCCGGATTGTGTTTGCGAACAAGTACCCACGTTTAGCGGGTTTGCGGTCACATGATGACATTGCGGACATGTTCGCGAATGGTATGGGTGTCCGTAGGACACCAAATGTGCAGTGTTGGCTGCATGCATGCATGCGGGTGTTCTACAGACAGTGTTCATGTCCCCAAACTAATTAAAAGTGCGACACATGTCGGCGAACAGTTACGGACAGGTGATGACCCAAGGGTGTAATACGGACAGAGTTCAGGTCCCTGACCAAATTGAATGTGCGTCACAACTTTGTGCGCTGACGGATGGGCTATGTGTTCTATGGACATATTCATTCTGGTTGTGGACAATGCGAACAGAGGGTATGTTCTAAGGAAACCTTATTTTGAATAGTTGCTGACATGCGGACGGATTTAGTGTACTGCAGACACCTCGATTTTGATTGCGGACAGCGTGAACAGGCATAGTGTTCTTAGGACACCCACCATTTTGGTCAATTGCAGACAGTCGGACATCTCATGTGTCCTAAGGACACCTCCATTTTGATTGCGGACAGTGCGAACAGGCATAGTGTCCTTGGGAAACCCCCATTTTGGTTAATTATCGACATTCCGGACACCCACGCTATCTGCGGACACCCTAACTGCCTTTTTTTAAAAAACAAGACAAAGAGGAATATATTAACAGCACACATAATATTTTATCATTGTATAAGAATCTAAAAAGTAAGAAAGAGGGGGAAGCAGAAATTCATACAAATATAGGGGCATTAGGGGTTTGTACATGTTGGATGGTAGGGGAGGAAGGGATCAAAGTCTCATCATAACATTTTTCTTGCTGGGGAGTTTTTGGGGATGGTTGGCTGGGACATAGGGAAGGGGTACAGGTACATGTGGGACAGTCATATTTAAATGTTTCCTTTATATGGTCCTCTACAAAGTTTTTTAAAAGAATGACATTTGTCATTAATAGATCCATTTTTTGCTCTACACGCTGCAGATGATTTTCCAAGGTGTCTGTTTCTGTATTATTCTTATTGTCTTTATACTAAATATATGCTAAGTACACATAAAGTAATGGTTATTAATTGGTTTGTTTAGAGAAGTGTAGTCTCTACCATTGGTATCACTGTTTTCACTCATATCGTCCTGAGGAAAATGTTCTTATAGCCATTCCAAAGTACTAGACATTTCTGTGTAAAAAAAGAAAACACATTTTTCAGTGTACCCTACTACAGAATGCTTATAAATATATTAAATTAATTTAGTGTACTTACCAGTTTCTTTTTTAGTTTTGCTGTTACTGCTGCGTTGGTCTGCTGTTGATTTTTGCTGTGCAGTTTCTGTCAGGTAATTCTGCTGGAGGCATATGTTATTTTCTTTTGGTATGTTCCATTACGTTGCATATGCTATGTGATTGGAATGTCTGTGTCTTCCATATACAGTTTGCACTTTTTATTTATCATTGAATGTCATTTATTTATATGCTGCTCTTTGAACATGTTCAGTGTTTGTATTGCATGATTTTTTGGATAGTGTTGATGTTGACTGCGTCTGTCCGCAGAGATGCACAGGGAATTCTACTAAACACCTATCAAATTCATGCTATCTATATCTATATTCAGTGAAAAAACTTTGTTAAAGAGACTTTATGGTTAAGTTGCGCTCCTAAAAACCTATGAAATTCAGTGAAAAAACTTTGTTAAAGGGACGTTATGGTTAAGTTGCGCTACTGAAAACCTATGAAATTCAGTGAAAAAACTTTGTTAAAGGGACGTTATGGATACAAGTAAAACCGAAAAAATTCATCAGTTATGGTAAGCTAAGCAACCATAATTCACACCACCATTATTGTTTTGAGGCTGAACCAAGTGCTGACACCGAACAAGTGTTTTGGAGCTGCTAAAACCTGCACTGCGAGCTAAGGCAGAGGCTCTTGCAGGAGACCAACGGCAGCGACGAGGAGGCGGGGCTTGTGCCCTGGACATGACGCATCACGTGACTTTTTAATCAGCTAAAAAAGCTTCGCCGTTTACCCTTGCGGCGTTAAGCCCGACGGAGAAAAGCCCACTGGCTGTTGTGTGGCTGTTGGGCGCTGGTGGTGCACTGAGGGAGACTGCGGTGATAACTATCTCTTTGATCCCTTCAGGATTCCCACCGAAGCCTAACATCAGATGTGAACCCAAACATCACGGTGCACGTACAGGTAACCAGCCCACACCATTCTTATGTGAATATTTAAGATTGCTTTCATAAAATAAGATAGTGAGGAAGGCGAAGAAGTCAGACTACAGCTAGGCATAGCCTTAGTGCCTAAAGGCCAAGGTTTCTTGGGAAAGTTAAAAGCCCTAAATTCTCCTAACTTTCTTACTCACTGTAATTTGCTGGTCTCCCATGAGACAAAACCTTCTGGGAGTGCGGAGAAAAAGCTACCACAGCCCAAGGTAGTGGCGTTGCTTAAAAAAAGGTGGTCCCGCATCTACTCTCCTCCGCTTGATTCTGAATAGAGTTAAGAAAGGAACTGTAATTAGATGCAATTTGGTTAAAAGAATGCCGGGTAAGACAAATCGAAATAAAACGACAAGGGGAAAGAAACCCTATGGACTGCGATCTAATAAAGGACCCTTAGTGGACCTGAGTAAATCTGCTATGGCGGAAAATGGAGACATAATGGTCGCAGGAGATAATGAGGTGGTTTCCCAAAAAGGTCCGCTGGATGCATACTTTCGCAGCAAACCACATGAGGAAAGGCACGCGGTTGGCCCAAAAAAAGGGAACACGCCTCAAACAGAGGGAGAGGGTAGCTACCTACCATTGGATCTTGATAATGACTCTTTGTTACAGTTGTGCTATGCCCTACAAGAGCAAGTGGGTACACAAGAGGGGAAACTAATGGAGGATGAAGCTGGAGGATCCTTTGTCCCTGGTGATCTTATAGCAGATACCTTGGCACCAAGAGGAACCATGCGGTCGACCCGGGAGAAATTGACCAAAACCCCACTGTTGGGGGATGTGGAACACCCCATTTTTGTATCCTCTGCCTCGCAAACAGACCCCCCACCCCCTTGGCCTCCCCCGTACTATCTACTGCCACTATACCCCCATTAAGGGATCCACGCTTATCGGCTAGTCCAAATATGGTCTTTGAATCTGGAAATTCTGTACACGACCTTGCACCACCAGACTATAGTACTCATGAAACATCACAACCTGGTAACTCTACACTTAACTTTGCCATCAAGATATTGCTAAAACGTTGTGGTAGGATCCACGAAGATCTAAAAACTCAGGGGAGAGAGGTCTTGGCCCTTCGCAGTTTATTGAGTGTCACCATCAAGCCATCAAATAACCCCTGCACCGACTTGCGGCAACTACCACTCACTGCTATAACCCCAAAGGGTCGGAGAAAGATCATTTCAAGAACAACAGCAGACAAAGTAACCACGATGGAGATGGAACATGGCCTGTCCCTTGTGGGGGAGGGGGTGATGGAAAACAGCACACTATCCCCTAGAAAACTGAGAAGACAGGCAAAGAAAGCTGAGGAAAAAACTAACAATTCCCCCCCCCCGAAATTCCACCCCGCGACCACCTGCAAAAATGTTAACTAAAAAACAACATAAACGAGTGGCTAGAAGGAAACGAAGATAAGCCCAAAAAGCGGGCACATTAACCAGTTGGCTAATGGAGAAACAACGAGGTCAATCCAGCCAGCACTCAGAAGCACAGATGTCTATTTGCTCAGAATCAGGAGCAGGTCTACAAAACACTGCACCTACACTCAGGCAGGCAACTGAGGCTGTCGTAACGTCCCCCGCCCTCCCCCAACACATTTCTACCAAAACTACTTGTGGGGAGAACAGGGGGACTTCGAGCTCTGAGAAGCTGGATATTAAACTGGACATTAAAAATGTAACTATAGCACCCATTGAGGGCGAAAAAATGGGCATTCAATTAAATAGATCTGCACTATTTGCTCTTCTTTCAAAAATCCCATCGCTGAGGATACTAAATAATAGCGATGTTAGCTTTGTTGAACCCTCGCTCCAAGAGGGAGTAAAGTTAACCACAATACACTGTTGTTTACCAGAGACAGCTGCCATGATAAGGGCTAACTGGTCGTCCCTAGAATATCTGGGATACAAATTAGACGTACCCATACCCACTGTCTCGACTGAGGAAAAGTGTTTGAAATGCACATGTGGTGGTGCCCCTGGTGCACCTCGATTAACAATACCAAAGACTGCTGAAAGACTCAGCGATGAACAAGGGTGGGAATGGCTGCAAGGCATGCTTGACCAGAAGAAAAAGAAATGAACTTTTAACATCACCAGCTGGAACACGAGGGGATATAGCCATTGGATAAACGAGGGAATTTCTTGCAATATCCTCTTAGCTGCGGATATATTCCTATTGCAAGAAACCTGGGCAACTTTTGATGTGGCTGTTGATGGCTATACTATATTTCAATGTATGGCACTAAGGGGAAACAGGGGTAGACCGAGGGGGGGCCTTCTAATTGGTGTAAAGTCCTCATATAACCCGGATTTGATTTATCAAGACAACACAGGAGGCAATACCTTGGCTATGGAAATAAAACCTCCAGGGGGCTGGGCAGGTTGTAATGAGGTACTAATAATTAATATCTACGATCCGCCGGGTGAGCAGTATACTGAATCCATAGGAGATAAATTAGACACAATACTGTCTGCCTGGTACACCAGGGATAAGAAGCCTGCAGTGATACTTTGTGGAGATCTGAATGCAAAATGTATAGACTTGGAAGGATGCGGGAACTATCGATATGTCCAGAATATATGTGACAATCCCCTATTGAAGAGCAACAACAAAGGAAGCCTCTGGCTGGACATCATGAGAGAATGGAATCTATCCATTTTAAACGGTCGTACGAGGGGAGATATACCTGGGAAAGTTACCTGGGCTGTGGGGGAAAAGAGCTCTGTCCTGGATTATGTGGCTGTATCGGAGAGTATTCTACCATACATCATGCATTTAGACATCATGCTGAATGACTTTAGTGATCATGGTCCCCTCACATTAGTCGTAGAAGGTGGAAGGGATAGCATAAAGGTGGATTCCTATAAATATTTGACTTCTAATTCGGCGGGTAATAAGATCAGATGGACACATAGAAATATTGAAAAAATGACCTCTATCTCCTTCCCTAGCGATAAGACCATTAAGCAATTAATGTGGGGTAAGAGTCCTGAAGAAATTGAAAATTGGATTACCCACCTAACACACTCACTTTTTAAAGCCAACCCTATCCCGACGATAAGTTGGAAAAATGGGAGCACTCGACCCTTTGATGCAAATATCAGAGACCAGAAACGCCTTATGCGAAGAGCCTTAAGATCCTTAAGAATACAAACATTTTCCACCTTTGAGGTGGACACACTTACTTTAGAGACCCTAAAGATAAAACGTAATTATCACAACTGGCTAAAAAGGTATCGCCAGGCTCAAAAAATAAGTAAATGGCAAAAATTTGCAGAAGCCCTCTGTAGCAAAAATAGCCGCAAGATCTGGCAAATATTAACAAAGGTGGGAGGAGAACAGAGGTTGAAGGTTATAAACCCCATTCAGGAAGAAAAATGGGTAGACTATATTTCTAACAAATTTTACAGAGAGAATACGACCAACATACAAAGTACTATGAGGGTACAAACCTGGCCCCTCCCTCTGAGTTATAGCTGTATAAAACAGGCCATATTGAATTTAAAATCATCCAATGCTCCAGGCCCAAACGGACTGGCCAATGTGGTATTGAAACAGGATCCACATAATTGGGCTCAGATATTACTCACACTATATTCAAGGATTTGTAGATCTAGCCAAATTCCTACTACTTGGACAAAATCTATATTGATACCTATATACAAAAAGGGGGAGCAATCTTTACCGGCCAACTATCGCCTACTCTCAATGCTGGATGTGAGTAGCAAAATCTTTAACATGCTGGTCCTTAAAGAGATTGAAAACTGGGTTACCGAAAGACAGATCTTGCATTTTGCCCAAACTGGCTTTAGACCTGGAGCAGGCACTACCCATAACATCAGGGTCCTAGACATGCTAATAAATAACACCATGAGCTGTAAGGACGCCACGCTCTTCATTGTTTTTGTAGATTTCACAAGTGCCTTTGATCTGGTAGATCGGGATATCCTGTGGTGCAAGTTAAAAGACATGGAATGTCCACATTGGATCTTAGATATTTTGATAGACCTACATAGTAATACCGTAACAAGGGTCCGTCTTAATGATCGGGGGGAGGTATCCAAAGAGATCTACACCAACATAGGAGTAAAACAGGGATGCGTAACGGCCCCTATGCTGTATAATTTATATATAGCAGATTTATTAGCACGTTTGGCGTTAAAATCTAACTGCCCTCCTAAATTGAAGGATACCCCACTTACGGGAATGCTATATGCAGATGATCTAATCCTATTTGATCGGACACTATCAGGCGTCAAGACTCTACTTAATGAACTACAGGAATACACTGCTAATCTGGGTCTTGCTATAAACCTGGAAAAAACAAAAATAATGGCTATTGCAAGAAAAGGGCCAAGAAGATCTGGTATTGATACTGACTTGGGAACCATTGAAGTGGTGAAGCGATATCCATATCTGGGGCTGGATTTTACGGCCTCATCAGACTATGAAGCCATTATCAGAAACAAAAAAAGACAAGCTAAATTGCTTACCCTCCAGGCAAAGGGGACGGCTGGCTTTAGCATGGCTGGTATTATGAAGTTATATATGCAGTGCTTTGTCCCTACTGTGCTATACGGCCTGGAGGCCTTAGCAATGCAGGACTTAATGTGGCTAAATATACTAGAGGGACACTATTGGCGCTCTGTCTTTGGACTGGGACCTTCATGCTCAGTACAATACTTAAGACTGGAATTGGGTCTTGTATCCCTGAGAGGGATGTCACTGCGCGCGAGAGGTTCCCTCTATTTGAAAGCCCTAGCTAATCCACGCTGTAAATTGCTTAAACTGGCAGGGCAATGTTTTGAGTTGGAAAAACATCCAAGGGGGGGGTCTTATAAACAATTGAATGAATCATTGTTTATGGAGATTGACTGGCCCTATGACAAGTTAAAACACTTGCCATTTATTCACCAGAAAAGAGCATTTCAAGATAAATTGAATAAGTGGGATTGGTGCTTGAATGTGGAGCATTTAGCTACCTTGAAAGGGTATGAGGCAGTACTTCACGTTACCCATAGATATCTCAGACCCCAGGTGTATCTCTTGCTCACCCCAGCACCTGATGTTAGACGCTTTTTGCTACAACTAAGAACAAATCAGCTCCCCTTGCTTACCATAACTGGACCAAGGCTAAAAATCCCACGTGAATCTAGAATATGTAGAATATGTAAGAAAATAGGAGCACTGGAATCGGCACGGCATGTACTAACACTTTGCCCAAAATTGGGACCGATATACATGAATTTATACGAAAAATGGGTCCATAACCTTGAGGCAATAAAAGATGAGTTCTTTTGGTATGGATGTTTAAATCCATCCACTTTAGGCCTTCAGCTAGCTCTCTTCAGGGTATGGAACCATGTGAAGCCTTTACTTCACTGAAAACCTTATTACCACTTCTTTGCCTATTGCCGTATTGGGTTGAGGAATTATTAATAATTAATAATCAAGGATTGAGTTGAACTGTTTTGATTATGTCCTGTTTATGGTCTGTTTGCATTTTTGAGATATATATGTGTGCTTTTATTGAGATGTATAAATTTTATTGAGATGTATAAATTTCTGAGTTGTGTAAAATCCAATTTTTGGATTGTATCACAATAAAGTATAATAATAATAATAATTCACACCACCACCGTCCACTGCTAAGACTAACACTCAGGACATCAAAAATGACATCACAAATGCCATTGATGACATCACTGATGACATCACATGTGCATTTACTTTTCATGGAAAGTCTGTACAAGAGATTCTTATTATAATGTTTATAAAAAAGTGTCAAGGATCATTGGAATAAATATCATGACCTACGTAGTGCATTAAGCAATGCATTGATATAAATAGCATTCTATTATGAAGTTCGTTCCAGCATACTGAGCTACTCATGTAGAAACATAGGCATTGCGTGCAGCATAAATGATGGATCTCATAATCTTGCCATGTTGAATAGTGAAATGATACATGCTTTCTTATTAGAGTTTTGAGTACTTTAAAACACGTAAAAAGTAGCTAATAAAACCCACTTACTACAGAATTGCATTATTACAGATAAAACACAAAGAGGCAACAACACATACAAATATGAGCATATACAGAGAAAGTGAAGTAAGCAAAAATGCAGCAGTACTACCAGAAAGTGTTGATTATTTCATGTACAGAAATGATTGCTCTGTTTCAAAGCTGCTACTTCCCGTATTTATATTTATCACATGATGTGACTGGACCCAAAGGAAAGTAGTGTGAGTACAATGTATACAAATATGAGCATATATGCAGAGAAAGTACAGTAAAAAAAAACAGCAGAACAATCAGAAAGTCTTGAAAACCTTACTGATTATCTTCATGCACAGAACGGATTGCTGTTGTTCAAGCCTGTGTCTTCCCTATGTATATGTTTCATATGATGTGTCTTTACCCTAAGGGAATTACTGTAAGAACATATTTGAAGGCTAAGTCTACAAATATAGTACCTTATGAATTTTTAGTTCCTGACTGTTACTGAAGAAAACCATGTGGCCTAGATATGTCAGTAAAGCAAAATAGAGGAGCCAGACATGTGATGTCATCAGTGATGTCATCAATGACATTTGTGATGTCAGATTTGATGTTGTGGGTGTTAGTTTTAGCAGTGCACGGTGGTGGCGCAAGTTATGGTTGCTTAGGTTACCATAACTGGCAAATTTCAGGGGGTTTTCGGTTTTACTTGTAACCATAACTTCCCTTTAACAAAGTTTTTTTCACTGAATTGCATAGGTTTTTAGTAGGGCAACTTAACCATAACGTCCCTTTAACAAAGTTTTTTCACTGAATTTCATAGGTTTTTAGTAGCGCAACTTAACCATAACGTCCCTTTAACAACGTTTTTTCATTGAATTTCATAGGTTTTTATTAGTGCAACTTAACCATAACGTCCCTTTAACAACGTTTTTTCATTGAATTTCATAGGTTTTAATTAGTGCAACTTAACCATAACATCCCTGTAATACATTTTGTTTTAACTGAATTTCATAGGTTTTTATTAGTGCAAAGTTACCATGACATTCTTTTCAATAGATGAAGACCACTAGCATGTTAGGTCCTCAAAGTGGGAACCCTGGGTGGTTAAAACAAGATTTTTCTTCCTTAACCAGGAAGCCTGTGGCGTCCTGGTGTAGGAAGGAAAATCTTTTACCAAGATGGCCACCATGGAAAGGGAAGGCGGGGTGTATAAAGATAACACAACAGGGCATCAGGGGGGGTGGGGGGAAAGGAGGGAGACACGGGGCCTGAGCAGGGGGTGCGGGGAACAGTAGGGAGTCACAGGGCATGAGCAGGGGGTGGGGGGAACAGGGGAGACAAGGGGCATGAGCGGGGGGTGGGGGGAAAAGGAGGGAGACGCAGGGCATGAGCAGGGGGTGGGGGGAACAAGAGAGAGACACGGGCCATGAGCGGGGGTGGGGGGAACAGTAGTGAGACGCAGGGCATGAGCAGGGGGTGGGGGGAACAAGAGAGAGACACGTGGGCATGAGCGGGGGTGGGGGGGAACAGGGGAGACACGTGGGCATGAGCAGGGGGTCAGGGCAACAGGGCACACATGGGGCAGGAGCAGGGGGTGGGGGAAAAGGGGAGATAAGGGGCATGAGTGGGGGGTAGGGGGGAAAAGGAGGGAGGCACAGGGCATGAGCAGGGGTTTGGGGGAACAAGAGAGAGACACGGGCCATGAGCGGGGGGTGGTGGGAACAGTAGGGAGATACAGGGCATGAGCAGAGGGTGGAGGGGAACAGGGGAGACACGTGGGCATGAGCGGGGGTTGCGGGGAACAGTGGAGACACATGGGCATGAGCGGTGGTGTGGGGGAACAGGGAAGACACGTGGGCATGAGCAGCGGGTGGGGGGGAAGGAGGGGGACATGTGGGCATAGCGGGGGGTGGGGTGGGGCAGGGGAGACACAGGGCATGAGCGGGAGGTGGGGGGAACAGGGAAAACACGGGGCATGGGTGGGGGGGAACGAGAGGGAGACATGGGGCATGAGCGGGGGGTGGGGAGGAACAGGGCACACACGGGGCATAAGCGGGGGGTGGGGGGTACAGGAGGGAGACACAGGGCATGAGCGGGGGTTGGGGGGAACAAGGGAGAGACACAGACCATGAGCGGAGGGTGGGGGGTAACAGTGGAGACATGGGGCATGAGCGGGGGGTGGGGGGAACATTTGAGAAACAAGGCATGAGCGGGGTGTGGGGGGTAACACAAGGGAGACACGGGACATGAGAGGGGGGATGGGGGAACAGGGCAGATACTGGGAATGAGCGGGGGGTGCGGGGTACAGGAGGGAGACATGGGGCATGAGCGGGCAGTGGGGGGAACAAAGGGAGAGACACAGACCATGAGCGGGGGGTGGGGGGAACAGTGGAGACACGGGGCATGAGCAGGGGTGGGGGAACAGTGGAGACACGGGGCATGAGCGGGGGTGGGGGCAACGGGGAGACACAGGGCATGAACGGGGGGTGGGGGGTAACATAAGGGAGACACTGGGCATGAGCAGGAGTGGGGGGAACAGGGCAGATACTGGGCATTAGCGGGGGGTACAGGAGGGAGACACAGGGCATGGGCAGGGGGTGGGGGGTACAGGAGAGAGACACGGGGCATGAGCAGGGGGTGGGGGGTACACGAGGAAGACACAGGGCATGAGCGTGGGATGGAAAGAACACGAGGGAGACAAAGGGCATGAGCGGGGGGGTGGGGGTAACACGAGGGAGACACGGGGCATGAGCGGGGGGGTGGGGGTAACACAAGGGAGACACGGGGCATGAGCAGGGGGGTGGGGGATTACGAGGGAGACACGGGGCATGAGCGGGGGGTTGGGGGTTACACGAGGAAGACACGGGGCATGAGCGGGGTGTGGGGTGAACACGAGGGAGACACAGGGCATGAGCGGGGAGTGGGGGGAACAGGGCAGACATGTGGCATGAGCAGGGGTTGGGGGGAACAGTGGAGACACAGGGCATGAGAGGAGGGGTGGGGGAACAGTGGAGACACGGGGCTTGAGCAGGGGGTGGGGGAACAGGGGAGACACAGGGCATGAGCGGGGAGTGGGTGGTAACCCAAGGGAGACACGAGGCATGAGTGGGGGGTGGGGGGAACAGGGCAGATACTGGGCATGAGCATGGAGTGGGGGGAACAGGAGGGAGACACGGGGCATGAGCAGGGGGTGGGGGGTACAGGAGGGAGACAAGGGGCATGAGCAGGGGGTGGGGGGAACAAGAGAGAGACGCAGGGCATGAGCGGGTTGGGGGAACAGGAGGAAGACACAGGGCATGAGCCGGGGGTGGGGGTAACACGAGGGAAACACGGGGCATGAGCAGGGGGTGGGGGAAACGCGAGGGAGACACAGGGCCTGAGAGCGGGTGGGGGGCAACAGGAGACACACGGGGCATGAGCGGGGAGTGGGGGGGTACACTAGGAAGACACGGGGCATGAGCGGGGGATGAGAAGAACACAAGAGAGACACGGGGCATGAGCGGGGGGTGGGGGGAACATGAGGGAGACACGGGCATGAGCAGGGGGGTGGGGGTAACACGAGGTAAACACGGGGCATGAGTGGGGGTGGGGGAAACACGTGGGAGACATGGGCATGAGCGGGGGGTGGGGAAACATGAGGGAGACACTGGGCATGAGCAGGGGGTTGGGGGTTATACGAGAAAGACACGGGGCATGAGCAGGGGGTGGGGTGAACACGAGGGAGACACGGGGCATGAGCAGGGGGTTGAGAGAATAGTGCAGACATGGGGCACGAGCGGGGGGTGGTGGGTACATAGGGAGACACGGGGCATGAGCGGGGGATGGGGGAACAGTGCAGACACAGGGCATGAGAGGAGGGGTAGGGGAACAGTGGAGACACGAGGCATGAGCGGGGGGTGGGGGTAACACGAGGAAAACACGGGGCATGAGCAGGGGGTGGGGGGAAATGCGAGGGAGACACGGGGCATGAGAGGGGGTGGGGGGCAACAGGAGACACACGGGGCATGAGCGGGGGGTGGGTGGTGCACCAGGAAGACACGGGGCATGAGCGGGGGATGGGAAGAACACAAGAGAGACACGGGGCATGAGCGGGGGTGGGGGGAACACGAGGGAGACACGGGGCATGAGCGGGTGGTGGGGGTAACACGAGGTAAACACGGGGCATGAGCGGGGTGTGGGGTGAACACGTGGGAGACACAGGGCATGAGCGGGGTGTGGGGGGTACATGAGGAAGACACGGGGCATGAGCGGGGGGTGGGGGGAACACAAGGGAGACACGGGGCATGAGCAGGGGGGTGGGGGTAACACGAGGTAAACACGGGGCATGAGCGGGGGGTGGGGGAACACGAGGGCGACACGGGGCATGAGCGGGGGGTTGGGGATTACACGAGGAAGACACGGGGCTTGAGCGGGGTGTGGGATGAACACGAGGGAGACACAGAGCATGAGCGGGGAGTGGGGGGAACAGGGCAGACCAGACACAGGGCATGAGCGGGGGATGGGGCGAACAGTGGAGACACAGGGCATGAGAGGAGGGGTGGGGGAACAGTGGAGACACGGGGCTTGAGCAGGGGTGGGGGAACAGGGGAGACACAGGTCATGAGCGGGGGGTGGGGGTAACACGAAGGAAACACGGGGCAAGAGCAGGGGGTGGGATGAACACGAGGGAGACACAGAGCATGAGCGGGGAGTGGGGGGAACAGGGCAGACACGGGGCATGAGCGGGGGATGGGGCGAACAGTGGAGACACAGGGCATGAGAGGAGGGGTGGGGGAACAGTGGAGACACAGGGCTTGAGCAGGGGTGGGGGAACAGGGGAGACACAGGTCATGAGCGGGGGGTGGGGGTAACATGAAGGAAACACGGGGCAAGAGCAGGGGGTGGGGGGAAACGCAAGGGAGACACAGGGCATGAGAGGGGGTGGGGGGCAACAGGAGACACACAGGGCATGAGCGGGGGATGGGGGGAGGTACACGAGGAAGACACGGGGCAGGGGGATGGGAAGAACATGAGGGAGACACGGGGCATGAGCGGGGGGTGGGGGAACACGAGGGAGACACGGGGCATGAGCAGGGGGGTGGGGGTAACACGGTAAACACGGGGCATGAGCGGGGGTGGGGGAAACACATGGGAGACAAGGGCATGAGCTGGGGGTGGGGGAACACGAGGGAGACACGGGGCATGAGCGGGGGGTGGGGTGAACACGAGGGAGACACGGGGCATGAGCAGGGGGTGGAGGGAACAGGGCAGACATGGGGCATGAGCAGGGGGTGGTGGGTACATAGGGAGACACGGGGCATGAGAGGAGGGGTGGGGGAACAGTGGAGACACGGGGCTTGAGCAGGGTGTGGGGGAACAGGGGAGACACAGGGCATGAGCGGGTGGTGGGGGGTAACACAAGGGAGACACGAGGCATGAGTGGGGCTGGGGGGAACAGGGCATATACTGGGCATGAGCAGGGGGTGGGGGGTACAGGAGGGAGACACGGGGCATGAGCGGGGGTGGCGGGTACAGGAGGGAGACACGGGGCATGAGCAGGGGGTGGGGGGAACAAGAGAGAGACATGGGGCATGAGCGGGGGTGGGGGGAATAGGAGGGAGACACGGGGCATGAGCGGGGGGTGGGGGAAACAGGAGGGAGACACGGGGCATGAGTGGAGTGTGGGGGGCAACAGGAGACACACGGGGCATGAGCGGGGGGTGGGGGTACACGGGGCATGAGCTGGGGTGGGGGGCAACAGGAGACACATGGAGCATGAGTGGGGAGTGGGGGGTACATGAGGAAGACACGGGGCATGAGCGGGGGTTGGGGGAACACCAGGGAGGCATGGGGCATGAGCGGGGGGTGGGGGGTAACACGAGGGAAACACGCAGCATGAGCGGGGGAGGTGGGGGGTAACAAGAGGGAGACACGGGGCATGAGCGTGGGGTTGGGGGCAACCCTGGGGATGGGGGGAACATGAGGGAGACATGGGGCATGAGTGGGGGGTGGGGGGAAAGGAGGGAGACACGGGACATGAGCGGGTGGTGGGGGGAACGGGAAGGAGAAACGGGGCATGGGCGGTGGGTGGGGGAAAAAGGAGGGAGACACGGTGCATGAGCGGGGGGTGGAGGGGAACAAGGGAGACATGGGGTATGAGAGGGGGTGGGGGGAAAGGAGGGAGACACGGGGCATGAGAGGAGGGTGGGGGGAACAGGGGAGACACGGGGCATGAGCGGGGGGTGGGGGGAACAGGAGGGAGACACGAGGCATGAGTGGGGCATGTGGGGGAAGAGGGGAGACAAGGGGCATGAGCAGGGCGTGTGGGGGAATGGGAGAGAAACACAGAGCATGAGCAGGGGCTGGGGGAATGGGAGACGGACACGGAGCATGAGCGGGGGTTGGTGGGAACGGGAGAGAGACACGGGCCATGAGCGGGGGCTGGGGGGAACGGGAGAGAGACACTGAGCATGAGAGGGTGGTGGGGGTGGGGGAATGGGAGGAACACACAGAGCTTACTGTGCAATGCTCTGATGAACCGATAAACAAGGATGGCGGGCGTCTCTCACAATAGACACAATGCACACTTCATGGCAGCCAATAGGACAGCACGTCAGATGTCCGCAGATATCACGCAAGCGCTTGCCCAATCCCCGTCCTGTCCGCGGAGCAGACACAGATATCACTAATTTTTTTCATTTACATTTTTGTCATTTTTTAAAAAACTACTGGATGGATTTACACCAAATAAAAAAAAAGCACGCTTTCGGGACCAAGCCGCTGCTTCCGCCGCAAATTTGGTATAAATCCGTCCAGGGGTTTGGGCTGTAGGCGTGAGCAAAGTTTTTTCCCATTATGTCTATGGGGAAAAACAGTTTTGGGACCCCCCTATAACTTTGCCCCTCCTGGACCAAACCTCACGAAACTTTGCAAAACAATTCAGAGTGGTCCATATACTTTTTTTTGCAAAGTTTGGTGAGGATTCGTCCAGGGGGAGCGAAGTTATAAAACTTTGTTAAAGGGACGTTATGGTTAAGTTGCGCTACTAAAAACCTATGAAATTCAGTGAAAAAAACTTTGTTAAAGGGACGTTATGGTTCCAAGTAAAACTGAAAAACCCTTGAAATTCGCCAGTTATGGTAAGCTAAGCAACCATAACTCGCGCCACCACCGTGCACTGCTAAGACTAACACCCAGGACATCAAAGATGACATCACAAATGTCATTGATGACATCACTGATGACATCACATGTCTGGCTCACTATTTTCTCTTTTGCTGACATATCTAGGCCACATGTTTTTCTTCAGTAACAGTCAGAAACTAAGAATTTTATTTTATTTGTAGACATATCATTCTAGTAGGTTTCCAGAACACTCCAACCCATATTTTCTTTATTTTTTTCAACAGACCCTAAAGAATGCCTACCAAAAGTCAAGACCGTAGAAAGCAACGCAAAAGTAGAGCAAATGAAAATAAAGGTGTCCAACATAAGCATCCATCTCTAGCAGAATTTGTAAAAAAAGTTTACACAAAACAGCTAATACAATCATTTAGTGAAACACAAGAAGTTTCAAGTACAACAACTTCGCTTCCTCTATCAAAATGTAAAACAAACCAAAAAACAATTAACAGAAAACCAGCTATCAGTACAGATAAAACTACTTCTTCAAATTTTAATATAGTGCAAAGTAAGCATACCAAGAAAAGTATTTTAGCCAAAATATACCGTCACAAAGTCCTTCAAAATCTTATAAAAACAGGAGAGAAATCAGGTTGAAAGCTTAAAACCTATCGTAGGAAATGAATCTTAGAAGCATTGTAGGACAGTGAAATTCTTCTCAAAAGAAATGTATTTATTTTACTGTTAAACAAAATGAAACCACTAACAAAACTAATAACTAAATTACAAAAAAGACTTCTCAATAAGCGAAATGTCAACAGAAAGAACCTCTTAAGTATCTGCAGAGGTGAATGGAATCACACTACGAGCACAGAACCATATTTTAATGAAGAAGCGTACAAACAAAAGCAAACAAATACAATTGCCATAAATAGCAGTGGTCGAGGTTATGAAAAAGTGAATAATACCATAATGGAACAAGAAGTAATCCTTACAAAAATATGCCCTGAAAACTTAGAATTACCCCTCCATTCAACTGAATCATAACGTCTAGTGTACAAATGGCCATGCACGTCAATGTGTAACATTCCCAAACAATGTTTCAAATCTTTACGCCAATTCCTCAATAAATATGTAAAAAGCAAAGACAAAATCAAAATTAAATTACTGCAAAATATAGATACCTGTCCAGTGCGCAAGTACACAGGACTACAAGGACATTCATTGGCCTGCATTACAGGACCTACTTGTAAAAGCACTTTCCATGATATCAAAAGGATATCAACACATCATTCAACTATAAGAAATCTAGTCTATAAACTGACTATGCTAAAAGTCCTGCTTTAGCACTAGCAAAGTTAAATAACATCCTTCTACATGGTACAGCAAAAGACCTACTTGAAGAAATTCACTATATCCAGAAAAAATATTTCGGAAGTGAAAGCCATTTACAGAATTAAATAGCTTTAAACCAATTAAGCAACAATTCTACACATGGCAACCTTTTGCTAAACACATACAAAAAAGATATACTAAAATTTAAAAGTACATCAGCAGAAGTACCATGTATGTGTATGTTGCCGTAGAATTTTTTTATGAAAGTAACACAAAAACTGTGAACCTATCATACAAAATAGAAGACAATGAAGATTCTAAATGGTTTGAATTAGCTCTCTACCTTGTAGCAGAAAACAAATATGAAATAACTGAGCCCTTAATACTTTGCAGTTATTGCACTACAAAACTTGACAACAACCAAACTCCTTCATGTTCTATCACAAATAATTTGGAATTATACCCAGTACCAAAACCTCTACAACAACTTAATTTATATGAGAGCATCATAATTCAAACAGTACACCCATTTCAAGCAATAATACGCCTTCAACCAAAAACAGCAAAATTACCTCCCTCTGAATTGGTAAAAGGCATTCGTGGAAAAGTAGTGTATTTACCAGTAAATCTAAAAGAAAATGTGCATACTCTAGGAGTGCAACGTCCAATGCAGCAATCTTTAATTATATTAGTAAATGGAGTACCTACAAAAGACAAAAAAATATGGCAACAGCTGTTAGATTTATATAAAGTTAGACAAGCCTTCCAATATCTTAAAGAGAATAATGAATATTACAAAGAAATTAATATTGAAGAAAACTTGAAAGATACAACTGAAATAATTCAAGAAACACAAGAAGCTGGTCAATTTGAGCTACTAGATCCTGCTACAATATCAAATACTTTAGACCATTATACAATTCATCCTTTGCACTGTAATGACACCGTAGAAGATGTACTGGAAACTTACCAAATGCGTCAAACAAAAGGATCGCCAATCAGTATGTGGGAAAAAAGTATAGAAGCACGTGCTTTTCCTTTACTCTTTCCTACTGGCAAAGGAGGAAGGTATGATGATAGACCTATTCAAATATCAGCTTCAGAATACCGCTCATCATATGATCATAAACCTTGGCCCACCCACTTGGTTTGTTACATTAAGTTGTGCAGAATATGCATGGGAAGATTTACATGATTTCCTACGCATATCAAATAAAAACAAAACAAACATAGATATTCTAACACCTGGAGAACTTTGTTCTTTGGATCCTGTTAATGTTTCAAGATATTTTCACCATCGCTTCATTGCTATGCTACATTTTATTTGTAAAAAAACTGTTCCTCCCCTTGGAGATGTGCAACACTTCTTTTGGAGAAAAGAATACCAAGCCAGAGGAGCACCACATATCCATATGCTTTTATGGATTAAAGATGCTCCTAAATTTGGTCAAGACAGTGATGCCACTGTTTTACAGTTTATTGAAAAATATGTCACTTGTGAAATTCCATCAGAAGCCACAAATAGTGATCTTCATGCACAAATTTTACAATTTCAAAGACACAAATGTGGAAAATATTGTTGTCGCAAATACAAAAACAAAGGCAAATACTACACCAAATGCCGATTTGGTTTCCCTAGACCAGTTACAAATACAGGTCAAGTAAACAACCTCATGTCTTCAGTTAGATATAGTGTTAAAGGTAAGTCACCTAAAATACATATTACATAAAAAGAAAAGAAGAAGAAAAATATATCAATGATTATAATGCAATCATTGCCCACTTATGGAATGCAAACATAGATGTGCAGGACATTGCAGACAATTCTACTGCAGTTGAACGATATGTCACAGCAGACTTAACTAAAGCAGAAAAGACAGAGCTCCAAGACCTCTGGAATGACCTGTCATCAGATAAAACAGTATCTCAGAAATTATACAGCTTGGGCATAAAAATGCTCACCCATAGAGAATGTGGATCTTATGAAGCAGCTGATTGTTTAACTGGTACTTCATTGTATGGTAAATCCGAAAATATAGTATGGCTAAGTCTTGGTCCAGCTAAATCTAGAACAAGAGTTCTAAAATCATATGAAGATATAGAAACAATAGCCAAACATGATCCCAACAGCCAAGACATTTTAAAAAACAATTTATTGGACACATACTACCCAAACAGAAGTAATACTTTGGAAACCATGTGTCTATACCAAGTAGCACAAAACTACACATACAAAAATAATATGAAACCTGATGAAAAAAAAGGTAAATATAGAGTGACAGACTGTGAAGGCAGCTTAGTTAAACTCACTAAACCAAATTTAATTAATCATATCAAATTGTCATTGAAGACTCCTCAACATAAAGAAGTATATTACATGTCCCTGCTACAACTCTTCAAACCATGGAGAAAAGAAGAACACTTACTAGATAAGTATGACTCGTATGAGGATGCTTTCAAAGCAAATGAAAGCACTATAACTGATGTAAACTTCACACAGTACAAAACAAAGTTTCACAATGAACAGCAACATGAAGAAGGACTCCAAGCCCAACTAGATAAGGATACTCCTGACAGTATCCAACCTTCTGTAACAGGAAGCCAAGAACCACTGGGAGAACCACTAATGACAAATGAGGCAGAATTAGCTATAATAGAAGTAGAAAACACCATGTGTCAGTATGAAGATAAGGAAGACTTAACTATACTACAATCAAAACTAAACAATGAGCAACGTAGCATTTTTCAAGAAGTAACAAAACAAATTGCACATGGTGTAAAACATGAAAATAAAGAATGTTCCTGCCATAATTATAAACCTATACTACTGTATGTCAGTGGTGAAGCTGGTTCTGGCAAAACATTCCTAATCAAAATCATTAGTAAGTTCCTTCAACAATTGACAAACAACAAACTGTCAGCTGTTGTCACTGCCCCCACAGGTTTAGCTGCCTATAACATAGGTGGTGTTACATTACACCGATTACTACTATTACCAGTAGAACACCAGAACAAATTAGACTATTACAAACTTTCTGCAGAAGCTGCAATGGAATTACGCAGAGTATTGAAACAAATGAAAATGCTACTAATAGATGAAGTGAGCATGGTCTCCAACCTGATGTTAGCTTTGATTCACCTCAGATTACAAGAAGTACTCAAAACAGACTATGAAGAGCTCTTTGCAGGAAAACACATTATTGTTTTTGGAGATCTGCTTCAATTAACACCAGTAAAAGGTGAACCTATTTTTAAAACATTAGGGCACAAACTCTGCCGTAAAACTGTTGGCAGCATTGGAAATGTCAACCTTTGGCAACATTTCCAATACAGAGAATTAACAGAAAACATGCGCCAATCTGCAGATCTAACTTATGCCAGCATTTTAAAAAGTTTGAGAGTTGGTATACTTTCTAAAGAAGCAGAAGCAACATTGAAAACCCGGCACATTAATGCATTTTATGGCGATAATGCATGTGCTACAGATGTTATGGAACAATTAACCCACAAAAATGTCAATTGTATGGCCTTAATGCCAACTCTTGCAAGCTGTCTCAAATGAAATAATGTAAAATAAAGTAAAGAAATGCAACCAATAATGGAAATTAGCGCCACAAACAAACTAGATGTACATGGTATGACACTACCCATGTGTGACCAAGCCACAACAAGACTACATAATTTAGAAAAATCAATCTCAAACACAGCAGGCTTAGAAAAGATGTTAAAATTATCCCTAAATTGCAGAGTAATGCTTAAACGTAACCTTGACGTGAACCAAGGACTAGTTAATGGAGCACTGGGTACAGTTCTTGGCTTTCAAACATACCCACGTGACAACAAAATTCAGTTTGTCAATATACTCTTTGACAAACTTTCAGAAGTAAAATGGATAGGACGCTCAACAGCTAGATTCCTTCTCTTCAAAGATATGTATGTACGCAGAGAACAATTTTCTCTAACTCTTGCATACGCAGTCACGATTCATAAATCACAAGGTCTTACCCTAGACAAAGCAATGATAGATATTGGTAACACAGTCTTTAAAGAAGGCATGAGCTACGTAGCACTGTCACGCTTGCGTACACTTGACGGTCTATTTCTAATCAACTTTGATGCAAGTAAAGTAAACGCTGATATTCCTTGCATTTTAGAATATAATAGACTTTGCTCACTATACACTCCCCATCTAAACACATATTCTGTTCCACAAAAACTAAAACGTAAAAGAAAACTAAATCAAACAGAAATGCAACAGGACGTCACTGCAAATCATCCAAAGAGAGTAAAATAAACTAATACTTCATCAAGTACCACAAACAAAAAAGAATCAATTAGAGAAAGTAAACCAGGTACTTCTTTAAAGAAGGAAGACAAACTCCAAAAAAAGCAGTTAGATACAGAACTACCTGGACCATTTAAATTCTCAAATATAGTTGGTGTAAGTTGCTATGCAAATGTAGCAATGAATATTCTATTTCAATTACCACCAATTGTTGACAACATTTACTTACACAGTACAGACCCTTTGTGTTTGCAAATGTTAGTACTTCACAGAAATGCAGCAAACAATCCTGACAACACATATAGTGTTTTTGGAATAAGATGACAATTGGACTACTGTGCTGGAATGGTGAAATTCACTATAAAATAACAGGAAGATCCACAAGAATTTCTAATGTACTTACTATTAGTACTGGAAAACAAAAACATACCTATAAATGAAATCTTCCAGATTTCATACATGTGGAAACATACATGCACTCTGTGCAACAATGTGACACAAGAAGAAATTCCCAATGAACGCTTCATATATATATCAATACCAAATTGTGAATCCGTTCCATTTCAGCAACTTGTACCAAATGCAAACCATGGTAGATTATGCTCTACCTGCAATTCAGATAATCGCTCCACATTAGTAATACAAACACATAGTAAATACGTAATACTAATGCTTCTACGTTACAATGCAGATGGTACCAAAAACAACTGCAAGCTGACTGGATTCACACATAGTCAAATATCACTTGGTAAGAAAAACTTCACAACAATAGGTATAATATACCACGCAGGAGCCACAACCAATTCAGGGCACTACACGGCATATATAAAAAAGAAATGTGGATGGTTTGAATGTAATGATAGTACCATTACTCTAAAGCAGAGATTACCAGCAAATCTTACAAACGCTTATTTGATGTTCTTAAAACCAAAATTTGATAAATAAACTGTATTTAAATCTTTAAGTAAATTTGTGTTAAAAAAATATAAACTGTTAGAATACTCCAAAAGCTATCTAACTGCTCAAAGATTCTACAACAACTAATCAGATAAATGAATATCACTAAATTAGACCAAAAAATACACAGTTAGAATACGCCAATTGGTATCTAACTGTCCCAAAATTATAAATTTGTGTTAAAATAATATAAACTGTTAGAATACTCCAAAAGCTATCTAACAGCTCAAAGATTCTACAACAACTAATCAGATGAATGAATACCACTAAATTAGGCCAAAAAATACACAGTTAGAATACGCCAATTGGTATCTAACTGTCCCAAAATTTAACAATATCCAAATAGATAAATCAAAACCACTAAAATATATTAAAAAAATAGACAGTTAGAATACGCCAATTGGTATCTAACTGCTCCAAAATGTTATAATATCAAAACAAATGAAGAATCTGTTACTGCTCCAAAAAAAATACAACAAAGCAAAGTATAAAGCATTAGCCAGAAACAAAAAGTGAACATTGAAAACAACAAACAAATAAACTGTAGCATAACAGAAAAAGGTTTTTTTTTAATCCAACATGGATTTTTTTTTCTCCCACAGACCCAATGATTTTAGCAACAAATACAGAAACTGAGCAAATTGCACAGTACTCTGATTTGTACTCTACTAAATATGAGGGTCGAAAAAAAATAAAAGTATATTGCTTATACAATGTAATAAGTCATTACAAAATACTAATACTAACATGCTATTTTCTTTTATCACAGAAATGAAGAAGAAAAACATGGACTCCCATTACTAGACCAAACAGTAAGTATACAATAATAAGGACAACCATAGCAGCATATCACATCCATTTTATCTAATACCTTTGTTCCTTATACATTTGTTTTTCACCCAAAGTTATAAGCAAATATGAATGTGACATGCACCCAAGACTCTATGCCCTGGCAACAACCACCGCAGCATATCACATCCATAGAGTCAAACATTTCAACTATGATCTATGGGAAACTTTTAATGTCCGCAAACAATGTGAGTGTACTTAGAACACTTTGAACTTGCCAGCGAACAATACGGACACCGTTTTCAGGACACCCCCTATGAACATTTCAGAACAACGCGATAGTTCTTAGAACACGTTCAACTTAACAACGAACAATACGGACAGCGTCCTAAGGACACCCCCTATGAACATTCCAGGACACCGGGAGTGTTCTCAAAAACGTCTTCAGAGCACCCCCATTTTGTTTACTTGCGAATATTTCAGGACACCGCGGGTGTTCTTAGAACACATTCAACTTGACAGAGAACAATACGGACAGCGTCCTCAGGACACCCCCTACGAACACTCCCCGGACACCGCAAGAGTTCTTAGAAGCGTCTTCAGAACACCACCATCTTGTTTATTTGCAAACATTTCAGGACACCGCAAGTGTTCTTAGGACACATTCAACTTGACAGAGAACAATACGGACTGCGTCCTCAGGACACCCCCTACAAACATTCCAGGACACCGGGAGTGTTCTTAGAAGCGTCTTCAGAACACCACCATCTTGTTTATTTGCGAACATTTCAGGACACCGCGAGTGTTCTTAGGACACATTCAACTTGACAGAGAACAATACGGACAGCGTCCTCAGGACACCCCCTACGAACACTCCCCGGACACCGCGAGTGTTCTTAGAAGCATCTTCAGAACACCCCCATTTTGTTTATTTGCGAACATTTCAGGACACCGCGAGTGTTCTTAGGACACATTCAACTTGACAGAGAACAATACGGACAGCGTCCTCAGGACACCCCCTAAGAACACTCCCCGGACACCGCGAGTGATCTTAGAAGCGTCTTCAGAACACCCCCAATTTGTTTATTTGCGAACATTTCAGGAAACTGCGGGTGTTCTTAGAACACATTCAACTTGATAGAGAACAATACGGACAGCGTCCTCAGGACACCCCCTACGAACATTCCAGGACACCGGGATTGTTCTTAGAAGCGTCTTCAGAACACCACCATCTTGTTTATTTGCGAACATTTCAGGACACTGTGAGTGTTCTTAGGACACATTCAACTTGACAGAGAACAAAACGGACAGCGTCCTCAGGACACCCCCTACGAACACTCCCCGGACACCGCGAGTGTTCTTAGAAGCGTCTTCAGAACACCCCCATTTTGTTTATTTGCGAACATTTCAGGACACCGCGGGTGTTCTTAGAACACATTCAACTTGACAGAGAACAATACGGACAGCGTCCTCAGGACACCCCCTCCGAACATTTCAGGACACCGGGAGTGTTCTCAAAAACGTCTTCAGAACACCCCCATTTTGTTTATTTGCGAACATTTCAGGACACCGCGGGTGTTCTTAGAACACATTCAACTTGACAGAGAACAATAGGGACAGTGTCCTCAGGACACCCCCTACGAACACTCCCCCGACACCGCGAGTGTTCTTAGAACAGTTTCACTTTGCTTGCGAACAAAACGGACACATATTGAGTACTTAGAACACCCCCAGTCAGTTTATTTAGAACATTTCAGAACACCCATCACGGGTGATGTCCGCAAACAAATTGAACACAAAAAGAACGCCTAACACATAAAAAACACAACTTTCATCCTATCTCATACACTCCCACCCTCCCCAAACACTCCTACACACCAACACACTCTACAAAATACACATTTTGAAGAAAGTTTCACTGCGCTGTCCGTGGATGTCCGCGAATCCAAGATGGTGGGCGCTACCGAAAAATCTGACGCGCTTCACGCTCCACACCGTCCAATCAGCGAACACGTTGCATGTCCGCGAACATCACGCAAGACGATTGGCCAATCAGGACACTGTCCGCGGAGCGAACAGGGAAGTGTGTCCGCGAACCGAACACAGATATCACTAATTTTTTTTTACCTACTTTTTGGTCATTTTAAAAAAAACTACTGGACGGATTTTCACCAAATTTGCAAAAGCACACTTTCGGGACCAAGCCGCTGCTCCTGGTCCAAATTTGGTGGAAATCCGTCCAGCGGTTTGGGCTGTAGGCGCGAGCAAAATTTTGGGAAAAAAAAAAAGTTTTGGGACCCCCCCTATAACTTTGCCCCCCCTGGACGAATCCTCACCAAACTTTCCAAAAAAATTCAGAGTGACCCAAATACTTTTTTTTTGCAAAGTTTGGTGAGGATCCGTCCAGAGAGAGCGAAGTTATAAGCCACCCAAAAAGCGCTCTTCCTATGGAAACAGCAACTTATCCATAACTACATGGCCACTACCGTGGCAATGTAATATATTATATATATATTCGTATATCACTAAATATATGAGTGAACATTTATCAGAACCTTGCATTGGGATGAGGGTCTATTGTGTGGCAGTGAAGACAATGCAAGCAGCACTGGAAATCATTGTTTAGGGTACTTTAGCTGAAGGTGTATGAAATGGGGATGGCTGGAGTAGAATAAATTGGCATGTTGTTGAGACGAGGTGGATGGGCAATGCTATGACTGTTACATTTGTGGAGGTGATTATAACACACTGAGGCTGGTATTGTTATTTGGGGGAGCGCAATGTGAATACATAGAAGGCAGGGAAGGTTGGGGAAATGTCTTTGGTTCTTCCACCTGAAAGTCTTTCTTGACTAGTGCATTGCATTTGAACTGTGAACCCTGCTCTTCATACTGTTTTTATAGACTTTCTCTCATTTTCATTTTGTTTTATTATTTAAAGTGCTGACCTAGCTCGAGAGCAGTGGAGCATTTTACAGGGTGTAGATCGCCATTGTTAGGGCTGGCATCTAGTAACAGAAGCGCAGCACTGTGAGTTGAGGTCTGTGCATCCATTTGGATTAGTCATTAGTCGGGTGTTTTTGAAAAAGCCAGGTTTTGAGAGATTTGCAAATCTGGAGAATTCTCAAGGCAATTTAAGGCAACACCTGGTTTCAGTTCCAAAGGGAATGTGCGCGACAAGAGAAGAATTGTCTGTGGGCCATCTCTTTGTATACAACTTTTGTTTTTAACTATTTGACTGATTTCCAGTGCATGGAACATGTGCCACCAGATATGTTGAGTTTAGCCACCAGGTACACTTTTATCCTACTCTTTACAGCTTTGTAGATGGTGCATGCCATCATGAACAGTATGATGGGGGTTATTTGGGAGAATTTCCATGCACAATTAGTAAGACATGCTGCAGAATGGTGGACTGCTTTTAGAAGTGAGCATCTGAGAGCGCTAACTGGAGGGCAACAAGAACATCTTAAAACAGTATCATTGTTTCTATGGAGGCACCCATTCTGCCTCTCCCTGCACAGTTCACTCAAGATCCTTTAGGAGCATGGGGTGAGTGCAATCCTGCAGCTACCAGGCTCTTTTGCAATCTCTGAACAGTCCTAGCAGCATAGATATCAACACTTAAGAAAACGAATATGTAAAACTGAATTACAATTGACTGATCTTTGGTTCTTGTCATTGACTCTTGCAAAGGGAAAGAACAAAAGAAAACAGCTCATCACTAAACAATACATAATAATTAGCCCTCATATCAAATTCCAATGACAATGGAAAACTAATATTAAACATGCAAATCAGAAGAAGACACCACAAACTCTTGTATTTTCATATTAAGCTCTTCCAATACCAATATAAAATAATTTACCCCTATGAAATGGGAAGAACTGGCCCCAGAACAAACTTTTCCATGTCCCATACTGTAAAACATATACAATTTTATATTAGGGGAGGAGACAAGAAAGAGGAACACTGTACAGAGTAGTACGCTTATTAATGAAGATGGCTTTGATCTTTTGCTTGGCCTACATGTGGACCTTGTCCTTCTTTTGGGGTTTACATGGCATGGTATGATATGATATGATATGATATGGCATTTATAGCGCGCCTATACACAAGTGTTTCAAGGCGCTACGTGGCAAGGGAGGGGGAACAGAGGGAAGACAGACAGCGATCCTACTAGGCCAGGTGTCATTCAGATCGCACAAGTGCATGGGAAGGGGGAGCGGGGAAGTGGAGTACATGGGATAAAGAATAATAAACAATAAGTAATGTACGGCCAGCTAGTGGCAAGTGCAATGGTCCAACTATTATCAAACCTTGTGAGCTCAATTCATAAATCAAGGATATTAAAAAATTAGGTATTTGAAAATACGTGTTTAGAGTTCGACCTGCAGTAATTGAGTTACTTGGAATGTGTTCCATGATTTCTAGCATTACATGGACTATTGTAACGTCAGCAGAAGTTGTATCATGCACATTTTGTAATGTTTTTCTTTTTGAAGTTCACCCATGCTATGGGAGTGGGGTCACATATGTAAAATCGGATTACCATCCAAAAATAGTCCAAAATGATGACATATACAAACGTTTATACTGGACACATGTTCCTACACCATAGAGCCTTCCAGACTTGTTTGATATGGTCAATCTGGTGTAAGAGAAATACAAAGCTTACTACGTATTTTTGTGCTCACTGCAGCATAGAGATTGAATTTTCCAGTCAACCTGTGCATAAGACATTTTATTGTTCCACTTTTGATTTCACTATTGCTAGAATATAGACTACTTTATAATGAAAGGAAAAGGAGGATCACGTAGAGCTAGTGTGAGGTACTGAAAGACTCTGACACAGATGTATAGTGTTTTTTGCTATAAACATTTATTAAAAGAAACTGGATAAAGTAAAGCCTATCTTTCACTAACTTTAGGGGGGATTCCCTGCCTCAAGAAAACTAACTATGGTCTCTGTCAAGATGTCCAAAATAAAAGTCTTCTGTCTTATGTCCAAATCCTTACGCTGACCCTTAGATAAAAAACGTATCATGAAGTGCAAAATGGCTTAATTTTCTCTAGCTGCCACTTGCAGTTGTAGTTTTTTAAAACATTTTTTATTTGTTTTGGTTTAAAAAAAAACCTTTACAAATAACTTCTTCAAAAAAGAAACAATTAGGTAGAAAAATCACGTAATAAAACATACATAGCAATCAAATACCTGAAATCAAGAAATGTTACAGACAAGCAATTAAAAGAAACACACTTTTTTCCATTACATGTTTCATTTGAGAATTAAAACATGACAGTAATAAACATTCAATATTACCAACAAGACCTTATATGTTCGATTCATCAAAAGAGGTAAGGTCAGGAAATAAAATTACATATGTGAGTACAAGAAATTGGACTATTAACATTAAAGGTAATCCCTCTTAAAGTTAATCAGTTAATGATTATACTATTGGATGGAAAGTGCTAAACTTGTGTCAATTTTTCCAAGTCTTTTTGCCTCATATCTCCACCCAGACCATATACTTCAGATAGAAATTTCACTGTAGCTATTGCCAAAGGAATAGATGTCCCATGTAGCATTTCCCACTAGAGCGTGTCAAGATTAACATAATCTGGATGGGAACAAACTTAATGAAAGCTCTCAACGCTGGGGTTGATATTATCACATTCCAGCAGACGATGCTTTAAGGTTTCTTGTATGAAAGAACTTTTACAAAAACAACAGGGAATATGTTTTCCTTTTCACCATGTCTAATTTCTATTATCTCCCCGTCAATAACACATTGAACTGAAATCTTAAATAAGCAATACGTAGAATATGATCAGGAAACGTATGTAAATAAGATTCTGGGGTTCCCATAAGTTTCCCGTCGGGGACGAGATGGTGGTAGATCTTAGATGCTTTTAAACTATCCATAGTAAGAGGGCGCTAGAGAGCCAACTAAGATGGCCGCTTCCTGAGAGAGCTCTGTAGGGCTCTAATGAATCCTGTAACATTGATGCTCCTGTGATGGTTGGAATGACCCATCCTACAGCTGTGCACCTTCAAGAAGCTCCACTGATTATTTTGAGATAAATCTCGACTCAGACGCCTGCCTACAGCCCGAGATACTCGCTCGCAAATCTGAGGCCTGCCGGCTGACGGATTGGGCGGTGCGGCCCCTGTGTGTGTGCGGAGCGGTGGAGGCGGGCACTTGGCAGGAGTCTCGGCGGTGGGACCAGGAGCAGCGCCGTGCAAGCAGAGTGGACGTGTGCGTACTGGCACCCGCGGGACGAGGAGGTCTCCGTCCCACGCGGCGACCCGTCGCGAGGGCAGTGGAGCGATGAGCCGGGGTGCCAGAGTCCCGAGACAACCCAGGTAGGAGCAGACTGCAGCGCGGGCAGGCTTGGTGCAGCCGCTGGGTGGGCCCGCCTGTCCCACCGCCGGACGCGGCTTAATCTGCGCGGCCCCCGCCAACGGCTGGCCGCGCTGTGGCGCAGACCTGGTGTGCAGCGCGGAGGAGCTAACCACACTCAGGGCCGCTTTCTAGAAACCTGAGGCACGGCACCCGTCCCGGCGAGACCTCCCACGACGCCCATCCGTTCAGCTGCAGGTGCGGAGAGGCCTGGTCTTGTTAACTGGATATCTGAAAGCTTGTAAACCCCAGCGGCATTGATCATGGGCATAAGAAGATGCAGCCGACCCGAGATGGCTGGGCCTGACGCTCTGATACAAGCCGCTGATTGCACCGTGTGCCGCCGCCCCTCGGCGCAGCTAGTATAGAAGGCCTGTGGCAAACTCTGGCAGTGCGCCATGCAGGCCCCACCCTTGGTGCACGGACTCTTCACATCAAGCACCAAAGGCATCGTGCTAACATCCGGACCAAGACAGTCGAAACTCAGCACGGACACTCTCCCCAAGCTACCATGGGGAAAGTAGACAAGAATCAGAAGAAACTGACTTTTGAAGCCAGCTCACAGGCCAAGCCCACGACCAGCAGCAGACCCAACTCCCCGCCACCTGACACGATGTCAGCCGAGGACCAGGGCCCAAATTTTGATATAAGGGAGATTCTGATGGACCTGAAGGCCGGTATCAGCGGCCTGGGATGCAAGTTGGACACCCTATCGACGAAGGTGGACCAGCACAGGCTAGATAAACAAGCCGATTGACTTGACAATGTCGAACAACGCGTGTCCGACCTGGACGATGGATCAGCGGCACTGACATCCCGTGTCTCTGTGCTCGAAACCCAGATGAAGGTGGTGTGCGCCAAGAATGAGGATTTGGAGGGCCGCTCCCGCAGGAACAACATCAGGATCATAGGGGTGAGGGAGCAACAAATCCCAGGTAAAATGGAAGATTTTGTGGAACAGATCTGCATATCTCTCTTCGGTAGAGAAACACTGTCTCAGCTTTTTGTGGTAGAAAGAGCACACAGAATCCCGAACACTAGACCGGCGGCCGGCGCGCACCCTAGACCAATCATTGCAAGACTTTTAAACTACAAGGATCGCAACGCCATGCTCAGGGCAGCCAGAGATAAGGGGAAACTTCAATACGACGGCGACTCCATTCAAGTCTTCCCAGACTTCTCACAGGAGGTGCAAACGCAGAGAAGATCCTTTACGGCAGTCAAGCGATGCCTGCAGGACAATCAGATCCTTTATTCCATGCTATATCCAGCATAACTGCGGATCCAACATGAGGGGAAGGCCCAATTCTTCAATTCCCCCGAAGAAGCCAAAGACTACCTGGACCGGACTGGCTGCAGACAGGGCGGGAACAATCCAAGACCCCGTCGGGAAGAGCGAGCGAGAAGAGACCATCCGTAATCTACAATCACAGTAATTGGCAGTCATGACCAGCGCACCTTCTGCTTCTATGCTCAATATACATCACAGGAACGAAATTACGTTGCCATAGGAAGCCCGGTACCCTCTTGGTGGGCTACTAGTGCCCCTAGCGCGGCTATGCTTGCAACTCTGTTCTACATGGGGGGATTACTGTGGGCCAGTTGGGGGTTGCCCACACAAGGGAGGGACTCGGGCCAGGCGTGGCCACTTTATTCACCCCGCTCTCATTTCACAACGTTGATGTTATATAACTTTGATAACCTGGAAGCCAAACCCACTAGCCACTCCACTACCTCAAGGCACCATTTTCACTTTCACGTCCTGACAGGCGAGAACTCACCCGGCCTTCGGAATGCCAGCCATAACATTTAAAATTGCCACATGGAACATCCGCGGCGGCAACAAGCAGGCAAAGAACAGGAAAATCCTTCAGTGTCTCCGTAGACACAAGGTTAACATCGCCATTCTTCAGGAAACCCATCTCCTGCCGGCATCGGAATCACAGTGGGCCAAGTCCTGGGGTTGTCACAGGTACTTTTCATCGTACTCGTCCTTTGCCAGAGGGGTCGCCATTCTGATTGATAAGAGAACTAACTTCAGTCTCATTGAATCGGTGAAGGACACTGAAGGCAGGGGCCTGCTGGTGAGGGGAATAATTGCAGCGAAAGAAGTGGTGATTGTAAATTCCTACACTCCCAACACTGATGGACCTGACAATTTTAACTGGGTGATGTCCCAACTAGGGAAGTCCAACGCAGAAACAATCATATGGGTTGCAGACCTTAACACACTGATGGACCCTACTCTAGACAAATCACATAACACCACTGGGTATCGGTCCAAAGCCAGTGGCCAAGTTCGCGAGATATGTCAAGCGTTCGACCTGTCTGACACATGGCGGCATCACAATCGAGATGCAAAAGACTTCACATTCTACTCGCCCGTTCACAACAACAGCTCCAGGATAGATTACATCATGGCCTCCACCCATTGTCCGTTTGCCTGGGGAACGAGCCAAATTCTACCACGCACGCTATCCGACCACTCAACACTTGACGCCTCCATGGTGGGCGCAACGGTCCCCGGATTGAACTGGAGATTCAAGCTGGGTGCGCTTTCAGACAAAGTTTTTGCAGATGAACTGCGCGAGGAAACAACATCCTTCATTGAGAGGAATCAAGGCTCAGTCAAGGCGACCAGCATCATCTGAGAAACTCTGAAGTGCTTTGTGCGCGGAATATGTTTGGGTAAGGAAAATGGTGTACTGAAGATGATCCGCAGTGAACTCTCCAACAGCGAAACCCGTCTGAAGGATCTAAAGATGAAGGCCATCTCAGCTCCAAGCCCGCAAATCCAGGCAGAACTGAAGGAGGAGCTCCAGAGGTTCAGGGAAACAGCCGAAAGAGAGCTAAAATTCCTAGGGCGGAAACACCAGATCCGACAATATGGAGAGGGTCAGAAGCCAGGAGCCCTGCTCGCCCGATTACTATTGGTGTACAAAACCCTGACCCAGGTGGAATGTGTTAAAGACGCACAAGGCCAGCGTGTCTATGCAGAAGTGGACATCGCCAAGGCATTTCGAGACTTCTACCAGGACCTGTACAGCTCTAGAGCAATTCGGACTCTGAATCTCTGCAAGCATACCTAGACGACACTGAGCTGTACTGGGTGGAGGCAGACCTACGAGAAACTCTAAACGCCCCGATAACAACAGAAGAAATACTGGAAGCAATAAAGTCCCTCCCGAGTTCCAAGGCACCAGGTCCAGACGGACTTAACGGAGAGTTTTACAAGGCCTACGCAACTTCCCTCGCCCCTCTCTTGCTACGCGTATATGAAGAATCCATTGAAAGCGGATGCCTTCCCCCAACACTACGGGAAGCCAACATAATTCTCCTACACAAAGCCGGCAGACCCGCTGACGAATGTGCATCCTATAGATCAATTTCTTTGATCAACCTAGACAATAAAATCCTGGCCAAAATTCTTGCTTCCAGGCTCCTCCCCCTTATGCCGGCTCTAGTGATTGGAGACCAAGCCGGATTTATCCCAGGGCACAGCACCACCTATGGCATCAGGCATCTGTTTGGCGTCATGGAGGCCCTGGACCCATCGCAACAGGAAATAGCGGTGCTTCTTGACGCCGAGAAGGCATTTGACTCTGTGGAATGGCCATTCATGCTAGCAATGCTTAGACAAATGGGTTTTGGCAACTTCTTTATTAAATTGGTGTCATTATTGTACAACAGCCCCCGATCCTATATTACACTAGGGAACACTAGATCCACATGCATTTCACTTTAACGCGGAACGAGGCAGGGATGCCCACTTTCAGCTCTGATCTTTGCTCTCATCATGGAACCCCTGGCTTCCAGACTACGCAAATTCCAAATACACAGAGGCCTCAAATTAGGTCCCCACAAATTGATTGTCTCCCTCTATGCTGACAATGTTATATTATTTGTCAGCAATCCCCAGGAGAACCTTAACCCAGTTATGCGGGAGGTATTAAGATTTTGGCAAATGTCGGGACTGAAAATCAACCACTCTAAATCTGTGATATTCCCCCCGACCCCTCACACGGTGCAATTCGCTGATGACCATGGCTTTAAATGGGAGAACTCAGGGGTACGCTACCTAGGTATATTCATGTCACGTAACCATCACGAGATATGTAAAGACAACTATGTCTCCACACTCACCTCCATTCAGGAACGGGTGCACAGGTGGAAAACGCTCCCACTAACACTGTGGGGTAAGACCTCTCTTACGAAGATGGTGATACTCCCCAAATTTCTGTACTTGTTTACCAATATCCCGCTACTCCTCCCCAAATCCTTCCTCCTGAAAATCAAGGCTGCAGTCCTGGAACTGCTATGGGCCGGTAAACCGGCACGCGTGGCCTACGACACCCTGTTTCTGCCGACGTCAAAAGGAGGCCTTGCGCTCCCGGACATTGAGAAGTACTACTGGGCATCTAAGGCACAGTTTTTAAGCCACTGGTACACGATCCACTTTGTGCGTCCTCATGTGCAGGTGGAACATGCTCTGGCCTCTCCCAACTTGCTCAGTGCCGTTATCATTAGTCAGATCCCAGTTCCGTACAACACTCTAAATACAGTCCTCTCTACGTACGCAGTCTGGAAGAAAATGGCTGCCAAGTATGGGGTGACCGTGAGATACTCCCCTCTGCTACCGATCAGGTTCATCCCGGGTGTTCCGCTCACGAATGAAAAAGTATTTTTAATATGGGCCGACAAGCTTAATATCCACTCCTTCGGTGATGTGTTCCCAGGAGGCACCTTCCTAACGCCTCAGATGGCCAAAGAAAGGGGCGGAAGCACCTCACTAGACATCTTTCTTTATTTCAGACTGCGCTATACCCTGCAAAAAATACTGCCCTCTTTTCCTGCACAACCCCCCACATGGGATTTGCTGCACAAAACCATCCAGGCTGGGGGAGAGGGGAGGTTGGTCTCGGCACTTTACCGATCCCTGGTGGCAGACACCGGGCCACCCAATGCCAGAACTCAACAAAGATGGGAATCGGACCTCCAGATGACGATAGAGGCTGGGGACTGGTCCTACATTCTATATCAAACCCAGAAAGTCACGGTGAATACACGATATAAACTAATACACTTTAATTACGTGCACCAAACATATTACACCCCTGCCAAGAAACACCATCATCATCCTGAAGTATCGGCCCAATGTGAACGTTGTACAGCGGCGCATGCCGACTTTTTCCACCTGGCATGGGATTGCCCCGGAATCCAGCGGTTCTGGGCCTCAGTCCTGCAGATCGTCGCCGATATTATTGGGGAACAAGTAGCCCCGTTACCGTTGGCGGCCCTCCTCGGCCTCACAAAATACCTACGTCCCGCATCCCGCAGACTGGCAGCGTTCCTCCTGGGGTTGGCCCGTTGGCAGATAGCTATGGCCTGGAGCCGGGGCCCCCTACCCAAAATTGAAGATTGGAAAAAAGACATTACCTATTGTCAGGATGTAGAGAGCGAATTTATAAGAACCCTACCACTGCATGCTCGACCCCCCGACATCTGGGGGCCGTATATTACATATCTGTTAAACAGTGCAGCTCCTTCCACTACTGAGAGCTCCTGATTCCGAAACAGATCTGTGAGATTGGGAGACACTATATATTTCTGCCTTAGTGGTGATTGACAATTAACCAGGAAAGTCCTGATGCTTGTTGTTGTGGTCATGAGTGGGGTGGGGCGGCTCGGCGGTCGAACCCGGGAGCGGGAAATGTTATGTTTTCTTTTCGCTTTATTCTATTCCCTTCCTTTCCCTACCCTCTGATCAATTTGTCCCCTTTTCTCCTCTGTTCCGCCTTGTTACGTTAGTGCACCCTGATGGTGTGCTTGTGTTTTCTGTTGTTCTGTAAAATTTCAAAAATAAAGTTTAAAAAAAAAAAAATATCCATAGTAAGGATCCAATCATGGAATTGAAGGAATCATTTAGTTTAATCGGATTTCAAATCAGAGAATTATGATTCAAGCCGATTTCATCTAAAACTTTGAGGCAGTCAATTTGTAAAGTCAGAAGCCAAGAGGACTCAGAGCATCCCCTATTTAGTTTCACCCCTAATTCTGGGTGAAGGTTATTCTGGCCAGTCATATCAGATTTCTCTAAACTACCAATCTTCACCATTAAGTCATGCATTCTAGTAACAGAAGTCCCAGCTCAAATTGCAGGGCATTTAGAGGCACACACACGGGTAGATATTAAATCACCATGCGCCAAATTTTGCTTTCCAACTTCCTCAAAAATAGGGGAGAGAAAAAAGGTAGAATCTCTAATCCGTAAATAAGTTTTGGCATGACTTTTAGTTTGTAAAATCTTAAGAAAGGGAAAAGTGAATATGTACAATATTTGTGTGATACTTTTAACATTTGCGATATCAGATTGGGCAACCTGCCTAGAATGCAGTTCCAGAACAAAGATTTCTTAGTAGAATTAAATATAGGAAAACCCAGGTAACGCATTGAGCTTGTTCTGAAGAGGATTTGTTTATTAATTACCCATCTAAATGATACCCTGTTTTGTGGTTAGTTAAACACATGATAACTAGGTTTTTTTCATTGTTTTTTTTCATTAAGTATTAGGCCATTCTCTTTAGTGTATGGGCCTCATTACGACCCTGGCGGAACGGGTTAACGGGTGTCGCAAAAGTATGCAGACCCGTTAAACCCGTTCCGCACCATTACGAGTTCCCCTCGCGGGACCCGGTAAGCACGCCTGGTAAATGGGGGCTGAAATGGGAATGGGGAAGGTCCGGGTCCTTGGAGGGGGGAATTACCGAGCCCTCCGAACTCGGAATGGCCCGGTAATTCCTCATTCTGGGAACCCGGAAGCGATTTCAGCGGCAGCCATCCGCCAAGGTCGTAATGACGCCCTATGTTTCAAAAGCAGACAGCTTTCATTGAAGGCCTATTGGAGTGCCATCTATTAAGAGGAAGTCATCTGCATATGCACACCAATTTGTGTTGATGCCCTCAATTTTGGGGGAAATAAATGAGTTGACTTCCCGAGTCTTCCAGGCATCCGATAAATATAAATTAAAAAGGGTCAGGGCAAATAAACAGCCTTGATGAAGTCCATTATCGATTTTTATTGGGATCGATAGATCTCCCTGTAAATTAAGTTGAACTTGAATTAACAAGCCTTCGTGGAGATGAATTAGTATGGTAAGAATCCCCCAGGGCATCCCAAGATTGAGAAGCTTGTTCCACAATAAGGCTCGATTGACTTTGTCAAAAGCTAGAGAAATATCATCAGCGGCTATGTAAATCGGGTGGGCAGGAAATTTACAGGCCTTTTCCAAAAGAAGGGTGAATAATAAGACTCAAATTTCCATGCCCCATCCTTTTCGGAAACCAAACTATTTACTGGATAGAATATGGGAAGACTCAGTTCCGTGTCCATTATGGCTATCGGGCGATAGAAGGAAGCCGCCTATATCCTTTCTTATAAATAGGAATAATGAACGAGATGTTCCAAGAAACGGGAATGGTTTGAGTAATTGTTATGTCTGAGAATAAAAGAAAGATCAGTTGCCCATATCTCCGGATTGGCCTTTAATACCACATTTGCCAGCCCATTTGGTCCTGGAGCCCTTGATGAGCTAGAAGATTTTATCTAGTGCTCAATATTTGAAATGGTGAAGTTACAGTCCCAAGAATGAGTTATTAATAATTTCAAACCCTCCGACAATACTACTCTACCTTCAAATAAAGAAGTAAAATATTCAACCCATGTATTTCCCAAGATGGAATTTGACTGTGTAGCTATCTGAGTGCATTCCAGGTGATTTATTAAGGACCAAAACTGACGCCCGTCAGTCTCTCTTTGAGCGTACAGCATTGCTTCGTTGTCCGCTTAAAGCATATTTGCTTTATAGTTCCTTAACCAGTTTTTCATTTTCTGTTTTAGTAATGAAACTTTTGTCTGTTTAATTGACCATTCTATAGAGGAATTCAAAATGTTTCTAATACAAGACATTTTGGAGCCATTGGCCGATGTACAGACTTCAGAGGATGAATTAAATATGGAATTAACATGAAAAAGACACCAGTTTTTGAACAAATTGCGCTAAATCAGATTGTGAGCGAGTTTTTTATTCAAACCCCGAAGTGGCCTGTAACTGAATTACGTGACGTAAATGGGCCCGGATTTTTAGTCGCACCAAATCCAGGTTTAATTTAAGCATTGAATTCTCCAGCCACAATAACATGTAGCCCCTTATATTTAACCATCATTGAAGTCAAACAGAGATGTACCTGATGTACTGAATTTTCCAGATCTGTTGCTGCATTCCAGTAAATATTGATAATTAGAATGTGAGAGAGAACATTCTCGGTAAGGATCTCCAGAAACACCAACATGGCTCCCACTATTATATCTAGGCACTCAAGTATAGTGGATCCTGCTGTGTTATTAATTGCTATTATAAGGCCTCCAGATGGTCTCCTCGGATTCCTTTTTTTGTTAGCTGATATTTGCTCTAAAAGCCATCTAAATGAATGGGAGAGGTGATCCATGATTCGTGGATGCATCAAATCTCAAAAGAGTGAAGTTTAAGACAAAGTTCTTTTGAGGCCAGGAAGTTAGAGCGACCTCTGGAATTCCATGAATGGATGTTCCATGGTCGGGTTATAGGTATGAGGTTACAGTTTTTGTTGCAATGCTTTTATTTCAGATATCGATTCTCTAAGAGAGAGAGCTAGCCATCTCCAGCTATGCTCTTCCTCTACCTGGGGCTGAGAAGTAACATTGTTCCTTTCCGTAGGTTCTTGGTCATGATTTGGGGGTTATTGTAGGGGTCCTCTCCCCTCCCTTGGTATCCTGAGCCAGTGCCAAAAACCAATATGTCATAGCCCATACGCTGAAATTGCTCAGCTTCTCCAAGTATTGCCTCAAAAATCTTTTCAGAATTTAAAACAATTCTCACATGGTCAAATCTGGTGGGGTGGACAGAAACCACTAATTTGAGATCTGCAGATGAGATTAATCTCAGCTGTGGGATTTCGTTCAACAGGGACAAGACACATGCACGATTAAGAGAGTGGGGCCTTCCAAAAACACAAAGATTGTACAGAAGAATACTAGGGAGGTCTGGGTGAGCAATTGTGCGCCATTCAACATTGCGCATGTCGCTATCATTTATATGTTTAGGTAACAAGGTCCCGTTACCTGTTATATTTTCCCCTGATCCCTGTGTAGTCTCCCTTGGATCTGGTGCACAAGTCCCCTGGTCCGATTACTTGTAATGTCTCCCTTCAGCCGATTTGAGGGAGTGTGAATGTGTGACAATGTCTTATTCTCTGTACACGTTTTCTCCCCTTCTCCTTCGGATCTCAACAATAAGGATGAGATGTTTGGGGCAGAGTATGTATAGTTCTCTGTATGAATTGAGTTATGGATACCTAGCAAAATCTCCAGGATTGTCGCTTTTATCAGATTTGTGAGGGCCTTGGTAGTTTGATCTTTATCTAGATCCAAGATAGTCAGTTTTAATTTGTCAATCAGAGGGTCCATCTCTGAGATTATCACTACAGGAGATGCATTCAGGGGAAAACGCTCATTTTGGGGAACTGTGGCCTTGATGTTAATGGGGATATTTGGGTGAGAGTTACAAGCCGCTTGCAGAGTCCCTGACTCACATTTAGGTGGTTGCAAATGCGTGTTTCGGGTGACAGGACCTAAAGTAACGTTTTTAGTAGGACCTGTCACTGCTTGCCTTGTGGTGGTCTTTTCAGTAACTTTATAGAATGAGGAGAGCTGAGCTTGTTTACTATCTTTCAGTTCATTGATGTTTGTTGCCTCTTGAGATGTATTGTCAGATGCAGCAATGTCTTTTACATAAATCTGATCATCAAAAATAATGCCCCTGATTCATGGATTATTTGCGCCAAAAAAAACGGGATTGGTGCGCCATTGTGCCCGCAAATCCCTGTTTAACTAATGGGGATTTTGCGGGCAGAATGGCGCACAAATCCCATTTTTTTTGGCACAAATAATCCATGAATCAGGCCAAATATTTTTATTTTTTTTCTTCATTTTTTTTGAGTTTTTAATTTTGTCTTCAGGGTTAGCATTTGAGTTTGTGTCTTGGAGTTGAAGGGCCCTACGACTCATCGTTCAGCTGGTTTAGGTACGAGAAAGCTACTTCTATTGATATGTTGTTTAGGTTTTTGGTGCGTGGACAATCAGCTTTTCTATTTTTCGGGGCATGTCTTTTTCTGCCCTTCTGGGGCAGGTGTTTCTGGCGCCGGGAAAGTAAACCCCCTTGCAATTGCATTAGGGATTCACGAGTAGTGTCTGGAGTAGTAGGTTCTTCCCCTGCCCTTTTAGCATTTTCTCTGTCTATGATGTTGGTTAGGACTGTCAGGCTGTCTGGTGAAGCATTATGTGAGCAGTCTAGGTCAGGGAGTATTCCAGTGTCTCTGGATGTTGATATTTGTGAGATGGAGGTTGTGAGCTTGCAAAGGCCTTGTTCTAGGTGTATCATTTTGTCCGATATGAATGCCATATGGTCAAAGGGTTTCCCCAAGTCTGTTTGTTCAATTAGCTGAGCAATTAGGCGATTAGCCATTAGAACCTCTGCATACATGAATTAGGAGGCAAGAGAATTGTTTGTCCCATTAAATAGAGGCTGATGCTTCCCTTTTTCACTCATGTTGTGGGTCTGGGAGCCTTGCGAGCAAGTCAAAAATAGATCTGTGGAGAGAGCTCTAGGTTCATATTTTTCAGAACAAGTCTTTCTTCCAAACAGGAAGCCTTCCAGTTTATTGACTTTATTCAAAGTGTCAAATGAGATTTGCTTAAGGTCCCTGATTTCGACGTGAGTATTCTCATGGTCTTTATTTAGAAGATTTAAGAATCTTGAGAGGTCAGGCAGCACATATTCGAAATTTCTGTTCTCATTCAAAGATGGAGAATTTTTTTTTTTTTCCAAACTTTATTTATATTTTACAATAACCGGTAGGCATGGCTCCAACAGGGAGCTGCTGAATGCAATATCCCACAACAATTCCCCCACCCCACCGCCCCCCATCCCCCGTATCCACAGTATCTTTGAGAGTTTCTACTCATTGCCTTAGTCGCATGGACGTTTTCTCTCCTTGTCTTCCCGCTCCTCCCTCTTACGGACCTGAGTTCTGGGTGTTTGGATTATCAGGGTCCGAAGTAACAGATTTGTTCATCAGGTAGGTGATATATGGTCCCCAGATATCAGGAGGGCGTGCGTGTAAAGGTAGTGTACGAATAAATTCAGTGTCCATATCTTGGCAATAAGTTATATCCTTTTCCCAGTCAGCTACCCTAGGGAGTGGGCCCCTGCCCCACGACATGGCTATTCTCCTTCGTGCTAGCACCATGAGGAGTGCCGCCAGCTTGCGTGACGATGGCTGCAGATGTCTTGTGAGGCCAAGAAGCGGGCCCAGCGGCAGGGGGGTCATCTGCTCTCCTATAATCTCGGATGTTGTTTGTATAACGGTGGACCAGAATTGCTGGATACCGGGGCAGACCCATGCCAGATGAAGAAAGTCGGCGTTGGGACAAACGCATCTCTCACACTGGGCCGACGCCTCTGGGTGGTGCCTGTGTTTTTTGGCGGGTGTGTAATATGTTTGGTGTACAAAATTGAAATGGATCAGTTTGTAGCGAGAATTTAGCGCCACTTTTTGAGTTTGTCGCAGAATGTAGGCCCAGTCTTCCTCACTGATTGGTTCCTGCAAAACCGATTCCCACCTGTGTTGCACTTTAGGTAGGAGCTTCCTCGTGTCACTCACCAGGGTTTTGTACAGAGTTGACACCAGTCTGCCCTCTCCCTGTGCTAATATTGTGTTATGTAGCAGCTCCCACGTGGGGGGTTGTTTAGGGAATGAGGGGAATAGCTCCTGCAGGGCGTGACGGAGTCTGAAATAGAGAAAGACGTCCAAGGATGTGTTCCCTCCCTTGTCCTTGGCCATTTGGGTGGTCAGAAAGGTGCCCTCTGGGAAGAGGTCTCCTAGCGTTTTTACTCCTATTTTGTCTACCCATAGCAGGAATACCTTTTCGTTCGTGAGAGGGATACCGGGGATAAATTTTATAGGTAGTATGGGGGAGAATCGTACAGCCACTCCACACGCACTGGCGATCTTCTTCCATATCGCATATGTAGACAGGACCGTGTTCAGTGTCTTATGCGGCACAGGGATGTGGCTGATTATGACTGCGGATAGTAAATCGGGGGAGGCCAGGGCTCTTTCCACTTGCACATGTGGTCTTACATAGTGGATTGAGTACCAGTGGCTCAGGAATTGAGCCTGAGCCGCCCAGTAATATTTCTCTATATCTGGGAGCGCCAGACCTCCCTTCGCTATAGGTAAAGTGAGTGTGTCGTAAGCCACCCGAGCCGGTTTCCCCGCCCATATTAACTCTAGGATCGTGCTCTTGATCTTTGACAGAAAGGACTTGGGGAGAAGTAGCGGGATATTTGTGAAGAGATATAAGAGTTTGGGGAGAATAACCATTTTCGTCAGTGAGGTCCTGCCCCACAGCGTCAATGGGAGTGATTTCCATCTCTGAATACGTTCAAGTAATAGCTGCAGTGCGGTTCCGTAATTATCTCTAAATATCTCGTGATGGTTACGTGACATCTTGATCCCCAAGTAGCGCACTTTCGAGGTTTCCCATTGGAACCCATGGTCGTCGGCGAACTCTGAGGTGCACGGAGTCAGGGGGAATACTATCGATTTGGAGTGGTTGGTTTTGAGCCCTGACATTAACCCGAATTTTATCACCTCTCGCATTACGGGGTTGAGGTTGACTTGGGGGTCGCTAATGAACAGCATGACATCGTCCGCGTATAGGGAGACGATTAGCCTGTGAGGACCCAGTTTTAACCCTCGCTCTAACTGCTCGGCCCGTAGCCTCGAGGCTAGGGGTTCCATCACCAGGGCGAAGATAAGGGCCGAAAGAGGGCAACCCTGTCTCGTCCCGCGTTCCAATGTGATCCCCGATGATTTAGTGTTCCCGAGTGTGATGTACGAGCGTGGATTATTGTAAAGCAGAGCTACTAGCTTCAGGAAGAAGTTGCCCAGACCCATCTGCTTCAGTGTCGCGAACATGAAAGGCCACTCTACAGAGTCAAACGCCTTCTCGGCGTCCAGCAGTACTGCTATCGCCTGCTGTGTCGAGTCTAGGGCCTCGATGACGCCAAACAGCCTCCTTATGCCGAACGTTGTGCTACGCCCCGGGATGAACCCGGCCTGGTCACCCAGCACTAGTGCTGGCATCAGAGGGAGCAGTCTGGCCGCCAGGATTTTGGCCAGGATTTTGTTGTCCAGGTTGATCAGAGAGATCGGTCTATACGAGGCGCAGCTCTCTGTAGGTTTTCCGGGTTTATGCAGCATCATCACGTTGGCTTCACGCGTCGTGGGGGGAAGTGCTCCTCGACCCACCGCCTCTTCGTAGACCTGCAAGAGGAGGGGGGCCACTATGTCCATGTGCGCCTTGTAGAACTCGCCGTTGAGCCCATCGGGGCCGGGTGCTTTGATATTAGGTAGGGATTTGATTGCCATCCGGATTTCTTCCAGTGAGATGGGCGCGTTCAGGGGTTCGCGCAAGTCTTGGCTTACCCAATACAGTTCTGTGTCATTCAGGTATTCTTGTATCGCTTCGGGGTCTGATGTTCCTTTTGAGCTGTACAGGTCTTGATAGAATTCCCGGAAGGTGTTGGAGATCCCCTCCTCCGTGTAGACTATCTGTCCTTGCGCATCTGTGACATATTCAATATGAGGTGGGACTCTGTCTATCGATAGTAGTCGGGCCAGCAGTGCACCTGGTTTTTGCCCCTCACCGTACTGCCTGATCTGCTGTCTACGACCCATGAACTTCAGTTCGCGGTCCGCTGTCTCCTTAAATTTCAAGAGTTCTTGCTTAAGCTTGGCTTGCGTGCATGGATCGGGGGTGTTGAGGAGATTCTGTTCCAATTCCTTTAAACGGTCCTCTATGTTGGACAGTTCCCTTCGGATCATTTTTAGTGTCCCGTTTTCTTTGGTCAGGCAGATTCCTCTGACAAAGCACTTGAATGTTTCCCAAATGGTGCCTGCGGAGTCAACCGAGTTTTGGTTGGTGTCTATGAAGGAGAGTATTTCTTGCCGCAGTTCTGCTGCAAACACTGCGTCTGTGAGTGAACCGGGTTTAAACCTCCAGTTGAGGCCTGGCACTGCTGTGCCCGCTAGGGTGGCCTCCAATACCACCATCGAATGGTCGGAATAGGACCTTGGTAGGATCTGGCACGCGTCCCACCTGAAAGGGCTGTGGGAGGACGCCAGGATATAATCGATTCTAGAACTGGTGTTGTGCACAGCTGATCGGAAGGTATAGTCTCTCCTGTCTCGGTTGTGTCTTCTCCACATGTCGGAAAGATTGAAGGCCTGACAAATCTCTCGAACCTGAGTACTTGCTTTGGACGGGTTTCCTGAAGTGTTGTGGGACCTGTCGAGCCTGGGGTCGAGCGCGGTGTTGAGGTCGCCCCCCCACACCACAGTCGACGCGTCGGTCGTGGCTAGATGGGACATTATCCAGTTAAAGTTATCGTGTCCATCTGTGTTTGGAGCGTAAGAGTTGACCACCACCACTTCCTTTCCAGCGATTATTCCTTTCACCAGTAGGGCCCTTCCTTCGGTGTCCTTCTTTGACTCGATGAGGCTGAAATTGGTCCTCTTATCGATCAGGATCGCCACGCCTCTGGCGAACGATGAGTAGGACGAGAAGTACCGGTGGCATCCCCATGATCTGGCCCAGCGCTGTTCCGACGAGGGTAGTAGATGAGTCTCCTGGAGTATCGCTATGTTGATTTTGTGTCTCCGCAGATATTGAAGGATTCTCCTCATTTTCGTAGGCTGGTTGCCGCCGCGTATATTCCAGGTGGCGATTCTCAACGTTGTCGCTGCCATCTGAACGGATCAGTGTAATCCTGTCGGGCCGGGGCCCGCGGAGTTAGCTGGAGTCGCTTTCGGAGAAGGAGCCAGGAAGACTTGGCGATTTGTAGGTACATAGTTCCTCGCGTGGCTGTCGTGGATCGGGGGTATGTGGGTTGAGGCGGTATTACTGAATTAACTTCCCTCCCATGCACGGGCAACCCCCAACAGGCCCGTGGTAAACAGTCCCATAGTAACGAAACAACTTGCATTGCTGTGCTCGGGGCGCAAGTGGCCCTCCAAGAGAGGGCTAGCTCCCTTCCCCGGATACAATAGTGGTCTGCGGTGGTCTCTCCTTGTCAGCCATGCAGACACTAGCCCTCCCATTAGGTACCTTGTAGGCAAAATTTATGGTGGATTTCTTCTCGGTCTCTCTCCCCTTTGAGGCCTTCCGTTGGAGGAGGCGGGTCTGCAGCCCGCGCGGTCCAGATAATCGCTCGTCTCTTCCGGAGAGTTGAAAAACTGGGTCGTCCCCTCATGTTGGATTCGGAGTTTGGCAGGGTAGAGCATGGCGTATTGTATCTGGTTCTCTTGAAGCCTGCGCTTTACTGCCGTGTACGATCTTCTTTGCGCTTGGACCGCCTGGGAGAAATCCGGGAAAAATTGGATTTTATCACCGTCGTACTGAAGATCGCCTTTCTCCCTGGCCGCCCGTAGGATGGCGTCCCGGTCTTTGTAGTTGAGCACTCTCGCTATGATTGGGCGAGGATTAGCCCCCGGGATCGGTCTGGTGTTGGGAATTCGGTGGGCTCTCTCCACAACAAACAGTTTGGACAGGATGTCTGTGCCGAAAAGGTCTACGCTTAACTTCTCAATGTAGTCCTCCATCTTTGTGTTGAGTTGTTGTTCCCTAGCTCCAACGATCCTGATGTTGTTGCGTCGGGAGCGGCCCTCCAAGTCTTCATTCTTTGCGTTTACCGCTTTCATTTGCCCTTCTAGGGAGGCCACTCTGGAAGTCAGGGCCGCTGCTCCGTCGTCGAGGTCCGACACCCTCTGCTCGACTGTGTCAAGTCTATCGGCGTGTTTGTCTAACCGGTGCTGGAGCAGATCAACCTTAGAGGAGAGGGTGTCGAGTTTGCTCCCAAGACCGCCAATTCCGGCTTTCAGTTCTAGGAGAATTTCCCTGATGTCGAACCCGTGGGCCTCCTCCTCGTCTTGGATGGGAGATAGCGCTCTGCCATTTGAGGTGGTTGGTTTGGTCACGGAGCTGCCCTCAAAGTTTAGCTTCTTTTGAGCTCTGTCCATTTTCTTTGAGGCCGCCATTGGCGCTTGTGTAGCGGGGGTCCTACAGGGCACCGGAGGTAGGTCCGGGGTCCCGGTTGATCCGCGCCTCCGTTGCGCTATCTCGGATGGGGTTTCTCTCCTGATGTTTCCCTTTGTGATAGGGTATAGTGGAAGCGGGAGTGACGCCGGGTCCAAGCGCTATCTACTGCTGGTTCTCGGCTGGCCCGTACGTTGGGGGTTCACGCGGACCCCGGCTTGCGGTTTCCCGCGCCCCGCGCCTTCACACAGGCTGAAATTCACCCCGGGGAGTATGGACGGGGGCGCACGGGGGCGCGCGTACCTGATCTTCGGGGTTCGTTCAGGACGGCTCCTCCGAGATTCTGCCGGATGTCCCACCGCTTTCGGCCGCTCAGGCCGTCCCCCTCCGGGCCCGCTCTGTCTCCGACTGCCTCGCGTCTAGCCCGCGCCGGCGCTCCACTCGGACCGGGGAGGGGGAGGGTTTCTCGTCGCTGAGGAATCTGGACCCAGCATCCGAATTACGACGAAAGAAGTACTTCGTTTTGTTCAGAATCGCTTTGGCTACAAACTGGGGGTGGCTGCATACACAATGCCCAGCGCAGATGCCTCGATTCGTCAGGATTTCTGAGGGAGCTCCGTGGAGCTCACAGGGAGGCCGCCATCTTGGACGGCTCTCTAGCGCCCTCTCCAAAGATGGAGAATGTGTTAAGGAAACAATGGGTGAGGTTTCCTGTGTGGAAAAGGGATGCTGTTCCTCCAAAGCAGAGCTCAGTAAGGGTTCTTGTGGTTGAGATGATTTATCATCAACCGTCTGGTTAGGTGTAAATTCTAGTTGAGGACAATCAAAAAGTGGTGCAGGTGGCAAAGGAATATTGTTCCTGAGGCATCGCAGTCTGTAAGTAAATGGTCTATATGAACAGTGTTGAAAAGATGGACATTATCAACTCCATTTATATTACCATTTACAGGTGTTGAAGGACCCAGGGAAAGTCTAGTATGTTTACCAAGCTCTGACTTTACCGCAGGAACCATCATGGAAACATCCACGATGTTCCTCCGCGGCAAATCCAGATTGTCAGTGTCAGAGATTGCAGGGGGAAAGTCTTCACGAACAGTAAGGAAGCTGGTATGATAAGTAGGCTACTTTTCTTTATAATGAGTGGGCTTTCCTTCATCGTCACCAATACAAGGAAGTTTAGATTTCCCTTGAAGTTGAGAATGCAAATGTGCACATTCTACTTCTTGCAAAAGTTCCCATTTATCATTTTGCATGTCTGAGTATCTTATCTGGGTTTTCTCTTGAGACACCAAATTGGATGGCTCTAGAGGAAATAGTACATCATTAGTGTCCATTTCTGTTATCGGAGAAGATTTAGTTGAGGACTGCATTGATGAAATGTGAGGTACAGGAATTTCACGGATTCTACATATTTTGCCACTTCTAAGATAACTGGCCATATTTCACCTAGGATAACCAGTAATTTATACTATACAAACAAAAGCTGGAATACAGAATTAGTTTAATGCGTTTTCAGATTGAGTTACCTGGATGTTGAAGTTGGCTATATATGAGCTAAAGTCTGTTAAACTGCCTCCAAATTTATATTACACTCATACGGGTATAAAATGTAAGGTTAGAAATATTTGCCACCTGTTGTACAAATCAATTAATTCTGGAAAATATAATCAAGAATTCAATCAATAACACCAAATACTGGAAAAGAGTGATCGTTCTCCCCTTATTAAAGCTTACTTGTTCTTTGTCACCTTACACCGGAGGAGGAATACGTTCTCACCAGAGTGAGCAAAAATAAAAATAAAGCGAGCGCCTTTTCAAATAACCAATATGCAACAGAAAAATAAATGAAAAGGAGTCCATGTGCCCCCGCCTCAGTCGCCGAACAGCCAAACAGTCACTTGCGTGCCACTTCCATGTGCGCGCGCGGGTGCGCAAGACTAGGCTGTTTTGTAGGCGGGCAGGCAGGGAGGCCGGGGGTGGGGTCACAACATGGAAGGCACTGCACAAAGAAACGAGAAATAAAGAAATTGCAAATAACGCCGTAAACAGTAGTCCCAGCAAGTAGCCCACAAAGTTCCAAAGTTCAGCACGTGAAAGAAACACATAAAAGGAATGTGAGAATATTTACTTGTTCACAAGTCGTGCATGTTACAGGTGCCGAAAAGCAAGGTGACTTCGCGAGACCAGGCTGTTTTGTAGGCGGGCAGGCAGGGAGGCCAAGGGGTGTGGTCACAAAGTGGAAAGCATTGTTCACGAGTCGTGTATGTTATGGGTGTCGAAATGCACTGTGACTTCCTCTTGCTGACTCAGTGTCAGCAGGCTCCACCTGAGAAGCCTTGTTAGAAGGACGGCAAGGGTAAGAGGAAACAGAGTCCACAACAGCGTCTTGCGTGGTCTTGCAGCCAAACAGCCACTTACATGTCACTTCTGTGACAAGCAAAGTTCCAAAAGGGTGTCAAAGAAATAAACAACCAAATGTTCCAGGATTATTGGAAGGGGTTTCTCCCTTCCCCTTAGTTTCTTAGTTCTTCCACAGTTCACAGTCTCCTGAGCCAAGAGGTGTTTGCCTCCACCCAACCTTTCCTCCACTTTCATTTATATATATGGTAAGGAAGTTGTATCAAGTGATTGGGCCTTATTCTCAGTCAGCTGACCTGGTAAAAATGTGCCGGCATTCATGGATACCAGCACTTTACCGGACTGGCTGACTACGGGTTTGACGATGGGGCACCTGGGTTACCTCCATCTGGAGATTAGCCAGGTGCCCTACCGGCAAAAAAAGCCCTCATTAGTAATGACAGCAAATCTCCTCTGCACCAGGATATCGGAAGAGCTGGAATGAGAGCCACTGTCCTTTCTTTTCCTTACAGTCTCTTCCTTCTAAGGGATGTGTTTCTCTTCTCCCTTCAAACATTAGCAAGGTTTCTTTACTTTCTCCTCTGGCTTACTTTCTGCATAGTTCAGGTGTGAGTCTCCTGACTCATGAACAGAAAAAGGACTGGTGTACTTTCCTGCCTGTACCTGCTCAAAACTTGACCATTTGTATTTTGGGTGCAGGTCCCAGACTCACATTCAAATTGCCTGGTATATTCTCCTGACAGGAATTTATCAGACTTCTTTATTTTCTTCATTTGGGTGTGGGTCCCAGGCTTGCATTCAGAGTGCCTGGTATACTCGCCTGACTGGACTTTGACAATGTCGTAACTCTCTCCTATGTTCATATTCTTTTCCATGTGAGTATGAGGCCTTTGCCTGCCTTTCATTTACAACCTTATGTGCTTGCCTGGTTCCCCCAGTTCCCCTGCTCAGGGACTCCCAGGCTTTTGCATTACTTTCAATTGACCAGCTGTTTACGCATCGAAGTGCCCCATTGCCCCAATCTCCCTGTGTGATCTCACCAGTCTCTCTTGTTTGCTTCGGCATTGTGCACAGTCTGTGGGTTGCCCAGTGGTAAGCATCATCTTCTGACCAGTATCACGTAGGCTCTCCGGTTATCGCACTACAGCGGCTCTCCCAGTAGAGCGTCTCTTGCTCCTTATATCCCTGCAGCACAACTCTGGTCTCTGAACTTCCTCTTCCGACACATCCATGATCTCACCTGCTCTCCAGTCTGCTTGGTATCCCTCCAGTTTTCCAACTGGCCTTGGGTATGGTGCGTCTCCATCTTCCCGGTTTGTCGCATGTTTTAAAGTTCCTGGCATTGGTCAGCTGTTTGGAACAAATAGTGTTCATCGTGTATTTCTTGGCAGGTGTGAGCTTCATTAATCTGGTCATCATCCTTGTCGCAGTAGGCCCATAGGAACAAGTGTTTGTTTGTTTATGGTTTTTAACAGAAAGTTCCAGATTACAATATGCCATACATAGTTAGGAAGGCAATGACTGGTCACTATTATCCCTCACAAGGGGGGGCGTATGGCAGGACTTCCTCTAGTGAGCCATCTTCACTCCACTGAAGTTGGTCTCCCTTCATGTGGTCCTCCTGCATATAGTCATTCCCAGGGTCACAGTCAGGTAGTTTCTGCACTTCCCTGGCCACATGGGGGAAGACTTTCACCAGGAACTTCCCAGCGGCTTCCCTGGATTCGTCACATACCCTTCCCCTAATGTCACTGGTTTCTTCTATACCTTTTGGGAAACGGGAAAGGTAGTCTACATTCCCTTGTTCTTTTCATTTCCTGTGCTCTATACTGAAACAATAGGGCTGCAAATCTAAAAACCAGTCCATTACTCTGGCATTAGTTTCCTTACAGAGACTGATCCAAGTTAAAGGGGAATGATCAGTGACTAATCAGAACTTTCTCCCTGTAAAATAATACCGCAAATATGTCACAGCCCTCTTTGTGGCTAGGGCCTTGAGCTCAATTGTAGTGTAGTCTCTCCCCCGAGGAAACAGCTTAACACTGATTTAAAAAATTGGGTGTCCAATACCATCATATTCGTGAGAGAGAACTGCTCCTAAGCCAACCGGGGATGCATAAGTCTTCAGTATACGTTCTTTATTGAAATTAGCAACTTTTAGCACAGGTTCATTACATAGAATTTGCTTGAGGGTGCCAATACAAGCCTGGTATTTTGGGCCCCATTTTAACTTGTGTGATGCAGCATTTTTAAGTACGTCTGTTATAGAAGAATTGTTGGGTATAAACCTTCTATAGTATCCAACCAAGCCTAGGAAGGCCCTTAGATCTCTCTTGGTATTGGAGTGTCTTGTACAGCTTTTACCTTTTCTGTTTGGGGTTGAACTAGCACATTCACAAAAAAGAAAACCTAGATGCTTTACAGCTGATTGTGCATGATTACATTATTTTTTCATTATCAGTGCGACCTGCTTCCCTTAGGGCTCTTGTCATTTTGTAAAAGTGGTACATATGTTCTTCCCTGATCTTACTGTGAATGATTATATCACCCAAATAGGCTCCACAGTATGGATGAAGTGTTTGGTCCAGAAGTCACTGAAAGTAGCAGGGGTACTGTGAAGCCCAAATGCGAGAGCTTGTAACTGATATAGTCCCGCCAGAGTGGAAAAGGCTGTGTTTTCTTTGCTGGATGTACAGGGACCTGCCAATAATCTTTGGTGAGGTTGATTGCAGAAAGGTAAGTGGAGGAGCCCAGGCGAGCAATCAGATTGTCGATTCTTGGCATGGGGCAGTTGTCAAACTGGTAGAGTGTGTTTACCTTTCTAAAATCTATACAGAATCACCATGGCTGTTCAGGTTTGGTGACATGAACTATGGGTGAAGACCAGAGGCTTTGAGATTGCTCTATTATATCAAAGGACAACATTTGCTCAATCTCTTGTATGGCTATCTCTTTCCTGGCATCGGGGAGTCTATAGGGTTTTAGATTTTAACTGGGGGAGTTTGAATGTATTGGAGAAACCCTTTCGCTGTCTCCGGGTTCACTTAAAAAATATCTGTAAATTGGTCTAATACATCTTGAAGGTCTTCTTTTAGAGATTTTTAGAGATTCTGACAGATTGACAGGGATCAGGTTATTTTCACTAGGTCAGTCTAATGGAAGACTCACCATAACCACAGATGTTGATTTCAGATGGTCAACATGATATATGTGTGTTTTGATCTGTCTACGTGGCTGTGAAACTCATTAGCTGCAGGAGCCTGACCTAAAATCTGGGACCATGCCATTTCACCCATTTTAATGTCTAAAGTGGGTAATAAAACAGTGCCCGTTTGTCCAATTGACAAAGAACTGCACCAGCAAGGTGGAGTTTGCATGTGCTGCAAAATTACATTTCCTGAATGTAAAAAAAGGTCATGCTTTACTGGGCAAAAAACAGACCAAAATTGTAAATGTCCACAGAGCAGTGCTGTTTGCGCATTTAGGAGCACAATCTAATTTAAAATAAGGTAAGCTGTGATCACAACATAGATATACACACCCTATAGCAACCAGAATAGTTTGCTCATCAAGCCAGAAACTCCCTAAAACACTGTTGAAATATTGACAGGAATCGACTACAGACAGGAACCATCCCGTCATTGTCAAGCCAGACAACAACATATTACCCAAAGCACAAAATCCAACTCCAATGTACAGTGCAAGGACAAGAATGCAATTCGTGAGTAGTTTAACAATTAGGAATGCCAATGTTTTGGGTCAGACTTCCTTTTGCATCTTAAAAACGTTTACTCAAAGTAATCTGTAGCTTCTTAGCTTCTTCCCATTAATGTACTGTAATTATGCTATTATTCTGTAAACTAAGGGCAATCAGTCATGTTAATTACAAAAAAAATGTTTTGTTGTTTCATACATCTAGATGAAGGTTAAACCAAGCCTCCTGATGAACCATGTGGTTGTCATGGGGAAACATGTGTCGAGTATGTTGTGTAAAGAGGATGCTGTGTTAAAAATTACAAATTGAGAGAAAAAAAAAACATACTATAATGTGAAGAAAAACTATATATTTTCGTAACTGAAGACAAACAATAAATAAATACTCAAGTTAAAAATGCAAATCAAGTGACTATTCTTCAAACGGATTTCCAACACAAACCATAAAGCATCTGAGGTGCAAGAATATACGTGTCTCTAACAATTAGTGACTGCGCATTTACACAGGCTAATGGTTGTGTCAAGACTTGATGGTCGTGTAGCCGATGAAACCTCTGTCCCCAAGTACCACTCGAGCAAACAAGAAATTACTGCCCGAGCAGTCCTTGAGGCCACAGGTGGTGATCTTCATCAGCCGCAACCAGCAATGCCTGAGGATGCCGGAAGGTGCCCCCTATGACCACTGTAAGGTAAACACGAAGTTAGGTCAAAAACACAGAACCCCAGACTTGTATATGAATATGTAATAAGTCTAGAATAAGGCTTACCCTTAGGAGTTGGTCGGGACTTAATAATGGTGTAAAGATGTTTGTCGGAGGCAGCCGGCAAGGGTGACGACCAGATGACAGGTTGGTAAAGCACTTAGTATGAATGAAATCACCACCTTACGTAGAAGCCAGAAAACGTAAGTCAATCAGTTGAAAAAGTGCGTAATCCAAGAACACAGTTCATAACAAAGGGTAATCCAAATAGCAATCCAGGGACAGAAATGAGGTCGAATCTGGTAGAAAATAGTTCCAAACAACGGTACCGTGAAGGAAAAAGCCAAAATCAGAGTCAAAAATCAATCCGAGGTCAGTGGTAGTATTCTGAGTCTGTAGTCCGTAATGCGCCCAACAGGATCAGATGTGAAGCGCTGAAGGGCAGTCAGCGCGCCCCTTTTGAACGCTGATTAATGATCACATGACTCTCATCATCCGTCACGTGATCGAACGTGCCGAAGGAGGAGCTCTCAGGTGCCGGCAACGGAGACGTTGTAGAATGCCCGTGGTGCGTCTCCATGGCAACTGCCACCGCCGGAATGGAAACCAACGCTGAGATGGCAAGAACCGGCGTCGTTGACCTTGTCCCATTCCTTGCCGGCAGGCCTGCAGGGGAGAGTGTTTTTTGGCATGTATTTTGGTGGAGATAGTGGGAGCTGTATTGTGAGATGTGTTCATGGAACGTAGGGGCGTGACAGAGCCCCCCCTCAAAGGCCCACGACCCCGTGGGCTAGAAGGATTCTCCTGATGGAACCTGGACACCAATAACGGGGCATGTACATCAGACGATGGGACCCAGGACCTCTCCTCAGGACCATAACCCAATCAGTCCACCAAGTATTGTAACCTCCCTCTAACAACCCGGGATTCCAGAATAGCGCTAACTTCATAATCCTCCTGGGAAATCACAGGGACAGGGCCAGGAGCGGGAGCAATGCGTGTATCATCAGGACAAGGCTTGAGGAGAGATGTGTGAAAAACAGGGTGTAATTTCCATGAAGCGGGGACGGCGAGTCTATATACCACCGGGTTCAGGACCTTGGAAACCCTATACAGGCCGACAAAACGGGGCAGCAGTTTACGACAACCCGGAATATGGAGATGCCGTGTAGACAGCCATACCCGGTCGCCTAGCTTATATGACGGGGCCTCTTTCCTTTTTTTGTTAGCGGCAGTACTCATAGACACCTGGTCCTCCTGGAGATGGACAAGGGTTTGAGCATGGACGGATGCGAGATCTCTGACACAGTCATTTGTCGCAGGGGTACTGGTACTCAATACAGGGGCATCGGCAGGATTCGAATCAGAAAAGGGTAAAGTACGTGGATGTTGGCCATAGAGCGAAAAAAACAGAGAAAACCCAGTGGACGAGTGCAGGGCGTTGTTATATGCAAATTCCGCAAAATGAAGAGACTCAAGCCTGGAATTGCAAAGTTAAACACCTTAAGTACTGTTCCAAGACCTGGTTTACTCTCTCAGTTTGGCCGTCGCTTTCTGGATGGTAAGCTGAAGAAAAACGGGCATCTATACCTAGTAGTTTGGTAAGAGCCAACCAGAAACGTGAGGTGAATTGAGACCCCCTGTCTGACACAATGACTCTCGGCAAACCGAACAGACAGAAAACAGATTCAAAAAACATACGTGCCAATGAGGGAGCAGTAGGAATCCCTTTACATGGTAAAAAACGGGCCATTTTTGTGTATGAGTCTACTACCACCCAAATCGTGTCATAGCCTTGGATTCGTGGTAGATCAGTTATCAGGTCCATGGATACCGTATGCCATGGTTTCGGGGATATGGGCAATGGATGTAGCAATCCTAGTGGACGACCCTTCCGAGTCTTGCATTGTGCGCATATAGAGCAGGTGTTAACATATGTCTCCACGTCTCGCCGCATCGATGGCCACCAGCACCAGCGTTTCAACAACTCTAGAGTACGTCGCTGACCTGGGTGGCCATTGATAGGAGCATTGTGGGACCACTCTAATGCCTGGTTGCGAGAGTCACTGGTGGGGAGGAACAGTTTTCCTTGAACAAAAGGCAACCCATCCTGCATAACGGTATCCCAATCATCCAATACTTGGGGATGTTGTATAACCCATTGACGTATAGCCGTAATCATAGGAGGAGATGGAGTACAGGTACAAACAACATGGCCTTTACCTAAGAGAGTTTCGGGATATGAAGGGAGAGGTATTCCCCCAGGTGAACGGGACAAAGCATCCGCTTTACCATGTGACAAACCCGGTCTGTGTTTGACAAGGAAATCGTATGCAGCAAAAAAGAGATGCCAACAAACTTGTCTACTATTGGCGCATTTCAGAGACGCTAGGTCCTGTAAGTTTTTATGGTCTGTGTAGACGATAGTCTGATGTCTTGCCCCCAGAAGATGGTGTCTCCAGACCAACAATGCGTCTCTGATGGCCAGGAGCTCTTTTTCAGTGACTGTGTAGTGAGTTTCGGTCGGTGTGAATTTCCTTGAATGGTAGGCCACTGGGTGTAGTGCTCCGGTGGTAGGACAAGGCTGGGATAGGCGGCCCCTCAGGCAAAGGAAGAAGCATCTGCTTCTACGATATACGGAAGCTCTGGGTCACGATGCTGTAGAACTGGGGCCGTGGTGAACAAGGTTTTAAGGGAGTCGAAGACTGCTTGATGTGCATCGGTCCAGATAAATGGTACTGCAGGACTGGTCAATGCGGTTAATGGTGCTACAATGGAAGAAAAATTTGCAATGAACCTCCGGTAAAAATGTGCGAACCCTAGAAAGGATTGTAATTGTTTCAATGTAACAGGTACTGGCCAATTTGTGATAGCCTGGACTTTGGATCGGTTCATTGTTAGCCCCCCAGGTGAAATATGGAAACCCAGGAATTCAACTTCAGCTGTATGAAACAGACATTTCTCAGGTTTAGCGTATAGTGAGTTCTTCCTGAGTCTTGTGAGTACCTCTCTGACATGAATGACATGTTCGGTCAATGTTTGGGAGAATATTAGTATGTCGTCCAGGTACGCCACGACATAAATTTCCAGAATATCACTAAATATATCATTTACCAATCGTTGGAAAATGGCAGGGGCATTAAAGAGGCCAAAAGGCATCACCAGGTATTCATACAATCCTTGGCGAGAGCAGAAAGCAGTCTTCTACTCATCCCCAGGTCGCATGCGGACTAAATTGTATGCCCCCCGGAGATCTAGTTTGGTATAGATGGAGGCATTGGTCAACTTGTCTAACAGGGTAGAGTTGAGTGGACTAGGGTAGCGGTTCTTTATGGTATTCGCATTCAGGCGTCTGTAATCTACACAGGGGCGGAGATCGCCTTCTTTTTTCGGGACAAAAAAATGGGACTGGCCACGGGTGATGAAGAAGGCCTGATATGTCCTAACTGTAGGGCGTTGCGGATGTATTCTTTAAGGGATGTTTCTTCAGATGGTGATAGTGAATATATGCGTCCTTTGGGAAGCGATGCCCCATCAATTAGGTCAATAGAACAATCATACGGTCTGTGAGGGGGCAGTATCTCGGCAGATGTTTTATCAAAAACCGAATGGAAATCATGGTATTCTGCGGGTACTCCTGACAAAGTGGCTCCCACCGTGTGGGTTGTTTCGGGTGGGTCGTTCTCCCCTACAGAGGCTAAGTGTAGGGCCCCAAGTGCCCTCGCAGGGTTGTTGAAATCATCTTCCAGTAAACAAAAGTGTTGGCAAATGTCTGATTCAAATGAAACCTGCCCCGTACCCCAGTCGATGAGTGGGTTATGTTTCTTTAACCAGAGAAGGCCTAGGATTATTCCAAACTGTGGTGTGGATATCAAATCAAAGGACAACTGTTCTTTATGGTTACCCTGAATAATCACGTCCATCTGGGCGGTCTGTTGTTTAATCGGACCAGAAGGGAAAGAGGACCCGTCCACAGTTTGGACTGGTTCGGGATGTGTCTTGGTCACTAGTGGAAGGTTCAATGCTTTGGCCAGAGGTATATCAATAAAACAACCAGTAGCTCCTGAATCAATACCTATATGTACTGTGTGTGAACACTCCCTATCAGGATGAAGCACTGCCTGAACGACCACTGGTTTTACTGGGCCGAAAGTAGGAACCCTGGGGTTGTGAATCAAGCTCGTCTTGACCCCCATACTCAAGAACAAGCTTTCTGAAAACCCAAAGACTTATTCTTCGGGCGTCTTGGGCAATCTTTGATGAAGTGACCACTGAGTCCACAGTAGAAGCATGCATTGTCGGTTCTCCGACGCTCCCTTTCGGTCTGAGTGATAGGACTTCGTAGACCACCTATTTGCATGGGTTCACTTGCACCATCTGGAGGAGAGGGTAAGGGTTTACCTGAAAAACCAGATTCCGCCCGACGTTCAGTCTTCCGAGCGTCTACCTGAAGAGTTAGGTTTACTAGTTCGGGATATGCATCAGGAAGGGAAGGAATGACAGAAAGAGCGTCCTTCATAGTATTACACAGACCTTTGTAAAATACCACAGCTTTCTTGTTTTCGGGCCATGAAGTCTCAGCTGACAATTGGTTAAAGCGTGTGATGTATTCTATTAAGGTTTGTCTGCCTTGTGATAGTTCTAGGAGCTCCAGATCCCGAGACTGGGCTTTGTACCTGGTATCAAATACTTTGGCCAACTCGCTCACCAGAAGATCGAAATCATAAAGGGCTGGGTGGTTATTCTCAAGAAAAGGATTAGCCCAGGTAGCTGCAACCCCGGTCAAATGGGATAACAAAAAGGCAGCTTTTGTGGTGGAATCGTGGAACACCAGTGGTCGGCAAAGAAAATTAAGTTTACACTGATTAATAAAAGTGCGATATTTTCTAGGATCACCCTGAAACTTCTCAGGAGGTGCCAATGGAAACTGAGTAGGTAACACCACGGGAGTAGGTGGTGTAGGAGGTACAGATGGAACCGGTGGTGGTGTTACTTGATCGCCAAACTCAGCATCTGCCGGTAAAGGGTTGCGGGTACTTTGGATATTATCTAAGCGATGATGTATCGCGGTTGTGGCAGCCGCTACTTCGGTTCTAAGGGATGCAACAGCTTGCATTAGAGCAGCCACAGGGTCCCGGGCAGCAGGTTCCATCGTCTGAACGACCAAAAAAAATGGCTTCATAGTCTGTCAAGACTTGATGGTCGTGTAGCCGATGAAACCTCCGTCCCCAAGTACCACTCGAGCAAACAAGAAATTACTGTCCGAGCAGTCCTTGAGGCCACAGGTGGTGATCTTCGTCAGCCGCAATCAGGAATGCCTGAGGATGCCGGAAGGTGTCCCCTATGACCACTGTAAGGTAAACACGAAGTTAGGTCAAAAACACAGAATCCCAGACTTGTATATGAATATGTAATAAGTCTAGAATAAGGCTTACCCTTAGGAGTTGGTCGGGACTTAATAATGGTGTAAAGATGTTTGTCGGAGGCAGCCGGCAAGGGTGACGACCAGATGACAGGTTGGTAAAGCACTTAGTATGAATGAAATCACCACCTTACGTAGAAGCCAGAAAACGTAAGTCAATCAGTTGAAAAAGTGCGTAATCCAAGAACATAGTTCATAACAAAGGGTAATCCAAATAACAATCCAGGGTCAGAAATGTGGTCGAATCTGGTAGAAAATAGTTCCAAACAACGGTACAGTGAAGGAAAAAGCCAAAATCAGAGTCCAAAATCAATCCGAGGTCAGTGGTAGTAATCTGAGTCCGTAGTCCGTAATGCGCCCAACAGGATCAGCTGTGAAGCGCTGAAGGGCAGTCAGCGCGCCCCTTTTGAACGCTGACTAATGATCACATGACTCTCATCATCCGTCACGTGATCGAACGTGCTGAAGGAGGAGCTCTCAGGTGCCGGCAACGGAGACGTTGTAGAATGCCCGTGGCGCGTCTCCATGGCAACTGCCACCGCCGGAATGGAAATGAACGCTGAGATGGCAAGAACCGGCGTCATTGACCTTGTCCCATTCCTTGCCGGCAGGCCTGCAGGGGAGAGTGTTTTTTGGCATGTATTTTGGTGGAATTAGTGGGAGCTGTATTGTGAGATGTCTTCATGGAACGTAGGGGCGTGACAGGTTGTCAGTAGAAAGCATGACTACATATTGAGGCTCAACTGGTTGAAGAAAGTTAGGTTTTCAACAGAAGATATTTCCTAAAAAACAAAGGATTCAAATAAAATTTGGTTGACTAAGAAGAGCAAAACTGTTTCTTTGTATATAAGTAACTGGAAGATCAGAATTAGGCTTGCAAAAGCAGAGCCGAAATTCACATAATCACGTATATGCTGCAGCAGGCGTGAGTATGGCCGGGCCATTCAAAATCTGTAATTGCTCAGAAAGCAGTAACATACAGCCATATATGGGTGGTGTTCATTTCATTGGGGAGGGAAAATTACATTTGCTGGAAACCATAGTATTTAGAGAATTAAGAAAAAAACGGTGACTTACTCTACAGTGTGATCAACAAAACCGTGAACCAAAAAGGCACACTTTGCATGAGATACAAAATTACATTTGCAAAACCTAAACAAGTAATGCTTTATGGGAAAACGCTTACCCAGAATTGTAAATGTACACAAAGCTGCTTTGTTCATGAATAAACGATTACGGATTGGAAATATTACTTTATCATGAGGCTGCAATGGTTAGAACAATCGCGATTTTAAAAGGCTAGCTATATTTACCAGGGCAGAAATATTTGGTAAAATAAACCGTTTTTCAAATACAATTTTGCTCAGTAGGATCAAAAAAGGCAGCTTTTTGTTATGACCAGAGGAGTTGCTAGGTCTGGGAAAGACCCGGGGCTACGCTGGTATCGGAACTGTTGGGACTGGGGGCTAGCTAGTCTTTTGGCTGCAGCTCCTGAGATTCTATCCGGGGCTACAGCCAAAAGATCAGGGGCTATAGCCCCCTTAGCGCCCTCCTAGCAACGCCCCTGTTTATGACGCTAACCTTTAAGGTAGGAGTTAGATTTCAAAAGCCAGGCCTTCATTGGCCTGACTGTGATAGAGCCTCTCAAAATCTCTAAATGTTCACAGAGTAGTACTGTGCGGTCACTAATAGTGTTCATTTCATTGAGAGTCAAAAGTACATTTGCTAGAAACCCTAGTTTTCAGAGAATTCAAACTGCAGCTCAGTCCTAGTATCTAGTGTAGAAAACAAAGTTCTGCACCAACAAGGTAGAGTTTACATGAGGTGCAAAATTACATTCCCTAAATGTAAAAAAGGTAAAGCTTTACTGGACAACACCCACATCAAATGTGTAAATGTGCATAGAGCAGTGTTGTTTGCACATCTACACAGGTTAATGATTCTCAGTAGGAAGCATGACTATATAATAAGGCTCAACTGGTGTAGGAAGTTAGGATTGTAAGAGATTGAAATATTTAAGAGTGGTACAATATTTCCTAAGAAACACAGGAAGCAAAAACAATTTGGTTGACTAAGAACAACAATAACAGTATTTTGGTATATAAGTGGCAGGTCAGATTTAGGCTTGCAGGAGTATGGCAGGGGCAGGGGCACTCCAAATCTGAAATTGCCCAGTACTTAGCAGATAGCAGTACTTTACCAGCATATATAGGTATTAATTTCATTGGGGAGGGAAACTACCTTTACTGGACATCATAATATTTAGGAAATTATTGACTGACTGTGCAGTGTGACAAAGAAAGTAATGAAACAAAAAGGTATACTTTTCATGAGATGCAAAATAACATTTGCAAAATTAAAGAAGGTAATGCTTTACTGGGCAACACCCACTCAACATTTATACGCAGCATTACATCTCAATGCTCAACTACAAAGTAAACTTACTTATACACACCACACTGCAAATAAACCTTCAAATATATAAACATTTACTAACCCTTACTTCCAACTTATCCAAAAGATCTAAAGATTTTGACATCGGTCACAGACTCAGTATCGGCAGCGTGTGTGTTCTGCAATCATAATGTTAAAAGTATTCAACATGGTGCCTATGGAACTAATGGCACAAAAAGAGGACTATACCAAGCAAACTACAAAAATGAGTGACGCATTTTCATTGCAACCAATCACAAGCAAGTACACAATTGCAAAAGTAAGACCATCCAATTGCAAACAACAAAACACAGAGATCATGCATGCTACAGACATCCTACTATTAGTAGAGATTCAAACTAGGAGTCATGTTCCTGCAAACATAGAAGGACTGCACATATTATGGATTTTTAAAACTGTGCGGCTGATTGGAGACAATTGGCTACTTTGGTTACTGACTTTTTGTGAGAAACTAAATATTAACATCGACCTGGTTTTTACTGATTTTATTTATTTTATTCATTGTTCATATGTAATGCACCTATGCACAAGTGTTTAGAGTTAAATGGTTTGAATAGCATGTGATGGTCCCAAGTTCTTCCTGCCTTGTTGAGTCTCAGTAGCACAGGGACAATGATTTGTGTGATATGCAAGGCATGTCTTGCTTAAATGAAGAAACAAGATCTGAAGGAACTCATGCTACTTTTTCCTTAAAATACCTTCATCTTTTCCCATCTGACTCAGAGGCAAAAATGATAGTGAACCACTGGATTTAATACCATAATTGAGAAATCTCAGAGAGAGGTTAATAGGGTAGTTTCAACTTTCATCAGAGGACGTAAGAATGTATGGATATTGAACCACGTCCAGTTCCACATGTTTAATCTGTACAGACATGATGGAGTACACCTAACTGATGAAGGGAATGCTCTGCTCTTTGACAACATTAGAGCATTACTCCAAATGTGCTGAAACACTACACTCAGTGAACCCCAAAATTGTCCTTTTAAGGACTAGACATTACAAACATTTTCATATATAAAAATGTACCTTATTCTTTTTTAACCATTATTATCATTGTCGCAGGTATAGCTGCAGCTATGAAAATAAGTCAGACCACACAATTGACTTTTTCTGTACTAATATATATGTTCTATGGGTGGCTCTTAAAAGAGCTTTTGTGTTTTTAACTGTAACCTTTACTCACAAAAAATGTGTTTACTCTGACAATGGGCCTCATTACGAGTGTGCTGGTTGGGTAACAACGGTGCCAGTAAGTGTACCGGCACTGTTCTTACCGGACCGGCACACTCCGAGTTCTATGAGTGGCTGCAGTCCCGCGGAATGGCAGCCGCTTGCAGACTTTCACGGAGGCACCGGCACCGTTATTTACAGTGCTGGTGCCTCCCCATTCCCATTGAGTCCTAAGGGACTCAATGGGAATGGATAATACCAGTTTTCCCGTGCATGACTTCCCGGACCGGCGGGGTTAGAATCCCCTGCTGTTATCCAGGCGCCCGGAAAATTCACGAGTCCGTCAGCAGCCTGACGGTTTGTCTACTTCAGTAATTCCCTTACAAGCTCCATTATAAGTATCCACATAAACTTGCAATTTGTATCTGTGATATTCCTTCAGATGTTTTATTAATTTTATTTTACCAAAAATAAAATAACCTGAACTCGTAATCAGATATATCTGTCCACAATCCATACAGATAGCTATTCTTTCAGTAACTCCTAACAGAGTTTGGTGGTGTGCAAAGGCATCATGAAGCAGACACAGACAACAGATCAAAGTTTGGTCCACACACTTTTATTAACTAAAAATGTAGGATGGAATGAGGCTTAACGTGCCCTATGCTAAGGTGTGATTTACCTACATAAAGAAAAATACGGATTGTCTGTGTCAGGAAGTCCAAAACAAATATATTTCCGTGTTCAAAACCTATATTTGCCCTCACATCTAACTGTATACAATGTGTAGGGATGGGGTAATGGATGTTCACTGTAGCTGTGGCGGCTACTTGTGACTTAGTTTGTGGCCAGTTTCTAGGTGCATTTTTATGGCCAATATATCGATTAAGGCATATTTTGTTTGGTGGCTTAGGCTTGTGTAGGGGGGAGAGTCTAGCCCGACACTAGTATTCCTGGTCATGGTGGGGCATGGTGCATGTTTAGTTTGGTTCATGGTTGCCAGTGTTAGGTGTATGAGGAGCAGGACTGCAGCTACCAGTAGAGAGAGGCTCGGGTGCATAGTGTGGCGGTTAATGCCTAGGGTTAGGAACAATTTTACACAGAGTAGCTGTCTAAAAGCGAGTTTGCAGGGAGAGCTAATCTCAACTGTCAAGGCGCAACTAAGAACCAATTGTACCAGGGAGGAAGTCAACTTGGCGTGGAAAAGCTAAAATCAGCTTTACAAGGACTACCTAGAGTCAACTTGATGTGGACTAGCTAGGAGCTACTTACATGGAGTAGCTGGAATTAACTGTACCAGGGAGATCACAGTCAGTTTACAGGAGATAGCTAAGATCAGCTGGACGTGGCATCACTAAACTCAATTTTGAAAACCTGTAATTAACTTTGCATAGAATTTCTAGGAACATCTTTAAATGGAGTGCCTAGGATCAACATTGCATGCAGTGCCTAGAATCAGCTTTGCATGGAGTGCCTAGAGTCAACATTGCATGGGGTGCCTAGATCCAACATTGCATGGGGTGCCTAGAATCAACATTGCATGAAGTGCCTAGAATCAACTTTGCCTGGAATGCCTAGAATCAGCTTTGCGTGGAGTGCCTAGAAACATTGCATGGGATGCTTAAAATCAATATTGCATGGGGTGCCTAGAATCAACTTTGCCCGGAGTGCCTAGAATCAGCTTTGCATGGAGTGCCTAGAAACAATTTTACATGGAAGGCCTAGAAACAACTTTAACTCGTGTGCCTAGAATCAACATTGCATGGAGTGCCTAGAATCAATATTGCATAGGGTTCCTAGAATCAACAATGCATGGGGTGCCTAAAAACAACATTGCATAGGGTGCCTAGAATCAGCATTGCATTGAGTGCCTAGAATCAAATTTGAATGGCGTGCCTAGCATCAACATTGCATGAAGTGCCTACAATCAACTTTGCATGGAGTGCCTAGAATCAACATTGCATGGGGTGCCTGGAATCAATATTACATGGGGTGCCTAAAAACAACATTGCATGGAGTGCCTAGGAACAACTTTGCAAAAAAACAGCAAACACCAATTTTGCCGGGAGTGTCTGGATCAACATTGCGTAGAATAGCTAGATCGGCTTTGCATGGAAAGACTGCTAGCACTTTTGCAGTGATGGTTAAAAAACAACTTTACATAGCGAAACTAAACCCATATGCAAAGTAACGTGAAATCAGCTCACCTCTGCTGTATGGTTAATAGTATGGGCGAGGCTATAGGATCAGAGGCGAAATCAAACATCTGTGTGGAGGTGGGACTTTGTTGAGTGCCACTGGTAGATTAGGGTTTTAGCGTGATGTATCCGCCATGGTCTCGGGCACAATGGATATAGATGCATTACAAACTCTCCTGAGGGGACTGAAGTGTCCTGGAACCCTCAAGAGTCTGTTAACATCACATCGGGGAATGAAGAGGACGTGCTTAATGGGTTGTGTGTGGAAATTTCAATGATGGGGAATTCTCCCCCGCCCACACTTAATCCCCTTTGCCCCTTGTTCTCAATTAAGCCACTTAGCAAAGTAGGAAATAAGGTGAGCGAGGGGAACAAACTGCTGCCTATACCCCCCAAGCCTTCTGTCCTGGACCCTTGAAGACACAGGGAAAAGAACCCCATAAGGCAATGTGTGTGAATACACGTAAAGTAACTCAATTTCAGGTGGATGGCTGCAGGCGGACGGTGACACTTAAGGGTCCTCTGGACTATTGGACTACGCATAAGGGGAACTCTCTGGTAAACAGCATCCAAGTGTCCTTGAAAGATGGTCTGGGGCAGAAAGTGTAAAGAAGACATATGTATTTGCCAAGGGCAGCCTGATACTGGATCATCCTAACAGGCAGAGTCAGGCCCAACAAACCACAGTTGAGAACTATTATGTGCCATACCTTAATGAACCGGAAGTGGGCATTACATCTAAAGTTAAGGAAAGATTTTTGGATCCCGAACTTCCAACATCCCATGGGTGTCTGGAGATGAGAGTGTCTAACCTATTTTGCCCATAAAGCGTAACTATGAGGGACAGGGTCACGCACCATGTTAGACCAGGAAACTCAATAAAATTGCAAGAAATGTGGCCCATGGAGGGGAGCCCATTCTTGAACAGATCTACCCTACTCCGACTCTGGAAACACACAGAGTGGGTATCTATGATCCAATTGGAGTTACCAAAATGAGGGAGTAGTACAAATTGGGTGTTGATTCACTTTGTCTCCACTTCATTGGTATCAACATTATGTGCTAATGCTGACGTTTTGTTTACACTTGGGTTAAAATTAACTGTAAGTAACGATTTACAGGCCCATTTTAGATGCCCACCCGGGAACCTGTGTATCCCTTGTGAAAAGTGCAGTATGACTACAGGGCTGTGAGTGAAATTGGATATAGTGCCGCCCGTAAGTCGCCTATTAAGTTTCCCTCGCTTGGCTTTGAAGCTGTACAGTGGGCAAGGATTCCCCGCCACTATAGCCGAGGGATGGAAATCAGTTAAATCCACATTGACCACTAAAGATTGTAAACTGTAATACAAGAGGGTTCTGACACCTTCTGGCAGGCAAGGGGTCATACTTTGAGCTGGCTGACTATGATATATTTATGTTGCAGGAAACCTGGTTGGATTGTGCATTGGTGGTGGATATTTCCAGGTTCGTCAAGTGTTTGATAGCAAAGGGCGGAGGGTGCGCCCGTCGTGGGGGGTCTAGTGATTGGAGTCAGCCACAAAATCAAATCTTGTAGTAGGACACCCATCCTGGTTGGGGACAATGTGTTAGCAGTAGAGTTGGGGATTTATCTCCCAGGTAACGAGTGGAAGATGCTGCTTATTAATATATATTCGCCCCCAGGTCTGTGGATTGTGGGTAAATTGTTTGACCAAATTGAAGAGGTCTTTGCTACTAACTGTGGCTTTTGTATTGATACCCCAGTACTTTTTTTGGGTGGGGATTTTAATGCTAAATGTGTGGATGAATTGCCTTGTGCGCTCAGTGGTCAATGTGGCCCAACAATGAATTATGCAACAAGACAAAGGTAACAAAAAGGGCAGGAGGTGGATTCATTTGATGTGCTCCTGGGATTTGGTAATGTTAAATGGTTGGACCAGGGGGGATATCCCTGGTAAATAGACATGGACTGGGAACAAGAGTCTATCGACGCCAGATTACTACTCTGGTAATAACTATAGTCTTGTGTCAGTGGAGAAATGTGAGGTAATCCCTAACGATTGTAGTGATCATCATAGGCTGGTGCTGAGCCTTAGTCTTTATTCCCCTCACACTAAGAGCCAGAGAGAGGCAGGGATGTCCTTGAACCATGGGGGTAACCGTATTTGTTGGGCCCTCAGACAAATTACCAAGATCAGCAATTGTATTGCTGATCTACCTAAAGAGACCTTTGACTATTTGACGCAGTTAGGTCCTAACGACATGGAGGCATGGACTAGGACTGTGTCAGAGAAAATGGGTAGTTGCCCTAGATCCCTTTTAACTAGTTGTGACAAGCCCAGTAACAAATGTGATAGTGCCAAAAGGGATGCAAAACCCGTTAAGAGGCGTAAACATAGGAAGTTACTCCACACTGAGACTTCAGACATGGTGAGGGCTGCTAAGGCGGCACTGAGCAAAAAGTATTAGAAAGGGTGGCTCTGAGGCTCGAAACGTTCCTTGCAGAACGCACACTGACGAAACATGGTTGCCACATTACGGGGGGTAACTCTGAGAAAATATGGGCAGAACTAACAAAGGCAAGAGCTGACACTAGCATTAGGACACTAAACCCGATTCAAGAACCTAGGTGGATTGAGTACCTAAACGAAAGAGGAGGCCTTGCAGTAGATGCCACTTTGACTGTTTTTTTACTAAAGGGCTGGCACTTGGAAATTGGATCTAAAGATATTGAAAAAGTCATACGGTACCATAAGGACTCCAGAGCGCCTGAGCATAATGGTCTGGCTAATGTGGTCCTTAAGCAAAATCCTGCGACATGGGCCACTGTGCTTAAGATGATGTTTGATAAAGTGTGTAGGGAGCCAATTATCCCTATCTCATGGCAGTATTCGGTACCGGTGCCCATGTATAAGAAAGGAGATCGGGCATCGCCCTATAACTATAGGCTACTCTCCTTCTTGGATGTCAGGGGGAAAATCTTCTCTATGTTTATACTGGAGGCCCTGCAGTATGGGGCAGCAAGCACACAGGTACTGCATTTTTCCCAAACTGGGTTCAGACCGGGTGTAGCACGATACATAATTTGAGGGTATTTGATGTTTTGTCCCATTTGAAACATTGGCTGCGTATGCAAAGGACAATGACCTTTCAATTAATCTGGTGAAGACAAAGGTAATGACTATCTCGCCTAAAGGTATTAAACATGCTTGCTGCTTTGAAACTAGCCTAGGGGTTCTTGATTATGTAGATAATTATCCTTATTTGGGGCTCGATGTGAGTGCAAACAGGGTATATAACGAAATTAAAGAAGCAAAGGGCATAAAGGCCCATCGCCTGACAGCCTTGGTGGGAACATTCTCTACTAAGATTGCTGGTTAAACCTTGTATGGGATTATTGCCCTATACAAACAGTGCTTCTGCCGAATGGTCTTATACGGGTTGGAGGCCCTTTGTATGGGCGACTACAAGTGGTTAGATCACGTAGAGGGCTACCTTTGGAAATGCCTGTTAAAATTGACCTCTTCTATCACTATGGAATATTTGTTTCTGGAACTGTGGTTGGTCTCATTGAAGAGCCACCTGATGATATGTCAAGGCCAACTACATATAAAAGTTGAAGCTATAACTGAGAAGTGTTAGAGAAATTGGACATTGCGCTCTCCTAAATTCAGTTTGAAAGTAGTTGTGTTATACCTTTATACAACGCTATTTCAAGAAACCCATCCACTCAAACTGCAATTGGCTGGAGACTGGAACTCTAAGACCAACCTATGTATAATAGAGTATGCAGAAGAAAGTCCAGACACTGTTGCGCTGTGGATTATTTTTTATAGTAGAGCATTATTTGTTTCATTAAAAAAAAAACACTGTACAAGACTCTTATAGTAATGGCAATCAGGATGCACATTAAATAAAGAACCATAATCAACAAACCGTTCATTGGCATAACAAGAAACTATAAATGGGAGAGTATGCCCATTGACTAAGAAAATCAAATATTTAGACAAAAAAGGATGCCAACAATAACTCATTGGACAGCACATGCCAATGTTTTGCCCTCTCAGGCTTTGTCTAGGTTGTTTGCAAAACGAGTTTCTTATTGCACAGTAAAACACATGTTAGCACTTAGATACCTAATCAATTTAGTTCAATGTCACTCAAAAATCAGATAATTATTTAGTAGTCATCATTTTATGTCTCATCTATAGACTTGCCTCTGTGTACTAGAGAGGCGCCCGCTGGACCTTTGGTCATTGTGTGTCACCCATGATGTTGAATTCCTGATATTGTTGTTACAAAATTCCTCCTGAAAGTTGATACTCCTTGTAATTAATTTTGAATTCAAGTTGTGGGTATTCTTTCAAAAACTTGTCTTGGTAGTATCCACTATACAGGTATTTCAGGACATGAAATAAGATTTACACTGCGAGGAGCCCAGACGTACTGCTAAACAGTAATCCTAATTAGGAGCAACTTGAAATACCTTTATAGTGGATGATAACTAGCAGGAGGATTTTTTGAAACAATACCGGCACCTTCAATTCTAAAGCTGACAATTATTGACTACAGAAATTACAAATCAGGAAACATTACAAAATAAAGATATGACCATGTTTTGAGGGAATAATCCACCCTGGACCCATGATCATTTTCCTCACATTTTAAATATTTACCTATTTATTTATCAAGAAACCACGGATTAGTGATCTTGTTGGTTTTATTGGTGAAATGATGGTAGAGAGGTGAAATTGGCTCTACCTTAGTGAGGTTCAATTCTGGGGACCTTGAACAGGGCCTGGTGGTGGACTCATGGGGGTTGGCTATGTATTGTTTGCTCTCTGGGTAAAGCCTGGCTGGGACTATGGCCAAAAGATGAAATTATGTTTGTTTGTATTGTATGGTACTGGTACCTGCATGATTTAACCTCGTACCATTTGGTCTATTTGTTTTTCTTATGTTATGATCTTTTTATACTGATATTTTGAATGGCATGTGTTTTAATGTGTATAGCTATGTTTATGTTAGAAGTATAACAAAGTATTTAAATATTTGTGATTGTAAAGGTTCTTCTGAACTATATACAAATAAAGTTAATTAATATACACATTCACTTTGTTGTAGGGCATAATACAGATCAGAAACTCCTGAAAAGGAAAGGTTAGAATAATATTTTGCACCCCAGGACCACAAAGGTGATCCCTAACTAAAATTGTCCAGCCCTAAATTATCTAGGGCCTTTTGCCCAATAGTTCAGCTAAAAGTTTCACAGAAGTTATGAAGCAGGAAGACATGCAGGTAGGGTCTCTGGGATCCAGTGAAAGGTTCTTAGGGTTAGGGTTCAATTTAGACTAATGCCTAAAAGTAGCCCCAATAGTCAGATGTCTTGCACAAGCAAGCACTGGCAAAGCCAATAATGTTAGAATTCAGCTTTATTATAAGCCCATTGACTTATAATGGGAGTATAGGGGTAGGTTAGAAACTCTGTAACTTACCCCCAGTACTCAGATTCTTCCCCAGACTTGGCAGAACAAAGGAAGGTGATCCGATGTTGCTTTTTCCTCTGAAAGTCATAGTTCTCAATTCACAGTGGTTGCAGGTTGCAGTTCAAGCTGATCTCTGGCGTCTTTCACTGTTGCTAGGACACTCAATTGAAGAATGTAGCACACCTCTATGCAAGTCCCCTCTCAACATGGAACTCAGTCACTCGGTCAGGTAAAACAATTCGGACTGTGGTCACCACAGCACGGTGACGCAAAAGGACTCAGCAGCCGCGGTTAGACTTTCCCTCCTATCTTGAGTCCCCGCAATGCTAGGATGCCGGAATCTTGCAGGAGTTAGTCTCGTAGGGCGAGCTGAAGATCCCCCAAGTTTCAGGCCAAAACTCAGTATGGTGAGACGGCAGCACAGTAGCCCAAAAACAAAGCCGGTCAGCCTCAGGACAGTTCCAGGGCACTACCGAAGGCCTCATTTGGCAGGTCACCTAGCAGACATCAGGAATGGATGTTCCCTCCGCTCCAGGGGCTGCAGCTCTTTCGCAGGACTGCTAAATATCACAAACAAGACAGGGCTCATCCAGGACAGCAGCTGAAGTTGGTTTCTTCAGTCATGTCTCAGGTTTCTTTGCAGGTCTCACAGCTTGACAGGATACTTGGCTCCTTCAGGTTTCTCCAGGATCTGTGAAGAAAGGGTACAGGTAGTCCTCTTCTTATCCTAAAAGCCAGGTAAGAGCTGGAACTCCCACTAGCCGTTAGCAGGACTAGCCCCCACACACACCCCAGCAGTGGTCCAATTGGGACCACTGGCGGGAACATTCATGCATACCACTCAGACATACCAATACCAGTTTGTAGATTGGGATCATAGAGTCCCAGCCCACATTCTGCCAGCAAACAAACACAGCCCTCTAGTAGCCCACCAAAAGCTTATGTTTTCCCGGGTGCTGGAAGTCCTTATAAGGCTAAAGAACAAGATGGCAAAAGGACAAGAGAAAAATCTTGTGGCGCGGCCATGTTTGATCAGTAGCCACAGTTAGTAGCCACACGCGATATACTCAGTAAGGCTAATATGAACATTCCCAAGAAGTGGGAGAAAATCACTGCTGCCACCAGCTTATCCTTTTAGCACACCTAGAGTAAGCAAGAATCCTCTGAGTGTTAGTCTAGGGCAAAACAAACATGCACCCCATTGTACTGCACTGAAAGCTGCTGTGTACAATGATAAAAAGTTACCACAAGTGATACAAAAGTAACCAAAATTAGTAACACAGTAACACGACTAAGGGAAACAATGTTTCCCAGTTCTGACAGCCTGAAGGACATATCAGTTTCCCCATGACATATGAGCAAAAGCCAGTATAGTTAACTTAAGGCTTCAGCTTCATGCAAAAAGTACAGGTCAAATTCAAAAATAAAAGCTTAAAGTTTCGGGGTTCCATATAGAAGGAAGGAAAGGTGCTATAAAGAGAAATCTTTCCGAACAGTGGTGGAGAGTGAGGACAGGATGTCCTTAGTTTTAGATGTGAAATGGAAGGCCAAAGTGGTGCAGAGAGCCTGGGAAGGAAGGTGAGAGGTGGAGCCTGCAGTTGGATTGGCGAGTTCCTTGCAGATTTTGAATAGTTCAGCTGTGTTGTTAGTGGCTCCAGCGATGCTGGCTTGGATGTTTGTCCTCTTCTTGGAGTGGTTGGAAAAACGATATTGTCTCTGCAGGCCAGTTTTCAGAGGATGAACCTGAGGTCTGCCACTTCCGTTCAGCAACTCTGCACATACGTTTCAGAGAAGCTAGATCGGAGCCATGGCATCCGTTGCACTTGGAGTCAGGTATCAGGTAGATCCTCATGACAGGGGCAAGGATGTCAAGGGTGTTATAGATGGAGAGATGAAGGTTATTGAAGACAGAGTCAAAGGGAGAGTCAGAAGCCGGGCTCGGATGAAAGTGGAGGCAAACCTCCTACCCCATACTCCTTCATGACCAACTTCACTCCAGTCTCTCACTCTGATGTTTCCCGTCTCCTGTCCAAAACTCACCCTACTGCTGCCCCCTCTCACCCTCTCCCCACCCCTCTGATTCCCAAAATCCCTCATACCTTACCTTACCTCCTTCTTCAACATCTGTCTCACTACCTTTAATTTTCCTTCATCCTTCTAACACGCCACCGTCATCCCTATCTTAAAAAAACCCTCTGCTAACCCCCTCTTAGCTTCTGACTTTCGCCCCATCTCCCTTTTACCCTTCCTCTCGTAGCTCTTAGAACGCCTCATCTACTCCCATCACTCTGCATTTGTTTCCAACCTCTCTCCCCCCTCCCACTCAGTCTGGGTTTCGCCCCAAACACTCTACTGAAACAGCTCTCACCTCTGTTCTTAACTCATTACTCTACACTCGCTACTCCAAACACTATTCCTTTCTCATTCTCCTTTACCTTTCAGCTGCCTTTGATACTGTTGATCACCCCTTACTCCTAACCATTCTTTCCCCATTTGGTATCAAAGGCTCTGTCCTCAACTGGTTCTCATCCTACCTATCCAATCGCTCCTTCGCCGTCTCTTGGGGCAGCCACACCTTCCCAACCCACTCCCTCGACTTTGGCATTCCTCAAGGTTCTGTGCTTGGGCCTTTTCTCTTGTCGCTATATACCTCCTTCATAGCCCCAATCATCTCCTCCTTTGGTAACTCTCACCACTTCTACGCTGATGATAACAAATGTTTACTTTCTTTCTCTTCCTTCACTCCGGACATCCACCTCAAACTCTCTTCCTGTCTCACCGCTATCAAATCCCGGATGTCATCCCACTTTCTCACCCTAAATATTGACAAAACCGAAGTTCTACTCCTCCCTGCGTCCACACTTCTTCCCACTTGCCCCCTCCTTCCATCCTCTTTCCCCCTGCACAACTCCCCATCTCTGACTCAACCCGCAATCTCGGCCTCCACTTTCACTCAAACCTCTCCTTTACTCACCATATCTCTCTCACTTCCCATGCCTGTTGCTTCCATCTCTACAATGTCTGCAAAATCTGCTCTTCCCTCACCTTACACGCCACTAAACTCCTAATATCTTCCCTCATCTTTTCTCGACTCTTCTACTGTTTATCTCTCCTATTTGGCCTTCCCGGCTCACATCTTGCCCCCCTAAATCCCTCTACCACTCAGCTATCTCTGTCTCTGTTCCTTCTCTCCACATGACTCCATCTCTTCTTCACTCTCCTCATTTGGCTGGCTTTCCTTCCACTCCCAACTCAAATTCAACTTCCTCTGCCTCATCTTCAAATCCCTTCATGATCTTGCCACTCCCTACCTCTCCTCCCTCCTCTCATTCTACTCTCCCTCCCGTCCCCTCTGTTCTGCTGATCACTTCCTACTCACTTTTCCACCCCCACCTTGTGCCCCTTCCCGCTTCTGCTCCTTCCAGCTCCTTGCCCCACTCCACTGGAATTCTCTCCTTCTCCCTATCCCCTCCATCTCCTCTTACTCACCCTTCCTCTCCTCCTTAAAATCCCACCTTCAATCTCCCTCTTAACAGCTCTCTACGACTTCCTCACCTGCTTTACCCAACTCTGGTCCATTAACATGATCTCGGCAAATTTTTCCACTTACTGTTCCTGGTTTTTTGAGTCATGATTTGTATTACATTGCTTCTTATGTATTACTGTTGTTCCATGTAAAGCGCATTGGTGCAAAGCGTTATATAAAATGTAATAAATGCAAATACAAAAAAAGCATATACTGAAACTTGCTTCATCATTCGAATGACAGAGAAGGTGGCTGCCAGTACAGGAGGTGGCTCAGACAGATGGCAGAGGGGCCCCAGGTTGGAGCAGAGGAGAGAGTGGTCAGACAAGCATAGTGGGTGGAGACTGGGTTAGAGATAGGGATGTCGCCAGAGATTAAGGCATCCAGAGTGTGTCTGGCTGATTGGGTCAGACCGGAAGGAAGAATAGTAAGAGAGAAGGAGTCACAGAGGTCACAGAACCGTGAGGTGGCTGATTCAGGAGAGTAATGCTGGATATTGAAGTCACTGAGGAGGAGAAGTTGGGAAGTATAGAGGTAAAGAGGGAGGAGGTGAGGTCGGCCCATTTAGAGAGGAAAAGAGGGATAGAGCCAGGGGGCCTGTAGAGGGTACCGAAGGTGAGTGATAAAGTAGGTGAGACACCAATCCTACAGATGAGGCATTAAAAAGAGGTGTAGGATTGAGTAGGTATGATAGAAGCAGGGGCCCACTCAGGGAAAATCCGGGCCACCCCACCTCGGGCCAGTTGGGCTTGGGTTTGGAGATGGGTTAGAGATGAGTTTGTAACCCTCAGGAAGGAGAGTGTCAAGAAGAGTGATAGAGCTGGCATTTAACCGCTTCTCGGTAAGGGCGAGGACATTGAGATCAAAGTCTTCAATAAGGAGACATATGTCAGAGGAGTGTTTGACAGCAGAACACGCGTTCAAAGTATATAAGTGAAGATGATTACCACCTTTGAAAGTTTTCCAAGGATGTGTACATGGGCGTGGTACTCCCATCGCTGATGGTGGGGAGGTTAGAGAGGGGGAAAGAGAAGTAGCAGGAGAAGGGAAGAAGACAATGAGAGAGGGCAGGCACCAGTCAAGAAGGAGAAGAGTAGGTTGAGAAGCTTGAGCCATAACCGTGCCATTGGGATAGACATTAATGATGCACCTAGAGGATGAGAATTATGCCAAGAGTATTTCCCATCTAGGGCCACCATTAATGGGTGAGGAGGAGAAAAGGGAGAGAGTGGATACCAGGCGTGGAGCCCATAGGTGACAGAAACGCGGATGTCAGTAATAGTCTGCCTGGAAGTCGCATTGATGTAGGTAGGCCTGGTTTAGAGGTCAGGAGAGGTTTTTAAAGCTGTTTTCTTCCAGACTTCATGAGAGAGATATGATAGGTGATAGAGAGTAGCAGGTGGAATAGATAGGGGAGATAGAGAGCACCATGTGTGTGGTGGGTGAAGAGGGAGAGAGACAGACAGGGGAGCTGTCACACAAGACAGATGTGATTCGGGCAGTAGGGCCAGTCCAGTAGAAGATAATAGGGATTAGAGAGATAAAGTGCTTGTGTAGTTCACACAATGGTCGAGATGAAATGTGCCCTAAAGGATTATGCAGAGAGATGAAGATACTCACAAAAGCGATGTGCCTTAAGGCTATATAATGGGAGGAGGGTGACAGCATAAACGCAGTGGCAGAAGGGGGATAGACCTTATCCATACCAAGGTTTAGAGTGGGTGTGCAGGCCAGGAAAAATACTGCCAAAAAAGCACACAATGACACTTACCTTGTGGAGCAGGGGAATTAGATTTCCATCAGCTTCCGTGTTTTTTGGCCCACAGACCCCTAAGCAGGTTTTGCAGAAGGAAGGATGGTAAGGGGATGCAGCCCCAGGTCCGCCGTAAGATTAATGAAGAAGCAGGCCAGACAGGAGCGTTGTGTTTGCCTTGTCGGGGGCCAGCTTTGCCTCGCCGGCTCCCGCAATAGCTCCTTACAGTGAAGCTAAGCCAATTGTGGCTGTAGGCAGTCTCTTGGAAACAGATGGAGGCAGATTCAGTGCCAAGATTGTGTGGCGGCGGTCATTTTAGAAGTGAACATGGTTGCACACATATAATGAGGCCCAGGTGGGATTGCTGTCAGCTTCATTGTTTTTCAGCCTGCAGAACCCTCAGCAGGTTTTTCAGCAGGAAGGCTGGTAAGGGAATGCAGCCCCCAGGTCTGCTGTAAGATGGATGAAGATGCAGGCCAGACAGGGGCCTTGTGTTGGCATTGTCGGAAAACCATCTCTCTCATGATAGGCTCTTTACTGTGAGGATAAGCCAATCGTGGGTGTAGGCTGGCTCCAGGAAACAAATGGAGGCAGAGTCACTGCCAAGATCATGTGGTGACGGCCATCTTAGAAGTGCACGTGGTTGCACGCATATAATGCGACCCAGGTGGTCATACCACCAGCTTCAGTTTTTTTTTCCACTCGCAAATGGTAAGTGGATGCAGCCGCCAGGTCTGCTGTAAGTTGAATACAGTGCATCAGGTATGCATCAAAGGTAGATATGTCATTGACTTTCCTGACATCTCCAGCTCCCATTGGGTTTTGCCACCAACACGATGGGGGAAGACCAGAGACTAGTAGATGGTTCAATAATGTAAGCCTCAAGCAACTGCTTGACTTCCCAGATTATGGTTGCTTTGCTGGCCTGTATATGAACATGGTTGTAAGTGTAGTTTAACACTGTATAGACTACCTAGACAGGTAGTCTATACAGTGTTAAATGTACCACTTTGCCTTCAGAGTGCGGATATGGTGGTAGAAACTATTCACTCTCCCTGGTTCCTCTCTGAATAGATCAGTAAATTGGAGTATTAGGTCATAGAGATCTTCTTTCTGGTTATTACTAAGTTCTGGTGGAATAAGGATTGTGCTAGCAGAGTCCTCAGGCAATAAGCAAGACAGAATGGTGGAAGTAGACTCTGTAGGGTTTTCCTTCTATTCATTTAAAATATTAATATGATATACATGGGTCTTTAATCAGCGGTCAAGTTGAAAAATGGTGTAGTTACAGGGACCTGTCTGTTCTAGGACCTAATACGTTCCGTGCCACTTGAACATCAATGTATTCTTGGAGGTTGGCAACAATATTAGTACCTTTTGGCCTACTGAAAAAGATCTTAAGGTAACCTTTCTATCATATGAGGATGTCTGCTGTTCTTGTGCCTTGGCCATATGGGTTTCAACTAAAGACCTGACTACTGTCATCAGTTCTTTAAGCTGGTTTTCAGTTTATGAGAGTGGAATTGGGGCTTACTCCATTTCTTTCCAGGTCTCAATCAACATATCCAGGATGTCTCGAGGTTCTGTCCATAGATTGCAATCTCAATGTCACCTGGCCTAGTAAGATCGTTCTCTCTGTCTTCCCTCTGTTCCCCTCCCTTGCCTCGTTGCGCTTTGAAACAATTGTGTATAGGTGCATTACAAATGCCACATCATATCATATCATATCATATCATATCATAGAGTAATTCGAATCGGAAGAATCCTGTAGAAACCAATGGGGTCTTCCTAACAGCAAATAAAGCCCAAGGTATCATTTGATGTCAATGTATGCCATCTTGCTCCACTAATTTACGCAACATGGTCTTGGTGGGAGATATAATGAGATTCTTAAGGTGGTAATATGTAACAGTTGTTTCACTTCCCCCATGAGTTTGCTCATGAATGTAGCTCATGAATGTAGAGCCCTGATCTGTCAAGATTTATTTGGGAAAACCTACTTGCGAAAAGAAGGGGAGTAATTGTTTCAGGATCTGCTGGGTGGTGTTAGATCTAAGGGGAAAGGCTTCTGGATATTGTGTGGCATAATCTACTATTACCAGTATATACCTGTTCCCTAATGTTGATGTTTCCAGGGCGCGTACAATGTGCATGCCAATTCTCAAAAATGGGACTTCAATGATTGGAAGTGGCTGTAAGGGGACTGGTGGTGGTATATGGGTTTTTGGCTGCCCCAGATGACCTCCCGTCACATGGGAATGAACATTTTCCAGGACGGCTTGCTTATGACTTTTAGAGATGACTAACTGGGTTTTTACTATGCCCTCTGAAGTATTGTCTCCCTAGAACACTAACCCATGCCTTAAAAAAAAGATCCGCCTCTCTTACGTCCCTCTTGTTCAGGTATAATTTGCAAAAAGTCTTCATCCAGCAGTGGGTCATTCATTTGGGCCAAGGCTAGATCAGGAAGAGTTTGTTTCTTCTTCCCTGACCCTTCTTGGTTTGGTTCTCTTAGGGTTGTCATCAGCCTCCCCAAAACCTTGGGTACCAAGATCTGTTACTTCCTTCCTGGCCTCTTCCTATACCCTAGGGAACACTGCTCTCTTGAGCACCCGTTGTACATTTTTATCCCCTTGACGGATCTGGAAGGGGTCCTTTCCATGGTTTTGTAATAACACTTTGATGTCAACCCTGAAATCTGATCTATAACTCCTGCTAATGCATCATTTCCAAACCTCCATGCTAAGCCTGACTTGGGAGACAATTTAATGTAGGTAGTTGGGGGTGGAATCAGAATCAGATCAGGGGGGTCTAGTCTCCTTTCACCTGGGAGAATGATTTTTTCCCTACTGCTGCAGATATCAAATGCAATAGAGCCTTATGTGGCCACTGAGTGGTCTGATGCTTTGGTACGTAACTTCTATAACTTTAGGGTTCCCCAACTTGTATCGGTTGAGCCACACCCCAATCTTGACAGCATTTGTGAAGGCATCACAAACTTTTATTAACTAAAAATGTTGGATGGAATAAGACCTGACCTTCCATATGCTAAGGTGGGATTTCCCTACCTAAAGAAAACTAAGGATAGGGGGCCTCATTACGAGTCAGCCGGTCCGGAAAGAACGGTGGTGGTAAATCCGCCACCACCGTTCTTTCCGGACCGGCTGATTAAGAGTCCTGCAGGCGGGAGGTGTCACTCCCACCAGGTCTGACTTGGCGGGTTTAACACCACCCGCCTGCAGGCGGACATGGAAACACCGGCACCATTACAACATGGTGCCGGTGTTTCCACTTCCTCACTCCCATGGAGTCCTGTGGGACTCCATGGGAATGGGGATTTACAGAATTCCGCCTCCGGAATTCCCAGGTCACCGGAGTCGTAATTCCCCGGTAATTCCAGGAATCACGGAGGCGGAATGGTAATTTGAGTCCGGTGGTAACCTGCCGGTTTTTCCGGCTCAGTTACCACTGGACTCATAATGAGGCCCAGTGTGTGTCAAGAAGTCCAAAGCAAATATCTGTCTGTGTCCAACACCTAAACTTGCCCTCACATCTAACTGTATACAAAGTGTAGGGATGTGAGCATCAAAATAAATAGTGTTCAAATAAAAGTTTAAACCTTCTTCGAGCTCCTGGCTTGTAACCAGCTTTCCTTTCCACAAGTTCAAGATAGTTCATAAGGCACAGAGGTTTCCTTCTGCAAGATTTCAGTTCTTTCAGCTTTTCCGAAACAACAGAATTCCTTGGTCCACTTTCCAGCTCTTCTGATATTGTTATCTTTCAACAATTAATAAATATAGTTCAGTTTCTTTGCTTCAAATCATATACAACTTCTCCTGACACCATGAGCTCTCTCTTTCTCGTGCAGTGCCTTGCAAGGTCTCCCAGCAACTCTATGTAGTTCCCCTCACCCATCAATGATTCTTCTGCAGCTCGGGATTCCTGTGACCACTTCACTGGCTCACGCCGGTTTCTCTCTCGTGGTCCGCCATCGGCCTCCATCATCCTTCAGCTTTGCTTCCCGCTGCACATAATCTACATCTTCCAAAGGGTCTTGAGCACTCCTCTTGTCACGCCGCTTCTCTGCATAGGTCTCCTTTCACCCATCAGTCTGTAGCCCGCTTCCAAAGCTGAATCCATTTCTAGAGTTCTTCCTGCTTTTCAAATTCCTGCCACCATGATTTCTCAAAAAAAGGACTAGACTGCTCACTGTTGAAATAGCAGACCTGCATTATTCTTGCTGGACTCCTCCTCGTCCCAGTACACAATGAATCTCTGTATGTGTGTGTTTTAATAAAGTGAGGATGTGTTTATCTAGTTGGTTTCTTCCTCATTCCAATACCAAACTGGTATTTCTTGGTGAAGGTCTTAAGGGAAAAATAGGGAACGGTTTGGCAATTCCCTGTAAAGGCTTGAGGGAGTACTCATTAGGAAAGGGAAATTGGGGATGCCATGTCTCACCTAAGGACGTCGCCTCCCCACTCCCCAAGTCTCCACCACTGAAGTGATACTCCTTACATCTCCAACCCAGGGTTAGGATCCAAGAGCGATGGCCTTTCACTGGCCACCCAAGAGGGGGATACATGGGGAAAAGAAGTGAGGATGACGTCAAATTCCTTACCGGTGATACTAGAAATAGATACAAAGTCAATGCTTATCCCACACTTTCCCAATGTCTTCAAAATCACTATTTGTCACAGTCTCACAATAAATATTCACAAAAAGATCTGGGAGCCCCTCTGCCGATAATGAACATGGCCAAATAAACTGTTCTATGGGAAGATGCCCACTTGGGAGGGTCTACATCTATGTTTTAGCTCACTGAACCTTTCACAGAGGATAACTATCCATTTGCATATCAGTCTTTGTCCTACCCACAAGGGCAGTCCAGCACCGAAATGCTAGGCAATTCACCTCTGAACAGGGGTACCAACAGCAACCCCAGACACGTGGTTCAGCCTAGTCCGTCCTCATCATTGAGGTGAAGTTGTGCCTCTCTAAGCACAGTGAGCAAGGTGTCCATGTCTGGATTACCCTGGGTAACTTAGGGTGAAACCCAAATGTCTGAAAAATGCACAAAAAAGGTCTGGGAGCCCCTCTACCTAGAACAAACACAGACAAATAGCCTGTTCCATGGGAAGGTGCCCACTCAGGAGGGCCTACAACCATGTTTTAGCTCACTGTACCTTTCACAGAGGTGAAATTCCATTTCCATATCAGTCTTTGTCCCACCCACAAGGGCAGTCCAACACCATAATGCTGTGAAGGGTGCAGTGAGCTAAAACATGATTCTAGACCGCCCTGAGTGGAAGTGGATGGATTTATGTAGAACAGGGTAGAACAGGGTATTTGACCCATGTTTGTTATCAGCAGAGGGGCTCCCACACTCCTTTGTCACAATAAATGATTTCCTCATAATTATCTGAAGAAGGAGATTCTTGACAAATCAGTAAATTGGCAGATACTTGTTCAAAACTTCACTCCATTTATTCACCTTTCTCCCAAATAGTAAATACTTCAAATGCCCTCCAATAACATTGTATGAACTCTTCAACCCCCTACAACTGCTAATTCCCAGTAGAATGTAAAATAAATAATACCATAACAGCTTTCAACATGTTGCTTTGAACAACCAACCAAATAATCACTTCAAAATACTATTGTGAATAGAGAAAAATTGTACACTTATAATTTACCTGTTTAACCCAGGCTACAATACACAGCATCAAATAGGTTTGTCAATAACCACAGCTCCAAATGGGCCCATTGTAGCTGGGGGTATCTGTGACTTTTGGAATACTCGAAAACACGTATGTGCTGATATTTCAAACTTCAAATGACATCAGGCTAAAGGTGGGGAGAGGGAAAAGTTATGATATGTGAAATTTTGACCTCCAACATACACAGAATAATTATTTTATTCTGTGTATATTTAATTCTAGTTGCAGTCATAGACACATATACCCATGGCTGCCATGATAGTTACAGCCGCGGCTAGCCCGGGTATAATAGAAGATCCTGAGCAAATTGTATGTACCTCAGGAAAAATATAATGTGCATAAAAAGGGAGGTCAAGGGAGCATCAAGGGGCGGGAGCTCTTTATAGAGTGTAGGGTGGGGTAGGTAGGGCCTATAGGGTCCTCTATGTATGTACGAAAGAAAAAGGACCCGTTTTAAAACGTGTTTAATTCACCCGCTGCTACACGGTAGGGCGCCAATCATATCCACTGATATAATTAAAAAAGGCAACTTTTTTGACACACTCTGTATACAATGGATCATATAAAGGTTATCGATCCATTTATACAGTCTGTGTTTTCTTCCAATTTCTATAACTGAAAGATTGGCACTGGATTTAATTGGTTCATAGAATTGTCATTTACACAATGACAATGTCATATTTAGTTCAATCGCTAAAGAGCACCTGAGGTACTTGACATTCTATTGGCTGCTTGTCAGTGTACAAATAATATAGAACCAATCAAAAATGAAATATAGATAACCCCACCTTCTTTGTGATGGAAAAATATTTTAAGTTTTCATTATAAGACATAGACAGTTTAGAGTATTTTCTGGAGAATTACAACATGCAAAATTATCAAGAATGGCTAGAGGAGAATTTCCCCACAGAGAAAAAAATACAAAAGGAATATTCTGTGGTGCAGCCACCAGAAGATGAATCAAGCTGTTCTGATTGAAGTGAGTTTATCATTAATATTCATGTAAAATGTATTATACATGTGAGGAATAGAGAGCATTTTCCTTTCAGGTATGCTTTAACATTCCAAAATAAGACTGTTTTGAAGGTGAAGTGTGTGAGAGACATTTATATGTAATTATGTTTTCCAGTACGCCTATTCTTAGTCCATAGACAATTCTTATCATAGGTACCATGGACAGTTAGAAGTAAGCCCCTATGAAAATTGTACTGTTTTTTGTCTGGGCAACAAGCCCATTTTTGTCTAAGAGGTAAGGCATGTGTTCCATTTGGATGAGTAATATGGTCTCATCTATTGTATGGCCATCGGTACTAGTGAACATTGCATTTTTAACATTCCGTTGCTTTTTAAAGTTCTTGATATTGAAATAGAATCATGTGATTAAGGTACTTATGTTTAATTCTGTACTTTACAGTAGCTTAGGTTCAGTGGGCAAAGTTATGTATTTAGTATATGTTCCATGATGAGGTAGGAACATAACACATGATAACATCCGCGAATACTTCTACGCAAGTTCATTAATGGTCCTGATTATATAATCGGGCAAACATTCAATTTCTTTTATTTTTTTACTTGGGTTTCTAAATAAGCAACAGGTGTTCCATAACCCAAGTAAAAAAGTTCAGTAATATAAATAATTGCGGTTTTAACTAACATAGTACATAAAGTGATATATGCCAGTGAAGTATCTATATTCATTTATTGTGATATGTGAGCTAGTAGGAAAAGTTCTATAAAATCACTTATGCATGTATTTGTTTTGTACTATTTTCTAAATATTTTTTAACAGATGAAGAAGTAAAAGTGGTAAAGAAAAGGATTGCTCGGCAGGCGGAGGAACACTTGCCCTCTAAAGAAAAAAAACAATCCTTAATAGGCCTTAAGGTTCATTTACCTGCCATTCAAGAGGACATAGGCAATACAAAAAAGGCCATTGTGGACCTCAACATGAAGTTAGACAGAGTGATTGCAGACAATCTACATGAACAAATAAATGTCACTTTGGAGGACAATAAAAGAAAAAAAAAATACCAGCAACCACTTTCTCTCCTAAATAAATATGTATTTTCCCTTTTTATGAAAACCACTTTCTATGCATTTAAACCCTATTGTTCTCCCCTTCAGAGTTCTCCCCTCTTCGTTTGTTCTGCCCCAAAACAGCCATTTTCTGGTCCAACCTTTCAATTTCAAACAGAAAATTTAAAAAACAAGACTGTATAAATGGATCAATTTCATACATATTTGTGCATAAAAGGCAATTTGTTATAACTCCTTTTATATATGTATAGTGGCTTGTTTATTTTGAATGCAAATTCAGAAGCCTACGTACCTGTCTCCCTGCGTGAACTAAGTGTGTGATATACCCCGGAATGTGAACATATATTTACTTATGAAATGACACAGAAATGGCCAGTGCCCAGCCATCTATGGTGGCATCTCACACCGCAATCCAATCGTGGATTTTGCATTACATAACTTTGTGCTGCTTTATATCGGGTGTTGGCAGCAGTGGTTGAGGCTGGGTGCTAGTTGAAGGAACAGAGGCAGCGGCAGCAGAGGTGGATGGCAGTGGAGCAGTGGCAGAAGAGGCTAAGCTGTATTCAGCTTAGCAACAGCTTTCTGATATCTTTGTAGCCAACTGTGACTTCCTGAGCCTAAGTCTGGTTTCTACTGTATGTGGTTTCCCATAGTATCCATAGGTTAGTGGGTTCCGGCTCTGCTGGGTTCCCCGATTGTTCCTGTATTCTGTAGGTTTATTTGAATGTGGGCATCTGCAAGCATTTACACAAGATCTTCATGCTTCTTGCAGTTTCTATTTTGCTGTGACCAGCTAATGACAAAATAATAAACATGTAGGCAGTATGTAAACGTTACTGTCCTCTAATGTATACAACTGTATGCCTGTGTTTTTCGTGTGTTCAGGTGCGTGATTGTGTCCCAATGTGCAGATGGCACGTGTGCTTCATGTCTAACACTGCTATGTCATGTTGTCTCCAACAACCAGATGCATGGCTTCTTGGCACTTTAGTCAAGACTGTCAATGGAGTTGTCTTTGGTTTCATCCTGTGGGTCTTCATCCACCTTGCATAATGTTCACACTGCTCTTGGTTGTACGTTTGACTGAGAGGGTATCTCCCATTGTATTTGTCCATCGTATGTGCTGTGGGGATTGGTGCAAGCTTGAGCGATCGGTGGCCATGTTGTCTTTGTTTTTTCTTCTGGTTTGAGTATTTTGGGAGTGGGGGAACAGGGCCGGATTTTGACTATCTCTCTTCAGTCCCCCCTCTGGCCGACTTGTCGACCACATCACGATAAAACCCTGGATCATCTATCAGTCGCCATATCTTTGTGATCCCTGCGAGAAGTCCATAGTAGTTCACATGATCGTCGAACGACCAGTACATGTAGGCGTATCCTCCTTCAGGTTTTCACCATACCCACTTCCCTTCATACTTCCTTGGATTACGTGCATTGTCCACCTCTATTCCAGCCAGGAACAGGTCACATGTTGTTATTCTTTCTATTTATTTCATGTTATTCATTTGAATTTGTAAAATGCACTGCAGCCCAGGGGCATCGAGGCACTGTTGCAAGAATATGTCTTAGTTATAGCATTTAGGCTTGGTTCCTGGTTATAGTGAGTGGAGGCTGTGCATAATACAATACAGTACGGTCAATCACATACAGGGAGTTTGATCCAGAAAATGATCAGCTAATGAAGTTTATACAAACAATAAAATGTTAACAGCTTTCCTAAATGCAGTGTAAGAGTCAATGTTTCTTATGTGTGGCAGGAGTGAGTTCCAGTTGGATGCTGCAATGACCGGAAAGCTGGCTCCTCCAGCCCTCACCCATAAGGGTCTTGGGGATGGTGATCCTATTTAGGTAGGCTGTTCTGGTAGGTCTATCTGAGGAGGGTATGGCAATCTTTTGTGAGAGTTAAGGGGGAGCAGTGTCGTGAAGACATTTGTGGGTGAGAGCAAGGGTTTTGAACATGATGTGTTCCCTGACGGGAAGCCAGTGGACAAGCTTTCTTGTTGCTGAAATGTTTTCACGTTTGGAGATGCCGGTAGCTACCCTCAGTGCATTGTTTTGGACTGTCTGAAGTTTTCTAATATTTTTGGAGGAAGTGCGAGCTAGAAGAGCATTGCAATAGTCCAGCCTCAAACAGATAATTGCTCTGGCTATAGTAAGGCAGTTTTGTTAAGTTAGGAACGGTCTGGATGCCGTGATCAGTTTGGAGTGGTAGGCCAAGGCCGATGCGATGGCATTAACTTGTCTGTTCATTGAGAGGTTCGAGTCAAGATAGACACCCCATGTTTACACTACCCGTGAGACTATGATAGGAGTATTATCTACTGTGAAGGAGTTGTACTTCAAGTCAGGTTTCTTGAGGGTTCCTGTTGAGCCTATGAGCAAAATCTCAGTTTTTTCACCGTTGAGGCAAAGCCAATTTTCAGCCATCCAGGTTTGAATCTCTGAGTAAATGGAATTGAGTGTTTAGCCGCCTGCTTCATAGTCACCCGTAAGAGGGATGAGGATCTGCGTGTCATCAGCATAGTTGGTATATGTGATGCCACGCGCATCCATGAAGTTAAAGAGAGGCCTCATGAGTAGGTTGTACAGGGTAGGTGAGATGCAGGATCTTTGAGACCTTAATGTAATTAGGGCTAGCACATGCTTGATCAGAAAAAAACTTTTCATCACTCTCTTGGAGAAATGATGTGACCCAGGCTGTAGCTTCAGGTGAGAAATTAGCAGCAGAGGAGACGTGGTGGCAGAGAGTATCATGGTTCACCAGGTCAAATGCTATGCATTGGTCTAGGAGCAAGAGGAGAGCTGGTTTCCCTGTGTCCCTGAGGTCATCAATCTGTTTTTTGTAAGTTTTTGGTCCCATGAAGCCGGACTGTCTAAGATGTGAAAGAGGCATTAATGTATGCTGTAATGAATGGGGTGGTGGTTGTAGCACACTCTTTAATCAGCTAGGCTGGACAAGTATCACCTTTACATTTAGAAGGTTTGATGGGTTTGAGGAGTGCTTCCACTTCTAGCTCGCTCATTTCCTTAAAGGAGAAGAGAGGAATGTCAGGTGGGGGTTTACTGAGGACGGTTCAGATGTGTTTTCCCAGGGCTTGTTGGTGATCTATGATTTTATTTCTCTCAGTCTGTCTCTTTCTTTCGCAATATAATCCATTGTTCTTTCAATGTTCATATCCATGAGAATTTGCATACCTATTGCTTCTTCTGATATTTTCTTGCATCTTCCGATACATATCTTCATACCACACAGGGATGCTGCTCCTAGTGCCAGAGCTCCAACTTTCACCTTCAGTCCATCTGCCAGCCAAAGTGGCATCCATTACCAGAGATATGCTAGCCAGCTTTTTTCTTTCTGTGTTCCCTGTGCTTTGTCCTCCATCTTTGCATGCATCTGGGCCAATTGTGCAACTGCGTCTGACAGTGTTTCGTTATCTTCATCGTTGGCAGGTATGAACGTGCAACATGAACTCCTTAACTTGGTGCCAACTACTCCTTCCATAGCTGTGAGGATATCCAGGAAGTATCTATTCTAGAGCACCAACAATCTTAGTGCTCTGATTTCTTCTTTTATGGCACTGAACCCATTCATCAACTCCCAGCAAGTGATCTGGAACCACCTGGCATTGGTGTAGGTCTGTATTCTGGGGATCAGTGATGCAAAGGACATTTGTGTTCTACTGAACAGTCTGTGTGATGCTGGTACTTCATTCAATGCGGCTTCTGATTTGCTGGAGAAGTAGTGCCCCCCTCCTTTTACTCTGCTCAGACTTTTCTGCATCTCTGCATCAACAGATTGGGCAGATGGTGCTGCATCTAGCGACCGCTTCCTCCTTCTGTTGTTTCCCATTTTTGGGAAGTCATTAAGCTTCATGTCCTTCCTGGGTACCACTAGTGTAGACATGTTGATGTGTATTAGGGAGCATACTCCTCCCCAGTCAGGTGGCAATTTCTCATTTGCTTTAGATCCGCAAGCCCAATATTGATCCATCAGCACTGCTATTCCTGCTCCCATTTCTGGGATCATTTCAGTACTTTTACATCCTTTGTTTTTCGCCGACCTCTTCATCCCTGTTGTGTTGATAACACAGGGCTGGTGTCTTCAGGGGGATTATTGGCATCAGGCCAGCTTCGTTCTACATCCAGTTCATCAACTTTAAACACCTTTCCCATTCCGTCAGGCACTTGACATTTTCTTCGTGTAGCATGTTCACTGCTGACTTTGCTTAAGGTCAGTGCCTTGCTGCCCATCACTCCATCTTCACAATCATCGCTAGTACATACTTCAATATTTGCGGTCTCTGCCAGCACCTTAGACGTCCACCTCAATGTTGCTGCTCTCCCTTGGAACCTTCCTTGCGTCTTGACCATTGTGAGGTACATCAGATACTGTGCTCTTGCTATGGGTATTTCTGTTGCAATGAAGGTTCTGCAGGCACTCATGGCATAGGGGATTAAAGAGCAGACATAACAGCTCTCCCCGGTGGTATACCTACACACTTGAACATGTGCTTGTACCACATGCTGTTTGCTATTTGTGTTGTGTCTGTGAGATATGTGTCAACTCCCTTCATGTCTGCATCAACACAGCGCTTACCTCTCCTTACTTTATCAGCAGTGTCTTCTCCTCCACTTGACATGGTAATTCCTGCAGCTTAGGTAGGGGCAACGTTAGTATGGGTCATAGCGGCAGCATGCACTGTAAAATACAATTTCCATAGGACAGTACCCAGTATTCCAGTGGGAACCAGGAAACACACAAGAGTCAATATGAAGTTTATTTTGTCCATTGCTACCACTTATGTTGCTTTAGTCCGAGCAACTGATGGGATGATAAAGTTGCCCACCTGAAAATCGCAAGAAAAGCGTTATTTTTTTAATAATTGTCAGTACCTTCAATATGCACAAACTAAATAAGCACTGAGGGCAAAGGCAAATTCTTCCTCCCAGACTTTTCTTATGGCTGGATCTCTTAATCTGGGTAGGACAGGGCATGCACTGTGTTCAGGTTCGGGATAGGCTTGGGTCAAGTACTCTATGAATACCCAGAAATATACTTCACGAGTTTTGGCTCTAAAGTGTCTGAGTCTCCACATAGAGTGTACAAATTGGTTAGACTATTCTTCAGGGTGGTCAATGGGAGGCAATATCAAGGCGATCTCCTACACAATTCTAACAACATACGTAACAACTTGCATGAGCCAGAAAAAAGAGAGAGAGAGACACACAAAACAGTGTTACAGCTGTCATGTGCACAAAATATCAATTACTGCTAAACACCCTGCATGTTCGGAAAAGGGTAAGGTCAAATAAACGGGTTTCAGCTATCAAGTGTGCGGGACTGATTCAAGTGGCAACTTTGTAACTTGCAGGTGCGGGTGAATGACGATGGGAACTGTTTTTCACTGGTCAAGTTGCACCAGTGTTGTTATGGCTGCATCAGCCACTTTAGAGCATCTAATCATGGGGTGGCTCGTAGTCTCTAATTCATGGGCATTTGCATTATATTGTGATCGTCGGTAGTTGCAGCATTGGCCCTGTCAATCTCTGCAGTTGTGCTTCTGGGCGAGGACGATACTTTGTAGGGCTTGACGTCTTGGAGGTGGCTCCAGGCAGTTTTGCCTTGAAAGCAAACAGCTCGATCAGTCACAGGCTCCACAATGTGAGGTCCTGTTAATCTGGGCACATTCCAACAGTGTACCAAGTTCTTAAGGAGGACTACATTTCCTATTTGCACTGCAGGTTCCTTTGTTGGCTCTCGTACTGTGTTGTTAGAGCTTTCTTGCTCGTCGTCTTCAGGCCTGCCCTCTGGCCGCTGTATCTGGCGAGAGATAAAAGAGTTGGTAGAAACCAGTGAAGTGAGATAGTCATACATTTCTTGGCCCAAAGTTTCTGCATTATTTTCACAATCTTTTAGCGCTCTAGTCCGAGGAGTCAATGGGAGATGCATGCGCCATCCCGTCACCACCTTGTGGGGCGGTAAATGGTGGTTGGACCCTGACTTGTTCCACAACTCGAAAAAGTGCCAATGGCAAACAGTGAAGCCAGTTTTTCTTGGTGCTTTACTGAGTTTTGGCAATGCTCTCCTTCAGGAGGCCATTGAGCCATTCACACATCGCGTTTGCTTGTGGGTGGTATGCACATTAACATTTCTGTTTTAGTCCTAACAGTGATGTGTTGGAACATTTCGTTGGTGAAGTGAGGGCCATTGTCAGACCGCAGGACCTCACAAATGCCCCATTTTGGGAATATCTCCCAGAACAGGAATTTGGCTGCCCGCAGTGCGTCAACATATGAACAGGGTCCAGCCTCTATCCACTTTGAGGATGGGAAGACAACCACTATCATGTAGCAGTATCCTTGATATACCTGAATCATGTCCACACAGTAAACATGGAGATGCAAAAATGGCCCTTCGGGTCTGGGTATGGCCCCTCTCACAACTCTCAAGGTGTCCCCCACAGTGAACTGCTGACAGATTAAACAGGTACTAACTGAATTTGCCACATGTTCTGGTAAGTAATTGTACCCTTCCTTCAACACCAGGTTCTGCACACCTCCCGGGATGTTGGGCCTCTCCTTCAGTTCCCATAATTCTCAAAAATATGATGCACATTTTGACTCATAACCAGCTGCTTAAGGGCAGAGAGCTCAGATGGTCCACCGTAGAGAAAGAATATTTCTCTGTTGTGTGGGCCCTTAGGAAGCTGAGGCCCTACCTCTATGGGACCCACTGCAGATGTGTCATGGACAGGACTGGTGGCAGCTATCGTTTTCTCATATTTTTTAACCCTTTCTTGCCATGTTAACCGCGCTTACCGCGTTTGGCATGAATAGGTGGCCTGAATCCAAAATGGCCATGCCACGAGGTTCTTTGTCCTGTCCTTTGGCCATCTTGCCCCTTCACCTTCCCCAGGTCAAGTCGACCCCGATCAGTCCTTATTTGGTCATGCACATTCCCGCGAAACCCAATGCTTTTGCAGGCTTCTGCATGCCTTGTGTGTGTGCCTCCAGGATGTGAGCTGGGATGTCTGTTCCCAATACACATCCTGGGTGCCAGAGAGTCTGGAGTGTCCTGAATGCCTGGGACCACAGTGGTCCGTGATTGGTCCATTTAGGGAGTGAGTGCTTGTGAGCAGATCTCCCGTTGGGTCCTCTCTGTTTTGGCACAAAGGGAACTTTGGATAAGAGGAGGCTGAAAGCACCACTACCATGTCGATCTCCTGAGTTCAAACAAACAAAGGATCAGGAGCCAAGTATCCTGTAACAAGAAGCCGAGTCAAGGAACCGCTGGTGATCCACTGGAAGGTTTGACACCCTGAGTCTGCTGTCATCCTGTGAGGCCCCACTGCATCTGATCGTCCTAGAAGGTCTGCGAAGATGCTTCGACCCATTGGAATAGTGGGATCAACTATTCTCTGCACCTTCATCAAACCTTGCAAGTAAGCCTCTTCGGAAGTGTCCCTGGGCCAACCAGCGGGCTGACCAGCTTACACAGGACGTTTACTCTGTTACCGCCGTGGTTTTGAGGAGGCCCTCAAAACTTGGTATACCTGTTGCTCTCTGTCCATGGCACCCTTACAACAAATTTTGTACCCTTGGCATTCCCAGGTCTGAAGTTAGACGAGTGCCCCCGGACCAGAGTAAACGCGGTTACCATGTTGCCCTGCTGTGGCAGCGACCTGTGCAATTTTGCTGCATTTGCGACCCCCTTGACCCTGAAGCCTGCTGCAGTGGAATTGCGCTAATTCCTCCAACCGGAGCAGAGAAATTGCCACTGTCCCATTTGGGAATCCTTGCTGTATCTCGGAAACTACACGGGGTCGAGACGGCCTGATTGTCGCATTTGAACCTGCCAGCAAAGTGGACTGTACTGGCAAAGTTTGGGTCTGCCTGCGTCGGGGACCGGTGAGTAGTCCTTACCCCAACTGGTGGCCCATTTTTACGCACAAAGTGGCCCCTGAAGGCCCCTTTCCATTCCACAGCTATTGCGAAATAGCGACTCCATCCAGCACTCTCAAACTGCCTCTGCCCTCAAGTGGTGGTCCTGCTTGAATAGTGGGAACTTGTTCTTCATCGCCTTATCCACCTTCCTGAGCTGCTGGAGACCCTTGAAGAGACCCGATTTTGTCCTTTGGCACAAGCGCGTGCATGTACTATTGAGCATAAGGCTCCTCTCTTCGTAGGGTTTGGACTGCCTCTTAGTTAGGTGTATTCTTGATGTTGAACTGGGTCTAAAGATTACTTGCACTACCTGTTTTCCTCCCCATCTAGGTGGTCTAAATATTTTGTGCTTTTGACCCCTTAGGCCCCATCGGTCTTGTATATATATTGTTTGGATTGTGATGTATTGGTTTAATCTAGTGTTACTGTGATTCTTTGCTATGGTCGATGTTACAAAGGCCTTGTAATAAATGTGTCTATATTTTTAATATAACACCTGTCTGGAGTAATTTGTAAGTGTCCTTGCTTTGTGTGCTCATTGAGGTCTTTCAGTCACCCTCAGCCCTCTTGAGACTTAGGGCCTGATCACGACTTGGCCATTACTGCTGGCGGTATTACCGCCGGCGGTAATAGCCCTACCGCCAAACTCCCCGGCGCTAATAGTGCTGGATCACGAGTTTGGCGGTAAAGCAATTCCCCATTGAGCCCATTAGGGAATGCCCCATTCCCTATTGGGCTCAATGGGGAATTTTTACGCTCTTACCGCTGGCGGATTTCCCGCTGGCGGTAATAGCGCAAATTTTCAGTGGATTTCCCCCCAGCTCAGAGCTGGGGCGAAATCCGCTGAAGCCCTGATTCGCTACCGCCGGATTTAAGGGTTACCGCCGAAGTCATGATCAGGCCTTTAGTCTTGACCGCCTGCCATAGCTACCCTGATTGGTCTGGCTTGTCCAGAGGTTACCCTGTTCCAAGAAACTAGGTTGGCCTTCTGAACCTCTGCCCCTCCAGGTCAGAGTTCATAAATCCTTCTTAACAATACGTTTAGTCAGTATAAACCGGAAATGTAGAGAAAGGTATTACAGGTTATGGTAGAGTACCTACAAGATGAATGTATGAAGAATGGGATATGTTGTCCTGCTGATTTAATGACAATTTATAAAAGCATTTTCGACTGAAACTGGAACGACTGTTTTTCACTTGATTTAGCTTTATTGCTTAATAGACAAACAAATGCAGAATCTCCTAGTTTGCAATTACCCATGAGAAAGGTGCCTCACACGTTTGTCCCAAAAGTAGAAGTTGCTGCTTCTGGAGGAACTCCAGTGCGAACAATAGAAGCTCATTATATCACACAGTTTGTACATTTCCCTTTTTCGAGGCAAGAAGTAATTACTATAAAGCAGACGATCCCTGATATTAGGAAAAAACCATCAGGATTTTATAAGTAAATTGAATCTGTTTTGAATTCATCTGTTTTTACATTGAGAGATATTGATTTATTGTTTCCTTTGATTCTTCCTGTAGACATATGGAAACAGGTTAGAAATATAAATGATGCGCCGATGTTAGGTGATACATGGGAGAATTTGACTAGAATTGATAGTGAGACAAAGGCTGGAGAAAAGCCATTGCAGGGAATGTTGGCTTAACCGTCACGAATAGTAGAGAAATTGAAAATTTTGGTGCCTGAGAAAAGAATAGTTTGGGATAAATTGACTGCTTGTTTGCAGGGCAAAGAGGAAGGAGTGACGGATTATTTTAATCGATTTGAAGAAGTATTTGCAGATTTTAGTGGACAAGATCTAAGCACTGAATCTGGGAAGAGATTATTTGTTGATAGGTTTGTGTGAGGGTTATTACCGAACATTCAAAGTTTAATAATGACATCTGAAAGTGCATGGCAAGCAAAAACACAAAGTGAAGTATTACATATGACCCAGTATTATAAGAACAGAGTAAATTCAGAAAAGGATAAAGAACTGAGGGACAAAGGGAATTTGAAAACAAGAGTACTGTTACAGCAAGTAGCGCACAATAATAGAGGTGGTGGAAATGCACCGTCCAGAGTCCAATTTGCTTTAACATCCAATATGCAAGGGGGTCAAATAGGGATTAATCAATGTGCCGATTGTAGACAGTATCATTTCCCATAGTTCAGAAAGGGCCCTAAGTAGAAATGAAGGTTGGGAATTGGGAGCACATTTTTTTTGTGGACACAGGTGCACAAAAATGTTCAATTGAACATCAGCGGGTACCAGAAATACCACTGTCAGGGCATAAGAATGTCTCAGTAGGGTTCTCAGGTATGCCAGTAATTAGTCCGGTGTCAAAACCAGTACCTATAACACTAGGTCTATTCACAGAGTCTTTCCTATTTCTTTTGAGGAACAATTGCGGCGAAAGTTTGTTGGGATTAAATTTATTGAAGAAATTGAATGCAGACATTTATTGTTATCCGGATGGAGTGTATTTGACAATCTTGCCACAAAAGACTCCTGTATCACAATTTGTATCTAAGCCACTACCGAATTAATTAAGTAAAGTACTGGCCTGTATATGGGCAGTGAACGACAATGATGTTGGTTGTTTGAAAGTAGAGCCAGTAAAGATTGTTTTGAAAGAAGGAATTACCTAATGCATTGTGTCATTTGATTAAAAGAAACTTAATTGAAGAAACTTCTGGTAGTACTTGCAATAGTCCAATTCTTCCGGTTTACAAGAAAGGATGTAATGATATACCTTTCCATTTTATAATTGATTTACGTGGAGTAAATAAAGTGGTTGATCCTCAATTTCCATTTGTCCCGGATGTGACTACAATTTTGACTATGATTCCAGAATCGGCTTCATATTTTAGTGTTATTGATCTGAAAAATGCATTTTTTTTGTATCCCAGTGCATACAGATAGCAGATATTTGTTTGCTTTTACTTTAGTAGGACATTCATATACATTGACACGAATTCTGCAGGGTTACACTGAGAGTCCAAATATTTACAGTAGGTTTGAAGGAACTATTGGATATGCTAGAGCTACTGACAGGCTGTGTATTATTACAATACATCGACGATTTGTTGATAGCAGCAGACACAGAAGAGATTTGTAAAGAAAATACAGTTGCATTATTGACACATTTGGCAGCACATGGACACAAATCATCATTGGAAAAATTCCAGTATTGTCGAAAGGAAGTGGCCTACTTAGGCTACCTCTTTTCAAAGGAGGGAAGAAGATTGACACCAGAAAGAATAGAAAGCATCTCCGATATGCCTATTCCAAATACGCAGAAGGAAGTCAGGGCTTTAATTGGCATGGCATCATATTGTAGGCAGTGGATCGCTAACTTTTCGATGATTGTGAAACCAATAGTGGCATTGACAAGGAAAGATGTTACCTTACCTTTGCAATGGAACATGGAATGTCAAGAAGCATTTGACCTGCATAAAGCTGCATTATGTTCAGCTACAGTTTTGGGCACGCCAAATTACGACAAGAATTTAAATTATTTGTGCATGAAAATAATGGATGTGCTTTGGCTGTTTTGACCCAGGAACACAGGGGGATCAATAGACCATGCGGTTACTTCTCTTCCACGTTGGATCCTGTTGCATGTGCTTTGCTGCGTTGCTTGCGAGCTGTTGCTGCAGCCACTGCATCAGTAAAACAAACATCTGGAAATGAGAGTACATTGTTCATCGATCATACTGCACCTGGAGCTGTGAGGTGCAATCTACGTTCGAAAAATCCAAAATAATCAGCTTTTGTTTCGTCTTTGTTCCTAGCTCACGGATGACGCTGGGAACGGAGGCCAAGGGAAAAGGAGCATATTAGCTGTATCAAGCTGGATCAAACTGAAAGCTCTGACACGCGGTTTCCCAGTGCTACCATTGAAAAGTTAAGGACCAATGCAACCTGGCACGGACAAGCGAGGGAAAACGGTACAGACAAAATCAAATTGATACTTGTCTCCTACCTTTTTGGAGCTCTGTGCAAATGTACATCCGCTTGCTGTCATCAATAAGCAGGCTAGCCTGGACTGGTCTGAACGTTTGTTGCTAACGTGTGTTGCTGTGGAGAACTTTGCCCGACCGACACTGAAAAACTTTTCCTGAGACAAACACTACAGACAATGCCTATATTCTCTCCTGCTCCTTCCTCCTGCACCAATGCTGTTGATGATATAGAGATAGAGATTAAGCCTACTGCAAGAAAGACTTGGTTTAGAAAGAATTATATGCTTTTGATTATGACACCTCTTTGCATTTTTATCACACTAGTCCCAATATTTTGGTATCTAGAAACTGTGCATCCTTTCAACTCTCTTTTGACTGCTACCAATGCTCTTACTATGAGCAGCCCAGTGCATGTGCTCTCTTATACTCTCCCCTCACAAGAAGTGAAACTTTGAAAGGGTGTGACAAATTTCACATTGCTATTATTTATGAATATGACCCATGCTATCTTGAATAGGTCCAATTGTTGGGTCTGTTTCCATTTACCCCAGCATGGGGTAAGAGGAATGGGTTGGTATGTACATCCTTTGCCACTTAATACCGCCTGTTATGCATCATTAAGAGAGCTATTTTTCAGAAAATGGAATGATAGTGTCACTGGTCAGTTTGATGGAACACACATAAATGAATTTGAAAGATTGGTATTGGAACCATTGGGTTGTTCCGTATTTACAAGCAGAAGCAAAAGAAACTCGGTAACAACAAGTCCAGTAGATAGGCTCTCTAGGCCTTACAAGTCCCTAATCACTTTTAAAATGGCTCAGTTAGGAAATAACGATGATGTGCCTCCATCTTATAGTATTAATCATAGTCCTTGTTCTGTCCCATTTTGCTCACGGAAAAAGGGTTCCCACCCTTTACTAGATGCATGAACATTGCTGTGCTTGAACAAGAAGAAAAAACATTATATATAGGAGGTTCTGTCTATTTTATATGCAGAGATCAGGCCTACCCATGGTTACCTAGAACTTGGGAAGGGACCTGCTATTTAGGTATACTTTTGCCTGGTGTATTTCTTTCCAAAACTTCTGAGATAGCAAAACTATCTAGAGCTCGGCCACATCGAGATGATACTGCAGGACAGATCGTAGGGGATATAGCGAAATCATTTATACCATTTTGGGGACAAGCAATACATTCATGGAATATAAGGAAACTGTCAAGGGTGTTAGAAAAAACAATAAATGGAACTACAGACATACTCTAGAAAATGATGTTGGAACAAAAAGCAATCAGATTAATTGCACTTCAAAATAGAATGGTCCTTGATATAATTTTGGCTGATCGTGGAGGAGTATGCAAATTGGTGGGGTCAGCGTGATGTGTATTCGTAAGTGACTCCTCCCACACTATATTTGAAGCAATAAAAAAATGGCATGTCCTAAGTTCTGAAATTCATGTTCCCACAGGTGGTTCTGGGTACTGCGGTGATCATGGGGATGGAAACTAATTGCAATTTTGGTTATGATATTTGGAATCCTAATGTTCTGCTCTTGTTGCATACAATGCCTGCCAGTCCTCTGCTCCCAAATGACAAATGAGTGTGTACATGTAATTAAAATGAAACCTCCTGGCATATTAAGTAAAGGTGCAAATCACGAAAATGAAATAATTAAAGAATTTATGGCACTTAATATTTCTGATGATTACAGCAGTATGGGTAGTTTGGAATTAGATACATGGTCTGATGAAGACGCAATGTATGGATGATGCTATTGGCTTACGGCCAAAAGGAGGGTTTGTTAGATCAGAAACATAACCCTATAGTCGGATGATATGTATAGTATGTTGGCCTGAAACCAATCGCATCATGTGACAAACATTCTATGCTTCGAACTCACACACAGTGTGAGGCCATGGCCTGCATGCTGAAATACTAACACAGACAGGAATGTCAAAGTGTGCAGAAATACATTGTTTTTCTCTCTTACTAAGTCCTTGAAGGTGAGCAGAAGCCGCATCTAATCAGCAGACCAGGTGCCGGGTTGCCTTGTAAACGCTGTAGTAAAAGGCCGTCAAAACATGAATTATATTCTTCTAGCGGTGCTCCTTTGCGGAGATTGGTATTTTCTGATTTAGAACTATCTGACCCTTAGCTCATGACCCAAGTCATTCAGATAATGTAGTAAGAAATCTTTCCCTGCTAAGAACACGATATCCTTGCTGAGCCAGAAGCTCTATGTTCCCCATAAAAGAAAGCTGTGTCTACTGCCTTTGCTAGAATAACTATGTTTAGACTGAATGAAGACTTGTCATAAAGTGTCATAATTGTCAATCACTGAACCCTAACCTATACGACATGTATGTAGGCGGTTCGAATTGCCTTCACAAAGATTAAGTCTAATGTATATATATTTCTGCTTGAGTGCTGTTCGCTCTCTATCGCATCTCACGGTGTTTGGGAACACATGTCGTGAGGCGTTGAGACCCAGTCGGACGACTGAGAATACTTTGAAATAAATCAGACTTGTTTGGAAAACGAACCTGGTGTCTGACGTGTCACTTTGGTGTATGGATATTGTGCCTTAGTTTCCATATGCGGTCTTTATGGCCTAGCATTCTGTCTTGCTACCAATCATGATGTTGTATACGTATTATAGCACTGTGCTCTCTGTTTCAATGTTGCTTAGATCCATCTGGATCACTCTGTTAAAGATAGATGGTGATTCGCACTACCCTTTTGGCAAACAAGTATTTTTCCACTTCTGGTTGGGGTACATAAAACTGGTAAAATCTTGTGAGTGAGGGTGTAATGGCACTGAGAAGAAAACGTTCTTCAACCAATCCCAGTGAAGCAGGTGGCTTCCAGTGGTATGCCACACAGGATGGTTGCCAGATTTGCTGCTAGAGAATACTCTGCTTCTACAATGCGTAAGAGGGAGTAAATCCTGAATAAAATGCCATGATGCCCCATTCGCCTTGTGTACGGGGGTACACTGTGGTGTTGGATGGAGATTCTGATGGTACCAAGATGCCTCTCTCAATGAGGGCACTGATTGTTTCATAAATGCCCCTGTCTGCTTCCTTTTTTAGGGGCTAATGTTGGACTCCTGGTAGAAATGCTCCAGGTTTTATTTGTATCTTCACTCCCCCTATGCTCTTTATGCACCCTACATCATAGGGACTTGTGGTCCATAACCTGTCAGGCACCTTGACCATGTCCTCTTCCCAGAATGTCGGTGATGCCTCCAGTGCCACTGCCATTCTTTGTGCAAACTCTCTGAAACTGATCTGTAACCAAATCCTTACACTTATTTTGAACATCTTGTCCATCTCCAATCTCTCTTTCCCAAATAGCTCCTCATCTGTCACTGTTGTTAGTCTGCACCCTTCTGCCACTCCAATTATTGCTCGCCATGCCCTCCCTTCGTCATCTGTTGCATGTACTGAAATCCAATCCTCCCTTGCCAAAACTGCCTCGATGTCCACGGGCACTATTCCTTCTGGCTCATCCAGATGTGTTTCTGGTTTGAATAGGTACTCACCTGGCACCCTCCATACTTTCCTTGTGATGCCTGGCATCCATGCATTTGCAACGTCTGTTCCATACTGGAACATTTCTGGGTCCAAAGGAACACCCCCCGCACTGTGCTCCCACAATATACCTGAACAATCTGTCTTAAATTCAACATGTGTATGCCTGGTGTGGAGCATATTATCTCTTTGTCAGTGAACGAGATGGTCATGTTTAGTCTGCTCATGATGTTGCGTCCCAATAGGTTTACAGGTGTTTGTTGAGAGTACAGCAAAGGTAAAGATAAGTCATGATGTCCTATAGATAGAGAGATGTTATCAGTGAAAGGAACCACTTCTCGATCACCAGAGAATCCTTGAGTGTTCATGGCATCACTTGACAACACAAATGTCCCTTCCAGGATGCATGACCTAGTTGCCCCCAAGAAAAGAAAAGGGTTTGTCACCTATTTCCACCCCTTTGTGAGGTTCCACTGCAGGAGTGGGTGTGACTGACATGATTGGACACATCAAGTTCGTCTGTGGGCTGTCCTATTGTGGATCCATGCATAGTCAGTTCCTGGTGAAATGGTTATTTCCCCCCATGATGACCCCTCCAAGTCATCTGAATGGGACCGTAGCTAGGGCGTCCATGGGCTCTGTTGTGTCAGTGTTCTGTATTTGTGCTAACTGCTGTACAGTCCCTCTGGGTTGTGAGGGTTGTAGGTACTGGGGTAAGGGTGCTTCCATTTGTGGTTTCTCTGTCTGTACCTGTGGTGGTGGTGGTGCTTGTGTTGGTGCATGTGGTGTCTGCTGGAATGAGCCCTGCATCTGCCCTTGCTGCTTCTGGTTCTGAACACAGTAGTCACCTGACCTGTTGCGTACTGCTGTTGTCCCTGATCACCCCAATTCTGTTGAAATCCCCCCAAATTGACAACTTCTTGAAATATGTCCTAGCTGCCCCCAAGTCCAACACTGTGTTGGCTGCCTTCCCTGTCCATGGAAGCCTCCTGAGAAATCTCCTGCATTCTGTGGTCCCTGTTGTCCATATCCCCAAAACGCTCCCTGATTGTGGTGCATCTGTGGTCCAAAGCACCGCCGCCATTGGAATCCTCCCCTTCCTGTAGATCCTTTTTGGAAACCACCCTGCCCCATGTATCCTCCTCCCATGGGTGGTGCATATGGTGGTGGTTGCTGGTATTGTGGTTGTGGTGCTGGTGTTGGCTGTTGTGTCTGATGTGTGGGGGTAGTTATTACTGCCCCCTCCATGGCATATTTTGATAATTTCTTTTGAACTAGCTTAGCCTCATTGGCCTTTCTCTCTTCTGCCGTTTGTTTGACCTTCTCCTGCCACAGCCTGCAATGATGTACTATTGTGAGCTGTATTTCTGGCCATCCCTTTGCTTCCATCCCCACCAGTTTCTTCAAACTCTTCTGTACAGGCTCTGTGCATCCCTGCACCAAGATATGATAAAAGATTGCTATTGTTTTGTCCCACGGCTCTCGAGTTTCAAGGCACCAAAGCTCTTGAATCTGTTAACTATACTGAACAGGTTCTTCGACGTCACACTTTTTGCATGACGTAATAGCACCTATGTGTGACGTGTCGGGGTATTGTGTTCATAATGCATGCCACACCGCTGCTCTACAATTTGCGAATTGTGACCTGTCATATGCCGTGTTTTGGATAGTCACGCCTGGGAACCCCGCCCTCTTTCATGTCATCAGCCGCATCACTCAATATCAATTCCAACAGCCCCTTCTCCATTTCATATATCCATTTATCAGCCCCCTCACTCAATGAGGGTAGTCTGCACTTAACATTTTCTTTGTCTGTGTGTTCCCAGGGTACATACTGAGGCCTTGTCCCTCCCCTTTCTAGCAGGGGTATCTGTGAGTATGCTGCCCTCTCCTCTGGTGTCCTTCAATGCTGCCTGATCTGAATAGACCCTCTCTCACCCTCAATGCCCATGCATTTATCTGTGCGTTCTAGTATGAGTACCCGTTTTGTTTCTTCATGTGCTCTAGCCAGTTGTGCTCTGAAATGTGCTAATGCTGTCTCCTCTCTCCTGCACCCTGGAAGATCCCTCAGTCTGTGAATGTATGCTTTTGGGGTGGCACACCTCTCAGGTGTGTGTCATTTTTGCTCATCTGGATCTGACCCTCTTCCCCGTTGTCCCTGAGACCTGCATTCCCACAATGTCCCTTCACCTGTCCTCGTGAGGTAGAGTTTGCTGTGATCGCCCTCTTGTCCCTGCTGTGTCTATCTTCATTGTCAGACCCGATGTCCATGTTACTGCAAAAGCCGTCTAAGAAATTCAAATTGCGTGAGGTAGAGTCAGTGTTATGCTTTAAATCAAGATCAATGTCCAATAAATTATATTTGTTCTCTCCTTTCCATAACCCTAGGCATGCTGTGCCATGACCTACTGAGCTGTCCGCAGGTACATCTGAGCTATCAGGTTCTATCAGGTTCTATTCGCCTCTCTCCCTCCCTTTTTTTCTTTTCCCATTATAGTGCTGCCTGCTCACCAGCCACCCTTATTGCTCGCTCATCATCCTCGTTCCCTCGCCAGCCTGTCTATCTGAAATCTCCTCTGTTTTCTTTCATCAAACTTGCGTGTCTCTTGCTCTTGTATCTGCCTTCTCCAGTCTGTCATTTCTATTTTTTTCTCCTCACTCCCTTTTCTCTCCCACTCTTCCCTCTCTTTCTCCTTCAGTTCCCTTTCTATTCTCTCCACCCACTCCTTCTCCATTCCCTTTCTTCCCATTCCAATTTCTCCTTCCTTTCCCTCTCCCTCTCTTCCCGTTCTAGCCTTGCTTCCTTGTCCCTGTCTCGTTGCTCCTCTTCCTCTACTTGAGCCTCCCAGTCAGGCCTTCCCTGCTCCTTTTCCAATCCCTCTATTGCCCTTTTTTCTCTTTCTGCTACCCCTGTTGCTTTCCCTTTAAGTTTCAAGAGTATTTGTGCTGCTATCCACTCCTATGTACCTTTGCCCTTGTATTCTGCCTTTGCGCGCTGCAGCCCTTCCCCGTTTGCCTCGGAGCTGCTGGCGGGCTGCCCTGTACCTCAAGGTTTCTCCTCTTGGGTATATGGTGCTGGTTTATATGTTGGGTTTGAGTACTCCTCGGCTGTCTGTCATTCCCTTAATGGTATATTCCTGGGTCATCATCTGTGTTATCAGATACTATGCTAGGAGGGCAGGGGGACAGGCGTAAGGATCAGACTCTTCTTCCTTTACCTCCTGCTGGTTCATCATCCATACCCGTCTCCCCCCTCCTGAAACATGTGCCATAACTAAAATATGGCCATGCATTTTACCAACTTCTTCCCCTTGTAGGTATGCTGTAAGTGTGTCAGTAGTGATTGATGCACGTTCCTCTAGAAACTGCCGTTAGGAGGCAATGGCCTTATTATCTTTTCTTCATTGCTCTTGGACCACTGTATACTATATTTGATGATTGTATCCTTGTATGGTGGCAAAGTCTTACAAAGATGTTGGTTGGGGGTTATACCCCCAACCATTCCCTGGTACATTGGATACATTATGTGTTTACCTGACCTCTAATTGATGTTTTCGATAATCCGCTATCACGGGAAATAGGTCACACAGCAATGGATATTTATTTCAATTGCTACAAGCCTTGCTTGCTCTGCACCTAACACGGCGGACTCCGTGTACAGCCCCTCCTTGTCAATTGCTGCCGTCTCCTGCACACCATCACATCCTGTGCATGCACCTTCCGCACACAGCCACTTGTTTACTTCTCTGCCAATGCCAAGTCAACAACACTACTTCTTCACCGTCAAAACTCTGCATCCTATGCACCGACCTGAGGGTGACGTCAACAAACTGAACCTCAGACCAAATGGATAAACAATTTGCACAGACAAAAAATAATGACCCATTTCTCCTTCTCCCACAAAACGTTCCCCAACAACCCCGAAACCCCACAGCTGTCTTCCAGCCCCTCCATGGTAGAGTATTCTTCTATATTCTTGTGACTAACTTCAGGATTTGCGTCAACTAACATGTGAAATGCCTCTCCCCAGGAGACTTAACCAGTTAATACACCTTCCACAATCAAGTATAGCTCCAGCTTGCCCTCATGGGAATACCGTCATCTATGCTCCGGGCTACAATGCCCAAATTCACATGTATCCTTTATTTACATACTTATATAAGCCAAGCCGTTCAAGTCGATAGTCCTGGTTGTTCACCAGAACCTTTTACCTCGAAGACTGAATGCTCCCTAGACATAGAAAAGGGACTATTAACTCTGCTCAGGTCCCTACTCAATAACACTACTAACAATACTAAAACATACTATTTATACTGCCAACAATACTTCCCACCGCCCAACAATTACTCAACACCCTCCCTTATGCCCACATTGGCTAATTGTCTGGATCAATATTTATGTTCTGTCTTTGTTGAAGCTGCTCGGCTGCTGGCTCCCCGTCAACCGCTCGCCTCGCCCTTCTGGTCTGCCTTGGACCCTACACCGATTGCGGGCAGGATCATTTCCAAACGGCTCCTGATGACCTTTCTCCGATTAGAGCTTTCGTGGTTGTCTTGCAGTGCCCACGAGGGTCCCTGCCTTTCAGGTCCAGCGACGAAGGAGGCAGCTTCTGATCATGTCTGCTACCAACTTTTTAGGGGAGAACTCTCAGGAAAGCAGGGTGGTTTGCTAGGAGTTCGCAGATGCCAAACTCATGGAAGGCCTAACTTCTTCCCTTTTCCCAAAAGGAACACAAGTCCAGACAGGTATCAAGTTCAACTGTGGTTTATTACAGCCAATAACCCATCAGGGGTTAGCCCATGGTTAGAAGTCCAGGCACACTCAGCGAACACTGGCCCGCAGGCCAGTTTTTAAACAAATCTACGTCACATTGACATCATGACTTGGGCCGTTCTCCAGCAAACCTATCACTGATTGTGATTGGGTGTTGAGTGGTAGTCCCCTTATAACAGTGCCTATGGAGGTAAGCTTACTGGTCCTCTCCATGTCAGGTGTCAGGCCTGATTTAGCCCCGAAAAGAGTTACTTCTAAATGTTTCAATATGCGGACCTAATGATTGGTTGGTGGCGCCCGTTACCCACCCCAGAGCCATGAATTGTGATTGGTCAAGCCGCTAGCCCCCAGACCTGGGACTCAAGTCAGTTCTCAGCTCAGAGTATACCTGTTCAAGGTAACATGTGCAACTATGTGCCTGCATTATAGGCGTATGTGAACCACCATAACTTATGAGCGTGTTACTTTCCCATTGTGTATCTTCGGCTTTGGGTTTGACAACTTTGTTGCCAGCCACTGTCTGGTTTGTGGGACCTCTGCTCTTCCCAGCCGTTAATTCTTGGCTCGTCTTCAGCCCTGCTGGACCACGTGTTCCAGAGACCGTGTTTGTGAGATTCTGGAGCTCGGATTTAGTCTGAATTTAGGAGAATTATTTGGGTCTGGAATGCCGGTGTTACTTCGGTTCAGGAGAAAGAATGTCATTTTCAACAATGCAACCTTGACAGTGGTCCTGTTCCACACATGGCAGCTCTCTGGATTGCACTGTATTCAGCTTAGCCTCAGCTTTCTGAGATGGTTGTGGCCTACTGTGACTTCCTGAGCCATAGTCTCATTTCTACTGTATTTGCTTTCCATAGTATCCATAGGTTAGTGGGTTCTGGCTCTGCTGTATTCTGTAGGTTCATTTGCATATGGGCATCTGCAAGCATTCACACAATATCTTCTTGCTTCTTGTGGTTTCTATGTTGCTGCAACAAGCTAATGACAAAATAATAAACGTGTGGCAGTAAGTACATGTTACTGTCCACTAACTTATAGAGCTGTACGCCTGTGTTCTTCGTGTGTTTGGGTGCTTGATTATGTCCTGATGTGGGGACGGCATGTGCGCTTCATGTCTAACGCTGCTGTGTCATGTTGTCTACGATGCCTAGATGCATGGCTTCTTGGTGCTTTAGTCGAGATTGTCAATGGAGTTGTCTTTGATTTCATCATGCAAGTCTTCATCCACCTTGCGTAATGTTCGCACTGCTCTTGCATTGTATGGTTGACTGAGAGGGCATTTGTCCATCGTAGGCGCTGTGGGTATTGGTGCGAGCTTGTGTGATCGGCAGCCAGATTATTTTTGTTTTTTCCTCCGGTTCTAGTATTTTGGGGATGGGGGAACAGGGCTGGATTTCGACCTTCCTTCTTCAGCAATGTCAATCACAGCAGTCATACACACTAGTAGACCTTATGTGCTGCACAATACCCATCAAGGACATGAGATGATTGCTGACACCACTCATGGGTATCCATGTCACATGCAGATACATGCAGTCCCTGTATCTACACAGCATCACGAAGATGATTGACAGGATCAATCTGTCCCTAGCATGTTTACAGCTCGGTAAGTAAATAGTATTGTCCAACTGCTCAATGTGTGCTACATAAACCGCTGCCTCCCAGTAGATGTGGGACATACAGCTGGTCCACAGACATGCCTACGCGTGTTTGTGTTGCATTGGGCATCTGTATGTGTGCATGTTTCTACACCAACATCCTTCCCTAGGAGAGTGAAGTTTCCCTGCATGCACCACTCCCATTGCATGTGTGTGAGCACAAAAGAACCCAGCCAGACACAAATTGCCCACCAACCAATGAAATAACTTCCATCTCAGTATGATGCCATGCAGTAGTGAGCATGCATGGCAACCATAGGCCTCCCTTCTCACATAAGGGTTGAACGTGCCAGTACACAGCGTTGACAGCTGACATGGAAGGGAGAAGGAAATGCTGTGGAGGCAGGGATGCCACGTACCCACAGGAGGGACCCTCCAGTCTGTGCAGGAGGGTCACGAGGAGCAAGGACAGGCAGGCCACTGCTGAGGATGCCGACGCATAAACCACCACAGGTGTCTGAGAGGTGGGCGCACTATGGGAAGCAGAATTCTGGCAGGCCCACCTGCATATGTGCACCCTGCAAAGCACCAAGTCCTCACTGCACTTGTCAAGAACAATGTGGCCACTCCAACACATGACCTCCCCAAAGTCTGGATGAGGAGGTGGGTAAGGATTGGGACCTCCATCCACATAGGACCTGTGGAGAACCCCAGTGGGGAGGGACCCTTTCCCTCACCGCTAGCCATGACTGCCCCTAGGGTGCAGTAAGCACTTGTTACCCTGACCCATGCTACACCACAGGATGGCTCTTCACCATGTATTTTTTTATTTATTGGCTATTTATAATATGCCTATAAGTGGGTGGGGGAACAAGAGGGACACAATAAAACAAAAAAACAATCCTACTAGACCTTGTAACATTTGAATTGTGCAAGTGCAGTAATTAGTAGTGAAGAGGAGAGGGTAGTGGGGAAGTGCAGGACGCCAGTTTGACAGGGCCAGGAGAAATCAGAGAGTGCAGAGGAAGGAAGGTCCATGAGTGTGAGAGGTAAGGGGCTGGAAGGGATACAAGGGTGAAGGCACAGCCAGGCTAGTGCACAGGGAAGGGACCTGGAAGGGCAAGTGCCAGTTGAAGGGGGTGGTCAGGGGAGACCAAGTGCAGGGGTAGACTGGATTAGTGGGGCCTAGTGCCCTGTAAGACTCTGAAGGAACGAGGCAGCCAGTCAAGAGGCAGACTGGGACATTAGCAGGGGAGGGAGAGAGGAAAGGAAGAAGAGAAAAGGAAGGTCTTGAGAATCTTCCAATACATAAGGAGATCTCACTTAAGTCTTAGAGGGGCAGAGAGGCTATTCCAGAGGGAAGCACCTGCGGAGGAAAGAGATCAACCCCACATTCTTTGCTTGGGAATGCATCCGATCGGCAGAGAGTTAGAGCTAAATGATCTAAGGGCTCTAGCATAGAGGTATTTAGGGAGAGCAAGTTGGATATAGAGGGGTCACAGGTCCCATAAAGCCTTGTGGTGGATGATGTAGAGGGTCTTGAACTTGATCCTCGCAGTAACCCAGGAGCCAGTGGAGAGTTTGTCAGGCAGGAGAGATGCAGTCCTTGGGCTTAAGGCCAAGGATACGCTTTGCAGTCCTATTCTGGAGTACTTCAAGACGGTAAACATAGGAGTTAGGCAGATTGAGGAAGAGGTTGTTGCAGTAGTCCAGCTGAGAGAGCACCAGAGCTCTGGAGTTGGAGTCATTGAGTTTCTGGGGGAAGGTGAGGAATCAGAGAATGCCTCTAAGGAGGTGCTGCTGAAAGTGGGCCTTCTTGGCAAGGTCCATGATGCAAGGAGAGAAGAGGAGTGTGCGGGGAGGGGCCCCATGAAGGGTGTCCAGAGTGTGGGAGGGAATGAGGGAGCAGGGGTCCCAATTATAAGGATCTTTGTCTTACTGGTATTAAGGCAGAGATTGTTAGCAGTGCCCCATTCTGAATAGCGACAGGCAGTCCAGGGGGGAGAGAGGCAGAGAAGGAGGCAGAGGAGGTAAGCTTGAATGAGAGCTGTGTGTCATCCGCATATGGTCTAGAGGGGTCAGGTAGATGTTGAAAAGCAAAGGTGAGAGGACAGAGCCCTGAAGGACAGCACAGGGAAGAGTGAGATGATGGAGAGATAAAGGGCATAGTTGAACCTGGGAAGGTTGGTCCGAGAGGAAAGAGGTCAACTAGTCCAGAGCCAGGTCTGTGAAGCCAGAGGATGACTCCTCCTCCCTGGCCTATGGGTTGCAAAACCCCAACTTCACCCAACAGGAGGTGGAGCAATGGGGGAACAGGTGCTTAGCAAGTATGGGACCTCTCTGGTTGCAGCTCATAGCACACTAAAGTGGCAGCACTGACCACCTGCTTGGCCAAGATAGAAAGTCACAACAGCAAGCTTGTGGACTACCAGTGCAATACCAAGGAGGTGAAGAAGCTCTGTGAGGACCTCAGACAGGTCCCTGGCATCAAGGCATGGAAGCTGGTGGAGGCGGGCCCGATGATCCCTCCTGGGCCATGCTGTGGGCCCTCATCAGGCCCTCATCAGCCCCTCATCATCCCCCTGGTCCTCTGGGTCCTATGCTGGATTTGCCTAGATTTGCCTGGGGGACTACGAGAAGGTCTTGCTCATCGACAGACCCCTATATGTGCCCAGTAGGTGTTCTCCACCTCTACTATGGACTGTAGATGATTAACGCAACATGCCTATTGTTTCATGCGTGTGTGCTGAATGCATGTTCTCACAACATCCAATGCAGGATTGACTTGTCTCTTAATCTGCATGTGCCAATGTGTCTCATGTTTGTTGCCCATGTAGATGTCAAGGGAAATTGGGCAAAGAGGCCAAGAGATCCCAGCGCTTGCAACGTAATTCTAAGATGGCTGTGCGGCTGCGGTCAATTGTTAGACCAAGTATAACAATCCAACTACGCCACGCACAAAAGATTTCTGCCACAAAGTACAAGTGTACAGTTATTTAATCAATGCCATGAACAGCCTGAGACGTCTTTCGAGCGTAGCTCTTCCTCTGAGGCTGATAAAGTACATACAGTCAAGCATATGTAAAGATGTACAAAATAGTTAAGCAAATCCATTCAAAAAGCATGGGCCAGGTATTGGTGGGCAACAAGTTGTCAGCATAGTGTGTAATTAGCAAATACACAATTAGCAAGCATCTACTGTCATTGCCATTCATAAGAAAATACGATACGTATATATTGTTATTTCTCTTCTAGTTACACTTTTCTGAATTCGGTTTTGATTCATTCACTTATCTATTTGGTAAGTGATACTTATGTTGTATTCTTTGCTTGCAATAGAGTCACATACAATCTCACGCTGGAATTATTTCGGGTTTTGATCCATACTCATTTTTTCTTTTTAATAACTAGTGTTTCAATTTGGAGCAGAATACGTGGTAAATATGCAATCTCCTTCTGGCATATGCCATTGAATTAATGACTAATGGTTATTGAACAGACCTCTTCCATGCTGCCTACCTACCAACTTTGCTAACTGCAGGTTTTGTTCTATTTCTCTCTCCTTCTTTGGTTTGGACTACCTTGGTGACATCCCTGACTGGGTAATATGAATATCACGTATCGCTTTTCTTATGAATGGCACATGAATACTCTTTGCCAAATGCATATTTGTTTTCTTTTAACCTGTATTATGAATGATGACAATCAATGCTTGCTAATTGTGTATTTGCTGATTACACACTATGCTGACAACTTGTTGCCCACCAATACCTGGCCCATGCTTTTTGAATGGATTTCTATTTTGTACATTTTTACATATGCTTGACTGTATGTACTTTACCAGCCTCGGAGGAAGAGCTACGCTCGAAACAGGTGTCAGGCTGTTCATGGCATTGATTAAATAACTGTACACTTGTACTTTGTGGCAGAAATATTTTGTGCGTGGCGCAGTTCGATTGTTATACTTGGCCATGTAGATTTCATGTGTGCATCAGATGTGAGTGTTGTGTGTCCCATGGTGCATGCATTATCTCATGTGTCGCTTCCTCCTCTCTTGCATCCTCCATTGTCAGTGACCCCATGGCCCGGGACGATGCCGTTTTTCAGAGCTGTGATGCACCAACAGGATGCACAGAAGCAGGAGGATGGTGGAGGTAAAGATGTCAGAGGTGGAGGCCCCGATGTGGCATGAAGAGGTACAGAGGTAGCCTCAGACAGGTTAGGTAGGGCCATGTAGCCCCTTAGGGTCTATAGTAACTCTGTCTGCTATGGCACAAGTACCTTCTCCTGCTCCACCTGTCTGCCTACCCCTTGTCCATCTGTCCTCTATCCAGCTGCAGGATTTCAGCTCCACGAGGCCAACTCCCCTTCCAGGACTGTCTCACCCCCTTGGGCTCCTGTGTGACCTGCCCCCTTCTGTATATTGGGCTAGCACTTGTGTGCAGGTAGTGAACTCCTCCTTCCTCTCTGCATGGGGCCTGTCTGTGTTATTTGAAACCTGAAGCAGAGGGGCCTACACTGCTTTTAAGTAATCTTACATATTTTAATGTATGTTGTACTCAAAATGAATAAGTTACTGTTATAGTTAAGTTTTGTTCTAAACTGTCTCTCAAAATGTCCATGTACTTGCTTGTGATTGTGGATGTCTAGTGTTTTCTGCTGTAAGTAGGACATAATTGGCTATGCAGTCAGTATGATGTGATTGGCTCTCCAGTCTGTGTTTGTTTCCCCCAGGCAGCCAGGTTATTTCAGCATTAGAAGAGAGAGGTAAGGATGTTTATTGTGTAGTTATTTATAAAACCTGCACTGGTAATGCAGCAAATTCTTGCAAGAAGGGAGAAAATCTTTGCGGCCAACATGCCACATGCTATGCACTTTGGGGCAACCCCTGCCCCGAGCATTTAACACTCCATGGGTTATAGGAACTGCACTCCGATTGATGGATGGGCCTGGCCGAGTGTGCAGGAGAAACAGTTTGGGATGGGTTAAGGGGGTCTCTGCGCAGCCTGCTCATGGCTATGTTGTTTTGGGCAAATGCATGCTAGCCATCTCTGCAACTCAAGGGTACAGCTCCAGGACAGTACGGGCCCCTGTCATGATGTGGTTAGGATTGGATGGCTTTACATTGTTTTAATATTGTCATGCATGCCACACGTTTGGGTACCGTGAGAAACTGATGCACACTACAATTGTAAAATTAGGCTCCATGCATTTTATATAGTGGTAGTGGCCGTGTAGTTATGATTAAGTTGCTGTTTCCATAGGAAGAGCAATTTTGGGTAGCGTATAACTCAGCTCCCCCTGGACGAATCCACACCAAACTTTGCAAAAAAAAGTATATGGGCCACTGTGAAGTTTGGTGATGTTTGGTCCAAGGGGGGGGAAAAGTTATAGGGGAGGTCCCAAAACGTCTTTTTTTCCATAGACTGAATGGGGGAAAAACTTTGCGCACGCCTACAGCCCAAACCGCTGGACGGATTTTCACAAAATTTGCGGCAGGAGTTTGGTCCCGAAAGCGTGCGTTTGTAAATGTGGTGCCAATCCGTCCAGTAGTTTTCTTTAAAACGACCAAAAAGTATGTCTCAAAGAATTTGTGACATCTATGTCCGCTCCGCAGACACACCTCCCTGTTCGCTCGGTGGACAAGATTCCGATTGTCTAATCCATAGCGTCATGTCCGCGGACATGTGACGTGTTCACTGATTGGCTGTTGAACAGCGTGAAGTGCGTCAGATTCTTTTGCTGCTCCCGCCATCTTTCATTCGTGTTTTGGTGTACACGGACATCGCCGCTAACACATATAAAACAACACACCATTGCACTTGTAAAAATTATGAAATACTGTTTCGGAAGTTCAGAGTTAATGAGGGTGGGATGGGATGGGGCAGCAGGAAGTCTAAAAGTGGTGTTTTCTTGTTACCAAAGTCATACAGTAAATTGGAAGTTGCTGCTCAATATAGTGTCCATTAAGTACAGGCGAAGATTTACAGCGTCTGTTTTACAATTTATTTAAAAATAATATTGCAGTCAGACTGGTGTCCTTGAGTTTGAAATCTGAGGCAGCCACCTTCCCTGTTTGATGGAAATAGCGGGTCTGAAAGTGTATGGGAGTAGCAGTTCTCATGTATGCATTCAGATATGTTGTTGCAAAGTCAGAATGTATTTTCATTCTGAGAGAAGGTCACTTGCTTTGCTTTTTTGGTTGCGAGCTCAGTAGGCCCACGCATCTGACAGAACCCATAAGTATCAATTGTTTTTTGACCTTGAGCGAAAGGGAAAATTCTGTAAGAATGCAGGGAGTGAAAGTTTGGAAAAACTACCATTTGATAAGTTTATGTATTCAAAACGTTTGTAAGACAAATGCAATATCAGTTCAAGAAGATTCTTTGGTGCAAGTACATTGCTGTCTGAGTTTAACGAAGACAATGGAGATGGTAAATATCATGTAAGTTTACTTTTGATGACTCTACACCGGAACGAGTTTTCATTTTTTATTACCAGAACAATAATTTTGGCAATGTAACTGAGGTATTATCTTTCTGTGTAGTTGTCATTTTTTTTGTTTTTACTTATGGAGAGTGCAGATTCTCTGCGTTTGTAGGCTATCACCGATTCACCGATGTTTAACGCTAATATTTCTTTAAAATGTCATGTATGACCACATCGATTTGTCGATCAGTTCCATGTTCTTTTTGTCTTTTTTTAAATTGTTTGGTAAAGGTTGGGTATTGATACATATTTTCTGTTACGTTTTCCGAACAGCTACATTCTGCCGTACTGTGATTGCCATGGATTCCATATGCCAAGTAATGGCTTCTTTGCACGCCAGATGCACGTACTCGTGACCGGCTGCCTAACCATCACTGTTTTGTGGGACGACCGGCCCGGACCCATTTGTCCGTACGCAGCAGTGGCCATTAGGAGTAACATAACAACTTTTATGGTGGTGTAGGCCGAAGTTCATGCAATGTCTTGCAAATCACTGTGCGACCGAAGCGGTTGTTTTATCGAAAACAAATACTTTGTGTATGCGAAAAGAACAATGTACACCTCACGATTAACATTTTCGATGACGACCGAAGAAACAAAGTTACTATTTGATTGATGGGAATAGTCCGATGGTCTCAGACAGTTTATTGTGAAATAAAAGTACTTTAAAAATTCGAAAATGTTAATATTTTCTTTTAAAAACCAGTTTATTATTTCAAAATGTAACATGCTACATTGTACGTCGCTGTGTGTTCATTTTCAGGTTCTGTGTCACGGCACGTAGGTGCTTATGGGCGCATTTGGCTACGCTGGAGAGGAACGTCATCCAAAAAAGGTGCACAATATCATTAGGGTTGGTTATGTGACGAGATGTGGGAGTGTTTTCGTATTACACAAGTGTCGTAATGTAGTTAAAAAACATACTGGTATATGTTTATTGACTGAGGGGTAGGCTGCAGCCATGGGGAGTGGGCAGAATGTCAGTGTCATGGTATAAGGTCATGATCCGCACAATGTGGCTACTGTCCATGACTAGAAGGGAGAAAAGATAGGATTACAGTGGCCATGTCCACCTGGGACTGGCTTTGTGGTAAAGTTGTTCGACATTAGGATACATTTGAAAGGGAGGAGAAAAGTGCTTGTGGTAATATGTCAACAGGGTTTCCTTTTTGTTTTTTGCAGGCTGCCATGGAAAGCGAAGAGGGGCCATGTATGGAAAAACCGCCTTCCCTTTCTATGGTGGCCATCTTGGAAAAGGATTTTGTTTTCTAATCCGGGACGGCACTGGCGTCCCAGGTTAGAACGACAAATCCTCTTTTTTAGTAGCACACGTTACTGCTTTGCAAATTTATATTAGTAATGGCATTCATCACCCATTTTAGGGGCTGAAGGGGGGGTAATGATCCAGAGATTGCGTTATGCACTCTCGCTTCTATTGGCCTGATAACTTGGCCTGCTGGCCCTTTATTCACCGTTCCAGTCCCTGGAACAGAGGACGAACACTACAATATTTCCATTAGCATAACACAAACTGCAAATGGAAATGTTGACAAATTGCGTCTATGTCCTTTACTGAGAAATATAAAGTCGATGGAGTGAATGCGATTTTTTTTAAAATTATTTTTAAACTGTGAAGGGTGGTTCTTAAAGGAACATTTACTTTGTTTACGGATGGCTTTGTTTTGGAAGGACAGCTAAGAAGGAAAGTTGCAGACAGAAATGAGCAAAGAGGCACCAAACAGTAATATGGTGGGATAGGTGGATGTGGGAAAATGTTTTGCATGTGTTATTTGTAAGGTAGGGGTAGTGTTTCTCATGCTCCTTCATTACAGCAGTGGTGCTTGGGGAGGAGGGATGGCCTTAGCTCATGTCGTTTTCAGATAAATAGTACTTTTGCTAAAAGTATGTACTGCGTACTACATTTTTAATGGCTGACTACGAATAGGTGTTGGAGCTGTGCAAGGGAAATGTTGAAGGTGGAAGTTCCTACATCAGTAAAAAATGTATTTCCACACTATCCATGAGGCATATATCTTATTGTTAAGTGTGTACGGATTCTCGGACATGTCACCGTGCTGTGCGCCAGCATATGGTCATGTGGCATTCTCCGCAAGGTGTGCAATGAAACCAGATGTTACTTTACAATATGGATACGTGCCACTACTGGAAACCGATGAACTTTAGTAAAAAACCTTTGTTAAAGTAACATTATGGTTAAGGTGCGCTACTTAAAACCTATCAAATTCAGTAAAAAAAACTTTATTAAATGGACATTATGGTTAGGTTGCGCTACTAAAAACCTATGAAATTCACAAAAAAAACGTTGTTGACGGAACGTTATGGTTCAAAGTAAAACTGAAAAACCCTTGAAATTCACCAGTTATGGTAAACTAAGCAGCCATAATCGCGCCACCACCGTGCAATGCTAAGACTAACACCCAGGACATCAAAGATGACATCACAAATGGACTTTTTTTTTGCTTCCATGGGTTGTTTTAGATGTTCTCTCATATTTAGTTAGGAGACAGAGGCATGAATCTTTCCATCTGTTCAAAGTTGTATCATTTGAAGTATTTAGTTTGAGTCTTAATAGCTTAATAGCAGGAATGTCACCATCAAAGGTGATCTTTCTGTAGAGATCTAGGTGGTTCCAATTGACGATTGATTTAAGAGATTAGAGTGCCAGTGAGAATCAAATTCTCATCACGGGGTATGACGGTGGAAGAGAAAGATATTGCGCCAAAATATTCCTTCTAGCAACTTCCATGTTTGGTGGGATATATTGATCATGGCTTCACTTCCATACGTTAAGATTGCGACCACTTTTTGCCAGTAGAATGAGATTATGGGGGCCATTGAAAATTGTCCATATTTCTTGTGTATGACCAGACCTTGCCTGGCACGAGAACGGGCTTTGATTTAAAGCTGGTCTGACCACTGTGTTTCAATTGTTGATTGAATGAGCCAGATGCTAAGATATTTTGTCCTTTTAACTGGGTCAAGTTGAATCCCTTTTAGGTGAATACAGACAACTTTGTTTTTTCTGTTCTTCCAAGGACACAGAGACATCACTTGTGATTTACTGATGTTTATTGTCAGATTGTTTCCTTCTACGTACTTATCAAGCGCCCTCAATCTTTTTTGTAGGCCAACTTGTGTCTTGTCCAGTACTACAAGGTCATCTGCATATAAGATATACGGTATGTGAGTGGCATTCAGTATAGGCGGATTTTCCATGATGTTTTCTTGATTTTCAATTAAGTCAAAGAGATAGACATTAAAGAGTGCCGCTGCCAGGGGACAACCTTGTTTAAGTCCCCTGGCTGTTTGGATTTCCGATTTTACAAGGCCATCTTGGGTTAGACGAACTCTAATTGTGGTGCCCGTATATAGAGCTTTTATTGGGGTGATGATTTCAGTGGGCTAATTCCAATTCTTTATTCCATTATTTTGTTCTTTTGACACTATAAAAAGCCATTTGTAGATCTACAAAGGCAGCATAGACTTGGACGTTCGCTCTTATTGAGTCTTGTTTTAGGATGTTCAGAATAAATAAATGTATGTTTGTTGTTGTTTTTTTTTAACAAAGCCAGTCTGGCACAGATCTTGTATTACATTTCTTTGCCCACTCTGTCAGTCTTCTTAATAACATCAAGGCAAAGATTTTTCCCAATGGATCGAGCATTGCCATGAGTCTGTCATTTTTTTGTAGTTTTCTGTTGCTTTGTTTGAATACAGGAATTAACATTGCCAATTTCCATGTTTTTGGAACATATCTATGTTAGGAGATCAGTGCAAAGATTTCCATGCAGAGACCTGCCCAGGCTTCAGGATGTTTCTTTATGATGTTGTTATTGAGGCCATCCGGGCCTAGAGCTCTGGAGCTATTTAGTTGCTTTACATGAGTGAGGATTTCTTCATAGTCCCAGTTGTTAAACCAGTTTTCTTCACATTTTGGTAGCTTCAGGAACAGCTCTGGGTGGTCTGGAGGTTGGTTATGGAGCTGAGAGATGTAAGATCTCTACTCTTTATCAGGAACATCTATAATCATCCTTTGTTGGTTAGTTGAATTTCTGAATTTCTGTTATGGAGGTTCCATAAATCTCTTGTGTTCTTATTTCTCAATGCTTTCAACATTGATTCAGTGTCATTCTGGATGAGAGTGACTCGCATATCATTCATCCAGTTACGGTGCTTTGCTTTCAAGGATTTAATTTGTTTTAATTGCATTATCAAATTGCATTTTACGGGCAGCAGTCATACTCTTTCATTGCTGTTTCTTCCTAGTGACAATCAAGACGTTATAGAAACAAGTGTGTTCTGGTTTCCTGTGATCTCTTTGTCTTGATTGGAATTTGAAGGGCATCAATATCCATTAAAGTCTATTTTTTCTTTTTCAGATCTAGAGGATTTGCAGAATGTTTCTTTTAGCATGTTTATCTGAGAAGCAGAAATTTGCAATCTGTTTGATCATGTGTTGATTTCAATATTGTTTACTCTTTGTTTTGTCAAAGGTTGATATCGAGCTAACCAAGTCAGAGTGATCTTATGCGGTTGCTCTGGCTCGCTAGGATGACTGTTAATTTTAGTGTTTCTTCCAAAATGTGAGTGGATACATATGTATAATCTAAATAAGCTTTAGAGTCACCTCTGGACCATGTGGGTTGTGGGGGAGTATCTCCTTGTGTTTTCCCATTTACCAGGGTTAGGATTCTCCTTATTATTTCTTTTACCCATTGTTTGGCATTAGGATCGAGTTTGTTGAATTCTTTTTACACACCATTGGAGTAGAATAGATGGATATTCAGGTCACCACAGATAATCATGTCCAATTGTTTGTGTTTTGCTTGAAGTTCGTCTATGCTGGTTAGAACCTCATCTAGGAACATAACGCCACTCATTGCCGCAGAGTTCCAGTATAAGTTTATAATAGCGATCTGTTTCTCTTCTTTTACTTTCAAATAGTTGGTCATTTGATTTTGGACATGATTTAACAGGCTCATTTCAATCCAATGATTGGAATTTTAAGATTTGATCAGGTGTAAATTAGCTTTCGCTTTCCATAGGGTCATGAGACTTGCCTGTGGGCAGCCTTTTGTTCCTAGATTGGCAGGGATAATGCAATTCATGTATCAATCGCAAATGGGTTGATTGACTAGCCAAGTCTCTTGAAGACATATTATTTCATATTTTAATAGTTTGTGGTTTACTTTCCTGAACAAATATGACTGTCCTCTGGTATTCCATGAACATAGGTTTAGCTGAAATTTTTCCTCTTTCGAGGAGAGTTATAAGTGGGTTTTCATTTGTCCTTGATCATAAAGTTTTGATGCTTGATTCTTCTTTAGTATATATTGTTCATAGGTTGTTCTGTCAAGGTTTGTTGGGCTCCTTGTACTTCTTCGTACCCATGTATTTCTTACAGAGAGGTCACAATTCTTTTTTATAGTCAGGTAACGTTCAGTCTTTAATCTATAATATTTTTGTCGTCTGTCAATTTGAGCTAATTTGTTAAATGTAGCTGGATATGCACGGGCCATTATAGAGTTTGCAGACCATTCAAAGCCAAGTTGTCTAAATTGCCTAGAGGCAGCTAGGATTTATCTGCAATTCATTTGTTAGGAAGTTGGATTTTGATGTAATCAGTTCTTTCATCTCTTGGAAACTCTACTACTTGTATGTCTTCAAAAGTTAGCATCTGAAGTGAGGGGGTGGCTTGTATTGAACTAAGTAGGTTTGTTCTATTCAATATCATCCCATCATTCTATTCTGTTAATCTCTGTATAATAACTGAATTTCTTACAAGATGATTTCTGGGATCTATGAATAGAGGAACTTTTAGCTGATCAGAATTCCTTTCTGTGTTTGATACAGAGCCTATAGATTTGTGTCTGACTTTTGGGACTTCATCCAGACCTTTTATTTGTGTCTTATTTTCAGAGTTGATTGTTGTCTCGTTTCGGGATTCATTTTACAGGTCTGTGCTTACAGTGGAATCCTCGAGCCAATTTCCTTCTTATCTGTCTTTGCATGATCAAATGTCGCTTTTGCTGTGGAAAGTATTTCCTTCTTCATATTCATCTATAATTATGAGGAATGGAGTTTCTTCAATGGATATCCTACTATCGTCTATGGGGATTATCGAAGTTTCTTCCTCATGAGTCATTAAGTTCAGCAGAAGCTCCATTTGTAGTTTTTTCTCCATTGCGTGTGCGTTGTCCTGTCGAGCTTTCTCTTTCACATTGGGTTGGATCTCAAGTGATTCTGCTATCTTCATATTTGGTTTTAGATCTTTTTGTTTAAAAGTGGTTGGGGGATTGGGAGGGATGGTCAAATTCCTTAGGAATGATTGTGATCCTCTTTTTTCAGTTTTGAGTTGTGTTTATATATTAAATCTCATACTTTCTTTCCTTGAGTATTTGTTGGTTTTTTGGAATTGTCAAAGATTGAGTAGGGTTCCACTTCATTTCCAACTTTCTGTGGAAGAGATCATTTGTTTTTGTCTTGTTTGTGGGGTGTTGTCATATTGTGACTTCCGGATGGGCTTTTGTTTTCTGTGATCGGTTTCCTTCTTCTTTGAGGGTTACTATTTGCAAGGTATCAGCAGTCAGGTGATTAGCCAAGGGTATCTTTCCAGATTTATTAGCATGCTGACAAATTATGTTGTCACTGGATCCATTGTTTTCATAGTTATTTGGTCTGTTATTTTCAACAGTTTGATGTGTATCTTCTGGTCTGTGTGGTGTTGTTAACTCAATATTTTTTGTTTGTCTGGTCTCTCCTGTTGTCTAGCAGTAAGATGATTAAGTGATAATTTGTTCTTTCCCTGCTTGATTGCTTCTCGCTATATCAAACGGGCCCGTCTGCCATTAGTGATTTGCTTCTGCTTCAGAGTCTAAGCGAGACTGGATTTTGGTGGCAAAAGTTTCCATATATATTTGTTTGGTGTGGATTAGAGCGATGAGTGTATCTTGGTCCTGGATAGAATCATTGATAGATTCACAAATCTTTATAAAGGGGATTAATGCCTAACTAGTGGCTGCCAGCAAGGTACTTTGTAATTCTGCCCTGGTCGTGGTTATAGAAGTATCAAATTCATTATTCTGGATTTCGCATTGACATCTTTGTTTTTTTTACGCAATTGTTATCTGGCCTCGTATCTTGTGGAATATGTGCATAATGATTGAGTGTTTCATGGTTGTGGGCTTCTACAAGTTGAATTTTGGCTGGGATTGCTTCTTATGAGAATTGAATATGAGATTCTTTCGCGAGTCTCGGGGTTGAGGTTCCATCTAGTTCTCTTAAGTCAAATTTTGCTGGAATAAAACTCCCAGAGATTTAATCTCATTTCTCATGGTTTTGCATTAGAGATTCAATCTCTGTGATATCCAGGGACAATATGCTAAGTGTAGTTTATCAGCCTTGTTCATAGCAAGTTTGTGCTCTGTAGTTCTGAAATTAGTGTGGTCATGATTCTGTTGCCAAAGTCTCTTGGCTAGTATCGCCTTTTTTCTGTAATGTGGGAGGCGATGTATCCATATCTTTCTGTTGTTGTATGGATTCATTTTGTTTAGTATGGCATTTGCCAACATTGAAGTGTGCAGTGCTCTCATGTTCTCTTTCTTATTGTACTTGCAAGTTATGCATTATATTTCTTGTCCCTCTCACATTGTTCACAATAGGCAGTGCACAGGAGTTTGATCTTATCTGTTTGATCTTGTGTTTAATGATTCAGCATCATGTGTCTTGATAGAGGAGGGTTTTTCCCCTGGGATTGATGGAAACAGGAAGTCATCATTTTTAAATCTAATATCTTGAGCAGTTTTAGTTTGTATGTTTGCTATTTCAGGTTTTCGATTCTGTTTTTCAAAATCTATTTTCTCTTTCTCTTCATCAATATGGGAGTTGCCAAACTGATCGTGAAGTCTGATTCCCCTGTTTGTTGTTTCAGACTTTCGTGTATGTGTATCAAAGTCTATTGTCTCTTTCTCTTCATCAATACGGGAGTTGCCGAGCTGATCATGGGGGATAATTCCCAATGCTGTACTGTCAAAGTCACAGTTGCTTTCTGTGGAGGCTAAAGTATGTGTGGGAGTGAGGCGCGATGCCTGACAGGGAGGGGAAGGAGGATGGGGTGAGGAGGGGCCACAATGGTCTTTGACTTTATTGGAGAGTGGGCAAGTTTTGGCCTGGTGTCTAGTAAGAGGGCCGGTGGATGCAACCATAATGATTAAAGTAACGGGGAGGAAACATGAGGAACTTGCCTCGGTTTGTCTTCAGGGCTGATGAAACAGTATTGTTTGATAGGAAGTGAAGGAGTATTAAGCTTACCTAGCACTGATCAGAGGGAGCTGCTGACTCCTCACTGACTCCCGCAGATGACTCCATGCCTCTCTATGGCAGAGTCAGATGTTAAGAGTCCACAACTCCTCCTATTGTGATTGACAGTAAAGGAACTCTCACACTCCTGGAAATCGAGTCTATGTGATTAAAGTAGCCAGCCAAAGTATTATGTCCTCCACACTCCGCACTCCAAGAGACTCTGTACCGACTCCGGCAGAAAGGTAATGAGAACATTTGTTTTACAGAGCACAACGGTAAAATCAGTTTTTAATTATTGAGCACAACTACCTTGGGACAGAATAGTAAGAAATGTGGAATTTGTCTATATACACCTAAAAATGGACAGGCAGGTCTTTTAGGGAATATTAGTCAGCACACAATCAGAAAATCAGATTTTGGAAGATTTGATCACAGAAGCAAAAGAGGAGACACATATGTAATTGGAAACATTTGTTTTGCTACATCTTACAAGGACTTTAGGGTTATTATCACAACAGAAAATCAATTTTGGGATGTTTAGCACAATTGCAATGTGAGAAAGAAAATGCAAATGGGAATGTGTTATTTAGCTCACAATGGGAACACACATGGAAGCAGGACTTTTTGGGATTCATTCTTTTGGCAAATCTTTATGACCATACCGGCTCAGAACACACTGGGGAAAAATTGTTGGTTTAGAATGCCAACAATACAGATCCTGTGAATTCAATGGGGGAATTAATTGATTTACTTTGATTAATATGCTAAGGACCTACACAAGCAAACAGGGGATTTTTCAATCCAACAATACTAAAACAATGCTTTAAAAATATAGGGCATATACAATCTATGGCTTGGGATATTCCTACTAACAGGAGAGGTCTGGACTTGGTATCAGGGAGCGTCAGGGCACACTGCTGGGATAGCATGGAGTCAATGATTTCACTCTGAGCCCTTCAAGAGTCCCAATCAGTCTCTATGTCTCCTGGCTCCAATGCAAGGTTAGGCCTCTCTCTGCTGGGATGTTCATGCCAGATTTTGGCAGCAGGTCAACTCTTGGAATTAGTGGGAAAAGGCCGCTCTGAGGCAAGCTGGCTTAGTCATAGGGCAGATGACATCACAAACTTGTCATAATTCTCGTGAAAGGGATTGGTGGAGTGTCACTACCCCACTCCCACCTGTGTGCGGATAGGACAAGTGAATATGGGAGTGCTTTGGGACAACTAGGGGAGGAGAGAACTTCGTCAACTCACTTTGAGAGGCAAGCTTGTTTTGCTTCGGGGACATAGACGTCTCACTACATGGCAAGTGCCCTTAATTTAAACAATTTGATATGTCTGAATACATTTTTGGGGCCTACATTTTAATGCACATTAAATGAGACTAGTTTGAGATCTGCACATCATTCCTGTGCAGGGATACAGTTTTTCTTCATTCACTCCAGAACTATATTAGTGAAAAATATGGCACTTTACGGGCAACATACTACTCATAATTGGCATGCTTTATCAATTTGTCACATCACTGGTAAACACAAGGAGGGCAACATCACATTTTCATTATTAACAACAATTGTTTTAGCATGATTAGAAGGGGTTAACTGTCACCTTTCATAAAAGCTTGGAATTAATGTTGTGTGATGTCAATTTTACCAGATAAAATACATTTCTCCCATCTATAAACAATGTGCAGCTTCATTACTCATTTGCTTAGACCCCCACCTCCTGTGCAGGCATGTGATGTCAAGAGAGGGGTCTGTGTTTAGATTAGTCTGCCCCTCCAGGGGCTAATGACAAAGCTAATGCACTTTTTATGGGGTTTGTGACCCGGAGGCCATAATAAGTGCAGAACAGACCCAATCTTATCTGGTCCACCCCATGTTTCCCATCCTAGAGCATATTATTTATTGTATTTTTAAGGAATCAAACTGACAATTAAGGCAGCCAGGCCTCTCTCTCCAAGGCAACAGGGAGGAGAGCTTGGTTTCACATTTGAAGAAATTAACATCCCAGTCCCTTGAAACAAACAGCCTGTAACTCAAATAAACAGTTTAAAAACTATGCAAGTTACTTTAACATTGTCCATTTTGAGAGCTTGTGCTCGACAGAAACCCTATCACTTTTTTGAAAATCTGGTGAACATTTTGCTGTACATATGATTAGTTTAGAGGGAAAAATTAAGTGGCATTTTAATTAATTTACACATGAGATGAACACTGCACTGCTGAACACAATTCTGACATCCCATTGAGGGTTCTGTGGACTGCTGTTTCATGGAAATAATAGTACAGCTCTTCATGGATTTGACAACTATTTCCCCATGTCTTTCCTTTATGAGAAGTATTGCACAAATGTTAGCATCTTCAGATTTTAGGCCTACTTTTTTTCCTTTTTGCCTGTGTTCCATAGGCCTTATACTGGACATCATTCCTGTGCTGGCCTTTAACTTCGGGGCATGCACCAATGACTTCAAACTTTCCTGTGTGGAAAAATAAAGTGTTAAAAATAGTACTTTTTCATAGAACAAATAAAACCACATTTCCTGCACAAATGTATCGACATTGTCCCCCTTAATGTTTGTGATGTATGGCATAGACCTCAACATTAAGTGGAATGATTGAGGCCATGAAGATTAAAAAAATGAAATATACATTGCGTTTTCCTTTGACCCTATTCCTTCGTCTCTTTTGTATAAATGTCAAAACGCTGCCCAACAAGACCCAAGATGTTTACTTTTCAAAGTGAAAAAGTATATATTAGTCAGATGTGCTCTGTAGGTCTGAATAAACAAATGTGCATGTTTGCAGATTGTGCATTTGAAGTCAATATTTCCCATAAACCCCAAAACCCCATGCTTTCGGGATATGTATTTCAAAATTGTTTGCTACAGGCAGTTTTAATCAGCTGCCATATCTCCCAATAATAAGCCTAGCGGTAACTTTAATAGACTGGCGGCAAAGAAATCTGAAAGAAATGAAAAGTTTAAACTTTGTGCCGTAACCTTAGCTGTAGGGCCTGGGCAATGTGACCTGAAACAGAGAATGAATAAAAAGCTTACTTTAAAGCAATTGTTAGAAGTTACAAACAAGTCTATAAATTAAACACACCAGTTGTTAAGTTCAAACTTAAGTAATATGGCTTGCACACAGAGGAGCAGTGTCATTTGAATTAACCTGGGACATCTGATTTGATGAAGACACACTACATTCATGAAGTAGAACAGTGTTGAGAAACTGTTTTGGGCAAGGTTAATATGCATGGAAATATTTGTGTGTTATTTTCTATAGTCGCTTCAGAGAAATTCTACACATAATGCATCAGAATCTCCTTGACCATGCCAGATTTTCATATGGTCATTCCCCTTCTGTAATGGCTTTGCAGGCTGAAAAACAATGGTCTGGAGGGTTGCTTAGAGCTTTGCATGTGGTTATAATTAATTAGCAAGGCCTGGTTTTCCACTTTATGGTTTGCAGTAACATTTTAGACAACCTGAGCTTGACTTTTTCTGTGGTGTCACTGTTTAACGAGGTGGGGAACCTCAGTGTTATATTGTCCAATACATATAATATCACATTTTGAAATCCTTGTTATCTGAATTTGAGTTGTGTTTTCATCTCTTACAGTATTCCAGCTTTGTAAATTGCTTCTATATGAACACATCCAGTTAGTTGGGTGACATGTTGTTATGTTTAATAAACATATGTGCACTGTTTCACTGCCTGTGATATAGGTTTTTATTATTTATTTAATGCTTTACAATATCAAAAATCAATTGGCCAATGAAAAAAAGCCTCAACTTTGCCAATGCTTGTTTCAAACTATAGTGAAAGGTAGGCTTCTGATTTTGGTTATTTGTCATTCAAATACCAGGCCCATTTAATTTTCTTTTTTCTTTTCCTGACAGCACTGTTGGGGTATTTGTCAGTGTTGAAATGTATATGCTGTGCTTTCGGTCTGGCAGTCACAATTTGCTTTTAATATTCTGCCCTTTTTAGGCCTCAGTCACCCAGACGTAGTTTCCTTTTGTCTTGGGGCTAAATTTACCACACAGCCTTTGGACAATGACAATGAGGTGGATGTGGGGTAGATGTTGTTTCTAAGTATACACTGCCCATTAATATTGAGACTGACAACTCAGGACAGCAACAGCAGGTAAAGGCACACAGCAGGACAGTGTCATTGGGAGATATCCATCAAACGACCCTGGAGGGTGTGGCAGCAGAGGCTGAGTCCCTGATGGAGTTAATGATGGCTGTAGTGCAGTAGGAATTAGCAGCAGCACTAGAGCAGCTGTTCAAGTGGGAGGCTGATAGCGAGGACGAAAGGAGAAGGAAGACAGTGAGGTGGATGTTTGGTGGTGTTGGATGGAGGAGAATGAGCTGGAACATGAGTAGGTAGATGCAGGACAGGCAGATGGGGTCATGGAGAGGCAGCAGTAGGTGGATCAGAAGGAGACATATGCCGGGCAGAAGGGTGATGAGGAGGATACAAATATGTGGCATGAAGAAGAGGTACAGAAGGTGGAGCTTGGCAGTCAGAGGGTGGGTAGATGACTGTGTTGATGATGGTGAATCCTCTATGTTGTGCCGGGCCCCAAGGCTGAAGGGAAAGAGCAAAGGACAGAGGAATGCTTCATTGATGCCCTTGTTCGGAGTGTAGCAGATTTCCCACCTGCCCAAGGGGAGGCAGGCAGGCAGAGGAGAGCACAAATGTGTGCAATCTCTGTGGCAGATGGGACAAGAAAAGTGAGCGATGCACATAAGGCAAGACAGCAAAGATTGACAACATTAATCTGTACATGAAGCAAAGATTGACAACATTAATATGTGCATGAAGAAACTTGTAATATCCATCTGTAATCTGCTGCCATTGCCCCCACAGCAGCCCCTCTCCCCAAGGTGTGCATGAAAGATTTGGCCGAACGTATAGAGATGCTGGTCCTTCCCCACCTGTTCTTCAAGCACGGTGGGAGTGAGAAGGAACCCTGGCCACAGTTAGCGAGATTGGCCACCTTGACCTCAGCCTCAGCTATGAAACCCATGCTGGCTCCCTCCAACCAGGGCGATGGCTGTTCCGGCATGCAGTCACTCAGGGCAGAGCAGGAGGGCGGTGCAGTCCAATATCTAGTTTACCATAGCATATTTGCTATTGTAAACCATTATTGTGTATGATGTCTAATGCTATAGCCTTTATATGAGTGTATTCTCCCTTTCCCCCACCATTTATTAATGAATGTATTTATTTATTTATTTGGCATTTATAAAGCACACCGAACCCAAGGGTATCTGGGCGCTGAGTACATCCAGATATCCAAAATACAAACTGCAAGCATAAGTGCAAGGTACATGCAGGCATATGCGTAAAGCATAGGATACAGACGATATATTGTGAGTAGAGATTCGCTAGGAGGCTATCCGCCCTTACCCCCATGGCCTGGTCCAAGTGACCAAGGCCACCCTGTACACACTCTACTGCATTGGAACATAGACATCCTGGATTGGAATGGTATGCTCTGATCCTGAGGTCAGAACTGCAGCTTTTCTTATAGGGACTACATTTGTTTGTTTGTTTGTTTATTATTTATAGCGCGCACCAAACCCGAGGGTAACCGGGCGCGTTGTTCAAGGATACTTTAAACTTTACAGGTTACGCATGCTTACAAATGGTGGTTATACATAGTAGAAATTACATAATGCAGGACAATAGGGAGAGTATACATTGTGCATAATATAAACATATAACATAATATATACAGGAAATATGCAATAGGAAGATAGAGAGTATTTAGTTATGTACATAGTACGACTGTAGGACAGTAGTTATATTAGTGTAGGGCGGGACTATCGGTCATTTTCTTTGATCCAGTTGATACAGTTGGATCTGAAGAGGGCGTAGGATTGGGTAGATCTCAGGCCGGGCGGGAGGGAGTTCCAAAGCTGGGCAGCTTTGACCGGGAAGCTATTTCCTCCGGCCGTACTTAGTTTGAATGGGGGGATCACTAACTGGTTAGAGTATGCTTCTCTAGTGGGTCTAGTGGAGATTTTTCTGTTGAATCTGGCGGCTAGGTATTTGGGTGCTAGATGGTTGATACTTTTGAAAGTTAGAGAAGCTGTCTTGAGTTTGATTTTGTCCACTGTGGAGAGCCAGTTGGATTGTCTTCTAGCTTCTGAATACATCAGAATACTCCCACGTTTATCAACAGGTGCGAAATGTAGCAAGTAGCGTCGAAATCCTACATTGCACTCGCATAAAATACATTCGTTTTTACATTTCCAGGATGAAGGCAACCAGCTCAGATCTATTGTATGACTAATCGTTCAATTTGCTCGCCTGCAGATAGGGAACTTCTCTTCCTATCGCGCGCTAATTCATCCGGCCAATGAACATTTAAAGAGGGAACAGGGGCGCAATTGATGAAGCGCGAAGCCCCCGTGATACAGATCCCATCGAATAAATATTGCATACAGTAGCCCTGAGCACACGTTTGATGTATAAAAGCCATACTCGGGGGAATGAAACAATTCAAACAATAAATCACTTGATGCAGCAGAAAAGAGATGGTGCGGATAACACATTACAGGACCGGATTCTTTTATTTTTTTCTTGTTTTCATTGTCTTTGAAAAGAAAATGAGAAGCTTTATCGGACTCTGTGAATACTCCGAGCAAACGACTTGAAACATTACTGGAAAAGGTTCCGCAAATGTGCGTGTAAAAATAAAAAGGCTCAGAGCATATATAGCATTGAATCCGAGGCAGGATAAGCTCCAGTTAATGAAACATTGAAACGACATTAGACTGCCCTTGTGCTTGGAGGGAGCATATGGGCCGTCCCAAGAGGCGTGAGATGGTGCTTGGTATTCCGCAAGAATTGAGCCCCTTGCGCGCCAGGACAGGGATTCAATAAGACGCTTCCTGTACTCTTCATGCGGGGGCCGTTAGATAGGCGGCTGACCTTGTATTTCGAGCCCGTTGATCAAACAGAGCACAATTAAAGCTGACTGGGATTATACTTTACTGATCCTTTTAATGGCGCAGAGAAACGAGCACTTGTAGCAAAATGGACGTATTTCGGCTCTATCAGGTCTCGCGCTAATGCGAGTCTTTAAGTCCCTTTGCAATTAACTCTCTCCAAGCACACGCACCACGCGCAGTACTGTGACAGTGTAACCATATTTGTATCCCTAACTCAGGGTGATAAAATGGCATTGTGTTTCACCCTGCCGATGACATTGAAGGCGTATTGCCATATGGCGGTGGGGAGGAGTGCGATATATCAATGCTACTTTGCCAGATGTTGTAAGCTTTAGGTGCGCTATTGATTTAACAAAATGTGACCTGTTAAATTGGATTTTGTTTGCATGTCGTTTTCCTTTCAAAACTTTACTGGGCGGATAGATCTCAAAACAGATGTGCGCTCGGAAAATGCCTAAATCTGCAAAAACATGTTTCCTTTCCAGATATTAAGACATATACCCGCTAAACCTGTTTCTCTGTGCAAAAATGTTCAACGTTATTAGAATTCGGTCTGTGATTGCACACTCTGCTTTTTGTGGGTGTCAAGAAATATGTAATCCACCTAACGAAATCGATATGCTGTGAATGATTACATTAGAGCAAATTACGAAAAAAGGCACTTGTGCCCACGTTGCTTGAATTGGACGCACCATCATTGCTTGAGTTGCGGTTGTTTTGAGAGATAATCTTCACACAGTCATGGACATCAAATGGATGGTGGGCAAGTTCAAGGTTGCAGGTGGGTTGGGGAGCATAGACCCCCTCTTCTTGCGTTTGCAAATCACACGGCACTTGCAGTAAATCAGTGGTCAGGGAATGGCATGGCGGGAACTGCAAGAGGTGGATTGTGAGCTCTGCATAGCCAGAGCAGGAAAACAAGGACACCTTGTCAACTCCCTTCACCATCTCTATTGGTATGCCATGAGATCCTGTGATCATATTGCCGCTTGGGCACCATGAGACATTTTTGAAAAACCAGACCAGATATTTAGCTCCAGTGCTCCACACCTGGTGCACCACTCTCACTAGGCATGGAGGAACTTTCCTGCACAAACCTCGAATTAAACAACAGTCTAAGCAGTCCACTCTGGTGTGTGAAAAGTCTGTCTACTGTGTTTATCGTCCTGGAAGGAAGGAGCAGTACTACATTATCCACCTATTGCCGCGGGCCATGGAGTGGAGCAGTAGAATGGTGCAGTCTATGCGGCCAAGCAGATGGAGCGGACTTTGGGCTGCACCTATTTCTCTTCACGTTGTGGGATTTCAGCGGGAGTCAGGGCTCTGAGGCAGTGATGGCAGAAACCGCTGTAGATGAGAAAGTGGAGACTGCAATCTCGGACAAATCATCTTGTGAGCAATTGCCAGGCATGCCATCCACACGACCCAGGGAGCAAGTTCTGAGGTGAGCAGGGTGCGGGACATCTCAGGAGGGAGCGAGTGGGAAGGTGAAATTGAAGATGAAATAAAACAGACTTCGAAATAACTACAATCGTAGCCAACCCCCAGAAAGAACCAACATGGTCTTAAAGCCAACCTTCCGATGAGAACTCCCAATGGCCCCCATCTAAAAATGCCCCCCCCTGTGGACACAGTTGTAGACATATCGACTCGTACAGAGTCAACTATAAATATCTTACAAACAGGAACACTTGACTCTACAACCACAAGCTCAAACATAAAGATTATCAGCAGTGTGAGAAAGGAGGGGCAGGACTGGGAAGGGGAGGATTGGGAGAGACAAGACGGCTGCTTAGTCACCAGAAAACTATCAGTGTGTCACGGACGTGTGAAGGGCGAAGCGACTCTTTCATCAGACGCATCAGCTGAAACAAGCATGAAAGGAGCAAGTGGAACGAAACTGAGTCCCCAAAAGTTGCATCCCAACCTGTGGCAATTTGGCAGGGACAGGAAGCATAACTTCAAAGGAGCGTCTTACTTCTCAAACAATTCTGCAGTTCTGACGGCCACGGCTACTGAAACAAAGAACTGCGAAAATCAACCACATAGCAAACACAACAGAAGCATTAACCCAACAAGAACTAGCATATGGAAATCTACGGGTATTACACCATAAGGTCATAACACAGGACAGACGTTCTCCTACCATTCTTTGACACACGAAGGACGGGGAGTGCCAAAATGTACAACCATGCTGCAAAAACCATTAGATCTTGACGAGGTTTTTGGCAGCGACGTTCCTTATCACAATCTGCTAGAAACCACGATAACGGCTGAACTTGAAAGAAAAACAGAGGCAGAAAAAAGGGGTAGGCATGACCAATGAAAATATAACATTGTAACAAAGGATGAGAGATCACTTGTCAATCAAGGAACAGAAAGAGAACCAATCACTACCAGTACACCAGCAGAAACAAAGAGCTTACAGAGAATCTGACATAGCTCGATAGCTGGTAAATTTGGATAATATGAGACTCAACATAACAGAATCTGTTCTTGAAAAGAAATATCCTCAATAATGCAATACTGCCTTAAAAATCCCTAAAGCCACACAAACGACTGAAAACACAAGTGATAACTGCAACAACACCTGTTTGGGAGAACAACCGAAAGACACAGACCTTCAAGTAGTCTCAACTCTGACAACGATAATGGCACCCTTTATGAAATTAATTGAACAGATGGGAGACCAGTTAAAGGACCAGACCACGGTTCTGGCCATGCTACATTAAAGGCTATCTATGTACAAGGCTTTACGTCAGGTATCCAACGTGATTTATACACTAGAATGACCGATGTAGCTTCCGTCCTCCATTCAATTTTGGACCCAGTAATCAAAGAAAAAGAGGTATGTAGGTTACCTAGAACCTTTGAGACAAATGAATTAAAAAAAGTCCACATACCTGTCCTTAGATCCTCAAGAACTGTGGCATTACAAACAGACATACAGGAGCTAACCCCAAATACTGAGATTACAGAGGAAACAAAGAATATGGTGGAGAAGGAGGATTAGTGTGTCCCGCCAGAAAAGATGGGTTAATCCAACCACACACTGTCGAGGAATCAGATGGTAATTTGCAGGTTGGGTATGGCTCAACAGAAACTCCTGATTTGCAAAACAAGGAGCCACTTAAGACGATATGTGAGATATTTAAAAAAACGAACAGAAGTACGAATAACACGTCAATTGACTTACCCAACTGGGTAAAGGATTGGAAAACAACAAGTAAATGAAATGAGGCGATGGCCAACGACATTTGAACTAAAAAGACCAAAAACAACCCCAACAAATGATCACGAAATCGGACAGCAGCCAAAATATAATCAAAAACATCACTCTACCAAAGGCTAAATGCTCACAGCCAACTCAGGCAAAAATAACAACCAAAACAAAAAACAGTTAGTGGAGATCTCGACCGGACGGAAATAATGACAAACGTCAAAAACGGAATACAAGAAGAGGAAAACAATGACACCCAAACCGCTGATCTAATGAATTTGTCAACTTATTCCACTTACACAATTTTAGAGTCTGAAGACAATGAAGAATGTATTATGAGTGATGAAGAGACTACCTGTAGCCCATCATCACCAGAGAGTGAACAGAACACATATGACACAGAGACCCCAAAGTGGTCAAAAAGACCAGTTGGTCCAAGAACCGTAAAAGTAAAGCAGAATAACCTCCCAGTGACCACCAATGGAACAGGAGGGGTGATTGGGTTAATTCCAAGAAGCCTGACCCGGAACAAGTCCGGCTTAAAGAAGGGAAGGATCAACCCGAAGATACACCACCATTGAAATTGAGGATATTGGTACAGGAAGGCGGCCAAAATGTCACACATAAACAGCAATGACAACAGTCCAAGAAGAAATAACAATGACAAGCGTAAAAGAGGCTCAAAGACGAAAACAGCAGAGCATAGGAGCATGGATGACATGTCTCCCTATAATAGACCAATTAACGCGTCTTCAGTAAGCTACCAGAAAAAGAGTAGAGAAATAATTCCATCAAAGAACAATGAGTACGTAATATCACCATTAAGAATCATCAAATAGAAAGAACCGACAAAGTCCAACAAAGTGCAGGATGGGATAACAGTGAAGCGAACGACCAGCACAATTGGAATTCACAAGTTGTGTTGGAACGAATAATCGCGTCAGAAGACAGTCTGATCCTCATCAGGGCAAATGTTATTAGATTGTTCCATCGTTTACCGGCCCTAAGACTACTGACGACAGATGATTTGACCACTGTAGAATTCCCCGAAGATGAAAAAGGCGATAAGGTGATCTTGCATTTAGCAAGTCGTCTGATTAAACATCTAATATTAGACGAAGCCCGACAATTGAGACAGATGGGTTTGACATGACAAACATAACAAATCTGTCAAAAGCAAATGCCAGAATACGAGATGTGGTCAAATACAAGTCAGAATCAGCAAATCAAACAAGAGGGAGGTACAACAAGAGTATAGTGCAATCTCGACCAGGATAAAAAAAAGAACACCCAAGAAAATTAGGTGAAGACAAACCAGCTCCAGCAACTGCTGTGGGAGCCGCAAAAAACAACACTGAAACTGGAACTGACAATCACTGGAATTGGCTAGTTGGGTTACTAGCTACAAAATTAAACCAAGCATAGACTCAACCGCTGGGTGAAAGTTCACTTTTACTGCTGGCCAGCTGGAACACACAGTGGTTCTACCATTAATGTGTGATGAAGATCTATCAATCAGGAAGCATGACATCAATTGCCTACAGGACACTTGGTTGAGGACCCCACCGATTATTGAACACGGCATTTAAGGCATAAAGGGAAGACCAATGTCGGGCCTACTAATCGCAGATAAAAACTGCTTGGATTTTGACATTTTAGACTTGAGGAACCTAAATCACTTTATGCAATCAGTGGTGGGAAAGATCGTAGTGGGCCAAATATAGAGTCACAGATTGTAACTATTATTAATATACATTGGAACCCGGTGGTTAAGTCACTGAACAACCTACCAGATCAGACCATGACATGGGTGGATGAGCAGAGAGAAAAATGGGGTGATCTACACTTAATTTTGTGTAGTGATCTCAATGCTTACTGCAAGAATAAAGAGGGATATGGCACGGATGAAGAACACATTAAAACAACTAAACCAACAAGGCGCGGTAAACTATGGAGAAACACTATTGCTTCCAGAAATTTACATATTTTGATAAGTGATAACAGAGTCAATACTCTAGGTGCCCCTACTTGGAGAGGAAAAAAGGGCAGTTTTATCTTGCACTATATTAGTGTGTTTCAGAATATTTTGAACGACTCCGCCACTATGTTAGTTGAAGAGAAAGCTAGAGTGACTACAACTTGCTAAGCATGACGTGGAAGAGTGATCTACCAAGAATAATCTCAAAACATTTGACTTGGAGGTGACGCCAGGACAAAATAAGTTAAGAATCAGACCAGCTCAACTAACTGAACTTGAGAACAGCTTAAAGTTTGCGATAGATCCTGGTCTAGATCCAAACATGTCTAACGTAGTTGACTTGGCAGCACTTTTAAGTGTATTTGAAACAAAAAAGGGTGGAAGTAACAAATCAGGTTTTAACCACTATATTACTTTCGATTTGGCCACAAGAGAACAGAAGAAGGCCATGCGACTACAAATGTGGCTAATAAAGAATGAGCCAGTAGCACAGAGAGCTATCAAAATAAGCAAATTAAAACAAAAATATAGGACTGGCGAAAGCTTCCAAAGAGAACGGTTATACAGCGGGACGCACAGCGTATGCTACATAGCATCAGATCGAGAAATACAGCTGAAATCTGGGCTATGATTAACAACTTGGATGCTCCCCAGGAGGCACTAACGGCAAATTCCATCACAGCTTCTTGTTGGACCTCACACCTTCTATGTTTTTTGACCCAGAAACCCTTGAACCACACGTCGAAAGATGTAGACAAGGCACATGGATCCAGCTAAACATTACAACCAAGTCTATTGAAGATGAAATACACAAACTAAATAAATTAAGAGCACGTGGCCCTGACATGTTGATGAACATCACACTAAAGTAAAAGCCGACGAAATCGGCCTAAATCATGAAAATCTTATTCGAGCACATAATGGATAAAAAGATGATTCCAGCATCCTGGAAGACCGCAGTGATCGTCCCAATTTTTAAAAAGGGACTGAGATCATCCTAGCAACTATCGCACCACTGCACTACTGGAGGTAGTGGAGAAGGTGTTTGCCACTTTCACTCTGAGAACATTAGGTAAATGGAGAGTTGACACCAACCGCCAAGATGAATGGCAAAGTGGCTTTATCAAGGGCGTAGGAACTACTGTAAACATCTTTCTAATAAACATCTTCAAGGCAAACGTTGAGAGATCGAAAGGCAAGAAAGTATACATGGCGTTTATCGATGTAAGCAAAGCATTTGACACAGTCAATAGAGAGCTTGACTGTGGTCCAAAATGACAAAGTGGGGTGTCCAACGGCTACTCGTGAAATAATTCAAGATCTATACTCAGACACTTCGATCCGGATAAGACTTGATAGATCTGGTCTTCTCTTGAAAGAAATAAGAACAAATAAAGGGCTAAAACAAGGCTGCCCTTTAGACCGGGATCCTTTTAACCTATTCACTTCTGACGTTGCAGACGCTTTCATAGACACCAGATACTTCCCACCGAACATCGGAGGAAAAAAAATAAGTCGACTACTTTATGCGGACGAGATGGTCCTGCTGGACCAATCCCCAGTAGGACTGCAACGCCAACTGGAGGGTCTACACAAGTATGTTGACCAGAACGGTTTAAAGATTAATCGGGCGAAATCTAGGATTATGGCTTTCGGAGAGCAAAGAGGACACAGTCGGAGAAAACAGTGAACTGCTGGCAACTGAGAGGGCATAAGATGCGCCTAGATTAGCCCTCTTGAGAGCAAAGGCAAGCCACTTGGCAAGCCAAGACAGATTGTTGTTAAATAATTAGTGTGGATATTCACTAAGGCCTCTCATTGTATTTTACAGGATGAAAGCTATACAAATCTTGACCTACAGGCCGAATGTGTTTTTTCTTTCTGTGCTGAAAACTGGACTCTAATTGAGGATATATTCTGGAAAGTAGTGCTAAGAATGCCTTAAAGCACTCCTATGCAAACATTGAGAATGGAGTTGGGTTTAACTGCCCTGAAAACAATTGTAGCTTGCAAATCACTGGCACTGTACCACAAATGTTTAGAAGCATCTGACAAGGGTGGTTTTGCAGTAATGAAAAATGCCATAATCCTAAATAGTGAAGTCACCCTGAGGGAATGCAAACAGATATGTCAGGACATCCTGGAGGACTTGGGGGAAGGTGATACATCCCTAAGAGATAATCCAGATATAATCAAATGCAAATTATACATTGAAGATTGGATAGAGACACAGGATGATTGACAACCCTTGAGAGCATATGGGAAATTGTTTCCGGAATCAAGACAATTTATCATACTTCCTAAATATCTTGCCCATATCCCAAACGGGTACTTTAGAGACATGATGAGATTCAGACTGAACTTGTTTCCAACAGGTGAGTTACTTAATGAGAGGAGAAATAACCTTCTTCCAAACTATTGCAGACTATGCAAGGATGAACATTCAGTGGAATTATTAAAACACCTCGTTTTATGGTGCCCAGCAATACAAAATGAGAGAAACAACCTCATGGAAGAGTTTACTAAGAACTGCAACTGGAGAACCACTGAGGAGTGGTGGTTGGAACTGCTCAGAGGAGATTGTATCTCGTTATCTTTGGCTTTGGTAAAACTGCTTCAAAAAATTAAAAGAAATTAAGCGAAACTGGAAATTAGATGAAAATGTATTAGTTTACAATAGGGTTTTTCTTTCAGTATTTCTATGAAATGTACATGTATGTTTTGAATGACAATGGCTAAAGGTTTGCATAGATTTAAACCAAACAGGCCAATAAAAAATAATAATAATAAACAACATTTCAGGTTTTGGAGCAGGTTGAAGTTGGATAACAGGCTCTATCAGAAGTTGGGTGGTATCCCTGGGGTAAATCCACAGGGATACTGCTCAACACAATTAGCTTTACCGCAACTTGTCCAGCACTTTTAGCACTGAATCACAAGTTACGGTGGCGGGGTAAGTCCCCATAGGATTCAATGGGGTTTTCAGCACAATTACTGCGATGACTGAGCCTGGGGTGAATTCTCCAAGTTTCCTCCAAACTCGTCATTGGATGGAACGGTAATGCGCTGGTAATAGCGTTACCACTGCATCTTTACTGCTCCGCTCAACTCTTGATGAGGACTGACATGTTTTGAAAGTTTGTCTTACGTTTGGCCACATGGAGTAAAGGGGGATATGTGGCTAAAGGCAGTGGTGGCTGTTTGCTTAGGACGGGCTATAGGGGAGCTCCCCACCCAACCGCTGAGAAAGAGAGAGGAGAAGCAGTGTGTGTGCTAGCCCTAAGCAGCACGCACTGAGCCTGGTATAGATACTGCAGAATTATAAAATAAATAAATAATTACATCTGACTTGGGCCCTATTTACATGGTGACATAGTGCACAAAGTGGCGCATCCCATGCATCACAGGCTTTCTTTAAATAGTCATCATGGATTCCTGCATGTAACATTAGAGTGAAAAAATGACCAATGCTCTGCGGGATCTCGGGAGGTAGGTCAGGGGCAAGATACTCGCCTGCGAAGCAAGACAACACCTCTGGGTATGGAGTGTGTTATAAATAACCTATCATATCATATCAATACTGCAATGAATAGTGAATACAACTCTATCTCAGCCCCACACTGCTATTAAACCAACAGTGACCTCAATCACAAAGGTGAAACAGGCAAAGCCTGACCAGTACACCACCTTACTTCTTAGCATAGTGTAGGCCGAGGGCAGGCAATACTCTTCAGGAAGGATGTGAGATAGCACTGAAGCAGACCAAACAGCTAGATCACTGTGGTGACAACATTAAAGAATGTCCAATCAAGTACAACCACTGTTCGATAAAATAGTAAACTTAAATTAAAGTAAAAATACACACCACAAATAAAACACTAGTGGCCCAACAGGGGAAACACAGACCATGCATAGTTTGATACTTTGGAATGAAGGGGCTCTATGGATTTATAGGTGGGATAGAATAGGGATAGGTGGCAGTCAAACAGTTTCTACAGCAAATGTTCCACTTCAAAGTATCTTCTTAAAAAGGTACAGAGTGGGTTCCTAAATTTCTTTGCGGTCTTTAAATCAGGCCAGAGGGAGAGCTCTACTATGATTATCTTGATTATTGCTTTGCGGGCTTCTCAGCATCAAACCAGGAGTACAGGCGCTTTTGTCACTGAAATGATTTCGAGTCATGGAGAGTTGTCTCTGGGGCCCAATGACAGAGTATGGTTCCTCAGCGGGTGAAGATGCTGGGAAGCAGCAGGTGCTGTTGGGTCATATGCACTGGAGCAATTGGCTGCCGTGGATGTGGAAAAGCGAAGACTTGCAAGTGGCAGTGAGTGGGCTCTTCTGACTCGACAATAGATGTTTGTTCTCCAGCAGCAATGCCTTAGGGCTCGGAGAAGCTGTGAAACAAGGAAAGCAGTGTAAAGTTGGTAATGATAGAAGACTTGACAGGTCTTGGATGCAGAGATAACAGAGCTTTTGGCGTTGACATCAAGCGGAACTCAGAGATGTATGAGGTGGTCATGTGTCAAAGTAGAAGATAATAATAATAATAATAATAATAATAATAATAATAATAATAAAGATGACTCCATCCATCCCATTGCAGCAGTTTGGATGGCATCAGCGGCACCCACACCAGCACTGAAGTGGTTGGGTGGAGTGCCAGGGGTCCCTTCCTTGTTTCTTTGGTTGCTGTGTGACCCTGTCTAGGGTCTTCAGGGGCAAGGCCATTCTTTTGCACACATTCAAGAGAGCACATGCAGGGTTCTGTCAGCTCCAGTGACCAGGTTCCTTAGTAGCAGTGGTTTCAACTGCAGTATGATATGATATGGCATTTATAACGTGCCTATACACAAGTGTTTCAAGGCGCGTTATAGGCGCACTAGGCACTGTCCAGTCAGCAGATCACCCTAAATATTCCGCTGGGATGGTTAGAAGGAAAAGCTAGCCTCTTCCTAGGAAAATACTGGTCTTCACCTCTGAGTCATTGGACTTTGGGGTAGACTGTACTACCTGCCAGGTCCCAGGTGAAAACCTCTTCTTCGAGTGGACTGAGATGAATCAACTAAGGGGAAACATTCCCCTTATTTAGGGAATCCTATGCAGTGTTTTTGGTCCCTACGTGCCTTCTGCAATGGGTCCACTTGAATCTGCTTTTTTAGAATTGTCTGCCTGCTGGCATTATACCAGAAGTGATTGCTGTGCAATAAGTGGTGTTTGGGTTTACAGAATGATTAGAAGCTCTGGGAGAATCTGTGATTGTAGAACCTTTCGGTGGACTGTATTTTATTTATCTAATTTATGTATTTATATACAGGGAGGAACAATGCTCTTTTTATCATAAAAGAATGTGCAATCGATACGAAATCAGAATTGATGGGAAGCAGTGAGCACCTTACATTGGAATGAGTTTAAGTGACATTCTAAACAGGAATAAATGCAGGGCGCAGGGCACAATGCATGGGTGAACATACATAGATTGAGGACAATCAACATTAGATATTTATAAGTGCAGGTAGGTGGGATAGCCAGCTTTGTTAGGGATGAGACCATGATGGATCAAGTGCTAGAGTGTAGGCAGAGAAAGTGAGGGACAACGGCAGGTTAGAAGTTATGGAAAATGTTAGCTAGAAGACAGATGACAGGTACGTTTATGAGGGTAAATCAGAGGTGAGGAGGTAGCTTCTAGTTTGGCTTTGAACACATGAGCGTGGACTGTTTCTTGCTTGCCCAGAGGAACAGAATTCAATGAAAGTGCTGCAAGAAGAGAGGAAGAATGGAAGTGAGAGGGAGCACAGGGATGGTGAGGTACTACAAGGGTAGTGGAGGAGACAGAGCAGAGATTATGAGAAGGCTTGTAGTGTTGGAAAGATGAGGTTATTCACAGCGGTGCATTACTGTGGATCAATTGGAGGAATTAAAGATAGTTTTAAGCTGCAAAGGGCTGCCAGAGTGGTCGTGTCAGATGAAGAAATCCAGGTTTCTGTGATAACAAGGGGCTCTAAGGGAGGACAGCTGGCACAAAAGTAGCCAGTGATAAAGGAGTTTCTTTGCATACAGACTGAACATTTCGTAGCGCAATGTTCAGTTGATGCAGTAAGGAAGAATAGAGAAGTTGATTCTCGAAGGAAGAGAGGCAAGGTGAATGGGTGCTAGGGATGGTACAGTTAGCTTTTCAGCTTTGTTGGAAGTAGGTGAAAGAGAGATGGAGGTGTGGGAGTTTCGAGGTTGTGAGTTCTATGAAAGGGATTGGAAAGGAGAAAGTTGTGGCATAATTGGAGAAAGCATATGGAGAGGTGCTTAGTAAGACAGCAGGAGAAAATGCATTGTAGCTGAATACTGCAGTGTTGAGAAATAGCAGAGTAAATAGCAAGCTAGGGGTACTCACATGTGCTGCAGGGAGGAAGGCAAAAGCAAAGGATCATAGGCAAAGAGGATGGTCTTCATCCTTCAGAGTTCCGCCCTGAACTGGAACGCCCCTAAGGATTTCAGAATTGATGATACATGCTCTTGTCACCTGATCGTTTGGTTCATCAGTTTTTGGTTTCTCTGATTTTGTTCCAGGTGTTGATGGGATGAGGCAATTAATTCCTAATTGGTGTTTTTCTTTAACAGTGGTTTCAGCTGCAGTGAGCCAGCAGAACAACTTTAATATTCGGATTTTTGGGGAAGTGTTTGCTTCATCCTTGCAAATCTTGAACTCCAGGTCTACAGTAGACTATGTTGGAGGAGAATGTACTCCAAACCATTTTCAAGAGGAATTATTCTCTATGAAGTTTCCAAAGATGACTTAACTAAGGGGCAGCCTCCACCCCCGTTATGTAGGCAGTCTTGGCCAATGGATTGGTTCCCTACCAGCCTTCTGTACAGGGCTCTTTTGAGGCCTATGTTTCAGAATCTTCTGCCTGGTGATGACATGACCAGAGTGCTTTGTCTGCAGGAAGTAGAGGTAGTATTTCATTTGAGAACCCTGGAAGAGTGGAAGATGGTGGGACCCTTTTGTAGATTGTTCCTTCTCTCTGAGCTACTTTAACTCCTTCCCTTCTTCTATCTGCTCACATAAGACCCGACACACCAGCACGAATACTTATCATATATGTTGTAATATACGTCCCAATGCAATATCTGTAACAGCAGTATGATATCTTGTAGTATTCATAATGTGTTAACAATCGCTTTCATGCCTGTACCATGTAACTAAGTTATTGCAAGTAACAGCGCCTCAATGCCCCTGGACTTCTTGAGCGCTATATAAATATAAATAAATAAATAAATAAATAAATAAATAAATCTAAGATTCTCCTATAATTACCACTCGGATTTGGCCTCTAAACCCAGAGTCCGCTCTCATCCTCTTATGCCCCTGGGAAACAGTTAAGAGGCATGTCAGGAAGTACAGGGGCAGGGGCCTGGGAACCTGACAGCCCACAATATCATGCAATATCTCTAGTCCATGTGATCACATGAGATCTGGAAGCATCATTGTGACAGTACATCATTGGTGAGGGTAGGATAGCCTAGCAATTTGTATGTTTATTCACATAAAATGATATAGGTAATTCTGTTCCTAAAAGGGAGGTCTGCTAATCAGACTCCCTTTCAAAATGATCCATGCCAACATTATAATGCCTTGCTCTTACAGTCTCCTGACATGGCAGCACCAACTTCTTTTGTGGCACTCAGCTGGTTCAAAGCTTGCAGGTATGTTCTACTTTAAATTTGATTTAATCAAATGAAAGCTTTATCCTGGACACTCATATACTTTTCATTTTGTGGTGCATGTGTGTTCAGGGTAAACCTAAGGTATTCATAGTTATGTGTGCAATTTGAAAAAAATATGAAATGAAATGAAATTAAAGAGATCAAATAAAGGACATTTCAAAGATATGAATTGGACTATGAGTTGGGTAGGAGCTATACATTTGCAAACAGTTTGATGAAGTAAGGCAAACAAGCAAGACGCACAGGAAGATGCAGGAAATTACACATGAACGAGATGTGGAAAAGGTGAAATCCTCATCAGCTGCAAAATCAGAAGCAAAGGAGAAACCCCTATCATGCATAATTGTTTTGAAGAAATTTGCCGGTTACACATATATGGGGAAAGGGTGGAACAAACAGGACAAGCCCAGAGAAGGAAGAGGAAGAGGCTGAGGCAAATCCAGAGACAAACGAGAGGTTGTTAGATCAAAAAGAAACCACACACCCCAGGGACAGCAGACACGATTTGGGAAACAGAAACCCAAGATGAACAAATAGAAGAGGGGCCACAAATAATGAATTTACCAGTAGAAATCTAACACAAATGGAAAATTATGTGTTATCAAGAGATTGACCTACACCAGTACATGGGAATGATCAAGTGAATCAAATTCCATGCAAATCAAAAGGATAAAGGGAAGGAGCCAGTTATCAAACAGGGACCTAGCAATTTAACTATACAAGATATCTCTACGCTAATGGATATTGAAAATATGAAAGATTCTAATAACATTGAGATAGATGTCAATACTGGATGGGAGGAGACTAATCACCTGAGATTTGGTATAGATACCAGTGTACCACATGACAGTGGTAACAAACCAAAATCAAGATTTAACCCAGTAATGACAATTCTGGGCACATTTAGAATTATTTGATAATCTGGTGAAGCAAGATCTTAAGAAACTTGATAGGAGAAGAACATAAGATTCATACAAACAAAATATTTGATGAAGGAAGAATGGGAAGTGGTAAACAATCTCAAAATGGATTAAACAATAATCATAAAACCCTAAAATAAGGCTGGAAACATAGTGCTTTTAGACAACAAGGACTATGCTCAAGGGGCAATGCACCAATGAAGGACCAAGAAAAATGACAAAGAGATATCAGAAAATAGAAATACCCAATATGATTCCAAACTCTTAGAATGTGATCAATTAAAATATTTGACAAATAAACATTCAGAGATCCCAACTATATACTTCATACTGAAGGTGCACAAAGGTTTTTTTTTTTAAAACTATGGTGGGACCAAACGTCTCATCCATTAGCTCACCCCTGGAAACGACTGTTAGGCAGAATCCTGTGCAGTTCCCTTAGGGAACACTACAGAAGATTAAGACTACAGGTATATACAATAAATCCCCTTTGGTATCAGTCTGTACCACAAAGATTTAATTGTTAGCTGTGGCTAAGCAGTCAGACTTATCTCAAGAGGGATATGAGCAGTATTCAGGGTTTACACATTAGGACTACAATACTATGGAACAAGAAAACACTGACCAAGGCTTTGTATCAAAAAGAATATATATTTATTTTACACACTCTGATGTTCACACACAAATCACTATTATAAAAGCAAGTTAAATCAGTCAAGAAAAGTATACACCACTCCCTATTTAAATTGTAGACAAGTTTGAGCAAAAGTGAAAACTGAGCAAAACAGCACAGTGAAAACCAAGCGGAAATGACACTCTAACAATTTCTCAAAAGGGAGGGAAAGGACAGGTTATACAGGAATATACTCTTAAACTCACCAGCAACACTTCCAAAGAAGATTTTGAGCAAGTTATTCAAGGCAGTACTTTAGCATATGCATTACTTAGGTGAAAACCGAGCAAAATGACACTTCACAAGTTTAAAAAGAGGGAAGGAAAAGGTGGTTATAAGAGTTAGGGGCACCAACACATTTCTAGGTGAGAAGCAATCTAGAGAAGGCAGTTGTAAGAGATTTAGCCAGAGTCAATAGGCCTGTGCCAGAGTCAGTGGTACAGGGCAAAGTGCCCAGGAGCAAAATGTTCTAGTAGCTGCAGTCAAGTCTTTGTTAAACGATTCGAAAAGGCGGTTGCAGAAGGTGAAAGAGAATGTTAGATGAAAGGGCGGCCAACCCAATAGTTAAGACAAGGATTTAAGTACCCAACGAAAAGGGATGCCTGGCAGAACAATGTATCTTAAAAGTGGAAGAGGCTCCTGTGGTGGCAGTTGTTCCTGGCAGTCCCTGCAGTTCAGGAGATCCAGCAGAGGAAGAGAGGCTCTCGTCGTGGATGAAGGTTCGAGTTACTGCACTGCCCAGGGATGAAACCAGCCGCGGTGCTGCCAAGATGAATAAAAGGTACGCTCTTTTAAATCGCGGTCGTGGTGGACAGGTGCCTGGCTATCCCGTTTCCTAGTGCTTGCCACTGGCGATTCGACAAAGGCAGGTCCTGGAAGGCAATTAGCGAACTGGTTGGCACCACCAGCTCAAGGGAAGAAGACTCTTGCAGGTGAAGATCTTCTCGAGTTATTGGAGAAAAGTGGTGAGGATCTGCAGCAGGGCTGCACCGGTGGTTCAATCATTGCAGATGTCTTTGGCTTCTCTCCTCTTCGGCTTCTTAGTTCCAGTGGCAACATCCTCAGGACCCTGCTTTTATGCAGCAAGACCCCCATTCATACAGCCGCTGTCACTCACACAGTGGGGTGGCTCTCCTTGCGGGAGAACCCCCTAGCCTATCAGGGCAGAGTGCGACTTGGGTTGTGTAGGCAACCCTGTCCAGGGTGCCTATTCCCCCTCCCACACATCCTGTCTACCCCAGACTCCGTGGCGCCGAGACGAGGGCTTCTGTGCAGAAGCCTGCCAAAAGGACGAACAAAGGATCCCTGACCTGGGTTAGGATTATAGAGACAGTCACGAGAAAGAATTTTAATCAAAGTTCTGGCAATAAAAACCTACTGGAGTAAAGTTAATATTAAAATAAACCAGCGGTATGTTAAAGGCTGTCAGTAAAAGTGGTAGCCTCGAACAATGGGAAAATCCCATGGGAAAATATTGGCGGTCGAATATTTATGGTAGAAACCACTGCCACCAGCCAGAAACTTTTGAGAGAGGGACTGTTCGGTACCCCCTCGAAAATGAACACTACGGAAAAACTATTAACCCTTCCCAGTACCTCCATAGTAAGATGGGTTGTACTGGTTTTGTTCATAAGAATTGACTGGTAAAGTGAATGGGGACTTAACATGCCCTGGGAGACAGTAGTCAGTCCCAGGGTATGGAGTCTATGTTTGGGGGTTGCTATGACACTCCTGTGGTACAGCACGGAGGGTGTTGTGTACCACACATGTAAAACGATGATTCCTATGAGGGTGAGATAAACCCCATAAACCATAAGCACACAAGCCTAAAACACACTCTAGCAATCTGTCTAAGAGTGGGGAAAAGGCTCTCACTCTTAGCAGGAGAAAAAAATAAACCCCTCAAATCCAGCAAAGCTGCTGGGGGACTCTATAGGTAAGGGAAATTAGCCATAGAAGTGAATTCTCCCTGACACTCGCGCCCCACCCCCAGACTAAGGGACAGGAGGATCTAATCCACTCCTGGATGAGTCTCTTACCTCTAGTCGGTTAAAAACATCCTAGAGAGACCATCAGCATTTTGGTGGGGACATCCTGACCTGTGATCAATGGCAAAATCAAACCCTTGGAGGCAGATTGACCATCTTAACAGTTTTGGGTTTTCCCCTGTCATTTCCATCAACCATCTCAAGGGTTGGTGGTCAGTCTGAATAGTGAATGTAGAACCATACAAGTATGGCCTAAACTTCTTCAGAGACCACACAATGGCAAAAAATTCTCTTTCAATAGTTGCCCACCTTGTCTCAGGTTCCTTCAGTTTCCTATTGATGAAGCAAATGGTGTGTTCCCTACCGTTCTCATCCAGTCGACTAAGGACTACACCTATACCTGTATTTGAAGCATCTGTCTGCACAATGAAGAGTTGGCGGTAGTCAGGGGCTCTTAGAACTGGAGCTTGACATAGGGCTCGTTTTAGGCTTTCAAAGGCTTGATTGCACTCCTCATTCCATTTTACTTTTTGATGAAACTTAGGATAAGAGATTACATTCAGTGGAGAATCTATGGTCCCATAGTTCTCAATGAAATTCCTGTAATATCCAGTGAGACCTAAGAAGGCTCTCACCTGGGTTTGAGTAGAAGGTGTTGTACCTTCAACTACCGCTTGGCCTCTGGACTTTGTCTTCCCGCCGTGGATAATGACTGTTTCACTAAAGGACTTGTTAAAAACTACCTTGCCCATCAGGTGAAAAACCTATATTGTTAGACTATTTGTCACACTGTCACACTGTTATATGTACTAAAACATTGTATTTACTCTTGTTTAGGCATTGCTGTTTACAAAGTGCACGTCCACTTTTCAAGGCGTGCATAAAAGCACCAAGGCACGCCCACCGCGCGTACGCACCGTAGCAAGTACCTTCAAGTGTACAGCTTGGCCGCTTAGCCGTGAAGCTGCAGCGCTGCGGCGTAGAATTATAGTTAAATTGTGTTACATGCGGTTATTTAAAAGTCAAACTTCACCAGATTTCAATAACGCTAGATTTAATGCAAGCAATACTGTCTGCTCACATTGCTCTTTGCGAGTAATAAAACAAGTGAAAACCACCTTCCTGGGCGGATAGTAGATTTGTGAAGTGTGGTTGCCGCCCATGTGCTCCTATACACTCAAATCTAATATGCCTGAGTTACCTGAACTCCTGTTAACTCCTGCAGGTAATTCCCCCAAATCTGCAGGAAAAACAAAACGAGTCTCAATGCGCAAATCTATAATGCTCACATCTGTGACAAAGATACAACATCCAAATCAGGATATACAGACCTTTTGTGCCCTGTCAAAAAGTAACAAACAAGTGCCCGTGCCTGACTCGCGGCGAACGGAGGAAGCTTCCAATTCCAATACAGAAAATGTGCAACATCAACATTCATGAACACACCATTTCAGACAATACCATTTTACAAACTGTAAAATCTCTGTCCCTCAATCAAAAACAGGTGGCACTGCTACTCATTGTGACCGAAGAAGTGGAAAATTATGAAGTTTGTACCAATGTATCTATACATGCAAGCATTACGCATTTAAACTCATCAGCAGTGTCAATATCACCTGACTATCGTGTTGCCTGTTCCATGGATTCCAGCGTATTGCTTGCAGCGTCCTTAATTCAACCAACTGCTCGCACTCGCATGTGATTAATTCAGATAATGCCAACATAAACCAAAATGGCAATATAAGAGACGAACATCCACAGGCAGCACCCCTCGAAGTAAGCAGTGCCAGCTTTTTCGTGGAAAGTGCAAATCTTGCTAATAATGACCCAAATTCATTGTGGATCAGTGTTGATAAGTTACCAACCAGTCCTCACTCATCTTCTGTTGTGGAAACATATGTCTTCAGTAGGAGATCTCGCACTATGAATCATCCGAGACATCTCATCTTGAAACCACGCCAGATTCTTCCCAAATCAAGACAGTCAGGAAAGGTGAAAACACGCTTCCCTATGATCGATTTAACTCAAAAACCAATAACTCAAAGCCTTCAAACGGCAACGACTAAACAAACTGCAGACACTACAAACCAACCTTGAGCAGTCTTAAGTGGGCCACAAACAACAACCTTACCCACCGCAGTTATCATACGAACGACTGCCACAACAAGCCAACTCAACAGAACACTAAGTGAGATGCAAATATCTCATCTTGTGGTGCAACCCCCAAGAAGCTCTCTGCTTGATCATTCAACATTGAACGCTCTGGTGGCTCTCTCAGAAGAAGTGGTCGAAACTCAGCCTATTATACCTGTGGTCGCAACAAAGTTAAAGCCTAATGTAAACTCGAGTGTTTCTACACTGCTGAATTTTTTAACTAAAGAAGCGACCGACCGGTCATACATAGCTAAACGTATGGATCAAATTAAAGCTGCTGTAGAGGAATACCTCTACCAACGCCTAAACAGCTGCAACACAGCCAACACCATGAAGATGATAACTCGGGAGACCCTTCCACATACGCATGGTGTTAATTATGCCCCAGAAGCGAAATCCGGCATCAGCAGTACAGCAAAAAAAATTGCAATGTGTAGTGCAATTCACCACCCCGACTCACGAAGTACAGAATTACAAGCCAGTGACTTTTAACAAATCAGGACAATCAATGGATGATAAACATGAAAGACAACCTAGTAAGAAAACAAAAAAGAACAATTTCCATAACTACCACAAACTGATACTCAAATGTCGGAACGCTCTGCATGCCAAATATTATTTGTGCAGGTCCAGTGTCCTAAATATATTTAGTGAACTACACGAACTGGAAGATATCGCATCGTCAGACATCGATCAGGCGGAATTTCTCTGTGACAGCAATCTCTCAATCGTGCGTCTATGGATAAAATCTGTCTTAGTGTTAAACACTCTATGGTGAGCCAAAATGGCACTTTTTGAAATGGGCTTCTTACTAGCTCAAGATCCTGAAAGAAATCAAAACACCAATCACAATCAAACCTCAATACAAAAGCAGGAACAACAAGTCAGACAACCGCAACCGGAGTGTCAATGTCCCTTTTGTAAATGATCACTGAATGTGTAACCATTACTGACTACAACCAAACAAAACATTTCGTTGGCCTCTTGGAATTCTAGAGGCCATACACACCTTCAAAGTGAACAGCAACATGGCATAAACGATTTTGAAATTGTTGCTCTCCAAGAAACCTGGATGACGGGGGCTCTGATATGGGATGATCATGCCATAGTTCACATACCGGCAATCGCCTCAGCAAAGGGATGGCCGATGGCAGGCTTATTAGTCGCACTCAAAATTAATACAGGCCTCAAACTGCATGAATGGGCGTCACCAAATAACTTCATGCATCTAGTAAAAATCTCAAGAGGCGATGTTGCTATTGCCCTAATCAATTTATACAGAAACCCTGCTGCAATTACTGATAACATCTTCTATAAAGATCTATCTAGTCTCCTGGAAATGATAATCAAAACACCAAACATCACAACCACCATAATTGCAGGCGATTTCAGTTTACACAATATGACAGCAAACTAGAAAGAAACTTTCAAGAAACCATCAGAGGGCAAAATTTCATGAAAGATTGGAATCTACACATTGCAAACGGCTCTCTATCAGGAGATATACCATCCCAACCGACTTGGCAAAGAGGTGCATCTGAAAGCACCATCGACTATCTGTTTCTGTCCGAAGACTTATTCACGAAAGCCTCCAAGTTTGAAATCTTGAAACAATCGACAAGTGATCATAACATCTTACTCTTAACCAGGCCTTGGAATGATGTCTCCTTGCAGCCGCAACACTGGATGACTCCAAATGTAATAATTAATAATGCCAGGACACGATTTAAATGGAACCAGCATACATTAAAATCATTAGAAGAAGCTTTACAAACACAGAAATCACTTCCTGGTTTTAAGTCATATATCGATGCCTTGAACATGTTTAAAGAGGTACATCATATACATGTTTGTCAGCCAAAAAAACATAAACATGCTTATGATAGCCAGCTACAGCAATCCAAGACCAGCTACAGAAGACTCTAAGATCGACTCAAAAAGTGCCCTCAGATGAAAGACAAATGGCCATTAGTAGCATTAAATTTAAATGCAGAAATTGGACACGTGCGTATAAGAGCACTATGTTTCAAAAGGACAGTGAAAACTTCATGTCACTAACCCTTACAAAGAATACAACGCAAATATGGTCTTTGCTAAACGAAGCGACAGGTTAAAGACAAGTCGACACTCAATTAAATGGTGTCTCTGAAACACAATGGATAAATCATTTCACTAAGCAATACCAAGATGAAAAATACGATCAATATCAATATTCAATACAGACCAAGACCTCGTGGAACCTCAAATGTTCCGTTGACATCATTGAAGAACTAAGAACCAAGTCATCACCATCTCGCGCTGCAGGTCCAGACGGATTAACAAATTACATGATGAAAGAACATCCAAGACCATGAGCTATAATCTTCAACAGCATATATCATCACATTTTACATACAATATCTATAACTGCATCATGGCGTACATCACTTATCGTCCCGATCTTCAAAAAAGGTGATCGTGGGGCCCCTTCCAACTATCACCCAATCGCGCTCCTGGACACGCCTGGCAAAATATTCTGTCGGCTAGTACTAAGGGACTTCAATCGTTGGACACTTGCAACACAACTGCGAGATCCGAATCAAACAGGCTTTGTGTCTGGCATGGGAACAGCAATACATTTAATCACCTTAAATGCTTTAAAAAAACAAGCTCACTATACCAAAACACCCATGTACTTCGCGTTCATTGATTTAAAAGCCACATTTGACTCCATTTCAAGAATCAAACTAATTAATAAGCTCATTGAAGTTAAATGTCCCTCGAGCTTAATTGACATCATCTATCTTTTGCACTCAGGAACTTCAGTATGAGTCAGACTGTCGATAATGGGTCTGTTGTCCGCATCCATCAAAACTGTGAGAGGCTTAAAGCAAGGCTGCATACTTGCTTCAGCCTTATTCAATTTTATCAATCAAAACATCAAAAAAATCTTCAAAGTGGTAGAGTCTGACTCCCCAAAATTGAGCAATGTACCTATGCAAGCTCTTTGGTACGCGGATGACCTCGTACTGATATCAAAAACACCAAGTGGGATTCAAAAGCTTCTAACAGCTCTAACACAATATTTTGACCATAATGAACTCACAATAAACTTGATTAAGTCGCAAATTGTTCAGTATTGTGGGATGTATCTACCCATGCATCCGAGCCCTACCTCAAAACTGTGCAGTACTGACATGAAAACATCATGATGGCCAGAGCTTCCCAGAAAATGCACAGGGAAATGCATGAAGAATAGGCTGCCACTCATTTTGCCGATGTTATGGGCACAGAAGGACACTGCCTAAAATCACCATTGGACTACCCACACAGTAGTCTGAAACCATTGGGAGTGGCAATGCTGATTGCCAAAAGCAAACCCATAACTGTGGGGAATTCATTTTCTTAAATCCCAAAAAGGGGTGCAGTACCAGTACTCACCACTATCCAAAAGCCGGCATTTTAAAACAACACCAGATTTTACTTTTTTTTGTGTAAAACTGAATAAATGAACCCAAAACATGCCAAAGAAAGACATTTTAAGAGGTGGATCCAATGTAAAGTTATATTCTGAAGTGACTTGAAGGTTTATAACAAGACTGGCTGAGCTGTGGATTTCAGCAGTTTAAGTAAATTTGGACTGAAAGACACTAAAAAGATCTAAATGTTTAAATTGACTGAGTGACCTACTTTTGTGTGTCACATAGGTTTCAATTGTTTAAATGTCATAGTTTTAAACTTAGAATCAGCATTCTAGCTGCATATGTAAAAATGTTTAGTTTTATTTGAATGCAGAAAACTGGGGAACAACAAGTGACATTTTATCTGAAACCTGGCTTGAGGAACTGAATTCTGCCTGGCAACTACCCCCATCAGGAGTGAAACTTGAGTCACAGTTGTGTTCCCAGGCCTATCTGCCTTTTGCTGGCCACACTAAGGATATGCCATCTCTCTGATAATTGAATTAAGGGAAGCCCCCACAGAATACAGGAGCTCTGAACAAAGCCCTGTCCTGACCCAGGCAGATGGTTTATTGCAGATGTCGTAAATGTAGCTTCCTCCTGGAAGGACAAAGGGGAGGGGCACTGCCTGTGAGAGCAAGCTGGCTTGGCAGAACTGGAAAAACCAGAAATTCATCCTTGTGCTGGAGGAAAACCACACCCCTTTGGGGCCAGAACATAACTCTAAAAAGATGAATAACTCATAGAGCGGACATGTGAAAATTTTATAAATGATACCATAATTCTTGTGATTTTTCTGCCCACATTTTAAGAGGTTTTTAGAACCGGTGGTAAGTTCAGGGGAGTTTTAGCGGAAAAGAGGATATTACTCAAAATGTGTGCATGTGAAAAATCTGACACTTCATCAACTAATGTCCATACTCCTTGCGCACATGTGTGTAAATTTGGGGTAATGTCCGGTATTGCAAACCAGTTAAAAAGTGCAAAATATTGCCATTTCTGAATGCAAGCTCCCAGGAAGAGCAGAGTTTGAACAGGGTATACCTCCTGTAATGCATGATGGGTGCATATGATTTTAAAACAACATGTACCTCTGCAAATATGTATTTGGTTCAAATCTAGATTTGTGTGTAAGTTGACAGGAGGAGTGGACTTTCTGCAGGCTGTAAAATGACATCACTCTGACACAACTTAGCTCCCCCAATCAGGGGAGAAATGAAAGCTTGGCCAATGATAAGTGGAGAGGGGTAGGGTCTAGTGATGCTGCACACACACCCATAAAAAAAACACATAAAAGCAGACAGACAGGACAGATACGGACCTTCAAATCCATTTGCAGCTGGAAGCTCTGCCGGGAAAATCCATACTTTACCTCCATCAACCTTCAGAGACCCAGACCAGACCAGCAGAGTAGAGCTGACCTGTTAGCAGAACCAGAGAGAGCTGACCCAGATCACTGTGAAGTGCAGAGACCAGAGTCCAGTCTAAAACCTGACCAGATCCGTGGCGAGGTCCATTTCACTCAAGAATATAGTGTGAGTACCTAGCAAAACTGTGCAGAACCCAATCTCTCACTTAAAATAATCTAATGCAAGCTATTTTAACTTGAGTAAAGCTGTCACCTGTCATTTTCTAGTTGCAAGCTGCACTTGTCTTTTTGAACTTTAAAATTTCAATCTGAAAAACGACCTTTATTCAATCGCTCATATCTCCGCGACCGTTTGTGCTAGAGACTTTGTAGTTCCTCTGTAATCGCGCCAGACGCATTCGCGAATTTTGCCGCGATTTGAAAATTTCTCCACTTGCAAAAAGATAGCTGCTTTTGCTTTCCTCTGAAAAAAATCGTTTGCCTCATAAAAACTATCCCTGCATCACTGCTAGAGTGAGCCTGAGCTAATATTAACTTGATTTCACTCACCCTGAACCTCCTAGAGGGAATTTAAGCATTTTAGCATATTTCTTTCTACATTGCCAGCACATTTAAAAGCATTTGGGCCTGTGTTTTCAACTTCTGTAGTCTAAGTTGCTGGGTGAACTGAATCACATTTGATTGCATTTCTGAGAACTGTGTGCCTACCTTCCATTTCCTTGCATTGCATAAAAGGGGGGGGGGTGAATTGTCCAAGAAAGTGATTACATTGTTTTGTTGAAATCATATTGAGTATTTTCTGTACTGCATTTCATTCCACATTGCATCCATTTGAAACCATAAAAGTATTGTTGCTATCTTATCCATTTCATGTCAACTCCTTAGTGATTATCAAGAAGTATGCTAGTGCCAGATTCTCCGTTGTTAATCTTTATCATACCAGATTAAGTGTGATATCCAATTATTAATTTATTATAAAGCGTGATATAATATATATTGTTTAAGTTATCAAATAAACCTTTAAACTTGCAAAACAGAACTACTTCTTGGCTCAGTGGGGTCAGGGGGATTCCAAGGGAGGGGTGTTATATAGGGGTTGTCATCCAGAACGCATGAACTGGACATAAAGATATATCAATAAGGGTTTTCATTCAGTATTATAGACTAGGCGTTGACTTAGCTGTAGTGTTGAATTGAATCCTCTTACAGTATGTTCCAAAAATTTCCATGATAAACAGAATGACTTGGAAAATCAAAGATGATAGTTTGGAAATTGTACATAATTATACATATCTAGGTTTGGCTTTCGATGATGTTCCAACTGCCCATACACAAAAGCTAATTGTTGTAAGTAAGGTGACCCCAGCCATATCACAAACTAGGCTAATATTTTATACATTTGGCACATTTTCCATCCCTCCAGCTATTCAGTATTGGCGTCAGAAAATAGCCCAGGCTATTATACGGCCTTGAAACAAGCACCTTTATTGAAAACTCCTTCTTTGACAAACTAGAAGCAAAGTATTGGCGGCAAATACTAAGATTTCCATCAGGTATCCCAGGCCCCTGGTTAAGATATGAGCTGGGTCTCTCTTCCTTACATGGTAAGTACCATGGCAACTATGTGCTCTGTTCAGTAAATGTTTAATGTATGATCATAATAACATCCTGCTGACGACAGTGGCAGAATACATGTTTCAGTCTAAACATCGCTTCATACAAGAATGGACAAACAATGTTATAGTAATATTGGCTACAGCAGAAGTTCCATTAGAGAGTCTGATTAACAACCCTGACTATGCCAAAAAGAGAATGTTTATGCAAGACTGGATATCTACACGCTCAGCTTGTCTTACTTATAAACATTTCAATTCGCAAGCCTTTTTGGATAAAAAAATTGGTGCAACCGAGACATACCTGTGCAAAGCTCTGAACCCAAAAATACATTCAGCAATCTTACACCTGTGCTTGAACCTGTAGCCTACGTGGGACATTTTAGCACAGCGAAAACAACTACGCCAGGAGGATAATTATTGTCGATTTTGTAATGTCTTATCTGCCAATGAAACGCTTGAACACCTTGTAACAAAATGTAACGCGTTGTGTAAATTGAGAAATGCGCACTTTGCTAAACATTTGAATGAAATGTTGTATGTATTACCAGAACATAGATGGTAAAGATACTAACTACACAAGACATTGTAAGAGGATTCAATTCAACACTACAGCTAAGTCAACGCCTAGTCTATAATACTGAATGAAAACCCTTATTGATATATCTTTAGGTCCAGTTCATGCGTTCTGGATGACTACCCCCTATATAACACCCCTCTCTTGGAATCCCCCTGACCCCACTGAGCCAAGAAGTAGTTCTGTTTTGCAAGTTTAAAGGTTTAATTGATAATTTAAACAATATATATATATCACGCTTTATAATAAATTAATAATTGAATAGCACACTTAATCTGATATGATAAAGATGAACAACAGAGAATCTGGCACTAACACGCTTCTCTATAATCAATAAGGAGTTGACATGAAATGGATAAGGTAGCACACTGGTAAATAGGTACAGAAGTATAATGTGGTAGAGAATGCTTTATGTAAGCTCAGGTGGATGCAATATTCAATGAATGCAGTACAGAAAATACTCAATATGATTTCAACCAAACAATGTAATCACTTTTCTCTGGCTATTCACTCCCCCCCTCTTTATGCAATGCAAGGAAATGGGAGGAAAGCACACAGTTCTCAGAAATGCAATCAATGTAATTCAGTTCAATCCCCCCCAAGCACGCTTAAAGAAAACAGATAGGAGTTTTGAAAACACAGGCCCAAATGCTTTTATATGTGCTAGCAATGGATGAGAAATATGCTGGAAATGCTTTTAATTCCCTTTGAGAGGTTCACGGTGAGTGGTATCTAGTTAATATTAGCTCAGGCTCACTCTTGCAATGATTCAGGGATAGTTTTTATGAGGCAACCGATTTTCTGGCAAATGGAAGGCAAGCAGCAGCTGATTTTACATGTGGAGAAATTTGCAAATCGCGGCAAAATTCGCGGATGCGCCGAGCGCTATTACAGAGGAACCACAAGGACTATCTCTATTGTTTTGGGGTCCTCGGAAAGCCTAGGATCTCAGCTTCAAAATGAAAGTTACTGCAAGTCTCTAGCACAAACGGTTGCGGAGATATGAGCGATTTTGTGAAGGTCGTTTTTCAGATTTGAAATTTTAAACGCACACTTTTTCAGCTTTAAAAATGATGGCAGGATAACACAATTGCTAAGCTGCAGTTCTACTTAGGTTAAAAATGGATTGAATTATATTATTTTAACTAAGAGATGGGTTCTACACAGTTTTACTAGGTACTCACACTATATTCTTGAGTGAAATGGGCCTCATCACGGATCTGGTCAGGGTTTTAGACTGGACTGTGGTCTGGTCTGGTCTGGCCTCTGCACTTCACAGTGATCTGGGTCAGCTCTCTCTGGTTCTGCTAACAGGTCAGCTCTACTCTGCTTCTGGTCTGGCCTGATGGATTTGAAGTCTCTATGTTGCTCTCTGAAGGTTTGATGGAGGTAAAGTCTGGATCTCTGGATGTTGTATGGTCCGGCAGAGCGCGTTGCAGCAAATGGAATTGAAGGTCCCTATCTGTCCTGTCTGTCTGATTTTATGGGTTTAGAATGTGGGTGTGTTCTAGCATCACTGACCCTACCTCTCTCTCAGCTTCTAATTGGTCAAACTTCCATTTATCATTTGATTGGGGAATGAACTGTGAGTCAGAGGAATGTCATTTTATGGCTTGCAGATAGGACACTCCTCTGTCAGATTGCACATATTCTATATTTGATAATAAAAGACATATTTCACAGTTACACAGTTGCTTGAAATTACATATACATGGTGTGGCTGAATTTAGCCATGTCTCTGTCCAAATCTGCTGTTTCTAAGAGCTTGCATTCAGAAATGGCACATTATTGACTTTTTAACTGATTTTTCAATTTCTGACATTGACCCAACTTTACATACATGTGTGCAGGGAGTAGGGACATTAACTGATGAAGTTTCAGATTTTTAACATGCATACATTTAGAGTAATATCCACTTTTCCGCTAAAACCCCCCTGAACACGCCACCGGGTTGAAAAACCTCTTAAAATGTGGGCAGAAAAATCACAAGAATTATGGTATCATTTATAAAATTTTCACATGTCCGCTCTATGAATGATCCATCTTTTTAAAGTTATGTTCTGGCTCCAAAGGGGTGTGGTTTACCCTCAGCACAAGATTGAATTTCTGGTTTTTCCAGTTCTGCCAAGCCAGCTTGCTCTCACAGGCAGTGCTCCTCCCCTTTCCTCAGGAGGAAGCCACTTTTTACGACCATTTACGACTCCTGCCAATAAAACCTTTGCCTGAGCCAGGACAGGGCTTTGTTCACTTTCCTGCAGAGCACAGGTAATTCAATTATCAGATAGATGGCATATCCTTAGTGTGAGCAGCAAAAGGGCAGCTAGGCCTGGGAACACAGCTGTGACTCAAGTTTCACTCCTGATGGGGGTAGTTGCCAGGCAAATTGGAATCTCTTTAAGCTGTCATTTCTGTTCCCCAGTTTCTGCATTCAAATAAAACTAAACATTTTCACATATGCAGCTAGAAGGCTGATTCTAAGTTTAAAACTATGACATTTAAACAATTGCAACCTATGTGACACTCAAAAGTAGGTCACTCAGTCAATTTAAACATTTAGATTTTTTTTAGTGTCTTTCAGTCCAAATTTACTTAAACTGCTGAAATCCACAGCGCAGCCAGTCTTGTTATAAACCTTCAAGTCACTTCAGAATATAACTTTACATTGGATCCACCTCTCAGTAAGTCTTTCTTTGGCCTGCTTTGTGTTCATTCATTTTTACACAAAAAAAGTAAAATCTGGTGTTGTTTTAAATTGCCGGCTTTTGGATAGTGGTGAGTACTGGTACTGCACCCATTTTTGGGATTTAAGAAAATGAATTCCCAACAATTCTAGGTTGCATTTGGCAATCAGCATTGCCATTCCCAATGGTTTCAGACTACTGTGCGGGTAGTCCAGTGGTGATTTTAGGCAGTGTCCTTCTGTGCCCATAACATCGGCAAAAATGAATGGCAGCCTATTCTTCATGCATTTCCCTGTGCATTTTCTGGGAAGCTCTGGCCATCATGATGTTTTCCATGTCAGTACTGCACAGTTTTGAGGTATGGCTCGGATGCATGGGTAAATACATCCCACAACATGAACTTATATATAGCCACTACTGGTTTCCTTAATGCTTTAGATTTGGAAGGACCGCCTACCATATCTGAATTGGAATAATGAATCATCATCTTGAAAAACATGAATGATACTTAGAAATAAGTAAATAGAACCTAGTTCAACAAGTTCTAAACACGCATCTGAAAATGTTTATTTTGTCAAATTGGTTGTTCGATTGGTTGTTCAATTGGTGGTAAAAAAAGTGACTACGTATTGATTGTATTTGCTGTTTTTATTGAGATGCGTGAGTAATAGCTATGGTCATAATTGTGCATGATGCAATGTAATAATGTTGAATGATAGAAAACATCTAATCAAATTATTTCATTTTAAATTTATTTTAAATTTCTTTTTTTCTGTGCTTTCTGCATTTTAAGTTTTGTATAAATTGAAAAGTTGAGTAATCAGCTAAATCAATAAAAAAAGGTGTTGTCCAATTTTGCACAGCTTATATCTTGCTAAGCAAAGGCCTTATTTCACCACCTCCTACCTCATGTCCAAGGTAGACCACTTAACTCTGACCAATTTGACATTTTTCCTGCCTTTATAGTCAGTTGGTCCTTCTCAAGAGCCTGCAAAATAAATCCTAGGTTGTCAACATGTTCTTTCCAAGTAGGGCTGAACACTGCAATGTCATCAAGTATGCCATGCAGAAGTCCTCTATCCCATTCAGAAACTGGTTAACCATCCTTTGGAATGTAGCAGGTGCATTCTTTAATCCAAAAGGCATAACCTTAAGCTGGTATGGAGAATGCAGTTTTCTCCTTGGCATGGTCTGTCAGGGCTATTTGCCAATAGCCTGACGTGAGATCAAATGTGCTGAGGAACTTGGCTGAACCAAGTCTATCCACCAGCTCATCTGTCCTTGGCAAAGGATGGCCATCAGTCTTAGTGACTGCATTTAGAGCTCTATAGTCCACACAGAATCTCACCTCCTTGGATCCTACATTTGGTACTAACACAACTGGGCTAGACCATGGACTAGTAGAGGGTTCTATTACCCCAAGATCAAGCATCTTGTTGACCTCTCCTTTGATGTGGGTTCTTACATTTTCTGACATTCTGTAACCCCTGCTTTTTTTATTTTTTTAAATTCTTTAATTTTGTTGCACACAGTTAATACAAACACTTAGCTGTGATATTGATATGTTCATACATTGTACAATTTCAATTACTGTTCAGAGTCAGAGTGTTCTTGCACGGTCTTTTCAAATAGGTACAGTTTGTATCTTTCCCATATATTCTTTGGCCGGGAAACAGGCAGTACTGAGTCTATGTACAGTTCCTCCATGTCGTTTGCCCATACCATGTCCCTGTCCCAATCCGCCTTGGTTGGGGGATTTGCACTCTTCCATTTGAGCAGGATCTCCCTCTTGGCTAGGAGCAGACTTAAGTTCAACAGTTTCTGCCATTTCGGGTTCATTTTCTCGACTACCCCCAACAGGCACATCCATGGGGTCCATTCCCTGGGGGCCTGTGTATAGTAATTGTATCCATTTCAGGAAGTTTGGACCGAACCCATAATTTCATAAGACCCCAAACAGGAAGGGCCAGGATACCGTATAAAATGCTTTGCGCATGTCTAGTGACACGGCTATGGCTTGCTGATCTGGGGGTGTTGTAGTCAGGATCTCATGGCATCTTCTGATGTTAGTGGCCGTGGACCTGCCAGGAATGAACCCTGCCTGATACTCATGGACCATATGTGGCATCGAAGGTGTTAACCTAGTGGCGAGTATCTTTGCCAAGACCTTTGCATCTGTATTAATTAATGATAGAGGTCTATAAGACCCACAGTCGTCCGGGGGTTTCCCAGACTTAAGCAGTGGCGGTATGACTGCTTCCCTTGTAGTCTCGGGGAGCTCTCCCCTGTCCAGGGCTTCGGTCTACACCGCGAGTAGTCTAGGCACCAGAAGATGTTTAAACTCCTTGTAGAACTCTGCGCTAAGGCCATCAGTGCCAGGGGCCTTCCCATTGGGGAGTGCCTCAATTTCTTCCACAACTTCCGCCTCAGATATCGGAGTCTCCAACAGCTCTTTGGTATCCTCCGCCAGTAATGTCGTTGGGATTTGGGAGAGGTAATGTTCAATCTCCGCATCCGTAGCGTCGGATTGAGGTGAGTAAAGTTCTTCATAGAATGAGTAAAATGTGTCACATATCTTACCCTGATCTCTGGTGACTGAGCCGTCCGCTGTTTGTATACATGGGATATCTGTTGATCCCCTTTCTCCCCTCATTGCTCTGGCTAACAACCTCCCCGGGCGTTCGCTTTCACCATAGCGGCGTGCAGCCGCCGGTCTGTCAAAGTAGCGGATCTCTTGGTCCGCTGTGTCCGTATATTCGTCTAGCTTGTTTTTTATATCTAAAGTGAGTTGTGGTGACGGAGTGAGCACATATTGGGCTTGTATTGATGCTATTTGCGCTTCTAGTCGTTGCAATCTATTCCTAATATCTTTGAGGATGACACTTTCCTTTGATATGGATGTGCCCCTTATATACACCTTAAATCCTTGCCACAATATCACGAGAGAGGGCACTGAGTTCTCATTGAGTTCAAAATATTCTTGTATATGCTGGTCCATTGCATTTCTGTAGACTAGATCCCGTAGCGCAGCTGGTTTGAATCTCCATGGGGGCCTGCCCACCGCATCGCCGGGTATTCGCAATGCCATCAGTATGGGGGAATGATCTGAGTATGTCCTGGGGAGTATCTGAGTGTCGGTGACCCATGATAATACTGTGTTATCCAGCAACCAAATATCTATCCTGGAATGCATGTCGTGTACTGTCGAGTAATATGTGTATACTCTCGCAGAGGGGTGTAGTGTCCCCCATGCATCCTTCAGTCTCAAATCTGCCATGTGAGTGATAATTGTCTGTGCTGCTTTGGATAGTGCTCTCACTTGTGTCGAAGTACGGTCGATGTTCACATCAAGAATGGTGTTAAAGTCCCCCCACGCATATCAGATGGGCTCTGGGGTAGTTTGCCAGTTTCCCAAAGATTGTGGAGTAGAATTCCAGGTCATCTATGTTCGGCCCGTATATGTTAAGGAGGACTATCTCTTTATCTCGTAGAGTACCATGTACTAACACATATCTCCCCCCAGAGTCGCATTCCACTTCTTTGCACGTGAATCGCAACCTCATTGCTGTACCTCTAGCTCTTTTCAAGTAAGTTGTGTAATATTGGTGTGTTCCCCAATTCGGAACCAGCTATCCCCCCTGTTGTGGCCCAATGTGTCTCTCTTGTAGGAAAAGAATCTTGGGAGTCTGTCTGTTAATGTATGCTATAATTTTCTGTTTCTTAGTTCTGGAGCCTAGACCTCGAACATTCCAGCTCATTACTTTAATATCTTCAATGCCTGTTTCAGCCATTCCACACAAAATGATCGTGAATGTGTGTTTGCGAATATTGCTTCACATTGCTTTCAGATTTGCCAGTGTACATTAACTGTGTGCTTTTTACTTTCTTCCCCAACATAACATAACCCCCGCCCAGCCTGTCAAACTCTCCCCCTCACCCCACCCTCACAGTTCCCCTAACTTCAACTGTGCTTTTAGGATCCCAACCCTTCCCCCCTTCCAACTGTATATGCACCTGCTACAGGGGGGCCTGCGGCGATTCCCAGGGCCTATGCCTTTCCAAACCTTGAATAAGGGTAACCGGTTCCATACGTTGCTCTCACACTTGTCATTGTCAGCAGGGGACATTGCAATGCAGCTTATCACACTTATTGAGACATTCACGCCCCCACTTAAAGCTACCCCCAAAAGGGGGAGCCGATGCTACAGGACTAATGCATCATTGGTTGAACAGTCTGTTAATGTGCACTCATGAAGATTATTCTTGTTTGTTAACTTCAGTGCTCCTCGACGGAATGGGGATATGGGGAAGTGGATCTTTCTTTGGATGCTTTCCCTCATCTTTTTTCTGAGTGACCCCTGAATCCTTGCAAGTAGCCCTGTTGGCAACCCACAAATCAGCAGCCTTAGATAGTTTCTTGGAATCTAGTTCTTTTGAATCAGCCAAGTGCTGTCTAATCTCAGGAGAGCAGGCATCATAGAAAGACTCAAACATTACAAGATTTCTCATTTCTTCATAAGTGTTCACTCTGTAACTCTTGATCCATCCCTCTAAGTTTTTCAAACACACATTCACCCAAGTAGCCCAAGGGGTACTATCATGCTTTTGAGGGTCCTAAACCTCTTAAGGTACTGGGAAGGGGTCTTCCCAAATCTAGCTATCAAAGCTAGCTTCACACATTCATAATCCATCCTATCCACCTCCCCCAACTACATTACCACATTAGATACAACAGGGGGGAGCCTAGAGAACAACCAGAGGATCAACTGATTCCCTGTGATGTCCTGGAGCCCATGATTGTACTCAAACATAGCTAACCAATCTAATACATCCAATTTAGGTTCATACATACCCACAATCTCTTTAGGCATCCAGGGTCTTTTTTGACTGGAGGATCTAGAGGATTCGGGGAAAGAAGCATTTTCCAAGGACAATTTCTTCATCTCTAGCTCATGGTTGAGCTCTATTTCTTTGAGCCTTAGTTCTTGATGTCTCTGTTCAGTTTGGGCACTAATTATTTTGAATTCAAGTTCAAGTCTAATTTTTTCTAGAGTGATACATTCAGGACTTAATGTGGGACCTGACAAGGGTCCAGTAGGCATAGGTTGAGGCCTTTGAGCAGGCAGAGGGCCAGAGGGGATGACATTGTTATCCTCCTCTTCCTATTCTGCTTCAACAATAACATCATCAACATTATTATCCTCAATATTTGCTACAGTTGCTGGATGGGTAGGCACTACAGCTCTACTCTCCAGTCTTTGGTGTTCTAACAATCTTTCAATCATTTCTGATTACTTGCCTTTGACAGGAAGACTTTTATGTCTACACAGATACTTTAAATAATCAGCAGTATTTACAAGGAGGGTCTCCTTTCTATCTATGACTTTTTTTTTTAAATTAACTGTTAGTGATTGTTAAGCCTTGTGTTTAATTGAACCAAGGTTCTAGCTGCACCCTAAAATGTAAATCCAATACATTTATCCTCACCGCTGTACACCAGTGTTAGGCAGAATCCTGTGCAGTTCCCTTAGGGAACACTACAGAAGATTAAGACTACAGGTATATGCAATAAATCCCCTTTGGTATCAGTCTGTACCACAAAGATTTAGTTGGTAGCTGTGGCTAAGAAGTCAAACTTATCTCAAGGGGGAGATGAGCAGTATTCAGGGTTTACACATTAGGACTACAACACTATGGAACAAGAAAACATTGAACAAAGCTTTGTATCAAAAAGAATGTATATTTCAGTGGGAGAAAAGGGTCTCACTATTAGCAGGAGAAAAAATATATAAACCCCTCAAAGCCAGCAAAGCTGCTGGGGGACTCAATAGGTAAGGGAAATTAGCCATAGAAGAGAATTCTCCCTAACAAAGACATCAATCTTCATAGGTGGTTTTCACTTTCCATTAGTTACAATGCATCATATGTCATATGTCAAAGAAACAATGGACTTTTTGAACATAATATACACTATTGCATGGAAAGAAACATACAAATTACCAACACTTGATGTGGTTTCGTTATATACGAGTATCTAACATGATCTGGTATTAAATGTGAGGAGGCACTTTTTAGCCATGAAATCTGTAAATTATAGAGATCATTCCAGCATCTGGAGCATTCCATCTTTATGTTCAACAACAAATATTTCATTCAAACATGTGGTACAGTGATGGGGACAACATTTTCCTCTAATATGCAAACCTCATCATGGGAGTATGGGAGTCAGAAGTATTGAACAGTGAAGAATAAAAAAAATATACAGGAAAAATTGCAATGTTGTCTAAACAAATCAACTACCTGTTTATCATCTGAGCGGGTCTAACAGAACAATGCAGACATTTTGTGAGTAATATCAACAACAATGTAAGATGGTTGAGATTCACAGAACAACATAATTAGACTCAAATTACATATCTGGACATTGTCAATATATAGGGTGAAATCCAAACTACCACACACAGGAAACAAATAAGTAGAAATGCATTTCTGCATACATAGAGTACATATCTTGCCAATTAAAATGAAGTATCCCTTATGGTGGGTTCATAAGGCTAGAAAGGAATTTCTCACAGGATAAAGAATTTGTAAATAATTCTTGAAAAAAAAAACATAGATTTAAAGAAAGGAACTATCCAAAATGAGTGATATAGAGGGCCTTTGAGAGAGCATACAAACATGAGAGAAAAAATCATCTCATCCCAAAGATCAGGAATGGTGAGCCAGCACCAGTAAGATTTATTACAATGTATTCTAAAAAATTGTATTTAAAGAGACATATTATGATGAGACATTGGAACGTTATAATCAATGATCAGGACATAATATCGCAAATAGGAAGATCAGTACAAATGACCTATAAGAAACCGCCATCAATAAAATCATTACTCATTCCGAGTCATCTCTCATTAGAGATAGAAAACATATCAAGTTCCGATTGGTTGAGGAATACTAGCAGAGGATTTTGGAAATGTAAAAAAGGGTAAACCATGCAAATATGTATCAAATAAAAGAGAATATGTGAATCCAAGAATAAGAAGAACTGTGAGAATAACAAAACAAATTACATGTGAGAGCACTCATCTTGCATATGTGATCCAATGTGATTGTAACAAATGGTACATTAGCAGCATTTTACTCACAGTAAAAACTAGGATTCTACAACATTTGTGTGCTATCAAGAACAAAGATTACATGTATGCATTAGTGAAACACTTTGATTAAGTCCATTGAGGTGACTTTTCCTGACTGAAGTACTTTGCCATCGATACACTAGATACCGGCCAATGCTGTGGGCATATATAAAAAAACTGGCACATCAAAAAGAGTGCCGATATATTGTCAACATGGACACAAAATACCCAGAGGCCCACAATCTGGATTGTTGAAAAGAGGGCCACAATCTGGATTGTTAAAAACTGGACTAATTTAATTTAATGTCATCATTTGTATAGTGCCTTTCACCATAGGTATGGTCACGATGTGCTGTAGGTTTAGTGCCCTCGGAGGGACCAAGGTATCGGAAATTCGAGCACGTGCTACCATGCATGTGTGCATAATAGCCAAGATGAGGATAATAGGGGTTTGCCAAGTCCTTGCTAGTCACCCATGTCTAATAGGCATGCAGATGGGTGGAAAGAGGTAGTATAGGAAGGAAGTCTGGAGGGTGTATGCATGAGGAGAGTCATTATGTGTGTAGCTACAGTTCACATGTGTGTCATGAAAGGTAGCTGCATAATTATGGCAGAAGTATTGTGCAAAATGTCTTTTGAGTTGTGTGTGAGAGCAAACACGTGCTGGTGGTCTTGCCATTGGCTAAAGTTCCATAAGCATGGAATGCAAAAGGGTTAAGTACATTGTCTGCATATTCTAAAATCTCTGCAGTTAATTTAGTTTAGTGGCTTTGTTCTACATGTACCATAGTGGCTACATTCTAAAGCACACACATTGAACTTAGAATTGGATAACAACAGGCATTCAGCTAGAATCGATAAATAGGTTATAATTCTGCATCCGGACAGATATAATGCCAGGCTACATCCTATATTCTGCTAGTTCAATACAATAGCCAGCTTCCTTAAATTCCCAGAATGATATTTTGGCAAATTCTGCAGTCACATAGGTTAAATACAGAGGTTACTCTGCATGTTTTTCTAGGTGCAATGTCATGACAGCTTTAACAATACAATTACAACAGTTTTAAATTGTCATGCAAAGGCCACTCTTCGCATCCTATCCAAACCCAATACATTTGGCCACCTCCAAATCATAAGTGCAAAAAAATTGGCTACCTTCAATATGCGTATAAGTGCAGTGTATAAGATATCCACATTAAGCGCTGTGTGCAACGCTTAGGAATGCTTCACAATCCGTCAAAGTGCAACCCAGTAGCTACCCTCGAATATTCTGAGTGGAATACAAAGGCTATCTTCATATTGCATTTACGTGCAGTGTATATGCTACCCTCATAAAGCCTCTATGTGCAACATATGGGTTGGCTTCAAAATCTGTCTAAGTGCAATGCATTGTCTACCCTTATATCTTCTAAGTGCAATGCTTTGCATATTTTTGCATTTCTTTCTATGTGAAATCGATGGGCTAGCTTACACCATTCTTCTAAATGCAATAGCAGGGCTAACCTTCGCAATTCATCTAGGTGTTTTAAATGGGTAACCTATACAATTCTTCTAATTGCAATGCATGTGCTAACCTATACTGATCTTCTAAGGGCCATACAGGCCTAAACCTTCACACTTTTTCTATGTGCAATAACTAGGCTAACCGACACCATTCTTCTAAGTGCAACATGTAGGCTAAACTACACAGCTTCTAAGTGTAATGCAAAGGCTAACAAACACATTTCTGCCATGTGTAATTCAATGGTCAACGTACACATCTCCTCAAAGTGCAATGCACAGGCTAGCCTGCATAATTTCTCCTAGTGGCATACTTGGGCCAACCTACACGATTCCTCAAATGCAATAAGATGCAAAGCCACTCAAGTGCAGGACATGGGCCAGCCTACACTATTCTTCCAATTGCAACGTTTGGGCAGGGGGTGAGATGGAATGCAACTACAGGGGATTCATAGTCAGTGTTGCAGGGTTGTTTCTCAGACTGTAAGACTGCGAGGTGATGGTTGTGGAGGGTGGCTACTCCCTCTGCTCTGCTAGGTCTATTCTGTATGATCAGGGAGTAACCAGAGGGGAAAGGTTAGTGTGCGATGGGATGGAAGTCATCAGAGAACCAGGTTTCCTTAATGAAGAGTATGTCAGGGTTTTCAGAGGAGATAAAGTCGAATAAAATGTGTTTATTTTTGATAACAGATCTGATTGTGATAAGTATGCATATGAGTGAGTGTGGTGACTGGGATAGGGAGGGTCTAGGCGAGTGTGAGGAGAATGAGGTGGAGGCGGGAGTGAATGCGGGTTGGTGAGGAAAGTTTCTAGGAGGGGTTATGGGGGAACACTGGGGGAAGAGTGTGTGAGTTGGGGGTAAAAGGGGGATCAGGAGAGGGAGGAGGGGATAGTGGGAAGGGGCAGATGCTGAAAGACGGTGTGGTAGTGGAAGCTGGTACAGGTCTAGGTCTGAATGGGAAGAGTGCTCGTGAAGGAGTGGTTAAAGGGAGGGGACCGGTTATAGAGGGAAGAGAGAGAGGTATAACAGAAGGGTGAGGGGGGCTGGCTTGAGTGACCTCTTACTGGAATTGGGGTGTAGGAATGTACAAGGGCAGGGGGGCAAGTGGGAGAGGGAGAGGAGGGCAAAATAGGAGGGGCAGTTGGTGTCATGATGATTTATCAGTGCTGGTCACCTCAATAGGTTTATGTTAAACAAGCATATACAGCCATTTTAGAAGGTTGTTTCTTTTTTCTGTTTTTAACCATGTCACTGGAGTATTATGCCCTACTGTGTAAAGCTAACAATACTAGCAATCAATTATGTTAATGATGCAGGTAATATGTCCTTATGGAAAGGTGTCACCTGGACTGTAACGCAATTTAAATATTGGCAGTGAATAGTATAGCCATTATTCAATAGTTTCTGACTTGAAAGCATAGTGCACCTTATACATCTGATGAGTAAATGTGTACAATGATGTATCTTACTCTGTTCTTTGTATACTTAATGAGGCAACATTATACAAACAGAATTTGATGCACTATGGACTTTATATATTAAGAAGTACTTTTACACATGTTAAGAAATATGGTGAGATGCAATACTATATAAATGATATAAGCATCATGCCCTTTACATTCTGAATGCCAAGCGTATTAACATATTAACCCCATGCCACAAAGGGTTGGGGTTAATACGTTTGTTTGTGATATACGTATCTGCAACTATACTTTGGGTCTTTCTGTTTCTCCTGTTTAGAATTCCTTATTATATTGATTCTCCTGTTGAGATAGAGGCCACTATGATCTCCCTTATTGCAGGAACGGCTTTTGATTCACTTACTTCCACTAAGATAGAGGCTCCTATGGTTTTCCCCAAATAAAGTACTCTTTTCGATTGACTTCATGATTATTATGCAAGTACTGACCTTGTAGTAGTAAGACACAAGAGAAATACAGAGAAAGATAATGAAGGGATAAATACCTATCTAGATAATACAGCACACTTTGATAATAACATGTGGTATCAGCACATGAAAAAGGTGAGAGAGAGTCCATCTAAGGGAGGCTGCTACATGTGTTCCCTGATACCTTATTCTTTGGAAACCTCCAAAATATTCATAGCCACAGAAGTATTAGTAAAACAAGCCCATTGCCTGATGCATCTCACACTTTGCCAGACAAGAGGACAGTTCCAAGGCAGAACAGCATCCATAGTGTGGATGAATAAAGCAACATCTCAAAGAGAAGACAATTATGTGCAAGTTCTAAAGACAAGAGAGAAGCTGGAACCAAGGAATCAAATAATAAAATATGAACAGCCTGGAATGAATGGTACTGGAATCAAGATTGAAGAAAACAAGATTCTGCAATGCAAAGATAAGAATGGGAAGGTAATACGAGAATGTTTGGAAAGAGCTCAACTACACATCACAGGAACAGGGCTTACTCACAAAAGATTGACTGATGGACTGGTTTCGTGCAAAGGAGCATCATTAACCGGACAATGGGAGGCAGCTGTAGCAAATGCAGAAAAACAATGCAAATATCAGTGGCCGAAGCTTGCAAGACTGTTGACATGAGTCGACAATAAAGGAGGACCATTGCAGATACTACCCTTGAAGACTGCATCCTCATGTTTCAGAAATAATGGTACGAAGAAGGTTAGAGAGAATAGCCAAACTTGAACTCCCACATAGGCAGGAGGCTACTAGGAGTTCACGGACCCAGAACTCTTGGAAGGCTCAACTCCCAAAAGGAATGCAGGCCCAGACAGACAGCAAGTTCAACTGTGGTTTAATTACAGCCAAAACCAACAGGGATCAGTACATGGACAAGGAAAATCCAGAGACCTCTCAGCGAGCTCTGGCTCGCAGGCCAGTTTTGATAGACTCTGACATCACAAGAATGAGTGGATTGGGTGTTGAGTATTAGTCCACCTATAATGGACCCTAAATGTGTTAGTTAACTAGCTCTCCCATGTCAGATGTCAGGCCTGGCCTTTTCTGAAAAATACTACTTTTACATTGTTGCAATGTGAGGTTCGGATCATTGGTTCTTGTCCGTTACTAACCCCCCCCAGGGTCCTAAACTGTGATTGGCTAGAGCTGTCACCCCTGTGCATGGGACCCAAATCGGTTGTCAGCTTGAAGTGTACCATTTCAAGTTGTCTGCATTTTAACGTGTGTGCACCACCAAAGACTATGAGAGTGCCTGTCCATATCAAGCAACATTCGGCTTCTCCTGTAACGACTTTGTTGCATCTTCTGTCTGGATGCGTAAGACTGCTCCTCTTTTCCTGCTGCTAGTTTTGGTCCATCATCGGCTTGGCCGGTTCACATGCTCAGAGACTGTGTTTTTGGGCTCCTGGAGCTCTGAATTACTCTGATTTATTTGTATTTAATGTGCCGGTGTGACTGCAGTTCAGGGAATGGAATGTCACTCATATCTTGGTGGCCTTGGCAGAACGCCCTGTCTCGCTCTCTCGCTCCTTAGGGCAGCCTTAATGTGCTCAACTCAGCTCCAGCCAAGGGTCTGTGGCCTGTTGTAATTTTCCTAAACCAGAACATGGCTTCTACATTGTGCTATTTTATATTCTCCATTTAAGTTGTACATGGTTCTATCAGGTCCTGTAGGTGCTCCTGCAGTTCCATAGGGTTAGTTGCATCTAAGCATCTGCAAGCTTCCTCCGGATATCTTGCATCGTACGATTTCTGCGTTGCTGCAGTTGAGCTAGTGACAAAAATAATAAACGTGGAGACAGTATGTATATATCTCGGTCCTCTACCTTATAGAACTGTACGCGTGTTTTCTTCGTGTATTCTTGTGCGTGATTGTGTCCCGATGATGCGGATGGCATATGTGCTCCTAGTCTAATGCTGCTATGTCGTGTTGTCTCTAATGACATCATGCATGGCGTCTTGACGCTTTAGTCGAGGGTGTCAATGGAGGTGTCTTTAGTCACGTCCTGAGGCTCCTCATTCACTTTGGGCAGCGTGTGCACTGCTCCTGGGGTGTAGGGTTGGCTGAGTGGGCACATTTAAACATATTTGTCTATCGTTGGAACACTAGCAATCAATCCAAACTGGTGGATGATCATGTTGTCGTCGGTTCTTCTTCCGACCCATGTTTCTTAGTGAGGTGCAGGTTTAGGATTTAACCACCTCTCTTCAGAAGTTGGTGATGTCACAAGAAACGAGCGTGATACATTCAGAAGACTGGATGAAGAGAATGTATGGCCCTTTTAGAAACTGATGATGAAATAAAGAACTGAGTAAACTTTCATGTGCGAAATGAAGATTGCATGTGTGAAAAGCACTGCACAAAATGCAAGCCATTTAATAATTGTACAGATGCAGCAATGCAAGTAGACTTAGTAAACATAGAAGCTGGCTATACATAGCGAATAGACTGCAAGTGAAGCTGACATTATATAGAAGCTGGATATCGGTGGCACAATTTTAGTAAATTCAGACCATGAAGAGAAGGGCTGAAGTCTGCATTGCAGCAAAGAATGAACTGCGAGCATGGAAGAAACGAGAAGGGCTGTATGGCCAGGTGTCAAGACTGAAGACAGCCAATAACTGGTTATCTATCCTCAAAGAACAGTGAACATGACAAGCTGAATTATCCCTCGTTGAGATGCAAGGAAAGAACACTACGAGTGCCAAGTGTGTTAATTCAAGACAATTAAATGCAATAAAAATTGGCAGAATTGTGGTCTCCTGTCACGTGAGCTAAGGATGGGAATAGAGTGGGAACGCAGTCCAGAACTTTGATAAGCATGTGTTCACACTCCCTCATGTTCCTAGAGATGAGAGTCCATTGTACGTACAAGTAAAAAGAGAGTTTGCTTGGTAGAAGGAGGAGTGATGAGAGATGGTGGGCTAATTGGGTGGGGAGGTACAGTCAAGACCACCTCCTAGCCCCTGGGTCTGAGCTCACATGTTGCTAAATGAATTGAATGTTGCAGAGGGCACAAGCGTGCCAACCAATTGTAGAGGGCTGTATAACGAAGGGTCTTATAGTTTGAGGGCCAATGGAGTACCATGTTTCTAATAACTAATGAAGATGACTTGCACTAGGGGTGGGCATGAGTTGTCCACCTGACAGTAGAGATCCAACCACAACCCGACCCCTTATAGAAGGTATACTTAGATGTTTCCCTTGTGCCAACCACAATCCCCCATAGGTTTTTCTTATTTGGCACTTTGTATGACACCACGTTTGATATGTTTTTACTATAAAAGTGTTTATGAAATGCATTGAGAGAATGCTGTGCAACATCCATTGATGTCTGTTGTAACTCCCTGTTTTAGATAATTGATATTAAAACACTAAATATACTTTGCCGTCTTCCTGAGTTGGTCTGATTAATGGAGTATGGAGTTGTTCTGTTTCCCATCCACCTGCATGACACGCTTCCTAAATTAAGGCCCATATGGCCACACTTGTGAGTGATGGCGAGGGTTTTGAATAGGACGCATACTTTTATGGGAAGACAATGTGCTTTGTGTCTGGTGGCAGATATGTGTTCTCTTGTATGGATGTTAAGAGCAGCTCTAAGTGTATTGTTTTGTATTCTTTGGAGTTTCTTTAGGTTTTTTGATGTTGTGCCAGCAAAGAGGACATTACAATAATCCAGTCTGGAGCCTATTATGTCTTTGTCAATGGTGAGGCATTTTTCAGTGGATAAAAATGGTTTGGCTGTGTTGATCAGTTTGGTGTTGTACGCAGCTGAGGAGGCAATAGCAGTGACTTGCCGTGACATGACATAGAGCCCAATAATGATAATGTGTAACTATGATGGTGTAAACAAATATAGGAAACAGGTACCTTTAAATAGGAGTAGTTTGAACAGTAATGCAGTCCAAATATTGGCACTGAATAATTTAGCTATCGTTTTACTAATATGAATGCACAGTGCAGTATGTACATCAAATGAGCTCAGGCAACATGGGCATTATGTACTACCATACCAAAAACATTTAGGGGCCGATTCATGGAACAAACGTGCACCGAAAATCTAGGCGCAAGCATGCGCAAGCGGAAAAAAACAGGCGCACACGCACGCATGCGATTCATGGAAGTCCCTGCGCGTGTTCACCGCGGGATGTGCGCCAAACCCGTGCATGGCGCACAAGTCACTGCAACATCGCAAAAGGCGTGCGCGACGGTGCGCGACGCGCACAGTGAAAGCGCACAACCTCAGCGCACACACCAGAAAGTGGGAGGGACATGGGGCGTAACGCGCGGAATGGGGAACAACACGTGAAAATAAGGGCGTAACTGGGGATGTACTGCACGGAAGCAGAGGGAACGCCCACACGCACTCGAACCACACGTATTCATGGAATGGAATAGGGCAAATCCACGCTCAGCCAAAGCCACGCACAAGCTAAAACACGGCCGCCACAAGAAAGCAGGCGGTAGAGTCCCAGCGCATCAAAAAAGTTGCGCCGCGGGAAGTAAAATACGCGATTGAGCGGGGTACGTGTATTCCGGGGGTGCGCGGGAAGTTCCACACGCGATTCGGCCGGGTACGTGGATTTCAGGGGTGCGCGGGAAGTTCCACACGCGATTTGGCCGGGTACGTGGATTTCAGGGGTGCGTGGGAAGTTCCACACGCGATTGAGCGAGGTACGTGTATTCCGGGGGTGCGCGGGAAGTTACACACGGGATTGAGCGGGGTACGTGTATTTCGGGGGTGCGCGGGAAGTCAAATATGCGATTGAGCGAGGTACGTGTATTCCGGGGGTGCGCGGGAAGTTCCACACGCGATTCGGCCGGGTACGTGGATTTCAGGGGTGCGCGGGAAGTTCCACACGCGATTTGGCCGGGTACGTGGATTTCAGGGGTGCGCGGGAAGTTCCACACGCGATTGAGCGAGGTACGTGTATTCCGGGGGTGCGCGGGAAGTTACACACGGGATTGAGCGGGGTACGTGTATTTCGGGGGTGCGCGGGAAGTCAAATATGCGATTGAGCGAGGTACGTGTATTCCGGGGGTGCGCGGGAAGTTACACACGCGATTCGGCCGGGTACGTGGATTTCAGGGGTGCGCGGGAAGTTCCACATGCGATTTGGCCGGGTACGTGGATTTCAGGGGTGCGCGGGAAGTTCCACACGCGATTGAGCGAGGTACGTGTATTCCGGGGGTGCGCGGGAAGTTACACACGGGATTGAGCGGGGTACGTGTATTTCGGGGGTGCGCGGGAAGTCAAATATGCGATTGAGCGAGGTACGTGTATTCCGGGGGTGCGCGGGAAGTTCCACACGCGATTCGGCCGGGTACGTGGATTTCAGGGGTGCGCGGGAAGTTCCACACGCGATTTGGCCGGGTACGTGGATTTCAGGGGTGCGCGGGAAGTTCCACACGCGATTGAGCGAGGTACGTGTATTCCGGGGGTGCGCGGGAAGTTACACACGGGATTGAGCGGGGTACGTGTATTTCGGGGGTGCGCGGGAAGTCAAATATGCGATTGAGCGAGGTACGTGTATTCCGGGGGTGCGCGGGAAGTTACACACGCGATTCGGCTGGGTACGTGGATTTCAGGGGTGCGCGGGAAGTTGCACACGCGATTGAGCGAGGTACGTGTATTCCGGGGGTGCGCGGGAAGTTACACACGGGATTGAGCGGGGTACGTGTATTTCGGGGGTGCGCGGGAAGTCAAATATGCGATTGAGCGAGGTACGTGTATTCCGGGGGTGCGCGGGAAGTTACACACGCGATTCGGCCGTGTACGTGGATTTCAGGGGTGCGCGGGAAGTTCCACACGCGATTTGGCCGGGTACATGGATTTCAGGGGTGCGCGGGAAGTTCCACACGCGATTGAGCGAGGTACGTGTATTCCGGGGGTGCGCGGGAAGTTACACACGGGATTGAGCGGGGTACGTGTATTTCGGGGGTGCGCGGGAAGTCAAATATGCGATTGAGCGAGGTACGTGTATTCCGGGGGTGCGCGGGAAGTTACACACGCGAATGAGCGGGTACGTGTATTCCGGGGGTGCGCGGGAATTTCCACACGTGATTCGGCCGGGTACGTGGATTTCAGGGGTGCGCGGGAAGTTCCACACGCGATTTGGCCGGGTACGTGGATTTCAGGGGTGCGCGGGAAGTTCCACACGCGATTGAGTGGGGTACGTGTATTCCGGGGGTGCGCGGGAAGTTCCACACGCGATTGAGCGGGGTATGTGTATTACAGGGGTGCGCGGGGAGCAGCACACGTGAATTGCACGTGTGGGTCCTCCCAGGTGTACCCTCTACACCCTCCACGGCCCCTGCAGGTGGCTCACACCACAGGGGCCTACCCAGCACATGTCCTGCAGGCACCCCATCCACCATGCCCACCAGCCAACCCACATATCAACTAGCACTACTGCCCACCAACGCATGTCCCCCTGCACCCCCAGCCACCAGGGGCACCCTCCACCAGGCCCCCACCCATGTCTCCCACCACCCCCACCCCCCAGCCACCAGGGGCAGCCTCCACCAGGCCCCCACCCATGTCTCCCAGCACCCCCACCCCCCAGCCACCAGGGGCAGCCTCCACCAGGCCCCCACCCATGTCTCCCAGCACCCCCACCCCCCAGGGGCACCCTCCAGCAGGCCCCCACCCATGTCTCCCAGCACCCCCACCCCCCAGCCACCAGGGGCAGCCTCCAGCAGGCCCCCACCCATGTCTCCCAGCACCCCCACCCCCCAGCCACCAGGGGCAGCCTCCAGCAGGCCCCCACCCATGTCTCCCAGCACCCCCACCCCCCAGCCACCAGGGGCAGCCTCCACCAGGCCCCCACCCATGTCTCCCACCACCCCCACCCCCCAGCCACCAGGGGCAGCCTCCAGCAGGCCCCCACCCATGTCTCCCAGCACCCCCACCCCCCAGCCACCAGGGGCACCCTCCACCAGGCCCCCACCCATGTCTCCCACCACCCCCACCCCCCAGCAGTGCAGGGGCAGCCTCCACCAGGCCCCCACCCATGTCTCCCACCACCCCCACCCCCCAGCCACCAGGGGCAGCCTCCACCAGGCCCCCACCCATGTCTCCCACCACCCCCACCCACCAGCCACCAGGGGCACCCTCCACCAGGCCCCCACCCATGTCTCCCACCACCCCCACCCACCAGCCACCAGGGGCACCCTCCACCAGGCCCCCACCCATGTCTCCCAGCACACCCACCCCCCAGCCACCTGGGGCACCCTCCACCAGGCCCCCACCCATGTCTCCCACCACCCCCACCCACCAGCCACCAGGGGCACCCTCCAGCAGGCCCCCACCCATGTCTCCCAGCACCCCCACCCCCCAACCACCAGGGGCACCCTCCACCAGGCCCCCACCCATGTCCAACTCATGTTCCCCACCACCCCCACCCCCCAGCACTGTGGGGCACCTGCCAGCAGGCCCCCACCCATGTCCAACTCATGTCTCCCACCCCCCAGCACTGTGGGGCACCTGCCAGCAGGCCCCCACCCATGTCCAACTCATGTCTCCCACCACCCCCACCCCCCAGCACTGTGGGGCACCTGCCAGCAGGCCCCCACCCATGTCCAACTCATGTCTCCCACCCCCCAGCACTGTGGGGCACCTGCCAGCAGGCCCCCACCCATGTCCAACTCATTTTCCCCACCCAACATGTCATCACAGTCCAGATCCCTGGTCTCTATGGTCAGCCCCCAAATGCAAAACACCCACCCGAGTTTTGCATCCACCCACTCATATTTTGCAATTACATCACAGAACACCAATTGCAAGTTCCAAAACAAACACATGTCCCTCACATACAACCAATGGGTGTCAGTTATTCTCAAAACACATAACATGAAATGCATGAAAACAATGAGATACCACACATTGAAGTTCAACAAAAAAATAATGTATTAAAGGAAAGATGAATAGAAACAAAAATGAAGAAACAGAAATGTGAATGGAAAAAAATGAAAAGAAGCATGTCCGTTCAAAACTTAAAAAAATAAAGAATATAGAAATCCAAAGTAATGTAGTATAAAGTCAATGTCCACCAAACAAAATCCAATGTGAAATAAAAATAATAAGCCATTGATCCATGGAGAATGTTAAAAAAGAAAGTATGTACAAGTCCACAACTATGTACAATGCAAGAAGCCAGGGTCCATTATCCCAACAAAATAAAGGAAACCTAACTAACTACACTAACTAAAAAAAAAAACTATATACAAAAATGTGGCCAATGTCCAAAAGGTCCAAATGAAATAAAAACAAAAATGAAACTTAACACTATCTACATAACTATGTACAAGGGCAGCGGGCTAGTTCCACGGCTCACTTCTGGATGTGCCGGGCCAGGGCATCATCGAACTCCTCCTCAATGTCCCGGAGGCGGTCCTCCTCCATGGCCCCGAGGGTCCGCAGGGCCGTCGACGTGTCCACCTCCAAAGCCCTGCGGATTGCCTCGAGGCACTCGACCCGCCTCAGGGCCCTCTGCATGGAGTTCTCCGCCCTGACCATAGAGAGCCGTGCCTCTTCCGCCCGCTGCCGCTCCGCATCTATGGCGTGGCCCAACCGCTGCCACACGGAAGACACTTTTAGTCCTGGGTCCTCCTGCCCTCCGGCCGATGCCTGCCCCTCCGATGTCGAAGGCCCCGAGCTTTCATGGCTCCCACCATGGTGCTGCTGCTGCTGTGCCTCTGCCCCTGCACTGCCTCCTGCTGCCTGCACATCCTCCGCCGGCTGGGGTGCAGTCGTTGACGTGGCCACCCCTGCTGGACGTCCGACTCCCGACTGTGGCAGGGATGCCTCCTCCACCAGCCTGGCCGCACCGTCAGAGGCAGCTCCACAGGGCACCCAGGTGACTGATGGGTGGGAAGATGGCACAGAGTACGACTGGCGCGTAGGGGGTCCAGCTGAGGAGGGGGTCGTGGCAAGCCCCATCAGACGGAGGAATCCGGCCTGGGTGACCTGTCCCAGCAGGCTGACGTGGTCAACGAGCCATTCGAGATGACGTGCAGTCTCTTCATGAAAAGACTGCAGGTCACCTCGCATGGCCCGTTGACGCAACGCCACACCAGCCAGGACAGGCTCAACCCGGGCCTGGATAGCCACGTCCGCAGGCAGAGGAAGGCCAGTTGACGTCAGCTCATCCCCTGCCTGAAAACTGGTCGGACATAGGCATCCCTGCTGGTGCAAGATGATGCAGGGACAGGATCAGGGACAGGATTGCACACAGGCACCTCCGCGGCGGCCTGTGCTGCCTCCTGTCCCTGGTCCTGCACTGCACCACTAGCACCAGTGGGATCCCCACCCCCAGACCCCGTCTCCGGTGCTTGCACGGCCTCCTCCTCCACCAAACCCCCCACCAACCTGGATGACTCTGTGCCATCTTCCCCCGTTGGGCCCTGTGGGGTCCCAGCTGCCCCTTCTGCTGCCGAGGAGTCCAACTGCAACCTCCGCCTCTTGGACCTCCCCCCGGCAGCTGCGGCCTGGGACTCGGCACCGGACTCCTCACTCCCCGACGAGATGACAACATGGGAGGGGAGCCGGGCCTTGCGTCTCCGGCTGGCGGTGGGATCCCCGCCGCTGTGCTCCACAGCACCTTCTCCGCCCTCTTCATCAGTTGACGCTGCAGACAGGGAGAAACAAAACACACGCATCAGGGCACTGTACAATGGACACATACACACATGACAGTTGCACATGAGTGGCATTGGCAAACCTCAGACATGTCATCACGATCACCAACACACATGTCATTACAACTCGCACACACGAGCCATACCACAGCCATTTCGCAACTGCCAACACCATCCATACACATACAACAGCATGAGCAGACAAAGGTGAGCCAGACATCACATGCAACACATGAAGTGCACCACACATGTACACACACCACCACACTTGCATGCATGTGTACACATCTGCCAAGTGTCGCAGTGTTCAGACGGGCATCCATGTCACATCTGCCCATCAGGCTTCCACTTAAAGCTGTCACATGCATCCATGTTGCATCACTGTTGCACCCTTGTCAAATACACACACATGCACATGTACACAGCGCTGATACATGCAGCTGAAAACAACATACATGCGTGACATCACGGACATGTCTAATCACATACACATTCATACAAACTTGTGTGCCCACACAACTGCATATGGCATGCAAGCCCACACACACAGGCACCATCCATGTCTCACACATTACAGCCCTCGCATGTGTCAGCCCCACGGCCCTGTACACCTGCACCCATACTCGACCCCATACAAACAGATGTGCAACCTGCACACTACTGAACAATCACCACACGCACTGCTCACAATCAGGATGCATGTACACTCACCGCTCGACTCCAGACGGGTCTGCCTCTCAAGGACCTGGACGTGGAGCGCTGGGGATATGCATTCCAGGACCCTCATCTGTTCTTCCGACAAGTGGCCCCGGCGCCCCTTGGCATCCGCTGCCTTCAAGAGGCGCCGGGCCTTGTTCAGGGTCCTGGACCTGAAGTCCTCCCAGCGCTTCTTGACATGTTGGAAGTCGCGGACTGCCACCCCCTCCGCGTTGATGGCAGTCACGATGTCAGTCCAGATCCGAGTCCGTCCTTCCTTGTCGGCGCGGGAACTTCCGAAGAGGGCATCATACTGCCCCAGGACTTGCTCCACCAGGACACCAACTTCGGTGGCACTGAAGCTGGTGCCCCTCTGCCTCTCTGGCCGGGGGTTGTCAGTGGTCACAGATGGAGTTTGCCCCGACATGACAACCCCAGAGGCAGGAGTGGGTGGGCAACTGGGTCCTGGGGCTGGGCTGTGGAGCGATGGAATCCCAGTCGGGAGTCTTTGGTTCCAGCAGGGGTGGTCACACCAACAGCACCCCTGGCTGATGTGCAGGCAGCAAATGGCAGGGCACGTGGGCAGCAGGCAGTCAGGCAGCAGCAGATGGCAGGTGGGAGCGTGCTCGGGGCTCTGGGGGGCAGTAGTTCGGCCTTCTGGGCAGGAGCGTGGTCTTCCGTGTGCTTACGCGTGGCCAGCTTGATACGGAGTGATTTGGCACGTGAAAATTCTGCACGTCAGCGTGTAATTCGAGGAAAGGCCCTTAGCGCGTAAGCGCATCTGCACGCATACGCATTTTCATTGGACCAAAGGCCCTCAGCGCGTGAGCGCGTCTGTGACGTGACGTGCGAGGGAGTATCCCTCATTGCACGTGATGACAGTACACACGTGGATTCCAACCAATCGCGTGTGAAAGTTCACGGGACCCCGGAACACACGTACCCAGGCCAATGGCGTGTGGAAGTACCCGCGCACCCCGAAACACACGTACCCAGGCCAATGGCGTGTGGAACTACCCGCGCACCCCGAAACACACGTACCCAGGCCAATCGCGTGTGGAACTACCCGCGCACCCCGAAACACACGTACCCAGGCCAATGGCGTGTGGAACTACCCGCGCACCCCGAAACACACGTACCCAGGCCAATCGCGTGTGGAACTACCCGCGCACCCCGAAACACACGTACCCAGGCCAATGGCGTGTGGAACTACCCGCGCACCCCGAAACACACGTACCCAGGCCAGGCCCCTCCGATCACACGCAATGACACCCGAATACGGAGGCGTCCCGCGCCCGCGCACAGCATAAAAGTGCGCGCAAACAACAAACGCGTATATACAGCGACGATGAATGCCCCATTTGTTGCTGCACTGATTGTGGGACACCGCAGGAGGAGGAGAATAGCCAGGGCACGCATTTTTGCACCACGGACAAGCCTTTTTCGGATGCCTGACGACCAGGTCTACGGCAGGTATAGGTTTCCATCCCATATCATCCTAGACCTGGTCAGGGAGTGGGAAGATGACCTCACATCCCCCACCCTTTGCTCCCAAGCATTGAGCCCCTTGGAGAAGCTGCTCAATGTCTTGCATTTTTTGGCCACTGGGTCGTTTCAGCGGACCACTGCCATAGTGGGGGGGGTCTCACAGGCCACGCAGTCACGCTGCCTACACCAGGTACTGGCAATCATGACAGCGCGCCCCTCAGTCCGCAGGCACATATACATGCCCAGAACACCCGCAGAAAGGCAGGCCGTTGTCCTGGATTTTTTCAGGGTGGCACACTTCCCCAAAGTGCTCGGTGCCATAGATTGCACCCATGTGGCCCTACGTCCACCTAGGGCCACTGAGCACATCTACCGAAACCGCAAGCACTGGCATTCCATCAATGTACAGGTGGTATGCGATGCAAAGGGAATCATCACCTCTGTCTATGCAAACTACCCTGGCTCCACCCATGACAGTTTCATATACAGAATGTCCGCCCTGAGCCGGGCCCTGGAAGCGGGGCAGCATGGCGACACATGGCTCCTAGGTGAGTACAAATGCCCTTGCACATGCATGCAAGTCACACACAGACAAATATACCAACCCTAATAATCTCAACAATTATCACCTCCCCAGGGGACAGTGCCTACCCTCTGAGCAACCACATGATGACGCCAATCCGGAACCCCACCACACCACCCCAGGTAAGATACAACGCTGCCCATATTGCAACCAGGGCCATAGTGGAGCGCACATTCGGAGTGCTCAAGTCACGTTTCCGCTCCCTTGACCGCTCTGGTGGGCAACTACTCTATGCACCACCAGTTGTGTGCAGGATTATTGTGGCAGCATGTGTCCTGCACAATGTTGCAACACGGCAGGGTGTCCCGGTGGACATGGTGGTGCCCCCACATCCCCAACCACAGGCACAGGCGCTGGCCATGGGAGGGGACAGGGCACATGGCGAGGTAGCCCGGACCCAGCTTGTGGCCACATTTTTCACCTAAACTCCCACCCCTGCGGAGTGCACACAGGCCTGGCACATACCAGGTGACAATCGATGATGACAAAGTGACAGTCAACTGTCACAACCCTACCACCCTGAGATAGTTGCCATGGAAGTGCCACATCGTCTGCATCCCTAGCTACTTAAACACAAGCTATCCTGTGCAACCAAAATGCACACATATGACATGTGACATGACATGAGCCATACACAAATATTCAAAGGCACAATGAGGCAGTGGGGGGGGAACAAGGGAACACAGAGAAAGGTACTTCTAGGCCAGGTGTCATTGAGATTGTGCAAGTGCAGGGGTAGGGGGAAGGGAAAAGTGCAAGGGGAAGGGTGGGGGGGAGTCCAGTACAGGGGAAGTAGGCCAAAAAAATAATACATAGGTCGCCTGGTGGCAACTGCAAAGGTAAGTGCAGACAAGTGCTGTGAAGGGAGGGCTGTAGGGATAGAGAGACAGTCCCGCAGTGCAGGGGTTGCCAGGGTGGCAGTGCAAGTGGACAGTGGCTGGCCCAGGGACCGAGGTTGGTGAGAGTGTCCCAGTTGCAGCTCCTGTGCAGTTCCAGTGAAGAATTCTGCAAGGGAGAGGCAGAGAGTAAGCAGAAGCAAAGAGGAAGGTCTTGAGGTGCTTCCAGAACTGGAGATGGTTCCCCTCAAGTTCAAGTCAGGCAGGAAGTCTGTTCGAGGGGGAGGGCCCTGCTGCGGAGAGAAACCTACCCCCAGCTAGTTGCTCTGAGAAGCGGATGACCTGGACATGCAAGGTGTGCATCACACACACCTGCAAAACAGGCCAGGGCCATCACTGTCAAGTCAGTCAAACCCTCCCAAACATCAACATGACATGGCAAGCAATACCCATACACCGACCCAGTAACGATAAGGTACACATTGCCATGTCCTAAATGTACAGTGGCATCGGACAATGATGCCTGACCCGGAATCCGATGAAATGACAGACCAACAAAAAGTCCCACCCAAAATACGTCGATTCCAAATGCATTACAACAGTCGTAGACGTAACATCACAATGAATGCCTGTCAATATGCACATTATGCATTGCAAAATCAACACTGCAGCTCATGTGTGCAGTGTCCTACTCCTGCATCACACTGCTCAGCGCACAGCACAGTGAACAGCCATTGCGTGTGATGCACACCCTGAGCATCACATCTAAGTGACAGACTACATCAAACATCAAATTAGGCATGTACTGGAACCATAACCGGTCACAGAACATGTGCTGCCGGGACACAGTGGGCACCAGAAGGCAAACAGTGTACACGTGGATATGCAAGGGGGGGGAGTACATGGAGTGCATCCGAGTGCAAGTGTGTGGTTCTGCAAGGACATGCACTCCACATATGCATGTGCACTCAAGTAACCATCAGTGTTCCCTACACATCACATGTGAACATCCACCATGTGCACACCCCAGCATGTCAAACCACTACTATCCCCTCGCACCTGAAAGGAAAACACAACACATGAACAGGCATTGATCAGCAGAACACAACATGTACATAGGACAACAACATTACAATGTCAGAGTTCCCATCACACTGCAGGGCAACGCAACTATCAACAACCACCCCCCCCCTCGCAAATGACCATGCCCACTGAACAACTGCACCTGGGTCATGGAGCCTCCAACCCTCATTCCCACCCTACCACAGGATCACCTTTACCCTTCGTGTCCATCTCCCACCATGTGTGTAAAGAGATGCCTGAACCCTCAGAATCCACACTCATTTCCTAAATCACATAATCCAAGGCATGAAAAGGAACCCAAACACCCTCCAGTAGATGACTTGACGTAGCAGTACGTCTCAAAGGCCAAGTACTACCACAATGATGCAACAACCAAGGTAGCACAGCAAAACAATGTCACGACAGGATGTGAGACATGTGTGGTACATGACATAGGATGATGCACCATGAATGGATGTGTACTGTCACGGGTCCCCTGTACAGGCGCCGGAGTCTCATGAAACAACCACCCACACCATGTCCCGGGGGCCTGCAAGGTCAAACTCACACAGGCCCCTGAGATCCTGGTGGGGAATGAGGTTCAGGGATATGCAGTCGGGACAGGTGTAGACACACTGGATGACTGGAATGCGTGGCAGGTGAGGGGAGTAGGAATGAAACATGAAACCAGGGAATGCACGAAAATGTACAACATGCATGAACACATGCACAATCCAAACAAACTTGGACATCATTGTCATGGCCTTCTGAAGTCCAGGCTCAGGAGTGGTACGAACCAACCACCCCCTCTAGGGTTTTGGCGCCTGCAAGTTCGGGGCTTACACAGGCATCCGCAACCCCAGTGGGGAAAGAGGGTCAGGGAACATTGCTTGGATAGGCATGGGAAGCAGGAACACCGGGTAGAGGGTACAGGTTTCAAAATTGCATAGGATCACGGGTGATTAGGGTAAAAAACATACCAAATAGGACCACACATACATCCATGCATCAGTACACTCCCCAGCAAGCCTATGCAGGGCAGTTTGTAAGAAAATACAACAAGACACTTAGCTCTGGTTTTGAGTGCTGGCCTCCTGCCTGCGCACTCTCAGGTCCGGTTACAGGAGCACTGCAATGCTGCAAAGAGAGACACAGTCAGCAACCTGTACGTGCCAATTACACAAAAACACAACACAAAACATGCCCCATAACAACATACAACTCTACAAACAGACAATCTGTGCTCCATGCTTCGTACCCATATATAACATCACCCCTGTGACGGGTCATTCACAGTCAATGCAGTAAGTCAGCCGCTGGTGGGTGCGTGGCAAATGGAACACCAATGTGTCACAATTCACACAGCATGCAATGTTCCCTGGGTAAGCAGACAGACCCATATGGCAAGCCATGACTACAGAGCAAGTTGCATACCACCATGACCAAAACAAAGTTGCCAGTGCATTTATCATGAAGTACGTGGAATAGACATGCACTGCACCCGAGTATGTCCCTTGCTGTATGTCCCTGTGAGCTGCCCCTTTCCATGTCTTGGAAGGCTACATGGTTGATACAAGTGCCTCAATGAACCTTGGTGTACCGCAGGGTATGTGCCACTGCCCCCGCATGTGTCCCAGACAACCCTACTATCAACAGCCATCAGTCCACAAACACATCTGAGCTGCATTGTGTGCTTCAACACCAATATTTGTCTAAGCTCACCCTCAGTGCTGTGACTAAGCCTGCACGTGCAACTCGCCTGGTGCAAGCTTTGCTGTCTCGTGGCCCCCCTGTGATGCTCACCTTGCCTGGAGTTCCTTGGAACATGTCAGCAGTTCTAGGATGTGGGTCTGCAATCACTGTGGCTCTGCTTGTGCACACATGTGCATGTGGGCATCAGCAAACGGGTCAGGAATTACGTCGTCCAATGGGCCATGTCTGCTGGCAAAGGTGCTCTGGTGCCTCATCCCCCTGCAGAAAGTGCATGAAACACATGATTAATGCATCAAAGTGATCTGTGTGTGTCTCATCAGGCATCTCATTACTTGACCATGTCAGAGAGTCACATCACAAATCACACCATCAGTCTGTCTTTCACCTCCAAAGTGTGGAACACTATCTACAGCATGATTTGCAACAAGCACGTGTACAGGAAAGATATGAAACATAATACACAATGCATAGCAATCAATGTCCACATTAATCATGACATGCCCCATCTAGCAAAAGCTGAACAGTGGACAATTACACCTAAATCATCCCCACTAGGGGTGTCAACACAAGTCAAAAAGCACCAGACATGCCACAGATATGACAGTCCAAAGCCCTTGTGTAAAATTCTGTTACACCGAACCATCCTTGCGAGCCCATGGATAAGGGAGGCAGGAGTGGCATATGTGAGTCAAGGAACCCAAGCAGCAAACACATACACAAGACAACCATGAAGGGCCCAGCTGGAACAGACAGTGGATGCCTTCAAAAACCACAAGGCACCGCACTGTCACATGTAAGCACAATAGACTACAAATTTTAAACTAACTCAACTATTAACTAATTACACTAACTATGGAAAACCTACATTACCTATTTAAACTAACTATCAAACAGAAACTTAACTAACTAAACTAAAAGAAAAATCAAAAATGGCCACATACGACCCGGGGGGGAGGGGAGGCACCCAGGAGGGGGGAGGTACAGGGTGCTGCTCAACATCCACATGCGATGATGCTGAGCCAAAAAAAAATACCTCCATGGGCTCAACGCCTTCACAGCACGACCTATGTGGGAGATAGATGGTCGTCCGAGTCTGGCTCATCCTGGTAAGGAGGACGTGGCACAGTAGCCTGGCCACGCCTAGCCGCAGCTTGCCCCTCGTCGGCAGCAAGTCTGCCGGACAGGTGAGCCTGGTTCTGTGTGGCGATGTTACATAGGTCTGCATGCAGGACCTCACGTGATACACGTGCTTCCTCTTGCAAGCTAGCACGTGTAACACGGAGTTCCTCCTGCAAGGCCTGGCTGGACAACCGCTGCACCTCCCGGCAAGCCTGTAGCTCAGCCGAGATGGTGCGCTCAAGCTGTGCAAATCTCTCCTCTGCCCGCTGCCTCTGGGACATCATAAGGACACCCAGAGTGGATCTGAGGGAGGCATACTCCTCCCTCAGGGCATCCATGTGCGCCTCTGCGTGAGCAGCAATTGCTTGACGCATAGACGACATTTCAGCCTGGCGTGCCCTGTCTGAGGCCGCCATGCCCAGCCTGAGTGAGCGGGCCGTGGACCGTGCCGCCTGCTGCTGGAGAAGCACCTGCCTAGCAGGGGGGAGCACAGATCGGGCCACACGCTCCATGCTGTCAGCGATGTTCTCCATTGCTGCCCCCTGCCGTTCTGAATTGGCAGTCATGTCTTGCTCCCACTCAGTATACAGCGGTTGCGCGCGGCGACCGCGTTGCCGGGCTTGACCCCTGTGGGACCCAAGGACCGGGGGTCCTCGCTGTGTTGGCACCGCCTGCGGCTGCACGACTACATGCCCCCGTCGACGTGATGTCCCAGGCACATCAGTGACTGGTGTGGAGGGTGACCCTGCGTCCCGATCCACCACGGGCGGAGGAACCAAGACTGTCTGATCCCTCAGTGCAGGGGTCGCAGACAGAGGAGTGTCCACATCAGAATCACTCACCCCTGACACATGGACTTGATGCTCATCCAACTCAACATGGACGTCAGAGTCGTCATCAAGGCTGGACTCATAGGCAGCCAGAGACAGGATGGACTGCAGCACTTGGGGGTTTTCGTGGCCTACCACCCCACGACCCCCACTAGTGCCGGGTTGATGTGGTCTTACCAACCCTGTGTCTGGCATGACAACACCATCCTCTGCATCCATTGCGTCATCACCTGAAAAATAGAGAGGAAAAGGTCAGTACACATGTCAGAAGCACACAACACACACACACACACACCGACAGCAAAGGCATCCGGCAGACATGTGACACACAACATATGACCTTGCATGCATGCTGGGTCTACTTAGAATAGCTTCTGTGATCAGACCTGTCGAAAGGTGGCAGTTTGCATGGAAGTGGGTCTATGCAGTGCAGAAAATGTGTACGCCACTCACTACCTACAGGTACAAGCACTCCATGGTGTGTGCCAGGAAATGTGAAGGCAGTGCAATGTCAAAATCAGACATCACGTGCATTGTGTATTCAATGTGTACCATGTCTAGAAGGCAAGCACCCCTCCACCCCAGTACCAAAGCAGGGATGCCTAGCATGGTATCAAAAGGCTGACCATACACCTGTGTATTTACAAGCAGTGTTGACTGGCATCAACAGCTTAATGTGATTGAAATTACAACACTGCAAATGATGCTGGGACAGTGGGCAGGACACATGATGGAAGATCCGGAGGCCGGCCACGTGTGAAGAAGACACAACAAGAGTTGGACAGAGTCATTGGCCATTGAACAGGCTGAGGCCTGTGAGCCACACAGATTGTCAGAGCCTAAACATGTGTGCAACGCAGGACTGAGCCACAGTTGACATGGGGAGGCCGATAATATGGCAGGCAATGTATGTAACCAAGGACTCATATTACAGTGATCATCCAGTCAAGGACACATAGGGGCATGCGTGCAATGCACATGGAGCATGAATGGGCACTCATGTCCCTGCGGGACATCTGACCCATGCACAGTACAAGTGGGATGCCCTGCATCGAGTACTAAGGCTGTACCACACGGCATATGTCTGGCACTTTCTAAGCTGGAAGTTAGCATCTACACAGGACACATGAACATGAAACTACACATTGGCAAGAATGTAGCAGACCAGTGCAAAGGTGGAACTGGGGTGCAGAGTGGCGGAGGAGGGGCAAGGGAGCATGGCCACATGGAGTCCCGCATGCAGGCAGAGGAGACATGCATGACGGTGGGATTGCATTACTTACACATCAGAACCATGTACACGTCACATGTAGCAGCAATCATGCACAACACATCCCACAAGTGAAACACACACGTCCTCAACAACTACGCATCAACACTCACTGGACTGGGCATCAAAGTCCAGCATCTCTCCCACACCTTCGACCAATTCTGGTGGTATGAACTAGCAACGAGAGCCTCATGCGGAGTGAGTTCTTCCTCCTCTGGTGCAGGCCCACCGCCAGTCACCAGAGTCAAGTTGTAATTTGAGGCACGCTTGGCCTTAGTGCTGCGCTTGATGTCATTCCAGCGCTTTTTGCACTCCTGCGCCGTGCGCACCTCATGGCCGAATGAACTGACATGTTCCGCCACATGCTTCCAGTGGGTGTCACGTTGGGCAGCCGTAGTCTGACTATTGGCACCCACTAGCATGTCACGGCTGTGTCCCCGCACGTAGTCCACGAGGAAGTCCAGTTCCTGCTTACAGAAAGGCTTCTTCCTCGACGTGCAGGAGGTCGTAGCTGTGTGTGGGGTCCCAGCCTGTGCTGCAGATGCAACCTTCCTCCTCTTGGACTGTGGCGCAGACCCTGGCTGGCTAATGCCGCCCTGACCAGTATGGCCAGTGGGTTGGGTGGATTGAGCCGAGGGAGTGGCAGGTGGAGGGATGACCAAAGGCCTGACTTGTGTCAGTGGCAGCTGGGTGCCCACTAATGGACCCTGCGCAGCAACATCAGCTGTGGCAGGGTCATTGACCGCAACGGTCCTGGTTGGCAGACTCACAACCGGGGTGCTGTTGGGTGCATCTGCCCCTGCACTTGCCAACACCCGGCTGTTCGGGGCAGCAGATGACATGACTGCCCCAGGGACACGTGTCTTGGTCTGAGCAGCCCGGCCTGCCCCAATGGTTTCCCCCCTGGCCTGTTGGAGATCTACCAAGGGCTCTTCAAGTGCCAACGCAACCTGCGCTGGCAGACCCTGAGCCTGGGTGGCGGTGTCCACAGCTGCACCTGCAGCTACCGCTACCCTTGGGCCCGTGGCAGTCGATGAAACGGACTGCCGGGTCATACGGGTGCCAGTGCCAGATGCAGGAGCTGCATCCCCCTGAACCACAGGGGGTGGTGGCATGGCTGCACCAACACATGGCACAACATTGTGCTCAAGTGGCGCACCCCTGCCTCTTCCCCCTCTGTGGCTGCCCTGGACACCCTGGAGTCCCCCTACTCCCTGGTCACCACGGCCACGTCCCCGACCACGCCCGCCACGAGGAGGACGCCCAGCTGAGGCGCCCCTCACCTTTGGTAGCCTCCCTACCATGGCACAGATGTAATAGTGCTGGCACAGATGGAGTGGTGCCAATGGGAGGTGTACAGCACAATTGACCTGGGCAATTGGGGTGAAGGGGGTGGGAAGCAAGATGTTAACAGCCCCCCTGCACCTGCAAGGCTGTATGTGACCCCGGTGATGTGTTGACGGGTCACGCAACGCTCAGGCACCCCAAAACTGCAGTAAAACCGTGCACGCAACCCTGCAGCCTACGTGCGTGGATTAAACCTCCCGCAGTACGCGGTGGCACCCAGTAACACGTATAACGCGTACGCGTGGGACACGCAGGCTACGATGACATCGAAAATGGGTGCGATACACAGGGGCACCCGCAGTGGGAAAAGGAGCGTTTGCGACTCACCGTCTGACTAGCGCGATGCAGAAAAACACGCGTAGCCAATACCCCCGCCAAAAGAAGAGATACGTCCTTGAGAGCTGTGAAGTAGATGGCGCGCGAAACAACTGGAAGCAGCAACACACGTCGGTCTCCATGAAAGGCACGTACAGCGAACTGCTGGGCCCGCTCACCTTTAACCCGTGCTGAGGGAAACGCACGCGTGCGTCACGTAACATGCGGACGTGCACTTTTTCACGTTTGATTACGCGCATTACACTCGGACGTGCAGTTTTTCACGCGCGCACGCTTATGCATGGGCCCTTTCCTCCTATTACACGCGGACGTGCAGTTTTTCACGTGCGCTTACGCGCATTACACGCAGCGTGCAGATTTTTCACGTGCCTAATCACTCCGTATGAAGCTGGCCACGCGAAAACACACGGAAGACCACGCTCCTGCCCAGAAGGCCAATTCACTGGCCCCCAGTGCCCCAAGCAGCCTCCCACATTCCATCTGCTGCTGCCTGCCTGCCTGCCTGCCTGCCTGCCTGCCTGCTGCCACCATGCCCTGCCATTTGGTGCCTGCACATCAGCCATCTGCAGGGGTCCAGTTGCTGTGTCCACCCCTGCTGGTACAGAAGAGTCCCGACTCAAATGACATCGCTCCACAGCCCAGCCCCATGACCCAGTTGGTCACCCACTCCTGCCCCTGGGGTTGCCATGTCGAGCACATCCACATCTGACACCAGTGGCAACCCCCGGCCAGAGGGGCAGAGGGGCACCAGCTTCACTGCCACCGAAGTTGGTGTCCTGGTGGAGCATGTCCTGGGGCAGTATGATGCCCTCTTCGGATCGTCCCGCGCCAACAGGGAAGGACGGGAGAGGACGCGGAGGGGGTGGCAACCCGCACCATCCAGAAGGTCAAGAAGCGCTGGGAGGACTTGAGGTCCAGGACCCTCATGAAGGCCCGGCGCCTTGTGGAGGGGGGCCGGGGCCGCATGAGTTCCATCCAGTTGAGGGTCCTGGAACGCGCACACCCAGCGCTCCACAGCCAGGTCCTTGAGAGGGAGACCCGTCTGGAGTTGAGCGGTAAGTGGCCAAGCATTGCTGTGTGAGACAGGGCATGTTGCAGTGTGCTGGTTGTCTGATACTTGCCTGCATGTGTGACATAGGCCATGTACGCATGTATGTGTGCAGGGACATCATGGTAATGCATGTGCGACCTGTAATGTGTGAACCGCATGGTTGTTGCATGTGTTTGAATGTGACATGGGGAGCCCTGTGCAGATTGCACACATGACAGCATGGAAGTCTCTGTTCCTGGACATGGGTGGGGGCCTGGTGGAGGCTGCCCCTGCTGGCTGGGGGGTGGGGGTGCTGGGAGACATGGGTGGGGGCCTGGTGGAGACTGCCCCTGCACTGCTGGGGGGTGGGGGTGCCGGGAGACATGGGTGGGGGCCTGGTGGAGACTGCCCCTGCACTGCTGGGGGGTGGGGTGGTGGGAGACATGGGTGGGGGCCTGGTGGAGGCTGCCCCTGGTGGCTGGGGGGTGGGGGTGGTGGGAGACATGGGTGGGGGCCTGGTGGAGGCTGCCCCTGGTGGCTGGGGGGGTGGGGGTGCTGGGAGACATGAGTCGGACATGGGTGGGGGCCTGGTGGAGGGTGCCCCTGGTGGCTGGGGGGGTGGGGGTGCTGGGAGACATGGGTGGGGGCCTTGTGGAGGCTGCCCCTGGTGGCTGGGGGGTGGGGGTGCTGGGAGACATGAGTCGGACATGGGTGGGGGCCTGGTGGAGGCTGCCCCTGGTGGCTGGGGGGGTGGGGGTGCTGGGAGACATGGGTGGGGGCCTGGTGGAGGCTGCCCCTGGTGGCTGGGGGGGTGGGGGTGCTGGGAGACATGAGTCGGACATGGGTGGGGGCCTGGTGGAGGCTGCCCCTGGTGGCTGGGGGGTGGGGGTGGTGGGAGACATGGGTGGGGGCCTGGTGGAGGCTGCCCCTGGTGGCTGGGGGGTGGGGGTGGTGGGAGACATGGGTGGGGGCCTGGTGGAGGCTGCCCCTGGTGGCTGGGGGGGTGGGGGTGCTGGGAGACATGGGTGGGGGCCTGGTGGAGGCTGCCCCTGGTGGCTGGGGGGGTGGGGGTGCTGGGAGACATGAGTCGGACATGGGTGGGGGCCTGGTGGAGGCTGCCCCTGGTGGCTGGGGGGTGGGGGTGGTGGTAGACATGGGTGGGGGCCTGGTGGAGGCTGCCCCTGGTGGCTGGGGGGTGGGGGTGGTGGGAGACATGGGTGGGGGCCTGGTGGAGGCTGCCCCTGGTGGCTGGGGGGGTGGGGGTGCTGGGAGACATGAGTCGGACATGGGTGGGGGCCTGGTGGAGGGTGCCCCTGGTGGCTGGGGGGGTGGGGGTGCTGGGAGACATGGGTGGGGGCCTGGTGGAGGCTGCCCCTGGTGGCAGGGGGGGTGGGGGTGCTGGGAGACATGAGTCGGACATGGGTGGGGGCCTGGTGGAGGCTGCCCCTGGTGGCTGGGGGGTGGGGGTGGTGGGAGACATGGGTGGGGGCCTGGTGGAGGCTGCCCCTGGTGGCTGGGGGAGTGGGGGTGCTGGGAGACATGAGTCGGACATGGGTGGGGGCCTGGTGGAGGCTGCCCCTGGTGGCTGGGGGGTGGGGGTGCTGGGAGACATGGGTGGGGGCCTGGTGGAGGCTGCCCCTGGTGGCTGGGGGGGTGGGGGTGCTGGGAGACATGAGTCGGACATGGGTGGGGGCCTGGTGGAGGCTGCCCCTGGTGGCTGGGGGGTGGGGTGGTGGGAGACATGGGTGGGGGCCTGGTGGAGGCTGCCCCTGGTGGCTGGGGGGTGGGGGTGCTGGGAGACATGAGTCGGACATGGGTGGGGGCCTGGTGGAGGGTGCCCCTGGTGGCTGGGGGGGTGGGGGTGCTGGGAGACATGGGTGGGGGCCTGGTGGAGGCTGCCCCTGGTGGCTGGGGGGGTGGGGGTGCTGGGAGACATGAGTCGGACATGGGTGGGGGCCTGGTGGAGGCTGCCCCTGGTGGCTGGGGGGTGGGGGTGCTGGGAGACATGGGTGGGGGCCTGGTGGAGGGTGCCCCTGGTGGCTGGGGGGTGGGGGTGCTGGGAGACATGGGTGGGGGCCTGGTGGAGGCTGCCCCTGGTGGCTGGGGGGTGGGGGTGCTGGGAGACATGGGTGGGGGCCTGGTGGAGACTGCCCCTGCACTGCTGGGGGGTGGGGTGGTGGGAGACATGGGTGGGGGCCTGGTGGAGGCTGCCCCTGGTGGCTGGGGGGTGGGGGTGGTGGGAGACATGGGTGGGGGCCTGGTGGAGGCTGCCCCTGGTGGCTGGGGGGGTGGGGGTGCTGGGAGACATGTGTGGGGGCCTGGTGGAGGCTGCCCCTGGTGGATGGGGGGGTGGGGGTGCTGGGAGACATGAGTCGGACATGGGTGGGGGCCTGGTGGAGGCTGCCCCTGGTGGCTGGGGGGGTGGTGGGAGACATGGGTGGGGGCCTGGTGGAGGGTGCCCCTGGTGGCTGGGGTGTGGGGGTGGTGGGAGACATGGGTGGGGGCCTGGTGGAGGCTGCCCCTGGTGGCTGGGGGGTGGGGGTGCTGGGAGACATGGGTGGGGGCCTGGTGGAGACTGCCCCTGCACTGCTGGGGGGTGGGGGTGCTGGGAGACATGGGTGGGGGCCTGGTGGAGACTGCCCCTGCACTGCTGGGGGGTGGGGTGGTGGGAGACATGGGTGGGGGCCTGGTGGAGGCTGCCCCTGGTGGCTGGGGGGTGGGGGTGGTGGGAGACATGGGTGGGGGCCTGGTGGAGGCTGCCCCTGGTGGCTGGGGGGGTGGGGGTGCTGGGAGACATGAGTCGGACATGGGTGGGGGCCTGGTGGAGGGTGCCCCTGGTGGCTGGGGGGGTGGGGGTGCTGGGAGACATGGGTGGGGGCCTGGTGGAGGCTGCCCCTGGTGGCTGGGGGAGTGGGGGTGCTGGGAGACATGAGTCGGACATGGGTGGGGGCCTGGTGGAGGCTGCCCCTGGTGGCTGGGGGGTGGGGGTGCTGGGAGACATGGGTGGGGGCCTGGTGGAGGCTGCCCCTGGTGGCTGGGGGGGTGGGGGTGCTGGGAGACATGAGTCGGACATGGGTGGGGGCCTGGTGGAGGCTGCCCCTGGTGGCTGGGGGGTGGGGTGGTGGGAGACATGGGTGGGGGCCTGGTGGAGGCTGCCCCTGGTGGCTGGGGGGTGGGGGTGCTGGGAGACATGAGTCGGACATGGGTGGGGGCCTGGTGGAGGGTGCCCCTGGTGGCTGGGGGGGTGGGGGTGCTGGGAGACATGGGTGGGGGCCTGGTGGAGGCTGCCCCTGGTGGCTGGGGGGGTGGGGGTGCTGGGAGACATGGTTCGGACATGGGTGGGGGCCTGGTGGAGGCTGCCCCTGGTGGCTGGGGGGTGGGGGTGCTGGGAGACATGGGTGGGGGCCTGGTGGAGGGTGCCCCTGGTGGCTGGGGGGTGGGGGTGCTGGGAGACATGGGTGGGGGCCTGGTGGAGGCTGCCCCTGGTGGCTGGGGGGTGGGGGTGCTGGGAGACATGGGTGGGGGCCTGGTGGAGACTGCCCCTGCACTGCTGGGGGGTGGGGTGGTGGGAGACATGGGTGGGGGCCTGGTGGAGGCTGCCCCTGGTGGCTGGGGGGTGGGGGTGGTGGGAGACATGGGTGGGGGCCTGGTGGAGGCTGCCCCTGGTGGCTGGGGGGGTGGGGGTGCTGGGAGACATGAGTCGGACATGGGTGGGGGCCTGGTGGAGGGTGCCCCTGGTGGCTGGGGGGGTGGGGGTGCTGGGAGACATGGGTGGGGGCCTGGTGGAGGCTGCCCCTGGTGGCTGGGGGGGTGGGGGTGCTGGGAGACATGAGTCGGACATGGGTGGGGGCCTGGTGGAGGCTGCCCCTGGTGGCTGGTGGGGTGGGGGTGGTGGGAGACATGGGTGGGGGCCTGGTGGAGGGTGCCCCTGGTGGCTGGGGTGTGGGGGTGGTGGGAGACATGGGTGGGGGCCTGGTGGAGGCTGCCCCTGGTGGCTGGGGGGTGGGGGTGCTGGGAGACATGGGTGGGGGCCTGGTGGAGACTGCCCCTGCACTGCTGGGGGGTGGGGGTGCTGGGAGACATGGGTGGGGGCCTGGTGGAGACTGCCCCTGCACTGCTGGGGGGTGGGGTGGTGGGAGACATGGGTGGGGGCCTGGTGGAGGCTGCCCCTGGTGGCTGGGGGGTGGGGGTGGTGGGAGACATGAGTCGGACATGGGTGGGGGCCTGGTGGAGGGTGCCCCTGGTGGCTGGGGGGGTGGGGGTGCTGGGAGACATGGGTGGGGGCCTGGTGGAGGCTGCCCCTGGTGGCTGGGGGGGTGGGGGTGCTGGGAGACATGAGTCGGACATGGGTGGGGGCCTGGTGGAGGCTGCCCCTGGTGGCTGGGGGGTGGGGGTGGTGGGAGACATGGGTGGGGGCCTGGTGGAGGCTGCCCCTGGTGGCTGGGGGGTGGGGGTGCTGGGAGACATGGGTGGGGGCCTGGTGGAGACTGCCCCTGCACTGCTGGGGGGTGGGGTGGTGGGAGACATGGGTGGGGGCCTGGTGGAGGCTGCCCCTGGTGGCTGGGGGGTGGGGGTGGTGGGAGACATGGGTGGGGGCCTGGTGGAGGCTGCCCCTGGTGGCTGGGGGGTGGGGGTGCTGGGAGACATGAGTCGGACATGGGTGGGGGCCTGGTGGAGGCTGCCCCTGGTGGCTGGGGGGGTGGGGTGCTGGGAGACATGAGTCGGACATGGGTGGGGGCCTGGTGGAGGCTGCCCCTGGTGGCTGGGGGGTGGGGGTGGTGGGAGACATGGGTGGGGGCCTGGTGGAGGCTGCCCCTGGTGGCTGGGGGGTGGGGGTGGTGGGAGACATGGGTGGGGGCCTGGTGGAGGCTGCCCCTGGTGGCTGGGGGGGTGGGGGTGCTGGGAGACATGGGTGGGGGCCTGGTGGAGGCTGCCCCTGGTGGCTGGGGGGGTGGGGGTGCTGGGAGACATGAGTCGGACATGGGTGGGGGCCTGGTGGAGGCTGCCCCTGGTGGCTGGGGGGTGGGGGTGGTGGGAGACATGGGTGGGGGCCTGGTGGAGGCTGCCCCTGGTGGCTGGGGGGTGGGGGTGGTGGGAGACATGGGTGGGGGCCTGGTGGAGGCTGCCCCTGGTGGCTGGGGGGGTGGGGGTGCTGGGAGACATGAATCGGACATGGGTGGGGGCCTGGTGGAGGGTGCCCCTGGTGGCTGGGGGGGTGGGGGTGCTGGGAGACATGGGTGGGGGCCTGGTGGAGGCTGCCCCTGGTGGCTGGGGGGGTGGGGGTGCTGGGAGACATGAGTCGGACATGGGTGGGGGCCTGGTGGAGGCTGCCCCTGGTGGCTGGGGGGTGGGGGTGGTGGGAGACATGGGTGGGGGCCTGGTGGAGGCTGCCCCTGGTGGCTGGGGGAGTGGGGGTGCTGGGAGACATGAGTCGGACATGGGTGGGGGCCTGGTGGAGGCTGCCCCTGGTGGCTGGGGGGTGGGGGTGCTGGGAGACATGGGTGGGGGCCTGGTGGAGGCTGCCCCTGGTGGCTGGGGGGGTGGGGGTGCTGGGAGACATGAGTCGGACATGGGTGGGGGCCTGGTGGAGGCTGCCCCTGGTGGCTGGGGGGTGGGGGTGGTGGGAGACATGGGTGGGGGCCTGGTGGAGGCTGCCCCTGGTGCCTGGGGGGTGGGGGTGGTGGGAGACATGGGTGGGGGCCTGGTGGAGGCTGCCCCTGGTGGCTGGGGGGGTGGGGGTGCTGGGAGACATGAATCGGACATGGGTGGGGGCCTGGTGGAGGGTGCCCCTGGTGGCTGGGGGGGTGGGGGTGCTGGGAGACATGGGTGGGGGCCTGGTGGAGGCTGCCCCTGGTGGCTGGGGGGGTGGGGGTGCTGGGAGACATGAGTCGGACATGGGTGGGGGCCTGGTGGAGGCTGCCCCTGGTGACTGGGGGGTGGGGGTGGTGGGAGACATGGGTGGGGGCCTGGTGGAGGCTGCCCCTGGTGGCTGGGGGAGTGGGGGTGCTGGGAGACATGAGTCGGACATGGGTGGGGGCCTGGTGGAGGCTGCCCCTGGTGGCTGGGGGGTGGGGGTGCTGGGAGACATGGGTGGGGGCCTGGTGGAGGCTGCCCCTGGTGGCTGGGGGGGTGGGGGTGCTGGGAGACATGAGTCGGACATGGGTGGGGGCCTGGTGGAGGCTGCCCCTGGTGGCTGGGGGGTGGGGTGGTGGGAGACATGGCTGGGGGCCTGGTGGAGGCTGCCCCTGGTGGCTGGGGGGTGGGGGTGCTGGGAGACATGAGTCGGACATGGGTGGGGGCCTGGTGGAGGGTGCCCCTGGTGGCTGGGGGGGTGGGGGTGCTGGGAGACATGGGTGGGGGCCTGGTGGAGGCTGCCCCTGGTGGCTGGGGGGGTGGGGGTGCTGGGAGACATGAGTCGGACATGGGTGGGGGCCTGGTGGAGGCTGCCCCTGGTGGCTGGGGGGTGGGGGTGCTGGGAGACATGGGTGGGGGCCTGGTGGAGGGTGCCCCTGGTGGCTGGGGGGTGGGGGTGCTGGGAGACATGGGTGGGGGCCTGGTGGAGGCTGCCCCTGGTGGCTGGGGGGTGGGGGTGCTGGGAGACATGGGTGGGGGCCTGGTGGAGACTGCCCCTGCACTGCTGGGGGGTGGGGTGGTGGGAGACATGGGTGGGGGCCTGGTGGAGGCTGCCCCTGGTGGCTGGGGGGTGGGGGTGGTGGGAGACATGGGTGGGGGCCTGGTGGAGGCTGCCCCTGGTGGCTGGGGGGGTGGGGGTGCTGGGAGACATGAGTCGGACATGGGTGGGGGCCTGGTGGAGGGTGCCCCTGGTGGCTGGGGGGGTGGGGGTGCTGGGAGACATGGGTGGGGGCCTGGTGGAGGCTGCCCCTGGTGGCTGGGGGGGTGGGGGTGCTGGGAGACATGAGTCGGACATGGGTGGGGGCCTGGTGGAGGCTGCCCCTGGTGGCTGGGGGGGTGGGGGTGGTGGGAGACATGGGTGGGGGCCTGGAGGAGGGTGCCCCTGGTGGCTGGGGTGTGGGGGTGGTGGGAGACATGGGTGGGGGCCTGGTGGAGGCTGCCCCTGGTGGCTGGGGGGTGGGGGTGCTGGGAGACATGGGTGGGGGCCTGGTGGAGACTGCCCCTGCACTGCTGGGGGGTGGGGGTGCTGGGAGACATGGGTGGGGGCCTGGTGGAGACTGCCCCTGCACTGCTGGGGGGTGGGGTGGTGGGAGACATGGGTGGGGGCCTGGTGGAGGCTGCCCCTGGTGGCTGGGGGGTGGGGGTGGTGGGAGACATGGGTGGGGGCCTGGTGGAGGCTGCCCCTGGTGGCTGGGGGGGTGGGGGTGCAGGGAGACATGAGTCGGACATGGGTGGGGGCCTGGTGGAGGGTGCCCCTGGTGGCTGGGGGGGTGGGGGTGCTGGGAGACATGGGTGGGGGCCTGGTGGAGGCTGCCCCTGGTGGCTGGGGGGGTGGGGGTGCTGGGAGACATGAGTCGGACATGGGTGGGGGCCTGGTGGAGGCTGCCCCTGGTGGCTGGGGGGTGGGGGTGGTGGGAGACATGGGTGGGGGCCTGGTGGAGGGTGCCCCTGGTGGCTGGGGTGTGGGGGTGGTGGGAGACATGGGTGGGGGCCTGGTGGAGGCTGCCCCTGGTGGCTGGGGGGTGGGGGTGCTGGGAGACATGGGTGGGGACCTGGTGGAGACTGCCCCTGCACTGCTGGGGGGTGGGGTGGTGGGAGACATGGGTGGGGGCCTGGTGGAGGCTGCCCCTGGTGGCTGGGGGGTGGGGGTGCTGGGAGACATGGGTGGGGGCCTGGTGGAGACTGCCCCTGCACTGCTGGGGGGTGGGGTGGTGGGAGACATGGGTGGGGGCCTGGTGGAGGCTGCCCCTGGTGGCTGGGGGGTGGGGGTGGTGGGAGACATGGGTGGGGGCCTGGTGGAGGCTGCCCCTGGTGGCTGGGGGGGTGGGGGTGCTGGGAGACATGAGTCGGACATGGGTGGGGGCCTGGTGGAGGGTGCCCCTGGTGGCTGGTGGGTGGGGGTGCTGGGAGACATGGGTGGGGGCCTGGTGGAGGGTGCCCCTGGTGGCTGGGGGGTGGGGGTGCTGGGAGACATGGGTGGGGGCCTGCTGGCAGGTGCCCCACAGTGCTGGGGGGTGGGGGTGCAAGGGGACATGTGGCTTGGCTGGGGGGCATGGCCATGGTGGATGGGCTGCCTGTGGGACATGACATGGGGTGCAGGGTAGTCCCCTGTGGTGTGGGATGCCTGCAGAGGTCGTGGAGGGGGTAGAGGGGAGACCTGGGAGGACCCACACTGCCAATTCACGTCTTGAACTTCCCGCACACCCACCACCCGCGCACCCCTGAAATCCACGTACCCAGGCCAATCACGTGTAGACTTTCTCGCGCACCCCTGAAATCCACGTACCCAGGCCAATCGCGTGTAGTCTTTCTCGCGCACCCCTGAAATCCACGTACCCAGGCCAATCGCGTGTAGTTTTTCTCGCGCACCCCTGAAATCCACGTACCCAGGCCAATCGCGTGTAGTCTTTCTCGCGCACCCCTGAAATCCACGTACCCAGGCCAATCGCGTGTAGACTTTCTCGCGCACCCCTGAAATCCACGTACCCAGGCCAATCGCGTGTAGTCTTTCTCGCGCACCCCTGAAATCCACGTACCCAGGCCAATCGTGTGTAGACTTTCTCGCGCACCCCTGAAATCCACGTACCCAGGCCAATCGCGTGTAGACTTTCTCGCGCACCCCTGAAATCCCCGTACCCAGGCCAATCGTGTGTAGACTTTCTCGCGCACCCCTGAAATCCACGTACCCAGGCCAATCGCGTGTAGTCTTTCTCGCGCACCCCTGAAATCCACGTACCCAGGCCAATCGTGTGTAGACTTTCTCGCGCACCCCTGAAATCCACGTACCCAGGCCAATCGCGTGTAGTTTTTCTCGCGCACCCCTGAAATCCACGTACCCAGGCCAATCGCGTGTAGTCTTTCTCGCGCACCCCTGAAATCCACGTACCCAGGCCAATCGTGTGTAGACTTTCTCGCGCACCCCTGAAATCCACGTACCCAGGCCAATCGCGTGTAGTTTTTCTCGCGCACCCCTGAAATCCACGTACCCAGGCCAATCGCTTGTAGTCTTTCTCGCGCACCCCTGAAATCCACGTACCCAGGCCAATCGCGTGTAGACTTTCTCGCGCACCCCTGAAATCCACGTACCCAGGCCAATCGCGTGTAGTCTTTCTCGCGCACCCCTGAAATCCACGTACCCAGGCCAATCGTGTGTAGACTTTCTCGCGCACCCCTGAAATCCACGTACCCAGGCCAATCGCGTGTAGTCTTTCTCGCGCACCCCTGAAATCCACGTACCCAGGCCAATCGTGTGTAGACTTTCTCGCGCACCCCTGAAATCCACGTACCCAGGCCAATCGCGTGTAGTTTTTCTCGCGCACCCCTGAAATCCACGTACCCAGGCCAATCGCGTGTAGTCTTTCTCGCGCACCCCTGAAATCCACGTACCCAGGCCAATCGCGTGTAGACTTTCTCGCGCACACCTGAAATCCACGTACCCAGGCCAATCGCGTGTAGTCTTTCTCGCGCACCCCTGACCAATCGTGTGTAGTCTTTCTCGCGCACCCCTGCACCCCTGAAATCCACGTACCCAGGCCAATCGTGTGTAGACTTTCTCGCGCACCCCTGAAATCCACGTACCCAGGCCAATCGCGTGTAGTTTTTCTCGCGCACCCCTGAAATCCACGTACCCAGGCCAATCGCGTGTAGTCTTTCTCGCGCACCCCTGAAATCCACGTACCCAGGCCAATCGTGTGTAGATTTTCTCGCGCAGCCCTGAAATCCACGTACCCAGGCCAATCGCGTGTAGTTTTTCTCGTGCACCCCTGAAATCCACGTACCCAGGCCAATCGCGTGTAGTCTTTCTCGCGCACCCCTGAAATCCACGTACCCAGGCCAATCGCGTGTAGACTTTCTCGCGCACCCCTGAAATCCACGTACCCAGGCCAATCGCGTGTAGTCTTTCTCGCGCACCCCTGAAATCCACGTACCCAGGCCAATCGTGTGTAGACTTTCTCGCGCACCCCTGAAATCCACGTACCCAGGCCAATCGCGTGTAGTTTTTCTCGCGCACCCCTGAAATCCACGTACCCAGGCCAATCGCATGTAGACTTTCTCGCGCACCCCTGAAATCCACGTACCCAGGCCAATCGCGTGTAGACTTTCTCGCGCACCCCTGAAATCCACGTACCCAGGCCAATCGCGTGTAGACTTTCTCGCGCACCCCTGAAATCCACGTACCCAGGCCAATCGCGTGTAGTCTTTCTCGCGCACCCCTGAAATCCACGTACCCAGGCCAATCGTGTGTAGACTTTCTCGCGCACCCCTGAAATCCACGTACCCAGGCCAATCGCGTGTAGACTTTCTCGCGCACCCCTGAAATACACGTTCCCGTAACTGGCGCTGCAGCAGGCTCGCTGCGCAACTGTGCGCCACGGCTGGTTTTGGTGGCTGGAATCCATGAATACGCTGTGCGCGGAAATGGATTTTAGCGCACGCGGCTGGCGCAGGGATTCGCACGCGCACACTGTGCGCCAGCCGCGTGCGCCACTTGTGCGCTGAATTCTATGAATCGGCCCCTAAGTCTCATCCACAATATTTTGCAGATTATAAAATAGCAATGCATCCGAGTTAGTAGTGGTTAGTAGTGCTAAAAGGAAGGAATTATGAGTATATATATGTATTATTATTTGATACAAAGCTTTACTGATGTGTATAGAAGAAGGAATTCTTAATGATTTATACAATGTATGTCATTGTAGAATTAGCTCTGATGATGTACTGCACTGGTTCGAAATGCAATGGCAGCAGCTTCTTCACCTCTGATAAGAAAGCATAACGAAGAACACCATTAAGGAGCAATATATTGACCATCTTTGACTATTTGTGATTATAATATATCTAATGATGCAGTAGTTGTGACCACATAGAAGGCGTCTCCAGATCCAGTATCAGCACACTGGTTTTGTGTTTCAAATTGCACACTTTCTATTTTTAATGGGCACCTTAAAGGTGGTGTAATGGTTAATACATAATAACCCTTTCCACTTAGTCTTTAGTGATTCAGCACAAGTAACAGGATTCTGCTTGATGATGAAACCAGGGAATTACTTCAATTACATTTGCTTTCTAGGTAGGTAGACACTGTAATATCCTTTTGGCTCCCAGAATGCACCTTCTGTGCTTAATCATTACACAGAAAAGTAGTCAGAGGATCTCCCTGTATACAAACCATCAGACCTATTCTATCAAATCTATAATTACAGAAATAAGTACACTTCTGAAATATTTACTAATTTATCTGGATGTTCAGACAATGCATGTACGCCCACCCCCTCAGTACTTTCACAAAGAACAAGGGCTGGGATTTACTCTGTTGCCGTTTAGAGTTTCGCTCCCCTCAGAATTATTTCCCCTTGACATTAAATGTACATAGGAATGTATTTTTGGCTGTCCCACAGACAGGCGACACACACCCTCTTAAGGACTGGTTCCATTATCCCCCTGTTGGAACAGCTAGGCATCAGTCAGCAAGATGGGGTCAGATACCCTTCAGAGCCTGGTTTCCATCAATCTGTATTCTGCATGTCTGTGTTCTCTTCCAATTTAGAAGGCATAGGGCATACATTCTACATAGGCCTCCCTTAGTGTGCTCTGCTTATAATCCAAATTAGTTCAAAAGGAAAGGAATATTTCATTATTCTTCCTGTTGTTGTCAATTCTCCTTTCTCTCCTACTTCCCATCCATCATTTGGCCAATCACTCAGTGGGTGAATGAGTCAGTGCCCCCAGAATCAATGGGTTTGGACTTTATAGATCAGAAACCACTGCTGTCAGGGTTTTATATTTGTTATAATCCAATTGGTCACTGTATTTGGTTTGATAATGTTCCAAAAGTGGCATCACAATAACACATCCCCTTTGCACTCATTGGGCAAATTAATAAAGAGAGCAGTCTAATGGGAGGAACATTTACACATAGTTTCCATCCCATTAGATGGGAGGTTGTTTAGGAGAATTCTACATGAAACAATTGACATTTTCTGAAAGATCATCTTCCTCACATGTGATCGTATTACTGATTGGTTCATCAAATTACTCTCACTCAGATGAATCCAATTACGTGATTCTCAACTTGACACTATTTATGCTGGGCGAGTTATGGATTTTTACATTTTAGAATCCAATACTTTTATACAAAAATAATGTTTCCATCTCAGAATAATTGAATTTGCAGCAAGGAGCTGGGATATATGAATCACTGGCATACACCGCTTCTGTGTACACAATATCTGCATTCTCTTATTTTGCATAAATAGGTATAGCGTCCTTTCATCGACACCCGTTTTGACTTTTTGATTTTTTTTTGTGGGGGTGGTCAAGGGCATATAAAGGGTTGAGGGTGGTTGGGAATACAAAACAATAGGTTAATGATGGGTGCTTGTGAGGGAAACCCCTCAAAAAATAATTGAAAAACAATAAAAAAAAAATCAGCAACTATACAGCGGCAAAACACCTGTCGTAAAAACGGGTGTCGATGAAATGACATAGAACCCATAATTAAACACATATCAAAAGAATATTGTTTTTTTAATCAGCCGATAGAGCTTTTAACTGTGAAAATCTTTTTTTTGAAGTATCTTTCTACAACCTTCTGTCCCAAAGTTATTTACAAAACTGTTATTCCATGTATAATTCTTAACCAGTGTGTTTTTCTTTATTTCCATGTCATAGGAGAAATCACAATATGAAATGGAATCTCCATTATCTAGTTGGTAAAAGCCATATGATGTCTATTCCTTTAGAGCACAGGGCTGGCCATGTATGGCTGCCGAGAAGGCTGGTTGTCATGGCACAATGTCTTTGATGTTTAGTTTATCATAGTCAAAGAAGTCTGATCCCTTGAATGATTGCTGCTATTTGCTGTCACTTTAGCCAGACTCCAAGTCTTCGAAGGTGTGTATAACATCCCCCTACAAAGCGATGGCTAATGGGAAGATTGTATCACATGGAAAGCAGGCCACTGTAAGTCCACTACCCGGAGCATATTATTTGTATTTTTAAGGAGTTAATGCAGAGGTCCTGTGGCAGATAGAAGCTGTAAATGGGCAGACTTTGTTTTGACTAACTAGGCATGTTTTTGAGAGCAAAGATCCAAGCAGTGTCAAAGTTATATAGCCCATCTTCTGAGTTTCTTTCATTAAAGCAAACCATCCCCTTCAGTCGCTGTTGGGGACCAGGGAGGGGGGCAGAAATAGGCAAATTTGCTTTACAGCCCTTGGCTGTTTCATTCATAAATGCAGCCGCTAACCATAATTTGTTAACACATTTTCCCACTGTAATTGTCACTTTAAAAAGTGCAACGTTACAGTTTCTTATATTTTTCTAATTGTTCATGGTATAAAAAATAAAAATGCATAAAAAAGAGAACAAAGAAACAGCATAATTCAATAGTAAAAACATACAAAACATTCACATCATATAAATAAAAAGGTATTGGCCTAAACATCACCCATAGTCAAATTCAGAGCTTTCATATATCCTAAAACTGCAAAACTCACAGAATACGAATGACCATTCAAAAAATAATTCCACAGTATTTCACAATAAATAAAATCACATCTATAGATAAAAAACCTAAATACAGGAATGCTTATAAGTTTCAATAGTAGCTGTATTTTTAAAGAATCTACAATAAAGCTTGTTGCTTGGCCTTCATTTCCATCTACCTAAAATCACAAGTCACAAATTGGCCATAAATTAAAATGGAATCTCATAAATTGTATACGATCCTTCTTGTTTGGGAACAAATTCAAGTATGATGGTAAATCACCAGCCTTCTTCTGATCATTTTTTAAATGAGTCAGAGAACCATAACTGTGCAACCTGTCACAAACACAAATATGTATATTTACAAATACTTTAATTCTTGCACCCTTTTTAGCACAAATTATATGACGCATATCACAATGTAATGAGTTTGCGAGTGGGCAAAGAAACATGTGTAGCAGAGTTATATACTTTGAGTTGGCCCTTGTGGCCAGGGATTTCATGCCTAGCTCATACCTAATGGCTGCCATGGGCAGGGAGGTAGGCAAATTCAAAACTATGCTCCATCTGAGTGATTCTGAATAGTCAAATTTCACCCCTACCCACGGCAGCATCATATTGATTCCATATAACAGCATAGGAATAACATTTCCTTCAAAACCTAGTCCTGGTGTAATTGAAAACTTCTCAAATTTGTTATTCATTGCACACATTTGTCCCGCCATTTGTTCTAATTTTGGATTTTCTGTGGATGCTTGTCCCTTTACGGAAATAAACAGAAAGAATACATGCTGAGACTGATTTTTACTTTTCTGTTAAATGCTGTGATGTTAAATACCAGGTTGTCTGTTTTTCCATTGAACAAAAGGTTGCTGAATACTTGCTAGAAACTCGAAGGACTTATTTTCTTGACTGTGTCAGTTCCTTTGGATATATTTTCTGGATGGAGATGTGCTTAACCCAAAGACAAATCTACTCATTTGTCTAGACACACTGCCTCATCACCAGTTTGGTGGTAACCCTTAAATGCGGCAGTATCACTATTACTGCTGCATTTAAGGGTCCACCAAATCAAGGGTTTGGCAGGATTTACCCCCAGCTCTGAGCTGGGGGTAAATCCACTGTGATTTTGCTGGTTTTTGGTGCTATTACCGCACACTAATACTGCGATGGTAGAAGCGCTGAGAAATTCCCCATTGGGCCCAAAGTGGAATGGGGAATTCCCGGGTGGGCCCAATCAGGAATGGGGAATTACTGTTCCGCCAAATCCTTGATCTGGCACTAATCCAGAGGGGTTTGGAAGACACTATAGATAAGCATGGAAATGAGATGCCATTACAGTTTTTCTGCTCATGATACAATTATAGTGTGTACCTACGAGACAGAGACTACACTACCAGTTAACAACTGTGGCAAGAGACATATGGAAGAAACAGGTTAGTAGTCTACAGATACTTTGTACAATACACACATGCTTGAGACAGGTAGGGTGTGACTCAAGGGAGGAACAAACTCTGGTTTATAGGTAGCAACTAAGCAAATGTATATGCTTCTTTCAGAAACACACACAGATTAACATTCCATATATTAGACCACCCAGGCGGAAACTGGCTACCCCCACACACCAAAACAGGAAAATATACCCTTTGTTTTGTAAAGACTCTTTTATAGAACCCATATATTGAACTTGCCCTTGGGTCATCACCATGTATGGACTCCCTTGATATAAAGTTTATGTGAATTGGCCTGGTAACCTGTTTGAGGAAACAAGCATTTGGAGATACAATACGGTACATCTGTATCCCCCCTTTCCACAGGCTCTTTCCTGTCTCTCCTATCAGAGGACAATCTTCAGAATCTTTTAGGAGGGAGGGTACCCTCTACTATTTCTCAACTTTCTTGGTTTATAGTTTCCATTTTATAAGATTGACTTTTGTATTTAGGGGTTTCTTCTTACTTTTCTTTCAATTGTTATATATTATCGAATTCAGGGGTGTTCAATTTTGACCCATTCTTCTTTACAGGTTCTATTTTTCCCAGTTATTTTTCTAGTTCCCAGTGGAAAGAGTTGTCACTACTAGTGTCTTGCATTTCTTTATTACATTCAAGGGAATTTTCTTGAGTTACCAAGGAAGCTTCCTCAAAGGCTTGCCAGATTGTTTGCTCTATATCCTTTTTTTGTCTTCCACTAGGACACTCTTAGTGGGGTTGATTCCCTCCTGTCATTGGGCCGCAGGAAATACTGGGGCATTTTGGTGAATGCAGGTAGTCTGAGGATTCTGTTGGACCTCAACATCTGTCAATTGCTTGAGCTCTCACTCAAGTTGTGAGATAGACTTCCCTCCCTCTAAGTTATAGGAATGTCTTTGTTAGTATCTGTGTTGCTCCCTTGAAGGGTAACTATCCCTCCTGATAAGGTAACCTGAGAACTTGTGAAAACTAGTGCAACATTCATTTCTGGGTCTCGGGAGGATAGCTCAGGGGCAACGTGCTCACCTTGGAAGCAAGACGACAAGGAGAAACACAGGATCGATCTCCGGGTCTGTGCTTAGAAACCTCTGGGTATAAAGTGCGTTATAAATAACTATTAAATCATATCATATCATATCATACTTCTCTTAAGTATGGGCTCTATTGTCCTGGAATCTAGGAAGATGAGGAGGAGGAAAGTTGTATTGGAAATTTGGGTTAGGCGGGTACGAATTTGGGAAATTATTATTTGAAGAGGGTGTTAGATTTATTTCCTGCCATACATCATGCTTATGATTTCTTGGTGGAACTATTCTTTGATTTTGTTTTCCTCCTTGTTGTGGGGGAGTGCATCTGGAGCCCATGATGAGTCTAGAAATCATTTACCGCGGACTTGTATATGTTTGGTGTCGGAAGGGTCTGTAATTTGAAACATGGGTTGGGCATTTCTTGATTAGAACAAAGCAGAGAGCCTCCTCTGTCTGTCATTCTGTTTTGAGGAGCATTCTTCATGTGCATCACCTCTGCCACTTTTTCAGTGGTAGGTGTTGCAGGTGGTTTAGGAGATTTTTTGTTTGTTTTCTGTAGGCGTTTGGACCTCATTATTAGCTTGGGAAATCACCCATTCGAGAAATCACAAATTATCTAAGCCCTTCACTAATAGGGTGACCGTACATTTTAGAATAGAGTGAGTAAATGTGTTAATGATCTCCCTATGGTTGGCATTTACCCACTGAGAATTCTGTGGTGGTTTCTGTGTGGAAAGAGGTGTTTTAAAAAGGACCTCCTTATAAATAGTCTATTTATGGTGGTATTGGTCTTTCAGCCCTCCAAAGCTGGAAAACTCACAAGAGAATGGTGTCTACAATGAAGAATGGTCGATACACTGGCCACTTCAATTGTCAATGCTACATTTACCTGAACATATATGTTTGTAAACACACACATCACTATTCACAATTGCTAAGAGCTACTGCTCCCAGGACTAATTTGCACTTGAGTGGACACATCAATTTTCGTCACTGCAAGAAAATCAGACATCACAGCATCATGATATTAGTAAATATAATCTGTAATCTTCATGGCATAATTGATGTGTTTCACCCTGACCTCCTTCCTCAGAGAGTTACATCATTCATTGTTAGTTTCTCTTTTTATTACTGTGACATACGGTGAACTGAACCACTCTTATTCCCTTTCCATTGCCTATGTATAGCCCATTCTCCACTGTATCCTTAGCGGTCGCCATCTTTAAATGTGTCGTTCCCATACTTCAAAGACTATATTAGTAATTGTATCATACCAAAAAGGTGAATGAGTCCGCTGCACTTGAAAATTCAAAGGCTCTTGTTTTTGCTCTGTTTTTTGGCATCAGCACATTATTTATTAACCTTCAAACATCTCAGACATAAAGTGTGTAGAGCATAACAATTCTAGAATGTATAGAAACTCACTGTGTTGTGCAATACCATTATTGAGATCTATGTGCGAATGTACCCTTGCATAGTGCTTCTCCTGATCTTCATTTAGAATTGCGAATTGCCCATATTTACTCGCATCTATGACAGAACTCTTAAAATATAAAGTGCATAGTGCCTTAAATATTATTTGTATAATATTGCCTAGTGCCCATGTTGCCTCTTTTTGTGCAGAATTAGCAGGGTACGAAGCAATAATCTTCATTAAAAATTACATATTGCCTATATCTGCAGAAATCTGCAATAGTATTCTTAAAATATAAAGTGCATAATGCATTAAGGGGCCGATTCATAGAATTCAGCGCACAAGTGGCGCACGCGGCTGGCGCACAGTGTGCGCGTGCGAATCCCTGCGCCAGCCGCGTGCGCTAAAATCCATTTCCGCGCACAGCGTATTCATGGATTCCAGCCACCAAAACCAGCCGTGGCGCACAGTTGCGCAGCGACCCTGCAGCAGCGCCAGTTACGCCTCCAAGAACGCCTCTCGCGCAGGGAAAAGCCATCAAAATCCCCAACCCAGCGCAAAGGGCAGCAGCAAACGCAGAGCTGGGAGCGTGTATTCCAGGGGTGTGCGGGTGTTTCCATACGCGGCTGGGCTGGGAACGTGTATTTCAGGGGTGCGCGAGAAAGTCTACACGCGATTGGCCTGGGTACGTGGATTTCAGGGGTGCGCGAGAAAGTCTACACACGATTGGCCTGGGTACGTGGATTTCAGGGGTGCGCGAGAAAGACTACACGCGATTGGCCTGGGTACGTGGATTTCAGGGGTGCGCGAGAAAGTCTACACGCGATTGGCCTGGGTACGTGGATTTCAGGGGTGCGCGAGAAAGTCTATACGCGATTGGCCTGGGTACGTGGATTTCAGGGGTGCGCGAGAAAGTCTACACGCGATTGGCCTGGGTACGTGGATTTCAGGGGTGCGCGAGAAAAACTACACGCGATTGGCCTGGGTACGTGGATTTCAGGGGTGCGCGAGAAAGTCTACACACGATTGGCCTGGGTACGTGGATTTCAGGGGTGCGCGAGAAAGACTACACGCGATTGGCCTGGATATGTGGATTTCAGGGGTGCGCGAGAAAGTCTACACGCGATTGGCCTGGGTACGTGGATTTCAGGGGTGCGCGAGAAAGACTACACGCGATTGGCCTGGGTACGTGGATTTCAGGGGTGCGCGAGAAAAACTACACGCGATTGGCCTGGGTACGTGGATTTCAGGGGTGCGCGAGAAAGTCTACACACGATTGGCCTGGGTACATGGATTTCAGGGGTGCGCGAGAAAGACTACACGCGATTGGCCTGGGTACGTGGATTTCAGGGGTGCGCGAGAAAAACTACACGCGATTGGCCTGGGTACGTGGATTTCAGGGGTGCGCGAGAAAGTCTACACACGATTGGCCTGGGTACGTGGATTTCAGGGGTGCGCGAGAAAGACTACACGCGATTGGCCTGGGTACGTGGATTTCAGGGGTGCGCGAGAAAGTCTACACGCGATTGGCCTGGGTACATGGATTTCAGGGGTGCGCGAGAAAGACTACACGCGATTGGCCTGGGTACGTGGATTTCAGGGGTGCGCGAGAAAAACTACACGCGATTGGCCTGGGTACGTGGATTTCAGGGGTGCGCGAGAAAGTCTACACACGATTGGCCTGGGTACGTGGATTTCAGGGGTGCGCGAGAAAGACTACACGCGATTGGCCTGGGTACGTGGATTTCAGGGGTGCGCGAGAAAGTCTACACACGATTGGCCTGGGTACGTGGATTTCAGGGGTGCGCAAGAAAGACTACACGCGATTCGCCTGGGTACGTGGATTTCAGGGGTGCGCGAGAAAGTCTACACGCGATTGGCCTGGGTACGTGGATTTCAGGGGTGCGCGGGTGGTGGGTGTGCGGGAAGTTCAAGACGTGAATTGGCAGTGTGGGTCCTCCCAGGTCTCCCCTCTACCCCCTCCACGACCTCTGCAGGCATCCCACACCACAGGGGACTACCCTGCACCCCATGTCATGTCCCACAGGCAGCCCATCCACCATGGCCATGCCCCCCAGCCAAGCCACATGTCCCCTTGCACCCCCACCCCCCAGCACTGTGGGGCACCTGCCAGCAGGCCCCCACCCATGTCTCCCAGCACCCCCACCCCCCAGCCACCAGGGGCACCCTCCACCAGGCCCCCACCCATGTCTCCCAGCACCCCCACCCACCAGCCACCAGGGGCACCCTCCACCAGGCCCCCACCCATGTCCGACTCATGTCTCCCAGCACCCCCACCCCCCCAGCCACCAGGGGCAGCCTCCACCAGGCCCCCACCCATGTCTCCCACCACCCCCACCCCCCAGCCACCAGGGGCAGCCTCCACCAGGCCCCCACCCATGTCTCCCACCACCCCACCCCCCAGCAGTGCAGGGGCAGTCTCCACCAGGCCCCCACCCATGTCTCCCAGCACCCCCACCCCCCAGCCACCAGGGGCAGCCTCCACCAGGCCCCCACCCATGTCTCCCACCACCCCACCCCCCAGCAGTGCAGGGGCAGTCTCCACCAGGCCCCCACCCATGTCTCCCAGCACCCCCACCCCCCAGCCACCAGGGGCAGCCTCCACCAGGCCCCCACCCATGTCTCCCACCACCCCCACCCCCCCAGCCACCAGGGGCACCCTCCACCAGGCCCCCACCCATGTCCGACTCATGTCTCCCAGCACCCCCACCCCCCCAGCCACCAGGGGCAGCCTCCACCAGGCCCCCACCCATGTCTCCCACCACCCCCACCCCCCAGCCACTAGGGGCAGCCTCCACCAGGCCCCCACCCATGTCTCCCATCACCCCACCCCCCAGCAGTGCAGGGGCAGTCTCCACCAGGCCCCCACCCATGTCTCCCAGCACCCCCACCCCCCAGCAGTGCAGGGGCAGTCTCCACCAGGCCCCCACCCATGTCTCCCAGCACCCCCAGCCACCAGGGGCAGCCTCCACCAGGCCCCCACCCATGTCTCCCACCACCCCCACACCCCAGCCACCAGGGGCACCCTCCACCAGGCCCCCACCCATGTCTCCCACCACCCCCACCCCCCCAGCCACCAGGGGCAGCCTCCACCAGGCCCCCACCCATGTCCGATTCATGTCTCCCAGCACCCCCACCCCCCCAGCCACCAGGGGCAGCCTCCACCAGGCCCCCACCCATGTCTCCCAGCACCCCCACCCCCCCAGCCACGAGGGGCACCCTCCACCAGGCCCCAACCCATGTCCGACTCATGTCTCCCAGCACCCCCACCCCCCCAGCCACCAGGGGCAGCCTCCACCAGGCCCCCACCCATGTCTCCCACCACCCCCACCCCCCAGCCACCAGGGGCAGCCTCCACCAGGCCCCCACCCATGTCTCCCACCACCCCACCCCCCAGCAGTGCAGGGGCAGTCTCCACCAGGCCCCCACCCATGTCTCCCAGCACCCCCACCCCCCAGCCACCAGGGGCAGCCTCCACCAGGCCCCCACCCATGTATCCTAGCACCCCCACCCCCCAGCCACCAGGGGCACCCTCCACCAGGCCCCCACCCATGTCTCCCAGCACCCCCACCCCCCAGCCACCAGGGGCAGCCTCCACCAGGCCCCCACCCATGTCCGACTCATGTCTCCCAGCACCCCCACCCCCCCAGCCACCAGGGGCAGCCTCCACCAGGCCCCCACCCATGTCTCCCAGCACCCCCACCCCCCCCAGCCACCAGGGGCACCCTCCACCAGGCCCCCACCCATGTCCGACTCATGTCTCCCAGCACCCCCACCCCCCAGCCACCAGGGGCAGCCTCCTCCAGGCCCCCACCCATGTCTCCCACCACCCCCACCCCCCAGCCACCAGGGGCAGCCTCCACCAGGCCCCCACCCATGTCCGACTCATGTCTCCCAGCACCCCCACCCCCCCAGCCACCAGGGGCAGCCTCCACCAGGCCCCCACCCATGTCTCCCAGCACCCCCACCCCCCAGCCACCAGGGGCAGCCTCCACCAGGCCCCCACCCATGTCCGACTCATGTCTCCCAGCACCCCCACCCCCCCAGCCACCAGGGGCAGCCTCCACCAGGCCCCCACCCATGTCTCCCACCACCCCCACCCCCCAGCCACCAGGGGCAGCCTCCACCAGGCCCCCACCCATGTCCGACTCATGTCTCCCAGCACCCCCACCCCCCCAGCCACCAGGGGCAGCCTCCACCAGGCCCCCACCCATGTCTCCCAGCACCCCCACCCCCCCAGCCACCAGGGGCACCCTCCACCAGGCCCCCACCCATGTCCGACTCATGTCTCCCAGCACCCCCACCCCCCCAGCCACCAGGGGCAGCCTCCACCAGGCCCCCACCCATGTCTCCCACCACCCCCACCCCCCAGCCACCAGGGGCAGCCTCCACCAGGCCCCCACCCATGTCTCCCACCACCCCCACCCCCCAGCCACCAGGGGCAGCCTCCACCAGGCCCCCACCCATGTCCGACTTATGTCTCCCAGCACCCCCACCCCCCCAGCCACCAGGGGCAGCCTCCACCAGGCCCCCACCCATGTCTCCCAGCACCCCCACCCCCCCAGCCACCAGGGGCAGCCTCCACCAGGCCCCCACCCATGTCTCCCACCACCCCCACCCCCCAGCCACCAGGGGCAGCCTCCACCAGGCCCCCACCCATGTCTCCCACCACCCCCACCCCCCAGCCACCAGGGGCAGCCTCCACCAGGCCCCCACCCATGTCCGACTCATGTCTCCCAGCACCCCCACCCCCCCAGCCACCAGGGGCAGCCTCCACCAGGCCCCCACCCATGTCTCCCAGCACCCCCACCCCCCCAGCCACCAGGGGCAGCCTCCACCAGGCCCCCACCCATGTCCGACTCATGTCTCCCAGCACCCCCACCCCCCCAGCCACCAGGGGCAGCCTCCACCAGGCCCCCACCCATGTCTCCCAGCACCCCCACCCCCCCAGCCACCAGGGGCACCCTCCACCAGGCCCCCACCCATGTCCGACTCATGTCTCCCAGCACCCCCACCCCCCCAGCCACCAGGGGCAGCCTCCACCAGGCCCCCATCCATGTCTCCCACCACCCCCACCCCCCAGCCACCAGGGGCAGCCTCCACCAGGCCCCCACCCATGTCTCCCACCACCCCACCCCCCAGCAGTGCAGGGGCAGTCTCCACCAGGCCCCCACCCATGTCTCCCAGCACCCCCACCCCCCAGCAGTGCAGGGGCAGTCTCCACCAGGCCCCCACCCATGTCTCCCAGCACCCCCACCCCCCAGCCAGCAGGGGCAGCCTCCACCAGGCCCCCACCCATGTCCAGGAACAGAGACTTCCATGCTGTCATGTGTGCAATCTGCACAGGGCTCCCCATGTCACATTCAAACACATGCAACAACCATGCGGTTCACACATTACAGGTCGCACATGCATTACCATGATGTCCCTGCACACATACATGCGTACATGGCCTATGTCACACATGCAGGCAAGTATCAGACAACCAGCACACTGCAACATGCCCTGTCTCACACAGCAATGCTTGGCCACTTATCGCTCAACTCCAGACGGGTCTCCCTCTCAAGGACCTTGCTGTGGAGCGCTGTTTGTGCGCGTTCCAGGACCCTCAACTGGATGGAACTCATGCGGCCCCGGCCCCCCTCCACAAGGCGCCGGGCCTTCATGAGGGTCCTGGACCTCAAGTCCTCCCAGCGCTTCTTGACCTTCTGGATGGTGCGGGTTGCCACCCCCTCCGCGTCCTCTCCCGTCCTTCCCTGTTGGCGCGGGACGATCCGAAGAGGGCATCATACTGCCCCAGGACATGCTCCACCAGGACACCAACTTCGGTGGCAGTGAAGCTGGTGCCCCTCTGCCCCTCTGGCCGGGGGTTGCCACTGGTGTCAGATGTGGATGTGCTCGACATGGCAACCCCAGGGGCAGGAGTGGGTGACCAACTGGGTCCTGGGGCTGGGCTGTGGAGCGATGTCATTTGAGTCGGGACTCTTCTGTACCAGCAGGGGTGGACACAGCAACTGGACCCCTGCAGATGGCTGATGTGCAGGCACCAAATGGCAGGGCATGGTGGCAGCAGGCAGGCAGGCAGGCAGGCAGGCAGGCAGGCAGCAGCAGATGGCATGTGGGAGGCTGCTTGGGGCACTGGGGGCCAGTGAATTGGCCTTCTGGGCAGGAGCGTGGTCTTCCGTGTGTTTTCGCGTGGCCAGCTTCATACGGAATGATTAGGCACGTGAAAAATCTGCACGCTGCGTGTAATGCGCGTAAGCGCGCGTGAAAAACTGCACGTCCGCGTGTAATAGGAGGAAAGGGCCCATGCATAAGTGTGCGCGCGTGAAAAAGTGCACGTCCGCGTGTAATGCGCGTAATCAAACGTGAAAAAGTGCACGTCTGCATGTGACGTGACGCGCGCGTGCGTTTCCCTCAGCATGGGTTAAAGGTGAGCGGGCCCAGCAGTTCGCTGTACGTGCCTTTCGTGGAGACCGACGTGTGTTGCTGCTTCCAGTTGTTTCGCGCGCCATCTACTTCACAGCTCTCAAGGACGTATCTCTTCTTTTGGCGGGGGTATTGGCTACGCGTGTTTTTCTGCATCGCGCTAGTCAGACGGTGAGTCGCAAACGCTCCTTTTCCCACTGCGGGTGCCCCTGTGTATCGCACCCATTTTCGATGTCATCGTAGCCTGCGTGTCCCACGCGTACGCGTTATACGTGTTACTGGGTGCCACCGCGTACTGCGGGAGGTTTAATCCACGCACGTAGGCTGCAGGGTTGCGTGCACGGTTTTACTGCAGTTTTGGGGTGCCTGAGCGTTGCGTGACCCGTCAACACATCACCGGGGTCACATACAGCCTTGCAGGTGCAGGGGGGCTGTTAACATCTTGCTTCCCACCCCCTTCACCCCAATTGCCCAGGTCAATTGTGCTGTACACCTCCCATTGGCACCACTCCATCTGTGCCAGCACTATTACATCTGTGCCATGGTAGGGAGGCTACCAAAGGTGAGGGGCGCCTCAGCTGGGCGTCCTCCTCGTGGCGGGCGTGGTCGGGGACGTGGCCGTGGTGACCAGGGAGTAGGGGGACTCCAGGGTGTCCAGGGCAGCCACAGAGGGGGAAGAGGCAGGGGTGCGCCACTTGAGCACAATGTTGTGCCATGTGTTGGTGCAGCCATGCCACCACCCCCTGTGGTTCAGGGGGATGCAGCTCCTGCATCTGGCACTGGCACCCGTATGACCCGGCAGTCCGTTTCATCGACTGCCACGGGCCCAAGGGTAGCGGTAGCTGCAGGTGCAGCTGTGGACACCGCCACCCAGGCTCAGGGTCTGCCAGCGCAGGTTGCGTTGGCACTTGAAGAGCCCTTGGTAGATCTCAAACAGGCCAGGGGGGAAACCATTGGGGCAGGCCGGGCTGCTCAGACCAAGACACGTGTCCCTGGGGCAGTCATGTCATCTGCTGCCCCGAACAGCCGGGTGTTGGCAAGTGCAGGGGCAGATGCACCCAACAGCACCCCGGTTGTGAGTCTGCCAACCAGGACCGTTGCGGTCAATGACCCTGCCACAGCTGATGTTGCTGCGCAGGGTCCATTAGTGGGCACCCAGCTGCCACTGACACAAGTCAGGCCTTTGGTCATCCCTCCACCTGCCACTCCCTCGGCTCAATCCACCCAACCCACTGGCCATACTGGTCAGGGCGGCATTAGCCAGCCAGGGTCTGCGCCACAGTCCAAGAGGAGGAAGGTTGCATCTGCAGCACAGGCTGGGACCCCACACACAGCCACGACCTCCTGCACGTCGAGGAAGAAGCCTTTCTGTAAGCAGGAACTGGACTTCCTCGTGGACTACGTGCGGGGACACAGCCGTGACATGCTAGTGGGTGCCAATAGTCAGACTACGGCTGCCCAACGTGACACCCACTGGAAGCATGTGGCGGAACATGTCAGTTCATTCGGCCATGAGGTGCGCACGGCGCAGGAGTGCAAAAAGCGCTGGAATGACATCAAGCGCAGCACTAAGGCCAAGCGTGCCTCAAATTACAACTTGACTCTGGTGACTGGCGGTGGGCCTGCACCAGAGGAGGAAGAACTCACTCCGCATGAGGCTCTCGTTGCGGAGTTCATACCACCAGAATTGGTCGAAGGTGTGGGAGAGATGCTGGACTTTGATGCCCAGTCCAGTGAGTGTTGATGCGTAGTTGTTGAGGACGTGTGTGTTTCACTTGTGGGATGTGTTGTGCATGATTGCTGCTACATGTGACGTGTACATGGTTCTGATGTGTAAGTAATGCAATCCCACCGTCATGCATGTCTCCTCTGCCTGCATGCGGGACTCCATGTGGCCATGCTCCCTTGCCCCTCCTCCGCCACTCTGCACCCCAGTTCCACCTTTGCACTGGTCTGCTACATTCTTGCCAATGTGTAGTTTCATGTTCATGTGTCCTGTGTAGATGCTAACTTCCAGCTTAGAAAGTGCCAGACATATGCCGTGTGGTACAGCCTTAGTACTCGATGCAGGGCATCCCACTTGTACTGTGCATGGGTCAGATGTCCCGCAGGGACATGAGTGCCCATTCATGCTCCATGTGCATTGCACGCATGCCCCTATGTGTCCTTGACTGGATGATCACTGTAATATGAGTCCTTGGTTACATACATTGCCTGCCATATTATCGGCCTCCCCATGTCAACTGTGGCTCAGTCCTGCGTTGCACACATGTTTAGGCTCTGACAATCTGTGTGGCTCACAGGCCTCAGCCTGTTCAATGGCCAATGACTCTGTCCAACTCTTGTTGTGTCTTCTTCACACGTGGCCGGCCTCCGGATCTTCCATCATGTGTCCTGCCCACTGTCCCAGCATCATTTGCAGTGTTGTAATTTCAATCACATTAAGCTGTTGATGCCAGTCAACACTGCTTGTCAATACACAGGTGTATGGTCAGCCTTTTGATACCATGCTAGGCATCCCTGCTTTGGTACTGGGGTGGAGGGGTGCTTGCCTTCTAGACATGGTACACATTGAATACACAATGCACGTGATGTCTGATTTTGACATTGCACTGCCTTCACATTTCCTGGCACACACCATGGAGTGCTTGTACATGTAGGTAGTGAGTGGCGTACACATTTTCTGCACTGCATAGACCCACTTCCATGCAAACTGCCACCTTTTGACAGGTCTGATCACAGAAGCTATTCTAAGTAGACCCAGCATGCATGCAAGGTCATATGTTGTGTGTCACATGTCTGCCGGATGCCTTTGCTGTCGGTGTGTGTGTGTGTGTGTTGTGTGCTTCTGACATGTGTACTGACCTTTTCCTCTCTATTTTTCAGGTGATGACGCAATGGATGCAGAGGATGGTGTTGTCATGCCAGACACAGGGTTGGTAAGACCACATCAACCCGGCACTAGTGGGGGTCGTGGGGTGGTAGGCCACGAAAACCCCCAAGTGCTGCAGTCCATCCTGTCTCTGGCTGCCTATGAGTCCAGCCTTGATGACGACTCTGACGTCCATGTTGAGTTGGATGAGCATCAAGTCCATGTGTCAGGGGTGAGTGATTCTGATGTGGACACTCCTCTGTCTGCGACCCCTGCACTGAGGGATCAGACAGTCTTGGTTCCTCCGCCCGTTGTGGATCGGGACGCAGGGTCACCCTCCACACCAGTCACTGATGTGCCTGGGACATCACGTCGACGGGGGCATGTAGTCGTGCAGCCGCAGGTGGTGCCAACACAGCGAGGACCCCCGGTCCTTGGGTCCCGCAGGGGTCAAGCCCGGCAACACGGTCGCCGCGCGCAACCGCTGTATACTGAGTGGGAGCAAGACATGACTGCCAATTCAGAACGGCAGGGGGCAGCAATGGAGAACATCGCTGACAGCATGGAGCGTGTGGCCCGATCTGTGCTCCCCCCTGCTAGGCAGGTGCTTCTCCAGCAGCAGGCGGCACGGTCCACGGCCCGCTCACTCAGGCTGGGCATGGCGGCCTCAGACAGGGCACGCCAGGCTGAAATGTCGTCTCTGCGTCAAGCAATTGCTGCTCATGCAGAGGCGCACATGGATGCCCTGAGGGAGGAGTATGCCTCCCTCAGATCCACTCTGGGTGTCCTTATGATGTCCCAGAGGCAGCGGGCAGAGGAGAGGTTTGCACAGCTTGAGCGCACCATCTCGGCTGAGCTACAGGCTTGCCGGGAGGTGCAGCGGTTGTTCAGCCAGGCCTTGCAGGAGGAACTCCGTGTTACACGTGCTACCTTGCAAGAGGAAGCACGTGTATCACGTGAGGTCCTGCATGCAGACCTATGTAACATCGCCACACAGAACCAGGCTCACCTGTCCGGCAGACTTGCTGCCGACGAGGGGAAAGCTGCGGCTAGGCGTGGCCAGGCTACTGTGCCACGTCCTCCTTACCAGGATGAGCCAGACTCGGACGACCATCTATCTCCCACATAGGTCGTGCTGTGAAGGCGTTGAGCCCATGGAGGTATTTTTTTTTGGCTCAGCATCATCGCATGTGGATGTTGAGCAGCACCCTGTACCTCCCCCCTCCTGGGTGCCTCCCCTCCCCCCCGGGTCGTATGTGGCCATTTTTGATTTTTCTTTTAGTTTAGTTAGTTAAGTTTCTGTTTGATAGTTAGTTTAAATAGGTAATGTAGGTTTTCCATAGTTAGTGTAATTAGTTAATAGTTGAGTTAGTTTAAAATTTGTAGTCTATTGTGCTTACATGTGACAGTGCGGTGCCTTGTGGTTTTTGAAGGCATCCACTGTCTGTTCCAGCTGGGCCCTTCATGGTTGTCTTGTGTATGTGTTTGCTGCTTGGGTTCCTTGACTCACATATGCCACTCCTGCCTCCCTTATCCATGGGCTCGCAAGGATGGTTCGGTGTAACAGAATTTTACACAAGGGCTTTGGACTGTCATATCTGTGGCATGTCTGGTGCTTTTTGACTTGTGTTGACACCCCTAGTGGGGATGATTTAGGTGTAATTGTCCACTGTTCAGCTTTTGCTAGATGGGGCGTGTCATGATTAATGTGGACATTGATTGCTATGCATTGTGTATTATGTTTCATATCTTTCCTGTACACGTGCTTGTTGCAAATCATGCTGTAGATAGTGTTCCACACTTTGGAGGTGAAAGACGGACTGATGGTGTGATTTGTGATGTGACTCTCTGACATGGTCAAGTAATGAGATGCCTGATGAGACACACACAGATCACTTTGATGCATTAATCATGTGTTTCATGCACTTTCTGCAGGGGGATGAGGCACCAGAGCACCTTTGCCAGCAGACATGGCCCATTGGACGACGTAATTCCTGACCCGTTTGTTGGTGCCCACATGCACATGTGTGCACAAGCAGAGCCACAGTGATTGCAGACCCACATCCTAGAACTGCTGACATGTTCCAAGGAACTCCAGGCAAGGTGAGCATCACAGGGGGGCCACGAGACAGCAAAGCTTGCACCAGGCGAGTTGCACGTGCAGGCTTAGTCACAGCACTGAGGGTGAGCTTAGACAAATATTGGTGTTGAAGCACACAATGCAGCTCAGATGTGTTTGTGGACTGATGGCTGTTGATAGTAGGGTTGTCTGGGACACATGCGGGGGCAGTGGCACATACCCTGCGGTACACCAAGGTTCATTGAGGCACTTGTATCAACCATGTAGCCTTCCAAGACATGGAAAGGGGCAGCTCACAGGGACATACAGCAAGGGACATACTCGGGTGCAGTGCATGTCTATTCCACGTACTTCATGATAAATGCACTGGCAACCTTGTTTTGGTCATGGTGGTACGCAACTTGCTCTGTAGTCATGGCTTGCCATATGGGTCTGTCTGCTTACCCAGGCAACATTGCATGTTGTGTGAATTGTGACACATTGGTGTTCCATTTGCCACGCACCCACCAGCGGCTGACTTACTGCATTGACTGTGAATGACCCGTCACAGGGGTGATGTTATATATGGGTACGAAGCATGTTGAGTTGTATGTTGTTATGGGGCATGTTTTGTGTTGTGTTTTTGTGTAATTGGCACGTACAGGTTGCTGACTGTGTCTCTCTTTGCAGCATTGCAGTGCTCCTGTAACCGGACCTGAGAGTGCGCAGGCAGGAGGCCAGCACTCAAAACCAGAGCTAAGTGTCTTGTTGTATTTTCTTACAAACTGCCCTGCATAGGCTTGCTGGGGAGTGTACTGATGCATGGATGTATGTGTGGTCCTATTTGGTATGTTTTTTACCCTAATCACCCGTGATCCTATGCAATTTTGAAACCTGTACCCTCTACCCGGTGTTCCTGCTTCCCATGCCTATCCAAGCAATGTTCCCTGACCCTCTTTCCCCACTGGGGTTGCGGATGCCTGTGTAAGCCCCAAACTTGCAGGCGCCAAAACCCTAGAGGGGGTGGTTGGTTCGTACCACTCCTGAGCCTGGACTTCAGAAGGCCATGACAATGATGTCCAAGTTTGTTTGGATTGTGCATGTGTTCATGCAGGTTGTACATTTTCGTGCATTCCCTGGTTTCATGTTTCATTCCTACTCCCCTCACCTGCCACGCATTCCAGTCATCCAGTGTGTCTACACCTGTCCCGACTGCATATCCCTGAACCTCATTCCCCACCAGGATCTCAGGGGCCTGTGTGAGTTTGACCTTGCAGGCCCTCGGGACATGGTGTGGGTGGTTGTTTCATGAGACTCCGGCGCCTGTACAGGGGACCCGTGACAGTACACATCCATTCATGGTGCATCATCCTATGTCATGTACCACACATGTCTCACATCCTGTCGTGACATTGTTTTGCTGTGCTACCTTGGTTGTTGCATCATTGTGGTAGTACATGGCCTTTGAGACGTACTGCTACGTCAAGTCATCTACTGGAGGGTGTTTGGGTTCCTTTTCATGCCTTGGATTATGTGATTTAGGAAATGAGTGTGGATTCTGAGGGTTCAGGCATCTCTTTACACACATGGTGGGAGATGGACACGAAGGGTAAAGGTGATCCTGTGGCCAGGTGGGAATGAGGGTTGGAGGCTCCATGACCCAGGTGCAGTTGTTCAGTGGGCATGGTCATTTGCGAGGGGGGGGGTTGTTGTTGATAGTTGCGTTGCCCTGCAGTGTGATGGGAACTCTGACATTGTAATGTTGTTGTCCTATGTACATGTTGTGTTCTGCTGATCAATGCCTGTTCATGTGTTGTGTTTTCCTTTCAGGTGCGAGGGGATAGTAGTGGTTTGACATGCTGGGGTGTGCACATGGTGGATGTTCACATGTGATGTTTAGGGAACACTGATGGTTACTTGAGTGGACATGCATATGTGGAGTGCATGTCCTTGCAGAACCACACACTTGCACTCGGATGCACTCCATGTACTCTCCCCCCTTGCATATCCACGTGTACACTGTTTGCCTTCTAGTGCCCACTGTGTCCCGGCAGCACATGTTCTGTGACCGGTTATGGTTCCAGTACATGCCTAATTTGATGTTTGATGTAGTCTGTCACTTAGATGTGATGCTCAGGGTGTGCATCACACGCAATGGCTGTTCACTGTGCTGTGCGCTGAGCAGTGTGATGCAGGAGTAGGACACTGCACACATGAGCTGCAGTGTTGATTTTGCAATGCATAATGTGCATATTGACAGGCATTCATTGTGATGTTACGTCTACGACTGTTGTAATGCATTTGGAATCGACGTATTTTGGGTGGGACTTTTTGTTGGTCTGTCATTTCATCGGATTCCGGGTCAGGCATCATTGTCCGATGCCACTGTACATTTAGGACATGGCAATGTGTACCTTATCGTTACTGGGTCGGTGTATGGGTATTGCTTGCCATGTCATGTTGATGTTTGGGAGGGTTTGACTGACATGACAGTGATGGCCCTGGCCTGTTTTGCAGGTGTGTGTGATGCACACCTTGCATGTCCAGGTCATCCGCTTCTCAGAGCAACTAGCTGGGGGTAGGTTTCTCTCCGCAGCAGGGCCCTCCCCCTCGAACAGACTTCCTGCCTGACTTGAACTTGAGGGGAACCATCTCCAGTTCTGGAAGCACCTCAAGACCTTCTTCTTTGCTTCTGCTTACTCTCTGCCTCTCCCTTGCAGAATTCTTCACTGGAACTGCACAGGAGCTGCAACTGGGACACTCTCACCAACCTCGGTCCCTGGGCCAGCCACTGTCCACTTGCACTGCCACCCTGGCAACCCCTGCACTGCGGGACTGTCTCTCTATCCCTACAGCCCTCCCTTCACAGCACTTGTCTGCACTTACCTTTGCAGTTGCCACCAGGCGACCTATGTATTATTTTTTTGGCCTACTTCCCCTGTACTGGACTCCCCCCCACCCTTCCCCTTGCACTTTTCCCTTCCCCCTACCCCTGCACTTGCACAATCTCAATGACACCTGGCCTAGTAGTACCTTTCTCTGTGTTCCCTTGTTCCCCCCCCACAGCCTCATTGTGCCTTTGAATACTTGTGTATGGCTCATGTCATGTCACATGTCATATGTGTGCATTTTGGTTGCACAGGATAGCTTGTGTTTAAGTAGCTAGGGATGCAGACGATGTGGCACTTCCATGGCAACTATCTCAGGGTGGTAGGGTTGTGACAGTTGACTGTCACTTTGTCATCATCGATTGTCACCTGGTATGTGCCAGGCCTGTGTGCACTCCGCAGGGGTGGGAGTTTAGGTGAAAAATGTGGCCACAAGCTGGGTCCGGGCTACCTCGCCACGTGCCCTGTCCCCTCCCATGGCCAGCACCTGTGCCTGTGGTTGGGGATGTGGGGGCACCACCATGTCCACCGGGACACCCTGCCGTGTTGCAACATTGTGCAGGACACATGCTGCCACAATAATCCTGCACACAACTGGTGGTGCATAGAGTAGTTGCCCACCAGAGCGGTCAAGGGAGCGGAAACGTGACTTGAGCACTCCGAATGTGCGCTCCACTATGGCCCTGGTTGCAATATGGGCAGCGTTGTATCTTACCTGGGGTGGTGTGGTGGGGTTCCGGATTGGCGTCATCATGTGGTTGCTCAGAGGGTAGGCACTGTCCCCTGGGGAGGTGATAATTGTTGAGATTATTAGGGTTGGTATATTTGTCTGTGTGTGACTTGCATGCATGTGCAAGGGCATTTGTACTCACCTAGGAGCCATGTGTCGCCATGCTGCCCAGCTTCCAGGGCCCGGCTCAGGGCGGACATTCTGTATATGAAACTGTCATGGGTGGAGCCAGGGTAGTTTGCATAGACAGAGGTGATGATTCCCTTTGCATCGCATACCACCTGTACATTGATGGAATGCCAGTGCTTGCGGTTTCGGTAGATGTGCTCAGTGGCCCTAGGTGGACGTAGGGCCACATGGGTGCAATCTATGGCACCGAGCACTTTGGGGAAGTGTGCCACCCTGAAAAAATCCAGGACAACGGCCTGCCTTTCTGCGGGTGTTCTGGGCATGTATATGTGCCTGCGGACTGAGGGGCGCGCTGTCATGATTGCCAGTACCTGGTGTAGGCAGCGTGACTGCGTGGCCTGTGAGACCCCCCCCACTATGGCAGTGGTCCGCTGAAACGACTCAGTGGCCAAAAAATGCAAGACATTGAGCAGCTTCTCCAAGGGGCTCAATGCTTGGGAGCAAAGGGTGGGGGATGTGAGGTCATCTTCCCACTCCCTGACCAGGTCTAGGATGATATGGGGTGGAAACCTATACCTTCCGTAGACCTGGTCGTCAGGCATCCCAAAAAGGCTTGTCCGTGGTGCAAAAATGCGTGCCCTGGCTATTCTCCTCCTCCTGCGGTGTCCCACAATCAGTGCAGCAACAAATGGGGCATTCATCGTCGCTGTATATACGCGTTTGTTGTTTGCGCGCACTTTTATGCTGTGCGCGGGCGCGGGACGCCTCCGTGTGGGCGGACTCGTTGGTTTCCCGTATTCGGGTGTCATCGCGTGTGATCGGAGGGGCCTGGCCTGGGTACGTGTGTTTCGGGGTGCGCGGGTAGTTCCACACGCCATTGGCCTGGGTACGTGTGTTTCAGGGTGCGCGGGTAGTTCCACACGCGATTGGCCTGGGTACGTGTGTTTCGGGGTGCGCGGGTAGTTCCACACGCCATTGGCCTGGGTACGTGTGTTTCGGGGTGCGCGGGTAGTTCCACACGCGATTGGCCTGGGTACGTGTGTTTCGGGGTGCGCGGGTAGTTCCACACGCCATTGGCCTGGGTACGTGTGTTTCGGGGTGCGCGGGTACTTCCACACGCCATTGGCCTGGGTACGTGTGTTCCGGGGTCCCGTGAACTTTCACACGCGATTGGTTGGAATCCAGGTGTGTACTGTCATCACGTGCAATGAGGGATACTCCCTCGCACGTCACGTCACAGACGCGCTCACGCGCTGAGGGCCTTTGGTCCAATGAAAATGCGTATGCGTGCAGTCGCGCTTACGCGCTAAGGGCCTTTCCTCGAATTACACGCTGACGTGCAGAATTTTCACGTGCCAAATCACTCCGTATCAAGCTGGCCACGCGTAAGCACACGGAAGACCACGCTCCTGCCCAGAAGGCCGAACTACTGCCCCCCAGAGCCCCGAGCACGCTCCCACCTGCCATCTATTGCTGCCTGACTGCCTGCTGCCCACGTGCCCTGCCATTTGCTGCCTGCACATCAGCCAGGGGTGCTGTTGGTGTGACCACCCCTGCTGGAACCAAAGACTCCCGACTGGGATTCCATCGCTCCACAGCCCAGCCCCAGGACCCAGTTGCCCACCCACTCCTGCCTCTGGGGTTGTCATGTCGGGGCAAACTCCATCTGTGACCACTGACAACCCCCGGCCAGAGAGGCAGAGGGGCACCAGCTTCAGTGCCACCGAAGTTGGTGTCCTGGTGGAGCAAGTCCTGGGGCAGTATGATGCCCTCTTCGGAAGTTCCCGCGCCGACAAGGAAGGACGGACTCGGATCTGGACTGACATCGTGACTGCCATCAACGCGGAGGGGGTGGCAGTCCGCGACTTCCAACATGTCAAGAAGCGCTGGGAGGACTTCAGGTCCAGGACCCTGAACAAGGCCCGGCGCCTCTTGAAGGCAGCGGATGCTAAGGGGCGCCGGGGCCACTTGTCGGAAGAACAGATGAGGGTCCTGGAACGCATATCCCCAGCGCTCCACGTCCAGGTCCTTGAGAGGCAGACCCGTCTGGAGTCGAGCGGTGAGTGTACATGCATCTTGATTGTGAGCAGTGCGTGTGGTGATTGTTCAGTAGTGTGCAGGTTGCACATCTGTTTGTATGGGGTCGAGTATGGGTGCAGGTGTACAGGGCCGTGGGGCTGACACATGCGAGGGCTGTAATGTGTGAGACATGGATGGTGCCTGTGTGTGTGGGCTTGCATGCCATATGCAGTTGTGTGGGCACACAAGTTTGTATGAATGTGTATGTGAGTAGACATGTCTGTGATGTCACGCATGTATGTTGTTTTCAGCTGCATGTATCAGCGCTGTGTACATGTGCATGTGTGTGTATTTGACAAGGGTGCAACAGTGATGCAACATGGATGCATGTGACAGCTTTAAGTGGAAGCCTGATGGGCAGATGTGACATGGATGCCCGTCTGAACACTGCGACACTTGGCAGATGTGTACACATGCATGCAAGTGTGGTGGTGTGTGTACATGTGTGGTGCACTTCATGTGTTGCATGTGATGTCTGGCTCACCTTTGTCTGCTCATGCTGTTGTATGTGTATGGATGGTGTTGGCAGTTGCGAAATGGCTGTGGTATGGCTCGTGTGTGCGAGTTGTAATGACATGTGTGTTGGTGATCGTGATGACATGTCTGAGGTTTGCCAATGCCACTCATGTGCAACTGTCATGTGTGTATGTGTCCATTGTACAGTGCCCTGATGCGTGTGTTTTGTTTCTCCCTGTCTGCAGCGTCAACTGATGAAGAGGGCGGAGAAGGTGCTGTGGAGCACAGCGGCGGGGATCCCACCGCCAGCCGGAGACGCAAGGCCCGGCTCCCCTCCCATGTTGTCATCTCGTCGGGGAGTGAGGAGTCCGGTGCCGCGTCCCAGGCCGCAGCTGCCGGGGGGAGGTCCAAGAGGCGGAGGTTGCAGTTGGACTCCTCGGCAGCAGAAGGGGCAGCTGGGACCCCACAGGGCCCAACGGGGGAAGATGGCACAGAGTCATCCAGGTTGGTGGGGGGTTTGGTGGAGGAGGAGGCCGTGCAAGCACCGGAGACGGGGTCTGGGGGTGGGGATCCCACTGGTGCTAGTGGTGCAGTGCAGGACCAGGGACAGGAGGCAGCACAGGCCGCCGCGGAGGTGCCTGTGTGCAATCCTGTCCCTGATCCTGTCCCTGCATCATCTTGCACCAGCAGGGATGCCTATGTCCAGACCAGTTTTCAGGCAGGGGATGAGCTGACGTCAACTGGCCTTCCTCTGCCTGCGGACGTGGCTATCCAGGCCCGGGTTGAGCCTGTCCTGGCTGGTGTGGCGTTGCGTCAACGGGCCATGCGAGGTGACCTGCAGTCTTTTCATGAAGAGACTGCACGTCATCTCGAATGGCTCGTTGACCACGTCAGCCTGCTGGGACAGGTCACCCAGGCCGGATTCCTCCGTCTGATGGGGCTTGCCACGACCCCCTCCTCAGCTGGACCCCCTACGCGCCAGTCGTACTCTGTGCCATCTTCCCACCCATCAGTCACCTGGGTGCCCTGTGGAGCTGCCTCTGACGGTGCGGCCAGGCTGGTGGAGGAGGCATCCCTGCCACAGTCGGGAGTCGGACGTCCAGCAGGGGTGGCCACGTCAACGACTGCACCCCAGCCGGCGGAGGATGTGCAGGCAGCAGGAGGCAGTGCAGGGGCAGAGGCACAGCAGCAGCAGCACCATGGTGGGAGCCATGAAGGCTCGGGGCCTTCGACATCGGAGGGGCAGGCATCGGCCGGAGGGCAGGAGGACCCAGGACTAAAAGTGTCTTCCGTGTGGCAGCGGTTGGGCCACGCCATAGATGCGGAGCGGCAGCGGGCGGAAGAGGCACGGCTCTCTATGGTCAGGGCGGAGAACTCCATGCAGAGGGCCCTGAGGCGGGTCGAGTGCCTCGAGGCAATCCGCAGGGCTTTGGAGGTGGACACGTCGACGGCCCTGCGGACCCTCGGGGCCATGGAGGAGGACCGCCTCCGGGACATTGAGGAGGAGTTCGATGATGCCCTGGCCCGGCACATCCAGAAGTGAGCCGTGGAACTAGCCCGCTGCCCTTGTACATAGTTATGTAGATAGTGTTAAGTTTCATTTTTGTTTTTATTTCATTTGGACCTTTTGGACATTGGCCACATTTTTGTATATAGTTTTTTTTTTTAGTTAGTGTAGTTAGTTAGGTTTCCTTTATTTTGTTGGGATAATGGACCCTGGCTTCTTGCATTGTACATAGTTGTGGACTTGTACATACTTTCTTTTTTAACATTCTCCATGGATCAATGGCTTATTATTTTTATTTCACATTGGATTTTGTTTGGTGGACATTGACTTTATACTACATTACTTTGGATTTCTATATTCTTTATTTTTTTAAGTTTTGAACGGACATGCTTCTTTTCATTTTTTTCCATTCACATTTCTGTTTCTTCATTTTTGTTTCTATTCATCTTTCCTTTAATACATTATTTTTTTGTTGAACTTCAATGTGTGGTATCTCATTGTTTTCATGCATTTCATGTTATGTGTTTTGAGAATAACTGACACCCATTGGTTGTATGTGAGGGACATGTGTTTGTTTTGGAACTTGCAATTGGTGTTCTGTGATGTAATTGCAAAATATGAGTGGGTGGATGCAAAACTCGGGTGGGTGTTTTGCATTTGGGGGCTGACCATAGAGACCAGGGATCTGGACTGTGATGACATGTTGGGTGGGGAAAATGAGTTGGACATGGGTGGGGGCCTGCTGGCAGGTGCCCCACAGTGCTGGGGGGTGGGAGACATGAGTTGGACATGGGTGGGGGCCTGCTGGCAGGTGCCCCACAGTGCTGGGGGGTGGGAGACATGAGTTGGACATGGGTGGGGGCCTGCTGGCAGGTGCCCCACAGTGCTGGGGGGTGGGGGTGGTGGGAGACATGAGTTGGACATGGGTGGGGGCCTGCTGGCAGGTGCCCCACAGTGCTGGGGGGTGGGAGACATGAGTTGGACATGGGTGGGGGTCTGCTGGCAGGTGCCCCACAGTGCTGGGGGGTGGGGGTGGTGGGGAACATGAGTTGGACATGGGTGGGGGCCTGGTGGAGGGTGCCCCTGGTGGCTGGGGGGTGGGGGTGCTGGGAGACATGGGTGGGGGCCTGCTGGAGGGTGCCCCTGGTGGCTGGTGGGTGGGGGTGGTGGGAGACATGGGTGGGGGCCTGGTGGAGGGTGCCCCTGGTGGCTGGGGGGTGGGTGTGCTGGGAGACATGGGTGGGGGCCTGGTGGAGGGTGCCCCTGGTGGCTGGTGGGTGGGGGTGGTGGGAGACATGGGTGGGGGCCTGGTGGAGGGTGCCCCTGGTGGCTGGTGGGTGGGGGTGGTGGGAGACATGGGTGGGGGCCTGGTGGAGGCTGCCCCTGGTGGCTGGGGGGTGGGGATGGTGGGAGACATGGGTGGGGGCCTGGTGGAGGCTGCCCCTGCACTGCTGGGGGGTGGGGGTGGTGGGAGACATGGGTGGGGGCCTGGTGGAGGGTGCCCCTGGTGGCTGGGGGGTGGGGGTGCTGGGAGACATGGGTGGGGGCCTGCTGGAGGCTGCCCCTGGTGGCTGGGGGGTCGGGGTGGTGGGAGACATGGGTGGGGGCCTGGTGGAGGCTGCCCCTGGTGGCTGGGGGGTGGGGGTGCTGGGAGACATGAGTCGGACATGGGTGGGGGCCTGCTGGAGGCTGCCCCTGGTGGCTGGGGGGTGGGGGTGCTGGGAGACATGGGTGGGGGCCTGCTGGAGGCTGCCCCTGGTGGCTGGGGGGTGGGGGTGCTGGGAGACATGGGTGGGGGCCTGCTGGAGGCTGCCCCTGGTGGCTGGGGGTGCTGGGAGACATGGGTGGGGGCCTGCTGGAGGGTGCCCCTGGGGGGTGGGGGTGCTGGGAGACATGGGTGGGGGCCTGGTGGAGGCTGCCCCTGGTGGCTGGGGGGTGGGGGTGCTGGGAGACATGGGTGGGGGCCTGGTGGAGGCTGCCCCTGGTGGCTGGGGGGTGGGGGTGGTGGGAGACATGGGTGGGGGCCTGGTGGAGGGTGCCCCTGGTGGCTGGGGGTGCAGGGGGACATGTGTTGGTGGGCAGTAGTGCTAGTTGATATGTGGGTTGGCTGGTGGGCATGGGCATGGTGGATGGGGTGCCTGCAGGACATGTGCTGGGTAGGCCCCTGTGGTGTGAGCCACCTGCAGGGGCCGTGGAGGGTGTAGAGGGTACACCTGGGAGGACCCACACGTGCAATTCACGTGTGCTGCTCCCCGCGCACCCCTGTAATACACATACCCCGCTCAATCGCGTGTGGAACTTCCCGCGCACCCCCGGAATACACGTACCCCACTCAATCGCGTGTGGAACTTCCTGCGCACCCCTGAAATCCACGTACCCGGCCAAATCGCGTGTGGAACTTCCCGCGCACCCCTGAAATCCACGTACCCGGCCGAATCGCGTGTGTAACTTCCCGCGCACCCCCGGAATACACGTACCTCGCTCAATCGCATATTTGACTTCCCGCGCACCCCCGAAATACACGTACCCCGCTCAATCCCGTGTGTAACTTCCCGCGCACCCCCGGAATACACGTACCTCGCTCAATCGCGTGTGGAACTTCCCGCGCACCCCTGAAATCCACGTACCTGGCCAAATCGCGTGTGGAACTTCCCGCGCACCCCTGAAATCCACGTACACGGCCGAATCGCGTGTGTAACTTCCCGCGCACCCCCGGAATACACGTACCTCGCTCAATCGCATATTTGACTTCCCGCGCACCCCCGAAATACACGTACCCCGCTCAATCCCGTGTGTAACTTCCCGCGCACCCCCGGAATACACGTACCTCGCTCAATCGCGTGTGGAACTTCCCGCGCACCCCTGAAATCCACGTACCCGGCCGAATCGCGTGTGTAACTTCCCGCGCACCCCCGGAATACACGTACCTCGCTCAATCGCATATTTGACTTCCCGCGCACCCCCGAAATACACGTACCCCGCTCAATCCCGTGTGTAACTTCCCGCGCAGCCCCGGAATACACGTACCTCGCTCAATCGCGTGTGGAACTTCCCGCGCACCCCTGAAATCCACGTACCCGGCCAAATCGCGTGTGGAACTTCCCGCGCACCCCCGGAATACACGTACCTCGCTCAATCGCATATTTGACTTCCCGCGCACCCCCGAAATACACGTACCCCGCTCAATCCCGTGTGTAACTTCCCGCGCACCCCCGGAATACACGTACCTCGCTCAATCGCGTGTGGAACTTCCCGCGCACCCCTGAAATCCACGTACCCGGCCAAATCGCGTGTGGAACTTCCCGCGCACCCCTGAAATCCACGTACCCGGCCGAATCGCGTGTGGAACTTCCCGCGCACCCCCGGAATACACGTACCTCGCTCAATCGCATATTTGACTTCCCGCGCACCCCCGAAATACACGTACCCCGCTCAATCCCGTGTGTAACTTCCCGCGCACCCCCGGAATACACGTACCTCGCTCAATCGCGTGTGGAACTTCCCGCGCACCCCTGAAATCCACGTACCCGGCCAAATCGCGTGTGGAACTTCCCGCGCACCCCTGAAATCCACGTACCCGGCCGAATCGCGTGTGTAACTTCCCGCACACCCCCGGAATACACGTACCTCGCTCAATCGCATATTTGACTTCCCGCGCACCCCCGAAATACACGTACCCCGCTCAATCCCGTGTGTAACTTCCCGCGCACCCCCGGAATACACGTACCTCGCTCAATCGCGTGTGGAACTTCCCGCGCACCCCTGAAATCCACGTACCCGGCCAAATCGCGTGTGGAACTTCCCGCGCACCCCTGAAATCCACGTACCCGGACGAATCGCGTGTGGAACTTCCCGCGCACCCCCGGAATACACGTACCTCGCTCAATCGCATATTTGACTTCCCGCGCACCCCCGAAATACACGTACCCCGCTCAATCCCGTGTGTAACTTCCCGCGCACCCCCGGAATACACGTACCTCGCTCAATCGCGTGTGGAACTTCCCGCGCACCCCTGAAATCCACGTACCCGGCCAAATCGCGTGTGGAACTTCCCGCGCACCCCTGAAATCCACGTACCCGGCCGAATCGCGTGTGGAACTTCCCGCGCACCCCCGGAATACACGTACCCCGCTCAATCGCGTATTTTACTTCCCGCGGCGCAACTTTTTTGATGCGCTGGGACTCTACCGCCTGCTTTCTTGTGGCGGCCGTGTTTCAGCTTGTGCGTGGCTTTGGCTGTGCGTGGATTTGCCCTATTCCATTCCATGAATACGTGTGGTTCGAGTGCGTGTGGGCGTTCCCTCTGCTTCCGTGCAGTACATCCCCAGTTACGCCCTTATTACGCCCTTATTTTCACGTGTTGTTCCCCATTCCGCGCGTTACGCCCCATGTCCCGCCCACTTTCTGGTGTGTGCGCTGAGGTTGTGCGCTTTCACTGTGCGCGTCGCGCACCGTCGCGCATGCCTTTCGCGATGTTGCAGTGACTTGTGCGCCATGCACGGGTTTGGCGCACATCCCGCGGTGAACACGCGCAGGGACTTCCATGAATCGCACGCGTGCGTGTGCGCCTGTTTTTTTCCACTTGCGCATGCTTGCCTAGATTTTCGGCGCACGTTTGTTCCATGAATCGGCCCCTTAGTTTGGTAAACGTGTGTGTTCCATGTTCACAGAGATGATCTTAATTACAATATGTCTTGTACTTTATTCAGACCTGATCTTCAGGCAATATTGCCCACTCATAAGAAGAAGATTTAATAATGTCCTTCTTAAGAATGTTCCTCCCAAGTTGGGCTAAAACAAAGATGATAATATATTCAGATCATGCTCCACACATGTGCCAACTTTAAATAGGCCACAATATCTATGAAATATGCGTACCTGATGACTTAGTTGGTTAAGCTGAAGGGTAGAACCTCGTAGTGATGAAACATGTGTGCTAGTGACCTATATGCCCAATTAGTACCTGGTGAGGGGAAACAAGCATTTAACAAGCATGTTAATTGGCCCTCATCGGGGTTCTTACAAGCCCAATAAAATAATTTGTTGGGCCAGTGTGGCCGTGTCCTGGTCATCATGGAGAGGGAGAAGGTACTACATGTAGTCCCTGCTCCCCTTCCATGCTGTCTATTTAGTTTGTTTTCTTGTTTTTCTATATTTTGAATGGCCACCATACACCCTTCTCCCCGATCCCTGGTGGCCATTTATTTTCTTTTTTTTCCTCGAGTTGAGAAACTGTTTCAAAGCCATTTCTCAACTTGAGAACAAATGCCATTAGTACCTTGGTACAACATGCCGGGCTACTAACAGCAATAGAACCCTCCGAGGGGGGGCAATACCCGCCCTTGCTTCGCTCAGGCTTCTAACTATAGCCCCAGGGGCATTAACCTACTGTAATGCCCCACCTCCTCGGGTTCTATTGATTAAATAATAAAGGAAAACATAGGGCCTCATTATAAGTATGGCGGTAAGGCAACAGCTACCGGCACCGTTGCTACCATACCACCATACTAATAATTCTGCTCACGGGTGCTCTTGCAGCCACCAGGTGTGACCTGGTGGCCGTACCGGCACCTGTGAGTTATTAACGGTACCGGTGCTACCACCCTCCCCATTCCCATTGAGCCCTATTGGGCTCATTGGGAATGGGGAATACATTCTTTCTGGCACTCAGAAAAGCACAATTACCGGGTCGTAATGACCCAGTAATTGCCCTTTTCTGGGCACCAGAAAAAAATGTACACTGGCGGCAGGCGTGCCTGTACTCGTAATGAGGCCGATAGAATGGCTAAAAAGCTGGCTGTATGAAGGTTACTCCTAAATGTAACTTTGTACATGTACCGTGTGCTAGCTAGCATATCAAATTAGACCTTACATTTTTTCAGCGCCTACCTGCCAATGTGCATGGACAGACATTAGTTAGCAGGCTGTTACTTACCAATCTGTCAGGATAGAGCTCATTTAAATTTCTCGCATTACCAAAAAAAATGGAAAAGTATCACTTCATCATTACGGCATCTAAAAACGTGTGACGTCATGCGTAGCATGGCATCCTTGCTTTCATTACCCAAATAATGACGATGTGTTTGCCAAATAATGTAGCGTCCTATAATCTATGGTATAAACGCTATTGTACGTCACAAACTAAACATTTGTTATAACACGTTTATCAAACAATATACCATGTTGCCAAATAATGTCACTAAGGGCATTTTGCTACATATGTCATCACGGGAAATACTTTGTTCCTCTGTGGTCATAATAAAAGAATGTGCTCACAATGTTTATTTGTTTGTTTTATTGATTTATCGAGCGCAGCTCACCCTAGGGTATCTGGGCGCATTAAGCAAGCTTAGATGAATTAAGTTACATACAGAAAAACATAGCAGATAAGGAATGGTACAATGTCCTTGTGTACAACATGAAAGATATTTACATATATTGACAAATACATTACAAAGTCCTGACATGAAAAACAACATGTTCTGCCAAGTGGAGAGGAGTCAAACACAGTACAGGGATGCAGGTGAATAAAGTACTGCGAGGTTAGATGTCATTCATAACAAGCCACTTTTTTGTGTTTATCCTAAAACTTTGGAAAGTTTGGTTAGTTCGCAAATGAATAAGGAGGGCATTCATGAATTGGGCACTTGCACCGGGAAACGAATGCCCGCAGCCCTTTTTCAAGTTGAATCTAGGAGCTGTGATGCAGAAGGAATTAGCGGTCCTGGTAGGCCGTGATCAGTTTTTTTTGTATTTTTTCTCTTAAATACAGAGGTGCAGCGTTGTTAAGGTATTTATGAGTAATGAAGACTATTTTGAATTGAATCCTATCCTAAATAGAGAGGCATTTATGCTTTCTTCTGGTCTCTGAGATATGTTCTCTCCTCAGGATGTTCAATGCAGTTCTGATAGAATTATTCTGTAGTATTTGAAGTTTGTTTGTAATTTGTCTGCTAGCTCCCGCATAAAGGGCATTACAGTAACCGAGTTTGGACAAAATTAAGGCCCTCAACAGTGTAATACAGCTCTTTGTGGAAAGGTACGGCTTACAAGCATGGATTAACTTGCAAGTGTACGCCGTAGCCGAGGCAGTCGCGTTGACTTGTTTGCATAAGTTCAAGGTGGAATCCAGATAAAATCCTAAAGTGTTAGGGCCTGATTCATGGAAGTGTTTTATAATGGCGCAATCCCATAGGAAAACGTTCCATGAATCAGGCCCTTTCTTTAGCAGCTTTGATGACAATGCCATCGATGTTAAATGATGAGTATTGGGCGTCTAATTTGTTGAGGTTGGTGAGGGCTCCTAGAATCAGGATCTCTGTCTTTTTTCCATTATTCAGGCAGAGGCTGTGAGTTTCCATGCAAGCCTGAATGATAAGATACATTTTATTGACTAGGGCAAGGTCAGTGTCTTAGTTGCCCGAGAGAGGTATGAGTATCTGGGTGTCATCTGCATAGTTTGTGTAGATGACACCCAGGTGATCAAAGTCGTCGAACAATGGTTTTGTAAATACATGGTCGGTGAGACGCAAGAACCTTGCAGAACTCCGCATGTGATGAGGGACGGGTCAGTGGCATCCGAAGGCGAAAAGACTCTCATTGACCTATTGCTGAGAAAGGATTGAAGCTTCTTGGGAGAAGTTTGCTGCAGAAGATAGGTGTTCACACACGATTTTGTGGTCCACCAAATTCAAAGCAGCTGAAAGGTCTAGTAGAAGAAAAGTGAAGATGGCCTGTTATCTTTCAGTTTGTCAATTTGCATTTTCAAATCTATCAAGGCGCTTTCAGAAACGTGAAGTGGTCTGAAGCCATATTGTCTTGATCCTAGGAGATTATTAGTCTCTAGATATCGCTGGATCTGGAGGCAAGCAGCATTGTCCATTATTTTCAGTAACAATTGGACAGTTGTGATAGGCCTATAGTTAATTGGGTTGGCAGGGTCCAATGTTGGTTTCTTTAGCAGCAGCAACACCCACGCATCCTTGAGGTTTATAGTAACATTGCAGGTGCGGAATGTGGCATTTATTAGATTAGTAATGAATGGGGCAAGGTCTTTGGCAGCCTCTTTGATTTTTTGGGCTGGGCAAAAGTCGCCTTGGCATCTTGATGAGTTAAGGGATGTTATGATCTTTTCGACCTCATTTGTATTTGTATTTGTATTTGTTTATTTATAACGCGCAGACAATCAGGCCCGGGGGCATCAGGGCACAATTTGTACAACAGTTGCAAGGACAAACATACAGGCAAGGAGGTTACATCACAAAAATTTAAACAATACCAGTAAATAACAATCATATTAATTACATATATTACATAGTTTACAATGCACTAGGATTAACTGAGGAGGTATCCTAGTGTGAGCAAAATCGTTAGCAGAATTAGCAGGCCAGAAATGGAGTCAAGGGGGGCAGGCCAGGGAAAATAAGACAGAGGTGTCGGGCATGTCTTAATGCTGGTCAAAGAGCCAGGATTTGGTTTTAGTCTTGAAGGTGTTGAAGGAATCTTCGGCTCTGATAGTAGCAGGGAGGGTGCTCCAGAGTTTAGAGGCTAGGACAGGGAAGCTGGTCCCTCCCGCTTTCTGAAGCTTAAACCTGGGGATGGTTAGGCAGTGAGTCTGAGCAGTTCTTAGAGGTCGGGTAGTAGAGTGGCGCGAAAGCCGACTACATAGATAGATCGGGGCCTTGTTGGCTAAGCATTTGTGCGTGAGGGCAAGCGTTTTTAGGGAAATTCTCTGCTTCACCGGTAGCCACTTTAGGCTGGTTCTGGCGTCTGAGATGTGATGGTTGCGAGGGATGTTCAGGGCCGCTCGAATGGCATTGTTCTGGGTAGTTTGTAGTTTGGAAAGGTTCTCTTGGCTGGTGCCTAAGTAAAGAGCACTGCAGTAATCAATTTTTGCCATGATAAGTGTGCTGGCGAGTGTGACACTGTTGGGGGTAGTAAGAAATGGTCTGCAGGCAGAAATAAGTTTGCACGTGTAGGCGGAGGTAGACCTAACTGCATTTGTTTGTCTCGATAGGGATAGAGTCGAGTATAGGTAAAAGCCTAAAGTTTTGGTGTCTTTCGAGACACGTATGGTATTGCCGTCTATGGTGAACGACTGATAAGACGGCTCCAGTTTGCTCAGGCGTTGTGAGGTACCCAAGATAAGGAGCTCCGTCTTATCGTCGTTCAGACATAGCTGGTGCTGGGCCATCCAAGCTTGGATAACCAGGTAGACGTCATTGAGGGCCTTGGTGTCTGCCAGATAATCACCTGAGATGGGAATGAGTATCTGGGTGTCGTCCGCATAATTGGTGTAGGAGACACCCAGATAATCAAGCACATCAAAGAGTGGTTTCGTAAAGATATTGTAAAGTGTCGGTGACACGCAGGAACCCTGAGGTACGCCGCAATGAATAGGGGAAGGATCCGCCGCTGCAGAGGGTGCAAAGACCCTCATGGATCTGTTGCTCAAGAAGGATTTGATCCAGGCCGCAGCGGACGTTGAGAAGTTGGCAGCCGAGTGGAGGTGTCTGCAAAGGATTTGGTGGTTAACCAAATCAAATGCGGCAGAGAGGTCGAGGAGTAAAAGCATAGCAAGTTTGCCATTGTCCTTTAGTACTTGGATCTGAGTTTTTAGGTCTAGTAGAGCCGTTTCAGTCCCATGTCTGGGCCGAAATCCGGATTGTCGTAGGCCCAACAGATTGTTTGATTCGAGGTAGTTTTGGATCTGCAGGTAAGCTGCACGGTCCAGTATCTTAAGCAGAAATGGTACTGTAGTGATAGGTCGGAAGTTTGTGGGTATATTTGGGTCTAGAGAAGGTTTTTTTTAGTAGCGGGATCACCCAGGCGTCCTTAAGGTTGTCCGGGACAATACCTGTTTTAAAGGAGGAGTTGATGAAGGCTGTGATGAATGGAGCTAAATCATGGGCAGAATCCTTAATGATAGGAGCAGGGCACGGGTCACCTTGGCAGTTAGACGGTTTAATCCTCAGGATAATGTTTTCTACCTCAGTGACAGTAAGCGGTGAGAAGGTGAAGGGTTTGGTGATAGCAGTGTTGGAGGGGGTGGGCCTGGTAGGGGAGGGCGAGCGGTTCTCGCTCTTCAGGCTGTCTTGCTTTTCTTTGATTTTGGATTGAAGCATAGAGATTTTGTTAAGTAGTGCTGCTTGAATGTTAGCACGCCAGTTGCTGTCTTTCGTGCGTGTGTCAGGAGGGGAGACTGGGGTTTCGAGCTATTTTAGGATTCTAAAAAGTTCCTTGGAGTTAGAGTCAGCTTGTAGGATACGGTTGTTGAGCGATTCTTTTTTAGCAGTGATGATGGCATCTTTATAAGTAAGGGAGGCGAGGAGGAAGCCATCTTTGTGTTCATCAGATGGGTGGCTTTTCCAGCGATTTTCCGCACAGCGTTTAGCTTTGTGGAGGATTCTTAGCTGAGGAGTTAACCATGAGTTAAGATGTGCTCGCGGTTTGGCCTTCCTAGGTTTGATTGGTGCTATAGTGTCAATAGCCAAGAGCATAGTTTGGTTATAGGTATCTGCTAGGGAGGTGGGATCAGAACAAGAGTTAGTTGCCGCATTAAGGGATGGGAGTAACAGAGGGAGGAGTTGTTCCTTTGTTATATTTTTTTTGTTGCGGGTGGGGAGTGCTGGGGCTATTGGCGTTGGAGCTCGCGGGGTAGCTTCGATGTTAAACATTATGATGTGATGGTCAGACCATAAGCATGGGGAGTTGTTGAGGATCTGGATGTTAAAGTTGGCGCCGGCTAACCAATCAATGGTCCTGCCTTTGATATGGGTTGGTTCTTGGATGTACAAGGTAAGGCCTAGGTCTGTGAGAGCATTTTCCAGATCAGTTGCTACAAGATCTTTGGGGTCGCCACGACCTAGATTAAGGTCGCCTAGGATGATTGTTTGCGAGTTGTTTTTCATTTTGTCTAGGAGGAGAGTGGAAATTTCACTGACAAAGGTGGGTGCTGGGCCTGGTGGCCTGTAGATAAGGTGAAGGGTGGCCGTTTGGTTGGGTGTTAGTGCTATTTTGATTGACAACAGTTCAGCTGATTCAAGTTTGGAATCAGCTACCACTCTTAGGTCAAGGGAATTTTTATGGATGAAGGCCACGCCGCCACCTCTTGTTTGTGCAGAGGAGCGGTCGCAGCGCGTGATGCCATAGTCAGGCAGTAATGCCAGGGCTAGAGAGGGGCCAGATGCGGCATGTAGCCAGGTTTCGGATATGGCAATGAGGTCAAGGTCAGCAGTGGTGATAAGGTCGGCTATGTCAAGAGCATATGCTGTGAGAGATCTAGCATTAATGAGGGCGCCCTTGAATACAGGCAGTTCAACCCCTGTGGTCTTGATTTTGCAGGTAGTGGTGGGCGAGGGTGGAATGTGTGGGGCTTGCTTAGGGGTGTTAGTGCGGGAAGGACGAATGCGGAATCTGGTACCTAGTCTCTTATTCCTGAGAATGAGAGGGCAAGGTTGGTTAGGCGTGGGTTTCCTGGCAAAGTGTTCTTGCCAGAGAGCTGGGTCATTAAGGTATTGGTTGCTCAGGTGGTGAGCGCCTGCGATAGTTGCTGAGGGGCTCGTTATGGGGGTCATAGTCATGGTGGGTGAAGCTGGGTGGTGTGGGTTTGGGCAGGCCAAATTATCGATCTCAAGGGTGGGGATGGTTGCCTTGGGTAATTGAATGATTAATGCAACGTGTGTGGCTAGGATGTAATGCAGTAGAGGGCACACACTGACGTGCATGATGGAGGTGCTAGTTGCTTGGATAGTCCCTGTGAGCTAGTTGGCACGGACAGGGTTGGATCTCCTGAGTGGGACAGGAGTGACAATGTCAATGGCAATAAGTGCAGATGCTATCGTATGACTAGGAGGCTGGGAACGGCATTCCAAGATACAGCAACTAAAGGAGATAACACAGATCAGGTGTGGTCTACGCGCTAATCTATAAGGCTTGAACTGGCAGGAGCAAATTGGGCTAAGCACATTTGCTAGGCCAGTGACAAATGTGGGCAAGCAATAACAATTTCAATGTGAGGCACAACAAAAGTTAGGCTGAACAAATAACCTGAGGTTAGTATGAGGTATAGGCCTAGCAGGTGAAGGGCAGCACAGCGTATGCATATATAGTTCAATAACAATTTCAGAGTGAGGCACAGCAGGCTGAACAGATGTGCAAGGCAAGTGGCAAATGTGGGCAGACAACACTTTCAAAGTGAGGCACAACCAAAATTAGGCTGAGCAAATAACCTGAGGTTAGTATCAGATATAGGCATGACAGGTAAGGGGCAGCATAGCGTATGCATGTATAGTTCAAGGAGTGTATTGTATCATACTGGGCATTGCACAATAAGTATAAAGATGGGTAAAGCAGAGTACAGCAGTACAGCAAATATGGGCACGTAGTGTAAGGACACTACCGAGGGTAAAGTGGCTGATTTACGTGTCACGCTGTCTGTGGGCCGGCATAACAGGGGAGCATCGCAGGTGGGCAGAGTCATAGAGTATTCATAAGTCAATAGTGCAGGTTGGTGGTGGTGCAGGAGGCAGGTATATCTTGCATTGCGAATGGGCACGTACCACTGGTAGATGGGCAGAAGGCCAATGGGAGCGTGATGAAGTTGCACCAATTTGAGCATAGGGTCATCGCCTAGCGCCGGTAGCGCTTGGTCAGCTCAGTCAGCTGTTGGCCTTCTTCCTAGGCCTTACTCTGCCCGCCGGCTCCCGCCTGACGGTGATTGGGCATGAGTAATGTGGATGGCCCCAACCAATGGGGGTATTCCTGGATGCCTGGAGCCTTGGGGACAAGGTCAGGCAGATCCGGGCATCACGGCGGCGGCCATCTTGGATTTTCGTTCGGGAATCGTACGCTGAGCGGAACGGCCCGCAATCAGTGAGGAGTTGAGAGGGACAAAGTGGCCCTTGTAGATCCGGAGGCTGGTGGTGGTGGGGGGTAGGCAGTGGGTATAGAGGGGCTGTGTGGCTGCACGTGTGGTGCCTGGCCTTACCTCTGCCTCCCAGACCTTTCTGCTATGGATCCTGCTGGTGGGCACCTGCAACACGAGGCAGGGCAGGGAGCACCTGCTCCGGCAGATGTGAAGAGAGACTGATCAGCTCGTCAGCTCAGTCTGCTGTTGGCCTTCTTCCTAGGCCTTACTCCGCCCGCCGGCTCCCGCTTGACGGTGATTGGGCATGAGTAATGTGGATGGCCCCAACCAATGGGGGTATTCCTGGATGCCTGGAGCCTTGGGGAGAAGGTCAGGCAGATCCGGGCATCACAGTGGCGGCCATCTTGGATTTTCGTTCGGGAATCGTATGCTGAGCGGAACGGCCCGCAATCAGTGAGGAGTTGAGAGGGACAAAGTGGCCCTTGTAGATCCGGAGGCTGGTGGTGGTGGGGGGTAGGCAGTGGGTATAGAGGGGCTGTGTGCTGCACGTGTGGTGCCTGGCCTTACCTCTACCTCCCAGACCTTTCTGCTATGGATCCTGCTGGTGGGCACCTGCAACACGAGGCAGGGCAGGGAGCACCTGCTCCGGCAGATGTGAAGAGAGACTGATCTGCTCGTCAGCTCAGTCAGCTGTTGGCCTTCTTCCTAGGCCTTACTCCGCCCGCCGGCTCAGCAGTAGTAACTTGAGTGAAGTTGAAGTTTTGTGGTGGATTGAGGGAGAGATTTTTTTGTTGTCTGTGGCAGGTCTCTAATTTCGAAAGGGTAAGCCTTTTGGCTGCTATTTTGTGACAATTTTATTGTATAGGGCATTTTGGATGTTTGTACACCCTACTTTGTCTTTAGGGCACAAATCATCAGGGGGTATCAGTGATTCCATTTCCCTCAAGATTATGAAAAGTTCTCTTATATTGGAACTGGCTTTGTGCATCCTTTCATTGTAAGTTTCACGTTTGGTTCGGAGTAACTCACTTTTATATTTGGCAGCTATTTTGTTCGCATTGTCTTTATTTTCTTTGGATGGGAAGTTTTCCATATGATTCCCATTTTACTTTTTTCTGATCCCAGAGCTTTTAACTGGGGGGTAAAGCATGTGTTGGGGAGGGCTTTGGGTTTACTTTTTCGGCAATTTAAGTGGGGCAATGGAGTCTAATGCTTGGGTCATGGTATTGTTGTGTAATTCGACTATTTCTGCTGGGTTTTGAGACTTAGCAGAGTTCAAGGTAGGGAGTATCAGCAGCATAAGCTTGTCAGTCATTATGTTTCGTTTATTCCTGGTTAGGAGAGGTGGCGATATCAAATTAGGCTTGTTAACTATTTGTTTGGCAGCGATGGTGAAAGAAACTAGATAGTGGTCAGTCCAAGTCTGTGGTTCAATGGCCGTAATTGAAGTTTTGCAATTGAGATCAGCAACCCAATCTAATAATCTGCCTTTCTCGTAAATTGGTTTGTCAACTCTTTGTGTGAGACCTAGCTCAGTTATAATATCAGCAAGAGACTTGGCTGATTGCTCATTGGGGTCCTGGTAGCCCAGATTAAAATCACCTAACAAAAGTATTTGTGAGGTAGGTTTGGTGTTGATTGAGAGTAGGGAGGTGAGGTCTTCCTCGAAGGACCCTAAGGGGTAAGGAGGTCTATAGATTAGACGGATGGTTAGAGTACAAGACTTGGAGGTGGATAATTTAACTGTAAGTAGTTCACATGACTTAACAGTAGGGGCCGTGTTTACTCTGAGTGCTAGGCTGGATTTCGCGATAATGTCAATACCTCCTCCTTTAGACAATACTCTATCAGCTTTTACAATAGTGTATGAGTCAGGAATGACCAATAAGAGTGATAGTCCTGCTGCGGCATGGAGCCATGTCTCTGATATAGCTAAGAAGTCTAGTTCTTCCAGATTGATGATGTCTGCTATATTAGTAGTGTGGGAAACCATGGATCTGACTTTCATTAAGGCACTTTTGATGTAAGGGCTAGTAGATTGAGGCAGGGTAATGCTATCCTTGTTAGGGTTGCACTTGGGATTTTGACTCTTATTAAATTTTGCCAGCTTAATGTACCCATTAGGTCTGTGTAAATAAGACAATGTTAAATCTGCACCCTTTTCTGTGTATTCAATGTATGTAAAATGCCTTGTTTTAAAGACAACAACCGGGCATATGTTGCTCAATGTATAGCAAATCTGCCATTACTTAAGCCTAAAAATACTGCTATTTCATTGGTAAAGCCTCTATTTTCACTAGCATGATTCTGAACATGGGGTTTACAACTAAAAAATAACCCTCTGCTTTTATTAGGAATGGCTTGTCTGAAACTCATGAAGTGAAACTGGTGCTTGTTCACCTTCTGGCTATAACGTATTTGGATCTATAGATGGTAACCACAGTCTAATGAAAAGGCATGTAAAGAAGATGCAAATACCGTTAATATACCTCTTTGATTTTTATGCAGGCAGTGGTTGTCATCTGTATATGTGTACTTTATGTAACTATTAAAATACTATAGGGCCCATACTTATATATTGCATACATGCAACAACATTTGCTATATACATTATCAAGTCAAACATGCATATGTTCCTTCAAGTACATGAGCAAATTAAAACTGTATTTAATGCTTGCAAGTTGTCTTTTTGATCACATATATGCTGTCGGTAACACTGCAACAGGTTACATTTTTTCATACATTCCGTAAATACATCCTTTGAGCGATCGCCATAGTGGCCTTTCAATAACTGTTGAAGTTGTTAACACTTTATGACATATAACGCACCTATGCGATCACAGAAATCTTCTTGGAAACATTGTGACTATCGTGTTTGCGGTCATGAATGTGATGTGGCACAATAAAGCATGATCAGTCATATGGTTAAAGAACCAAAGCAGACACAGCAAATGATTACTTTGAATTACATGGTATACATACCACATCAGGATAAGTACTGTTAATAGCTCATATAAATGTCACTTAGTCCATGCAATGGAACCCTATACTGAACTAGCCTAGCTAGTAACTCCGTTACATAGATTAACACTAAAATCAACATAACAATCAAATAATGTTAGCCTACAGCATGACAATCACAAGCTCTAATACATGATAGACATTACTGACAGCATCTTGTGAGCATTGTCTATAGCGTTTGAAAAATAGAGTAAAAAGTTGTTTTTCTATTCTATAAAAACCAATGGAAATTAACCTCCTCATTCAAACCATTGGGGATAACAGTATCTAGCCTATATATCCTGTAGGTATGATGTGTTGAAGTTTATTATTGATGATAGTCCTAACTTCTTTGTCATTAACCACTTCTAAAATCTGGAACCTTATTTGGGATAACTGTTTATGTTCTGAAAAACGTCTTCTGGTATGTTTGGCTGACACCGGTTTTGGGTTTTGTGTTTCAGTTGTTTTTCCAATAGAGTGTTTGTTGGTTTTCTGGAGGACACTAGAAATTGATGCATACATATTGTACATATACACATATTGAAATCAGTGGTGCCCACCCCTTCCCTTATTTCTAGTTCAGTTCCTTCAACACTCACCGAGGGTGGAGGCACATAGAATAATATCTTATGAGAACATATCTAACATAATTACTAAAAAGGCTGAAGCATTATGCTTTTCATCTGAGGAGGCAGAAGTTATATTAAAACGTATTAAATTCTCAGGACCAAGCAATACAAATATTGAACCCTCACGACAGATCAAGCAACTAGAATACTTAATTAGACGTGAGATTAATAGAAAGTTACACACTATGACACTTGCTAAGTATCACATTACCAGGTTCAATGTATAACTAGGGGACTGCGTATTCCACTGCAGCCCACTCTTTGTACCACCAAGAGGTTCTACTTTTCGGTTTAACCGACTAAGTCATCAGGTACACTTATTTCATAGATAGACCTATAGTCTGAGCAGTGTATTTAGCATTGACACATGTGTGGAGCAACATATGAATATATTATCGTAGTTTTAGCCCAACTTGGGAGGGCCTCTCTTAAGAAGGACAGTATTATATCTACTTCTTTTAAGTGGGCAAAATTGCCTGAAGATCAGGTATGAATAAAGTATAAGACATTTTGTGATTTAGAGCTTCTCCGTGAACATGGAGGGAACAAGTATAGCAAACTAAGGGCCTCATTATGAGTGTGCCGGTCTCGTAAAAATGCTAGGAACAATGCTGGTAACAACGTATTTGAAATTTTTACTAGACCAGCACACTACTAGTTTGCTGGTAGGGGCAGTGAACTACCAACAGACCTGACCTGCCGGGAATTCAGGCCCCTACTGGCAAAGAAATGCCCCTATCACCGGCACTGGTATTACCAGGGTCAGTGATGGGGCAAACCAACCCATTCCTTTAAGTCCTACTGGACTACATGGAATGTGAACTTGCCGCAGTTGCCGGCACCCATCATATCCTGGTAACACTGGGATATTAGGTGCTGTTAATGGGAAGGCAAGTGTGCCATAAGGCCCTAAGGCTCATTTACAATATTTTGCAGATTACCAGATGGCAATGCATCCGCGTTAGTGGTGGCGAGAAGGAAGGTATGATGAGCATATATGTGTACTATTATTTGATACATAGCTTTACTAATGTGCATACAATAAGGCATTCTTTATGATACATAAAACGTATGTCGTTGTAGAATTGGCCCTGATGATGGACTGCACAGTTTCGAAATGCATTGGCAGCATCTTCTTCTCCGCTGATAAAAAAAAAACATAAAGAAGAACTCCATTAAAGCATTCAATATGTTGACCATCGTTTTTTGTTTATAATGTATTTAATGATGCAGTAGTTGTGAATATACAAGCTTTTCCAGCTCCGGTGTAGGCACACTGGTTTTGTTTTTGAATTTTTGGCAAAGAGAGTGTTTGGAGGATTCTAGATATTGATGCATACATTCTGTAAATATATGTATACTGAAATCTGTGGTGCCCACCCCTTCCGTTAGTTTGAGGTGTGCACTTTCACACATAATCCAATAGAGACACGACTGAAGGGAATCTAGCAAGCCTACACATTCCTTTTGAAAGTGGTTCATATGCGGAAGTGTCAAGTAACTTCTCTTTTAAATTTAGTTTTCTGGAGTGCCGTACGAGATGCCCCCATATCTATTGGTTGAGGAGAGGTACCAATTTGCAATGAATAAGAAGTAGAGAGATTTAGAAAGGTGGGGTTTTTCCGATTTCATTTTATTTTTTATCAAACAAATGCTTTATTCTGAACACTCATAGACGTATCAATTCATGGTGCATGTGCTTTCAGGGTAAAGCAAAGGTATATTTAGTGATATGTGTGTTTTCAAAAATGTATAGTCAAGTAAATGTATCATTACACATTGAAGTGGCCAATGTATTGATCATTCTTCATTTTAGACACTATTGAACTTCGAAATTTCAGAGATGTATAAATTGATGATATTTAAATGTATTCAATTATTTCTATTTTAGTAATACTTAGACCTTCTGTGTAACCTAGTGTGTTTCTTGTCCTTTGAACGGCGGAGATTGTACAGAATTATTATTGTTAAATTGGGGGTGCCGTATTCATAATTAGTACCCGGAGAGAGTCAAGCAGAATGCAACATGCATTCTGATTGGCTCTCGCCGGGTCCTTACCCGGCCGAGAATCCTTTGATTCTCGGCCGGGACTCCAGCTGCCTTGTCCTCGGCGGGGGGGCATGGCAGCCCCCCAGCCAATGAGGAAGCTCAAATCGGGGTCATCCCTGCTCCGAGCCTCCCCATGGCTGAGAGGCTGCCTCCGCCCTCCGCTGGGGACTCGGGTAAGCTTTTTTTTTTTCCTTCCCTCCCTCCTCCCTACCCCACCCCACTTACCTTCTTGCTCCTGCGTCCCTGGTGGGAGACGATGGCAGCCTCCAGCAGTGTGGAGACTCCGCGCCTCCACACAGCTGGAGGCTTCCATCGTCCCCTGGCAGGGACGAAGGTACGTTTTTTTTTGTTTTTTTCTCCCCCTGCCCCTCCCTCCCACCCTCCCAACCCCACTTACCTTCTGCTTCTTTTTTTTTTGCAGCGGACGCGCTGGGAACACTTGTGTTCCCAGCGCGTCCGCTCCCGAAGGCCTCCATGGAAAGAGAAAACTGACTCCCGTTTTCCCTTTCCCGGCGGCCATTTTTTGGTCGTTTTTATTTTTTTTTTCTGTCCCGAAACGCTGCGGCGCTTCGGGACAGAACAGAATGCTTTTAGTGCCCCAGTCACGCATATAATGCGGGCCGGGGTACTAATAGCAATATGAGCCTTGCGGTGGGGGCACTACCAGCCCAGGTAATGCCCCGGGGCCTTCGTTAAGGCACTGGCTCCGCTTGGGCCTATAACTATGGGCCCGGGGCATTACCTGAGTTGCTAATGCCCCCACCGCTCGGGTCATATTGCTTAAATATAACTGTATGAAATAAATAAAAAATGTGCAAGTCTCATTTGGGTTGGGTGAAAAATCCCCCATCATTAGATGTTGCATGATTAAAACATACAACTGACTGATGGTGAGACGGATCTAAACTCCATATGCAAAATTACAAAGCCCTCTTTTTCGCATTTTGTAATTCGAGTTTTGTGGGTTTTGTTTCCCCCTCCTCCATGTTGGCCATGTAATGTATGCATGGGACAACCCCTGCAACTTCTGCATCCCATAATACCGAAAAAGGGGATCAGGGGACACCCCTTCCCTCCCAAGCTTGTTAGGTATTATGGGCTTCCATTTTTTATATCAGGTCGAATGGACAGTAAACATGCATTCAACCTTTTCTTTTCAGCATTTTGGGGTAAACCCAGCGAGACTGCACAACCAGATGAAGTTGTTAGAAGAGCCTTTGTTAAAGCAACAGTATGATCCTGAACATGTGGAAAAACTGTGGTTCTCATCTCAGACATGTTGATTACAAGAGCAGAGGAGGATGCAAACAATCCTGCTCTATTGCCCTCTTCCAGTATTGATTGGAGTATGGGACATGATGTTGGCAGAGCCAGTCTAGGGTTTTTGAAAGAACTGTACCCTTTGGCAACCGGAGGCCTGGACTTATTTCAGATGTCCTTCACACTTAACTGCAGTCTGTGTAGGGAGGAGAACTTGTAGGAGTAAAGTGGTAGCTCTGACTTCTTCGGATGCAATCGCAGATAGATAAAGTTCCTAAGTCTAAGGGAATTGTAGGATCCTTCAGGATGTTTTGTCAGTGCTGCCTTGACCTGCAAATAGAGGTCTGATCATTTTCACAAGGGACTTACATATAACATCATCATCTTCTAAGTACAATTTCAAACATTCTGCTTTCAAAGAGAGGCTGCATTCAAATGCTGAGGGCATCCAGTCAGAATTTCATGGGGTGACTACGTACTTTAAGGTGATTTATTTTGCATATGCAGCAGTACCAGTGGATGGAGCCTGGGCCATCATAGGCCAGTCTCTTTGCGCACCTTGGAGAGGTTGATAAAGCTGTTGCAGCATTTTACTGCTGCACTGTTATGTTATGTTATGTTACGGTTATTTCTAGACCACAAGTTCATCCAAAGGCATCTTGGCGCTGGGAGTAGGAAAAGAGCTACAAGCATGAGGGCACAGAAAAGCTGGGGGAAACAACATAGTTAAAAAAGATAGGTCTTAAAAGACTTCCGAAAGGCTAAGTGATTGGACAGTGACTTCCGAGTCAGAGGGAGACTGTTCCACAGTTGAGTCGCTGTAATAGAGAAGGCCCGTGCGGCCAGTCGTGCACCGTGAAAGGGGGCACCGAGAGTAGACCTGCTGAAGCTGAGCGCAATGGGCGGTTAGGAACGTACCACTCACATTTAACGCAAATATACTCTGCCCCGTGGCCATGCTGGGCCCGGTGAACAATGCACAGCACCTTGAATTGAACTTGCTGTGCTACCAGGAGCCAATGGAGCAAACGGAGCACAGGGGATATGTGAGACCCATAAGGAGAACCAGTTGCCAGCCTGGTTGCCAGATTCTGGAGGCGCTGTAATCTGCCAATCAGCCCCTTAGGCTGTGCAATGTACACGGAATTACAGTAGTCCAACCCGCTAAAAATCATTGCTGCCACTACAGGTGGACGCAGCAAGGGAGGAATCAAGTGGAGTACTTTCCTAAGACTTTTTAGCTGGAAATGCCCCTGCTGGCATACCGAGGAGACTTAGAGGCCCAGAGACAGATTGGCTGACATGATAACGCCAAGATTTGTTACCTTTGTGGAAGGAGCCACAGGCATGCCCAGAGATGAAGGGCAAAAAGAAGAGATCCACAGTGAGGGATTGGGGGGAACCTGCTACCAAGACCTCTGTTTTGTCCCTATTCAGTATCAGCCAATTTTGTCCCATCCACTGTCCCACGGCAGTCAGATCATGCAGGCATGCCAACACCTCAGCCTGATCCAGACCAAGGCGGATCAGTAACTGGGTATTGTCCGCATGCGAGTAGCACCTAATGCTGTAGGAGCAGATGAGGTAGATCAGCTGAAAAATGTAGATGTTAAAAAGAATAGGGGACAAAGCAGAACCGTGAGGTACACCACAGCAAAGATGGGAGGATTTCGAGAGAAAGGGGGAAATGAAAGAGTTTGGGATCGGTCTTCCAAGAAAGAGCCAAACCAAGCCAATAACCGGCCCCAGACACTGATCTGGCCCAGGCGCGCAAGCAAGGTAGCATGATCCACGGTGTCGAACGCAGCTGAAAGATCTAAAAGAATCAGGGCACTGCCACTGCCCCCATCAACCAGCCTGACCAAGTCGTCCTGTATGGAGACAAGAACACTTTCCGTCCCGCTACCTGGGCGAAAACCAGACTGGGCTGGGTCGAGTATCATGGATGACTCAACAAAGCAAGACCGCAGAGGAGACACCAGTGATTCAAGCAGTTTCATAAGACAGGGTAGAAGAGAGATTAGAAAATAAGATAGAAGAGAGGGATCAAGAGATGGCTTCTTCAGAAGAGGGATGAAAAGGGAAGCCTTAAGCTCAGATGGAATAAATCCCTACTGGCAGGAGAGATTGACAGCGGTGGTGAACTTCACTTAAGAGTTTCATCATTGCCAAAGGGAGCAGATCGGAAGGGGTGCAGGACTTAATCCCTAACAGAGCTTTGGAGTCCATGGGCCTCATTACAAGTTAGCCGGTCTGGATTTAACGGTGCCAGTAAAACCGCACCGGCACCGTTTCCGGACTGGCTAACTACGAGTTGTATTACACCCGCCAGGTGTGACCTGGCAGGCATAACGCCACCGGCCACAGACGGACGTGTAAACACCGGCACCATTACCGCATGGTGCCGGTGTTTCCACTGCCCCCACTCCCGTGGATCCTATGGGACTCCACAGGAATGGGGAGTAACGGAATGCCGGCTCCGGAATTACCGGACCACCGTGGCTGTAATGCTCTGGTAATTCCGGCAATTTCAGAGCCGGTAATTCATTCCAAGTCCGGCAGCAACCTGCCAGTTTTTCCGGCTCGGTTACCGCCGGACTTGGAATGAGGCCCCATGTCTTCCGAAAATGTCTAGTGGGACAACAGGGACAAATGGGGGTACACAATGGCCTAGGGGAATCATTATCTGGGAAAGTGGGAAGAATATTGCACAGATTGTTTCGACTTTAGTAATAAAGAAATCAGACAGCGAGTCACATAGCTCCTGAGTGGGTCTAATAGGGGGCATACATTTGGCCGAAGAGGACAGAGAATTAATTTCAGAAAAGAGAGTCTTCGGTTGATTTAAGGCTGTTTCAATCCGTTCTGCAAAACAGAGCTTTTTTGCTGTGAGAATGGCCACAGAATAGGCTGAGAGACCAGCCCGAAAGCGCTATTTCTCAGTAGCATCGTAGCCCAGATGCCAGTTGCACTCAAGTAGTTTCACCTCTAGATGCAGAAATCTCAATTGATCAGTGAACCAAGGCTCAGAGGGAAGTCTACAGGGTTGAAAATGCCGAAAAGGGGCCACCTCGTTGACGGCATCCAAAAGCAAGCTGGTAAGTAGGGACATAGAGGGATGGGAGGCCAAGGACCATTTTTCCTTAATGGAGCCTGCCAGAGCCTGAAGGTTAGCAGTGCGCCAGCACCAACGAAGAATGCGCTCAGGGAGGACCTTAGGTATAGTATAGTTGCTAAGCAGAGTACATATTATCAAATAATTGTCAGTCCAGACCATGGGCTCGGCAGAGAGGAAGGCCAGGAGTGTGGCACACACAACATCCAGCACATTACTTAGCTTATGTGTAGGTTCAATAATCTGCTGTGGATGATCCAGATCTAATAGACTGTCATAGAAAAGATCCAGGGCTGCGAATCTGGGAGGGTTCCGTTTCAGATTTAGGTCACCCAGAATAATCAGGTTTGCATATTTCGCCTGCAAGCTTGCTATGAAATCAACCAGTGGTTCCAACAGGCTGCCATAGGCACCAGGAGGGTGCTAGATAATCAGTATATGGTAGGAAAGAGAGGGAGAAACAATGCATCACAGTAATAAGGATTCAAAATTGAAACTGTGGGGACAACATATTTGGGAGCATTGCAAATCAATTTGAAAGATAATGGCAACCCCACCACCATGGTTAGGGGCAGGCCTGTCGAGATGGATAATGCTATAACCTGCCAGGATGTTCTGGGCCAGAACCGGGGCGGAACACTCCGAAGCCAGGATTTTGTAAGGACTAGCATGGCAGGGAAGCGATCAGTAAGGAGAAATTATACTTCTGCTGCATGAGCTATGAGGGACCAAGTATTTAATAGTGCCAGTGCACTAGATTAGGTTGATAAGCATAACAAAAATGTTGAGAAATATTTAGGGTTTGCAGATCTCTCTTACCACCTGCCCTAGGCTTTCCATGGTGTGCACCATTAGGAAAAAAGTCTCTCCCCTCTCAGAGGTTTGGTTATGGGTCTCCCATTTCTCATAAAGCTCTAGTTTGTTTGTTTCTAACATTGCCTACTCCTTAAGTTTCTGTGTCGAAACTTTTTTTTCATCTGCTAGGGTGAGCCTCCCTTCATCTAGAAGAAGCTTCCTAGCAGCTAGTTCAGCCCCAGTGTGACTAAGCTGGGACCTGTCTGAGACTCAGGACCTAACTGAGGCTTACGGTGTAGCTGAGGCTCTTTGGAACACCACTCTACTCGCTGTTTGGGAAGAATGGTGAGAACAACTGTCCCTATTGGCGGTCCCCATCTATTACCATGAAGCACACAAGAATGTGTAACTGTTTTGGGGACTCAAGATTACTACTCACCACCTGTGTCTCCTCTGTCACCCTTGCTTCCTCAAATTATTGGAGGTTTTTACAGAATTTTAAGTTTGCTAACCTTACTGCCATGGGGGAGTTCCCATTCTTGACACAGATCACAAAGAGCACTACATTTCATGCCCTTCATGGAATCCAAGTTTAATTCCATTATGCAAATAAAATCCCCTGCCAGTGTGTCCAACATTGCTAGTACCGTCTTTTATTTTGATTCACTAACATGCAGGTGCACTCTGTACTAAATTGAGCCACTGGACAACAGTTTGACAAAATTACTGGTGTTCTGCACGATTACAGGGAGAAGTTGTGACTACAAATCCTACTGAGGCCATCAAAACTACTAAACTGGCAGTGATTTAATTCATGAAGGTGAAACAGGCACAGCCTAGCAGGTATCCTTCATTCACTTCTTTGGGTAGTGCAGGCCAATGGCAAGCTATACTCTTCGGGAGGGAATTGAAGCTAGTACATGAGCAGACCACACAACAATAGTACTTTGGTACCAAAATAAAGGAAGGACAAACAAAACCTCCAGAAACATACAATAGTTTATTTAAACTAAAAATACACACAACTAATACAACATTATTGACCCACCCTTGACAGGGAAAACAAAGAGAATGCAGACCTTTGAATGAAGGGCCACTCTGGGCTTGATTACAGGTGTATCCAGGAAAACGTTTCTGTAGCAAATTTCACAGTCAATATATTGTCTTACAAGTGTTTAAATATGACCAGAGTTCTTTAAAGCAGGGGGACAGAACCACTATCCATACTTATAGTCTTGCTTTGCAGGCTTTTTGGCATTGAACAAGGAGACTATCCACTTTCAGAGCGAAGACTGGATTGAGGCAGATAATGGCGTTGATGGGATCAAATTATGAGGTGGGAATTGGCAGGCAGTTTTGACAGACTTGGCAGCTTCAGATGTGCAGAATCAAAGAATTGCTTTTGGTGACGAGTGGGATCAATTGGCTCAACAAGGTATTGTGATTTGCAGCCACAATAGTTAGGGCTCGATGATGCTGATAACCAGGCTTGGGGTGTCTATTTGAGGATGCTAGAAGACTTGGTGAGTCTCAGAGGTGGAGACAGCATGGAGTTAGAATCAACTTTGAGTGGAACTTGGCAAAGCATTAGTCTGTTAATCTTTGTAGTCAAAGATGACTCTGGCAGTTTCCTTTCAGCACCTTGGACAATGATGAAAGTGCTGAAAGCAGCTTTATAGTAGTTTAGAATTGCGTAGATAGCCAGGGATCATTTCCTCGGTTCTTTGGTTGCTTGGGAACACTGGTAAGGGTTTTCAGAGTCAAGGTAATTCCTTTCTTCTTCAATTCCCATACAGTATGTTTTTAGAGAGCACATGGTTCAATCACCTCCAGTTATAAAGAAACCTTGCCTTTTCCATGGACATTTTGGTCTTCACCTGCTTGGCAGAGGACATTAGAGCAGACTCTGTTTCAAACCAGGTTTCATACGAATTAATCTTCTTAAAGTGTCCATAGATGAATTATGCAAGAGTTGGGCGGGCCTCCCATTTGTATAGGTAATCATCTACATTGGATTGGTTATCTTCTAGCCTTCTGTAATGGGTTAAATCCAGGCTGCGGCTTCATCATCTTCGGCTGGATTATTTCATACACAGGGTGCTTTTTGTGCAGGAAGTGGGATGAAGGGGGGGGCTATAGAATATTGCGTAGCATTAAGAGAATTCAAGATGATTGGAACATTCTATGGACTGATGTTTCTTTCCTAGCTCCTATAACTTCACCCCTTTTTTGTGTCCACCCTGGCATGAGTTATTTTGGCCTAGCTGAACATGGCCTTTAAAACACTGAACATCACCCTGCCCCCTGGGCACAGTCCCAGTGATCAAGCAAAGCAAATTCTATTTTCGAGGGAAGACAAAGGCTTTCCCTGGATCTGAGCCCAAATAGGTTATTTTCGGTGAAACTCAGTGATTACAAAAGAGTCCCTGACCAGGAAAGTCACTATAAACTGAGCAGAAAATAAAATGACACCACATGTTTTTTAACCGATATACATTTGCGATCCCAGAGATCACCATGTGTTAACCAGTCATAGGTTACATTTTAATATGCCACCTGCCACCAAATCCTAGTGCCCAAAATTATATGATTTAATTTAGATGCCAGGTTTCTGGGTTTTTGGCCCCATTTGTTGCTTACAGGAGTACAAATGTCACTATGACATAGTTGTCAAACCACACAACAGCTGCTGAAAGGTTTCAGTAAACAGGCCCAGAAGATGAACATGTGTGCACTAGGCTAGATTAGATTAGAGGTATTCAAACATCTTGTATTCATTCTTTTTTGCTTAACTTTGAACTTCAATGAATACTCCAAACACTCCAAACACTCATAGTTTACTGAAAAACACCAGTTGTATTCATTTCACAAATTTTCAGGACTACAATGAGCAGCCTCTGCCAGAAAAAGCTACACATGCCAACGCATTTCAGACAATATGTCCATCATCAGGGCCAATAGCTCTGATTTCGATTCTAAGATCAATATGTTTCAGAGTGACACAGTTGCTGGAGGTACAAAATCCAATGTGTCCATGCTCCGTGTTCTGCGCATCGTGATATAAACAAAAGGCATTTCTCATTCGATAATCATCTTATCCCACAAAATCGATATGTGTGTGAGTGCAGAGCGGACCAACCAGTCTTGAGGTACGTAAAAAAAAAGTTCATTGGTGTAGTAGAGTCACCCACTCAGCTAAAGTCAGCAGGGAAACTAGTTGCAACCAAAACCTGTGGCTCCTAGGGGTGCATGGGGTATGCTGGCATATTAATGGCAGTTGGGCAGTAGGCCTAAGGCCAGAATCATGTGCATGTGGTGAAAAACAAATACAGTATTTTTGCTTCACAATATGAATATGAATGAGTGCTACCCCATCATGTTAGGGCACACAGTGATGGGGGTTGTGGGCTCTGTGTGCTCGCTGTAAAGGAATTGTTTCTTTCGCTGGCAGCTGTTCCCAGACGGCAGAACAGGGGAGCTACAACAAGTTCAAAAAGTGCAGCTCACTGGCCCATCATGGTAGTATGGATGAAAGACCTTGCCTAACCTAAACCTCGATTGAAGTGACAAATGTCAGATGCATCCAGTCAGCACACCTGGCCGTTACGAGAAAATCTCCATCCCAGTGGTTGATTGATTGATTGATTGTTTATTTGCATAGCGCCTATTCACAATGTGTTTCAAAGTGCTTCAAGGAGGGAGGGTAGATGGGCGACTACAGTTACATTCTTACAGGTCCTTGAAACAAATCAGAATGTGAACAATAACTATCATCATAAGCGATAGTACAAGTGCATGGAACAATAAGGGAGAGGCGAGGGAGGAAACAAGGAGAACAATACTAGCAGTAACATTACTATGCCTGACGACAATTGTTGCAGTGCAAGAGTGACAAAAGGTGGGGTAAGGAGAGGAGGTGTGGGGAAGGGGAGAGAAGGAAGAGGAGAGGAACAAACAATTAACTATCTTAACGGGACAATGCCTGATCAAGGTATTGTTGGGAGGGGGTGGGAGGAGAAAACAAGAGGGGAAGAGGGGGGGGGGGGCAGGCAAGCTATCAAAGGTCAAGAGACAATGATAAGAGTAAGTGCTAAAATGAAGAAAGGGGGAGGGGGAGTGCAAGAGGGCTGAACAGACAGACTCAGGGGGCCAAGTGTGGGGGCACAACAGTAGGAAAAAGGGACACAGTGGGACACAGGGACCAGTGGGGCAGACAGCGGGACACGGGGACCAGTGGGGGCACACAGCGGGACACGGAGACCAGTGGGGGCACACAGCGGGACACGGGGACCAGTGGGGGCACACAGAGGGACACGGGGGCCAGTGGGGGCACACAGAGGGACACAGGGACCAGTTGGGGCACACAGGGGGACACAGGGACCAGTGGGACAATGGGGACAAGAGGGGTTACACAGAGGGACACGGGGAACAGTGGGGGCACACAGGGGGACACGGGAACCAGTGGGTGGCACAACAGTGGCTTGCGGCGTACCGTGGTGGACAGGGGTAGACAGGGCCTTTGATGTGGTCCTTCGGTAGTGGTGGCCGGCACCCTGAAACCCGGTTGCTGTGATTGGCTTAAGAGCCAATTGCAACCAATAAGGGGGGGGGGCAGGGCCACACCACACCAACAGAGGAAGTGGAGAAAAAATTAGGGCCATTTTGGAATGGCTACAGTGCATGAGGAAGGCTGCAAAATGCCCAGAGTAAATTGAAAGCAGAGGCAGTCCATGAATCACACTAGAGGATCAAGGATTACTCGTCCAGCGGCATAAGAGAAGCAAATTTAGAAGCATTTTTTGTCATTTCGCAATGCGATGAAAAAGCGCCGGCGAGCGCTCCATAATTCCTCCAAGGCTTACCCCAGGTCTTCGAGTTAGCAGGGTAGCATTTAGAGGCAAGTGAAGGCCTCCCACAGTGTCATCAGGAGAGAGGAGCAGGCAGCAGAGTGAAGGCAGGAAGAATGAATGGCCTTGTGTGGGCCTTCGGTAGTGGTGGCCGGCTCCTGCCTCCCGGTTGCTGTGATTGGTTTAAGAGCCAAGTGCAACCAATGGGAGGGGGGAGAAGGGCCAAGCCACACCAGCAGAGGAAGTGGATAAACAATGAGGGACATTTTGGAATGGCTACAGTGCATGCAGAATGATGCAAAATGCGCAGAATAAATGGAAAACAGAGGCTGTACATAAATTACATATTAGAGGATGAACGATTACTCGTCCAGCGGCATCAGAGAAGCAAATCTAGAAGCATTTTTAGTCATTTCCCAATGCGGTGAAAAAGGGCCGGCGAGCGCTCCATAATTCCTCCAAGGCTTACCCCAGGTCTTAGAGTTAGCAGGGTGGCAGGTGGAGGCCTCCCACAATGTCATCAGGAGAGAGGAGCAGGCAGCAGAGTGAAGGCAGGAAGAATGAATGGCCTTGTGTGGGCCTTCGGTAGTGGTGGCCGGGCCGGCTCCCGCCTCCCGGTTGCTGTGATTGGCTTACGAGCCAAGTGCAACCAATAGGAGGGGGGAGCAGGGCCAGGCCACACCAGCAGAGGAAGTGGAGAAACAATGAGAGCCATTTTGGAATGGCTACATTGCATGAGGAAGGCTGCAAAATGCCCAGAATAAATAGAAAACAGAGGCAGTCCGTGAATTACACTAGAGGATCAAGGATGACTCGTCCAGCGGCATCAGAGAATCAAATTTAGAAGCATTTTTAGAAAATTTCCCAATGTGGTGAAAAAGCGCCGCCGAGCGCTCCATAATTCCTCCAAGGCTTAGCCCAGGTCTTCGAGTTAGCAGGGTGGCAGGTGGAGGCCTCCCACAATGTCATCAGGAGAGAGGAGCAGGCAGCAGAGTGAAGGCAGGAAGAATGAATGGCCTTGTGTGGGCCTTCGGTAGTGGTGGCCGGCTCCCGCCTCCTGGTTGCTGTGATTGGCTTAAGAGCCAAGTGCAACCAATGGGAGGGGGCAGCAGGGCCAGGCCACACCAGCAGAGGAAGTGGAGAAACAATGAGGGCCATTTTGGAATGGCTACATTGCATGAGAAAGGCTGCAAAATACCCAGAATAAATAGAAAACAGAGGCAGTCCGTGAATTACACTAGAGGATCAAGGATGACTCGTCCAGCGGCATCAGAGAAGCAAATCTAGAAGCATTTTTTGTCATTTCCCAATGCGGTGAAAAAGCGCTGGCGAGCGCTCCAAATTCCTCCAAGGCTTAGCCCAGGTCTTCGAGTTAGCAGGGTGGCAGTTGGAGGCCTCCAACAATGTCATCAGGAGACAGGAGCAGGCAGCAGAGTGAAGGCAGGAAGAATGAATGGCCTTGTGTAGGCCTTCGGTAGTGGTGGTCGGCTCCTGCCTCCCGGTTGCTGTGATTGCCTTAAGAGCCAAGTGCAACCAATGGGAGGGGGGAGCAGGGCCAGGCCACACCAGCAGGTGAAGTGGAGAAACAATGAGGGCCATTTTGGAATGGCTACATTGCATGAGGAAGGCTGCAAAATGCCCAGAATAAATAGAAAACAGAGGCACTAGAGGATCAAAGATTACTCGTCCAGCGGCATCAGAGAAGAACATTTAGAAGCATTTTTAGTCATTTCCCAATGAGGTGAAAAAGCGCCGGCGAGCGCTCCATAATTCCTCCAAGGCTTACCCGAGGCCTTAGAGTTAGCAGGGTAGCATGTAGAGGCAGGTGGAGGCCTCCCACAGTGTCTTCAAGAGAGAGGAGCAGGCAGCAGAGTGAAAACAGGAAGAATGATGCACAGTGCAGTAGTTGGGTACAAAATACCTGTGTCGGGTTTTTGTGTTGTGCCCTCCAGTCAGTGGAAGGGAAAACCACGCAGTAAGAGGGAAGAATGGAATAATGGTGCCAGTGGTGGCATGATTATCTCAACCACCATGTGCACAATAATAAGACATGTGTTCAAAAACAATATAAAAGGCATTAAAAATGCCTATCCATTTTACTGGAAAACGTGGGTCTCATACAACATCATGGGTGTAGGTTTATGGAGAAATAGTTGTGGTAGGTTTGTGGGGGAGGGTACTACATTGCGGCAGGCAACATGGACATTATTTTACAGTAATATGGCATTTTCTACTGGTGCTAAAGGCAAAACCAACATGACCTATGCTCTTACATGTGGTGAGGCATTTGTGCAGCCAGCAAAGACATGCTTTCTTACTTTGGCAAGAACACATAAACATGTAATACCTAAGGATATATACCACATCTCATGGCATTTATTGAATATTCTAATGTTAAAAACTCCAACAGATAATAAGAAATCTCAATTGTTATCCCAATATCATTTATTTTACAATTGTTTTAATTCATAGGAAGACACAGTGAATAACATTATTAATACATTCAGATCAATGGGGAGCTGTAAAATGAGCACACACACACGTGTAAGCTCAACATCAGTCACTCAACCTAACCAACAATCATGTGCATACTGTTTCATTCATACTGTGTAAATTGATGAAAAACTATTTATGTTAAAAAGAATAGGTCGAAAAAATTGGCCTAAAGTACAAAGTGCTATAATGACCATAAATACACTCTTATTTTAAAGTACTGGCGTGTAATAACAACAGATTTATAATGCAATAGTTTGCCTTTTTGAATTTTTGCAGAGCTGTCAAGCATTTTTTGTCCAAAGGAAATTTCAAGCATGTCAACTCGAGTTTCTGCTGGGTAATCTGTCTATGTCACATACACCAGCCATCTTCAGGACATTATGACAATATCATAATTGCAATTGTGTGTGTTGTTGCAAGCTTGAAAGGAAGAAGAAACGAAAAACAATGTATTCTTCCAATAACCGCACTATGTGCTCCAATTGTATCATTTCAGGCAATAAGTGCTCAATAAGGTAATCGTGTTAAGGGGGATACCTTTTCTTATAGGTGAAGGGTCGCTTCCAACCAGCCTGGGAAACCCCTATCTTTCAGATCTATTCCGCCATAAAACCCAATTAATTTTGAGAAGACCAACAGCCACGTAGGGCTATCACCTATATGGGTATGTGCCTTTGAGGCATATAGAGTCAGTTGATGAATAAAGTGTTTTACCTCATAGCTTGTGTTAGGAGGCGTGTGGATTTAATCCAATCCAAATATATTCATTAGTGCCGCTTATTCGGGATGGGAGAGAAAATTCACTTCAAGAGGGTGCCAGCATCAGAGTCTTTTTCTTGGTGACCCAAACCCGCAGTGAACACATAGAAAGGAATATATGTGTGTATGTTTATAGCCTCAAGTCCAAAAATGGCACATTAGGAGCAACAAAAACTGGTTGTTGCTTCCAATCTCCGATGGGGCTGGTCAACTGCTGCCAGAAAAAATACAGCTTGTCAGCCGACCAGCCCGCTTGCAGCTAGACACTGTGACAATGACATATGCATGATTGCAGTATTGTCGTTTAAAATGCACGGAGCCCCAAAGACAATTAGAAGTGACCACACTGATTATCAGACCCTTCAGTCTTTGGCAAGACATGGTTTAATGGCATTAAGGGCAAAGCAAATATATTCAATCTATGTACATGGCTATACAGACCTTCATTGGTGCAAACATTCTGGTCAGGTTTTCTTATGGGGGCATAACATATTTTACTGGCATCAGGGTAACGTCAACATTATGAGCTTCTTATGGGCCCTACTGGCCTACATTGGTGTAGCCAGATTAGATATGTATAAACAGGCCCAGACTGGCTACAATAATGTAGGCCAATATGGCCATGTAGGAACATATTATAACTGTGACATGGCATGTATACCGGCATCACAGGTAAGTATAACACTGTGAGTGTTCATTCATGGTCACTGCATTTGTGCAACCAATCTGGACACATTTTCTACTGGCATCAAGGGTAAAGCTTTCATGATTAATCTTTGCATATTGCCATAATGGCCCACATTGGTGCAGCCCATCTGGACATGTTGTTTAATGAGGCATGCTATGTTGTACTAGCATCAATGGTAAATCCAACATGTTGAGTGCTTTTATGTGTTTTCTTACAGTGGCATGACATTTATATTTACTGGTATTAAGGGCAAAGCCAACATGGTAAGTGTCCCTACATTTTTCTATAGACATTGAGGGCAAAGCTACATGATGAATGTCCTTAAATTGTTTTGGGGCAGGAGGGGGTACATTTATGCAGCAAGCAAGGGCATTGTGTTGTTATCATGGCATTTGTTTTACTGGATTTAAGGGGAAAGCTAACATAACATGATGAGTGTCCTTACATGATGGAGTGGGCTTTTGTACAGCCAACTAGTACAGGGTGTATTACTGTTGCATGCTATTTCTTTACTGTCATTAAGGGAAAAGCCTCCTTGATGAGTGTCCTTAAATGGTGGCAGGTGAGTACATGTGTGCAACCAACAACATGAGTTCCTACTATGTCATGGCATTTTTATCACTAGTATTAAGAGCAAACAGATCATGATGAGTGCACATTTATGCAGCCAGCTACGACATGTGGAATTACATCTGTATTGGAATTAAGGGTAGCAAACAGGACTATGGTCTTTATTGGGAATAATGGCATATATGAGCACAGGCAGCATGAACATGTGTTGTTTACACTGGCAGGATACTGGTAAATAGGGAGCAAAGGCACCTTGAACATTTTATGTAAAATGCTTCTGGGTACTGATGATGAATTGGTATCTAATGGATGTTTTATATTGTGTACCCTATATAAACCCTTTTACACTATGCAGCATTGCACTTGCTTTTTCATCTATTTGATATAAAATGCATGATTTTTACCCATTATTAAAACAATGTTCTTAGGGGGAGAATCCCACAGAACTAGCACCACCCCTCCCTCTGGCCCGAACATGGTTCATGCTAACTGACTACACGCAAGTCTCCCACATATTGACAGGAAATATAAAAACTTCTCCAAATTCAAAATTCAATAGCTGTCAGTGGCTAGAGCTTATATTCAGTCTGAGGCAGCTTTCAGAAAGGCAGAATGTTATTTCTGGAGTCAGGCTTAGGGGGGAGGGTAATAAACTGAAGTGCATATAGGGTAGTTGAATAGTTTAGTAGGAAAACATTGCAGGGAGAGTCATTTTGTGAATGGAGATGCAGTCAGAGAGTTAGATGTCGGGAAGGTCTTGTATACTGTAACATATTCAGTGATTTGAAGTGGGCGAGCAACACTTGTACCATCACCAGAGTTTCTGGGAGGTGGGTGACACACCAGTAACTGCCCATCTCTTGATGTGAGTCAACAATAACTGTGCCATTGCATGATACTTAGGAGGAGGAGGGGGCGAAGATGGGGATCCCGGGTGGCAGCTTGTGGGAGAGATACACTTGTTGCTTTTCCTGAGAGTGAGAAGCAGAGTTTTGGGGAGGCTGGTGACACACAAATCAATGTCTGTCTCTTAAAGTGAGTGGGTGAAACATATGCCACTAGGGGACACTTTGAAAGAGGAGCTGGGAATTACTGAGGGCAGCTTGTGGGAGAGCCAAACTAGCCTGAATTGGGTTGGGGGAGCACTAGAAATTTGAGATTTTATGAGGCAGGAGATACACCAGTCACTCTCTGTCTTTTTAGGTGATTGGAAAAGGAATGTGCCATCAGGTGATACTTGCAAAAATGTGAAGAAGGATCTGGGAATCCTTGGAGAACAGGTGATGTTCGTAGAGGTGGTGACACAGCAGCCAGTGTCTGTCTCTTAAGGCCAGAGCATAAGACATGTGCCAATGAGTGACACCTGGGATGCGACATATAAAGCGCTAGGAGACATATTGAACAGACACACTTTTCTGATCTTGCTGGAAAGGAGCAGGATTCAGGGTGGCAGTTGACACACAATTCAATGTTTGTTTACTGGAGTGAGTAGGTGAGACATGTGTGATTGGATGTCGCCTGGGTGGAGGAGGAGCAAGAGGATCTGGAAAACTATGAGGGTATCTTTTGGGATACACACACTCATCTGCTTTTGTTGGCAGGTAGTAACTGAGAATTAGGGAGGTGGGTGAAACAAACAGCCACTGCCCATCTATTGAAGTGAATGAATGACTGTATCTCAGTGTACATATACCTACAAACTTGGCCATTAATGGACTTTTTTGAACTTTTAGTATTCATGATTGCCACCTCTGCATGATTTGATACATATGCTTGTGTGGTGGGGCAGATTGATTTGGTCTTTCAATTTGCAAATTATTTCTGTTCGGTATTCGTTTGCTCTGTTTCTTCTTCTGTTTTATCTTTGCTTCTTCTCACTGCATTGATACTATATACAAATGTATTACATTTTTGAAGTGCTTTGGCATAAGGACCTATAGAATCTTACAAACAAAACAGGAGAATGGCATTCATGCCATCGGGCCACGCCTTTGAGGATGAGCAGGAAAAGTGGAGTATTTTTAGAGATTTGGGGAAGTGTGTGACACACCAGTCAGTGAGTGCACAATACAGTTTGAACAACATCTCAGCAACCAAATGAGCTGGAGGCAGGGGAGATGCGCTGTTTCTGATCTTTTCAATTCTGCAGCGGCACTTGCTCCGTGCAGTGGGGAAGCAAGAATTTCGGATTGCCAATTGAAGGTTTCATCCATCTCACTTTCCGCACTCCTATCACAACTATCTCTGGGATACATGTGCCAGCATAAGTAAATGCCGAGGTTTTGCACCACCACGATAAACATCCACCCATACTGACAGAAGAGTTTGCACATTCAGTTCCATTCACTTGCTTGGGGGTAGAATGGGGAAGTCTGCAGAACTTAACTACTGAAGAGTAGTGAAAAACAACAAACAGAGTAGGTGATCAGTGGGAGGAGTTTGACAATACCAGGTTTCTATCTCTGCTGGTACATCCATTGATTAGTCACCAGTAATTTATTTTATTTTATTTTTTGGATTTACAGAGCGCACTACAGCCCGAAGGCATCGTGGCGCTATGAAGGAACGTAAGCAGGCTTGATTCAGGGTTACAGGAATGCGGCCCAGCAAAAGTTACTTGATACAGTATGCTTAGTTACATTTACATGGAAGCAATCAGGGTTCAACGAAAAAAGTGCCACCAACAGGGAAAAAACTAGGTACAAGCAGGTAGGTAGCAGAATCATGCAGCACATGGATAGTACATGAGGACGGTCAAACAAAAAGCCTGGTTTTGATAGCTTTCCTAAAGGCTGCATGAGAGTCAATCAACCATATCAACCGTAATGATGATGACAATGAGATGGATGGTAATTGAGACAAACATTATGCTGTGCCTTCATCGCCGGAACACTGTAGTGGGTGCCCCTTTGTGCAAGGAGTCCAAAGACAATCAATGCTTAGCCAACAAGAGAATCTTCATTCAAGTACATCCCAAAAGTCCCCTTGTTCCATTTGACCTTACTGTGAAGCTCCAGAAGAATGCACTGACTCAATTCATATGACTTCAACACCAAACTTGCTTTCCAGGACCTCCTTTCATTGGTGGATCATCTCCGGTGTGACTCCTCAAGCACATACAAAAAACGATTCTTTCCTGGGGTCTCTTATTCATGTCCCCAGCCTCAGAATCTGAATTGTGAGCCCAAAGATGATCTAGCACCCTTAATTGCCACCACCCACATTCAATTGACACTGCATCTCATCTGGTGCTGAACTGGGAATAACTGCAATGATATTAATTGCTATTCCTTGATGTCCCAACTGCAGTAATGTGTCAAAACTGTAACCTATGGCGGTCGCTGAACAATCTAAAAGTAAATGCCACTAAAAACGTATAACCATATCCTCCAGAACTGTTTTTTTTTTCAGTGCCTGAATATTACTCTACTCATCCTTTGGCACTTTTGTGGGGGTCCTGTCTTCGCACTTTTTACATTTCTGGGCCCTTTGCTCAATTTGAAGGGCTCTTGAGTGCTGCTGTCTAATGGAACTCCAGGATCCTTGAGGCACTTTTGCCCACAGAAAACCCGTTCCCACCAAAGACTGCCCCATGTGCATTACTGGACCCTCTTGGTCTCTTTTGCTGGTCTGGAACGAAAATCATTTTATGAAAAGACTTTTTATTGACTCTAAAAATAACTCGCACTTACAACTGCTAATTACCTGCTAGATGTGGCAGTCTTAGATTTAAACAGTTGTACTTGCCCATGAGTGTATTGTTTTGCTTTGCCTTTTCTAATGCAATTATTCTCTTTTTTATTTAAAGAGTGTGTGGCCCTTCTCTTAATTGACATTAACAAAACATGGATACTGTACCTCTGAACCACTCCACCACACCTCCTGAGAGATAGGTCAGGTTCCTCTGTGGCATCTACTACTTGGAGAACCTGGTGAGCTTCAGGAAATCACCAGTAGCACCCATATCAGGAAGATTTACCTGTGGACCACGGGTTTTAGGGAACATCTCCCAGTTAGGGACACACAACGTGCGTCCAAAGAATACCAAGGATGGAATTCTGTCCTAACAAGAGGGTAATCAGTGTTCCAAGGACAATCTAAGCAAAATCACACCATGGGGTAGCAGTGGCAGAGCAGTACTGGCCTCACTGAAGAGAAGGCAGAAGGCTGGTAGATAGGTACAGTCAGTCCCAACAGGTAATCCCAACAGGTAATCCAAGACATGAAACTACACAGCTGTTATACTAGACAATATAAACTATTATAAAAGAACACATCAAGAAACTATAGGTTTGCAATCACATTTTAGAGTCGAACAAAACACACATCAAATCAGTGTAATTGTATAAAGAATGAAGAGGCCTTGGTGTAGACCCTTCTTGCTACTAAGCTATTGTAAGATCTACAACTATGTGAATTATAAAACGAAAGGATTTCTCAGAACAGGTAAGCACGCAATATGGAGAGATCATAAAGCCAGAAGACTTCCTGATTCAAACCTTCCAGACGGAAGTGAGCCAAAGAAGCAGGTTTTATCAGCTCTGCCAACTCAACACGTGGAAGTCAAGTACATATCCACAGGCCTGGTGACATGATATGTGCAACCCGGGGCAACAGATCATTTTCCAGCCACCCACCAACACACCCACATACTTACAGATGCATTACTACTTACCCTGACCATTGCACGCTCTGCCCGAATATGCTCTGACTCTTCACGTGCATTGCATGCCCCCCCATGTGCCACATGAACATACAGGAAAACTATCATTGTGTTGATATGGGAAACGGTAACCACACGAACAGGCACACACACATTGATTCGATATCTCACCTCTTGGAGGGCCAAGTCGATAAAAGTAGTTCTGGGAATTGACTAAGGTGTTCTGTGGTTTTGTTGGCTCTAATATCCCTAACCCGGTATCTTCTGTTTCACCGTGCTCTAGGAACCCCACGGAACTATAATGCAATAGAAGGTCTGAAGGATTGTTCAGGTCTGTTTATGAGCTCTTCTTCTGTAGTTTATCACTGCTCCATATGCTGAGAGGTTTTTACTTGAACTATTTCCTGTAAAGTATGTTGATGGATCACTGTTTCGTAGGTTGGAGTGAAGTGTCATTGTGATATTTGGACACTGGGGAGCTGGGCCTGATTGTTCACCTGGACAGGTGACGGTGTACTTGCTTACTGATTGTGCTCATAGCCCAACGAAATAGCGGCATTTCCCCCCTGAGTAAATGAAAAAAAAGCATGAAGTGTCTTCTCACAGTGCACTGACCTGCATCATTTTATGAAAATCACACACTACGCTAAGTACGAAGGTGTGCCTGTGGCGATATTAAAAAAATAACATAGTGGAAAGATCCGTGAAGTCCGAGCAACCCTGAATTAAATAACATATAAATATGTCTCTGGTATTTAAATGAATTTTACATACTCCCTTTATATGTCTCCCAATAGTTTTAAGCACAGACAGGTCTGTTTGTGCCTAGATGCGCATATTTTATTTATTTATTTATAATTTGCTTGTTAGGTGCTTATACAGGAAGTGAATACTGTTTCAAAGCACCCACAGGACAACAGGGAGGGGACAAGGTGAAGTAACAATGATCGAAATACATACAAATATTAAATACAGTGGCAGTGGGGGAAGGGAACCTACTATGCCTTGTTAGTTTTAAGAATGTGCTAGTGCAGAAAGGAGGGGGAATGGGATAGGAGCTTTGGTGCTCATGGGTGAGCAACAGGTGTAGGGCAATGTAAGGTAAGTGCGAGTATCCCGGGTGGAGGGTGAGCCGAGGCTCGTGCAAGGGGATGCAGTGTGGGAGGTCAGGGCCCAGAGGATGCATAAGCGCCCTGAACACCAAACAAGCAACTGTGTGATTAGCAGAGAAGAGTGTGGGAAGGTGGAGAAAAAATTAAGAAAGACCTGCTCAAAATGGGGAGGCTGTACCAAAGATTGGAGCCAGCTGAGGAAACAGATCGACCACCTGCCCTCTGTTTACCGAAACTCTTTACACACAAAGAGTTTGTGCCGGAGGAGCGCAGAGCTCTAGCGGGGGAAGATTAAGCACGTAAGAGTTGCAGATAGTGTGGTCCCTGGCCCCAGAAAGCCTTGTGGATGATACAGAGGGATTTGAGTTTGATCTGTGGAGCAACCGGGAGCCATTGAAGAATTTTTAGGGTAGAAGAGATGCAGTCCCTCGGCTTGAGGCCAAGAATCAGTCTCGCTGCCCTATTCTGGATTAGCTGGAGACGACACATATAGGAGGAAGGAAGATTCGGGAGGAGGCTATTGCAATAGTCAAGCCTAGAGAGAACCAGGGCTCAGGTAACATTGGACTTCTGGTGGAAGGTGAGAAAAGGTAGAATTCCTTTGAGAAGGAAGATCTGAAAGTGGGACTTCTTGGTAATGTCCTGAGTGTAAGGGAGGAAGGAGAGGAGTCAAAGATAACTCCAAGGTTTATGGCTTCAGAGGAGGGATCAGGGGGAGAGACCATGGAGGAAGACCAGAGTGAAGGGAAGGATCTCTGTTTTGCTGGAATTTAGGCAGAGATCATTGGAAGTGCACCAAGCATGGATGGCAGGAAGGCAGTCAAGGATGATGGAAGGTGCAAGAGGGTCAGAAGGAAGTTTGAAGCATAGGCATAATTTTAGGGGGGGTCAGGGGTGTTTGTCCCCCCCAACTTTCATGGCACACCATTTTGTCCCCATTCAATTGGCTGGGGCATCTTTTCTTCAGATGTCCTATCCCCCCCAACATTTTCAGCAAAGTTACTCCACTGGTTTGAAGCAGTGTTGAGTGTCGTCTGCATAACACTGGAAGTTAGGGGAGAATGAGGAGATGAGTGCCAGCTGAGAAGGGTAGATGTTAAAGAGACAGGGGGAGAGGATAGAGCCATGGGGACACCACAAGAGGAGATGGAAGTAGGAGAGGAAATGGTTCCAGCGGTGACTTGTGAGGAGCGGTCAGTAAGGAAGGAGGTCGGCCACTCGAGTGCCTGTTCCAAGATACCAAGGGTGTTGTGGAGCCTTTGTATGAGGATGGAGTGGTTGACCGTGTCAAATGCCTAGGAGACATTAAGACGGATGAGGACAGCTGGGGAGCTGGAATCCAGGGATGCAAGCAGTTCTTTGCAGGTGTTCAGAAGGGCAGTTTCCATGCTTCTGGATGCTTGGAATCCAGATTGATGGTTGTGGAGACCACAAACAAGTTCAGTGTGAGAGTTGAGTTGGGACAGGGCCAACTTCTCCAGCAGTTTCACCAGGAAGGGAGTGATGGAGATAGGGTGGTAGTTGGCTGCACAGGTAGGGTCTGCTGACAGTTTTTTAAGGAGGGGACACACAAGGAAGTGCTTGAGGGAGGAGGGGAAGGAACCAGTATCAAATGAGAGGTTAATGAGATTAACAAGTGCAGGGATAAACAAGCCAATGTTATCCTTGATGGTTCTCGAAGGGCAAATGGAAACCTGTTCAGAAGATACAAATGTGAAGGAGGAGAAGGAGGAGGGGGAGAAGCCAGAGGAGGCAATGGGATGAGGGATGGGATGGGATGGGCGAGTGTGTAACAAGGCTGTTTAGGATGTCCTCGGTTTTGTTGGTGAAGTGAGTGGCAAGTGCATTGCAGAGGGCCTGAGAGGGAGTAGGAGAGGAGGATACTGCATAAGGGTTGGCTAGTTCCCTGCAGATTTTGAAAAGTTCAGCCGTGTTGTTGGGTGACCCGGATACCCGTGCTTGGATGTGGGCCCTTTTCTTGGCACGGATAGAGAGTCTGTATTGCCTTTATAGCAGGCAGCAGGCCAGTTTGTCAGAGGGTGTGCCTGAGGTTTGCCATTTCCGTTCCGCAGATCTGCACCGTCTTTTCAGGGGTGCAAGTTCGGAGTCATACCAGGTATTGTGCGTAGAGGCAGGTTTCAAGCAGATCCTACCTAAGATACAGGGGCAAGAATATCAAGGGTGTTGGTGATGGATAGGTGGAATTTTCTAAGAGCAGTGTTGGTGGTGGAATTTGAGTTTGTAGGACATGGGGGGATAAAGGTGGATGTGAAGGCAGCAGCTGACACTCGTTTCATCGGGTGGATGTTTGTGAATGAGGTTGGCAGGGCTTTTGGAGGTGAGGTCACAGGACCATTGGGACCCAGGTGGGAGGAGAGAAGGGAGTGGTCTGACCAACAGAGAGGGGTGACTATGGGAGATGTGAGAGGGAGGTCAGAGTGGATGACAGCGGCCAGAGTATGTCCAGCAGAATGAGTTGGACCAGAAGGGAGAATGGAGAGGGATAAGGAGGTGCAGAGGTCAATGAAAAGAGAAGATGCTGTGCCAGGAGAATCCAATTGGATGTTAAAGACCCCCAGGAGGAGTAGCTTGGTGGTGAAAGAAAGTAAGAAAGAACAGAAATCAGCCCATTCAGAGAGGAACAGGGAGGTAGTACGAAGAGGCCAGTAAATTGTAGCAGTGGTCAGAGTGGAGGAGTGAGAGATGACCAATTTGCATACCAGGCTCTCAAAGGCAGAGTAGAGCTGAGTGGTAAAGATGGATGAGGGTACCCACTCAGGGAAGATTAAGGCAACCCCATCAATAAAACAGTGAAGCTGAGGCTTGGAAATTATGTTAAAGCTATCAGGTTGGAGGAAGTCAAAAGCGATGACTGAGCTGGTGTTGAACCATGTCTCAGTGAAGGAGAGAATGTCAAGATCGGTTTATAGTCAAAATCTCGAAAATTAAAATCTCGAAAAAAAGCACGAATTAAAAATCTCGAAAAAAAAAATATTAAATTTTTTTTCAATGCGTTTGTTTTCAAAATGGGGGGTTCCCCCCAAACCCCCTTTTTTCCATTTTTTTTATTTTACCCCTTTTTTTTACTTACCTGACCCCAAAAACACATAAATAAATAAATAAAAAAATCGATATTTTTTTTTTCTCGAGATTTTTAATTTGTGCTTTTGTAATTCGAGATTTTATTTTCTGTATTTTGACCGACCACCGTCAAGATCAGTATCTTCAAGAAGGAGGCAGATGTCAGCAGAGTGTTTGTTGGTTGAGCAGGTGTTGCGAGTCGCCAGGTGGAGGCGGTCTCTACTTCAAGGGTGTAGTACTTCAGTCAGAGGGGGAGGGACAGAAGGGAAAGAAGGGGGAGAGGTAGGAGAAGAAAGAAAGTTAATGAGGGATGGCAGGATCCTGTCAAAGGACCCTGTAGCAGAATAGGGACAGTGCGATAGAAATGAATGGTGCAGCGTGAGGAGAAGAGGACTTCCCACTTGGTGCCACTATTAATGGGATAGGATGAGAAAGGAGAGAGAGTAGAGATGAGATGAGGGGTTCATAGGTCTGGAGATGGGACAGACAAGAGGATATCAGTGAAGATCTCTCAGGAGGATGCACTGACATAGGTGTAAGTGATGGGGATGCCAGGATTTGACACCAGCATGTCTTTTATGTGCTTTCTCCATTATTACTTCGTTAGTGAGGGAGGATAGGTGATAGTGAAGCAATTAGAAAAGATTGGAGAGATGCAAGAGCCTTCTCAGTTGCAGAGGATAGATGTGAGAAGGAGGAAGGTGTAGGGGGGCTGCACTGCACAGTCCTAGGCACTCACTCACAGGTGGTTAAGGAGGACACAATTACAATGCAAAGCAAATGGTGAGGAGTAAAAGGAATACAATGCAGTACGCAACACAACAAGAATGCAAGATATCATGCCAAAGTACAGTGAGTTGCACAACAAATGGGTGCGAGATGAAAAGCAAATCCACTTAGATTGGATTTTAAAAAGAACTACAAGCAGTGCACAAAAATTGATGTGAGGTGAAAATCAAACCCACTTAGATTCAATTTTAAAATAGAATTACAAACAGTGTACAAATATGGATGTGAGATGAAAAGCAAACCCACTTAGATTCGATTTTTAAATGGAATTACAAGCAGTGCAAAAAAAGGTTATCACATTGTAGAACACAGTATGCATTGACGAAAAAAAAAATGTGGTCAAGGCAGAATGGCAGAATAGTATTGGAACAGTTAAAGGTTCAAGGAGATAGATAGAGAAGGCAATAGATCAGTTCAGCCATCACTCATGTGTGTGCCACAAGGGGGGCCAGGGGTCCTGAGGTTCCTGTTCATGTCACAGCAGGATTTGCAAAGGAGGCTGCAGCAGAGTGTTTGGCTGAGTGTGGCCAGTTTGGAAAATCATTTGGAAATCATGCTGCTGTCCCTGTGCTGCCTGCTGCAGAGTCTGTCTACTCTGCCATAGGGAAAAAGGAGGCGCCAACCAGCCAAAACGCTCACCACTAACGGAGTGTGGCGGAGTGTTTGGCTGAGTGTTTTGCTGGAGTGTGAGCCTTGACAATCGTATGACATTGCTTCCGGCTTCATCGCCACAAATAATTTTCAGGAACTGCTACACCCAATCTGGTTCCTTGTGGAGAGAAGCATGGAGCTTCCCTGTCCGAGCCGGAGTCCCGTGCCTGGTCTAGCCCTGACTCAGAATTCTCCAGACAGTGCTACAAGACCGGAGGTGAGTGTGGTGAAAAACACTTCTGCCAGTCCTGTGATCTCTGTGCCTCCCCCATACCCCCCTAAATCTCCTCAATGTAATAATTACTGCCACCACTACATCACCTCACATGACGCCTCTCACAATGCCACAAACTTTGGCGCCCGAGCTTAGAAGTAAATCGAACTCCATAATCCCCACGGTCACTCTTACACAAACTGATGATGACTTGCCACCAATTGAGACAAGGCCAGCAAACTCTGCTCCCCTAAGCAATATGCCGCCAAGTCAGAACTTACAAATAGACAGCAATGCAAACAATGACATGATGCCTACATCTTTATTACTGCCCTTGATGGCAAAAACACGTGTGGGACAAATAGATCTTTTGTGCTCCAATTCAACAATGGGCACTGGCATAATCACCCATATACCAGTGAACAATCCACCAACTATGCCTGCTGAAGAAATGACTCCTCCGAAAAGCAAACTAATATCACAAGCAACGCCCATGGCAATACAAACAGAGGACCATGGGCCAACTACAAAGTCATTACCAGCATCATCATCATCGGCTGTCCTGGCCACACCTGGTGCCAACCATCCATCTAGTGCCCATTCATTTCAGAGTCAGAAGTTCAACCTCACTAGCACTGACAAAGATGACCTGCAGCTGGTGGTAAAATAAAACAGCGACATGCTGTGCCCAGAAAACAGCTTTCTATACCATATTATTTGCCTGAGAAATCCATTGGGAAACCAGGAGGACCGGAAACTTGGAAATCGAACCATCAGGAAGGTCAACAATATACTTACCAGCGATTCCACTTCTCAGGGGTGCCTGCCCTCAGTTCTAGAAGTCTCCTTGACACAGAAATCTCTGACCAGTTACTTCTAGAATCCGCCACATCACTAGAAATACCAGGAAACAAAATGACAAGACCAACTCATGCTACAATGGGAAAAAACCAAAGCACAAATCAAGGCATACAAGTCAGCAATCGAGCTGCGAGAAACCAGAAGGTCATTGCTGACAGAAGTTTGATCAATCAACCTTGTGCCTCCAAAGGAGCAATTGAGTATCCTACTGAATTTTCAGTATTTCAACCAAAATCACATTGGCCCGATCCCCTGAGGTGTGACGATGCTGCAACCCAGACTAAGACCAACAAGCATGTTACCTCAATGAATGACACTACATCCACGGCACATTCTGAAACAAATTTTGCTGTCATTACCACTCTAACTTCAATCATGGCCCCCGTTCATGAAATTGCATGAACAAATGGCCGAACAATTAAAAGATCAGATGACTGTACTGGCCATGTTGACCTCTAAGGTCATCTTTGTAGAAGCATTTGAAACTGCCATACAGGAAGAGATGGATATGGGTCAAGCCAAAGTGGCCACTCTACTCCACTCAATAGAGATCAAAGAGAAACAAAATCAACGTCTCTCAAGATGACTGAGATCAATAGATCTGTGAGGTCTAACAGAAAGACATCTAAATCAAATTGAAAATCCTTTCCGACATACCCAAGTGATTACAAAATGAACCACCCGATAATGTTAATGAAGGCCAGGTACATGAATTCAAGACTTCTGTGTTTGTAACACCCACAACGGAGGTCTCAAATGAACAATCAAGAGTACTTGATATACCAGAGAACGATCCAAGAGAAGAAGAGAAGAACAAATTGCGGTACAAATTCCACCCCAGATGTCACAACTGCAAGTATGTTCCATATTTGTCAAAGGCGAGACAGTGCCCAAACCAAAAATAGTAAAGCATCTAGCAAGATTCAAGAAGGCTCCTAAAAACAAATCTGAGATAAGTGTCCCTAACCTCAAAGACTCAAGGGCTCAAGAAACAGCTAAACAAGACTCAAGGGCTCAAGAAACAGTGAACCAAAAAGTACCAAAACTAAATGACAATGCCTTAAATCCCATACAACCAAAGGAAGCTTTGATAACCTCGACAAATGAGTCTGCAAGGACACTTGTCAAAAGTAACCAAAGCAAGAGTCTGTTCTCAAAAAACATTGCCAATGGGCAGCAACAAACAGTTTCCAACTATCAAAATTCTTCAGTCGTGGCTTGTCAAACCATATAGATCACTAAAGCGGGAGATCATTCATCCATTGATCTATTGAATCTATCAACTTATTCCATTGTTGATGAGGAATGTGAGGTCAGAGATTATGAGGCAGACACAGAAGCTATATCCACTGCAACCTCAGATTCTGGTGATGAAGAGAACACCTCGGACATCAATACTAAACCAGAATGGAGGGGTGTCACAAGAGGGCCACTTAAATTACATGTGGAAAAGAACATGACAAATCTTCAGTGCCGGGAAGAACGTACAAAAGCCAATGAAACCAACCTTAAATCTACATCTCTGACACTACAAGTTACTCATCCAACTGCAACAAACAGCATGAATGGCATAAAGCCAGTAGCCGTTGCGATCAACAGGGAAAAGCAAGAGGATAACGTTGCCAAGGAACAAGAAGCTATTGTACAAGCAGGCTTTGAGGCAACCACAATTCCCCAAGCCAATTCTTGACCTTCCTCAAATGTAAGTGTGGACACTTACCGGATATCAACATTAAAACTATCATCTCGTTCAGGAGGGTCTGAAGAACCAGCAAAGCAAGACAAAGACAACTAACCACCTATGAAGATGGGCTACTGCTTGAAAGAATTAGTCCCGAAAATAATGGGCTCATTCTAAATCGGGCAAATATCATATGATTGCTATATCACATCCCCTCATTAAGACCACTGGTTTTAAGTGATTTGGTGATAGTGGAGATCATGGATGAACAACGACTAGATAGAGTACTGATCTATCCAATGACCCCACTTATAACACAGCTGTTAAACCAAGAAGTGTCTCAATTGAGATCATTGGACTTAGACCTTACAGAACCCTTAACCACAACTTGTCCGAGTAAACCTTTCTACACTCAAACAAAGTCGCCCTATTGATCTCAACCCAATCCGAGTCAAAATAAAACAAGACAATGGTCTCCGAGAAGAAGCACAACAGGAAAATGCCAGCATAATTCATGAAAGACTCCCTCATAGAAGGGAAAAATGACACTATCACCACCACACCTCTTTGCGTCGAACGCCAGACAGAAGAGAAACTAACTGACAGAGAGGTTCTTCACAAAGAGAAAGAACTAGATCTCCTCGACATAGAGACTCTGATCGACATGAAAGATCGCCTAGAGAAAAAGATAAAAAAATGTCGAAGAAGGGAATCGAAGCAAATTGGAAATGGCTAATGGGGCTCTTGGCAGACAAAATTAAAATTCCATACGCCAGGTCACCAACAGCCATGAAATCCCTGACGATCACATCATGGAACACCAGGGGCTTTGCCCATCTTTTTACTCAAGGAGGTGATCAGCTCAGGGAACATGACATATTTTGTCTGCAAGAGACCTGGCTGCGCGACCCTCCAGTCATGGAAGGATACTGCACATTTCTTAATTCTGCAATCAAGGGCACAAAAGGATGCCCCATGTCAGGTCTCTTAATTCTCATTAAAAACTAGCTCCAAATCACTATTGTGGCAGAATTTACTCCGACCCGCCTAATTCAAATAATCATGGGACAACTAGAAAACATCCATGCCACTACACACAGAAAACTTCTTATATTCAATTTATATTGGAACCCAAGCTCCATTGCTAGTCTTGGATTTGCGGATGAAATTGAAACATGGATTGAATACTAAAGATTAAAATGGCCGAATTTGTGGTTGATCCTAAGCGGAGACCTGAACTGCAAGTGTCTGGATGAGGGGGATGAACTTATTATGCACAACTCTATCAAAGCCAATCCCGTGAACAAAGAGGCTTCAAATGGAACATGGCCATGGAAGTGAGAAATTTGTCAATTCTCAATGGTTCTTCCTCGGATGACTCTCTGGCTCAAATTACAAGGAAAACTTTCAGTCGAGGTCAAATTCTGGACTACATATTCATTTCTGATGAAATGATCTCAAAGGATAACAAGATGAGAGTGGAACACATGGGTAGCAGTGATCACAACCTGCTCTCTGCAACATTGTTACCAGTTACATGCAGAAACAGGCTATGATGACTTAACATGCATAGAAATAACAATGGGCATAAATCGCTTAAATATCCCAACACAAAATTGACCTCTAATTTAATGACTTTGGTGAACATCTTACAACTAAAGGGGACAGCTGAGACATTGGATTACCTGAATCTCTTTAAATCCTTTGAGATGAAAAATAAATGAATCAGAACCATGCGTTCATCTCATAGTCACACCTTCGACGCCCAAATTGTCTCACAAAAGAAGCTTATGAGACAACTCAACAGCTGAGAGATGAAGATGCTCCAACAAAGATGATAAAAAAAATACAAAATTCGACAATATTATCTCAATTGGTTACGTCAATATAAAAAGATGTTGAACCGGAATGATCCGGAAACAATGCGGAACGCACTAAAAAATACAAACACAGCTGGGATGTGGAATCTAATAAATAAATCACAAATTGAACAAGATTCATTAATAATGACCCTGATTTCTCCACAAAAATGGATTGCCTACTTTAATTATTTTCTAGATCAAGCTGAACAAATCGTCTCATCAATCATTCCTGCAATGGAGTGGCATCTAATAGACAATTCCATAGAGACCGTTATCAACAAACGATAACACTCACAAGCTTGTGGCCCGGATGGCCTCAGCAATTTGACACTAAAAGCAGATGCTGATCAATGGGAAAAGTTCCTATCCATCTTGTTTGTTCACATTGTTAAGGTTCACCAGATTCCACTGTCATGGAAGAAGCCTATAATCATTCCAATTCATAAAAAGCAACCGATCAGACCCCTCCATTTATCTCCCTATAGCGCTACTTGACGGTCCTGGCAAGATCTTTGGAACTCTCATATTAAAATCACTACGATTCTGGGCTAAAACTTCTGGTCATGAGGACCCCTGGCAGTCGGGATTTGTCTGAGGGCTCGGGACTGCCCTCAAAATCTTCATTTGAAACCTGCTCAAGAGTCAAACCAAGCAGAAAAAAGGATTCAAGATTTATACATAGATGTCCAAACTCTATATTAGCTCCTATTCAAGACATTCATCAAGACACCACCATCCAAATACGTCTCAACAAAGCAGGGTTGCTTACCAGATCAATACCAACCAACAAAGGCCTAAAACTTGGATGTCCCATGGCGTCAGAGTTATTCAATCTTTTCATCTCTGATGCTTACCATGCCTTCGAAAACATCAGACATTTTCCACCGTTAATAGCAAACATGAAAATGGGAAGACTGATGTATGCTTACGACGTGGTCCTCATAGACCAGACTCTGGTGGGCCTTCAGAGGCAATTGAATGCTCTACACAATTATTTGGATAAAAATGGTCTCACAATCAACCCCAAAAAATCAGCTATACTGCCCTTGAGCTTTCAGAAAAATCGGACAAAACATAATGCCTCAGATTGGTCGTTTTGGGGGGTAAATTCCCGGTGGTACATTCTTTTGCATACGTATGAGTATGTATGAACTCAAGCAGGGTAGATGCACTGAGGCACCAGGCCCTAACCAAAAAAGCGACAAATCTAGCTGGCCGAGCCAAGATCCTGTTAAAGCGGTATTGTGGCTTTAGCCTTATAGCAATAATTACATTTTACAAATCCAAAGTAGTTCACATTCTAACCTATGGAGCAGAGACCTCATTTAATTATGAAATGAACAACTGGCCCAGACTAGAGGGACTTTTTTGGAAACAGACACTGAAATTACCCAAGGGAACACCAATTCAATCTATTAGAATGGAACTAGGCTTGACTTCATTGGCAGCAATAGTCGAATGGAAGATGCTTGCCTTCTACAGGAAATGTAGAGATCATCCTAAAGGAGGTTTTGCATCCCTAAAAGAAGCCTTAGCGAAACATACAGAACCAACATTAACCGAGCGGCAAAGCTAAATGCCAAGGCCTATTACACCATCTAGGCGAAACCAGTGACATTTTGATGATCAACCCTGATAAAATCAAAAGAAAATTGTACTCTCAAGATTGGTTCAAAACAGAGGAAGAAAGATTGCAATACAAGGGGTATGGTAAATCGTGGGAGATTATCCAAAAGCCACACTCGATACCGAGTTATTTGAAAGTATTTCCTCATTGGTTCTTTCTAGACTAATTTTTACGATTTCGGTTGAATTTAATGCAAACCAAAGAAACTTCATGGTGCAAGACTCTAAAAGCCTGTCCGCCAACCTGTTGCGTATGCAAGAAGAAGATTCAATAGAAAATCTACGACATCTAATAATGGATTGTACAGCTCTTTCAATTCAGAGAAAAGCGCTAATGACTGATGCTATTCAAAAGTATGGCCATAGTTCAAAGGAATTATGGTGGAAGATGATTTTGACCGGCGAAAAGACATCAATAACCTTGGTCCTCGTAAAATTACTAATCATCATCAAAGCACAACTCCTAGTACCCAATGAATTAGCATTGTGATCTGCCATCTTTTGATATGCAAGCATATTTTTGTTTTGTTTTATCTTCATTTAAAAGGTAGAATTTGTTTTAGTTAAAAGGATGAATTTGTGATTAAAGGTGTTCAATTGTATAACCATGCAATCACGTTAAATAAAAAAGAAATTAAAAAAGTAGGCTACAGCATTGTTTGAGGAAGCAGCAATCAGTGGGGGCCCATCCAAGCCCAACCAGGCCCAAACAGGGCCTTTTTCTATGGACCTTTGTTGCAGCAGCCGGCTTGAAAGCCTGCCAGCACCCGATAGACAAGGTATCTCCATTTCCATGGCAGCACTCAGAGGCACCTAAGTGTCGAGGATGATGGCTGCCATGTTGGTATGGAGTGGCTTCCCAGGCATGGCAGATGGATTTGCACACTTTCCTTTTTTTGTTTTTTAAATAAAAGATGCAGACTGCTTTTAGATGAAGTCTGTGGCCTTAAATACCTGCTGGGCAGATGTCGGTTCTCCGTCCTGGTGTTAGAGGGAGTGGAGAGCCATGGATTACGTTTCTCACTCGGTCTCTCCCTGATCCCGGCAGCAACCTCTGCGATGAGAGGAGGGGGTAGGAAAGGGGAGAGCTATCCCGCGATCGCTCCCCGTGTACTGATGAAAGAGCGGGGAGAAACAATAGTGCTCATGCCATGATCTGCTGTCAGCGCTCTGCCTCCTTGGGCAGCTTTTTTTGTTTTTTCTCCATTCTTTGCGAACAAGATCAGGCCCTCCAGCATGGCCGATCCCTTCTATGTCCTGAGCTGGCTTCTCTGCACACTGCCCTCCCGTGATTGGTCTTGTCCCTCTCAACTAAACCAATCAGATGAGCTGGCAGGTGAATGCCGGCCTGTTTCTAGGCCCGGCTTACTGCCTTTCCTTCACTTCCCCTTTTTCTCTGACCCTGGAGGGTCTCCTTTGCATCCCACTGGCCTGGAGGTCCTGGGATCCTTCCCCTGGACACATGCACTGAAGGTAAGCCCTCTGGGCTTTCTTGGCTTTTGCACCTTGCACTGTGAGCGCATGCTTTGTAATGTTTGTTTACACATAATCAAATCATCTTCCTTAACATTTGAAGTTATGCTGCTTTGATCTGCTGTCGGTGCTGTGCCTCCTTGGGCAGCTTTTTCTGCACTTTCTCCATTCTTTGCCAACAACATCAGGCCTCACAACATGGCCGATCCCTTCTCTGTCCTGAGCTGGCCTATCCGAACCCTGCCTGCCCACGCGTGATTGGTCCTCGCCCTCTACAACTAAACCAATCAGATGAGCCGGCAGGCGAATTCCGGCCCGCCTCCAATGCCCATTTGTAAGGCCTCTGTCTACTCCCTGTCTGCTGCCTGGACGTCCCTGGTAGCAAAGCTGTCTTGATGCCCCCCCGCTGTATGAAGTGCCTGAATCTTGTATCTAGCTGTCCCTCCTGTTGTATGAAGTGCCTGCATATTGTATCTAGCTGCCCCCGCTGTTTGAAGTACCTGAATCTTGTATCTAGTTGTTGCCCCTGCTGTATGAAGTGCCTGAATCTTGCATCTAGCTGTCCCCCCTGCTGTATGAAGTGCATGAATCTATCTTGTATCTAGCTGCCCCCCCGCTATATGACATGTCTGAATCTTGTATCTAACTGCCACCCTGATGTATGAAGTTCCTGAATGTTGTATGTAGCTGCCGCCCCCCTGCTGTATAAGGTGCCTGAATCCTGTATTTAGCTGTCCCCCCTCAAGACATCCCTCAAATGCAATGCCTCCTCTGCTTCAACAGTCCCGCCACACCTGAAGTCAGAGTCTGATTGTCACATTATGGTGTTACCATCACCACCTTGTTGCTGATGCTTTGAATTTACGTTTTGACTCACCTATCTTGATGCTCATCGTTCTCATGCTGGACTCCTCTGAAGCATCCCATAATCATGGTGGCCCTGAATCATGTTGTGCCCATCAACGATTTTGGCTTGCACTTGCTGGACTCTTGCAACATTAGCTGTTCAGTATTGACCTCTGCAACTTGGCAAGGGTCACTCCATCTGCTTGTTTGCTCTATAATCACTGTATTTCACTAGTGTTGCTGCTTTTTCACCTCAATAACAGTTTCTCAGTCTGCTCTTCCTCTCCCTTGTCTGTACATTCTCTCCTCTCCCTCTCCCCTCACCATATTCTATGTACTTGCTCTATCAGAATTGTCATCAGGCCTATTATGATAGTTGTTGTCTGGTCCTCTACTTCCTACCCCTTTCCCTTACCTATTATCATTCCCGTTACACTATCAGAAAGGTTGTCAGGCCTAGTACGATAGTTGTGTGTCTCTTCCCCTCCTTCCCCATTAGTCCCTTTTCTTACCTATTGTCATTCCCCTTGCACTATCAGAAATGTTGTCAGGCTTAGTATGTTAGTCGCTTGCCTGTTCTCTCTCCCCTCCCTCCCAGGCCTAGTACAATAGTTATTGTCGGTCCCATCACCCCCCCTGCCCTTCCTTTAATTATAGTCAAAGCTCTTGCACTATCTGAAATGTCATAAGGCCTAGTGCAATAGTTAATTGCCCACTCTTAATGTCTCAAGGCCTTGTAAGCATGTTATTGTATTTTCCCTTGCTCCCTCCCCTGCCTTGAAGCGTTTTCAAACACAATGTGCATAGGCGCTATACAAATAAACTATCATTCATTAAAACAAGACACTGAGAAAATGCAGCCATTTAAAATAGATGTTAAGCAGTTTAGGCATGGTCTTGTCCTTGGGACCAAGTGATTTACCTTGTGTCCCTCTGACTTCTCCATCTTACTATAGATCTGGAATGCCTGGATTCAGGGGGACTTACACACATTCTTACCATTATTTTGACTTATTTTGTTTCTGTATCCTTCATCGATAGACTGATCAGGTTTCAATAGAAAAGGGACTATGGTCTCATTTGTGAATGTCTTTCTTGGCTGCCAATAAGACCCTGCACAGGCTAGACTAAATCTAGTACACATGACAATATAATAGATGAAAACTTATATTGTGCCAACATATACAACCAGTCAGGCACCTGGAGCATTTGTATCAGTTGGGGGCTGAGGCAGGGGTTTCGTTTTCCCAGATCATGCAAACCAATTGCATATTCTCTCACCACTAGGATTTGAGCAGCATCCCTAAGCAAGAACATCAACTGATGAAGGACACATACCTTTCCATGAGTATAGATACAAGAATTAGATTCCCTAGAGACATTCCTGGACGTGGCTCGATCCTCCGCATGAAGATCATATGCAAAAGGCAAAGTCACTCAGATTCTCAGGCAAGCATGAAGCTTCAACTTTATTTTTATTATATGTCAAGAGGAGACTTCAAATAAGTTCAAAAATTGGGAAATAGCCTGTGGGCTTGCAATGGGTGTAAGGGATCAACTCTGCAAAGGAGGATCTTCCTGTCAGATTACATCTCTACACCCATACAGCCCAGCATATTGTTTTAAACAATGTAATTCTTTCTTTGTTATGCAGCCCGTTAGGGCTCCCACACCTGCAACAATATTCACAGATCTAATTGCAATCCAGTTTGTGCTATAGCCTCCCTTCTCTTAGTTCCAGGCCCACACATATATTGGCATCAGCACAGAGACTGCAAACTAATGGTTCACATAGTACTTCCCTCCCAAATCCTGTTGGTTCTCTCACTCTTCATAATCTGGACACTCTGGACATGAAAGGACATGAAAAGGAGAGGCTATGAGGTCTCCTCGGGAGAATCAAAGAGGAATTTACAGGATCTATGCCACCATCTTCTGGTGTTTTTGCTGCTATGAGGTCACCCTCCTTTATGTCTGACGTTTAGTGACTCGTTTCATCTGCCAGTTGTGGACAAACTCGACAATAATGTCTCTATTATCCAATCTTAGGTTCCATTTTATTATCTCCTTGGGAAAGGAGCACCAACATAGACATTCAGGATTAGTTACCTGAACTATGCTCTTCCCTTCCTATCAAATAACATGATGTCTAGTACTTGTCATTTTGGAATTATCTACTCTACTTGCAACTCTTGGTCAACTTCTGCTTTAACAACTCATGCCGACTTGCACATATAGAGCGGGCCTTGATGAAATACAAACCAAAGGCTAACACAAGGAACTTGGATAACGTAGATAGCATAGTAATATGAAGGTTTGTATTCTCAAAAAATCTATGCCTACTCTAATATTGGCAAAATGATTGCACAGATCTGGTATTTTGCTAATATATTAGCATGGGTCATTTTTAGCTAGTGCTTGGCGTGTGATTGTACCAACTGGGTTTCCGACGCTGCATATTTCTTGTAATTGTGTAATGCGTATGGTCAGGGTGAATAGTTGAGAAAACGAGGTGCTCTGCTCTGACATGTGTCCACCTTGCACTTCGCGGGTTAGGGGTGGGGGCAAGACATTCCTGGTTTGATGGATGATTTACCATTGAACTGGGTAATATTGCAGTGTTCAGAGGTGGGAGCAACTAGGACGAGACACTACATACAAATCATGACATCATGAGCCAATGTAATCAAAGCAACTGGACATGTGAGTCTGAAATATAATGAGTATACCAAACAATTTCCCACATTCATTTCTGATACATTTGAGACTGTACATTGTATACAATAGAGCACCTGCACATCTGAACCTGTGCTATACATATGGTGAGTTTACCAGTGTAAGGATAGACTTCCAGGCAACAAGACAATAAAAACACTCCTCTAGGAAAAATGTCTTGGTGCACCGCTTTGCAAGGAAAACACAATTTCTTTTGCATACAAAAAGGAAAAAGGTATCAGAAGGTCCAGTAGAATCATACTGGCACAGAGCTCTCTGTTCAAAGCAAGTGCAAGTTTTTAGATAGCTCCTGTTCAAAGCAAGTATGAGGTTGTAGGGAAGGAAGAACATTGTCACTTATTACGTAAACAATATACAGTGTTAATACTCCACCCTTATTGGCTACTACATATATGCATAATACCAGCCCCTTTAGTCCATTGACTGATTGGCCACATCCTAATCTACCCCTATTCTGTCACCTTGGTTCCCAGCTACTGGGTTGGTGAGTTACCTGGAATATTACCCGCCCCGTCGGCTTAGTCACATGGTATGCACCTGGCCATTAGCATGAGCTCAGTGGACAAATCAGAGGTCAAATTGGCCCCTTAAAATAATAGTGTGCTCATCCTGATACCAGACAAGAGGATACCAGACATGCATGTGCCCCAACAAGGTCTCCCGAGCTCTGTACTAGATTTGATGGCATCACCTCTTGCTCTTCATATCACAAAGCATGGGATGTTCTGCTCCTCGCTCCCCCTAATCAGTTTCTCACCCGCGGTACACCTCCTTTCTCTCTCAAAGACCACATTAATCAGCCCAATTAGAATGGATTTATGTACTCTATTTTCCAGCCGCCTGGCAGTTCTAATATGACCGCCATTGTCCCAGGGGGGCACCAGTGCCCTAAATCTAACTAAGCATTTTGGCAGCTCGAGGCCTCTGGTCTGGCTCCTGTGGATTTGTCCTTCGGGACGGGTGCAGCCCTACCCTCACTCTGCCATTCACATTCCAATCTGGTTCCACAGGCCTGCAGATTGATACAATTAGACAATGACACTATTCTCAGCATCACTCCTGGGCCTTGGGAAAGGTATAATGATTCAAACTCTATATTATGCCACGCTGCTACACCTCCAACAGAGAATACAGAAGGATTTAGAGGAGGTTATAAATTATATAAATTATATAAATTATTTACATATTATATGTTACTACTGCTACACTATATCACCCATACCCTATTCCTGACTCTCTAACTGCACTAAAAAATACAGTTTTTGCTCCCAACCGTGCTCGCCTTGACCCTACAGCCACGTACCTTAACCTTTCTTGTGTATTAATAGATATTTCTTTGCTTGAATCGTTTGGCCTTCTATGGGATCATCTCAACATTCCCCTCTTTAGTTAATCCTCCATTTACTAAGTGAGAATCTTCCCTTCTCTATAATCATCATCCTTGGGCACCCATACTATGCCCACGTGACATAATATTTCCCCATCATGGGCATATTTTTCTGGGGTACAAGTAAGGTAAACATATTCACTGTCCCCAGCAAAGTCGACCCAGTGTTCCACATAATTTCCCGGGTCTGGTAGGGGAGAAGTTAATGTCCGAAGGCATCTATAAAATGCTAAATTATCACCATATGTGGTCTGTCTGGGTTGTTTTTTTGCATATACTAGTGTTTTGTGATAGGAGGAGCTCTTCCTGCCCTTATGAATACCATCATCATGACACCATTTAGGAGAGTCTTGGTGCAACATTGAAGCACCATCTGGCATGTGCAGAAAATTAGCAGCCAAAACACTATGATAGGAACCACTATTTCCACCGCTATCCCTAGCCAAGTTGGGGCCCAGGAGAACATGACATGGAACCAATCATCAGCTTCCACTCCTGCTTCTCTCTCCATTACTTTTTTTTAATTTTTGCAGGGCCTCTGTTACATGAGACAAGGATCCATTGTCTGTATCATTTGGGGGGATGTAAGTGCCACAGGACAACCCTATTTTCTTGCACACAACACTTTCATGGCCATCAACAAGTCCAAGACTTACCTATTCTACAGGCTCATCAGCCGTATTGCTCCCAGCTCACTTTATTATAGAGTTCAGACCCTACTGTGTATCATTCACCAACTGGATCATTTCCCACTGCACTACCTGGATATCTGCCACCAAAAGGGAGGCACATGATATTTGTCATGCTGCCTACTCCCGGGATGCCAGTTCAGGCCCAGTGTCCCCGAAAGCAGACATCATGTCCCCAGGGAGGGACCCAGCAACCCCTTATAGGGGCTCTTTGGACATTGTCCTGGCGTCTTTGGCGCCAGGCTCATAGAAGGCCTCAGTCCTGGCACCATAGGCGCCAGGCTCATTATGGGAGTGCTTGGATGGACTTACCTGATGCAGACCATTCTGCCAGATCCAGACCTCCTTGAGATCTGAAAGGGACTATTTTACCTATGGGACTATTTTACCACTCGGGCGTGGCTGAGGAACAATACTTACCTGGAACTACTTTGGGGGCTATTTAAACCATGCCCAGACAGCAGCTCACGCTTCGCGTTGATTTGCATCTAGCAGCTGGACGCTCACCGTGTCTGCTCCTGCATCCTGGCTCCAGCCACGCCCGCCTGCAACCTGGAACACCTGAAAAGGAAGGAAAGGAGAGAAAGGTGAATAATTGAACTTTACCTACCTCCATCCGGAGTCCGGAACCATCACTCCAACGATCCTGAGAAAAGACATTATTTTTAGAAGCGCATCGCATCGCTCGCTGCAGTGCTGCATTCAACTCACCTTCACGAGGCGCCCTCGGACTCTTCAGCGACCATTGGCACCATCCGTCGCCTTTCAGCGCCTAAGGAGAAGAAGAGACAAAACAAAGGTGAGCGAAGGAACAGATTGAGGAAGGCCTGATTCTTCCACCTTAAGACTTACCTGATTATTGTTGGGACAATCTCTCCTCACCTCGGGTCGGCGCCGCTTCTTTGGCACTTCCGTACCCCGGCCACTAAGGGGAAAAAGACACACGCATTAGTGGGTGAAAGCAAGATCACTAAGGGAACCATCCATCAAAAAGACTCACCAGAGTTTACCTTCGGCGAATCCATTCCTCTACGCAGATTCTTCATCCTGCATCTGAAATAGAGAAAAGGACAACGGACAATTAAGGCTTGAACTTTTGCAACTGAATGCTTACGGCCTCATATCGGAAAAGTCAAGCAGAGTTGAATACTCACCAAACCCGAGATCCAGTGAAGTAACTGGAAATCAACGCGCCCCTGCATCGGAAGCAGGATGGAGAGCTTGTCCTTTCAGACTCTAAGGTGAGACTCTATGGGGAATCGCGGAGGGGGTTCGAGGAGTGTGAGAGAGGGAAGGGGGGGAATCCGACACATTATCCAGCAGACAGTTAATCCCCTTTTCCATCTACAGAAGGATTCTTCTACGGGCCAGACAGGCGAGGTTTGGGGGTCCAGTCCAGTCCGTCTTCCGAGTCCTGCGCATCACCTTAGAAGAGGTCATAGCAGTCCATAACAGGTCGGCGCCTCCGTGGGAATCAGGTGAGCGTTACAATATTTCTCTCTTCCTATTGAGGCAATATTCGTCTGTAATTACTTTTAAAAGTTTGGAAGATTCTTTGGACAGGTAATTAGATCTTTGTTGGTGGCTTCTTCTGATTGAGCGTTTCTTTTGCCTCACTTGCAGGGTTTGGGATGGCTCTGTTCTTGGCATGTGTGCATCCAGAAAGGGTCGGATTGGCTCCTCGGCATTTCGGCCTGTGGCCTGGCAGAAATTGTCCCCAGGGAATGGGGGCCGGTTTCTGACCATGCCAGGGCTGGTTTGGAAAAAAGAAAATTGAAAATAAAATATATATATTTTCTACTTTTTGTTTTTCTTTTCAAAAAGATTTCATCCTTCTAAGGTCGATAAATGAGTACCAACACAGGTTGGGTGATATTGTATGCATATTTGTTCTATAAAAAAGAGCTTAAACGTAAGTGCTATGCAATAGCCTATTATCATTTGGCCTTGGACGTCTGCTTGGATTCACAGTAATTTAGTGTACTTAAGACCAATGCTATTTTATGCCATTTCCTGTTTTGTCAAGGGGTGAAAGTTCGTGTTTCATCGCTTCCCGGGATGTCACTTTGGGGTGGTGTCAAATCACATTGCTTCTGGTGATGTCATCAGAGGTCAAGGGTTGTGAGGCGAGGGGTGGGCCACTTTTTTGAGGCGAGGGGTGGGCCTCTTTTGTTTGGGTGACCGGGTCCATTTCTTGTCCCAGTCTGACCCTGATACAGAACCACTAAAACAGCTGAATGCAGGGTAGTTAGTGAGCAAGTGCCTCTCCATGATGGCGGGAGTTGCATGTAGGCTTGCTGGCTACAGCCCCAGAATTTGTCCATAAGAGCAGCTGTTCCTTTGCTAAGATGAGGGATGAATAATGTCTTGTTGCACTTGCTGTTAGTTCCCACGGGAACAGTTCCAGTTCCTCAAAAGAAAAATGCATATTCTGCTTCTGTCAGTACCTTCACTGGAGTCTCTTTTGCTTTGATCCACGTTAGCTTTGACACATATTTTCCCCATATGGCAACGCAATTCTTGTGCAAGTTTCATAATACATCTTCATCGAATCCCACCAAACCCCATGCTACAAATCTTACTAATGTCGCCTCCCATTTGTTGACCACAAACAGCACTCTTTCCATCTTTAGCAATGGATGTGTCTTACACCGTGGGTTCTTCTCATTCATTGCACATTCTCCATCATATCTGTTCATCAGTAAAACCATTACTTTGTGCCCTTGGAACATTCTTTACACCCAACACAGTGCCAAATGGACTAAGTTTTGGGCTACCAGAGGTGGCATTACTAGGGGTATTAACAACTTGGGTTCCCCTGACTCGGGATGAGGGAGCAAACATAACAGCTCTGATGTAACCTCTCCTTCCCCACTGAGCACATGTGACTGTACCATAGATTACTAAATTTTGGATGGTGCACGTCGGCCACTGCATCAAACACCACCCCTTTGTATTGATCATATTCCCTCTCTTCTTCAACCTCCTGCCTAATACGTTGTTTTTTAACAAGGTATCGTTGTGTATTATTCAAGATCGGTTTATATTAGCCATGTCAATTTTTTAAATATCTTTTTCTACACACCATCTTCTACACCCCCACCATATAGGTTCACCCAAAGAATATGCACAAAAACATACAACAAAACCTAAACCTAAACATATGTACAATATGGACAATATCACACAACGCTTGTGAGGTAGTACCTGCTGGGAACGAGAAGAACGAGACAACTGTACAGTGATTACAGTATTTGTGATGCTTCTTACCACTAGATCTAATGCATTATACAATTGAATGAACACATTCAGTTATAATAATAATATAATCGTTTATAATTGGTTATTTATAACACGCTTAATACCCAGAGGTTTCTAAGCGTGGACACAGAGATCGAACCTGTTGTTTTGCTTCCAAGGCGAGCGCCTTGCCCCTGGGATATCCTCCCTAGACAATACCTGAAAGAAAAACACATTTTCTACTGGAAATGCTGTCCTTTAAAACGTCAAGTGCTGAAAATTGTACTTAAAGAGTTATATCTTTAATCTGGGAGTTGCTGTGCACTTGACAAAGGGAAAGGTGTATTAGGTGTCTTGCGGACAACAGAAAGGTGAACACAATACTGCAACTCCTTTAGCTTCATCGTGAAAGGTGTAACGTATACAAAGGTATAGGGCCGTTAAATCTTGGCTGACTCCAATGCCGGATGAAGTTCCTGATGTAGATGGAGTCTCCAGGCAGAAGCTGCAAGGGCGGTAAGCGTAAGGTGTTGGACACTGTGCCACCCTCCAACTCATCTCCTTTTGGTGCTATATCTCGGGAGAGAACTTTTATGCTTCTGGTTATCCGATGTGAATACCCTGAGAACTCCTCCCCCAAAATATTTTCAGACCTGTGAGCATCAGATGCACTGCATGTAGGATAAGTGGTGTGTGCATTCTCCTCCCCATCACAATTTCGTGAGGCGAGAGGTGATGATATTTGCAGGGTTACGTTCTCAAACTGAACAAGGCCAAGGGCAAGCAGTTGTGTAAAAAGTAGCAAATTTACATACCTATACAGGTCCTTGCATCCCTCCTCGATCTTGGCCCAGATACACAACATTCCAGTCATACTCTCCCCCCAAGTGGGGTTTGCTCATACATCTTCCGGTTTCACCCTCTGCTCTGTCGCCTTCCTTGTGGCACAACTACAACCTCTCCCTCTGCCGTCAGATTTGCTCATTTCTTCTGTGAACATTTCTCTTCTGCATTCTGTACTGTCTCTGCCACTTGATTTTCCTTCTCCCCCACCCTTTTACAATGGTGCACAATGATTGACTGTATCTACACCCACCCTTTTGCTTCAATTCTTCCTACCTTATTTAAAGTTTTCTGTACCTCTTTGGGGAGGCCTTGCTGCACCATATAATAAAATAACGCTATGGACTGGTCCCATGGCTCTCATGTCTCTGCCCTCCACATCTCCTGTCTCTGCTATATATACTGCACTGGATGCTCATCATCCCACATAGTTTGTGCCATTATTGAATGGATATCTGGATTTCTCGGGGTATGTGCACCACATTCCTGTCCACACACGGGCCCTAGAGTCATTGAAATGGGCCCTGTTGAGACTGTCGGTCCCCTATCTGTACTCTGGGACACCCTGCATTGACCCAAATGTCACCTGCCTCGTCACCTAATAATACAGCAAACACATTTTTCAAATCGCCCACAGCTAATGTAATGACAACAGACTTTTAAAAAATATATATATATATTTACCGTTGTCTGGTTAACACATGTCAACCTTTCAACGTAAAATCACTTTATATGCCAAACCAGTATAATTTAACATTCAAACACGATTCATAATTAAAACAATACATATACCAATGTTTAAAAAAAAGAAACACAATAAATTCTATTGTACATACATCAATGTCAATGCATAATAATAATTTAATAATAATAATTATAATAATAATAATAATTTCGCATTTATATAGTGCTACGAACCCTCAGGTATTTGAACGCTGCTTGTTATTACCCACGGTGTGTGGTGCATAATATTACTCTTAGTCAATTGCATTACTATCTTCCTGAATGAAAGGTTTGATGTCATCTTTATCTACCAGTTTCTGCCATCATCATTTTTTTAAGATTGAGTTTATGCAAAAAAATGTGTGATGGCGTACCTGATTGATCGCCTGTCAGTATGGTATAAGGCCTCCCATAATTGTGTAGCGTCTAAGTTAACATATTTGTCAAAATTACATTTGAAATAAAAACATCTTAGGGGCAGTAGTTCTCGACAACTAACTACTAAATGTATTGTTTCTGTTTCCAAATTACAGAATCTACACAGCATGGGGGTCATTCTGAGTATGGCAGTAGGGGGTTAACGCACCAGTAAGGATGCCGGTGCCGTTAACCACATACCGCCGCATTCGGAGGGCCCTTACCGGTTCCCACTAGGGCCGCTGGTTTTACCAGCCGCCCTTAGCGGGACCCGTTAAGGGACCATGGGGCAAATTGCGGGCCTGTTATTAGCTTTTTCCCCATTCCCATTGAGCCCTATAGGGGCTCAATGGGAATGAGAAATGGTTTTCGAAAGGGGGGCTTACCGGGTCCGCATAGGTGGGAATGTCCAGGTAAGTCCCCATTCCGACTACCCGGACCCGAGTTTGGAGGCAGCCATGGTGCTAATAAAACCATGGCTGCCTCCAAACTCGGAATGACCCCCTATCTCTCCAGAGTTGAGCATCTTCCATTTCATCATAAGTTCCTTAGTAGTCCATAGTAAATAGTAAAAAATATGAACGATAATATGAATTAGATGATTGTAATAAGTAGGCAGATGTTTCACCAGACTTTTTCAAATTAAATGGATTTTGTTTGAATTTAACACATTTCATGTAGCAATCACATGTTAGGCGCCAGTCCAGCTCATATAATTTTTGTTTAGCTTTCTCTGGATTATCCGCCAAAATATCAGGAGAAATGTCAGCATGAAACAACATTTTCATGGCTCTATGTCGCTATGATTTTGCATATTCATCATTACATGTATTTATATAATCAGCAATTGATATCAATAAACCGTTAGTATGTTCATTCATGATAAATTTCCTATACAAACAGCAGATCTTCCATTTGTATATAGCGTGCATAGAAATTAGGCCCAGTTCATGTCGGATCAGCACCAGAGATTCCGAACTAGGTGGAATTAGTTCCTTCTTCCAATATCTACCCTCAATTTTGGCCCAATATGAATAGGGCTTCCACGATTTGATTTCAGCCCCATAGAGAATAACAGGTATCATTTTCTGTTTGTAATAGGCTATTAGTGGGATGATCAAGAACTTGCAGTACTTGGATTTAATTATACTTTATATTATATCTTCATAGGTGGTATTTCAAGGATGGTTATTAATAGAGACACTTAAGTACTTATAGCTTGACACCACTTGCAAGGGTGTTTCCTGGAGGAACCACTTGTATTTTATATTTCTCTGTTTATTATTTCCAAATGATATAATCTGTGTTTTATCAGTATTGATGGTGATATGATGACTGGCCGTATATCTCTCTAGAGCCACCAAAAGTAATCTTAAACCTTGAGGTGTTCTCCATAATAATACCATGTCGTCAGCATGCATTAGTATATGTATGGGTTGCCCATTAATCCTTGGAGCATCGATAATCAACTCTGCAAAGCAGTTGTTAATGTCCGCTATGAAATAATTGAATATGGCTGAGGCTAATAGACAGCTCTGCTTTAGGCCTCAATCTGTTTTGGATGTGGTCCGATAATAGTCTTTCTTGGCTCAAGCGAATCTGAATAGAGGTACCAGAATGTAAATTGATTATCCATTTTAATATATTTCATGGGCATTTGTTATCTAATAAGTTCCTAAATAGGAGTTTGCGAGCTATTGCATCGAACGCTGTTTTGAAAACAACAAAAGCAACAAACAAGGGTTGCTTCTGACATTTCTCATGAGATATAATGGCTTGTAGAGTGATTCAATTGATGCTAGTCCTGATAAAACCCCATTTGAAAGGGATCTCTCAACCATGTATTTGTTAACCATGTATTGAATTCTGCAAGTACGAGACAGGCAAATCATTTTCCAGGACAGTCTAATAAGGCTATGGGCCGATATGACTTGGGATCTATCCTGTCACCTTTCTTCAGGATCGGGAGGATGTAAGATTTTTTCCATGAGTTGGGAATATGGCCAGTTAACATGATTTGATTAAATATCTGAAGTAAAATGGAGGCCCAAGCTTGACGATTCTCCTTCATGGTGCGATTATGTAGCCCATCAGGCCCAGCAGCTCTTGAATTACTAAATTTATGTATACAATGAATGATATCGTCTATATCAAACGATAACCTATGATTTAGTTGGAGTGTTTCAAAATTAATATGACAATTAGGAAAAGGAGATTGATAGATTGATTTAAAGTAACTATTCCATGTTCTCTTTGGTAACGGGTTAATCTGAGTAGCTGCTTGAGTTTTGTCCAATACATTGTTAAGCAGTGCCCAGATTACCCCTGTCAATTTTTGGATAATCTGCTGCATCATAACTTCCCCATCTTTTTGATACCTCTTATCCACCTCTATAGATCATTTTCAATGTTTTAATTTGTGTCATTCTTGATTCTATTGGAACATCATGCAGGGTTTTTATAGAGTGTCTCAAGTCCTTTTTTTTCTGCTTCACTTCTATATCTAGCGCATGAAGGTGTTTGTGCTGGTAATGCCCAGCGCGTAATCATGTTTGTTCAAATATCTGCATTGACTGGATGTAGCAGAAATTATAACTTGTACATTCTTTTAAAAGTATTTGATCAAATGGAATTAACTTCAAATTCATCCAATTTATACGATTACCTGCGTTATTTATACGCATACATGTTAATATTGAATTTTTTGGTTGATTTTGGTGTGTCCCGGGCCAAAGCCATTGAAGATGTAACTGTTTATGGTCTCTATGAGCATTTGGTTTGACATATAATGTCTGTTTTGCATTAAAAAATGTGGCATTACAATACATGTAATCCAACGTTGCCTCAAGAGTACCTCTGTTCCAAGTAGTGTTTGCCGGAATATCTCCTTCAATGGTGCAATTCAACATTACAAAGTTCCTGGATTTCATCAATTTAGACCATTGTAATTCACTGGAAATTAGGGGGGCTGCAGTTCTTGGGAACAGATGTAAATTCAGGTCACCCATAATGATAGTATAATTGATGGTCATATCTAATGCAATTAAGTCCAGGACAAAGCTTATATTTTTGAAAAAGAATTTTGGTGACACCTTCGAGCGACCCCAATATATATTTATAATTATCATAGAAAATCCATGCTTTGTTAATTTCATCATCTGAATGTAGGGGATGATGTGTTTATAGATCTCAACTTCAAAGCCTTTGGATTTTTTAATTGCTATTAGAAGGCCTGCCCTAGGGCGTCCTATTTTGTTCTTTATAGCAGGAACTGTGTAAATGTCAAAGGAGTCCCATATTCGGTCAATGGTCAGCCAGGTATCCTGCAACACAATAATATCCGAGGCATACACCTCATTATTCTTGTTGTTTATAAAATGTCTATTTCCTCTCATGTTCCAGGAAACTAGGTGTATACACTAGTTATGTATGGATGGTTATAGACTTTTTAATTGGATCTGTTGTTTCCATTGTTCTGGTTTTCTAGTTGATGAAAGGTCAAGTTCATGTTGATTTAATGTGTTAGTGTAGGTTCTCAATTCTGTCAAGGTGTAATGACACTTATCCGAGTTATAGAAGGCCATGTCCTCAGAGAGAATAAAGCCCAAATTCTATAAAGTCACTCTTGCTTGCCACAGAGTATTAGCAATGAGTCCGGATTTTATGAACAATCTGGATTCAGTTAGGTCCTTATCATTTGTGAACTCTACCAGTTCGATGTCGGTCGAGGTTAAATCAGCCAGGTGTGGGACATCTCGGCAAATGTTCAATATACAGGCCCTATTTAAATCATATTGAGCACAAGGCTGTTCCTGACATCTTAATAACAATTTATTATGATTCTTGCCTTTGTAGCTGGTAACATTCAATTGAGTACCTGTTTTGGACCCAGTATTGGCAAATTGGCCAAATCGTTGATTGGCACTTTGATCTTGGGCCATTTTAGATGTTTCAGTGACTTTCTGGATTTGGTTATTATCTCTCTGAAGGCATGTAGTGCCTTTCAAAAGTGACGTATATAATGTCTAGGGTATATATGGAGTTGTATTAGAATTTTTGTCAGCAGTATTTTGAAATTCCTCAATATATTGCCCAATTGAGCTACGAATTTCCTCTCTTAATTGTTGGATACTCAGCATTTCTGGCTCATTTGTCTTTTTTTGTTCCGTGTTTGGGAGCATGGCATGGCTCGGCAGATTCATAGAACCACCCTGATCTTTATTCAGATTTGCAAGTGCTACAATATCGCTTAGAGGTTGGTAATCCAAGGGCTTTTGACTCATGGTGTTTGTCGGGCAATCACTTTGAGGGAACTCCTTACAGGGTACCAGAGAGTCAAATGATTTTATTTCTGGAGAAGTCGTCAACAACTTGACAAAACATCTCGTTTTTTATCTGAGTGCTGTGTAAAAAGTTGATTTCTCCACTAGCTCTTTCCTCTTCACTTCTCTTGATGGTTTCTTCACTATTTTGGTTTGGGTGGGATATTTTTTGGCAAAGATATTAAAATAATTTTGCTGCATGTTGGAATCTGTTATAGAAGTTTTATGATCTGTTTCTACTATTAACATTTCCAACACATTCACATTCGTTACTTGTCTAGATTCTCCCAGATCACTCATCACAAGATTATTATCACCATGCATCGTGTTCAATAAACGGTCACTTTTTGTAACACATTCATCATGCATGTTGTTTTTACTTATCGCATCTTCAGGCAGTGTGCTGACTTCTTTATCAAGAATGATTTTACCATTCATACTTGATGTCAACAAGGTCAATAATAGCTTTTGTTGTTGACATAAAGATTTAGTTTGAGCATTCTCGGACATCACTAGAAATAATAACTTGGTTTGCTTCACAATTTTTAAATCTAAAGCTTCATATAGTTTAGCAACTGCCAGTAGCGCTGTATTCATATTGCATAGTGTGTTGTTTAGGGCCGGGGCCTCCAGGAATGAGAAACGGTTAGAATGACGATCCTGCAAAGGAAACTGCTGTTCACCCTGTGCATCACTAAATCTAGGCTTTCTTGGAGTTGGTGCTATGAAGGACAATGAATTATTCGGCGAGTGGATATCAGATTTGTCAAATAGGATTGGGGATCTGGATAATTCATGCACAGATGTAGCTATTTCGGTGCTTCTGTCTATTGTTTCTTTATGGCTATCTACACTCTTTGTGGTGGTATTAGAACCCTCATGTAATTAAATGAGGTCACCCGTGTTAGAACATATATATAGCACTTCTGATGGTTCAGGACCTTTGAGGCTTGTAGTGTTCATGAAGTGCATTGCCTCTTCATCAATGTCGCCTGCTATAGTTAATTCATTGTATGCTACTCGCAGGGCATGTTGCAATTCGACCGAGCAGGTGGGAGGAGGCTTTGGTAACATGATACAAGGTGCATGTTTGTGTTGAGGATGCCACTCATTAGTACGAATTTCAGGTTGTGTGGACAGAATATTGCCAAGGTGGCATGCAGTTTCCAAGATTGAGTCAGATATTTCTGCCGAAACCTGCGTACGTACTTCATTTGCCACTGGTGGTATACCAGTAGATATTGAACACTCTGTTACAATTGATGGAAGACTTACTAGAGTTTCTGTTACTGGAGACTTTTCATTTACACCTTGCGGTCCAGAGTTTTTTCTGGTATTCGCTTTATCTCTGGGCGGCAAAAAAACCTTATATCTGCTGATAGAGAAATCGCCCGTTTGTGTTTTTTACTTGGGCCACATGGCTTGCGGGTTGCTGCAGCTGGCATTTTCGTGTTATTATAGGAATTTGTAGAGAAACCTTTCTCAAAATCATTATTCGACGGCAAGGCCTTTTTTAGTGAATAAATAAGAGTTGACATGGTGAAATGCTGGAATCTCCTGGTTAAACTAGACAATGGTAAAAGTCACAAAAAGATATATGTGTCTCAGAAATGGCCCAATCAGTCCCGGTCTAGGCAGCAAGACAGCAAACGCAAAAACACTTCAGCAAGTACTGTGGGTGAAGGAAAAAGAAAGAAAATATAAACGGTTACTGAATGAGTCTCACTGCAGTCTCCTTCACCAAGTATTGGGCTTCCACAGTTCAACAATCCATACCGCTTGTCCGTATTTGTGGAAACGTGTCAGGCAGCGGTCACGTGATATCCTCAACACTGCCGCAACACGGGACACGGGAATCTTGGCAGGTACGGGAGTAAACAACAGCAAGACAGCGAACACAAAAACACTTCAGCAAATGCACTTATGCAAATGCGCGTGCGCAAATGTGCGTGCGCTGTGCTTATACAGAGTTCTGGGTAATAGAGCCGGGACAAGTACGCTTGTCCGTATTGGTGGAAACGTGTCGGGCAGCGGTCACGTGATATCCTCAATGCTGCTGCAACACTGGACACGGGAATCTTGACAGGTATGGGAGTAGACGACAGCAAGACAGCGAACACAAAAACACTTCAGCAAATACACTTATGCCAACAGACTGTTTTTTAAAAGCAAATATCCATTTACCCCCACCTCCAGTGAGGGATGGTGGCATCTTAATCAAATTGTTCCTGTCCATTTGTGGCCAGGGTAAGCATTGTTTCCTTCCCAAACCTTTTTGCAATAAGGGGAACTGAGCCTCTACTGACCTTCCCATCATTTTCCTCCCACCTTGTTTCCATTTCACTACTGCCATGAGCCAATGGCGCAATCTCAATCTAGGCCCTCACAAAAGTTTAACCTGCAGTGATATCATGGGTGGGGCCCATCCTCCCCCAGCTCTCCTCCGTGTCCCACTCTTCCTCATCCGCGACTACGGGATTATCAGCATTGGACCAAACCGATCCATAATCCAAGCTTCCAGCCCACAGCCTTCCTCTATGTTGCTCTTCAGAGTACTGCCCTTTACCTTCAGTCTCCACATGCACTTCACTAATCACTGTACTGTCAATTCTAAACACAGTGGGCCTCATTACAAGTATGGAGGTAGCCATGCCGCTTTTAGCGGCATGGCTACTCCCATACCGGGTACAGGGTCCGGGTTCCTGGAATGGGGAAAATACCGGGCCATTCCGACCTTGGAGGGCCCGGTATTTCCCCATTCAAGGAACACGGACCCGGTACATCCCCATTCCCATTTGGCTCAATGGGAATGGGGAGGATGCTAACAACAGGCCCATTAATGACGGGCCTGTTGTAAGCATCCTGGTCTGCTTGCGGGATCCGCTAAGGACGCCTGGTTTTACCAGGCATCGTTAGCAGGACCCACGAGCAGACCTTGCAATGAGGCGGTAGGGCGTTAATGGCACCGGCAGCTCTACCGGCGCCATTAACCCCCTACCGCCAGGGTCATAACAAGGCCCAATGTCCCCTGCTCACCATTCATCCGTTCCAACAGGGGCTCTCTACCCATCTCCTCTGTCCAACTTCAACCTAGCTAACTCTTTTTCTGTCTTCCTTATAACCTCCTCTAAATCCTTCTGTGTGCCTTTGGATTCCTACAGTGTGTACAGAGAGATCTGAGGCTTGTGAGAACTGCAGTTTTTGTCTCAACATGTTTGTAGAGATCTGATTGAGAATTTGTTAGAGGCATGCTCAGGGGTGTACCAAGGGGTGGATGGTTTGAGTTTTAGTGGGGTACAAGTAATGAGGCATTGGGCCTCATTACGACTTTGGAGGTAGCCATGCCCTTATTAAGGGCATGGCTGCCTCCAAAACCGTGTCCGGGTTCCGTGAATGGGGAATTACCGGGCCATTCCGAGTTTGGAGGGCCCGGTAATTCCTCCCTCAGGGAACCCAGGTCCGGACCTTCCCCATTCCCATTTGAGCCCCCATTGAGCTCAATGGGAATGGGTGCGGGAGGTAACAACGGGCCGATTTCAATCGGCCCGTTGTCAGTTCCCTGGTCCCCTCGCAGGACCCGGTAAGGATGTTGGGTAAAACCAGACGCCCACATCGGGTCACGTGAGGGAACCTCGTAATATTGCAGAATGGGTTTAAAGGGTCCGCCACCATTAGCGGCACCCGTTAACCCAGTCCGCAATTCTTATAATCAGGCCCATTGTCTGTGGTTGGGAAGTCTGCAAAGTTTGCTTCTAGATCATTGACCCAAAATGCAAAGCTGAATTAGGGGAATTTTATCCTGACCTTTGTGGGCATAGTTGAGTGTGTGATCAACAATGGAATGGCAGCATCGTCAAACCAGTCGAGTGGGATAGGGGCTGTACATTTGATGAGGGAGGATGCTGGCTTTGTTGTGCCTGTGCAAATGCAAAATTTGAGTGTGATTTGCCAGACTCGGGCCTTTTAAAATCTAAGAGGAAGACATTATTAGTGTATTTTGTATTTTATCTTGCATTAAGTGCTTTACACCAAAGCACTGTACAAATATCACTTTCAGTACATTTAAAAACAGGGCAGTATCATGAAGTCAAGAGCGTTCCATTTCAAAGAGCACAAAGGATGATAGAAAGGCACAAGAGATAAAAGATATGAAGGAGCAAGATCAAAAAGAGATTTGAAAACCATAGACAGGAAATTAAATCTAAGACAAGAATAAAAGGACAACCATCAAAGTGAAAGCAACAACAAAGAAATAAAATCACAAGGTGAAAGAGAACACATTCGATGAACAGAAGAATTGAAAATTGAATTAAGAGGATCCATATTTGTTTATTTATTTATTGTGTGATTGTTAGGTGCTTATACAATAAGAAAATACTTTTTCAAAGCACCCAGAGGCAAGGGAGGGAGCAAGAGTGGCAAAACATTTTAAAAACAAAATATTTAAGAGCAAAGGGGTGAAAAGGTAGCAGGGACGAACCTACTATGTCTTGTGAGTTTCAGAACGTACGAGTGCAGCAAGGAAGAGGGAAGAGGGGGTAAGTGCTGGGGAGTTTTAGATCATGGGTGAACCACATATGAAGTGCTAGGAATGTTGAGTGCAACACAGAGTGGGGCCGGGGGAGGTGTAAGTGTGAACCTCCAGAGCAGAAGGTGTGCAGATGCAAGTGCTGTGGATAGACATGAGCTGGATAGAATTGGTGTTGGAGGTCAGGGCCCGATGATACATAAGGGGCTAGGGCACTGATTGCAGCAACTGTGGGATTAGCAGAAGAGATAAGAAGGGAAGGAGGAGGAAAAGATGAAAGTCTTAACGAGCTTCCGGAAATTTAAGAAAATCCTGCTCAAGGCGCAGAGAGAGGGTGAATTAGTAGGGTATACAGATCCTTTGTATGTGCCACTGCTCCTTCTTCTGCAGCTGCACAATACGAGAATATCCCGAACCCCATAGCATCTGCAGCTGCTCGAGCACAAGCACGTAGGGAACCAGAGAGGAGATAACACTTATATAAACTCCACCACCATCACAACATTCTTTAACAGGAGAAAAGCCCTCTTCGAAGGAGTAAAGCATTGCACAAAACACTCACCCAACACATAGGGGCCAGCAACCCAGAAAGAATGCAGCAGAATCAACACATGTCTTATTGAAAAAATAGCCAGAATCCAACAGATCATTGAATTAACCTCTCCCAGCATTATCCACCTACACCCTAGCGTGCACACTGCCCCTCTCGACCGAATTATCTCCGCTCTCTCCCCTAGACCACCTAAAAAGGCTAACTTCCCTCAAACCTACCTCCTAATCTTACATTATCATCCTGTTCATCAACATTAAACAATTGATAGGCCCAGGGCTCAAAGTACTCCTGAACATCATCAATGCTTCCCTCACTGAAGCATGATTCCCGGCCACCCTCATAACTGATCTCATATAACCTTTTTTCAAAGAAACAGATCCTAGACACAGATGACTTTCCTAACTACCAGACTACTAAAAACCTCCTGTTTATTGCCTACATCTTGGAAAAAGTAGTTTCTACTCAAGTATACATCAGAATCAAACAACTACACATCATAAACAACTATCAGTCAAGGTTCTGACCCAAGTCTAGCATTGTGATAGCCACCATTCAGGTGGTCAATGATTCCCTCCAATCATGTGAAAGAATAAACATGTCTCCTCAACCTTCTCGACAGGATGTGATTCTCTGACACTCTCCTGAATTGGTTTCTCAGGCCAACACATAATCGCCCAGTTGAACACATTGTGTTCTAACCAACTCCTGGTTTCCTGGAGAGTCCCCCATGGAGCCTCTAGGAATCCTCTTCAAAGATACAGATATAGTTATCCACCAATATGTGGACGATACTCAGATGCTCAGTGGTACATGAGGGTAAAAAGCCCACAGGACGTTGATTGTCTCCTGGATTACCTATGTAAAATCCAGTCTTTGATGTTGACCACCTACCTCAATCTTAACCCCAAAAAGACTGAATTTGTTCTCCCACTGAGCAACTCATCCAAAAATGGCTCAATGATATTGGCCTAGAAGGATTTGCTCCTCAATACAATCCAACACAATCCTTAGTCATTACCATTGTCAGCAGCCTGTCCTTCTGTAAACACATAGCTTGGAAATCCTAAACACCCTCAATCCAAACTTCAACCATTCGCAAAATCAAACACTTTATACTGCTGCAGAACTCTGGACCGCACTACAACCCTAAACTCTAAGACATCAATAGGGGAAACAGGGCTCCAAGCCACTCAGCTGGCTTCCCTAAAAGATGTCCATGTGCATGGAAATTTGACGGATTCATTCCTGTCCTATGCACGGTACATTGGCTTACTCTCAAGGCTGGTATACTGTTTAAGACTGCATCTATCATCTACAAATCAGTCATGTGTGCATGCCAGTCTACCTAGTAGCTATGCTCCATGTATCTTGTGGCACACTCTACTCATATAGCACATCGACCAATCAGGATGAATCACAACTCACAACACAGAGAACAGAGTTCCAAAAATCAGAGCAAATAAGAATGAATGAGGGGAAATAGGCTCTCTTCTTTCTGAATAGAAATAAAAAGTCCATCAGAAATTGACGGGGGTCTCAGTAGGAGAGGGGATGCAACATAATGATGATTAATCTCCCTAACAAGGTGCATCAGGAGTCCACCAAAGTTTCATCAGGATTCAGACTTCTGAAGACGATGCACTGCACTCAGGCTCAAGGACTCCTGGTATTGATGGTTTTCAGTCCAGCAAGGTCACAGCATGACAAGGGATGGCTTGTTTTGCAAGTTGTCTCAAGACTAGTGGATATCACCACCCGCTGGGTAGGAGTGGTCATATTAAGGACCCTGAGGTTGCTTGGAAGGAAGAGTTACATGAGACTCTGGCTACACAGCAGGCTCTCTGGTCATTGGAATTGGTTACAGCCATTGCGCCTTCATCTTCCTCTTCAGATTTAATTCAAGTGGTCGACTTGTGAGCAGCTTCCAAGATTGGAATATTTATCAGGAACTACAGCACAACATCTGCAAACTCTCCCTGCAGTTTACCGAAAGGGGCGATCTGGCTGACCAATCAGGACAGTCAGCCCCCAAGTAGTAACAGGTTCCTTTCAGTCAAGGTGAAAGACAAAGGGCTGCACAGTTTTGGACTCCTCGATTACTTACTGCCTTCTCAGACACTCTGGTGCCTCGGTGGGGAATATAAAGGATTCCCGGCAAAGGCAAAATTTCAACCAAGGTTGTCCCTGCCTAGAATGGCAGAAGAAGACCTGAAAAAACAACAAGCAACTGTGAAAACAGGAGCCCACCATTCCAGGAGAATTGTGACCCTCCTGTGCATTACTGCGGCTGATTTGACTGCCTGCAAGTAATTATGATTAAAAGTCATGAACGTAGTTTCATTGCCACCAGCCATTCAAGTAAACTTGCAATTGTAACAAAACGTTTACCGTGTAAGTAAGAAAGGGGATACATTGTATCTCCCCAGCACTCCATTTACAGAGGTGTGTGCTGGATCACTAAAAAAATGCACAGTGGATGAAAATCCCACTTTACCCCTTGGGAACAGTAGTTCACCCAAGTACATTAAAGAGGAATTAAAAAGAAGCCACTTTATTTAAAATGCTGTGTGCTGCCATAGTACTTTACAGTCAGTCCAAAGTTATAAGAAACTATAACTTCAATCACTCACTATAGAGAGACATAGAAAGGTCACCCGTAAAAAGAGTAAAAGACTAGGTGAGAGAGAGAAAAAGATTCCCCTTCAGCTACGGACAAGGAAAAATACCCAGCCCAAGCAAAATTTGTTCTGGGGTTGATGCAGGTCAGGCAGATTTATCGGTGCCAGAAGCAAAGGACTGGACCAAGGATTAACAGAAGGCTCTATCACCCCTAGATTCAACATTGTGTTGACCTCTGACTTTGTGGAATCTCACTTTGTGGGATCACCAAGGCACTAGACCAGCTGGCACCACCAGGAAATGAAAGAACTAAAGAAAATAAAATGCTAAATTGAAAAAAATGAGAGGACAATACAAGACAACTCAAACTGTACAAACCAACAGCAAGCAAATACTATTAGGACACAAGAATATTATCAGTAAACACCCCATAGAAAGAACTCTTCAAAATCATCAAAGAGATAAAAAAAAATCATCCTGCAAGAATTCCATCATCCCGACACGAACACTTTGTGACAACATCACCAACCACCTGAGATCGAAAATAGACACAATCCAGGAGGCCATCGGTACAGCTCAGGCAAATACAACCACAACTGCCGACCACAGACACTGCGAAATGCAGGCTACAGCAAAACTCACCTGGCTAGAACCAATCACAGAAGAAACCTACGCCACGCTGATCAAGGACACCAACCTTGCTGCTTCCCCCCAAGGGACTCCTGTCCCCCTGTTATCTTCAAAGAAATCCTCAACCACAGAACGAGGGCATCTCACTTCCGGAACCAAATGAATCTGTCACTGAAAAGAGCAGTAGTACTCTCTGCCTTCAAATCGGCATATATCAAACCACTGATGAAAAAGGAATCAGAAAGCGCAGAAGACCAAAGCAACTAAAGACTAATATCAAACCTGACCTACCTGACAAAGATCCTAGAGAACCATGCATACAAGATCCTTCTTAAATACGTTGTAACAAATGGAATACTCAACTGGTCACCATTTGGCTTCAGGCCAATGAGAGGAACAGAATCAGCACTCTTATCAATGATAGACGACCTGAAAATAAACACAGACGATGACGTCCAATCGCCCCTCATACTACTGGACATATCAGTGGCATCTGACACAATAAGCCATACACTAATAAAGAGATTGACGGAATGTGGCATACAGGAATCTGTACTAAAGTGGCTTACCTCATTCCTAACAAACAAAAGTGAAAGAACCTACCTAGCACTGTTCACCTCAAACACCAAAAACATATCCTGCACAGTCCCGCAGGATCCAGCCTCTCTCCTCTGCTTTTCAACATCTACAAGTACACACTCATGTAAATAATCTGAACCCATGGACTTACCGCCTACAACTATACAGATGACACACAACTGATTTTGAAAACAAACAGAACCTAGGAGGATAATAACCGCCCTGACAACTGCCCACAGACATCTACAATTGGATGATAAATAACCTTAAAGTGAACCCAAAAACGGAAATAATGCTCTCAACCGCAAGATTCGATGGAAGGAACCCACAACTGGACCTGCCCGCCATCATGGGAACGCAACTGGAGACTAAAATGTAGTAAATAACCTAGGAATACTAATGGACAACAGACTATCCCTGGAACCACAAGTCAACACAATCAGCAAGAAAAGCTTCTTCCTCCTAAAACTACTCAGAGGATTAGTCCCCTACCTCTCCTTCCCTCACAGAACCCTCACAAGCATATCCCTGATACTCACAAGAATTGACTACACAAACAGCCTGTGCCTAGAAATGCTGGAAAGAGTCACAAAGAAACCCCAAAGGGTGCAAAATACAGCTACCAGGATCCCGTTAAGACTAAACAGAAGAGACCACATCATGCCAGCACTGAAATGCCTAAACTGGTTACCAGTAAAAAAAGAAAACACATCAAATTCAAAGCATTCTGCAACGGCCACAAAGCCCTGCACAGACAAGGAGCTGAATTCCTCCAAGACAAGATTAGCCGGTACTGCCCAAGATGGGACTTAAGATCCAGAAATGACCTACAAATAGAAGCAAAACATTACAAAACAGGAAATTCGGCAGAATAGCCTTCTCACGTCTAATTGCTAACCTCTGGAACACCTTGTCCAAAGAAATTAGAATCACAGAAGACCACATCACCTTTGGGAGACAACTCACAACCTGGCTATTCACCAGACAATGACAGCCGCAAAGGGACACTGGCAGCAATAACATCACAGATAAACAACTGGAGAGGAGGTGATATGGGCCGATGAACCACAACCCAGAAACTGGGTAGATACCATCAGGAAGCAACCAAATAGTCACACCAGAAGCTCCAACAAACCAACAGAATTACTGACCTACTTCCCCTTCCTACTCCTCCGACATAACCTTGGGCTAGCCACACTACACATAAACAAACCAAAAATCAATTCTATGTTCACAGCTAACATCTTTGAGATGCTAGAACCACACCTAGAGGGAACCACTCCACATAGTCCATAAAATCGTTGACACACAAGCACACACCAAGACACTAGGTAGTCTTACAGATACAGCCACCGGTGACTCTGTATCCCCTATGGACACTATTTAGCCAGGACTTACAACCACAACCCACCCCAACTCCACCCAACACACTAACATCAACACACATAAACTAACACACGCCAGAGGCAGTGTGTCTTACCCATTTGGGTTACAAAGCACAGGGCCTTCTGCACCAACTCCCACATGCAAATAACACTCACAGGCGCAATTTCTCCTGATTCTGAACATATCGTCTCTTCCTATCCTCACTAACCTCCCCACCTCGTTTCTTCCAGAGCAACGCGGGTGCCTGAAGACTGCCACCGGGTGGTAGGTGGTAGCGGTGTGTGAGATAAATCAACAAAGCATAATATAAATATAACATAACAGCTCGTTGGTTAGTCCCCTTGGTCCATAATTTCCACTACTTGGGCATATGTATATTGTAATTAACATTGCAATTAGTTCAACGTTGTTGGTAGTAAATATAGCTCTTAACCCCTCATCATATATTTTCGTTAGAGCCATGGTAAATTCAAAATTGGGTGTGTCATATTCTAATCCAGTAACACCACACCAATGCAGGTTACATTATATATTTTCATATCTATGGTCGATTTCTGCTACAAGATATTACACATTTTCTTTTGACTGAAGAATATGTATATACCGTGTAAAGGCTCTTATTAAACATGTCTATTTTAGGTAAACCAAAACACTTTTTTCTCTTTCCCTTGTTTTAAAGAAAGTGGCTCAGGGTTCCGACAACTGCATTATGCCACTGATAACAAAAAACAGATTTTAGCCCCAAAAAGTGTACACGTCAAATATATTATTTCAGTTTTTCATTTATTTTGCAGTGATCCAAAAACAACTTCCTTAGGAAAAACTCCCCTGCAACCAGAATAATAATTTTGCTTTGGTATAAGCTTACATGGATCACAGTATTGGGCTGTTCAGTTCTATTGCACACAAACTATATTATTCAATCTCCCTTGTGAAATGTATCTATTACTTCTCATGCAGTGTTTATAAATTCAAGTCAGGTTAGCTTCAAACTTGTTTCTTGACAAAGACTGTCAATGACGTTTTGACAACATTAATTTCAGAAATATCTACCCACATCACAATCTCGCTGTCAAAAAACAGCTGTCAATCACTTTGATTGCGACAATGCAAAACATTTCTTCATTACTGGACAACATAACTGTAAACATTTTATAGGTACATTGTCAGTCTCAGAATATGAAAGTGCAAAACATTTTCTTTGGTGCTGTATGTCCTCACAAACATTGGTCTTAGTGTATACCATTCTTATTGTTAGCACATAGATGTTAGAACATAGATGTAAGGTACTATTTATATCAAAGTATGCCCACATCTGATAATAAGAATATAAAGCACTTTGTTACACATTAATAATGGAAAGTTGTGCATTCAATGATCAGCAATCAATGTCTAATCAAAACGCCTTTTCGTCTCAATGTGAAATAATATCAAAATATATTCGCACCATATCCAGACTGAAGATGATTAACTGTAAAATAAGACTTATAAACCAAAATGTGGCTTGTCATTTGAAAACAGGTGTAAGATTTGGTGACAAAAAGCCACCAAAGCATTTGAGAAACTGAACTTCCGTGCAAAATGCCTACTTAGTACAGACAGTGGTCCATGTTTATGAAGTGCATCAGACCGCTACACCTACTTTAAATGTGGCATCAAATACCTTATATTACTTTTGCAATGCATTATCTTGATGTGAGCAGGTGCCGAGCGTTGCAATGCATGGCATTTGCTAGAGTGGTTAAATGGAACATGCTTATTGAGAAGCTTATTACAGGGTAAGTAGAAGGAATCCTCTTCTTTGTAAAAGAGTTGAAGAAGAGCATATAAGCATACCTGCACTGTGTCTTGTTAGATGCAGATGTTTTTCAATCTGCAAATAGAATGTTTGGAAAGTTTCACAGTAGTTTTTGATGCAGATGGTTGTGATTAACAGGAGATATGTACTCTCAGTGTGCAAGTGTCCATCTGTAGTAATGAACTCAGAAGACTGGGGTAGGTGTTGAGTTTTTGGATGTGATTGGTTGATGGATGCGTGACTGTTTGAAAGCAGCCAATGAGGGAAGGTTACAAACATGAAAGTGGAAAGAGTAAATGGCTGCCTTGTGCTAGGCTGTGTGGAGCCACCATATGTGCTATCCAGATCTTTTGGCATGGAAAGGGGACTGGGGAGACCGCGGACAGTCATGGATGTCCGCAGACATCGGGGGATCAGCCAATCAGGTTTCCTATGTGTAGTGTACAGGAACACTGGGTAGTAGGAGTTTTGTTTGGTGAGTGCACTGAAGATGGTCATGGCTAAGGCCCTCATTACAACACCGCCGGTAACCAATGGCGCTATTAGCACCATGGTTGCTGCCGGTATTGTAACAAGTCCACCAATGGTAAATGGGGAAATACTGCCCCATTCCAAGGTTGGCGGGGCGGTAATTCCCCATTTACCATTGGCCCTTCCCTATTCCCATTTTTGCCCCATAGGGCTCAATGGGACTGGGGAAGGCGGTAATTACGGTACCGCAAATTGCGGTACTGTAATTACCTCAGAAGTCCGTTTGCGGGTCCCTACTTTAACGGCTGGTCCAGACCTGCCGTTAAGGTCGGGAGCCGCAAAGGGACCTCGTAATCAGGCGTTAAGGGTTTAACGGCGCTGACACCTTTTACAGAGCTGTTAAACCCTTAACGCCAGGGTCGTAATGACCCCCTATGTCTTTGACGAAGCAAAGTGTATGGATTCTGGGAGACTCTTGGATGCATTGGCGGAAGGTGTATTCTGAGCATTGTGGATTGCCTGAAAATCTTAGATATGATGCATTTCAATTTTCATGGTGTGGATTTAGAGAAATGAAGTGGGTGGATTTCTTCCCGTTTTGTGAGAATATGGTTGACTTGAAGCATCCAGACATCATTGTAGTTCACTGTGGAAGCAAAGATTTTGGCTATGTTACCGGAATATCATTAAAGATTACAATATAGGATACATTTGGGAAGTTGAGACAACTGTTTCCACATTCAAAATTTGATTTTTTTCTCGAATAACTCAGAGACAAATGTGTATGCGTTCAAATTTATTTTGTCCATAAATTCAGAAAGCAAGGCGCAATGTGGACAAAGTTTTATGTGCCTTTTTGTGGGATGTTGGCATGACATTGTTTCATAAAGAAAATATTAAATTTGATGTTGTCAAAAAATTCGAAGAGATGGAGTGCATCTAACTGATGAAGGCAATGGGAGTTGTCTTCAAAACTTTCAAAATCCATTTAAGTATTTTCTGTAAACACATAAAATAAGAATTCAAGTAGAAAGTGAGGCAAATAAAAAAGAAAAATAGACACTAAAAATTGTGACATTTACAAAAAATAATTACGTTTTGTAGAATATTTTCTAGTTTAGTACATAAAATGAAATAATAAAAAAAAATGTATATGTCAAAAAGAGAAAAAAGGTTCTTTTAAGGTTTTTTGAGAGCCATCATTTTTGAGTGTTTTGTGGACTATGAAGGCTGCAAAGAGGTCTGTGTTTTTTCCCCCTAGGTCTATTTGTTAACTGTGAAAGATGTCTCCTAAAGGAACTATTTTCTTTTGGTTTTGTGATTTAGCATTTTGTTGGGCTTTTTTAAAATAATTTTTTTAGGAGAAGCATGGTAAGGTGGGGGAGGGAAGGAAGGGAAGGTAGGGACAGTTGGACAGAGAAATATGTTGGGCAGGCCTCTAACTGTTTCTCGTGCTCTTTGACCGTGGCCTTGAAAGCACTACGAAACCGCTCCACCCTCCAGATTGGTGCATCGCAGTACATACATAGTACTGTGACCCTTGAAAGGTAAGAGTCAATAGCGTTCTGCATGGCCTGCAAGGCGGCTGCTGGCATACTCTGCCCCACAGGAGTAGTTTGTTTGGTGAAAGGAGCGGATGAGGAAGATGGGGTAGAGGCCGACAACCCACCTTTTTCAGAGCACCCGGGTGGTTGGTTCTGGTGTGGGGGTGCATCCATGGTGGTGGTCCCGTCGGAGTACAGCCCCAGTTTTCAGCGACTGCACTCAGTGCATCAAATCTTGACTGCCCAAGCCTTTGGTACACTACCTAACGGTGATGAAAAACCACCACACTCAGGACTCACTCCAGGCGCTGCAGTAGGCACTTCCTCTAAATCATCTTCGTGTTCCTCCTCATCGTCTTCTGCACACTCATGCCTGTTCATCTTTCCAGGCCCTCCAGATGACGATGGTGGTTATGGCCCCTGAGGAGGAGGGATGGCAATGACAGATGCCATTGGATTGCGTTCAGTTCAGTTCTGCACAGCAGGTGCTGGCAGATACTCTCTCCTGGATAGCCAGATTGAGAATGACTAGAAGTAATGTGGGGGTTGGTGGAAAATGCAGTTTTAAACTGTCCGGGGAGCATGGACACCGTTCGCGGTCAGGCCATCATGCTGCAGGTGTGTGGTCACATGATGACATCAAGGGACGTCCACAGTGCTGACGGCCGACTGCAGGCACCCATTTTGCAGAAGAGGCAGGGCGCATACACAAAACTGTCCGTAGAACAGGCGCTCCACCCACTGACTAAATAAGAGTGCATCACGCGAAAATGAGACATGACTGGACAGTGCGCGCTGTCCTGGGGCACCTCCATTTTGAATACGGACACTCGTACTGTCTGCAGACTATTAATTAGGTTTAAAAAATATATTTAAGACAGAACAATTAAGATATTTAGAGTATACAAAATAAAGAATACATGTGTTTATGAAAAGGCTGGGGTATCGCGATGGAAAACATAAATAGGAGAATTTTAATTTCTGGACAATGATGATCACGGGAGGAAGGTAGTGAAGTTTCATCAAAGTGTCTTTTATCTACATTTTGGTAATTTGATGGCAATGATTGCTGGGGACAAGGGAGACAAGTGCAAGAAGGACAGTGAAAATCAACATTTTAAATACTATGTATTTGCAACATTGAAGGGACAAGGGGGAAGAGAACTTCAGTGAGAACGGGTGGTACTGACTCCTTTTGCCTTAATGATTTGGGCCTAGTGAATTCTTTCCATGGAGCTCGACTGCTGAAGCACGGTTATGCAGGCCTGTGCTTCTGTCTACAAAATACCAAATGGCATTTCTCTTCTATGTGTTTTCTAATGTTAGGGAGCTGCTGTTCGCGCTATATTACCTCTGCACTGAGTTTCATAGTGTGGTTATCTTCCCCCTTATACACTGCACAATTTCATGGTGAACTTGCCTCACCTTAAAGCACCTAGCGGGGTGAGATATACTCATTTTCATCCCAACAGTCCCCCTTTTGTTATGTCTATGTTAACAAATACTGCTCCCCCATATTTACGCTTGTTTTATCTTCTTACTGCCTCCTCATATGCAGGTGTTCCCTTTATTGGCATCCATGCCCTACAAACATGTCTTAAGCTTTCCCCTGCTTACGCATATTGCTCAGGAGTATATGTCATATAAATGCATCCTCCATCCCCAGCTAGGTCATCCCATACTTCCTGACCTTGGGGTCAGGGGGAAGGGCAATGGTTGTGTGATATAGGCAGTCAACCATAGGGCAATGTGGTGAAAAGGGTGGTTATTGGTACTTCTATTTCTTTTGTATCATGAGGTACTTTAGGGCTGCCAGTAGAGACCATCAGCATTGCGCTATTAGGCACAGCTTTGGCACAACACCGGAAACCCAATTGGCACGTGCAGAAGATCACCAAAACTAACACAATGATGTGCACCAGCATTTTCACCATTGTTCCAAGCCAGGCCGGGGCCCAGATGAAGACCAGCAAAAACCAATCTTCTTCTTCACCGCCAGCTTCTTTCTTCATCTTCAATCCAAGTTCATGCACTGCTGCAATGACGTGTGATAATGTCCCAAGGTACGAATGTCCAACATGAACTCCTGATCTTTTTGTAATCACCTCCTTCCATGGCTGTCAGGAAATACAACACATACCGATTTTGACATTGTTATTAGTCTACAGGCCCTCAGGTCCACTTTTAAGACGTTAAACTCTTGTTCGGTGTCATTGCCCAACTGGATCAGCTCCCATCTCACAATATGGAGCCATTTTGCATTGGCTTGTGTCTGAATGCTGGGTAGTAAAGATGTAAAAAATGTCTCTGCAGAATTATCGAGCTTGTATTCATAAGGTATTGGAGTGAACAGTTTGGATGAGTCTCTCGATATGTAATTCGAGGATCTTCTCCGTCTTCGCAGTAGGTCATAGGGCTCTTTTTCAGGGAGGATGCAAAGGTTGTGCATTGCTTCGATTGCTGGGGGCACTGTGGGTTCTTCATCAGGCAGGGGCCACCCTTTTAGGTGTTCTTCTGGGACTACTAACAAGGCTGAGTGAAGCATAGCTAGCAAACAACAGCCCCTCCAAGAAGACAGGAGGTGCAAGTATGCTTGTTGGTCACACACCGGTAACAATCCATCAGCGCTGCAGTGCCTTTCTTGAGGTCACAAAGTATGACAGTTCAACCCGACAGGAATAGTTCCTTCAATGTAAAAACATAGTTTGTAAGTCTTTTCTTGGTGCACCTTTACCGGTTTCTCAATGGCTGAAATCCACATCAATTTGGTGATGTGCTCTGTCCATGCTTGTGTGCAGGTTTGTTCTATGAATGCTGCAATTTTTTCAGGCAATCCTAAAAGTCCTTTAGCTTTGCATGTGTGTGTTGTTTCTCGCCACTCGTTGTTTGCATATTTCACCCCCTCGATCACCATATGCAGTTCTTTCAGACAGTTGGGGTTGGTGGAAGTTGTTATGCATTTTCACATGTCTGGATTAAGGAGTTATAAGTGGACGTTGCGTGCTTGGAATGTGCCTCTGATCCTACATAGCGCAAGATGAATTAGGCATTGTGCCTCTATCATTGGTACTTTATGTGGTACTAAAACCATGGGTGCCCCAGATGCATATGGTATTAAGGAACAGACATAGAAACTCCCATTTCTCTCGCATGCCAAAATTCACTCAGACAAACCCTTCCACAATTGAATCAATCTATGGAAGTGGACATAGTCTGTACCGAGCCTGATGAGACCTCAATGCGTATATATCAGGCTCGCCTGGTCTATTTTCAACAGAGGCTAATAATATTCATGACTCTTCCCCTGAGTTAGAAACTTCCCTGGTTGCCTCATTTTCAAGACCGGCCCCCTGCCCTTCATTTGGTTTCCCAGCTGTAAATTCTGCAAGCTAAAACACTGCCCTAATGGCAATCAACTCTAGCATATTTACTTTAGCAAAATTATACAAGGGTATTGAGCAAAAAACTTCAGCACAAAACTCTTTGCTCACCACTCTTGCGAATAAACTAGATTGGATAGTGTGGAATTTCGCAGCTATGCTGGACTCTGCATGCCCACACAATATCAAGTCATCTATAATTACTAATGTTTCTAATCATGACCAAATGGAGATGGCATTTGTTACGGAGGATGCAATGATTGAACTTGAGCAACCAGTGATTTCCAGTGCTGACCCATTCAATGCCTCAATTCAACTGATTGAGCAGCCTTCTCAATCACCCGTTCCGGCAACACCTTCAACCTCAGCTGCATCCCCCAATATTCCTCTATATGACGTTTTCTGCCCGGGCCGTTTTCAACCAAGACGTCCCCAAAGGCGGAATAGAAAGTGAACTTCGATGATAGTTGTTCTTCCTAAAAATATATATTTTTTAAAACAAAATATTCCAAATTGCCCAGTAAATTTGACTTGTAGTTCCAATACAAAAGCATTTTTAGCTAACATAGATTCCTCAAATAAACTGCTTTATACAATGTGGAAAACACTAAACCTTTGGTTCCAGTAGCAGTGAATAATACAATGGGTCTTAATAAGGGCATGGCTACCCCCAAACTCGAGTCTGAGTCCCGCAAAAGGGGATTTACCGGGCCATTACGACCTTGGAGGGCCCGGTAATTCCCTTTCGCGGGACCCAGACCCGCTACATCCCCATTCCCATTTGAGCCCCCATAGGGCTCAATGGGAATAGGGAGGATGATAGCAGCGGTACTGTTCATAACGGTACCATTGCTACCGTCCTGGTCTGCTCGCGGGTGCCGCTCTCCACGGCACCCGCGTCTCCTGGTCTGACCAGGCGCGCAGAGCGCCCCCCGTGAGCAAACTCGTAATGTTGCGGCATGGCAACAACGGCGCCGGTAGCACTACCGGCCCATTGTTGCCTTACCGCAACATTCGTAATGATGCCCAATGCCTCCTGCTTCTCAGCCCATTTCTCTGATTTTACATCTGGCATCACCAAAAGGTAAGACCCTTCCTAACATCTCTGTAACAAATGTTCTGCCTAAAGTTGTTGCTAGCATGATTGAATATGTCGAGAATCTATCCAATGTAGATGCTGACTTGATAGACCTGTCAGTTTACTCTACTCATTCCCTACCTATCACTGTGATTGGGCGCCATAGTTTACATAATAACCAAATAATCTTGAATAAATCTAAGCAGACATTTTGTGTAAACCTGAATGTGGATGCATCAATATTCAAAACTATGGACCAAACACTAGCAGAGATCCTTCTAAAGGCCTCTCCCCAAAGATCAATCTACTCACAAATGTACCTAACACTTTACATGATCAGTTAAGCCTTTATCAGATCCAGTCATGCCCACACTTAGTAGACCTTTGGATGACATATTATTTCTAGCTCCACAGGGGACATCGGCTATTACACCCTTAGCCACCCATGTGGAACATTATAGAAGGAGATCCATTGCCCTGAGTTCATTTCATGATGAGATAATATCAGCAACAATGCTTGATAGAGTGTATTTGGACCCATATCCAAGCAGAGAAATGATACTGAAGATTTTACATGCTGTTCCATACTTACAACATATTCAATCAAGTGATATTGACCGTGTCAGTTAGCCAATAGTGTCTATCTAAGACACTGTGGAAATTATAATACCATCAAAAGTAGTGAAGAATCTCATCTGGCAAGAGTGAGCTTCTCTATATGCCCAAGGTCTCTTATTGGCAGCTATCCTGCCTCTGAGTACTCCTGATCTGCCGATACAGCAAATGTCTCAACAACAATGGCCTCTAAAACCCCATAAGCATAGTTATAGCAAACCTAACGGTCAAGAATGTTGCAATTGCAACAGATGTATACGGTCTTTAAACCAACCAACGACACAACCTCAAATTAAGACAAAATGGTCATGGCTCTCCGTGGCTAGAACAAGCCTAGTGGACCACAACAATAACATGAAGTTGCTTGCTCGACCCATGCATGTGCTATGATATGCTGGAACACAAGAGGTTTTTCACATTTGCTAGACAAAATGACAAAAACTATGGATGATGCAGACATAACTCTCATGCAAGAAACTTGGACGATGACAACGCCAATTTGGGCGAATCACCAAATAGTTGAATTTTTTGCGACAAAACCAACCTCAGTGTGTCCAACTGCTGGGTTACTTCTCGCCGTGTGTACTGACTCCCAACCCCATCTTACTCCTTGGCTCTCCCCTGACCCGGGAATCCAAGTGGTTAGAATCTTGACCACTAATGCTAATCATCCGCTCTATCCATTTTCAGTAATAGTTAACATATACTGGAATCAATTGGCTTTGGGAAATAACCACCTCCTTTCCAAAACTGAATTTGTCCTTGATCAGATTCCCTTAGATCCCAAAGTTCAAACCACTATTATTGCGGGAGACTTTTAAATGAATTGTCTATGCCTCCCTGGCAAACCATTGAGTCCAAGCACAATCGAATGGCTGGCCTTGATGGCAATTAGGAATTTCTGCATGGTGACTGGATTTACAACCCAAGATCTACCATGGGCGGCAATATGGGCTAGAGGAACATCCTCATCTATCCTCGACTATGTTTTTATTAATACCAGTGCAAATAAATGTACTGACTATTTTAAAGTTATTCCATCCACCGTGAGCGACCATAACATACAATCTGGATTCCACATGTGGTCAATGAATACTCATATTATATCAATGAGGTTCATATTAACCAAGGAAGGAATTGAATTAGATGGACCATTCCACTAATAACATTGCTAAAAACGACATCCTTAAAGCTCAGTTAGTAAATGGACAGAGTATAAGGGGTTCCTATAGCAACCAAATACATTTTATTGCTCAAACGACAAAGTTCAATGTTTGTCCCTCTTATAGCCACAAGTATGTGTTAACTCTGAAATGTTTGTCTTTAAAAAGACATTTTGGTAAAGATATGTGAGCAGTATGCCCAATAATCCAAGTTTCAGAAAGGGCCAAAATAAAAATTCAATACAGAAATTCTGTTAGAGCCATTTTAGAGGCCCAGAAACAGATAGATGCAAAATAAAATGTTAAAGGCACCTTTCACAAAATCAGTGTGTAAAATATGGCGTCTCATCAATGGCCATTTGTCTAATGCACACAAAACCCTTGTGCTTGATACAATTAGTGAAGATACCTGGACTTCTCACTTTCAAGCTCCGCTCAGTGCCAAAAAGTATGCCATTGTCATCGACTCGTCTGGCTCCAGATTTGTCTCACTTTGGATTTGACAACACTGATATTTTACTTTTAATAAAAAAACTAAAATGATCCAGATGATCCAGAGCCCCAGGGCCGGCTGGCCTAAGTAATGATACCCTAGAAGCTCCCCCTGAAGCCTGGGTGGATACTTTCAAAGGAAGTTTTGGAAATATTCTCGAGGCATAGCATATTCTTTCCTCGTGGCAGGAAGCAATAATCATACCATTTTTTTTAAAAAAAAGGCAATAGAAATGACCCCAATCATTATAGGCCTATTACTTTACTGGATGTGCCGGGTAAAATTATGGCAAAATTAATCCTACGAGATTTTACAAAATGGGCTGCCGACAATAACATATCTGATAATTATCAGTTGGGTTTTCTTCCAGGAATTGGTACGGTTTTACATTTAATGATACTGGCAGCTATTACAAAGCATGCATGTGAGAAAAAACAATGTGTATTTTTAGCCTTGATCGATTTTAAGCAGGCATTCTGGTGCCTTGCAAGATTTTGCAGTTCAAGCTTTTATCCCTGCATGCCCGTTTTGTATTATTTATTGGATCCAGCAATTTTATGCAAATACTTCAATTAATATCAAACTCTCAACTGAAGGTCTTTTATCAAAAGCCATTCCAATAGAATCAGGTCTAAAGCAGGGATGTACATTTGCATCCTTTTAATTACATTTTTATATTTGCGACATATATAAAGTCCTGAGCTGGTTTCGTTCGTTTCCTCCATCGTTAGGCAAATGTGCAATCCCATGATTAGTTTATGCATTTGATTTAGTTCTATTAGACAGGACCCCTATTGGCCTTCAGAGAAAGTTAACAGCCCTAGGAGCCTATGCAGAAGTGAACCTCCTAGTTATTAATGTTACTAAATAAAATATACTTATTTTCCAACATTGCCTCCCGTAGTAGGGATACCAGTTCAAGTGGACGACCTCTAAAATTGCTGTTAAACCGCCTGTGTAATATAAATATCTCGGGCTCAATCTTAACTCAAGCCCATCAGATCAGCAATACAAAATAGAGTTGCTGCAAAGAATGCAATGGAAACTTTTCAATAAAACTGGCAATCATATCCTATAACCAAAAAGTGGTCCCCATTATCATCTACAGTTTCACAACTCACCAAAAATGGGAGGGTCTGCAGGGTATCTATTGGAAAAAAATTGTACCTGTTCCAACAAGCATTTCCATTGCGATAATACGATTTGAGCTAGGTCTCATTTCATTCCATGCATTTGCTGTTTGGCAAATGCTTGACACCTTTAGGAAATCCATCATATCCTCAATTAATGCTAATAATCTTTTGCCGGCTTTATAGTTTCTACTACAGTAGGATGAGCCCGGTGCCCTAAAAACTTGGAAAATTGTATGTCAAACGTCACTAAACAAAGCAGACATAACAGTGGAACTTCTAATACAAAACCCTGAAAAGGCTAATGCAAAACTCTTTTCCTGGGATTGGATTAATACCTGGGAACAATGTAATACATATTCAATCTTTAAATCAGGAGCATTTATCCAGAAAGCTGCGAAAAAACTCCTGCTGTACCTTGAAAATGTTCCTGATCAAGATTATGCCTATAATATACTCAGGATGAGCAACACTAAAGTAAAATTAGCCATGTAATCAAAATCAGCTAATTTAGATTCTTCGTGCCAATTTTGTAAGAACAAACTATTTCAGGAAACAACCCAACATCTAATCAAAAAAATGCCTGTCACTAAGTGATGCACGGCAACAGTGTTTTAGGGAATTCTTTATAGCCAATAGAATGATGACTAAGGAGAGATTGTGGGTTGAGATGTTTAATGCCTTCAAAGTCTCACTGAACAAAGAACAGTGCAGTTTTTAAACTATATAAATGTAATCGCTTACCGATAACTTGATATACATAAGCAATATGTAAGCAAAACAAAAAGATAACAGTTAATATCTTAATAAACTCTACGCAAATTAATACATTTTAATATTGGTTTTATTATTTTAGGGTGCTTTTAACTGATGTAGTAAGAAAAAAGTTAGTAAGAAACTACTATCTCTAATGATGTTAAAGGAAACATTTTTAAAGATGTTATTTTTGTTCATCTATCAATGTACTGTAATTTGAGATTTGGTTTTATTGGTACCCTCGCATCAAGATGTTAAGATCTCTGTTGTTACATTGGCTTTTTATAGTGTATTATGAATTAGTGCAATTTTCGTTTTTATGATGAAATGACTGTATGGTGTATTATTCTCTGCCTGTATGCATTTATTTTTATGTTTACCAAGATCTTGAGTATTTTATTGGTTTTTAGCTAAATAGTATGATTTGATACAACAGATTTTCTATGGTGAACTTATGTTTACTAAGATCATTAGTATTTTATTGTTTTTTTTCTGAATAGTATGAATTGAAACAATGGATTTTTTGGTGATATTTTAAAAGAAATGTGTTTTTTTAAATATTTGCAACCTCCAATTATGCAAAGAAAGCTGCCTATGAATGTGTTGTTTTTAATGTTAAGAGCATCTATTGAAAAAGTTGTAATTACAACTAATAAAATGTAATTTAAAAAAAAAAGAAACTACCAATTGTGGTTCGCCTTACCGCAGTACTTGTGTCGGAGTAAACTGTTGAAGTGCTCGGGATGCTGAATATCTTCAACTGCATCTAGGCCTAAGCCATGGTATGCATCATATTTGTATTTTCGTGTTTGTCTTTTGATTCTCTTATGACGCAGTGCATGCTTTTTTGCTACTCTGCTTTTGCTATTTGCAATGTTTACAGTGCTACTCGTATTACATAAATTGTCCTTGACATTTGTAAGTAAGATTTCAAACATTTTACTTGTACATGCAATTGTATGGGAGCTGCTATTGTTTGTGGCAGTCACGTTATATGTGTTTCTGGTTAGTTTGCTCAATTTTGTTGTATCAAATTGTACACTCTCATTTGTTCTTTCATTTGGGTCTGGTCTTGGAATCCCTGAGGTTACATTCGAGGATATAGGGGTGCACTCAGTTACATTGGAGTGCATTGGAGTTAATTCAGTTGAATTGGAGGGTATGCTTGTGTTTGATGTCCCTGTGATCCACACCACCCCCCCTCTTTTCGATGGCCAGCCTAGATAAAAGATATTCCCCAATATATTCCTAACAAAAATAATAATATTGTAGTTAAAATGGCTACGAGGTGCAGGCCACAATCATAACTGTACATTCTGGTATTACTAATACTATTTCTATTCACAGTTGAAGAACATCTTGGCATAGTCATTTCCATGTGGTTTGGAAAAAATGGGGAGGTATAGGGAGGAGAAAACGAGGTGGTTAGGGGAAGAGGGAAGGAAACAAAGGTAGGGATAGAGAGAGTTTTAATTTACATAGCTGGTGCTCTAGCAGCAATGCATGTACTTCAAACTATTTCACACATGCAGTCATATGGTCAGCATGAAGCTATGCAAAACTGAGGTAGTTGTGTTGTCTTTACTTGGGACACTTGGTGTCGAGTTGGGTGGGGCCTTGCTATTATCTGAGAGGTGTATACAATACCTAAGCCCCTTCACTTTCACTGCAAGGGGGGTGGAAAACACAAACTCATAGGGCCCATGGAACCTGGGGTCCTTCCATTTCCGTACTGGTGAGCTGTCTGCTCGCATGAACCCCCTTCTTCTCCACCACGACAGACCTGCATGCACTGTGGTGGTCACATAGGCAACGTCTGAGTATATAGTGACAAAACACCGCTTTGATGCCTGTAGGGCCTCAATGAGTGCTACTAATTCAGCTGCTTGGGCCGAATAATGTATGGGCAACCTTTTCATTACACGTTTTTCATATTCAGCTTCTTCTAGGAGCACCACTGTAGCCCTAACATGTCTCTCACCTGTCTATTGATCAATTGATGCTGACCCATCAACAAAGAGGATTTCTTCCTCTTTTAGGGGGCTGTTTTTGCCTTTGGGAATATCATTGTCTTAGCCTTCATAAAACGCACAGTCATGTGGTTGCAAATCTTTGTCGGTGCATGATTGTGTGAGGAACGTGGCTGGGTTCATTGTTTTGCACTTCACAACGTGAACGTGTGGGATGACAATAGGATTTTATAAGCTGATGCTCTCTGTGTGGTGAGGGTTGACTTAAAGAGCTCCAAGATTGCAAAGAGTGAGTGTTCCACATCACAATTGTAGAGCTTTTTCAATTGCATACACAAGCACTTACCACGTTAATACCTGGGGAATGCACAAATGAAAAGTGCTCAAAACGCTGTTTGAAGGGGCAAAAGGGATGAAACTGCATCAGTACCATGTGAAATTGGAAATTTGGAAGTGGTAAGGGGAGCCCATTACAATTCAAACTTTTTCGGATTATCGGGGGATACCAGGGGAAATCTCGCAATATTCTTGCAACTACAACGGAAGCAAATACAGCGGTAATAATGCGGACATGGTTAGTTCGTTTCCGCTATATGTGTAGGTTATTTCCATTATCGGGGGGAATATTGGTGGAATCCCGGGGGAATCAAAACAGAGTGAAAAAAATTAAATCTGACACCGATGGGCCCAAAGGAACCTATTGGTGAAATATTATATGATAATGATATGGGTTGTAGGTGAAAGGGTCAAATGAAAAGATTCTAAATACAATTGTTTCGAATCAAAAGGACCGAAAAACAAAACACAAATGCATTTTTTTTTATTTGTTTGGGGCCACGCCCTAAGCCCCTGTTTTTTGCCCAAAAAACACATTTTTTACCTATACCAAGACCCCCCAAAAAAAATACATTTCAAAAAAGGCATTTGATCCTTTTTTTTCGATACTTTTGAGTGGAATGTATTTTATTCAACCCTTTTTCATTCAACCCTTTGATTGGACACCAATGATATGATATGGCATTTATAACACCCCTGTAGACAAGTGTTTCTAGGCATGACAAGACAAGGAAGGGGTAACATAGGGAAGACAAAACAACAAACATACTAGACCCTGTGTCATTCAGATCACGCAAGTGCAGGGAAGTGGAAGGGGAGAAGTGCCGATGGGGAGGAGCAAGTGTAGGTAACTCAAAAGTGTAGCCAGAATGTGGCTCTTTGCAAGTAACGCAAAACGTACAGCCAACGGGTGGCTCATAACTGCAGTGAGAAGGGACTGCAGGGTTGCAAATAGAGACCACAGGTGATAGTTGACCCAGGAGGCAGTGCCAAGTGCAAGTGGATATGCAGGAGCCTGGGCCCAAGTTCAGAATGTAGCCAGGTGACCAGTGCACGGAGCAGTCGGGACATCAGCAGGGGAGAGGACGAGAGAAAAAAGAAGCAAAGAGGTAGGTATTGAGTTCATGCAGGTGATTGAGCAGGATGGCATGGTTGACCGTATCAAAGGCAGAAGAAAGATCGAGGAGAATGAGGACAGAGGGTTGGTTAGAATCAAGGTTAGAGAGCAGATCTTCACGGGTGTTCAGTGGAGCAGTTTCCATGCTTCTGGCAGCTCTGAAGCCAAACTGGTGATCGTGGAGTCAACCAACAGATTCAGTGTGCAGATTCAGCTGGAAGATGGCCAGCTTTTCTAAGAGTTTGCCCAGGAAAGGGGTGATGGAGATCGGGTGATAGTTTGCCGGAGAGCAGGGATCAGCAATGGGCTTCCTTAGCAGTGAGTGCACAAGAGAGTGCTTAAGGGGGAAGGGAAGGTTCCTGTGGCAAATGAGAGATTGCAGAAATCAGCTAAGGCTGGAGCAAACGTGTCGGTGTGGTCCTTGATGGTTCTGGATTAGCATGGGAGAAACTGTTTTGATGAGACTTTCATAGATCGTACTAGAAAAATTGTCAGGGGTTAACAAGGGAAAGGAAGAGAAGGAAGGAGGAGAGACAGCCACAGGTGGGCCGGAAGTGTAGGAGGAGGAGGAGGAAGAGAAAAAGAGGGTGGACAGGATGTCCTGAGTGTTAGTGATGAAATGAGAAGCGGAGGCCTTACAGAAGGCCTGGGAGGAAACAGCAGAGGTAGATACTGCAGCAGGATTGGCCAGCTCCCTGCAGATTTTGAAGAGTTTGGCCGAGTTGTTAGATGCCACAGCACCATGGGCTTGGATGTGGGCTGTCTTCTTGGTGAGGACAGAGAGTCTGTATTGCCTTTGGCGCAGGCGGCAGGGCAGTTTGTCAGAGGGTGCACCTGTTTTCCTCCACTTACTCTCAGCCTCCCTGCACTTGCGTTTGAGGGTGATGAGGTCGGAGTCATACCAACAGTTGATTTGGGCTTAAAGTGACTCCTCATGACAGGGGCATGTACATCACGAGTGTTAGAGATATCACGATGAAGGTTAGATAGGGCTCTGTCAGGGTGTGAGTCAGCCAAAGGTGCATAAGGAGGAAAGAAGGTAGCAGCAAAAGCCTCAGCTGACACGCTTCATGGTTCGGATGACCGAGAAGGTAGGTGGCAGTGCTTTGGTTTGCTAGGCCTGAGGGGTAGAGGGAGAGAGAGAGGTGGGAGGAAAGGAGAAAGTGAGTGGTGAGAGAGTTGGAGAGGGGGAGGTCTGAGGGGTCAGAACATCCAGAGTGTGCCCTGCAGAGTGAGTCGGGCTAGAGAGTAGAATAAAGATAGAGTCACAGAGGTTGCAAAAGAGTCCTGAAGAAGGGCAGGTAGCCTCCAGGTGGATGTTAAGGTGTCTAAGGAGAAGTTGAGAGGTAGAGGTGAGGAGCGAGGAGGAGAGGTCTGCCCACTCAGAAAGGAAGTGGCAACCTTTAGATAGTGGCCACAGTGAGGGAAAGGCAAGTAGAGAGACCAGTCATTCAAAACAGGTGTGCTGCATAGTAATGATAGAAGCAGGCATCCACTCTGGGAAGATCAAAGCCACACCCCCACCGGGACGGTTGTTTCTGCATTCGGAGAGGATCTTGTAGCCATGAGGAGGGAGAGTGTCAAATCGTGTGACAGAGCACGCTGTGAACCAAGTCTCATTCAGACCGAGTAGATCCAAATCTAGTTCTTTCAGGAGACGACAGATGTCAGAGGAGTGTTTCACAGCTGAGTGAGAATTGAGAGATGCAATGCAGAGCAGGTTGCCTCCTTTGAAGAAATTCCATGGACAGGTACAGGTCAGAGGTACGCCCTGTGGAAGTGTTGCAGGTGCCCGAGGATGGGCAAAGGAGGAAGGAGGAGAAGGCACAGTAGCCAAGGAAGAGGAGGTGTGTGCCAGAGGGGTGGCAGAGGAAGAAGGCTACATGGTGCATGGTGGCCAGAGAAGCAGCAGGGGCAGCCATAGAGGTGTGCAGAAGATGGAGGCGGCAGAGAAGCCAGAGAGGGGAAAGAAGCAACAGCAGGAGAAGAAAAGAAGTTGATAAGGCGCAGAAGCATCTATCAAAAAGGAGAAGGTTGGCCTGAGGGCCTTGGACCAAGATGGTGCCATTTAGGTAAACATTAATGATGATATTGTAGGAATGGAAGGGGGCCAGAAGGGCCTCCCACCGGGTGCCACCATTAGTGGGCAAATAAGAAAAAGGAGAGAGAACAGAGACCATATGAGAAGGCCATAGGCCTGGAGAGGGAACCACAAAGAGGATGTGGTTAAGGGTCTGTCTGGAGGACGCACTCGTGTAGGTATCAGCGATAGGGAGCCCTGGGTATGAGACCAGGATCTACCTTTTGATCTTCTTCCTGCCAGACCTAGTGAGTGGGATACGATAGTCAATACAAACACAGGTAGAGAAGATAGGTGAGACAAAGAGCACCATAGAGGGTGCAGTGAGGAAGAGGGGGCAGAGGGTGGAGGGGGAGACCAAGGGGGAGCCCAAGCAGTGAGGGGGGAGTTCTGGGAAGCAGGCAGGCAGGCAGGAGGGATGCTAGGGGGGACACTGAAAGAAGTAGGTGGGCACACAGAGGACAGAACACAGACAGAAGATCAGATGCAATGCATAGACAAAGTCAGTCACCAAAGGAACCTAGAAGTAAGGAATAAACACAGCAGGAATGCAGTCAGAACAATGTAGGCAAACAACCCTGGAGAAACAGAAATGACAAGGAACAGAACAATCAATGAAGTAACCTAGAAGTAAAGGCTGAACACAGCAGGAATTCAGGCAGTACAATGTAATCAAACAACCCTGGAGAAAAAAAAGCGACAAGAACAGAACAATCACCAAATCAACCTAGAAGTAAAGGATGAACACAGTAGGAATGCTGGCAATGTAATGTAAGCCAACAACCATGGAGACCAAAATGTCAAGAACAGTACCCAAAAGGAGGGCGCTAAGGAGGGAAAGGCCTGTGTGGGATGAGGGGAGTGCAATGGCACAGAGTCAGGGGGGATGCGTAGAGCGTAGAGTGTAGCAAACTAACCCTCCCCGCACCTTCTTAGCTGGCGGCCGCAGACAAGAAGTTGAGGTCATCCACACTCACTGTTTACGCTGCAACACCATCGCCACCAAACACTTGCGTCGCTCAACAACGCAGCCTTGTCCTGCGAGGGCTTTGTTGCAGAGGGTCCGTACCTCAGTGCTTATAGGCACGGAAGCGTTAATCTAGAAAAGCGTGCTACGTATAGTCATGCAGTGTCTGCTGCACACCTGCGTCACTCAACACAGTGCCCTTGTCCTGCGAGGGCTTTGCCGCAGGACAAATAGAATTTTTGTCACGGGCCCCCCCAGACTGGATACTTTGGGAAAGCCTGAAGGGCAGAAACTGCTGTACTGTTTGGACCAAATAAGAAACAAGTTGGGCACAAAGCATTGACTTAATTTCTGGGACATGTATGGGATTATTCTGCACAGGTGTTTTTTAAAATATTTGATGGGAACAGGGGCCCCCTGCTCCCAAAAATATAGCTATATCTGCCATGGTGCCTTGCAGCAGAGACTATTTTCAGAAATAAAAGTGAGCCATTTTTTTTTCTGCTCGCTGCGAGCAATTAATGTGGTAATACCTGGGGAATGAGAACATTATAAGTGCTCAAAAAGCCATTTGAAGGAGAGAAAAAAGGCTGAAATTACAGCAGGCTTGATTTGGGGAGGGGGCAGGGGTATACCGGATAAATTGGAGAGTTGGGGGTGATATGTAGAGCCGGTTAGAGTTTTCAGATTATCGGAGGACCGGGGGAATCTCACGCGATTCCTGCGGCTACAACAGAAGCGAACACAGGGGTAATAGGGCGGGCATGGGTAGTTCATTGCCGCTTTATGTGTAGTTCATTGCCATTATAGGGGGGCATATCGGACGAGACAATCTGAAGAGTATGAAAAAAAATAAATCTTAACACCTAATGGGCCCAAAGGAACCGATTGGTGCAACATGTAGAGTGGTGTCAGCAGAACGCCATGTCCCACTAGTACTGGCCTCCGCCTGTGGTTGGTGGCTGTGTTACGAATATGCCAGGGTGAGTTGCGACTGGATGTGTTGTTGGATGGTTTTTGGGTTGTTGTGTGTGCAGTGAGGTCGGGCTGATGGGTGGATAGTGCTGTGTGTGTGCTCATGGCCAGAGAGTTAGTACTTGGGCGTGGCAGGCCTGAGGCCCTCGGGGGCAGCCCAGGGTGGAAGGTGTTGGTGCTCTGGTGGACTAGTTAGTTAGGTAGGGTTTCTCGTTAAAGGCTGCAAAGTGTTCAGGTGTGGCAGGCCTGGGTTCTTGAGGTGTGCGTTATTTTATGTTTTTCGTTCTCGTAGTTTGCTTGTTGATAGGAGGGAGTTGTGTGTGCCGGGTGGGTCCCTCGTCCCTCCCAGGGTGGGTCCCTCCGGTGGGTCCCTCCCATTTGTCCTATTTGGTGTGTACGAAGGGTGTGGGGTTCCTAGTGGAACATAGTTTGGTGTCAGGGTGTTCCTAGTGGAACATAGCGTGATGTCAGGTTTCCAGTGCGAACAATAGTGTAGTGCCAGCTTGACTATTTTTGATGTACCTGGAAGTTTTCGTAGGGTCCTGTTTGGTTGGCGAAGGAGGCATTCTGTACTTCCCTTTGTACTTCGGGTTTACCTACAGAGTTGGCCACTTAGTGGTAAAGCTGGAATGTTAGTCATGTGTGATTAAGAATGGAGAATCCGGGTCATCACTTCTTTGGTGTTGTGTTGGCTCGTGTGTGTGTGCGTTTGCGTCTGTGAAGTCACAGTGGCTTTGGTGGAATGTAGGGTTCTTGGCAGAGCCGGCCTTAGGGGGGGCGAGCCGGGCGACTGCCCGTGGCGCCACGCCCCCCAGGACGCCATATGCCCCCACCACGCCAGGTCGGGGGAGTCTTTCAAGGGCTCCCCCAGCTGTTGTTGTGGGAGAAGGTGCGGCAGGCAGCCTTCTGCTGTTAAGAGCACCCGTCACCGCGAGTGCCTTTCACAGCAAAATGCACCATTAGTCCCCCCACCACGCCAGCTCGGGGGAGTCTTTCAGGGGCTCCCCTGAGCTGGCTTAGTGGCAGAAGGCACGGCAGGCGCCTCATTGTCTTTGAATGAACCCGCAGCGGCGGGCTCATTCACTGACAATGGGGTGCTAACGCGCCCTATTCACACCATTACCTTCTTGCAGAGCGAGGAGGTTTAAAAACAAAAAACAAGTGGCCCCTCCTGGCACGCCCCCTTCCGCCCCACCCCTGTAAACCAGGGGTGCCGGAGGGCGAGGGGGGGTGCCAATTTGCCCAGGGCGCTGCTGCCCTTAAGGCCGGCCCTGGTTCTTGGAGTACTGTAGTGATGGTTGGGAGTTGACAGTGAGAGTTTGCCTGAAGGTGTGTGGGGACCCGGTGTCCAGTGTATGTGGCTGTCTTACATGACTTACCTGTCCTGCCGTCTGTGAACCTGATTCAGCACGGAACCAAGGGACAATAAAGCTTACCTTATAACTTCCCTTGCGGAGGACGTTTCTTCCATTACTACAAACCTGAATAGCTGTTCTGGGGGATAGCTACAAGGAAAGGACAAATAACATGTCTGAGACAGGGACACTGAGAAGAAGAGACATCCACGAGCCCCCACCTCCAAAAAAGAAAACCCTCTCCCTCCAATTAAAATAATCAGCAGTTGAGCGAGGGTTGGTCAGTTCATGCTGCTAGGGCAGAAATCTCATTGTCTGCGAGGGACTCCGCTGGCAGCGGGCGAACCACGCTGGGCAGCATTGGCTATCAGGTGTTGCCTGCAGTAACTGCTGTAAGTGGCAGAGTTGGGACTAAGGAGTAGCCAACTACAGCTGTGTGAGTAGGTCTGCAAGGAGTAGCCAACTACAGCTGTGTGAGGCAGCTGGACTGGAGTATTGTGGCAGTATTGTGGCAGTACAGCGAGTGGGGTGCTGCCAGAGCAAAGCAGCTTTACTTAGGGGTAGCTAGGTCATGCCGCAGGGGGCATCAGAGAATAGAGGAAGTGGCCGAAGTGTCTACTCAGGAACTGAATAGAGGGCTGCAAGTGGTGCTCTGGTAAGCCGAGTGCAGTCGATCGCAGCAATGAGAGCCACGCTGTACGCATAAGGCGCTGAGTGCTTACCAAGATGTATATCCTGAGGAGGGGCCTTTTTCTGGCTGAGGGTGGTGGTTTCTGGCATCACGAGGTGATGGGAGCTCTGGAGGGCAGCAAAGCTCTGTCTTCGTCTGTGTGCAGAGCTGCAATGATGATTTCGCAGAGGTCGTTTATATTTGAAAAAAGAACTTCACGGCATGCTCGTGTCTAAGGGCTTGTCTGGCTCTACCCGATTGTTGGCTCAGCGTGAGAGATAAACATCGGAGCGGGCAACCTGATGAGGATGAGGAATGGTGCAGGTCAAAAATACCCTCTGAGATTCATGGGGGCATGCTTGCCTTGGTGGATACTGTCTGCTAATGCTGACTTGGGCAAGAACAGTTGGGAACTTGTATGTTCTAGGTTTTACTGTTCCCTGAATGCGTAATCTGGCACGGTACTAAGCGATGCATGCGGTTCATTCCAGCTAATGATATTGGCATCTGTTGCAGCTGGAACATATCTATTTTGGAATGTCGTTATAGATGCACCACATAGTGGGTATACTGCGCACAGATAAGGAAGAGATTTTAGCAAATTTGTTGTTTTAGGGGCATGATGTGAGGGCTATTTTGGATTGCATAAAGGTACATCAGGTGTGCAAATGGTTGTGAGTGGAATGAGTACTCTTGAGTGGTGTGAGGTGTGCATGATGTGCCCTTTGTTGGTTAAGCATGTTGAACAACAATTGTGATTTTCATGTTTTATGTGTAACTCTTTACCTCCACAGGAACAAACAACACATGCAGACGTTAAGCTCAGAACATGGGCTTGTTAGGGCTAGGGGGAAAGCTTTCATTTACTGTGTTCTTGCATGCTTATTTACTGTGAGTTGTATTGGTGAGGGTATGTATTTGTCCTGTTGTGTGTTTGTAAACTGGGCTTGTGGCGTTTTGAACTATGGGTCCAGTTGAGACGACCAGTGATGGTGTGTGTATTGTTGTAGTGAAGTGCCAGCGAGTTTGGGCTATGGCCTATCTGCTGCATCCAGGTATTAGACACCCGGCATAATTTGACGTGGGTATACTCATGCCATTGGTGGTTGTTGGAGTGTGACACTCACTTTGGAGTGTAGATGTTGGACTTACAAGTTGTTGTGGGAGTGTTTGGCACCCAGGAGTTTGGTTTGTGGACACCCAGGTGTTGTTTTGGGAGTGTTAGACACCCAAGCTAGTTGTGGGGTGTTTGAAGCCATGTTTTATGTCCAGTGTGGTTTACACTGGCCATAAAACAGTGGCCATTAATCATAGGTTAATGATTTGTGACAGACCATGGCCTAGCATTTGGACTGCACTGGAGTGGTCCTGTTTTGTGTACTTCAGTGAGCTGCAAGGTTTTGGTCAGGGAGTGTGTCTGCATCTGGGTCACTGTTTTATTGAGTGTCTTCCTGTGACTTTGAATGTGAGGTCTGAGTTCTGGTGGTCTGGTGTTTTTCTCTTTGGCATTTCCTAATTGGTTAATGGTTGGTGGAGCATGGGGGCGTGCTTCCGGTGCCTATTGGGGTGCACCGGATTTGGTTGGGCGTAGTCACTTTAGTTCATGTGGTGAGGTTGTTCGGGGCTGGATGCCCGAGGTTGAGTTGATTGAGTTATTTTGAAAGCTTGGAGCCTGTTGTGAGAAAGACAAGTTTGGAATCCTTTTTCAGTTATTGGTGCCACTCCTCTAATCAGTAGACAAGGGGAGGAGCATTGTTAGTGCAGTTTTGTCCCTCTGTAGTGAGGACGGTGTAGAAATAGGTACGGTGGGAGTTTCTCTATGTGAAGCTGGTATGGAACTGTGTGAGGGGTGATGTGTTACTTTGCAGTCTTATGTCCGTATGTGTCTCTCCAGTTGTACTGTCTATCTGGGTGTTTATCTTGGTTATTTAAATAGGGCAGAGTTCTTGTGAGTCTTTTTACTCAGAGTTCCAACTTTGTCGCTGTTAGTCATTTGCGCGGCACCTGTTATCTTCTGGCTTTTTTGACCTGCTGGGTGTCCTTTGATTACCCTCTTCATCAGCCATAGATTCACCCTGTGAAATATGGGTAGGTCCGAAATCACTTTTTTCTTACACGGTTGAGAGTTTGAGTAATAGTTGAGTAATAGTTGAGGATGAGGATAAGTTGTGGTGCCTTGCGTGGGCATTTGGAAACACAAAGCTGAAGCGGTCTCTGTTGGATACAGGTCTGGAAAGTTCTCCAAATCCAGGTCTAAATCGTCATTTAGTTGGTATCTATCTTTAATGGACTCCAACACCATTGTCCCACCCGTGTGTACTACTGCTGACACACATGTAGTGCATATTGAGGGTTTGCCTCATTCGTTGGTTGTCAAGTGAGTCCTCCCATTCACTTCCGTCATACTACTTGTAGGACAAGGAGTGCCTCTCCACAACAACCAGGCAGGTGTATAACATACAATCATTAGGTTTTATTGTGTGTAAAGTTAAAATTGTAACTACAACACATTGAATACAAATAAAAAAACGATCTGTCATTTAACCATTTGTACAAGGAAAAGGGTGAGCAGGTTCACTCACTTATTTCTCATGATTCTTCTCTGAGCTTTGATGCACATTTATACTAATGGACAACCACTCCATCCCACACCCTCCAGCTGCCACCTTGACTCTTTACAAGCATCAGAATCTGATGTCTTGTGGCCTCCCGTCACCATTTTTCCTTCAGCCTGAAAGTGGTGGGAGAGAAGGAAAGATGAGATTATAGCAGAAATGCGAATAGCATAAAGAGAGAAAGAAAGTGGACCAATATGAGAACCTTTGGAACCACAAAGTGAAGTGAAATGGCTGAGGGGACGTGAGCAGCCAAGGAGAAAGTGTAAGTATGCTGAGAAAGATAGGAGCAGAACCATTTGTGAAGAAGAGCAGAGAATACTAGAGAAGAAACAGTGGAAGGCAGCATAGAGTGACTGACAGTTTCCTCAGCAGAGAGGTCGAGGAAAACAAGAAGAGAAGAGTGTATAGAGGGGCAAGCAGAAAGTTATGTGGTCAAAAAAAGTAAGGCTGCCTCTGTGGTATGAAAGAGGTGGAACCCAGATTTATGAACAGGAAGAACAAAGTGTTGATTAAGGTAGGAAGAAACCTGCATGTCACCTACACATTTGAGTATTTTACAAAGGAAGGGTAGAAGTGAGACAGAGTGATTGTTCAAAATAGAAGAAAGAACAAGGTCATATGTTCTTGGAAGACTGCACACCTCAACTATCTTAATGACACAGATTATATAATTCATTTCAGATTTCAGGGCAGCATGTTCAGAGCAGCTGATAGTTTATCAGAAATATCATTCTTGCATAAGGCCCACAAATAAAACCTAGGCATGCAAGTGCGGGGAAGATGTCTTTGTTCCGGCTGACCAGCTTATATACCATTCAAAATTGGACTAATCCAACTATCGAAAGGCCTGTGCGCTGTCGAATCCATAAGCACTTTATGACTGTATTTGCCATGAACATACATGAGCTGTGGACAGAGCATAACCGCAGTCATGCTAACTGATTATGCAGCAACGACAGTCAAACCTGTGTATATCTGACTTAGAGATTTGGCTAGGACCTGGTATGTCCAAATTGCCAGCTCAATTTATCATTGGAATTTTAGGTGTTGGGCTTCAGGATTCTTTGGCACCATCAAGCCCTCCTGACAGCCCAAAGAAGGAATCTCTCACTTTATCGATGAAACCCAGAAAGGTATAAGAAGTGGAAGGTCTATGTTTAGCCTACCCCCATGCTGCGAACACACATGAAAAGTTCCAAACAAAATTGGCATCCTGCACTTGTGGAAGTTCCAAAGGCTATGAATATGGTAGCACAACTTAACTCTATAGCTTAAACCCAAATCAAAGTACCAGCCTCACAAACAAAGCCAAGAAACAATGTAAAATAAAGAATATTGCTCCTTATGAAAAGAAACTCCCATAACATATCATGTGTTCTATGCATGCATGTTGCTTTCGCTAGGGTACCTCGTGAATGCACATGCAAAGAAATTAAAACTAGAAATAAGGTTTTGCATACCTTCTTGATTTGAATAGCTGAAGCTATCTGTGTGTGGAGCAGGAATGGGATACTGTAGGCACCGGGGATGCAAGAGAGCTGAGATGTAGACACTCAGACCATAATTGGTGGGTGCAGCTGCTAGGAATCATAAACAAAGAAAGGGTGAAGCCCTAGGGATCGAGGATAGCTGGTTGAGAAGTTAGTGTCTCTTGTGCTCCACTGCTCAGCTCCATGGTTCTCTGCTGCCAGTTTATAGACTTTTTAATCTGCCTTTTTTCCTTTCAAGTCTGCTGTGGCCCCCAGGGTGTGATAGGTCATCATCACAGTGTATCCGGGGTCGCCTTGAAACTCACCAAAACATTACAAAAGTAGTCAAAAGCAGTGTACTCAGCAGTTTTATTCAGGACCCAAGACGCTGCTGGGACAGCAAGTTCAAACAGATAGCAGAACAGAACTGTGTGAAAAGGCGCTGCCAAAGAAACGCCCTTAAACCTAGAATTTGTATACATTGCAAAATAATTAGCATTTGTGATTGTGCGACATGAACAATTCTCCCCACACAAAGCTGATTGGGGTTGGCACTTTGAACCCTCATAGGAAAGCACACAATACATGCAATAATTGGGTCCACAAACCTACGCACACCACCCTCAATTAGAATATGTGACATCACAATCCACCCCCAATTCCCACAGCACAAAGTTAATTCATTGAAACATTTGAGATGACCAGCAGAATTTAATAATCTGCCCTGGACGCCTCATCTTCGTTCACATGAGAAGTGCTTACTGCTACACAAATGTTGCATATCAGGGACACTCTAACCTTTTTCCCAGAGAAAATGTTCTACGGGCCAATTCAAAACCGCTGTGGTTCTTTTCGTCTCCATTGTGAATTCTTATTTTACAAGTGATTTTTGCATTATAAAATAGTTATGCATTCATTACTTGTTATTGAAACCTGCATGCTCTAATCTATGATCTCGATAGAATAACAACCATTGTCATTACTGGCCTAGGATCGCATACTCTGCACTAAGTCACCAGCCACTGCATCTTTTTCTGCACACAAAAGGCTAACACACGTTTTCTACAAAGGCAAGCTTTTAAGGCATATTTACAGTGTTTCGTCCTACCACTAAGTTTAATTATACTTAACTGTTGGGGTCATTACGACCCTGGCGTTAAGGGTTTTACGGCGCCATAAAAGGTGTCGGCGCCGTTAAACCCTTAACGCCTGATTACGAGGTCCCTTTGCGGGACCCGACCTTAATGGCTGGTTTTACCAGCCGTTAAAGTAGGGTGCCGCAAAGGGACCTCGGTGCTAATTACGGTACCGCAATTTGCGGTACTGTAGTTAGCGCCTTCCCCAGTCCCATTGAGCCGTTTGGGGCGAAAATGGGAATGGGGAAGGGCCATGGTGAAATGGGGAAATACCGGCCCGCCAACCTTGCAATGGGGCGATATTTCCCCATTCCACCATGGCGGACTCGTTACAACACCGGCACCAACCATGGTGCTAATAGCGCCATGGTTTAGCGCCGGGGTTGTAATGAGGGCCTGTGTTCCTGTATTTACGAATTCGTTTTATTATGGATTGTATTTCAGAAGCATCAGAATGAGCCCCATCCCCTTTTACAGGGCTACTCTTGCAGCTGATAAGTGTGTTCCTTTTTACTGCGTTGAACTTGCATCTTTATTATATCATTCCCTCCTTTTATTAAATTATTAATAACAACATCTTTTTGGGCCTCACATTCCTTTTCAGCAATTTTATCTTTAGGTATCCAGATGTTATCAAATCTTGTCATGTCTCCCCGATCTCCTCCCAACCATCCAAGTGTTCCCCCACCCATACACACCCTGTCCCATTCCTTAAACATTGAATCCAAAACTATTCATAATTTTCTCCATGTATGGATGCAAAATCTCCCCCATGTCCTCAGCTTGTTAAAAGGGCAGCAGACTTGGCTTCATGCATTGAGGAGGCTAATGATATGATTGATGAAATAGCCTGCCTATTAAACAACATTGAGCCAGTGGTCCTATCCACTCCCCTATTGCAATCATAGCGCTGAGGGGAAAAGCTACCCCACTGAAACAGATGAGAGGGAGACAGGTTGATTCTTGAAATTGTGTTGCACCAGTCAATGGGGTATTTTTAGAGATCAGTACAATAACTGATTCACCTGAAGTTACCATCAGGCCCACCCTCTGACCTAAATCATTAATTCCCCTGTCGACTATGTAGAGGATCGCTAATGAAAGATTGACCACCTCAAATACCCCTTTGCCTGCCCTGGTGGCAGTGGGGAAGATACCTCCAGGTTATGAGGTACCCAAACTCCCCACTCAGGCAGAGAGAAAATGCAATCATATCCCGGTGGAGCTAAATGATTATCCGAGGGGCAATAAGGGTTTGCAGGTGATGGGTGCCCACCTGATTGTAGAGATTGTCCGTCTTGGTGTCTCCTGAGTCTGCTAGTAATCTAAATGTTCCTATATCTAATAGATATGATTTAATTATTGACCTTGATGCCGACTGGACCACTAGGAATTTCCAGGCTCCCTCTGATGTTGATCTAACCCAGGTTTTAAATTGTGTAAATTGTACACATATAAAATCTATAGCAAGGAGGTTCCAGGCTGACATGAGCACACTATGCTGAGAACTAGATAACCTAAAGAGTGTGGCGAAGACACTGGTGGAGGGCCAGATACTGATTGAAGAAAGCAGGAAGGCCATGTCCCACACAAATTTGGTGAACCCTTGTATTTCTCATTTAAACTCTCCCCAACCACCCCCCCTATCGCCAAAAGGATTGGTGAATGGGGGTTTGAACAATATAGCACAGGTGATCAAGAGGCATGAATGCAACCATCCCACCAATAGGTCATATTGCTCTCCTCCTGTACCAATGACCTCTGATGTGAAGGTGATTGCCCACCTCTGTTGCTCCTTTTTCCCATTGAATTCCCTGTTGGTGAATTTGGGGTTCCCCAAACCCACGGATAGCCTTATCAATAAGGTGATCCACTGGTTGTGAACTAAGCATGGTTGCTATTCAATAATCAAAGCAGACATCCATTCCTGTGAGTGCAAGTTGTGCACCTCTGGAAGAGATTACATAGAAGTTCATCTTGTATCAGTGGCCCTATGGTAGGGTCTGTTGACTATGGAGTAGAGGGCCCTGTCACCAAAAGGGCCTAGAAATATATATTTCCTTTACAAGCCCTTGGTTTGTCCTGTCCTCTATTCAAACTAAGGTGCAAAGGGGCCCCTTAAAGGTAGTGGGGGCTGTAAAAATAAGCACAGTAAGGAAACTATTCCAGCTGAGGGTGTCTCTCCCCTGCTTTTCCCTTTGGAAAGGTCCATTTGGGTAACTGCACCACTCTCTGATATTTGTAACCGTGTTCCATGCCCATCATGTTGCATACTGCCCCCCTTCAACTTCTACCCAGAGGGCTGAAATTGTGGCAACGCCAGGGTGTTGCCCACAGTGTTAGAATCATGCATTTGTAAATTGTGGTGATACCCATGGGTCTATTCTGGGGGAGATTGATTGACTGGAGGAGCACTCTGTCCCAGCACTAACAGTCAAGCCCCTGGTGATACAGGGAGCCAGTGCGGAGATTGACCAGTTGCTGGGAGGTAGATGACCCAGTGGGTGTTAACTCTTCTGGATTCGTTCAAATTCTTATGAGAGGGTAAGGGGAATCGAAGCTGCACTTAACAGTTTTGGATGGGTCTAACACTTGGCTAATTAACATCTATAATCGTGAAGCCGCAAGCGGGGGGATGGGTTTATTCTCGTATCTCCATGTAGTGATCGAGAACGGGAGATCAACCCATGGGGAATCCTCAGAAAATCTCACACTTGGCGATTTTAATTTACAATATCAGCCCCTGGAGAATATGGTGGGCCTCTCTGAAGATGAGGATAGTCTGTGGGGCTAGAAGAACTATAGGCCATGCATCCAAGGAGGCATTACAAAACCTCAATAATTATAATAACATTATGGACCAATAGATAACAGAATGTTCTTGCACCCTTTCCTAAGAACATGTGTACTTAAGAAAGGGTGCAAGAACATTGTGTTAATCGATTTTGCTAGATGCTTATATTGATGATGATACCATATATTGACTTAGATAGAGAGTTTCGAGGTATGAATGTATGAGTGTGTATGAGTGATGGGGTAACTAAATGTATCTTTTAAATGTGTGAAAATGAATTGTGTATCTTAATTTATGTGATGAAATAAAAGCATTTCTTTAGTAAATAATTGATGAAGAGTATATTGTCATCCTCAATCTATTGGTCCAGAGCTTCTCCTTGAATCCAATGTGAGGGCACGTAATGGCGTATAATGGGGGATTGCTAGCACATAAAGCACATAAAGCATTCCAGTTGGCAAATCGTTCTAGCCAAATTGATTACATTTTAGTGAACTATGAAGCTTGGTCGCTTATCCTTGAATTCATAGTCTCTAGAAGGTATGAGAGTGACCATAATCTGTTGTCTCTCCGAATGTTATCAATTTTCTTGGATGATCCAGGGCTCCGGAGTCGATGTCAACTATTAGGGTGGCTATTAGTGTGCACTCCAGGTGCTTGATTAAATGGGTAAATGTGGATCTAGAGGCAACCCTCCCACTTATATATAATTCCATCTACCCAGCCCGGATGACATATTTTACAAAGCAGGAGCTGGGAATGAACAGCATGGGAGCATTTTTTGCCAAACCTGTGAAGGCTGTAGGGAATCATGCCAGGCAGAAAAATCTTTGGTATGATGACGATTGCCATAGAGAAAAGGCCACCATTATTGTCCAAGCAAAAAGGGTGGCTTTAGATGGGATCCGCCCTCTCTGTGAAGCCCAAAAGAACTATGCATGGATCCTGAAAACAAAGAAAACTGAATATCAGGAAGACCGTTGGGCTTCCTTGCCTGATGTAATCAAAAATGGAGACACCAAGGCATTGTGGGAACTGATGACTAACGGGAAACCATTGGATCAGAATATAATCCAATGAGCTATCACAGTGTATGTGTGGGTTACCCATGTCGAAGGCCTGTACAAGGAGAACAGGGACTGGAGGGTGACCGGCCATATTGATTCAACATCAAACCAAACCCTAATTATTGGTGAGGAAGAGGTAAGAGTGGCATTGAATAGTCAAAAGAAGGGCATAGCTCCAAGCCCTGATATGACTACTGGTGTACTTGCCTATAGGGAACTCTAGAGATTTCCTCGTAGGCCTACGCACACTGGACCTCTTTTGTGTGGCATTCCAAATGTTACCATAGGAAAAGGTCAGGTTTGCTGAAAATGTGTAATATTGGGCCACTTTGAAAATTATTTCCAGGGCCTGTTTTGGCTCCCGGTCCACCCCTGGATATGACCCCTGTTGACAACAAACAATTCTTCTAAGAACCAAATTCAACCAGTCTCTGCAATGAAGTCCTGTGCTCTGGACACGCCTCACTGTCCTGGATGGAGGCAATCCTTATACCCGTCTACAAGGAAGACAGAAATTCTCTGGTAAACTATAGGCTGATCTCCCTGTTGGATGCTGGGGGCAAGACCTTTGCCAAAGTGGTGTTGATACACCTGGAGGTATGGGTTGGGGAGGTGGGTAGACTGGGTCATCTTCAGGCTGGGCTTCGAAGGGGCATTAGTACTGTGGACCAGTGCCTTATGTTTTGTCTGTTCTGTGATGACTATGCCGCTCTAAGAAACATGCTGGTGTGTATGCAGTCTTTATAGATATTAAGACTGCACTTGACATAGTTCCTAGGGCAAGACTCTGGTTAACGCTCTTGAATCTGGGCTTTCCTTCTGTTTTACTTAAAGCTATCATGCTGCTGTACACGGAAAATGGGTTTATGGTTCGCTATGGTATGGGTGGGTTTCTATCAAGGAAAGTGTACATCGAGAAGGGGTGTGCCAGGATGTGTCCTGGCCTCCCTACTATTTTCTTTATTGATTAATGGTGTAATTTGCGACCTTCTTTCTTTTCCAACTAACGCCCCTATACTGGCACCGGATAAAGTTCCGCTATTGATGTTTGCAGATGACGCTGTCCTCCTGTCCCTGATGCCAAAGGGGGCTCCGCCGTCAGCTTGATATTTTCTCTAGCATTTGTAGTGAATACTAAACATATTAAAATCCTTATGTTCAAAAAAAAGGAACATTTCATTTTCTTGCCTAGACATTTTCCATTAATAACCTCTGCATCACCTTCTTTTACTGTTTTTTTTAAAAGTCTAATGGCTGTGAAAAAATGGAAAGAAAGTTCATTAATACTGTCCTTTATGCGGTGCTTTGGTGGATGGTGCTCTTGACTTTGCGAATGCTGAACCTCAAGGTCAAGAGCAGTTGGTGTTGAATATATTACGGTATGTGGGCCAGTGAAGTGTTCTTCTTTACACTTTCGAACGTGATTTCTTACGAGGACTGTGTCACCTGGATAAAGAAGTGCTGTCTGTGGAAAGTGTCTGTTTGGGTGGGTCACCTGATTGTCCAGATTGGATTGTATGCCTCCTTTGCAAGGATACACATCGAAGGGATTTGGAAAGTTCTTTGAGACATGTTTCAAGTTCCCCCCTAGATTAAAAGAAGACGAGTTTGCATCAGATAGTGTACGCAGCAGCGGAATAGGCACATGCATTCTCTGCCCTGTAAGAATCTCATGGGGAGTCAGGTGGTGATCTCCTCCAGGCGAATTTCTCAGCGCAAACAAAGCAAGAGGCATGCAGGGCACCCATGATTGTTCAAGCATTTGCGTAAGCTTTGCCAATTACATCTTAAGCAGTCCATTAACATGACATGTGGTGGTAAACCATGCATAGTTTATGCTGTATCCCCAGGAGTGTTGTTGTTTCCTTTATTAAATCATTAGCAAAGTGCTAACCATTGTCAGAACAAATTTCAGCTGGAATCCCTCACCTTGGGCACATCTCCCTCACAAGAAATGCAGCCATAGAGGTGGCGTTATTGTGGGCACAGGGACCTGCCTCAAGCCAACATGAGAATGGGCACACAACTACAAGCAGATACTTGCAAGAAGTACATCTCTCTTGCATATAAACATAATCAATATACAAGTGCCAGAAGGGACCTTCTGGTCATGGCAATGTGCCCTGTACAACTCTCATCGTGTGACCTAGGAAAAACTTCTGGCAGATCTTGTGGTTATTTAAGAACTCTGCAACATACTCATACAAATTTGGCACAAGCCGTTTTCACCTATCCCTGCGGTCACATGCTCTTTCGATAAGTGTGCAGGGCAGTGAAGCTGTTCCAATGCTAATTCTAAGAGTTTCCTCGGCATGACAAACTTTCTTGTGTTATCATGTCACCAAACCAAGTCAGGAGTGACAAAGAATATCCTCTCCTCTTCCATAAAACCTTTTCATCATCTGATGCTTCTCCCTGCAGCTCAATTATCTGCAATGTTGTGGTTGCATCAAAGATTTCTGGCAATGCATCTTTTTCTATGCTCACCTTTAATGCTGCTATTAGAGGTTTTTTTTCTTTTTTGCCATGGAACAGCACATGTGACCCCTCTGGCAGATATTTTACTTTTTTTGCTGCTTTGTCTGCTCTTTTGTTTCCTAGTGAGATAAAGTCTTGCCTTCCTGTATGGGCTTTGCACTTTATTAATGCTAACTCTACTGGGAGTGGTGACATTTCCAGTAATTTAATCAGTAATTGAGCATGCTGAACGGGAGTGCCATTGCTTCTTTTGAACCTGCTCCTTTCCCTTCTTGCTAACCTTGATTGCACTGTGGAAGTAACATAGGCTGAATCTGAAAAGATGTTCACTGCCTAGCCCTCTGGCTTGTTTAGCGCTTCAATCAAGGCCTCCAGTTATGCTGCTTATGCATAGTAATGGTTTGGCAGTCATGTCTGTGTGTACACTATCAACTTGTTCCCTTTGTGTACTCCTTCTCTGTGCCCCACCACTGCACAACCTGAATAACTTTGCCTTGTGGTCTGGTCAATGCTGGAACTTCCATCAATAAAAATCATGCCCCCCCTTCGAACACTTCTTCCTTAATCAGGTGGTTACCTTCACTCCTGTCTATGCATGCTATGCAGTCATGTACATAATCCCCTTCCTCAATTTTCTCTGCAATGAACTCTGCTGGGTTTATGGTCCTGTATCTCACCACTTCTGTTGCTGGGTTTGTTAGTATTACCTCATACCCTGAAGATCTCTGAGCTGCCAGTGTTGATTTTGCTTTCTCTAGTGTTTCAAATAATGCATGTTCCACATACAAAATTACTGGACACCCCATAGTTATTGTGAAAGCCTTCTCAATGGCAAATGTAGCAGCAGCAAGTGCCTGCTCACATGGGAAATGTCCCTGCATCACTCCATCTAGTGAACTACTGTAATATGCAAGTGGCTTGTGTCCCTTTTCCTTTTCTGTATCAGTGCTGCTGTCATTACTTTTCCACTGAATGTGAGAACTGCTGAAACCTTTCTTTGTAGTTGGGTGTTGCTAACACAGTTGCATATGCTAACTTGTGTTTTAGCTCATCAAAGGTTTCGCCCATTTCAGCTGTCCATTTTCTGTGTCTTTTTTTTCTGTGCTTCTTTTATTGCTTGCAACAATGGCTTGATGTACGTGGAATAATCAATACCCCATGTTCTGTAATAATTGTACAAGGCCCAAAACTGCTGCATCTCTTTCACTGTTTTTGGTCATGAAGTTTTGTGTATGGCCTCTACTCTCTTTGGTGTTATTGTTCTCCCATCTGCCGACACAATCTGACCCAAGTACACCACCACTTTTGACAGTATTGTAATTTAACTGTGTCCACTTTGTATCCTTTGCCTGCTAGCAAAGTCAATAGTGCCACTGAGTCCCTTCTACACTCTTCTTCTGTTGGGCTGCATACCAATTAGTCATCAACGTACTATATTACTGTGCTTGCATCCTGCACATTGCTCAAGTCTATTTGTATTACTCTATTAAAGATGCTAGGCCTTTTGCAGTACCCCAGAGGCATACTAGTGTGTTCGAATATGGTCCCGCAATACGTAAAATTGGTGAGATACCTGGAGTCTGGGTGTAGTGCAATGGAGAATATGGCATTTATTTTTTTTATGCCAACCACTGTGAAATAGTGTGCCTCTGAGGGAATGCTGCAGAAAATCATCTCAGTTTTGGGACCAATGGATATTCTGCATCAATAATATTGTTCAGAGGGCGTAAGTTCTTCAAAAAATGCCACAACCCTCCCTTTGCTTTTTTGATCATAAAGATATCTGTATTGCAAGGTGATTAACTGACCTGTATTATGCCTTGCTGCCACAGGGCATTCAGTGTCTTGTCCATGCCCTCATCTGCTTCTTGAGAAAGTGGGTGCTGCTTTACTCGTGATAATAGTGCTCCTTCTTTTAATTTGATGTGTACTACCCCAGCCCCAGTAGTTATGGCTACATCATGGAGTCCTGTTGTCCACAAGATTTTGGGCATCTTTCCAAATCTTCCTGAAAATTCTGTGCCTTATTTTCTGTTATGTGAGACATCTGGGGCACTGCCATTTCTTTTATGTTTACTGGACAAGGTATTCTCAGCTCGAACACTATTTCTCCTTCTTCAAACAACTCTGTGTCACTTACTCCTGTCAATGTCAGTGTGGGATCAATGCATAATATTGATCGCCATTCATGTGTTTCTCACCAGTACAATCTTTTTTTTCCTTACCACTACATCCTCCTGATATGCCTGACCTAACAGAGGAGGAACACTGGGGCCTGAACAACAATTAATTGGACAGCCGGAACACCATCCCTTCAATTCCTGGCAACCAACCCAGCAACACGTGTAACCCATACAAAAATACCTACATGTGTGTGGGTATCCCTTTCATTGTGCTGTGTGCATAGTATGCCTGAATCAGTACTGCCACCCTGGCTGGATACATTTTAGGTGTGGTGCTCACCATCCCTTTCTCTGAACATGAAATTCTGGTATTCATTTTGCTGAGTAGATCCCGCCTAAGAATGTTGATGAGAGTGCCTTTTGAATACAGCAATGGTGCAACACTATGAAATGTCCCTATTGTCAGGGGTAAATCTTTTGTCAGAGGAACTTTCAAAATTGTCCCTGAAAAGCCTTTTGTGTCCTAACTTGTACTAGACAATGGACATCCTTCTCCCTTAATGCATGATCTGGTTGTTCCAGTATCTATAAGAAAGGAAATCCCCACTGTCATATCTGAACTGCTACCTCTGGTTCCTCTTCTGGGTCTTCAGTTACTGGTAGAACAGGACACACTTGCACTCCCCAGGGGCACCCCTTATGTGTTTGTGGATGACGTAAATGGGTTACCACCCTGTGTATGTTGGCACAATATTCTGTCCCAGTATTGTTACCTCTTCTGGTATTTGTGTCTGCACTGGCGCCTGACGTGTGCTCACTGTAACTTGAGTTCCTGCCATTTCCCCACCTTGTACCTGCACTTGACACTGGATAGAAATACCTTTGTTTGCGTGGGCTGTATCTTCAATTCCTGCAGCGGCATTACCTGTGCCTGTTGAGAAGTCTGTTGCATGTATGTCTGCTGTTATTGCCCTGCCTGCGCAATAAGGGGGCATGTTCGTTCAAAATTTCCAAAATTCCTACATATGAAGCACTGTACTCCAAAACACGGCATCTTTCCTCTGTATCCCATTCCCCTTCGTGTGCATAATATCCTCTCGCAGTCTGATACTGTCCCATCTACCCATTTCCTCCGCTTGTATGCATGACAACTGGCTGCTGCACGTTTATGAATGTGGGTTGTTGCTGCATCAGTACCATTCCCCACTGCTGTTTGGGTGACACCTCAGTGCAACCTCCTGCCTGCATTACTGTGGACACTTGGAATCCTCCTTGCTGATATGTGGAACGACAACTGTTCCACTAAGTACTGCTTCCTCCATAGCTCAGGGGCAACATGCTCACCTCAGAAGCAAGATGAGGTTTTAAGCGTTTTTCCAGAATGTATGTGTTTTCTCCTTTTGTTGCATTAGCGACTTTCTCGTTATCCTTCTCCTGTCTCCTTTTGCAATAGTGTACAATTGTTGCCTTTATCTCAGGCCACCCTTTTGCCTCTACACCCACTATCTTTTCTAAAAAAGTCTGCACATCTGCGGGTAGCCCCCTCACTACGATGCAGTAAACCAAGGGTATTTTTTGCTTCCCATGACTTTTTATTTTCCTGTGTCCACTTTTCTTTTATGGATCAAATGCATTCGGAAGGATTCTTCATCATGCTTCATTTTGTGAGCTAATATTGAGCCCATATATAATGTATCTGGATAAAGCTCTGTCAGAGCCTTCCATACATGTGTTTGATAGTTGTTAAAGGGTGCTCCATTATATATATTAGAGCTTAATTTTACCTCAGCATATCCCGCATTGTGCCATATTTTGTCACTTCCTCCCTGACAACATTGCCAATACACTTTTTATATCTCTTATGGCCAATGGGATTCCGCCTGTCTCCTTATCAAAAACATAACTCTGCTTGCTCGCCCCCGCCATTAATGAAGGTAAACTGTAAACTAAATTGTCTCTGTCCATTGTCTGCCATGGTATGTAGTGACCCTTGCCCCTTGCTTTCTGAAAAAGGGGCATATGTGTGTGTGCGCCACATTTATTATCACATTGTGGTCTCTTGGCTACCGCTATTCTCGTTTTCCCACTCCAAAACGTATTTCCCTAGTCACCCAGTTACTCTTCTCTTCCCTTCTCTTCTCTCTTATTTCTTCTCCTTTGCCTTCTCTTGTCTGTCAAATTGCATGTGTCTATTTCGTCACCCCCATGATTGCTGTCACCACTGTTTTCCCAGTCTGATATGGTGCACCCTTCTTTTGACATATCAGTTTCACTATTGTCCTAGTCCTGTCCCCAAAGGTCTATTTTAAACTTTTTGTGTCGTGCTGTCCAACATCTGCTTGTTAGCTTTTTATTCGTGTTCCTGTCCTTTCTCTTCAATTTCCCTTTCCATTGTTTTTTTCTGCATCCTTAAACACAATTTCAAGTTACTGCTGCACGCTCTTATATAATTTCAATATTTCCTCCTCCCTGTCTTGTCCTTGCTAATAGTGCTCATGTCACCCTCCTCTTTCTTTTTATGTGTTCCTTCCTTTTCTTGAGGCACTCGTTTAGGATTTGTACAACCTGCGGCTGGTTTAATTAATGAGTATATCCTGTAGGGTGGAGGTGGTGCACTTCCCTACTCCTCCTCCCTTTTCACTTTCTGTGACTCTTTTTCCTTTTCTTCGTACACTTTCCAAAGCCCTAAAATATCTTGACTCTTTTTAAGCGTTGCACCTTTGTATGAAGCCAACAAGTCTACTTTCTATAATATCTTTATTGAACGTTCCTTCCCCGAAGCATTCTTTATAACATGTTCGCACTGTGTCATGTACCCACTCAAAATGGTAATTTCATATTTTATCATGATATTGGGTCAATTTCCTGCACATGTGTTTAAATGGGAATTAATCCAATAGGACATCATGGTCCCCTCCTTAACTTTTTTTCTTGAAATGTTCTTCTCTCCCTTGTTCCCTCTTTCCCTCTATTATTTTAAACCTTTAAACTCTCACTCCTTTTTCAATCAGTCCCACTCACTAAATGTTATACCTACCACTTTGCTCGATCACCCTATTTTCATTTATTTTCTCTGGCCTTTTCCACAGGCCCTGCCCTTTCACACCTCACACTCAGTGCTTACTTATAACTTGTTATATTGTATTAGGACAAAAATGGCCTACTTCCCAGGCCCACGACCTTAACAACTGTTCTCTATGTTAGTGCGTTAGAAAAAGCGGTTACTCCTCCCCTCAATCGACTGCATCATTTACTTGTGCTATGCGGCTGTGCAGCTATTTACAAGTTATTTTGGCTCAGGTTCTTCAATTTGTTTCCCACAGCCACATAAAACAAATAATTCACTACCTTTTTATAGCACAAAAACAGACCGTTGCTGTATAAAAAAACATGTGTTCAAATATATAGCCATCTCAAACTCTTTCCCAAAAAGAAAAGTGACACAACTGTACCGATTGCCTGCACTACACACAATGTTTGTCTAGCGAGGTCTGTCACATACTAAGAGAAAAGATTGTAGTTCGGGAGGATATCTTGCGCTCACACCATACACTTGATCTAAGCTTTACATTTTTACAAGTCCAACATCATTATGCATAAAGTCGCTCCAAGTGTTCCTTCAATATGAATGTTTTTAATTCTTTTAGAGAAAAACACAGCCGACACGTGTTACGACCACCGGTCGTTCTCAAGGCTGTACAAAATTACACATTCATTCAATATATACATTTTTCAAAAACCATACCATATTGTGTCACATGTCAGGTCAGGATGATGGAAAATTCATGGCATAATCAAGAATTTCAATCGGTGTTTAAAGAAAAAAACATACATTTAAGACCACAAATTAGTGTCTCAATCAAAATATTTCTGTTTCATCAACAAAAATAGACAGTTATTATCTGTATTCCACAATTAGATCCACTAATGTATTCATTATCAAATTAAATTAAACTGAGTCAGCATAAAAACAAATAGACTGCAATATATAAACTTCATGCATGGTTAGTTACTCCAAAATTAGAAACTTGTACCCAAACACCTTGTGAAGCCATTCCAACATGACGAAAATGAGAGTTGCCAAAGTAAAGGTATAAGTGTGTCTTAAATCTTATTAGTGCTTTGTTAAACAGTGTTACTATAATCTGTGCTTACCCCATGTACACTCCCTTTATCTCTTAAATTTGATCACACTTGATCTTATGTTGAAAATTCAGAGTTCCAATCCTATATAGGGAAAACCTTGAATTATTATACTTTAGTATGTAGAACTGAAATTCCATAAACTATATACATAAATGATTGGAAATGCTCACCCACCTGTGCGGATGAGTCTATTGAGTCAAATGAGTATTGGAAATTCCCGTAGTCTTATAATTGTGAGTTCTAGGCTCCAAAATTCAAAAATCACCTACAAAAAACACAATGGGCTCAATTTAGTACAAGTATCTATGAGTCCCATCTCTTTTACTTCATTCACTTGCTCTGGTGATCTCAGTAATAGGCTCCAATCTGTACCATTATATCAAAAATATCACCTCCCTCAAACTATCATTTTCCTTTATCAGTCAAAAAATATATATGTAATGAGTTCATCTTGATCCTAGTATCATAAAAAAACATCACCTTCTTTAAACCACTTGTTGACACTATCACAATCTATCACTTTCCCCACAACAGTTAAATTGAGACACAATAAACAGACCCTTTCCCTCTCAAAATTGGCATTGGCTTATACATACCATTTACTGGGCTTGATCCCAATCTATGTTCATTTATTTAAAAAAATATACCCAATTGTTATAAGAGGTATAGCTTGCAGCCCATCACTTCAATTCCCAAATTGTTATGGGTTAGCCTATATCTACCTGCACAATTATAATTTTGACATTTTGACTAAATCCATATAGTGCTACAGGATTTTACTCCGGTGTTACGCCTTTGTTGTGACTAAGTAAATATTTAGTCAGGATCTTATTTTTCAATTGTGTCCTATATTAAACATATGTGAATTAGTGTGTTACTCATAAATGGAAGCCCAAAACAAATCTATTTTTTTGGTGCATTAGTATGTCTTTCTCTGAAAATGGTTTGAATGATGCGCCCCATATTTACAGGGTAATTCATAGAATTTCGCTGAAAAGTGTCGCAAGCGGCTGGCGCAGAGTGTCCGCGTGCGATTGACTGCGCCAGGCACGTGCGCTAAAACCGATTTCCGCGCACAGCGTATTCATGGATTTCATGCTCCCAAACCAGCCGTGGCGCAGAGTATCGCAGCGACCCTGCATCAGCGCCAGTAACGCCCCCAAGAACGCCCTTGCGCAAGGAAAAGCCATCAAAATCGCTAAATCATCGCAAAGGGCTGCGCTAACCCTGGACCAGTTTACAGGGCTGCCAAACAAGGAACGCAAAGCGGGAAACGTGCATATCAGGGGTACACGTGAAGTCATACACGCGATTAGCCAGGGTACGTGTATTACAGGGGTACGCCGGAAGTTTAACACGCGATTGGCCAGGGTACGTCTATTACAGGGGTACGCGGGAAGTTTAACAGGCGATTAGCCAGTGTAAGTGTATTACAGGGGTACGCGGGAAGTTTAACACGCGATTAGCCAGGGTACGTGTATTACAGGGGTACGCGGGAACTTTAACACGCGATTGGCCAGGGTACGTGTATTACAGGGGTACGCGGGAAGTCTAACACGCGATTGGCCAGGGTACGTGTATTACAGGGGTACGCGGGAAGTCTAACACGCGATTCGCCAGGGTACGTGTATATCAGGGGTACGCGGGAAGTTATACACGGGATTAGCCAGGGTACGTGTATTACAGGGGTACGCGGGAAGTTTAACACGCGATTGCCCAGGGTACGTGTATTACAGGGGTACGCGGGAAGTTTAACACGCGATTAGGCAGGGTACGTGTATTACAGGGGTACGCGGGAAGTTTAACACGCAATTAGCCAGGGTACGTGTATTACAGGGGTGCGTGGGAAGTTTAACACGCGATTAGCCAGGGTACGTGTATTACAGGGGTGCGTGGGAAGTTTAACACGCGATCAGCCAGGGTACGTCTATTACAGGGGTACGCGGGAAGTTTAACATGCGATTGGCCAGGGTACGTGTATTACAGGGGTACGCGGGAAGTTTAACACGCGATTAGGCAGGGTACGTGTATTACAGGGGTACGCGGGAAGTTTAACACGCGATTAGCCAGGGTACGTGTATTACAGGGGTACGCGGGAACTGTAACACGCGATTGGCCAGGGTACGTGTATTACAGGGGTGCGTGGGAATCATCACACGCGATTAGGCTGGGTGGGTCCTCACAGGTGTTCCCTGTACACCCTCCACGGCCCCTGCAGGCAGCCTACAAAACAGGGGACTACCCTGCACACCTGCTCATGTCCCCCTGCACCCCCACCCCCCAGCAGTGCAGGGGCAGCCTCCACCAGGCCCCCACTCATGTCTCCCACCACCCCCACCCTCCCGCCACCAGGGGCAGCCTCCACCAGGCCCCCACCCATGTCTCCCACCACCCCCACCAGTGCAGGGGCACCCTCCACCAGGCCCCCACCCATGTCTCCCAACACCCCCACCCACCAGCACTGTGGGGCACGTGGCCAGCAGGCAGTCAGGCAGCAGCAGATGGCAGGTGGGAGCGTGCTCAGGGCTCTGGGGGGCAGTAATTTGGCCTCCTGGCCAGGAGCGTGGTCTCTCGTGTGTGAACGCGTGGACAGCCTGATAGGGAGTGAAATCCCACACGTCAGCAAAGGCCCTTAGCGCGTAAACCCGTCAACAGCATATGCGCGCCTATAGTCACCTGCACGTGCAGGAAATTGTTGCGTGACACGTCCCAGTGTCAAAGCGTGTGATTGGTGAAAATGGATCTACACGCAGAAGTGACAAAGCGTGTGATTGGTGAAAATGGATCTACACGCAGGAGTGACAAAGCGTGTGATTGGTGAACGTACACGCCGCGTAAGTGACGCTGTACGTGTGGGCCTGTATATAAGGTACATGTAGAACACCATTTCCTTGTACGTGCTTTTCGTGGAGAGCGAGTGGGTGAATTCTGTACTTCTTGTCGGTTCACACGCGATTTACTTCACGGCGTTTCCAGTTCGTATTCCCTGTTACCTCTGACAGCTTTTTCTCTTTTTTCTCTTTTACTGGTTTACCTGGGCCTGTTCCCTCAAACAGTGTCCCCTTCTACTGTTGTCCTGTCTTCTCAGACAGCGTACACATCTTCTTTTGGCGGGGGTTTAGCCAGCCAAACGCGCTCATTCTTCACGCTCTTTTACCTGGCAGACGGTGAGTCACGCACGTATCCAACTTCTGTGCTTGCCCCGTGTGTAGCCTACCCCTTCAGAGGTCATTCTAGGCTGCGTGTGACACGCATACGTTCATTCTTGTGTTACTGGGTGCCACAGCGTAGTGCAGGTTTTTCTTTCTGCACACGTGGTCTAGGAGGGGTTGCGTGCACGTCATCTCCCTTTTTTGGGCCTCCTGTGCGTTGCGTGACCCGTCATCTTTCCCCAGGGGTTACAATCAGCCGTGCTAGAGCACTAGGGTACAATTACCATCTGGTACCCAACCCCTTTGACCCCCAATTGCCCAGGACAATTGTCTACAGCCACTCCCATACGCACATTAATATCAGTGCCATGGCTGGGAGGCGAGGATTCCGTAAGGGTGGCAAAGGTGGAAGAGCCACAAGTGGTGGCCGTGGTGGATCCGGTAGGGGACGTGGTCGTAACTTGCAGGGTGAGCCTGTCCCCCCATGTGTGGAGGACCAGTCAAGGGCACCCATCATCCCCCCCCCCTCCCCCCCTCCCCCCCTCCCGTTGAGGCTGAAGTGGCTGACACCATCCATGCTCAGCCCTTGTTGGACCAGCCCATTGTGGCACCAGACCTGGCTGACTCCATGGCTGACTTCCAGGTCAGCAGGGCTACGACACGTGCGCTGGTGCACGTTGATGCCATCATGCCATGTGGATCTGGGGCAGCAAGGTCATCTGCTGCACCAAGGAGGCAGGGCGGAGTGGCTGCAGGGGCAGCTGCGGCTCCATCCACCCCAGCCCTCACACACCCAGCCAGGACAGTGTCGGTCCTAGTCCATGCTGCTGACATTCCCCCTGACACCATCACACTAGAGCCAATGCCTGCACCAACTCCCATGCTGAGTGTGCAATCCCACACTCCTGATACAGAGTCCACCAGGGCTCCTGCCCCTAGTGTCCAGAGCGGCGCAGGACACTCAGGATCACCACCCGCTTCCAAGCGTCCGGCACAGGCTGATGCCCCAGACACGGCTACACAGTCCGGCCCGTCCAGGAAGCCCAGCTTCATGGATGACGAACTGAATGCACTTGTCCAGTATGTGTCCGGACATGACAACGAGATGGTCATTGTTGCAGGATCCAAGACCACACCTGCACAACGCCAGGCACACTGGCAGACCGTTGCGGACATCGTAAGTGCCCTTGGAATCGTGAGGCGCACAGCCAATGATTGCTATAAGCGCTGGAATGACCTAAAGCGCAGGGCAAAGAGTAAGCTGGCCTCAAGTCATACCGCAACTCTAGTGACTGGAGGTGGGTCTCCAGTAGTAGACATGGAACTCACTCCACATGAGTCAGTCGCTGGGACCTACGTCACGGAGGAACAGATCCAAGGCGTGGGAGATCTGGCTGATTACGAGGCATTGTCCGGTGAGTGCACATGCATGTGTGTGTCATCCATGTGCATGGTGTGTGTGTGAGGGCTTCTGTTTGGGTGCCAGGTGAGAGTGTGTGCGCCTCAGTCGTAAGGGTCAGCCATGTGCTTCATGCAATACTTCCTGCGCAGCTGCATTTGGCCATAGCAGTATCCCTTCTGCCAACAGTAGACATCTAGCACAACTGCACGCCAGTTGCCCTTGAAGTGTCACCTTGACACAACATATTTGCTTATTTTTCACTGTTCATTCAGTCAGTTAGTTTGCATTCCACCACTTTCACTAGGCATGTCGCTGTCCACTAGTCACATGTCTGACATGGGTATGGTAAAGGGGAGTGACTTTGTTACCTGGATATCATTTGTACACACATGTCCCTGTGCAATTTGACCATTACAGACTGGCAGCTCCAGGTGAAAAATCTGACCTGTTAGAATCAGAAAAGCTATTACATGCGGGAACTGGACTGAATGAATAGGTGCTGCCCTCCTCTCCATCTTCACTCAATAGCAATGGTACATGCCATCTGTGTGATGGCATGTGTGTTTCACCTGCCAATCACAGGCCAATGTGTGATGCCACTGCCACGCAGCATGCAGAAAATGTGTTCATCTTCCATCTTGGTGTCATCAGTGTGTGCCGTTTGCCTGCACTTCATACGCAGTGAGGGTGCATGCATGGGAGGGTTTTAGTCATGTGGGACATGTGTCAATCAAGTACTGGTTCTCTTGCTTCTCAGCCCTCAATGTGTGCCATGGTGCTAATGCCTGTTTCCATTACTTTGTTTTCATGTCTTTGCAGGGGAAGACGCACCTGATACTGCTGGGGTTGTGGAGATGGTGCAGACCCAGGAGGTGTCCCAGGGCCGACCAACCACCAGTGAGGGACGTGGTGTGGTGGTGGGGGAGAACCCACAAGTGCTGCAGGTCGTGCTCTCAAGGGGTGTCTCTGGCTGCACCTCCCCCGAGCTGTACTCAGGTGTTGATTCGGATGAGACCTACGTGCCGTCGCTGGTGAGTGTTCCAGGGAGGGATTCTGTTCTGTCTCACCCACCTGCACCAGGGTCAGTACCCTCCATGGGGATGTCAGTGTTGGCAGCTACGCCTTCGGTGGTTACGGATGCAGGGTCACACTCCGCAACATCTGATCCTGTTCCTGGGCCAGCAGATCAGAGGGGGAATGCAGTCCTGCAGCCTCAGGCAGTGCCGGCACAGCAAGGCGCAGTTCGCCTTGCCCCAGACAGGTGTGGTGCCCGCCGACGTGGTGGCCGTACGCCACCCGGCAATACCGCATGGGAGCAATCCATTTACGGTATGGCTACCCAACAGGCTGCATCATCCGAGATGATGGCTCAGGCCATGGATAGGGTGGCCACTTCCATTGTCCCCCCAGAAAGGCTGATGGAGCGACTAGAGCAGGCAACCGACTCCATCTGCCAGTCACACAGGGAGGACATGTTGGGGTCCAACAGGGACAGGCGGGCGGCACTGGCGACTCTGCAGGAGGCCATCTCCATTGAGTCCCAGGGCCACAGGGAAGCCCTGAGGCAGGAGCTCCTACACCTCAGGACGACTCTTGTTGAGCTTGAGGCTTCAACACACCAAAGGACAGAACAGCAGCTGGAGCGTCTCACCCGTACGCTCTCAGCTGAGATGCAGGCAACGAGGGCGGAGGTCCGGGCATCCCGTGAGTTGTTGCATGGGGACCTCCGCACACTCATCCTCCAGAACCAGACCTACCACACCCGCATGCTTGCAGCCATGGAGGAGCAGACTAGGGCCTTGCGTGGGCTGCCTCCCATAGTGCAACCACCTCCGGATGCAGCTGCACAGGGTGATAATAGCGACAGCAGTGACACTCCCACAATAGGGTAGCCGTGTGGGCCATGAGCCCATGGAGGTGTTTTATCTTCCCAGGATCCACGCAGGTGGGTTCTGGTGTGCATCCTGTCCTCGGACCTCCTGGGTGGCCTCCCCAACCCCCCCGGGCCCATCAATGGCCATTTTTGATTGTTTCTTATTTTTATTTTTATTTTGATTTCTTTTATTCCCAATTTTTTTGGGAGGATCTGTTGGCTCCGATCTGTTGGCTCCGATCTGTTGGCTCCGATCAGTTGGCTTCCGTGGTTCCTGTGGGCATACGCTGCATTGTGGCTGGGCACATGCAGGCTTGTAATGTATTTGGTTCAGATGCTTGGGTTTGAGTCACACACACCCCTCCTGCTTCCCGTTTCCATGGGCTTGCAAAGGGTGTGCCCAAGTGACAGTGAATTACACAGTGACGTTGGACTCCCATGAGCTGTGTGGCCAGTCTGTAGTCAATACTGTGTATACATTCATAGTGCATATTGCTGTTGTGTTGTACACTGCATGTTGCATTGATGTGTAACTCTTCTTCTGTGTCTACCTCCCAATTTGCAGGTCCCTTCCTCAAGTCCACACAAGGACCTCTAGTCTGGCGATGGGGACCATGTTGGCAGCAGTGCACCTACAACTCTACATGGCGCCAACACTGCACAGTTGGTAGTGGTGGGAGTGCAGGCATTTCCAGGTGGTGAGACTACTAATATGTAACATTTTTGATGTCATGTTAATGGTACTACGTGCTCAAGTATGTTGTTGGTCCGGCATTGCTGTGAGCATTTCAGGTGTTGCAGGTTTCTAATAGTGCCACTGTACATAGTGAGAGTGATGTCATGTTGTGGGGATTACTTTGTTTACCTGCAATTAGCATGACATGGCACGGTGTGTCGTGTGGCAGTGCTGGGGTTGGGTTGGCTGACATGGCACTGTCCTCTTGTTGCATTTTGCAAGTGGGTATTCATTTTAGCTGCTTCAATGTGTAACTTCACAAAACTGCATTGGTGGTGTCTGTGTGGGTAGGGATGCACACATTGTGACACTTCCAGGTGAACAATCTCAGGCTGACATGGAATTCCCGGTTCATTCTCCACACATTCAGGATCAGTGTCAGGTTGAGTCATCATTGATTGTCAGATGGAATGTGCCAGGGCAGTGTGCACTCCACAGGGGTGTGATTTCTATGTGAAGTAATTAGCCACTAGCTGTGTACGGGCTGTCTCCCCCCGTGCCCTTTCCCCTCCCATGCGCAGCGCCTGTGCATGTGGTTGGGGATGTGGGGCCACCACCATGTCCACGGCCAGGCCCCGGCGTGTTGCAACGTTGTGCAGGACACATGCTGCCACTATGATCCTGCACACTACTGGGGGAGCGTATAACAGCTGCCCGCCAGAACGGTCAAGGGAGCGAAAGCGTGACTTCAGCACTCCGAATGTGCGCTCCACTATGCCCCTGGTTGTAATGTGGGCTGTGTTAAATCTTACCTGGGGTGGCGTGGTGGGGTTCCGAATTGGCGTCATCATGTGGGGGCTGAGAGGGTAGGCACTGTCCCCTGTGGAGGTGGGGATTGGTATCATTGGTGAGGTTGTGACCTTGCTCAATATCCAACATGCATGCATGTGCAGTGGCATACATACTCACCAAGCAGCCATGTATCGCCATGCCGCCCAGCTTCTAGGTCCCGGCTTAGGGTGGACATTCGGTAAATGAAGCTGTCGTGGGTGGAGCCGGGATAGTTGGCATATACTGAGGTGATGATTCCCTTGGCATTACATGCTACCTGCACGTTGATGGAATGCCAGTGCTTGCGGTTCCTATAGATGTGCTCAGATGCCCTGGGGGGACGTAGAGCCACATGGGTGCAGTCGATGGCACCTAGCACTTTGGGGAATCGTGCCACTGCGTAAAAATCCAGGGCGGCAGCATGCCTTTCTGCAGGTGTTCTGGGCAGGTATATGTGCCTGCGGACTGATGGGCGTGCAGTCATGATGTTCAAGACCTGGTGTAGGCAGCGTGACTGGGTGGCCTGTGACACCCCACCCACTATGGCACTTGTCCGCTGAAATGATCCAGTGGCTAAGAAGTGCAGTACATTGAGGACCTTCTCCAGGGGGCTGAGTGCTTGGGAGCACAGGGTGGGTGATGTGAGGTCATCCTCCCACTCACTCACCAGGTCCAGTATGATGTGTGGTGGAAACCTGTACCTCCCATACACCTGGTCATCAGGCATCCCGAAAAGGCTGGTTCTGGGTGTGAATATTCTGGCCCTGACTATCCTCCTCCTCCTCCTTTGGTAGCCCACTGCCACTGCTGCTAGGAACGGTATGTTCATCCTGGCGTCTGAGCTTGTTATTGTTAAAGTCCGCAATTTATGCTTAGCGCGTGTTCTAGGCGAGCGTGTGACCCGCGCAGCCCTGGAATCCTGTTCCCAGTCCAATAGCGTGTGGAAATTCACACGCACCACGGGATACAGCGTGTGACCCGTGCAGCCCTGGAATCCTGTTCCCAGTCCAATAGCGTGTGGAAATTCACACGCACCACGGGATACAGCGTGTGACCCGCGCAGCCCTGGAATCCTGTTCCCAGTCCAATAGCGTGTGGAAATTCACACGCACCACGGGATACAGCGTGTGACCCGCGCAGCCCTGGAATCCTGTTCCCAGTCAAATAGCGTGCGGAAATTCACACGCACCACGTGATACAGGTTCGCAAACGTACTTGCGTGTGTAAGTGGCCGCGCACCCATTAAATACACGTACATAGGCCAATCGCGTGTACGCGCACTCTTGTCCAATTACACGCGATGACACTCTGACGTGCAGTATCTCCACGTGTGCCCCGTCATCACGTCCTGAGTGGGGAACACCCGTGCGGGTCACGTCACAGACGCGCTTACGCGCTGAGGGACTCTGGTCCAATAGAATCGCGTATGCGTGCTGACGCGCTTACGCGCTAAGGGCCTTTCCTCGGATTTCACGCTGACGTGCAGGATTTTCACGTGCCAAATCACTCCGTATCAAGCTGGCCACGCGAAAACACACGGAAGCCCACGCTCCTGCCCAGAAGGCCGAGTTACTGCCCCCCAGTGCCCCGAGCAGCCTCCCACGTGCCATCTGCTGCTGCCTGCCTGCCTGCCTGCCTGCTGCCACCGTGCCCTGCCATTTGGTGCCTGCACATCAGCCATCTGCAGGGGTCCAGTTGCTGTGTCCACCCCTGCTGGAACTGAAGACTCCCGACTGGTATTACATCGCTCCACAGCCCAGCCCCAGGACCCAGTTGCCCACCCACACCTGCCTCTGGGGTTGCCATGTCGGGCACTTCCACATCTGGCACCAGTGGCAACCCCAGGCCAGAGGGGCAGAGGGGCACCAGCTTCACCGTCACCGAAGTTGGTGTCCTGGTGGAGCATGTCCTGGGGCAGTATGATGCCCTCTTTGGATCGTCCCGCGCCAGCAAGGAAGGACGGCAGAGGATCTGGGCCGACTGTGTGGTTGCCATCAACGCGGAGGGGGTGGCAACCCGCGACGTCCTGAAGATCAAGAAGCGCTGGGAGGACTTGAGGTCCAGGACCCTAGTGAAGGCCCGGCGCCTCGTGGAGGGGGGCCGGGGCCGCATGAGTACCATCCAGATGAGGGTCCTGGAACGCGTACGCCCAGCGCTCCACGGCCAGATCCTTGAGAGGGAGGCCCGTCTGGAGTTGAGCGGTAAGTGTCCATGCATTACTGTGTGAGACAGGGCATGTTGCGGTGTGCTGGTTCTATGATACTTGCCTGTATGTGTGCCATAGCCCATGTATGCATGTATGTGTGCAGGGACATCATGGTAATGCATGTGCGACCAGTGATGTGTGATGCACATGGTTGTTGCATGTGTTGAAATGCCGCATGGGGAGCCTTAATCAGATTATGAACATGAGAGCATGCCAGTCTCTGTACCTGAACATGGGTGGGGGTGAGGGATGGGTGCTGATGCCAGGTACATATATGGTAGCCATGTCTGTGTGCCTGACCTGCGTGTCTGTGACTTGTGCATGCCATGGATGCATGACACATGTGTGTGACAATGCAGAGATTCAGTAAAGCAGCAAAATTACCCTTGTATCCGCTGTGTTTGGTGTGTTTGGGGCCAGATGGATGTGACTGAGGTGAAGTGTGTGCATGTGATGGGCATGAGGCATGATGCATGTGAGTTACATATCATTGAATGTTTCAAGAGTCCATTGGACATGCATGGAAATGTCCATGGCATGCACCATGCCTGTTACTGTGTGTGTTTTGCCTGGACTGACCCATGTGTTGTGGAGGGACATGATGGAAGTGTACTTTGACAGTGGTGCTCATCTGCTATTGCTTCCTGTCTAGGGGACCATTGTACAGTGCCCTGATGCTTGGGTTCTTTGTCTCCCTCTACGCAGCGGCTAGTGAAGAAGAGGGCGGAGACGGCGCTGTGGAGCAAGGCGGCGGGGATGCCCCCACGGCTGCAGCGGAAGGGGTGGGTGAGCCCCCACAGGGGCCTGCTACGGTGGGAGACGGTGAGGAGCCATCCAGGTTGGTGGTTTGCACAGAGGAGGAGGAGGCCGCCACTGGGGCACACATGGGGCCTGGTGGGGGCATCCCTGCTGGTGCAAGTGGTGCAGTCCAGGGCCAGGGGCAGGAGGCAGCACAGGTCACCGTGGAGGGGCCTGTGCATGTCGCTGTCCCTGACCCTGTGAGTGCACCACCATGCACCAGCAGGGATGCCCCGTCCCAGGCCCGTCCGCAGGTAGAGGGGATGTCCATGTCACCTGACTCCCCTCCACCTGCAGACGTGGGAACCCCTGGCCGTGCGGAGAAGGTCCTGATTGGGGTCGCGTTGCGCACGGCTGTGATTCGTGATGCTGTGCGTGCTTCCCGGGAGGAGCACGCTCGTCATCACGAAGTGCACCGTGCCGATGTGGCCCAATTGGGATCGGCCATGTTCCGGGGTTTCCTGCATGTGTTGGCCAATGTGGTGGCCCTCTCCTCCTCTGTGCAGGCTATCCACCAGTCGTTCTCCTTGCCGTCTTCCAGCCCAGATGCCACCAGGGCCCCCTGTGGACCTGCCCCGACCAATGCAGCCAGCTCGGTGGGGATCCCATCCCTGCCACAGTCGGGAGTCAGAGATCCAGCAGGGGTGGACACCAGAGCAACTGGACCCCAGCAGATGGAGGATGTGACGGCATCATCGGGCAGGGCACGTGCACGACGGCGTCGGTGGTTTCCATCAGCCTGGATGCCGTCGTGCTGGCACAGGCAGTTGCGTCGGAGGCAGCAGCAGGCTCAACGTGGGAGGCATCATGGCTCGGGGCCATCAACATCGGGGGTGCAGGCATCGGCCGGAGGGCAGGAGAACCCTGGAATGGGAGTGGCTTCCATGTGGGAGAGGTTGTGCCAGCGGATAGGTGCGGAGCGGCAGCGGGCAGAGGAGGAACGGCTCACGATGGTCAGGGCGGAGGACTCCATGCGGAGGGCGCTGAGGCGGGCTGAGTGCCTCGAGGGTCTTCGCAGGGAGTTAGAGCTGGACACTGCGTTATCCCTGCGGGACCTCGGGGCCAGGGAACATGCCCGCCTCCAAGCCATTGACCAGGAGTTCGATGATGCCCTGGCCCATGACAACAACCAGTGAGCCGTCCGAATAGCCCGCTGCCTTTGTATATAGTTGTATAGTTAGGGTTAGGTTTCCTTTGTTTTTTTGATTTTTTTTTGGTTGCGATTGGACAATGCACCACTTTTTTGTATATAGTTCCCTTTTTAGTTAGTAGTCAGTTAGGTTTCATTTGGTAGGGCTCATGGACCCAGGATGTTCTTCTTGATTGGCTTATTTTAATTTTTCATAATTTTTTCTTGGACATTCTTCTTGTTTTGTTTGATTTGCTTTGTGTTTTTTCTTATTTGCTGTTCAATACATATACTTTTTTTAATCTTCAATGTGTCGTATCATCTCATTGCTTTCAGGCATGTCATGTTGGGTGTTTTGTCATTCACTTGCAGCCATTGTGTGTGACAGACATGTGTTAAATTGCATTATTTACATTGGGGGTGTAACATGTAATTGCCTTTGATATGTGGGTGGATGTGATAGTTGGTTGGGCCTTTTGGCAGGGGAGGATGGGCAGTACGGACATGATTGGGGAATGTTGGGACCCAGGTGCAGGGGGGCATGGATTGGACATGGGTGGGGGCCTGCTGGCAGGTGCCCCACAGTGCTGGGGGGTGGGGGTGGTGGGAGACATGAGTTGGACATGGGTGGGGGCCTGCTGGCAGGTGCCCCACAGTGCTGGGGGGTGGGGGTGGTGGGAGACATGAGTTGGACATGGGTGGGGGCCTGCTGGCAGGTGCCCCACAGTGCTGGGGTGTGGGGGGGGGTGGGAGACATGAGTTGGACATGGGTGGGGGCCTGCTGGCAGGTGCCCCACAGTGCTGGGGGGTGGGGGTGGTGGGAGACATGAGTTGGACATGGGTGGGGGCCTGCTGGCAGGTGCCCCACAGTGCTGGGGGGTGGGGGTGGTGGGAGACATGAGTGGGGGCCTGGTGGAGGGTGACCCTGCACTGCTGGGGGTGGGGGTGGTGGGTGACATGAGTGGGGGCCTGGTGGCTGGGGTGTGGGGGTGGTGGGAGACATGAGTGGGGGCCTGGTGGAGGGTGCCCCTGGTGGCTGGGGTGTGGGGGTGGTGGGAGACATGAGTGGGGGCCTGGTGGAGGGTGCCCCTGGTGGCTGGGGTGTGGGGGTGGTGGGAGACATGAGTTGGACATGGGTGGGGGCCTGCTGGCAGGTGCCCCACAGTGCTGGGGGGTGGGGGTGGTGGGAGACATGAGTGGGGGCCTGGTGGAGGGTGACCCTGCACTGCTGGGGTGTGGGGGTGGTGGGTGACATGAGTGGGGGCCTGGTGGAGGGTGCCCCTGGTGGCTGGGGTGTGGGGGTGGTGGGAGACATGAGTTGGACATGTGTGGGGGCCTGCTGGCAGGTGCCCCACAGTGCTGGGGGGTGGGGGTGGTGGGAGACATGAGTGGGGGCCTGGTGGAGGGTGACCCTGCACTGCTGGGGGTGGGGGTGGTGGGTGACATGAGTGGGGGCCTGGTGGCTGGGGTGTGGGGGTGGTGGGAGACATGAGTGGGGGCCTGGTGGAGGGTGCCCCTGGTGGCTGGGGTGTGGGGGTGGTGGGAGACATGAGTGGGGGCCTGGTGGAGGGTGCCCCTGGTGGCTGGGGTGTGGGGGTGGTGGGAGACATGAGTTGGACATGGGTGGGGGCCTGCTGGCAGGTGCCCCACAGTGCTGGGGGGTGGGGGTGGTGGGAGACATGAGTGGGGGCCTGGTGGAGGGTGACCCTGCACTGCTGGGGTGTGGGGGTGGTGGGTGACATGAGTGGGGGCCTGGTGGAGGGTGCCCCTGGTGGCTGGGGTGTGGGGGTGGTGGGAGACATGAGTTGGACATGGGTGGGGGCCTGCTGGCAGGTGCCCCACAGTGCTGGGGTGTGGGGGGGGTGGGAGACATGAGTTGGACATGGGTGGGGGCCTGCTGGCAGGTGCCCCACAGTGCTTGGGGGTGGGGGTGGTGGGAGACATGAGTTGGACATGGGTGGGGGCCTGCTGGCAGGTGCCCCACAGTGCTGGGGTGTGGGGGGGTGGGAGACATGAGTTGGACATGGGTGGTGGCCTGCTGGCAGGTGCCCCACAGTGCTGGGGGGTGGGGGTGGTGGGAGACATGAGTGGGGGCCTGGTGGAGGGTGACCCTGCACTGCTGGGGGGTGGGGGTGGTGGGTGACATGAGTGGGGGCCTGGTGGAGGGTGACCCTGCACTGCTGGGGTGTGGGGGTGGTGGGTGACATGAGTGGGGGCCTGGTGGAGGGTGCCCCTGGTGGCTGGGGTGTGGGGGTGGTGGGAGACATGAGTTGGACATGGGTGGGGGCCTGCTGGCAGGTGCCCCACAGTGCTGGGGGGTGGGGGTGCAAGGGGACATGAGTTGGTGTTCATTAGTTCAAGGAGACATGTGCCTTTGCTGGGGGGCATGCCCATGGTGGGTGGGCTGCCTGCGGGACATGACCAGGGATGCAGGGTAGTCCCCTGTGGTGTGGGCTGCCTGCAGGGGCCGTGGAGGGTGTACAGGGTACACCTGGGAGGACCCACACTGTGAAATCACATGTGGAACTTCCCGCGCACCCCTGAAATACACGCGGCCAGGCTGTTCGCGTGTGGAACTTCCCGCGCACCCCTGAAATACATGCGCCCAGGCTGTTCACGTGTGGAACTTCCCGCGCACCCCTGAAATACACGCGCCCAGGCTGTTCGCGTGTGGAACTTCCCCCGCACCCCTGAAATACACCCGCCTAGGCTATTCGCGTGTGGAACTTCCCGCGCACACCTGCAATACACGCGCCCAGGCTGTTCGCGTGTGGAACTTCCCGCGCACCCCTGCAATACACGCGCCCAGGCTGTTCGCGTGTGGAACTTCCCGCGCACCCCTGAAATACACGCGCCCAGGCTATTCGCGTGTGGAACTTCCCGCGCACCCCTGCAATACACGCGCCCAGGCTGTTCGCGTGTGGAACTTCCCGCGCACCCCTGCAATACACGCGCCCAGGCTGTTCGCGTGTGGAACTTCCCGCGCACCCCTGAAATACACGCGCCCAGGCTGTTCGCGTGTGGAACTTCCCCCGCATCCCTGTAATACACGCGCCCAGGCTGTTCGCGTGTGGAACTTCCCGCGCACCCCTGAAATACACGCGCCCAGTCTGTTCGCGTGTGGAACTTCCCGCGCACCCCTGAAATACACGCGCCCAGGCTAATCGCGCGTGGAACTTCCCGTGCACCCCTGAAATACACGCGCCCAGGCTATTCGCGTGTGGAACTTCCCGCGCACCCCTGAAATACACGCGCCCAGGCTAATCGCGTGTGGAACTTCCCGCGCAGCCCTGAAATACACGCGCCCAGCCTGTTCGCGTGTGGAACTTCCCACGCACCCCAGAAATACACGTAGCCCGCTCCCCCAGACCCGATCGCGTGTGAAACTTCACGCGAACCCCTGTGATGCACGTACCCTGCTGAAATCGCGTGTTAGACTTCCCGCGCACCCCGGTATACACGCACACATATTTTTTGTCAGCGGGTGTCCGTGTTTGTGGGTACCCCTTTGCACGTCTTTGTTCCTGGAGGGCCACAGTATGGGACATTCATCATGGCAGTATATAGGTGCGATTAGTTGGCGCACCTTTTGGCGCACATTTCTTACAGCCGCAGAGACGCTACCGCCTGCTTTCTTGTGGCGGTCGTGTTTGTGCCTGTGCGCTGGTTTGAGCGTGCGCTTTTTTCCCCTATTCTATTCCATGAATACGTGTTGTAGGCGAGCGTGTGGGCGTTCCGCGCACTTGTGCCCTGTACTTCCCCCGTGACGCCCACGTTTTGGCAAGTTGTTCCCCATTCCGAGTGTTACGCCCGTGTTCCGCCTACTTTTTTTGCGTGCGCCGCGCTATGTGCGATTTTCGCTGTGGCCTGTGCGATTTTCGCAGTGACCTGGCGCACGCTGTTAGATGGCCTGTGCGCCAACGTGCGCCGCGCACTTTTTATCGCACATCCGCTGGTTTTCTCGCGCACGGCCTTCCATGAATCGACGTGCGCTGCTTTTCGTGCGATTTTCGCAATTGCACTGCGATTTTCGCTATTCCACTGCGATTCGCACATTTTTGCCCACTTGCGCCGCGCTAATTATTCCATGAATCGGCCTCATAGTCTTTTACTAAATGAACTAGACATTTAGTTGCCATATGTTGCATCAATCAGGTAAGGCTAGAATGACTTCACAAGCGGTGAGCATGTCAAATACTGACAGAGAGTATTGTTGGTCCTAATGAATATTTCATAGAAATACATGCATTTCATGGTCCTGGTTAAGTCCAACTATGGTGCTTTTTAGGTAACAAATTAGCTTGCATTCTTGTTGCCTAAGTTTGAGCCTAAGGTTACCACCCCGTTTCCCCATCTTGATTCGCATTAGTCCAATAAATCTTAAGTCTTCCTGATTGTCAAGCTGGTGTTGTAGCTGCCAGTGTATGGCCAATGGTGACTTTGGATCAGTATTCCTAAGACTAGCCAAATATTCCCTTATTCGGATTCTCAACTGCCGAATGGTGCTACCAATGTAAAGTTTGCCACATTTACAAATAATAGCATAAACAACATAACACGTTTTACAGTTAATGAACTCATTAATCTCAATTGTCATTCCATTAGCATCAGAAAAAGAAACACAGTTTGCATGAGCATATTTGCACTGGTTACAGTTGCCACATTTAAAAAATCCCTTTTTTCCTTTTAACCAATTTTCTTTAGTATTATCTTCCTTTACATTCAAGAAAGAAGGACTCCATTTTTGTTTGATAGTAATTGCTCTCGTGAAAGTGAACTTCGGTTTCTCAGTCAAAAAAGGAAGTAGATCCTTATCTAGTCTTAGGATGTCCCAATGTTTGGACACCATTTTGTAGATTAAAGAGGAATCTTGTGAAAACTGCGTGATTATAGAAATATGATCTGTCCCTGATTTCTCTTTCGCACGGTCACATAAAAGTTCAGCTTGACTGCACTCTTTGTACTTATCAGCCGTTTCTTTATGCATCTCAAATTGTACCCTCTCTTTTTGAATTTATCCATAAGCAGATCGGACTCCTTAAAATAATCCAAATCCAAACTACAATTTCTCCTGGCTCGATAAAATTCTCCAGCTGGGATGTTGTCTATTGTAGATCTTTGATGACTGCTTTGTGCATAAAGTACAGAGTTTACCTCTGTTGGCTTATGGTATGTTTTAGTTTCAATCTGCCCATTCTTAGCAAAAATGTGTAAGTCTAAAAAGTCTATACTGTGTGAACTCGCGAAACCAGTAAAACTGATACCAAATTTGTTGTTGTTGACATATAGCACAAAACTTTCAAAAGATGCAAGAGACCCTTTCCATACAATTAGGACATTGTCAATAAATCTTCTCCATGCGATTAGATTCGTTTTGAAAATGTCTTGGTCATAGATATGTGTTTCTTCATATTGGGCTATAAACAGGTTAGCCAGGGATGTCGCAAATTTAGCACCCATGGCTACCCCTTTGGCATGTGCATAGTATCGATCATTAAAGATGAATACATTATTATCTAAGGCGAATTTCAGAAAACTCTCAAGCATATGTATATGTTGCATATAAGAAGCAGATGAGTTTCCAAAGGTGTAGTCTATTGTTTGAACTGCTAGATCATGATCTATACTAGTATAAAGCGCTGAAACATCTAAAGTAGCCAAACGGTAGTCTGATTCCCATTTTAGAGTTTTAAAAAATTGCAGAACATGTACACTATCTCTAATCTAAGATTTCATTTTAAGGACATGAGGTTTGAACGCTTCATGCAGATACTGTGACATGCCCTCTGTGACCCACCCTATACCTCTCACAATCGGTCTGACTGTTGGTAAAATTTCATAAGTCTTGTGTACCTTAGGTAGAAAATATAGGGTCGGCATAGTGGGTTCAGTATTAGTCAAGAAAACTTTTTCATCCTCTGTTAGAAAACCTCTATCATACCATACCTGTATTAGTTCCAAATGTTCTGTTGTAATTCTCTTGGATGGGTTTGATTTCAAAGGGGTGTAACATTGTGGATATGAATACTAAGGATTATATTAGCATGGTTATATCTCATCTAAATACACCACAGGGTTTACCCCCCTTGTCCGCTTCTTTGATAGTTATAGACTTATCATTCATTAAGGCCTCCAGAGCTTCCGTTTCATCTTTACTCAGATATGATCTGCATCTCCTTCTATTATAGATTGTGTTATCCATATGCTTGTGTATATCCTTTAAAATTGCCTTATGGAAGGTTTCAATTACATTATCTGTTCCCAAACAAGGTGTCAATTTTGATGTTGGCTTCAGTTCTTTTAAATCAAGGTGTCTGGTATTGACACTCAGTGATTGGCAGATGGATTCAGAATCTACAGTAGTTTCTTGGGCTAAACTGATCAAAGTAGTAATATTACCAATGTCAGAAATAGTATGCAAACTCAGTGGATTCAGGGCGGTCTTAGGCTGAAATATTTGTACCTGAGTTGCGAAAAATTTCTTTAATTTCAATTTCCTTAGAAATTCCTTCCGTTTGCCCCCTCACCTGCCCCTTGTGTGGCACCTTGTATTGGTATAGATCTTGTTGGTGGTGTTGCGAATCTGACTTGTTTTAAATTTGTAAATCTTATATTTCCCTTCTTGTGTCTGCGTATCTGTTCTAAAAAACGTTGCCCTGCACTATGTGTAGGTTCTGTACCTTCTTTGGTTCCGTCATTACTCTCTCTAAGTTCTTCCTCTGAGTCAGGATCTGAGCTGGCAGGTGCAGTATTGGAAGAGCTAGGTTTAGATCGCGGTGTTATATTGTCATATTTAGGTTGAAAAGTATAAACCCGTTCCTGTCTATAGTCCTTGTCATCTCTATACAATTTTCTAAATTTCCTTAATTTGATATCATGGCCATACACTGGCAGCTACAACACCAGCTTGACAATCAGGAAGACTAGCACTTTATATGGATTTAGTCAAAATGTCAACATTAAAATTGTGCAGGTAGATATAGGCTAACCCATAACAATTTGGGAATTGAAGTGATGGGCTGCAAGCTATACCGCTTATGACAATTGGGTATATTTTTTTAAATATATCTCATCTAAGTCAGATATAGGCTAATACATAACAATTTGGGAATTGAAGTGATGGGCTGTAAGCTATACCGCATATGATAATTGGGTATTTTTAAATATATATATTTTTAAATATTTTAAAAAAATATATATATTTTTTGTTTACAACTAACGTGCGTGTGGTGTCATCACATGCGCGTATGCGTGACATCATTGCGTGCGCGTGATGTCACCGCGATGTTGCTTGCTTTTTCGCTCGCATTTAGCATTTAAAAAGGAGGCAGTAATGCGTGGGACCCCCCACTTTTTGTGAAGCTAGATGAACACAGATTGGGATCAAGCCCAGTAAATGTTATGTATAAGCCAATGCCAATTTTGAGAGGGAAAGGGTCTGTTTATTGTGTCTCAATTTAACTGTTGTGGGGAAAGTGATAGATTGTGATAGTGTCAACAAGTGGTTTAAAGAAGGTGATGTTTTTTTGATACTAGGATCAAGATGAACTCATTACATATATATTTTTTGACTGATAAAGGAAAAAGATAGTTTGAGGGAGGTGATGTTTTTGATATAATGGTACAGATTGGAGCCTATTACTGAGATTACCAGAGCAAGTGAATGAAGTAAAAGAGATGGGGCTCATAGATACTTGTACTAAGTTGAGCCCATTGTGTTTTTTGTAGGTGATTTTTGAATTTTGGAGCCTAGAACTCACATTTATAAGACTAGAGGAATTTCCAATACTCATGTGACTCAATAGACTCATCCGCACAGGTGGGTGAGCATTTCCAATCATTTATGAATATAGTTTATGGCATTTCAGTTCTACATACTAAAGTATAATAATTCAAGGTCTTCTCTATATAGGATTGGAACTCTGAATTTTCAACATAAGATCAAGTGTGATCATTTGACATTGAGATCTCAAATTTAAGAGATATAGGGAGTGTACATGGGTTAAGCACCGATTATAGTAACACTGTTTAACAAAGCACTAATAAGATTTAAGACACACTTATACCTTTATTTTGGCAACTCACATTTTGGTCATATTGGAATGGCTTCACAAGGTGTTTGGGTACAAGTTTCTTATTTTGGAGTAACTAACCATGCATGAAGTTTATATATTGCAGTCTATTTGTTTTTATGCTGACTCAGTTTAATTTAATTTGATAATGAATACATTAGTGGATCTAATTGTGGAATACAGATAATAACTGTCTATTTTTGTTGATCAAACAGAGATATTTTGATTGAGACACTAATTTGTGGTCTTAAATTTATGTTTTTTTCTTGAAACCCTATTGAAATTCTTGATTATGCCGTGAATTTTCCATCATCCTGACCTGACATGTGACACAATATGGTATGGTTTTTGAAAAATGTATATATTGAATGAATGTGTCATTTTGTACAGCCTTGAGAACGACCGGTGGTCGAAACACGTGTCGGCTGTGTTTTTCTCTAGAAGAATTAAAAACATTCATATTGAAGGAACACTTGGAGTGACTTTATGAATAATGATGTTGGACTTGTAAAAATTTAAAACTTAGATCAAGTGTATGGTGTGAGCACAAGATATCCTCCCGAACTACAATCTTTTCTGTTTACTTGCTACAGCTCTGTGGGAAGCTTGAGGGAAGATTATTACTTGCTGCAGATCTTTCTTTTAGGTTTTAAGAGTGGTAAATAGCGCACGCAATCCAATAGCGATCCCACAAAGAAACCGCTAGTCTGTCACATACTACCCAACCCTCTGCTCTAACGCAGATGTGCCACCATCCACCTGCTCCCTATCGGAACGGCAAACCTAACATCTAAGGCTACTTCATTCAATCGCCCTCCACCGCTAATGAGGGTGTGTCCTATAAACCATTAAAATAATCCCTCTAGCTGCTTGCGCTTTCATGCACTTACATATCCTTTTAGGAGATTCTTCACTTTTCTCAACCTCAGAGACTCCCTTTCAAGGCCAGCACAGTCAGAGTGAAGGCAGCACCGGACCAGGTGGACCTTTGGGAAAGTGGCATCTGTTGATCTTCTCTGGCTCGAGCTCTTAGTACTGGCCAACGGATGCTGTCCTGCACTCATACAGGAGAATGGACGGAATTTCCACCCCTTGGTCAAAAGGCTGAGATATGTCGCTGGGGCATCCAAAAATGTGTCGGTGGTCACCTGGAAACTCACACAAAAATTACAAAAGAAGTCAAAAAGGAGTCAAAAAGGAGTGTACGCTGGTTCAAGAAGTAACATAGTTTTATTCAGGGCTCCAGATGCAGCTGGGACAGTAAGTTCAAACAGATCATGGAACAGAATGTGTGAAAAGGTGCAGTTAAAGAAACTTTTATATGTTGTAAAGAACATTTATACCTTGCAAAATAATTATCATTTGTGACTGTGCTACATGAAAACATCTCCCTACACAAATCTGATTGGTGTTCACACTTTGAACCCTTACAGAAAAGTATACATTATGATCAATAATTGGGTTCACCAATTTTCCAACACTGCGCTAAAATACAATATGTGAAGTCACAATCCACCCCCAATTCCCATAGCACAAAGTGAATTCCTTGAAACATTTGGGACTATCAGCAGAACTTTAATAATCTGCACTGGTAGCCTCATCTTCGTTCATATGAGATGCACTTACCACAATGCCACAGTCAGAGCTTTGAACCATAGCACACCTTCGGCCATATCCGGGACTCCAACCTTTTTCCCAGAGAAAATGTACTACAGGGAAATTTGAAACCGCTCTGGTTCTTTTCGGCTCCATTAGAAAATCATATTTTAAATGTTTCTGTACACAAAACAGTAACACAGGTTTACTACAAAAGCAAGCTTTTAAGGCCTATTTACTGTATTTTGTTCACTAAGTTTAATTATACTTACACGTGCCCCTGTATTTGATTAATTCGTTTTTATTATGGATTTTATTTCAGAAGCTTCAGAATGAGCCCCCTCCGCTTTTACAGGTTTTCTCTCGCAGCTGATAAATATGTTTCTTTTTACTGCATTGAACTTGCATCTTTATTACAGCCGCATGAACGTTAAATACACATCAAAACACTTGTTTGTGTGCAAGTAGTGAAAGGTGTGTGCTGTCATTATGTTTTTGTGTACATCTGAGTATGTGTCTGTCTGTCTCTGTGGGAGCGGGCTTATTGCAGAAGGGACTTTCTCGTGCCTGTTGCAATGCATTCTGGGGTCTACGGAGTCAGTCTGCCAGAAGCGGCAGCTCTGAATAAACATTGAATAAAAGGCAAGAAACGTAGTGCAGTGGGGGGAAGGATGGTAGGAGGCTGGCTACCCTCGCCCAGCCATCTTCCACTTCACCCTTTACTGTGAGTTTGCTGGTCATTTCCAGCCTCTGGCATGTAAGTACTTAGTGCCACCAAAATTTCTTTGTTTACAAATATATCACAATAACCCACTTGACCCAAATCAGAAAAAAATAACTCATGTATCTAAAATTCACAATATAAGCAGGAATGAAAAGGACAAACCCACTCTAATTTGTCAGAATTGTCATCATTGCTTCGCCCCTTTAACACTTCCACTCTCCCAATAACAAACCCAAACACACTTCGACCACTTGGATCCCTGTTCCTGAATTTGGGGGGTGATGTGTTTGACCCAAGATGTAGCCCATTTTTGCTGGGGAAGGGAGTGATGGTTGTGTGACCATTCCTCTTCGCACATAGTAATACAAGTTCACTTTTTTGGGGAAGATTCAGTGATACTATGTGTGATTACTCTGCCCGTTTTATTGAGATACCTGTCTTTGTGCTGATGGTTTAGGTGGGATATCGATGATAGTTGTATACTCTTGGAGGGATTATTCCTTGCATTGTCACTTAGCAACTTCGAGAGAATTCATCGGAGACAATGTGGGTTCTTGTGAAATGTGTTGTATTGTGAAAAATGGGCATGTGTACAATTTCGAGACATGTGAAGAGGTCGAACTGAAACATTGTGCAGTTTTAAGGCTGGGACATGGTGCAATTTGAGACTGGCATAATATACAATATATGGACTTGAATATTGCGAACATAGTCACTGTGCAACAGGAACACCAGAGCTTTCTGCACTGGGGGTGTTGTAGCATTGTGCTCCTGGGGCACTGAAATGATGTGCACGCAGGGGAACGGGACATTGTGTAATATGGCACTAGAAGGTTGTTTATTGGGGACACTGAAACATTGTGCAACAGAGCAATTTAAGGCATTGAAACGTTGTTCAGTACTGATAGTAGAGGTACACATATATTTTGTAGTAGGGAACTGGAATACTGATTTGATAACAGGGGCACTGCTACATTGCCCGCTACCAAGCACTGGAACATTGCCCACAGTGAATACATGTTCTGATGGGAAACCAGCCCCTCATATAGGGGAGATTGGGGCTTAACCAGAAACAACTTTAACTAAAGTGTCTCCTGTGCGCCATTGGTCATGTGTACACCTTGTGAAAGTCACACAATGCACTTGATGCAAAACAATTAAAGCAAACCCATTCAAGAACACATCTCATATGTTCATTTCAGTATTAACAATTCATTTAGTTGGAATCCAAACATAACATATCATTGTTCTGCTAGTGAAAAGACAAAGTGACGTATGTGTATACGAATGCATTGGAAACACCATTGAAACATGGGCAAACAATAACCTAACACTAGGTGTAGCCGATACTAAGTACCAGGAACATTTCATTTAGAGAACAAACAGTCGACGAAAAACCATTACTTGTAAAGCCAATAATTTAGCTGTAAATCAAGTACATGTAAACTAACATAAACCAGATTGCTGACTCACTCGACAATGTATCTAAACAGGAAGTAACTCTGGGCAGTGTCAAAAAACCAGTCAACGACTTAGCTTTATAAATATCACACTTTGAAAGTTCGTCAATGACTGTGTGCCATAAGTACTGATCTTTATATTTTGTAATTTACTGAATGTTTAATAACTAATGAATTAGTCGTTTCGGCATTTACAAAAACAGTCCGCCAGACTCCTTCTCCAGAACACAACATAACACTGTCAGTGTACAGGTTTTTATAACTGTACACGCCTCTTTAGTTCTTGGGGCCAATAAGTGCATTTAATAACCAAGCCAGCTGATCAAGATAAAGTAAGCGGTGTCATTCATTAATTAGTTCAGACCAGTTGATAAACTCATTCAGGCCATGTGTGTGAGTACCGAGAGGATGTATCCACATGTGTTCTTTGAACAAAAGGTCTACTTTTGGCTCTATCCAGGGTTGACTGTCATTGTTTAGTGACTTAAAATAATTTACAGTATAAGGGCCTCATCACGAGTTGGGCGGTAATGCCGGCGCTATCAGCGCCGGCGCTAATAGCCCTACCACCAAACCCCCCCGGCGCTATTAGCGCCGGATCACAGGTTTGGCGAAAGGGTTATTGCCCATTCCCCATTGGGCCCATTGGGATTTCCCACTGGCGGTAATTGCGCCGAAAATTGTCAATTTTGCTGCGGATTTCCCCCCAGTTCAGAGCTGGGGGGAAATCCGCCAAAGCCATGATATGGCGGACCCTTAAATGCGGCGGTAATAGTGCTAACGCCGCATTTAAGGGTTACCGCCAGACTCGTGATGATGCCCTAACTCTTCTCTGTGAATTGTGGACTACTGGAGACTTGTGGTGATGGTTCCTTATTCTGCACCTGTGTTCCAAGATTCTCTTCTTAACAGGCCAAGATTTTTGGCAGACATAACTCAACAACCATGTCCGTTCTATTCAATAAACTACCATCTTAGCACTGCAATTCCCATTTTTTGTTGCCTAGAAACATAACTGCAATTTGTGCGGAAAGATTGCGTACTGAATATCTTCCGCACAGATAGTTTACATTGAACTGGGTCCATATTAAGTATGTGTGGCTGGTGCAATGTTTGTGTGTTCATATACTTGGCATGCACCAGTTGACCACGTATGTGCCTCCCTCATTTATACGCAAAGTTGGTCTGCTTGTGCAAAGGTTTCACTAGTGCCCATTGTTTCAGATTGTGTTGGTTTCTGTGTTGAAGGTCGTGACACACCAATTTGGAAGGAGTAGTTGGTACTGGAATGTTGTGCATGGATGACTTTGCAATGTTGTGGCAAGGGAACTGGCACAGTGTGAAACCAAAGCACTGGAATGTTTCCACTCGTGCGTGGGGCAGTGGCACGCCATGCAATGAGGGGACTGGGACTTTGCGCATCAGAGCAACTGGGACAGTGTGCAACAAGGGGGCAGGGAGGTTTTTCACCAGGCCATTGAAATGTGCAGCACAGGGGCACTGCAACATTGTGCACAAGAGGGACTGAGAAATTAAGCAAAGGGGGTTGTTTCGATTCAATAGGGCGCTAGTACATTGTGCAAAGCTAGCAGTGACAGAAGGGGCTCACACAAATGTATGCTTATCATAAAATGCAATGAACAACTACAAACGTCAAAACCAATGACTTTACCAATGCTTGTTTATTTTAACCGCTGTTATAAGATACTAGCCACTTAATAGATCGCACACGTTTATATTTTATTAGAAAAGGGATTTATAATGCTGGTGAAAGCAGGTGTCCACCATCTGCAAAAAGAAATCATACTATGATAGTATGCTATGCCAAACTAAAGTAGCAACTTTACACAAACAGTACAAGGCGTCCGTTTATCTGCTCTAACCAGGCGAGCAAGGAGTGGATCCAGTTGGAATTAAGGGATTAAGCAGGAGGGGGACTATTAAACATGGGTTGTTTTTGATCATTAACTTTACTTTCCAGAAGGGGTAAATACTGACTTTGTACAGCTGCAAAAAATTGGAGCGGGATTACCTCTGGCCAAAGCCAGATGTGACCGAGTTAATTTGATTTGTATCTTTTTACTGCAAAATAAGGGAAACCTTTTGTGTGGAAGTAAAGGTTTACGCATTATAGAGGATATGTGCAAACGACGACATCTAGGGAGAAATATTCAGCCGTTGCAGAGTAAAAGCTCCCACAAAATGTGGGTATCGAAAGTGCTACAGGCTGGACAATCTGCAAAGGCGTGCAGCTTGCTTGCGAATTGTGTAGCAGGATGGATGGCTTAGTAACGACACAATAATATACATATGTGGGGAAAAACAGCACTGGCATTGTGCTGGGCTGAACATGATGTTACACATGCACAAATAGTCAGCAGGCAGAGAATCACAGGTTGCAAGGCAAAGTGATGCGTTTATAAAGTCACACCTGCACTGTCACCCGTCAATTCTATACGTCATTGCAACTGATACCAACATAGCAGAAACTGCAGTAAGAAATTGAAAATAATGTTGAGTCAACCGACAGCATACTCAAGCAATGACTGCCGTGTCTATGGTGTTGGGTAAAGAGTAGCCTTCCGGGCTACAGGGGATGCTGAAAAAGGTGGACACCGAACAAAAGGTACACATTTCAACAAGGTGACATGGAGACAAAGCAGGGGTAGCTATTCACCAGGAAGGTCATGAGCAATCTAAATGGTGAGACTCAAAAAGGAGGTTATTAAAAAACATACCACTCATGAAAAGGACAGCTGCAACTGGAAATTCTAGGGCCTTCCAACCAACTATGAAAATCGTGTTTGGGAGCCCCAAAAATTTAAAATCTATCAGTCTGGAGCCTTTTTAAAAACTGTCCGAAAAGCACACGCTAGTTGCAATATGGTCAGTCAGATCAACAACACCGGCTGCTGCGACCGCAGCATCCACTACAAAGTACACTGTGGACCCCGAGAAGGAGGACGAAACTAAAGGCCAGTCTCTGCCCTCCACAGAAACCGGAGTGTGGAGTAATTTTACAATGATACAGCAGCAAGTTCCTCTTGCCAGCTGACATTTACATAATAAACGTGTGAGGGACACTGGGTATTAATTTTGCCACCCTGCCTTGTGGGCCCATATTTGCCAGCATGGCCATCATGCTAAGAAATATGAAATAGGAAAGGGTGGCTGACAGATCTTCCTCCCAGCCCTCAGCTACAGGCAACAGGTACTTCTGTATCACCACGCCACTACACCTGAGAATCCGGGTTCACAGATGTTCACAAACCCAGTAATATTTCATGTTTTGCTTGCAGATTCCATGGCATGCTGGCACATTTTGGGTATATAATGAGCATATTGATTGACTGATTGAGGTATTTATGTAGCACATGTATCACAAATCTAATCGAATCAAAGCGCAAATGTTCATCTGAGAGCTATAGTTCCATCAATACATTAATATTGTATGCTCGATCTTCCCTTCTCGGAAGTAGGTCTCACCTTTATTTAAAAGTACGTTTTGAATTTTTTCCAAAATACTGGTATGGATTCCACCCTTCTAAACTCAGGTGTAAGGCTGTCCCAAAACTTTGGTCCAAAAACAGAAAATCTACAGTCTCCTCTGGACACACATCGGGTTGGTGGAACGGTCAGCAACTGCATGTCTTTTTATGTTAAGGACTGTGTTGGTTGATAACGGTGTCGTTTTTCCAAAAGATAGATAGGGGCTAGGTTATTCAGACACTCAAAAATTATACATCCTGTTTTAAATTTGATCCGGTCCCCCACTGCCGACCAATCGAGTGATCGCCGTAGCCCTGATATAGCTATTGCCTTCCCTACTCTAAACACTAGCACTCTAACTGCCACATTCTGTGCCTTTTGAAGTCGATGTATCTGTTTGGCAGGGGCCCCCAGCAAAAGGCGGTTACAGTACTCCAGCTTAGAATTAATTAGGGCTCCTACCTCTGTAGCATGATCCTTTTTAGGAACATAGATGAGTGCCTATTGGAGCAGCTTTAAGTTGTCAAAAACGCCCTGAACTGTGGCTGTAACCTGACCTTCGCAGCCCAGGTCACTCTGCCATGTGCATCCCAGATTTTTATTTCTGTGAGCATGCTTCATGTCTGATCCCAGAAACAACAGTGCTGGGGGCATCTATTCCCCCCAATCAGATGTTTTGGGCGAAACAGAATCACCTGAGTCTTATTTGGGTTCAGTTGGAGCCCATTTGTAGACATCCAAGCTTTGACTTCCTTCAGACAATTACTAACCTGTATGAAGGGTTCCTCAACAATGTTTAGTCTAATAAACACCTGAGTGTCATCTGCATATGACTGGAAGCTGATATGTCTTCTCAGTATGTCATAAGGGGGCATAGGTAGAGATTAAATAGCAGCAGTGATAAGGACGACCCTTGCGGGACTCCACAACACTGACAACGAAAATCAGAAAGAAAGCCCCCCAATTTCACCCGTTGTCATCCTGACAAAAAAGAGGTGAACCATTTGAGGGTGCTTCCCGATACCTTCCCTAGGGCCCTCAGCTGCTCCATGAGGATATTGTGGTCCACAATTCAAAGGCCGTGATTAGGTCCAACATCACAGGGACAGTTCTCCTTGGTCTCCTGCTTGCAATAGTTCATCCCATACGGTGACCAGTGTCATTTCAGTTCCAAATTGCGAGCGGAACCATGATTGTAATGGGTCAATATGCCTTCTAAGCATATCACAATATATAGAAAATACACAATAAACTAAATATATTCGATGACAGCCTTGGTGTAAAAATAACAGAAGATTTACTTTCCTATTCCCTTTTTGAAACCATGGATTCAGGAGACTCCCTCGCCTCATTGATCCCCACCAGGAAGTTCCAAATGGGCACTATTCCATGTCAACATCACTTCTTTACATCAACAACCATGTTGTGGAAGCAGGGACAATGACATTGGAAAACTGTGAGAATGTCCACCTATCAATGGACATGTGGAACGGCGCTCAAGGTATACATTTCATGGCCATCACTGGACAGTGGGTAGCTTTCACCAATTCCTCTCATCAGCAAAGCCCGGCATAGAAGCCTTCTGATGTCATTCGCCCCATTCTGCCGCAGGGGAGTTGATCTCAAGGATAAAGTAAAGAAGATTGTGGCACATTGGATTGCTCCTTATGTTTTACATCTGGGCTTTATTGCAGTTAGCAACAGATCCAACAGCGTAGCCACGCTAAGGATAGGCACAACCATGCAGATGCCTTTCTTTACCCTGGTCTTCCACCTTTGGTTGACCCACTCCAAAAACCCATAGCCATAACTATTTGACATTGTATTTCAGTCAATACTCTAGTTTCCGGAATAAGTTAGGAAACCAGCAGTCATTCCATACTCTCACAACAATCTGAAAACTGTAGGGCCAATTTGGTGGAATTCAACCCTCCACATGATAGAGTCTCGGTGAGAATAGTGCGTCTCAGTGAATTAATACAGCAATATTCAGAGTCAGCAACCAGACGGTGCCTATTTAACACCTACACATTGAAGAATGCTGGGTATCTTGTGTTCTTTGCTGCAGTCATTTGAAAAGGCCAACCAGCTGGTTAGCCTGCATGGTACATCCGTATTACTGCTGTATCTGTTGGAATAAGGACTCTCAAACATAATATCTGAGCATGAACTGTCGGATAGAGCAGAATCAGGGAAACTAGCACCGATTATGCTCTCAAACTTCAAACAAGTTTCAAGCATTGTTGGGAAGAAAGAAAATATGGCCTACTTCCCGCTATCGTTTCTGGACCCACAATTTAAATTCAAGGTGACAACTTTTAAAAAGACAACTTTTAAAAAGTATGGGCATGAGGATACGACAATCACAGGGGATTGTCTTTAAAAAGATCATGTGCTACACATGTATAAAGAGATGTTTAAAAGCCTGTATGAAACAAAAATAGAGAGCTATTTGTCACAGATAAACAACTCAATGTTTAACTCCACCAGAGCAAAGAGGTTTATCAGACAGCACAAACACATTTCCCAGAACGACTGACACCAATTCAGGCTGTACCAGGGTGAACGTTCAAAGAATGTACTGTGTGCCAACTGTGTGTTTGGTGTTGATGGTGGTAGAGGCTGGTCTTGTGTGCCTCTCATGTTTCACTACTGGAGTTGCTGAAATATCCACATACTCCTAAGTGACTTACAAGGCTCCTTTTTCCATTCAACATTGGATTCCTCGGAAGTCCTTCGGAAGTCCCATTTCTACTTGATCCTTGCCTGACCCTTTAAAGATACCACGCATGCGCGGAGCGCAGCGTGGTGTGCCAGCTGTGTGTTTGGTGTTGATGGTGGTAGAGGCTGGTCTCTTGTGTCTCTCATGTTTCACTACTGGAGTTGCTGAAATATCCACATACTCCTAAGTGACTTACAAGGCTGTTTTTTCCATTCAACATTGGATTGCTTGAATGTCCTTCGGAAGTCCCATTTCTACTTCACTTGATCCTCGCCTGACCGTTTAAACACACCACGCATGCGCAGAGCACAGCGCGGTGTGCCAGCTGTGTGTTTGGTGTTGATGATGGTAGAGGCTGGTCTCTTGTGCCTCTCATGTTTCACTACTGGAGTTGCTGAAATATCCACATACTCCTAAATGACTTACAAGGCTCGTTTTTCCATTCAACATTGGATTCCTCAGAAGTCCTCTGGAAATCCCATTTCTACTTCACTTGATCCTCGCCTGACCCTTTAAACACACCGTGCATGCGCGGAGCGTGGCGTCATGTACCAGCTGTGTGTTTGGTGTTGATGGTTGTAGAGGCTGGTCTCTTGTGCCTCTCATGTTTCACTACTGGAGTTGCTGAAATATCCACATACTCCTAACTGACTTACAAGGCGCCTGTTCCCATTCAACATTGGATTCTTCGGAATTCCCATTTCTACTTCACTTGATCCTCGCCTGACCCTTTAAACACACCGCGCATGCGCAGAGTGCAGCGCAGTGTGCCAGCTGTGTGTTTGGTGTTCAGTGGGCGCGTGGAGGCATCAGCGTGTCGGCTTCCTTCTAAAGACTGATGCAAGTCTATTTTTGGTGAGTCACATGTGACATTCAGTTGTTAAATCTCATCGGTCTCACCTTGCTCGCAACAACGATTGGACTTGGATGATTGCCGTCTCCACATTATATATAGTGATCCATATTCTAACTCACAGTGGAGTGAAGTCCACACTTGCCTTGACTTTAATTGGGATTAGCCGTGCTGTGCATCTGTGTTTGGACTCTACAAATTTTCTATGTACTTTAAATCTTTTTTTGGCTTCCTTCTGTCCAGCTAAAGGAAGTTTCCGTGGTACTTTACGAACTTGAGTATTGGATCTCTATGAACTTGAATCTCATGATGTGGGGGTCTAACTTACTCCGGAAGTAGTCCACGCTTCAATTTAATGTGATTGATGGCGCAAAGTGGAGGGCAAAAACGTGCCTAATTGTAGGACAATTTGTATGTCCCTGATAGTTGCTGTATGCTAGGGGGTGACTGCGAGCCTAGGTGCCGTTGAACCTCTTGTGTTAACAGTAAACAGTATTCTGGCTTGTGCTCTCAGTGTACTCTCTGGTTGTATGAAATCAGATTTAGAGTTTATTTTGGGGGTGCCTAACTGTATTCCAACCTGCATCTCCGCACTTTAAACCCCTTATGCTTGTGGCAACTAGGCCTGTGGATTATGCTTAATTTGTATTATCTGGCTGCATGAAATTAGACCCATATTTTCTCGCGGGGTGACTGTGGACTTAAGTGTCTTTGAACCCCTTGGGGAAAAGAAACGCAGCATAGTGGCAGCCCCTTCAACAGTGTCTAGTGGCCAAGTTAATCTAGACATACATCTTGTGGGGTAACTGTGGGCCGTGGTACCTTTGTACACTGCCTTGTGATTGGCTGCAGTGTGGTGGCCCGGTCAGTTTCGGTTCATCCCCTGTGAAGGGGACTACAGGCCAAGGTGCCTTTGAACCCTGATAGGTGAGGGAACTGAGTACAACTGGTAACTGTGAAGCCACATTTAGCTAGAAATTGGCATGATGGTGGGAAGTCTAATCTGCCACTAACTACTGCTTACAAAGTTGTGGCAGTCTCTTTAGACAACTCTAAATCTTGAACTTGTTGAGGTTTTCTACTCTGGCCTAAGGGCTAGGTGTCTGATACTGGGAATACAGTTCCGGAATCTTACTTTATACAAATACTGGAGTAATATTCTTTTTGTTACATTGTTGTGGGTGTTATGCATGAATGACCTTCTGGTACTTCTGTTCCTGCTATGCAAGAAGGATCATATGTGCTATCTGAGTTATACATGCCTGTATCGGTACCCTGAACGGCCTTTGGTAAAAAAAAATGTATTTGGCTGTAAACTCGGCGTGGGATTTCACACTGGTTATACTTGATTTTCATCTCTGGCACATTGGGGATTAGAGCATGTTCTGAGTAGCACAATCTACTCACAAATGTATCTTTGTGAATAACAGGCGGTTGGTGGTTATTCCATATCCAGCTAATTGGATATATCTGTTTACTTGAAACTGACCATGAGTCGTTCACTGAGAAGTGTAAATCGAGTGGGCGATTCTACAAAAGTACCTGTGAAAAGTTCTGCTGTTAAATTGTCAAACAGTAAATTACCTTTGTTACTGTCTTGCTAAAAATCGCTGCTTTCTATGTCGGTAACCATGCCCTGGGGCTCGTTGCCAGCAGACCCAGAGGGAGAACACATTCCCTCTTCACCGACGCGCTTGCCATCTGGGGAGGGTCACATCACTATTGTGGCCACCGTAGGTCTGAACTTACCTTTATTTTCAGTTAAAGATGCAAATGATGATGAAGGGAAGATAGACTGTGATCCCCCCCACTTAGCTGACTGCGGTTGTTCAATGAAAGATGATCAGGAAGGTTTTGCGCATAATGCTGACACTTCTATGCTTGCGCCTGCAATTATGAGTGAGTTAGGAAATGTGTACATTTATCCCTTGGCCCCTCATCGCCAGCATCTAGGACCCATGCATTCTGAGAACAAGTACGTCTTCACCTTCCAGACAAATTTACTTACAAGGAACCCAGTGTACTTAGAAGGGAAACTTTAGATTAATTTCATCAGGGGCCTGGAATGAGTACAGTTTCGGGTCAGGGAGATACCTCTGATATGGACTCAGAAGCCACAGGTTCCTTTTAACCAATTTCTCTTGGTGATCATGATTTAAGGAAAGATGGTGTTGGCTATGTCCCGCCAAAAGTAGTTGATATAGCATCATCAACTCCAGAGATTTACCCGACTGATAACTTTACTCATGAACAATGTTCCCTCTAAGCCGTGCGCATGTGCGCTTGCCCAGCTTCCTTCTGAGTCCCGCTCAGAAGAATTTTAGCAGCGCACACAGACAATTCCCATCTTCTCAAGAAGTAATAAAACACAGGCCACAGCCGTTATCTGGCATTTGCTTTCTCTCCTAAGAAAACTAAATTATACTAACTAGTTTTGATATTCTGGTATCTTGACCGTACAAACCTAAAAACCCTAAAACAGAACACACCCTTGGGCGGTTAAAGCAAATATGAAAAAGTGTCTCCATGAACATAAGACACAACTCAGATATGCCCAGATACATTAATTAAGTAACCTTTCATCCCCACCCATGACTGCTATACTTGACACTACCACACTTGTACATTGTACCTATTGTATCTTCTGTCTGAGTCCACAGTTAGATATTACGGGACAACCTTGCCTCTGCCTATGTTGCTCTGTGAAAGGTTACCAGATTTGTACCTATATCCACTTGTGTTATGTTTGTAATATGAATAACATCCAAGCACCAGAATTTGTGTTACTCATGGTGCCTTAGCAAAAGCATCATCCACACTATACAACTTAATTGCGAGCTAAAATATCATATACTAACTATTAAAGTAAGCAGGCTACTTGGATGCTTAACCTCATCCCATGCTTCCTATATGTACATACGCCACAAAAGTGCTTTGAAACAGTACCCTTGCAAGCTAATGTATTATTAAAATCAAATATTAGTTTGCCTAAGGATTTTGAGTAAGAAAATGTCAAACTCAGTCTCCTACTTTAGCATTACTAACATTACCCTATAAGTGGAGAACAACATTACAATATCATTTACTTGGCCTGTAAGGGGGCTAATGGGGAAGGACTATGCCTGGAATTACTCGTACATTGTATTAGGGTAACAGATATTCAGATAGCTAGAATACTTTTTGCACAATCTTCATCCTTTCCACGTTTTCTGAGTTCCCTTGGGCATGGACCTTAACAAATTAGTCAGAAACTCTATGCTATTAAAAAATTGTTTCAGGGAGCACTTGTATAATCCTACCCTGTAATATTACAGTGTGGTATGTTGCAAAAAATCTTGTTTGCACTGCAAAATAATTGCGTACATGCAGATTCATGTAAATTCTTAAACTGGCATTACAATCACTGGGAGCTTTAATCTTGTCTTCATTGGAAAGTATTGTGGGTATGCAAATATCCCAGTGAGTGTTTTACTGCTGCAATCCTTCACTGTTTACAGAGCACTTTCAACTGGTATTGGATGCTAGCACAGGAGCTGTGCAGGGGCTTGACTCCTCATGGGGTTAAGAGCAAATTTGCAACTTTCAAAAACCAAGTCAGATGTTTCAGCAGTACAGCACAGTGAAGGAAATATGTTTGCTGAAGGATAGACGACTCTACTAGCAGTTTAGGAAAATGTGCCTTCTGTTTCTTTCCGTGCTCATTAGCTGAGGGCTTTTCAATATAATAATGTGTTCTGCGTTTAGTGCCCTTAGCGTCCCCATGCATCTTGTGTAACTGATAACAGTGAATTGCAGAAGAGGGGTCCTTAGTTACAAAAGATGGAACTCAAACTGTTGTACCTTTGAGAATAGTGCTCTTAACACAAAAGACAAATACATGTGCTTTTCTTCCACATGCTCCATGAGAAACCTCAGTAAGGCTCTTGTTGAATTTTTATCTAGGCTATAGTGAGCACGGGAGGACAAAACCATAGGCTGTATTATGTGACCTGTCCTTTCACTTCCATTGTCAGGGCTACAATTAGGGCTCTAAGTCTTTACTCCCTACATGGAACCAAATGATTTTTCAGTGAGTCAAATAATTTGCTTTGCCGAAAAGGATACTCTATGCCTATTAAAATATTTATTTCCCCTTATAATTCCTTTTGAAATCGGGCAGATTTCCCAAGCGATCTGCTCTGCTGGTCACTGCTTCGAAACCATCAATGGAGCTTTGTGGGTGGAAGAAGGGTGATATAAGAATTTGTTCATTGTTTACCATTTTTGTTGGGCACAGTTTCCTGTTTTTAGGGAGTAAAAATGGGTGGTGGTATGCCTCTTAGCTGCAAGATTGGTTTTGAGGAAGTTTTGTCACAGCTCTGTACACAGGGCAATGTAGTGTGAATGATAAGTAGCAGCTCAGGAAGTCTTATCATATTCTGTGGTGCAGTTATTCTGATGCAATTTTCATCCTTGCACAAATGATGTTCGCCTGGCCTTTGAATTACTTCATTAGTGGAGGTTCTTTTTAGTTGGCATTATTCCATCTGCAATATGTTATCCTGTCTGAATGTTTTGCTAGCCACATCAGGAATGATGAGTGATTTTTTTTTTTGTACTACAGATGAGGCTTTTCCAAGGGAATAAAATGATTAAAGCAAGGGTCAACATTTCAAGTTGCAAGCTACTAGTAAGCCATAAAAAGTCACTTGCCACCTTAATTCTACACATACACACCTTAATTCTACACGTACACACAGCACACCATTTCTTACTCACCAAGAATCAAATAAAATTAGGCTAGTGGCGGGGCAGATTTCGTGCCGTGCTTAATGCATTGTCTCACAAAGAGTACTTTTGCTGGTTACTGTGGCAGATCCTTAAATCAGAGGGCCTCATTACACGGTAGACGGTGGACCAAGGTGCTATTAGCACCTTGGCCCATGCCGGTAAAATACCGGCACCGCCTTGGTGGAAAGGGGAATTACCGCCCTATTCCAAGGTTGGCAAGCGGTAATTCCCCCTTCCACCATTGCCCTTCCCCATTCCCATTTTTGCCCCATAGGGCATAATGGGAATGGGGAAGGTGCTAATTACGGTACGGCAAATTTGCGGTGCCGTAATTAGCACCAAGGTCCCTTAGAGGGTTATTTTTTAATGCCTGCTAAAAGCAGGCGTTAAAGTACCAACCCGCTAAGGGACCTCGTAGTAAGGCGGTAAGGGTTAACGGTCACCGGTACCATTACCGGTGACCGTTAACCCTTACCGCCTACGGTGTAATGATGCCCATAGACTGGTTGACGCTTTATAATCGCATATAAAATGAATTATTTTGTTTAGTCTATCTTTGGAAAAAGATTATGCAAATTACACTGTTTACACTGATTTGTAAAGAGTTACATTAGCTGAAAAGGAGAAAATCCCTTACAAACGCTTTGGGAACGATAACTCACTAACTACATGCTCTCAAAGTGACTTACCTCGTTAGTCAGTTGTGCACATGGAAAATAATGAGCACAGAAAGGCCAGCCATTTCCACACATAGAGATAAATAATTAGAGGGAACATTGCTCATGAATTGCAAAACTTTCCGGTGATTACAAGAATTCTTAATCTCCTTGACAAAGGACATGAACAAACTCACTGTTCGTTGAGAGAAATGCAGGGCTCTCTAGCCTATATGAAGGAAAAAATCAGTAAATTAGAAGGATATATTCTGTCTGAGGAACAATCAAAATCTTTCTATCGCCACCAAATAGAACAATTGATGTCATTGTATCAATCAGTTGTTGTTCCATGTTTATCGAGTCCCCTGGTAACTTCACAGGGAGCTCAAACAGTTAATATGGTCTATGATACTTATCCACCACAAAGATCATACTCCCAAGCTCTGAAAGGTTCAAATGTTTTTGTTTTGTAACAGAGCATGGTAGTAACAAGCCCATTAATTTTTTGGAAGTGGCTAAACTTCATCATGACCGCTTGCTACAAGTTGAACATCTGTTGTTTACTGAGTTTTCAAAAACCCAAGTCTCAGTGGCATCTGACTCGCTAAATGGAGTGATGGTGACTGTAAAGGAGCCAACTCCTTCCCCCAATAGTCCTTCAGCCTTAACAGATTTAATCGATCTTCAGCCTCATGTAAAGTCCCAGGACTTTTTACTGGAGACTGACCCAGGTGAGATCATTGCGGGTCAAGGAGGGATGCAGTTCATCTCTCGAAAGGCGAAGAAATCGTTTTGAGAGTGCAAAAATTGTTAAATTCTGCCAAGGTCAAGCAGAAACAAACATCTCAAACAAAAACCAAGGTGGAGTCAAACCCAACATCTAACAATGATATGGTGCCGGACCCGGTCTTTAAGTCCCACTCGATCGCAGATGATCTGGTATTAAATCTTCTGAAACTGAACGAGGAAAGTGTAAAGGCCCATCCCACTGCTCCTGTCCATTAGCAGCCCATGTTGCAGCCATTCTGGCTGGAGTATTTCCTACTCCCTCTTCTCATTCACCCTGTCTGTCAGTTGATGTTGTGGCATTCAGCGCTGCGACCTTCACTAATTTATTTTGCACTAGTTTTGCCTCGTCTGCCAACCTTTGCTGTGCTATCTCCCTTTCTCTTTCTTCGATCCTCCTACATTGGTGCACACTTATGCTGTGAATCTCAGGCCAGCCCTTGGCTTCTATACCAGCTATTTTATCCAAGGCCTTCTGTACCTCCTTTGGGAGCCCTTTTTTATTAGAAAGTAGAACAAGGTGGTAGATTGGTCCCACACCGTAACCGTTTCACTTCTCCACAGGTCTTGCACTCAGAGGATGAATTGTGTAGGCTCCTTCCCATCTCCCATAGCGCATTGCATCACTAAGTGTAAGTCTGGAGTGTCTGAAAACGTTCTCCACAATGCATCCCATACTTGTGCTCTAACGTTATTAAATACTGATCCATCATGGCGGTCACAGTTCGTAGTCACTCCCGTGAACCCCGCCTTCACCCACACTGTGTCTGCTTCACATCCCCTATAGCCAATGGTACCCTTGCTGTGTTTTTTTCGTATGCATTTATCCACTTCCCCGCCCCACCCGAAAGTGGAGGGAGGAGATTCAACAAGTTATTCTTGCCCATCTGAGCCCACGGTATGTAGTGGGGCCTCCCTGCCCCCTTGTGTATCAGAGGCATTTGTAGCTTTGCTTTTCCTCCTTTCTTACTTACTGTACCCTTCTTCGTTTTACTTACCAGCATGTTTCCTACTCTTTGTTTTAATCTCCCTTGCCGTCTTGGTGCAGCCCTTTCATCCTCTTGGTCAAAGTGGAATGGCAGCAGAGATCCTGTTGCTGCCGCTCCTTCTTCGTATTCATCTAGATCACTCTGTACTTCCTCTGCCTCCTCCTCTAGCTCCCTCTCTCCTTGCCCTTCCCCTCCCTGGCTGTCTGGGGTTGTAGGTCGTATTATTCTTACGGGTTTGCTATTTAAATGGAACAGGAACTCACCTGATTGCCACTCTTGTTCCTGCCCTTTCAGTATTGGCACGGACGGCGGCAGGGAGGGTGTAGATCCCCCTGCCACTGTTAAGTGACTTCAATTCAGCAATCCCACTAAGTCAGTGCCTCGTCTGGGACGCCGAAGGGAAGCCCATATTTATATATTTTTATGACAAGTTATACTATGAATCCCCCTGACCTCACTGAGCCAAGAAGTAGGTTTGTTTTGCAATTTTAAAAGGTTTATTGAGAAAGTAAACAATATATATATATATATATATATATATATATATATATATATATATATATATATATATATATATATATATCACACTTTTATGAATGCATTAATATTTGATAGCACACTTAGGCATATGACAGTGATCAACAATGGATGATGTTACAGTAGCATACTGATTTAATTACTTAAGAGTTAGTATAGGGAGGATAAGGTAGCTGAGAATACTTTTATGATTTCAAGGAAATGCAATGATGAATAAAATGCAGTACAGAAATAACTGATAGGGTTTCACAAGAGATAATATGTTCACTTTTCCCCTTGTGGCAATTCACTCCCCCCCTATGCAATATAAGGAGATGGAAGATGAGCACACCATTTTCAGGAATACAAACAAAATGCAATACAAAGTTCCAGTTACCCCCAGCGAGCTTAGAGGAAAAGAGGTATGATTTTAAAGCAGGCAAATCCTTTTAAATGTGGTGGCAATGAAGTAAAATATGCTAAACATGGTTTTAATTCCCTATAGGAGGTTCAGGGTAGGTGATAGCTATTTAAGATTAGTTCAAGTCACACTTGCGATGCTCAATGAGGGATTAGCAGGTTGAAAACTAATTTTAGCAGTTCAAGCAAAAGCGGCTATTTTGACAGGAGCTAATTTTTCAATTTGCGGCAATTTTTCCGAATGCGTCGAGCGCGATTACGGAAAAACTATAAGGAGTAGAAAGTGTTAGGCTTGTTAGAATGCCTAGAATCTTAGCTTTACAATGAAAGTTAAATCTCGTTCCTAGCACCTACGATTCAAAAGATACAGACAATTTAGTGAAGGTAGATTCTCAAAATTAAAGTGAAGGATCAGAATGACACAATGACACTTTTACAGCTGTGAAATGACAGAATGAACACACGATTCCTATGATGCAGTTCTGGACAGGTTCAAGTGTTGAATCAGATTATTTTAAACTAAGAGATGGGTTCTGCACAGTTCTAGCTGAGTACTCACACTATAAATTTGAAATGGGCCGTCAGGGTCTGGTCAGCTTGGCTGCGGTTCTCTCGCCATGGACGGTCTTTAGTACCGGTTCTGCTCACAGCGATCTGGACTGGGTCTGCTGGTCTGGAATCAAGTGGATTCTAGATACAGCACTGCTCTCTGGGTACTGGCACATGGTTCTAGGCCAGAATCAAACAGCTCAGCCCGGCTGCTTGAATAATTTGCAACAGATTTTGAGGCCTGCTGAAAAAGGATTCAGCTGGTGGTTCAGGCCTTAATGCTACAAGTTCTGAAGTCTGGATTCTAAGTTCTGGAGATGGTCCTTCTGGATATTGTCTGGTCCGGCAAAATGCTTCGTAAGAAAATGGAAAGTGAATATCTTGCCTGTCCAAAGCAGTCTCTTTTTATGCGTTTTGAAAATGGGTGTGTGCGTGGGCATAACTAAGCCTGCCCCTCACAACTTATCATTGGCCAAGCTCTCCTCTCTCCCTTGATTGGGGGAAGGAATGGAGTGTCATCAGGCATTCATTTTATGGCATACAGAAAGAACACTCCCCTTGTCAATTTGCACACAAATCTATTTTTGATCCAAATACATATTTATCTATGTACCATTTTTCTAATATTATATGTCCAGTTGACATATTTTCTGTAGCACCAAACCATCCGATCCCTGTCTTTGTAAGATATTGTCTCCACGTATGACAGAATTCTGCCCTTGCCTCAAGAACACAACCTCTAAACTTTTCAAGAATTTACACAAACCTACACAAGGAATATGGACATCAGATGATAAAGTGTCAGATTTTTTAACATACAGATATTTGGAGTAATACCTTATTTTCCGCTACTACCTCCCAGAACATACCACAGAGTCCTAACAGCTCTTAAAATGTGCACAGAAAAATCACAAGAATATTGATATTAATTATATAATTTTGACAAGTCCGTACTATGAATTATCCATCTTTTTTAAAATTATGCTCTGGCCCAGAGGGGTGTGGTTTCCCAAAGCACGTGGTGGAATTTCTGGTTTGTCCACTTCCTCCAACTCAAGTTGCTCACAGAGGCACTGCTCCTCCCAGTTTCTCTCAAGAGGAAGCCATTTACGACCCCCCCTAATTTAACATTTGCCTGAGCCAAGGAAGGCTCATTGTTCTGTTTCCCTGCTCCCAGGTGCTCATCCCCTGATTCAATCAGAGAGGTGTAATCTCCTTTAGGTGGGAGCAGCAGAAGGCAGCCAGGCCTGCGAATGCAGTGGCTGTGCAAGTTTTAACTCCTGTCGGGGGTAGTTGCCGGGCAGAATTCAATCTCTTCAAGCCAGGCTTCAGCCAAATGTCACTTTTGTTCCCAGTTTTTCTTCATTCAAATCAAACTTACAATTTCTACACATGCAGCTAGAACGCTGATTCTAAGTTCAAAACTATGACATTTAAACAGTTGCAACCTATGTGACACTCAAAGTAGGTCACTCATTTATTTTAAACATTTCGATTTTAGTGGCTTTAAAGGGATGGTCTAGTAAAAAATTTTATTTCAAAAATAGATAGGCCACATTAAAAAAAAAATACTAGCATCCTCCGTTTTAAAACTTCCTATGTAAAATTTTGAGCTATTCAAGCTCAAAATTCGAAAAAGCAAGGACAGGGGCGCCGCCATTTTGTGAAATGGAGGCCCTCCTGTGCTGGCTTTTGCGGCACTAATGAAGGAAAAGCCAGCCAGCTGTAGTAAACAAAGTCTACCGCTGGGTGGCTTTCCCTTCATTAGTGCCGGGACTCGGAGGACGCGGACCGGAGACCAGAGCAGGAAAGCTGCAGCTGAATCTCGGTAAGTGCTATTTATTTTTTTTTACAAAAAATAAGCACTAGCTGCGTTTTTTTTTCTAAGTTTTCCGGGCTGGAGGACCCCGGAAAACTTAGAAATAAAACCGCAGCTTTAAAAACGTTGTATTTATGTTTGCGGTCGCTTTTGAAGCGACCGCAAACATAAATACAACGTTATTGTGTTGGAAAACGCTGCGGTTTTTCTTTCCAAGTTTCTCAGGCTCTGGCTCGGAGGAGCCTGAGAAACTTGGAAAGAAAAACCGCAGCGTTTTCCAACACAACCGCGTGTGTTTCTGCCTGCTGTGGCTATCACTTTGGGTCTCCGGTGCTCCAGCACCGGAGACCCAAAGAGAAAGCCACAGCAGGCAGAAACACATGCGGTTGTGTTTACATGCCGCGTAGTGTTTCTACCTGCAGCTGATTTCCCATTTGGGGCTCTCGGGCTCCCCGTGGGGAGCCCGAGAGCCCTAAATGGGAAATGCTACGTTGTCTGCCTGAATCTTCTTTTCCATTTGGGGCTCTCGGGCTCCCCGTGGGGAGCCCGAGAGCCCCAAATGGAAAAGCAGATTCAGGCAGACACAATGCGGTTGTTTTCCACAACGCCGCGTTGTGTCTCCCCGTGGGGAGCCCGAGAGCCCCAAATGGAAAAGCAGATTCAGGCAGACACAACACGGTTGTGTTGGAAAACGCTGCGGTTTTAAAACCGCAGCGTTTTCCAACACAATAACGTTGTATTTATGATTGCGGTCGCTTCAAAAGCGACCGCAAACATAAATACAACGTTTTTAAAGCTGCAGTTTTATTTCTAAATTTTCCGGGCTCCTCCAGCCCGGAAAACTTAGAAAAAAAACCGCAGCTAGTGCTTATTTTTTGTAAAAATAAATAAATAGCACTTACCGAGATTCAGCTGCAGCTTTCCTGCTCTGGTCTCCGGTCCGCGTCCTCCGAGTCCCGGCACTAATGAAGGGAAAGCCACCCAGCGGTAGACTTTATTTACAACAGCTGGCTGGCTTTTCCTTCATTAGTGCCGCAAAAGCCAGCACAGGAGGGCCTCCATTTCACAAAATGGCGGCGCCCTTGTGCTTGCTTTTGAGCTTAAATATCTCAAAATTTTACATAGGAAGTTTTAAAACGGAGGATGCTAGTATTTTTTTTTAATGTGGGCTATCTATTTTTGAAATACATTTTTTTACTAGACTATGCCTTTAAGTCCAATTTCACTTCAGCTGCTGACATCCACAGCTCAGCGAGTTTTGTTATAAACATTGTTTTGGGCTCTTCATCTTTCCAGATTTTGTATGCACACAAGACTACATTCTGCCAAATGTCTGCTGGTGTTCAGTGAGATTTTTGAATATCTTGCAGTGTTTAAAATAGGCATTTTTAGCTTGCATTTCAGAGAAACAAAGGTGATTTCAAGGCACTTTTTGAGCTAACAGGCACTGCTGTTTTTCCTTTGGCACCACGTTTCACTAATGGCGCTTCTGGCCTATCACGCTCGCACTGGTGGGTGGTAGGTCAGGTGACCATTTTGGTGTACGCAAAACTGCGCGGTTTTCCCGGATTCTGGTGCAAATGTGGGCTTTTCCGCCATCTTGGATTTTCTGAGCCCACAGCACCAATGTTGTAGCATAATAGTTCAAACGTGGGTCAGGACACCTAAAACCACACTTGTTGGAGGTGTGAAGTCAACCGCTGCCAAATGTGGTACTTCCCCTCCGCCAGGCAACATCTGGCCCTTATCACAGAAAGCTCCTAATCGTGTTATCTCCATGTGTGCGTGTGCAAGCTGCCTGTCTAAGTCTCCTGTTAACTGCGCTAAGTTTACTGGAGTGGCACTAGTTGGGCCATATAACTGTCCTGTTTCGTATGGAGGCGGGGCGGTTGCTGATGCTCTTCTCGGGGCAGTTGGTGTGGTGCATGCTGGCACATACAAGGGCTCGCTGTATCCTACTACAGGCCTTGTCATTAATGGGTATATTCTAGTGGGGTCAATCTCCTTTGTTGTTGTCATGCATTCTCCCCTGTAGCCCGATCTCCTCTCTCTGGGACCTTCTCTTTCTCAATGATTGTGTCTTTACTTACCTCGCCACTAGGCGCTACTTCTTCAAACATCCACCACAAATCTAGCACCTCCCTTCTATTCTGCAACTGCTTTCCCCTGTATTTCGCAAGCAGGTGTGTGGATAATAGATCCAATACCCTCTTATCAAATGACCCTCCCTCCGGCCATAAAGGCAGTACACTGTCTCCTTTTATTTCCATCACCCACTGATCATGATATTTTTGTATGTTCTCACTGTACAAAGGGAGATGCTGACAAATATGTGCTAATGGTGTGGTCCCTCCCATAATGACGTATTTTTTGCTCTGCCTTGTGTTCAACTCGCTTTCTGGGTATAGATACACACTGTCAATCACTTAATGATCTCCTTTCTGTAACACGTCTGTTCAACCTTGTTTAACTCTTAACGTCAACAAATTTCAACAACCTTTTTATTTACACCCTTTTGCTGGAACCACAAATTATTTCAACAGGAAATATTAATTATTTACCAATATTTGAATTATTTCTCAACATAAATCACAAATTTCATTACCAATATTTCTCATCAACCCTTATGCATCCTGATTCACAGATACAAGGTACTTGCTGACAAAACAACATGTAACACTTTAACACATAGAACACATATAACATGTAACATGAACTACCTTCAGTTTACTCCCCTTAGTTTATCGCCCCTTGCTCTTGCTTTCTCATGCACTCCCCACCTCTGAGCCCCCTCAGGCTGCCTCACCAAGAACTCTGCTCACACGGAAACAAATATTCTAAATTACTACTCCGAGTCTACTAAATATATGAGACTCCTACTTTTTTCTCTTTATCTTCACTTGTTCCCTGCACTGGACAAGACAAGGCTACGTGGCACCGCCTTCTACCCCCTTAGGGTTAGGCTCCCTTATTCCTCTTTACCTCTTTTTTTCCACAAAACCTAATGGCCATATAAAGGATAGATAAGAAAAAGCCTCAGTGACATTCAGACAGACCCTGAACTTGCCCTAGTTTTTATTTTTGCCTGCTCCTTTATCTGCTCTCTTTTTCCCAAACCCTCTTTTCTCCCTTTAAAGTCTCGCAACCGGTACTCATGTGTTCAGTTGGGTGGTCCGAGAGCCACTGTTCACGGTCTATCCCCGATCTGGTCTGCACCCCAACCAAGCCGTGACCCACCTCGGCAAGCAGTTTTTATTTGGGAACCCTTGGACCCTCTTGTTTGTGCACACTAATAGGTCAACCACAGAGGCGATGGTTTCGCTGGGGGAGTGTCCCGAATCTCGCTGCATGGCACACGGCCTCGGGACACCTGTCCCAATCACATTGCGGGGGTCACCATATGTAAAGGCCCATCCCCGTCTTAAACGTGCAATGCAATGAAATAAGACAAACCCCAACGGGGAATGAGACTAAGAGAACAGGCTGCGAGAGTTAGTTTTCTTTTATGTAAAATTGTCATCCAGAGAACTCTGCTGCCCGAGAGTGCTCTGGCAAACATTACAGTTACATGAACTTATCAAGGCAAAAATCATCAGTGATGACATCATAATATAAGGGACTACAGAGACACAGGATTGGGTAAAAATTAAGTAACATATGAAGCTGTTGGTGCTGCTCCCTACGGATTGGCTGTTCGGTTGGTGGGAGGTTAAGCCTCACAAAGTCCATCTGTCTGTGTCAGGGCAGGGTGAGGGTCAGGTCGCTGTGAAGCATGGTGGCCACTAACTAAGCTAACGTGATATACTACCATTGGACATGCACTAAATAATAGTCACTAAACCTATAAATTGTATACATATAATCACTGCATCACTCATTGGGACTTATATGGAGTACCGGGTTTAGGGGTCTTGGCAAGTGTGATAACATCGATGGTGGGGTGGGTCTGAGCGCATCAAAGAAACTAGGGGGCATGCTGACATTAGTTAGTTCTAGGGTTACTCTGGCAGTAATTTTCTAACAGCGGGGGTAAGAGGGCACAGGCAGGTTTGTGGAGATGAATGAGCTACAAGGCATGGTTCAGGCCGGTTCACACATGGGACAGTGATCTCAGAGGAAGGGTGAGATGTTACATTTGTTCAGTTGCAATTACCTCCGGCTCACGCATGAGAATGGAGCTGCAAAGCTTTCAGGCACAGTGAGAAAAGGTGGGGTCCATGAGCATGGTGTGCGTGGCGCTGCAGAGTGGAGAGAAGCCTTTTCGTATTATCGCAGTGAGGCCTAGTCCAAATATGGAGTCAAGGGTGCACAAAATGGATGCCAAGTGTCTCTCGCAATAGCCCCACCTACGCCAATGCCAGCATAAGGCCGACATTAGCATAAGGGCAATGGAAGCATCCACCACCATTGGGAGGGCAAGTGGTCCATGTTGTGCTGAATGCATGAGGGGGGTACAAACGACCTCTCACTCCCACACAAAAGTCAGAAACATCTCTAGTTTAAGGCTGTAGGAAATGGTGATGTGCAGATGCCTGAAACAAAACCTATGGGAAAATCTCTTGAAAAGACTCAATCTCAACTACACACCTTTTTCCCTAGCGTTGAAAACAAAAAGGCGGCAATCTCTACAATAGAGGATGACTGCCGCCAACAAGTACAACAAAAATAAAAAATTGGCACATTGACACCTTTGATAAACAGCGACAAGGGTCCTGTTCCACAGGATGATGTTAACTCTGTTGACCTTAAAGACGGGGGGAACGTTGATACTGGGCTGGATCCGCGTGTACCATTCAAGTTGGTGAGTAAGGATAAATCATTTGTCGAGGGGTTAGCCTCTACGGAGCCCCGACCTGACACTCCTTCCATTGGAAACTTGTCGTTTTCGGAGACTCCCAAACAGATGAATCAAATACTCGGCTGGGTAAGCGATTCAAACATAAATGGAACAGCGCGGATCTCCAGGCCCTTTTTGATGAACGCTTTTTCCCAGATCCCTCCACTACAAATTCTAGCTAACAAGGATATCGAATGGGTCAAACTAGCAAGCCAGAACAACCTTAGAGTGTTGTGTAAATTCCAGTCCCATACTATCACCAAACTTATTTTGGATTTTAAGGACGATTTAGAGTCCTTGGGACTGCAACCATTTTTGTTTGGGGACATGGAGGACGCATGGTCCTTTTTGGATTTTGTCCTGCCTGTGCCTCAGGACAAAACTATGGGGGGTCCAGATACTGCAACTAACAGGCTCCAAATTTGGGAATTAGCACAGCAACTGGCTTCACTGACTCAGGTATTAAGTGGACTAACGTGGATGGAGCCCTTTATAAAAGTGGCTGCATCATTGAAGGAGGGTACCTCTAACTCATAACCATTGAGCATTGGTCTTGTATCATGGAATTGTTGTGGCGTAAGTAATCTTGCGTCATCTCATAAAATGGTGGGGATTCAAAATGCCCCGGAAATTTTATTTTTGCAAGAAACAATGATTTTGAACGACATCGTCTTAGATGGTTATGTGTCGTTTAGTGTACTTTACCGCCGCAACCAGATAGGCCGTCCTAGTGGTGACATTGCTATTCTTATCAAAAATACCCTGACATTTATGGCAAAGTTTTTGGACAAGTCAGATAGTTTTTTATTGGTGGAATTGTGCATCACAGGTCATACCATATACTAATTTTTGCTGCTATCAATCTATTGGAATCCAAATGCTGAACCTTTGGAAATTACGATAAAGGCATTAAATCGGACTTTGTCCAATGTTTCACTGATCTATCCACAACATGAAATCTTGATAGGAGGAGATTTTAATGCACGTCTGGAATTAGACGGGAAAAAAAATGGGTTGCTTGCTATACTGCCCCTTATGCAAGGAAGTCTCGAAGCAGAGGGAAACTTTGGTCTGAGTTCTTGGAAGCTTAGAACATTTATCCAATCTCCCTCGCTTCCCATAGCCCATTAGTTTCCTGGCAGTGTGGTAACCTTCACACACTAATTGATTAGGTTCTGGCATCGCCGGAGATGTCTGGTCTGCTTGACCCGATCATAATCTTGAATGTGGGTTTGGGCGACCACAGTTTGTTGGCCACTAGGCTACATCTCACGGTTAAAACTTTTGAGACTTTGACTGTCATGGGATTGGTGGAGAGTGACAGGCAAGTACTTGCTGTCCGATGGCACCCTAGCACTTGTCGCAGACTTCTGTCTCTAGTCAATAGGGATTTGTTCGTTTGTACTGACAAACTGGCATCCTCTGTTTTACAAGAGAAGGTCAGCAACATTAATCTGATGATGATTCGCGACCACTTGGTGACCTTATCTAAGGTCTCCCCCCGCACATTTTTGCATATATTTTCATAAGCTATATCTGCCCTGAAAAGACTAAAAAATGGTGGTCTTTGAGCTGCGAAACAATCACATGCAGGCTCTGTATTATATATGCCAGCAAAAAAATCAATATTGGACAAGTACAAGAAGAAAGTGAAGGAAATACACCAAGATCACTATAATCTTGAGAACCAACACATAATTGAACATCTATGCCAGCGCAATGTAAGGGAATTGTGGGCCATATTAAGAAATCCCTCGTGCATGTCAGACAACCGCATGGTGGCTTTAATAGCCGGATCAACCTGGCAGGCCTTCTTTGGAAAAAAATATTAACTGCCTTTTCGCCACTGTGAACAGGAGCTTGATAAACCTTTGGTGCAGATTCCAGCTAAATGCCAATGGGAGACAAATCCAGTAATTTGGGCAATTTCACAACTGAAGTTTTCTAAAGCAGCAGGACCTGATGGGTTGCCTCCTTGTGTTTTCAAGGATGACCCGCATTTTTGGGCAAAGTGCTTGCTCACTCGCTATCAACTGATATTTAAAACGGGACTAATACCTCCATCTTGGTTGATGGCGATAATTATACCAATCCATAAAAAGGGCCCATTGGATAATCCCGAAAATGTCAGGCCTATTGCCCTAATTGATATAGCAGCAAAAATCTTTGCTTGTCTCATCTTGTGCGAATTGGAAGCTTTTATCTCCTCAGCTGGTATACTATCCAGAGCCAAGGTGGGATTTTGCAAGGCGATGGGTACCCAGCTGAATGCTTTCATTCTAGCACACCTTTTGATGTCTTCATGCACCCGGTCAAACAGTCCCATCTATATAGCATCTTTGGACCTATCATCTGCGCTTGACAGTGTTCTCCACACTCGTCTTTGGCGGAAAATGCTGTCTGATGGAATTCCGTCTCATTTGGTAGCGCTAATTGCGTTTTTGCATAAAAACTCCTCCTACAGGGTTCGTATTAACTCTGAGGGCCTACTATCTGACAGCATTCCAACTAGAATCGGAGTGAAGCAGGGATGCAATTTGGCCTTATTTAACTTGTACTTGGCCGATATTGAGGAAATATGGGATGTAACTTGGTTAACTTGGTTGGCGTTTGCCGATGATATCATTCTTTTTGACAGAGTACCCTTTGGGTTTCAGAATAAACATAACCTTTTTCAACAGTATTGTCATTTGAACAACTTGACAATCAACTCAGATAAGTCGAACATTACAGTCTTTACGGCTAAGAGAAAACCTCAAGTCTTTAAGTATAATGTTGACTCAAATCAGATTAACATCATGAGTGAAATAACATATTTGGGTTACCAACTATCTAACAGCAACTCTGTTAATAAATGGCAGGCAATTATAGATGAAAGATGAAAGACCTAGGCAAACTTGCCTGTGGTGTGGGCCGCACACCCTTAAGTCCCAATTGGGTTTCAAAGAAAGTATAATGTTTTGTAGATTCACATCAACGAATGATTAGTTATTTGAACTTGGTGATTTATTTAAAGTCATTGTAAACAATAGCTTTTCTGATGGGCAACACAGCCCTAAATGGCCAATGCATTTCGGACTCAACAGTCCTTCATCGGGGCCTATCTAATCAAACAAATTAAAGCCAAACATTTAATATCAGTAACAATTAGACCAATCAAGTAAGAGAAATGATAATTCAAAACCAATATCAAGAAAAAATCAAGAAAAAATCAAAAACAAGAAACATCACATGTTATAGCGCATAGAAAATCAACAGGGTCCCACATACACAGAGACGTAAACATAACAAAAAAGGGGGGGGAGAGAGTCAACACACTGATATTTACCATTAAGCATTACATTATTAAGCTTCTTGTTATTAGGCTATGTCTGAGCACTGCCCAACTTCCCGTGTGTTCTTCCATAGTAAATGCACCTTAAATGTCAACTGTGATGCTAGCCAGTCATTACTGTGGTGTCCGATATTAATAGTGCTGCAGCTAGGCAGATGCCATGTGGGTTTATACATAAATTACTTAAAACAGGTTCAAAACCCCTTATTTAATTCCATGGTAAACCCGTGAATACTACGTGCAAAATGCTATTGGGTCAAAATTCTGAAAAGTGGCTGACCTTAGCCAGTAGATAAATGGCGTATTCAAACTTAAAGAGTTTGCCTTTCAACAAGCGGCTCAACCGCTATGCGTGAGTTCACAAGTTAACCTGGGTTCACAAGTTAACCTGGTTAAGGTGCATTTATTATGGAAGAACACACGGGAAGTTGGGCAGTGCTCAGACATAGCCTAATAACAAGAAGCTTAATAATGTAATGGTAAATATCAGTGGGCCTCATTACGACCCTGGCGGAAATCGTGGTGCAAAATGCACCATGGAGCACGGCGGAAAGCTGCCGATAGCGCCATGGGGGTTGGCGGATTTTCCGCCCCATTCCGACCTTGGCGGGGCGGTAAATCCCCATCCCCCATTTTACCCTTCCCCATTCCCATTTTTGCCCCATAGGGTATAATGGGAGTGGGGAAGGCGTTAATTACGCCACCGTAAAATACGGTGGCGTAATTAACAACAAGGTCCCGTAGCGCCATGGATTTCTCCGCCCGGAAAAACCAGGCGGAAAACGCTCCATGGCGCTACGGGAACTCGTAGTAGGGCGGACGGGTCCGCCGCGAATACCGCTGGCGTAAACCCACTCCGCCAGGGTCGTAATGAGGCCCAGTGTGTTGACTCTCTTTTTCCTCTCCCCCCCCCTTTTTTGTTATGTTTACGTCTCTGTGTATCTGGGACCCTGTTGATTTTCTATGCGCTATAACATGTGATGTTTCTTGTTTTTGCATTAATTTGGCATCTAGAATTGCCTGGAGAGAGACACAAGAAACTGGAGCGGGCACCGCTTTGTTGCTGCTTATTTCAAATTCAGGTATATAAATATACTACTGTGTTTTGGGGTGCAGCCCAGTAAATCATGCTACCATGAAATAGATGGAGCGGGCGGGCCGCTCTGGGTGCAGCCAATCTGCTGCAGGCCGAGAGTTGCTGCTAAGCAACCAGGGAGCTTTGTGTGTGAGCCGCCATTTTGGGTAGCACACAGCATGCAAAGCCGCAAATCAGGGTTAAAAATGGCAAGTCGGCCCAAGTGGCACCTTAGCTCTGAAGTGAGCGTCACTCAATTGTGATGCTTAAAGGGCCAAATCTGTCGATTCTTACCCCAATGGAGCCGCAGCTCCTCACGAGTAGCAAGAGGGCTGATGACCTGTTAGGGCTCCTGCCCCCACAGCAGCTGTGGAGTGGACAGGCGAAGACAGGATCCTTCATCTAGATCCTTGGTCCTTTGATCCGGCGTCCACCTTCCGGCGGTGGAGGGGCCCAGAAATAGATGGGGCGGGCGGGCCGCTCTGGGTGCAGCCAATCTGCTGCAGGCCGAGAGTTGCTGCTAAGCAACCAGGAAGCTTTGTGTGTGAGCCGCCATTTCGGGTAGCACACGGCGTGCAGAGCCGAAAATCAGGGTTAAAAATGGCAAGTCGTCCGAAGTGGCAGCTTAGCTCTGAAGTGAGCGCCACTCAATTGTGATGCTTAAAGGGCCAAATCCGTCGATTCTTACCCCAATGGAGCCGCAGCTCCTCACGAGTAGCAAGAGGGCTGATGACCTGCAAGGGCTCCTGCCCCCACAGCAGCTGTAGGTGGAGTGGAAAGGCGATGACAGGATCCTTCAAGTATATGCATTGTTTGTGTTATTTTCTGAGACACGCCCTATTTTTCCACTACTTAAGCTGCCTTTTAGCCTCTTTTTGTCTGCAGTTGATTAGCTGGTGCAGGTGTTTCTCGATCACATGACCTCTACCACACCCACCTTCCTAGCGTTGCCCCTTCCTTTCCTTTCTTAACTTCTAGATCACAGGGCAACTCTTGCCTGCCCATCAGAGGCCAGATTTGAGAAACTTTGCACTGGTGCAAGTGCAAAGTTGCACGGTTTTAGCACTGGGGCAAAGTTTGCCATATTTGTATGAACACTAGCATATATTAGAAAACCATTGCATCATGACAAGTGCAGTTTGGCATGGAATAACCACCACAGCAAAAATGGTGCTAGTGCAAAAAAGATAATTTCTTGATGCATTTTTGACCAGGGCACTTTGTATTAGCACTAGGGCAAACTTTTCCTGGTGCAAAAATGCAGTGAACATGTATCTATTTGCATTAATTTGCCAAACTGCACTTGCCATGGTGAAATCATTTTCTGATATGTCACTGTGTTTTTAAATATAGGGCAAACTTTTCCCTAGTACTAGTACCGTGCACAGTTTCTGTAATCTGGCCCCAGAAGCGGAGAGCAGACAATGAAAAGGCTAATTTATGTTGTCTCTTGTAAGGGCCTTGAAAGGGTGAGAAGCTCTCCTCCAGGTATCCCAAAGTGCAAGTGCATCTAGGTCTTTATCGTTTTGGCTCTTGAAAGTAAGCGTCCCCCAATAAGGCAGTTAACCCCCCCTCAATGAGAGGCAGTAAAGGACAAACCCCAGGAGGGAATGAGACAAGGACCAAGTGCGGTTGAAGTTAAAAGGTTTTTATCTAAAACGATATAGGGCATGCAAAGGACTCTGTAAACTCCGAGAGCGCTCTGTCTGACAATAGCAAAGAGTCAGTTATATTACAAATACACGTCATGCATGAGCTAAGCTATAGGAACCACATAGTCCCGGGGATTGGATGGCGATGTCTAGCTACTATGTTGTCTATATGCTCGGTGCTCCATGATTGGCGGGGATCCACATGGTGGCATCACAAAGTGCTTGGGTCAGCTGGGCTCGCCGGGGTGGAGCTCCAGGGCACTGGCTGTCAACGGAGATTCACCACTTTGGTTCTATAGACTTGCCCTTATGGCCTTTCATACACATTCATTACACTCATCTATGCCAGGTCATTATGTAAAACGTCTAACACATCAATCTAATACCTGTGTGGGGACACAAGAGAGGCTTCCTCCATACAGCATCGTAAAGTTGTCATTAACAAAGGGTCCAGGTGTCTTATCAGGGGGCACGGGTCAAGCTACCTTCATCATTTTATCCTGTTAGATGCAGTAAATGATGGCTCTGGGGGATGTTTGCAAAAGGACGGATAACTGTCTTCGTGGTCTGTTGAATTTGGTGTGAACTGGAATACCATTAGGTCAGAGGGGGCATATAGCTGGCACCTCAAAAGGCGGCGGGATTTAGGACCGGGTAGCTCGGAATTTATGTGGCCTGGCCATGGCAGTACACAGTGGTTGTATGGCGGCCTCTGACATGGGAGAGGTAAATACTTGAAGCGGGACCAACAGGAATGTGGGGAGGTGAAGCTGTGCTGTTCGAACACAAGCAAGCCCTAGCGGGCCTTGGCGGATGGAGGGGGAGATGGCATATTTCTGCCGTTTCCATGTGCTTACATTACTTGGTTCATAACAATGGAGGTTTTTCATTGGCACATACATTACATAACGTTAGTCGGTTTTATGCTTGCAATTCATTAGAAAGGTGAACATATAACAAACGTGAGGTAGTTTCAGGTTGGGTTACATACTTGAGAGCAAGAAAGCAATGTGCTAATTTAACATTTCAGTTATATTAAGGACTGGCTCAATGCCCTAGGTTGCTTACATGCAATACAACATATTTCATCACATCATACACAAGTATTGTATATATTGATTTTCCATTACACTTTGTTACAATAGCAGAAAAACATTAGTTGGTACAAAGCAGATTTTCGAGAGGTTGTACACTGGGCCTTAGAACATGAAGGTGTCTCGGGGGAGGGCGGGGGTCACCTCGCTTTAATATGAGTGACTTGCATAATGTTGCAAGCCAGGATACATTCTTGTATCCTGGCTTGCAACATTATGTGTTACTACTGACTTCTGCAATTGTATTCGCTCTCCACTCTTGCTTCTCCACTCTTTTTGACTGCTTACTTTCTTTTCTCTCCTCCTTTCCCTTCTCCCTTTTCCTATCTCCTCCCCTTACTTTCTTCTATGCACTTACTCTATCAGAATTGTCCAGGACCTAATATGATAGTAACCTCGTCTGTTTCCTCCACTCTCCCATTACTGTTTTTTTCCGCCCCACCACCCCTCCAGCACTATCTGAAATGTCGTCAGGCCTAGCATGATAGTCGCTTGTTTTGTTCCTCCCCTCCTTTTCTGCACCCCTCTCCCTCACCTTTTGTTTTTCTCCGGCTCTACCAGAAATGTCGTCAGGCCTAGTACGGTAGTCGCCTGTCTGTTTCCATTTCCTTCCCACTCTCCCCCTCCCTTCGTTATCTATGTCTTAGCTCTTGCACTATATGAAATGTCGTCAGGCCGAGTACGATAGTTAATTTCGCATCCTTACTGTTCATGGCCTGTAAGAATGTGGTTGTATTTTTCCTTGTTCCCTCCCTTGCCTTTAAGCGCTTTGAAACATATTGTGTATAGGCGCTATATAAATAAACGATCATATCATATAATATCATCTCATATCATATCATATCATGAGTGACTTGCATTATACGTTTTAACACTTTTTAACACACATCCTTTAGCAGCATGGATAAGACTGAGAGACTCGAGAGTTTAGCATATATGGTTAACACTCCATCTGGGAGAACAAGGCTGGGGGTCATGAGCACCATATATCACAAGCACAGGAGTTAGGTGCAGGGTTGGGGTATACTTGATAGGGACAACTTTTGTTCTTTCCCAGACCTCAACTGCAAGTCCGGTCACTACTAGGGCAATGATGTACTGTGGAAGGTAAATGATACAGGGCCTCATTACGACCCTGGCGGAGATCCATGGTGCAATTTGCACCATGGTCCATGGCGCTAAGCTGCCAACTCCGCCATGGTGGTTGGCGGACTTACCGCCCCATTCCGACCTTGGCGGGGCGGTAAGTCCCCAATCCCCATTTACCCTTCCCCATTCCCATTTTTGCCCCATAGGGTATAATGGGAGTGGGGAAGGCGTTAATCACGCCACCGTAAATTACGGTGGCGTAATTAACAACAAGTCCCGTAGCGCCATGGATTTTTCCGCCTGCAAAAAGCAGGCGTAAAAATCACCATGGCGCTACAGGAACTCGTAGTCAGGCGGAAAGGGGCGCCATGGTTTACGCCGGCGTAAACCCCTTTCCGCCAGGGTCGTAATGAGGGCCACAGTGTTTGTACTGTTACTTGTTCGCGTCTAGTTGCTTGTGAGAACGGGCCTTCAGCGGATCTGCCATGGAGGGAGGAAGGGGGGGGTGCAGGACTCTCTGTGCGCGGTGAAGTGGGGGCCGAGCTGCAGCGTTTGTACGCAGGCTATTCTTCTGGGGCCTGGATTCAGTGTGCTCAAAATGGAGTCTTGGTGTGTTATAAAATGGTGTCTACGTTATGCTACACTACGGGCCGTGCAGCCTCACCTGTCGATCCGCAGCCACCCTGCCTCCTGGGCCCAGGTGCATGGGGGGCTGCCAACGAGTCATCAGCCTCACGTAGCTGGGCAATGTGGGGGAGGGGGGTCCTAAAGACCTGTCTTCCCATATATTTTCCCCCTTTTGTTACTTAAGTACTGAATACTGTAACTCACCCAACCTCTGACGTTCTTTTTCATTAGCAACTGCTTCATCCCACGCCGGTGTCCCCTTTATTGGCATCCAGGCTCTACACACCCCTCTGAGAATTTCCCCCCTTCTAGCATACTCATCCAGTGTGCAGGTCATATATATGCATCCCCCACCCCCCTCCAAGTCTACCCATACCTCCTTATACCATTCTCGTTCCAGAGGCTCTTTTATTGTTGTGTGGTATAACCTATCCACTATGTCCCCATCATAGTATAATGCCACCATCCTATATTTGGTTTCCGGATCCTTACCTGTTTGCACTTGTGCCTCCTGCATGATCTGTGCTGCTCCTCTAGCGTTGCCCATTGTCACCATCATCATTGCACCATTAGGGACTGCATTTGTGCAGCACCGAAGACCTAGCTGGCACACACAAAAAATCAGGAGGAAAAATACGTTGATGGGTATCAGCATTTTGACAGTCAATCCTAGCCAGGATGGTACCCAAGAAAAAATGTTGTCGAACCAAGAGCTCGGGTCCACACCACCTTCTTTCTTCATTCGTTCCCCCAAATTGTGCACTGCTGCGATAACATGTGATAGAGTTCCATTGTCTGCATCTGCAGAAGGAACGAATGTACAGCACGCGCTCCTGATTTTTCAGCAAACACCTCCAACCATCGCCGTTAACAGGTTTAGGACATACCTGTTCTGCATTGTTAGGGCCCTTAGCTCCACCTTGATCATATTGAACCCTTCTTCAGTGTCGTTGGCCAATTGGATCAGTTCCCAGCGCGTGATTTGCAGCCACTTGGCATTGGCTCGCACCTGGATACTAGGGACGAGGGAGGCAAAGCATGTTTCAGCAGAGGTGAATAGCTGGTACCTGTCAGGGATTTGTGCCAACAGTTCTGTGGAGGCCCTGGATATGTAGTTGGACGACCTCTGCTTTTTTGATATCACACCTTGCGTGTTGTCAGCGGACAGGACATACATAGGTGGTTCTTCTGTTGGTTTTGAATTTTCTGGGCTTCGGACTGCTTGCAGTCCTTCTCTTCCTTCGATGTGACTCTCCGGGATCACCATCAGGGCAGAGTGCAGCATTGCCAAAGAACATGTGCCCCTCCAAGATTGTGGGAGGTGCAAGAATGCCTGTTTACCACAGACCCAGTAAGTGTCCATAAGGGCTGCCGTCCCTTTCTTCATATCTAGGATAATGAGCGTTCTATTGCAGTTCTTATTTGTGCCCATGTTGTTTTTCCCCTCGCCAAGGAAGCATAGTTCGTATGTAATCTCTTTTTGCAGCTTAAACGGTTTTTCTATGTCTGTCCCCCATGTTAGCTTTGTAATATGCTTCGCACAAACTGGTGTGCAGGTTTTCTTGACCCATTGCAGTTTCTCTTCTGGCAGTCCTCGTAGCGCTTCTGCTTTGAATGTTATTACTTCCTCTTTCCATGTATTTTCTGAAAACAAAGTTCCTTTAATCACTAAGAACGGTTCTTTTAAACATATCACTCCGTTGGGTCTCGAGTAGCAGGTTTTCTCGTTTTGCAGCATTTCAAAAGGTACTGTGTGTGCCTTGATGGTGTTCTTAATTCTACATAGGGTGAGATGAAGGAGACACTGTGCATCTGCAAGAGGCAATTCTTGAGGCAGTAGTACCTTGGGTGTGCCTGAGGCGTGGGGAATCAAGGAGCATATGTAACAGCTCTCATTTGTTGTTTGCTTTGCGGTGGAGCTCATATCTGCATACCATTTATTTGATTGATGTGGGTGTCTAGGGTCTTCTATTGTGTCTAGCCCCAGGCTGGAATACTCGTCATATTTCCTCCTTCCTACCTCCCTCCTCCATCTGCTGCTTTTGAGGTACTCTTTTGCATTCTTTGCTGCTTGCAGCATTTTGCCCTGTTCACCCACCCCCACCCCTCTTCCCACTCATCATTTGGAGCCAGGAATCTTTCAGTCATTTCAGCATTTTCTTCCTGTATACTTGTGGGGTATTCTTCTGTGGATGGATTGACTGTTGGTGTGGGAAGGGTGGCGGTAGTGTCATATAACCATGATAAAACAGAAGGATTACAATCATTTAAACCATAGGCACTGTATTCGGCATTGTACAGGGGAGTCAGGCGTGTGGTCACCCTATTGCTGGTGTCATTTGGGTGCTATGCATGATCAGGGTGAGTGTCATAACCCCATACGAGCTGACAGCCATCCCAGATTAAATAGGCCCCTTCTTTAACCATCTTCGTTCCCTTCCCCATGTTGGTTCCATTAAATCAAAATTCTCGTTGCCATTTCTATCTGCCCTGACATTATTCGGTGCGGGCTGCTCGTTCGTTGCCATGGTTTCTCCAATACATTAACATTAAAACATAAAAGTGCATTAAGCATCTTCAAATAATTAATTATATCATTTTCATTAGAGAGAGAGAGAGAGAGAGAGAGAGGGAGAGAGAGAGAGAGAGAGAGAGAGAGAGAGAGAGAGAGAGAGAGAGAGAGAGAGAGAGAAAGAAAGAGAGCTTCATGTTGCATTTTGAAAATTATATACATTTGACATGTTATACATTTATTTTATTCAGTTTTTTTTTTTAACGTATACCACTATCTAATGATAGGATGCAGCTACATCTTTTCTCTTCACTTATTGCGACGCTTCTTCTGTGTTTTTTACTCCTTCGTCCTGCCCTTGTATGACATTATCATATGCCTTTCGCATGTCTGTTAAATGTATCCAATATCGCAGGCCCTTCACTTTCACTGCCGTCACCGTGCAATAATCTACTTCGTATGGGCCATGAAATCTTGGGGCATTCAACCCACGCACAAAACTCCGTACATACACCATCTCCCCTGGTATTAGCTGACCTTTTGTGTTCTCTTCTGGGAGTGTAATTACCTCGCTTCCTTCCTCATTTATGAACGGTGGTGCGAGTTGTTTTGCTATCATATGAGCCGCTTTTGTGATTTTGGTCAAGTACTCATTGAACTCTTCACATAGTACAATGGCGCTTCTATGGATGTCTGAATGTCTGCAGAGTGGGGAGTGTGCCGTGTACATGCATCTTCCTGTTACTATTTTGTGTGGTGACAGATGGTGGTCCTTGCTAGGCTGATTTCTCAGCTCGAGCAAGGCCAAGGGCAAACAATGCACCCAATTTTTCTTTAGTGAGAAGCACAATTTCGACAACCTTCCTTTCAGGAGGCCGTTGATCTTCTCAACTATGCCATTATTTGCGGGTGATAAATCGAGCATAGTTTGTGTATGATTCCTAACAAAGCTGTTACTTCCTTGAAGAGATCATTGACAAAATGTTTGCCATTGTACGAGCGAATTACCTCACAAATTCCCCAGTGCGGGAATACCTCCCTCACCAGGAACTTTGCAGCACACTTGGCATCTGGATGTGCACATGGTCCTGCCTCGACCCATCATGAAAATGGACAAACCATTACTATCATGTAACGTGACCCATTGCACCTCTCTCCCATGTCTGCATAATCAATGTGCAGCTCTCTGAAGGGGCCTGTCGGTTTTAGTATTGTTCCTCGTAATGTCCTTAGTGTCATTCCTGAATTATATGTTTGGCACGTTGTACATTCCATTGCCATTTTCGAAAGTTGCTCCTGCAAACCTGGGACAAACCAATTCTCCTGTATTTCCGCAACGATATGTTGTTTTGCATTGTGCGCTGGAAAATGTAGTTGTTGGAAAGCTGTTCCTAATAGTTTGATTGGCATTACTACCTGTACTGGTTTGATGCCATAGGAGGTCTGTTGCTAACTGTCTACACCCTCTTTATTTCCACAATTCTTTTTCATATTTTGTTGCCCCATCTTGCAGCTCCAGTATTTGTGACATGGGCATGGCATTACAGCCATCCGGGAGATCCTCTTCTACATGTTTCTGTATTAGATACTCACCTGTTCTCTCTTTTATTAAGTAAGAAGCTTCCTTGGCAGCAGCGTCCGCTGCACGTTTCCCAAAGAGATCACATCTGTGTTGTTTGTATGGGCCTGGCACTTCACTATAGCTACCACGGTGGGGTCTTTTAATGCCTCTATCAGTTCTTTTAGAAGCTCTGCATGCTGTATAGGTGACCCATCTGCTCTGTGGAACCCTCTCCGTCCTCATCTTGCCAATCCCCCGTGCACAGTAGTGGTGATATAAGCTGAATCTGTGTAAATTGTAACTGCAAACCCCTTTGCTGCATGCAATGTTTCAGTGAGTGCTATTCATTCTGCAGCTTGTGCTGAGTAATGGGCGGGTAGGCGCTGCTGTATTAGCACTTCGTACTCACCTTCTTCCAACCTTACAACAGCTATTCCCACGTGTTTTTCTCCTGTTTCTGAATTTATTGATGGTGACCCGTCTATGAAGAATACCTCTCCTTCAATTAGAGCATTTTCACTCACGATGGTGGTTTCTCCCTCCTCACCCTTGTATGTTGCACAATCGTGCGCTTGCATGTCTTCCACTGTGCACGGTTCTGTAATGAAACTTGCAGGGTTCACTGTCTTGCATCTCACTATGTGAATGTTCGCGCTGGACAGAATTATTTCATACGCTGTGGCTCTTTGTGTTGTGAGTGTGCTTTTTGATCATTCCAGGATTGCAGATAGGGAGTGCTCCATGAACAGTGTCACAGAACATCCCATTACTATCGTTGCACTTTTCTCAATGGCGAACTCTGCGGCTGCGAGAGATTGCTTGCAAGCGAAGTGTCCTTGCATTACTGCATCCAGTGAGCCACTGTGGTATGCCAGGGGTTTGTGTCCTAAAGATGTCTTTTGTGTCAGTACTGCTGTCATGAGGGACCCTTTACAATGTGATAACAGATAGAACTCGCGCTCATAATCTGGGTTCACGAGTACTGGTGCGCTTGAAATTAGTTCTTTGAGTGATGTGAAAGCATCATCTAGTTCTGCTGACCATTGTATTTCTGTGTTTTCTCTTTGAGCTTCCTTAAGTCCTTGCAGTAATGGCCTTGTGTATGCTGCATAATCTAATATCCATGCTGGGCAGTAATTACACATGCTGAGAAATGTGTGCATTTCCTTTACTGTTTTTGGTCTGCCTACTGCTGTGATGGCGGCTACCCTGTCTGGTATGATTCTATTACCATCTTTTGAAATCAGCTGTCCCAGGTACAACACTTCTCACTGACAATATTGTAACTTTCTTTTATCTACCTTGTAACCTTTGTGGGCCAGCAATGTCAAGAGAGTGATAGAATCTTTCCTGCACTCCTCCTCATTTTTTCCGCAGATCAGCAAATCATCCACGTACTGAATAATTGTGCTGTCTGTTGTGACATTTCCTAGATCTTCATGTAGAATGCTGTTGAATATGCTTGGGCTTTCGCAATCCCCCTGCGGTAGTCTGCAGTGCTCATATCTTTTTCCTCCCAATGTAAATGGTGTTAGATATCTGCACTCTTCTGCAAGTGGTATTGAGAAGAATGCATTTTTCAAATCAACCACTGTGAAGTGAGTCACATCTTTCGGGATGCTGCATAGGATGGATGCAGGATTGGGGACCAAGGGGAACTCTTTTTGGATGACGTCATTGAGTGGGCGTAGATCTTGGATCATCCTCAAAGCCCCTCCCTTTGCTTTTTTAATGGGGTAGATACAAGTATTGCATGGTGAGTTTGAGGACACTATTATTCCCTGTGCTAATAATGCGGTGATTGTTTCTTTTATTCCTTCTTCTTCTTCCCGGGACAGGGGGTACTGTTTTACCAGGGGCAGTATGGCTCCTTGTTTGAGTTTTATCTTAACTGGTGTCACCCCATGCAATAGTCCCACATCATGGGGGCCGGTGGTCCACAGGTCACTCGGCACTGACTGCATGTCATCATCAAAGAATGAAGGTGGTGCTCTTACCACTGCCATTAGTTGCACTGGCACTTGTCTTGTCTGTATCATGATATCACAGGGGATTGCTATCTCCATTATTATTTCCCAATCACTATCTGACTCTGTATAGAGCTCTTCATCTGATAAATCTCGCAGTGCAATGTCAGCATTGATGCACAACACTGTGCGCCATTCGCAGCCATGCATGTCCATTGCAATTACTGCTATTCTTTGGGCTGAGACCTGAACTCCATGTAAATCTAATGACATCACGGTTCCGGGCACTATCTCCGGGCGTGCTATCGGACGGAAAACAAACTCTGCAGGCACCCTCCATTCTAGGCGCTTCAATTCTGGGTACACCCATGCCAATCTTTTTAACCCCTGGATGAACATATCTGGGTCCACTTGTATGCCGCGCACTTCTGACGCTGTTACTCGTGCGTGCACTACCAGCATCACTCGTATGGGGCAAATCGCTGGTGTTGAGCATACTATTTTTCTCTCTGTAAAGGAGATAGTCATGTTAAGCTTACTGAGGAGGTCCCTCCCCAATAAGTTAATTGGGGATTGTTCATAGTACTATAGGGGTGCTCTTACTGTTTTACCCCCCACTGTTACATCCAATTCTTCTGTGTCAGGAACTTTGACCAACGCCCCAGAGAACCCCTGTGTCTCCAATTTACGATTAGATAGCAGAAACCTGCCCTCACGTAAACATGATTTTTCGGCTCCCGAATCCACCATAAAGATTTATTGTTTGTTCCCTATCTCCGCCCCTATCAATGGATCCTCTGCTACATCGAGGGTCGTCGATAGTGCTTGACACGCAAGTGCTCTCTGCGGGCTGTCCTATGCTGGGTGTCTCGTGGTTCCCCCTTGGCTGAAAACATTTCTTGATACCACCGCCCCTCCCCCCGTATGGTGCAGGTGCTCCATTTGCTGTTGTGGCAAAGGGGTTACCCTGTCTGTATGGCATGTGTTCGCGGCACTGTGGGTGTTGTTGGACGGTGTGTGGTTGTTCTCTGTGTTGTTCTGGGCACCTTTGCTCCTGCTGTCCTTGTCCCCCTCCCATTGGTAAACCATATGGGCTACCTGGGTGTGGGTGACCATAATTCTGGTCATCTTGGTAATTATTGTTTGACCTGCTCCTACATTCTCATAAGAAGTGTCCCCATCTCCCACAGTCCAACAATTTCCTTGTCCTCCTCTAGGTTCTTGCCCCCCATACCCACCATTTCCTCCATAACCCGGAACACCCCCTCTGCACCCTCTGTACCTACCTCTTCCTCCCCTGGGGCTCCACACTTGCCACTGGGGTCCTCCGTACTGCTCCTGTTCATTCCACTGTGACTGCCCATTGTCAGCCCAATTTGCTGCCATCCTTCCTTGTATCACTACTGATCGCTCCTCCTCCTCTGCATCCCTATCTGTGGGGAGTGCTGCTAAAGCTGCGGCGACCTTCACCAGTTTCGTCTGTATTAACTTTGCCTCGTCTGCCAACCTTTTCTGTGCTATCTCTTTCTCCCTTTCTTTGATTCTCTTGCAGTGGTGTACTATTATACTTTGAATTTCGGGCCAGCCTTTCGCTTCAATCCCTGCTATTTTGTCAAGTGCTTTCTGAACTTCCTTTGGGAGCCCTCTCTTTATTATAAAGTATAATAGTGATGTTGACTGATCCCCGGCCATACCCGTCTGAGCTCTCCACATTTCCTCACCCGTAAAATGAAATCCATGGCATCTTCCCCATCATTCATGGTACAATGCATTACTGATTGCAAATCAGGTGTGTCTGCAAATGTGTCTCTCAAAGCATTCCATATCCTTGCGTGCACTGTATTGAAGGACGCTCCATCATAGCGGTCACAATCTACTGTTATTCCCGGGAAACCAGCCTTTGCCCAGACCCTATCTGCTTGGTCACCTACTGCTGATACTAACAAATGTTTGACATCACCCACTGCTAATGGCACCCCTGCGGTATGCTTCTTGAATGCATATATCCACTTGCTTGCTCCCCCCGACAGCAGGGGCAATAATTTTAATAAGTTGGCCTTATCCATCTGAGCCCATGGTATGTAATTTGGCCTTCTGCCCCCTCTATGTATCAGTGGAAGCTGCAGTTTGTTTATACTTCCTCTCCCACTACTCACCTTTGACCCTTTCCTCCCCAATGTGGCCATTCTTTCCATCTTATTCATTAACCTCCCGGTCCACTCTTCTTCCATGGCCCTCCCCAGAGGTGTCTCATTCAACCTTTCTGACACACCCCCTGCTGCTAGCCCCAGTCTCCCTGCCTCCAACTCATTGTCCTCTATGTCACACCACAGCTCTTCCATTCCTCCATTGGCCATTTCTCCCTCCCCGGTGTTGTCTCCGAGCGTATGTGGTTCCAATTCTATTATTCTAGTTGGCTCTTCCTGTATTCGGAATAGTATTTCCCCCTTTTTCCACCCTTCCTCGGAGGACCTGTCAAGTGCTTGTGTCCATGGCATTTGCTCTGTTCTTGACAAGCTTGTCCCGCCTTGTTCACATATGTTTTGTATTCTAGATAGCTCACTTCGGGCCATTGAGAGTCGGGAATCTAAGTCTTCTGTTAGTTTTTCAATATCTGCTGTGGGAGTACTTACTTGCCCGCTAGTCCTGCGGCAATCATATGGTGGCGGTGCAGTTGGTTGTGGGGCAGCTGCGGGGGTAGGTGTGGACACATACACAGGATCACTATACCCCTCAGCGGGCACTGGCTTATTTAGGAGGAGGTACAACCGTGTTACCTCTATTGACCCTTGGTTTCCCCTACCCTCACCTTCACTCTCGTTTGCTGCCAGGGGAGTGGCGGTAGTGGTGGGCAGCTCTGGCGCGATGTCTTTCATTTTGAATGGGGCACTTCTTCAAATAGTCTCCATAAATCTAGAATCTCTCATCTATTATGGTATTGTTTTCCCTTGTATTTTATGAATATGCATGTGGCTCCCATGTCCAGGACACTCTTATCAAACGACCCTCCTTGGGGCCATACCTGGGGTAGCCTTTCTCCCTTCAATTCCGTGACCCACTGGTCATGATACTTGGTTATGCATTCTGCATAGTTGGTAGATTTTTACAAATGTGGGCCAGGGGTGTTTCAGCCCCCATGTTATTTTCTCGTTGTTCAATCTCCTGTGTTTCCTGTGACTATCACTGTGGCTCACGTGTGTGTGTGTGTTAGCACTAACAATTCTCAAATACTAAAATATTTCTACACAATATCCCTTCCCTGAACCTTACCAGGTCACACTTACAATGACTATTTCACAGAAACCTGTGTTACCATTAATTTAACATTACTACTTTGCAGTGCGATTTTTTAAATGGAAAATGCATAACATATTCAACTCATGATAGACATCCAACAAACATGTAACGTATAACACGTAACAAATAACAAAGACCTTCCTTTCCCTTGCCCTGTAAATTTCTTTAAAAAAAAGACCCTCTGTCCCTCACCCAGTTCTTCCCTTCAACCCTGGAAGTTTATAGAATATTCCCTAATACTAATTCACCCAGAATAAAGAAGAAGAAAGAAGCATTTTCTAATCTATACACAGTGTCTCTCTCTTCTCAGACACCTTTATTTCTATTTTTCCACTATTTTACTTATTCCCAGTACTAGTCAAGATAGCACTATGTGGCGCCGCCTTCTACCCCCTTGCCGAGCTAGGTTCCTGTCTACCTTTTTTTTTTTTCCTTATTATCCTAATGGTCATATGCAGAGAAACAGAATAGTATTAATGTATTATAGTAGCAGTCTATTTACACCTATGAAAAATCCCTTCTTTACCTCACTTTAGCTTGTACACTCGGTCTCTATCCACCTCCTTTTATTGTCACTCACACTTAATACTCACGTGCCTATCTTGATCCGAGACTCTCCGCACCCGGTCTGTCCAGGCGGCGCTGCCTCACACTCAATGGCCGCCCCCGGCTCCGGTGAGCGGTACTAAGAGTTTTTTGGAATGGGACCCGTGCCCTTTCGCCCTACTGCATGCACACGTCAAAGTGTACCAGTTGCCGTAGGCGGGCAGCTCTCTTAAGCGGGCGTGCCGTGCATCTCCACTGTGGCCGGGGACTTCTCATGCCAAAAGGGGACCATAAAGACAAATCACGTCAGGGTCACCACTGAAAGTAAGCGTCCCCCAATAAGGCAGTTAACCCCCCACAATGAGAGGCAATAAAGGACACACCCAGGAGGGAATAAGGACAGGACCAAGTGTGGTTGAAATTAAAAGGTTTTATCTAAAACTATATAGGGCATGCGACGTCTAGCTACTATGTTGTCTATATGCTCGGTGCTCCATGATTGGCGAGGATCCACATGGTGGCATCACGAAGCGCTTGGGTCAGCTGGGCTCACCGGGGTGGAGCTCCAGGGCACTGGCTGTCAACGGAGATTCACCACTTTGGTTCTGGAAACTTGCCCTTGTGGCCTTTCATACACATTCATCACACTCATCTATGCCAGGTCGTTATGTAAAACGTCTAACACATCAATTTAATACCTGTGTGGGGACACAAGAGAGCAGTATGCAACAAGAGGCTTCCTCCATACATCATCGTAAAGTTGTCATTATCAAAGGGCCCAGTCTCATGGGTCTAGGTGTCTTATCAGGGGGCAGGGGTCAAGCTACCTTCATCATTTTATCCTGTTAGATGCAGTAAATGATGGCACTGGGGGATGTTTGCACAAGGACGGATAACTGTCTTTGTGGTCTGTTGAATTTGGGGTGAACTGGAATACCATTAGGTCAGAGGGGGCATATAGCTGGCACCTCAAAAGGCAGCAGGATTTAGGTCTGGGTAGCTCGTAATTCACGTGGCCTGGCCATGGCAGTACACAGTGGTTATATGGCGGCCTCTGACATGGGGGAGGTAAATACTTGAAGCGGGTCCAACAGGAATGTGGGGAGGTGAAGCTGTGCTGTTCAAACACCAGCAAGCCCCGGCGGGCCTTGGCGGGTGGAGGCGGAGATGGCCTTGTAACTTTGTGCGAGTCTCTATTCACTTGGCTGCACAAATACTATTAGAGACGACAGATGTTAGGGCTGGGGACATTAGGTAAATTACATATTTCTGCCATTTCCAGTGCTTACATTACTTGGTTCGTAACAATGGCGGTTTTTCATTGGCACATACATTACATAACGTTAGTCGGTCTTATGCTTGCAATTCATGAGAAAGGTGAACATATAACAAACGTGAGGTAGTATCAGGTTAGGTTACATACTTGGGATCAAGAAAGCAATGCACTGATTTAACATTTCGGTTATATTAAGGACTGGCTGAATGCCCTAGGTGGGTTACATGCAATGCAACATATGTCATCACATCATACACAAGTATTTTATATATTGCTTTTCCATTACCATTTGTTACAATAGCAGCAAAACATTAGTTGGTACAAAGCCGATTTTCGAGTGGTTGTACACTGGGCCTTAGAATATGAAGGTGTCTCAGGGGAGGGCGGGGGTCACCTTGCTTTAATATGAGTGACTTGCATTATACGTTTTAACACTTTTTAACACACATCCTTTAGCAGCTTGGATAAGACTGAGAGACTCGAGAGTTTAGCATATATGGTTAACACTTCATCTAGGAGAACAAGGCTGGGGGCCATGAACACCATATTTCACAAGTGCGGGGGCTTAGGCGCAGGGTCAGGGTATACTTGATAGGGACAACTTTTGTTCTTTCCCAGATCTCAACTACAAGTCCGGTCACTCCTAGGGCAATGATGTACTGCCCCCGTATCAAAGACACCGCTAAGACATCGCCATGTATGTCCAACCAACACAAATCATCCCAACCTTCTCCAGAGTTTGTTACCACAAACAAGTTTGTCAACACGGAACATCCAACCTCATAAAGGTTTCCCATGCCACCACTCTTCCAACCCCACACACAATGTGTGTACTCTGATGCTTTGTAATGCTCACTACTAATGCCACTGTTAGTGGCTACAGTAGCCCCTATCTATAAGAAGGGGAATTGTGCATCTCATGCCAACCATAGACCAATCTCATTAATTGACTTGGCATCTAAGGTTCTAGCGAGTTTTGTCCTGAGGGACTTAGTGCTTCGGGCAGAAGTAATACATAGACTTAGTTTATTTCAGAATGGTTTTAGGAAAGGTGTGAGCGCTACAACAAATGGTTTAATAGTCTCACTCTTTCAGGCTACTACTAAACAGAATGAAGATTCTCCTTTATGTATAGCAAGCCTTGACTTCCCAACCCCCTTCGAAAAGGTGGACAGAGGCCGGTTGTAGAGTAAATTAAGCATTTGGGGGCACCCGCAAGGATTGTAACCAATTTTATTCCACTCTGAATGTATGACTTAACCTGGACGGCCTTCTCTCTAGTGAGAATTAGGTTTATATTGTCTCACAGCAGGGATGCATTCTTGCACCTACCTTATTCAATTTGTACATTTCTGGCCTGCCTCTTTTGTTTGCATAATCCTCTCTTTTTCCTCCCAGATTGGGTACTCTAGAAGTGGGTTGCCAAGCCTATACAGATGACAGGGATGTCATTTCACCAGAATGCCAGGGGTAGCAGAAGTAACATCACAAGACCCATGACCTCTGATGCCATCACAGAAAGTGATGTCATTTGACCCCACCCCGAAGTGTTATCGCAGGAAGCTATGGAACACAACCTTTCACCACTTGACAAAACAGGAAGTGACATCACATAGCATTGTTCCTAAGTACATTACGAAAAATATGGTTACAATATCACTATAATGTGATATACATTTCATAGAAGAATGGATCGCCATATGTATCGTTAAGATCAGTGTGTATAGGCCCGTATTACCAAATTACTGTGAATGCAAGCAGACGTCCATGGCCAAATGATAATGATGTGTTATCACATAGCACTTAAGCTTAAGCACTTTATATAGAAAAGATATACATACAATATCACCCAACCTGTGTTGGTACTGAATTATCAACATCAGAAGGATGAAAGTCTGAGTTAAGCTGTCTAATAACAGACTAATTCAGTGACTCACCCCTGAGGTGTGCCTGAAATACACCTTTAATTAGTCTAGCAATTATTGTATAGAATTCCAGAAAGACAGATTATTTGGTATTCCTATTCTTTCTTATTTAGGGTCACTGTTGAAAGTGTTAGACTTGTGGAACCCCTGTTCATTTTTTTAAGAGGCCTGATCAAGAAACCCAGACACTCCAGAAGTAAAGAGCCACATGGCACTGGCCACAGCCCAGATGCTAGCATAAAAAAAAAAAACCACTTTAAAAAAACCTTTCTTAGCGGTAGCAAAGGACACCACACAGGTAGCAAGGGAGACCACAGGGGTCGCAGTTGCAACTCCTGGCGACCCCTAAATGACATCCCTGGCAGATGTCCTCCTTCTTTTAGATGTCACATTCATAGGCATGCAGAGAAGACCACATTTAACCTCCCACTATTTAACAGAAAATAGGCTTCAAATCAACCCTAGGAAATCTAGCATTTTGTGCTTTGCTAGTCTGAGAAAATTGAAGAATTTTAAATGGATGGTTGATGGGGACATCATTCACATATTTGGGTTATTTGTTTGCTCTGAAAAAGTAACTCTGCCCTGTATAGCTCAGGCTTGATTTTAAAATGGGAGGCCTTTACGGCACAGATCAGGGCTATTTAATGGGGGCTATGTTTTTATTTGGTATCCCTGGTTATTCATTTTTTTAAAGCAAAAGTTTCCCCATCTATTTTATACGGCTGTGAATGAATACATTTCACTAACTATTAGGAAATGGTTCATTCAGAAAAAAGGGAAAAAGTGGAACAAGGAACTGAACCTTCCTCCGCACATTCCGATTGAAACCATTAGACTCAAATTGGGATTATACTCATTGGGCCTCATTACGAATATGGAGGCAGTCATGCCCTTTTTAAGGGCATGGCTGCCTCCATATCGGGTTCCAGTACCGGGTTCCTCCAATGAGGACTTACCGAGCTATTCCAACCATGGAGGACCCGGTAAGTCCTCATTGGAAAAACCCATCCCCATTCCCATTTGAGCCCCATAGGGCAGGGAGGAGGAGCTAATGAGGAGGGTCCGTTATTAGCTCCTTGGTCCCCTCGCGGGACCCGGAAAGGACGTCTGGGTCTACGTCTGGGTCCCTCTAGGGGACCTCATAATCAGGCATCCCGTAATGAACGGTGCCGGTCCTGTACCGGCACCCTTCATTACGGCAGTGCCATGGCCATAATGAGGCCCATTTTTTTAATAAAGGGCACACAATTAAATCTTTATCACAGATATTATAATAGAGATGATGCAGAACTGTTTTACACATTTTAGGAGTCAGTGTCAGTAAAGTCCAACTTGCCCTTGACCACTTTTCTTTTTGAATGTGAACAATATTTGGCAGTGATTGAATGGACAGTGGAATTGGATCTTCCAAAGATTAAGAACAGATTGTATTGCTTGGATAGAAGTGACTCACTAGCTCACCTTAAAAATCTTTCGCTATTCAAGGATTTTGTTATGTGTATGTAAGGGTCGCTTTTCATGAGTTTAGCTCAACTATATATTCTTAAGTCTCCCTCACGGGACTTCAGGGACCATCTCTTATGATTCTGAATGAACTGTTATCTCACTCTCGAGGTTCTGGGCCCTTGATAAGGTTAATCTATGTGTGATATGTGCAGAACTGGTTCAATAGAATCTTTGAAGCATTTACTTTTGAAAATGTCAGATTTTATCGTCTAGGAGACAGATTTATTTTGAGCGTTTTGTGTCTTCCTCTGCTGTCATTCTTGAAAATGGATGGTCAAGGTTTATGGGCATGAATCACATTTCTTACTCTGTTGCTCTCTTAGCATTTTGGCTGAAATTGTGTCTCTCTTGGGGGATCTCCTGCTCGTATCTAAACATGTGTTGAATCTGTTTGAGGGATGAAGAGTGGGTGTATTATGTGAGCTGGATTGTGTTTTTTATATTGGTTTCCTTTTTAAATTCTAACTGTAATTGTAATTATAATGTCTTGTTTGAGTATGTTTTGTGATGAATTGGTTATTTGATTGTTGTGTAAGATTTATTAAATTCAACCATAACACAATAAAAATAAATAAAATAAATAAATAAAATACTCACTATGCCAACTTACAGCTCCTTACATGTCAATTTCCAATATGCAATAAGATGTCCTCAAATGTCACTTCATATACCAACCACCTCCTGGAAGTAGCAACTTCATGGGTGAAATCACCAACCTCCTCCCATCCCCTTTGCTATTCCAGAGTATCAATATCTTCGGCAAGGACTTGAACCCACGAGAACCCACCCAGCCACTAAAAACCCCAAATCACATGAGGGGAATTTCCTTGACTCTGTTTTCTTCTCATTGCCCATATCAAATTCTTCAACCCCATCCCACTCAACTGGTCAGACCACACTGCAATTCATTTAATAAAGCTGTGCAACACACATGCCCCTTTAAAGGTACAGGCAATGAGCATGGAACTCTTCACCCCATGGTATACCCAGGAATTATCTGAGAACAAAGCAGATGAAACATGGAGGCACAACATTTGCAAAATTGAGTAGCACCTCAACCTTAAGGCCTAATGCTCAACATGCCAAGTCCTGATTAATGAAACCAAAGCCTCCTCCTAATCCTCAACAAATGCAGCAGCCTCTAATATGAGCAACTTCCTCTTCACATTATTCAATCACTGCATAAACCACTAACCAGACTCAGAAATGCAAGTGTCCATAGAGGAATGTGGGAACTTGAATTATTATTTCATGGTCACATATAGCCATCATATTGATGCCTACCAAATCATCTGCATTATCACTATCTATTCCACGCTAGGTACTAGACTGAGTTCACTCTCTTTCATTCACAAATATGTAGCTGACACACTCACATTACTAAAGACAAATTCCATGCCTTCATTCTGTTTGGATCCTTCAGATTGTTAACACCTCCCTCAACCAGGGAATTATCTGAAGATGATTAAAAACAGGCAGGTACAGCTCATTCCTTAAACAACCAAGACTGGAGCCTGAAGATTCTGATCACTTCTAACTATTTACTATCCTCCCATTCATTGGTAAAATCATGTCGGGAGTGTCGGGTTAATTAGTGCACAAATCTCAACCTTGCACTAATTTTAGCAATGCCACTGACTTGAAGGGATGATGTTGGATGATAGTTTAGCACAGTGTAGTCTAGTGCTGCTAACAATTAACATTACTAAATACTACTCTGACTGATACATAACCTTAACAATAATAATAATATTGATTATTAGTAATTAGAATGGGGTTGCTTAGGCCAAAGTCCACACTGTAGGCTGTAGGCACATGGACATTTACACTGTAATGTCAGTTTTAATATTGGTGGCTGAGCTGCAGTTTGTTTTACAAATGAGGGCTCAAAGAAATTGAAACAGCAGAACTCACACTAGCAGAAACAGCTCCTTTGTTTAAACAGGAAGGTGGCCTAGGGATATCTGGATACCATGTTGCACATCTATCCAGGTTGGAGAAAATGTGTGGTACAAAGGTCATTGTGGAAAAAATAGAAATGTTTGGAAAGTTACTGGGGTGCTGGCTCGAAGGGGAGGTGATGATTTAGAAAGGGAGGTGATGATTGACTGATGACCTCATGACAAGAGGCATGAATGAGGGTGGTGAAACTATATGGATTGTTTAGGGAAGTATAGGCAGGTGGATGGAATCAAAGAGAGCTTAAAAGCTAGAGAAGAAGGGAAGAAAGTGGTTGGCCAGAGAAGGATTGCACGAAGAAGAAGGAAGAAAGGAGAAAAAGATCATTTAACAAGATCGAGTGCTGTCTGGCTGTAAGCTGTGAAACTGCAGTCTGTATCGGGAGCTGAGCTGGACAGTGCAGAAATGATGGGTCAGGCCAACCTCACTGAACTCCGGCAGACAGACGACAGTGGGACAGAGACAGCCTGCTTCATAGAAGGCCTCTCTCGTGCAGGCTGAATCCCAGTCTCACAGGGCTATTGGTGAGTATTAGTTCAAAACAAGAAAGATGCATGAAACCATTAATTAGGATAATTCTGGCCTGATCTGGGAAGTGCCAAATTGGGATAAAATAAATACAATGGGAAAACAGATTGGTTCTTAGTTACCAAAAAGCAGCTGTGTCCTCCCGTGCGAAAAGGACAGAGCCATGAAAAGGGATTATTCTGCAGCAGCGCTTGTCAGCTGTACCGCAGCATCTGAAGGAGCAGGATCCCCGCTCACCACTGCAGGAGCAGTGTTCGATGACCAGATGGGCCCCCACCATGATGGTAAGCCCCTGGGCTTCACCATATACCTTTTAGCATGAAGAGCTAAAAAATTCAAAAAGCGGAAAATCTACATGCACTTTTTCATCTGACACTTCAGCAATGTATATCAGTGCTTATTAATGCCTCTCGAGCTGCTACTTACTTTGTTGCTGTATTCCAACCCTTGGTGCAAGCATTTGTTGCCCACGAGGCTAGCCCCTCCAAAATGGCCGTTCGGCATCAGTGAGTTGTTTAACTTCTCGTCCGGTTGCCACTGAGCTTCTACAAGGCTCCACAGGATTGGCTGCAGCCATCCTATTTCTGATTGCCCAATTGCCGGCAGGCGAGAAGCCGGCCCACCTTCTAAGGCATGTCTTTCAAGGCTTGCTTCCTATCCTGAGCCTGTCAGGAGCCTTCTGAGCCTAGGGCCACGATCGCTACAGCTCTCCCTTACCGTTCCTCGTGCCACTTCCCCCTCTACTAAGCCCGGCAACCAGCAAGATCCCTTGCCTTTCTCCAATCACCATCTTCTTGCTGCTACACCTGATGCTACTTCAATGAACACACTCCCCTGGTAAGCACTACGGCACACATACTTTTTGAGACACTGAACTTACCTTTCTCTCTGCCTCCTTGGCAATTCTCATTAGCGCCGGCCGTGCCTGCTAGCAGGCACATAACCTTTTTCATTATATACCCAGCTCATTTCTTAATCACAACAACCTGTATGTTACATGTGACTACTGTGTTTATTAGAGTGTCCCAGTTTACTTGCTACAAGCCCTACAGTGGCCTGGCCCCTTAGCAAAATGTTAGCAGGTACAACTCGTATATTCTACTGCTGAGGCTCTGTACCAGCCTGATCCTATGCTGCACTGTACTAGTTTGGCCCTATGCTTTTTGGTTGGGCCCTAATGTGCCCTAATGTATTAGCCTGACACCAGGGGTGCACTGTACTAGTTTGTCCCTATGCTTTTTGGTTGCGCCCTAATGTGCCCTAATGTATTAGCCTGACCCTATGCTGCACTGTACTAGTTTGGCCCTATGCTTTTTGGTTGCGCCCTAATGTGCACTAATGTATTAGCCTGACCCTATGCTGCACTGTACTAGTTTGGCCCTATGCTTTTTGGTTGTGCACTAATGTGCCCTAATGTATTAGCCTGACCCTATGCTGCACTATACTAGTTTGGCCATATTCTTTTTGGTTGCACCCTAATGTGCCCTAATGTATTGGCCTGACGCCATGCAATACTGTACTAGTTTGGCCCTATGCTTTTTGGTTGCGCCCTAAGGTGCCCTAGTGTATTAGTCTGATCCTATGCTGCACTATACTAGTTTGGCCCTATTATTTCTGGTTGCGCCCTATTACACTAGTTTAGCCCTATGCTCCTTGATGTGTTTACTGTACTAGCCTAGCCCGCTGCTTCCTCCTGCTACCTAGCAATAGCCAGCCCCCTCATTGTGTGCCACCATCCTGAACTAGTTACTCCTATACCTTACATTTGTCGTCTTCAGGCATCCTCCCATACCAGCCTTGTTATGACATCATCCATGCTTAATCTGCTCACGTGATCCTTAGTCATCCTTACCACATTTACTGCCCTAACTGCAATGGCAATTATTCACTATAGACTCCCAACAGCATGGGAACCATCTAACAAGAAGCATACCCAGCCTCCTACCCAAGTTACATCAGAACCTATTTACCAGAGTCAGATCTGCCCTACTACCCTAGGAAACCTTAGACTAGGTTCTAGAACGCGTAATCAACAACGAGCCTACCCAACTCTAGGCCACACTAAGACGGAACCCACACAAGTTCCACACGACCATCCTAAAAGTAGACCTAACCTGGCTCAGAAACTCTATACCAAATCATGTGTGACCAGGAGCAGCACTGACCATACTAGCGCCTCTATGAAAGGAACTCACAACCTCAAGGGAGGCCTCATCAACGCTAGATCCCTGATAGCCCATGCCTCTGAAATTGCAGACATCATAACCTGCAATCAGCTTGACTTCCTAGCAGTGACTGAAACATGGCTGCATAAATCAGCTGGTCCAGCCCTAATGTTCACCATTCCTCCTAACTTCACCATCTTCAGTAAGGACAGAGAAACTTCCAAAGGAGGCGGCATAGCCTTCATTTGCAGAGCCAACCTTACTATCAAAGAAATAGACCATATGTCCATGCCCTCAGCAGAACTACTCTCCCTCAAACTAGGCATCTCTGCCTCGCGTACTATCACTGTACACCTTATCTATAGACCTTCAGGTCTACTAGGCTCTTTTGAAGAAGACATAACCACCCTTCTTAACACCATACTAAACCAGGGACACAAATCATCCTACTAGGTGACTTTAACTTAGGTTATAATGACCCCAAAGATTCTAATGCCTCAATCCTAGCTAACACAATACTGGAAGCAGTCCTCACCATCCGAAATATCAGCCCCGCACACATCAAAGGTCGTACTTTGGGTTTGGGTGACAGATATCAACTGTACCTCCATCATAACAGCTATTGAACCATGCACATGGACTGACCATCATACGCTGTAAAACAAACACAACAGTCATGAATCTCCTCCCTCTGATTCAGCCTATCGTAATCTTATCAACAACCCCAATGACTTGGTTGACCTGCCTGTACAAGATCACTATCAATACTGCTATAGACGCCATTGCCCCACTGAAACTAAGTAAATCTAAACCTCTTGCCTATCTTAACACCTGGTTTACCCCAAGCTTAAAATCCCTGCGCAAAGAAAAAAGATAAGCTGAAGCCCACTGGAAAAAAAAAAAACTCCCCTCATAACAAAAACCTCCTCACTGCCCTCACTAATAATTACAAGCAACAAATCATTCAGGCAAAAAAAGAGACCTTCAATGACAGAATTAAAAAAGCCAATTCGAACACAAGGGAAATCTTCACTATCCTCAGAGAATTGGAATCCCCTGTCACACCTATAGACTCTTGTACCAAAGATAAAATATGGTGTACTAACATTCAAAATGCCTTATGCAATAAAATCACCATGCTACAAGACAACATTTTGGCTTAACCATCCTCCCTCCATAACATTGCGCTCTCCACTCAAGAAGCCATGTTACAGGAACTCGCTATTAACCAAACTAAACCTCATAATCAATAGAACTTTAGAGCTATCTCCATCGAAGAATATAAGAATATCATTACATCTCTTAAATCTTCGAGATGTCTTGGCGACTCTTGTCCAGACACTATTATCACGGAAGCTGCTCAAGAACTAGCCCCCTTCGTCACCACCTTTATTAACTCATCATTCAAATCATGTTCAGTGCCCACCAACCTCAAAGATGCCTGGATATTACCCCTCCTAAAAAAACTAACCTAGACCCTAATGTCCTTACAAACTACAGACCTATAACGACAGTTCATTGTTCCTTAAAATCTTAGATAAAGCTGCCTATCTACAGATTCAATCCTACCTGGAGATCAATAACTTACTGGGCACCAGACATTCTGGTTTTAGACCAAGACATGGTACCGAGACGGCCCTCCTCGATCTCAAATCCAACTGGGTGAGTGCAAATACAAAGGAAATACATCTATTCTGCTTCTCCTAGATCTATCAGCCGCATTCGACTTGGTGGATCACAAAGTACTTTGCAACCACCTTAAATTGGCTGCCAACTTCTCTACAAAGGCCACTGCATGGATACATTTTTTCCTAGACAATAGAACCATAAGAGTCCTTTCACCCGTCTCAGCCACGGACCCAGTCCCTATCACTTGTGGTGTCCCTCAAGGGTCATGTGTCTCTCCTACATTGTATAATATTTTTACAAAGCCCCTCTTTGATATCCTGGACAAACTGGGTGTCTCATGTACAAACTATGCCAACGACACCCAGATCCTCGTCCCAATCCAAGGAGACTATGACAAAGACACTTCCCATATAAACAAAATCTACCAAATTATTCAAACTTGAATGGCCACTCATGGTTTATGTCTTAATGACGATAAAACAGAGCTATTAATCATTGGATCCACCAGTAAACTTAACAAACTCTCCCACCTATACAAAACCATTACTACTGATGGTATCAAAATCATTGTAGCCAATGAAGTCAAAACGCTAGGATTCTACCTAGACTCAGCTCTCAACTTTAACAAGCAAGTTAATGCCACAGCCTCAGCAACCAGCTACACCTGCAAGTTAATTCACACATACAAACCATTTCTTTCTACAAACAGTTGCATCACCATAGCACTAGCCCTTATTCTATCAAAACTAGATTACTGCAACACACTCTATCTAGGCACTAGCAAACACAACACCCATAAACTTCAAACCTTGCAAAATAATGCCCTCAGAACAGCACTAGGCATCCCCAAAGGTTTCCACACATCTGACCAAAGAAGAAATATCAACTGGCTGTCCATCAATGACTGTATCAAACTTAAAACTATGAACATCACACATAACTGTCTTAACAACAACACACCTGCATACCTCACTGAGAAATTTACTAGGTTTACATTGGACCGCCCTATCAGAAAGGCTCAAACAAATAGTATCAGAATCCCAAATTTCAATCTGAAAAGAACTGGAGGCTCAAGCGTCCCAGTGTTGGCTGCAAATATGTGGAATTCTATTCCTGATCCACCCAGACCCATTCCCTCCTTTCACATGTTTAAAACTAATGTCAAACTCTGGTTACAAACCAACGACTGCTGACAACTTTTCTCCTACGACAAACCAACGACTGCTGTCACCTTCTCTCATACGACAGCTCTCCTAGACACCTCCCCTATCTCCCGCTGCCATCCCTTTACCCCCTTCTACTTCCAACAATTGTAAATATATCCTAATATGCCTGCTTGTAATTGTATAGTTAAGCCTGCAATTGTAACATAAGAAATGTAAGATATTTATAATTGTAACATATGCCTATAACTGTAACATAAAAAATGTAAGATACTCATGTAACTGTAACCTAAGAAGTTCTCAAGCGCCCAGTTGCCTAACGGCCCAGTTGCGTTCTATAAATAAATTAACAATACAATACAATACTTCCAAGGTTACAGATAAAAAAATCCACATCTTCTGTTCTGCAACTCAGTTCCAGGGGTGGGGGTTGCTAAACGGGCTATTGCTGATAACTGCAAATATAAACACATTGCACTGACAGGTGGAGAAAACTGTACTTTATTATGTTTTCCTTCTTGACTTCTAAATGTATCCAATAAGCGTACAGTGTGATGTTTCTCTGTATGTGTTTTTGCTCGAGTCTGAAGAAAGCTTATAAAGTACTGCAGAAACTGTGTGTGCTCTTAGTATTACAAAAGGCACATCCAGATTGATGTCTGACTAATGTTTTCTCATACCTTGTGCATATAAATGTATCAATGCGTGCTGGAGTTTTCAAACAAGTATAAAGGTGCATGTTTATGAAAGCCTGTCTGCTGGTCTAGTTTAAGTGTGGTCTATAAAATCATTCATATGTTCTATCGAGTTTGATCTGCTTATTTATTTGGCAATCCAAAATAACTGATATGAAAGTGTAGTGTCCCTGGCTTAGCACTAGGTATGGCATTGCCCTAGCCAAGAGTCCAATACAAAAGGATATAGCAGTGAGATAATGTCCTATGCTTTAGCAAATGAAAATAAAGAGACCTATATATTTTTCCCTACATAATTTGATGCCGGGGTCGTTTTGGCTAGGTCAGTTGCTGGGTGTGGCCCTGCAAGGCATGGTCATACTGTGTTGTACTGGGTGCACTTTGAATTTGTTTTCTCTGTGGCCCCTCTGCAGCATAGTTATAGTGCCATTGCACAATTAATCGAATCCGAGCTTACTTATAAAAATATGTTTAAAAATGTAGTCCAAATATTTAGTTGGGGCAAATATTAATTTAAATGTGTCACCACAACGTAAGAGTTACCACCACCCTTCTGGATTTAATGAGGTGTCTCTAATATAAAACCACCCAGGTAAGTCGTTCTCAAACTTCTTAGTAAAATATTGAAAAATGGAGTAAAAACACACACACAAAGGGAGTGTGGTTTGATTTAGAGTTGATCCAAACCATTCATGTGAGAAAGGGGAAAAGAGAAATACACAGGAAGAACCCAAAGAGAAAAGGGTCAGAAGACAATTTAAAAAGAACATGCAACATGAAATGAAAGCAGATGAAAGGGCCTCGTGGCCTGATAATTCTAACAGTGCGAATAACTTCAAAGACATGAAAATGTTACAAAGGTGAGGTGTAGATGTATCCCCTGAGGAGTATTTTGAGCCACAGATGTTCCATGAGGCAGAGCTCAAAGGTATGTTGCAAGAAACAGGTAAGCATCACACACAAGATGCTGAAGTTCGGCCACACAAAGCTCCTGAAAATACAAAACAATTGTACTCTAGAGTAAAGGTAAGTGAAGGAGATCCAAATGATGGGGAAAAATCAGAAGAGGAATGGGGTGTGAACACAGGTGGCTGGCTCCGATATAGAAGTGGTGCAATTACTGGCAAACTCCAAATTATTCCTCAGGACAGAAAAATAAACAGAGAAATAGAAAATGAGATGAGAAAAAAGGGTTCCATGTCATTTCATTATGGGATGTTTTTTCACAGGGTTTTTTACTGCGATTTATTTAACGAAAACATCCATCTAATTTTTTCACAATTATTATAAATTCGATGGGTATTGGCGAAAAAAACATCCCGCGATGAAAGGACGTTGTACCGCAAAAGGGGGGTAAAATCTCATTTTATATGCCCCTTTGTTTAGCAAGAAGCCAGGGAGGCATGAAGCAAATTAATCCTGAGGTTAGCAACAATTCATACTTCCTTTGTATACTTGAAGAATGTGAAGGCAGGTATTATTCGCCTGTTACCATTGAAGAGAAATGCAATGTTTTTGCAATGGTGGACACAGACGCACAGGTAACCGTGATGTCAAGGAAACTATTGGATAGCATAAATAAAGGGAGACCCCCACAACACATGCTGGAATTGAGACAGATTTAAGGCCCCTTCCATAATTTCAAAGGGGAAGAAATACCAGTGGAAGGTGCCACTGAAGTTGACATCAAGTTAGGGAAGCATAGACTGAGGCAAGAGGTGGCGGTCACACTCATTGAAGAAACCCCTTTCCTTCTAGGAACAAATTGCCTTAAGAGACTGTCACCCCCTCATTGATGGGGTTAATGAGGTGTTGTGGTTTTTGGCCAAAAACACCTTAAAACTAAACAAGGGATGACCTAAGGCAGCAATGCAAAAGAATGCCAGACCATTGCTAGATCAGAGAAAGCAGTGGAAGTGAATCTTCATAATGGCTGTGTACCTAGTTTTCACTGTCATTCTCATGTCCCAGGATGAAATACAAGGAGAAAAACAAGAGCAGTCATTTAAGATCCATTTGGATCCCAAGAAAAAGGGATATAAACTGTTGACCAACTGAGGTCTCACAGTCAGAGCAGGACAAATATGTTTCAATATTTGCAGAAAAACACATGAAAGAATAATGTAATAAAAATGCAAGTTCTGTGCGGTGAAAACGTGCGCATGCATTAATTGCGAGAGTAACACTGTAAAAAGGGAGTGGGCTCCTTTTAATCGTTATATAAGTCAAACCCAAAAGAAAAGTAATTTATATATAATAAAAATGTAGGGGCACAGGTAAGTATTACCAAACCTAAAGGTAGGCTAAAATGTGGTGACTAGGCCTTGTAGCATGCCTTTGCAGCTAACGTGTATTAGCTCTTATTAATCTGCAACAATGCCGCCGTGGCTGGTAACAAATCGCTGGTCACACGATCCCAGGCTGGTATGTTAAAAAGCAAAACAACAGTTGTTATTTTTCGAGGTCACAAATTAGAACCCATGGGTCCCGCGAACAGGCATGGAGAGCAAAACAATTTAATAGAAAATAATTTGCAAAACATGATTTTAGATTGAGTCAAGAGAACTGCAGCTGTTTCAAATTACCCCTTAGCACATTTCGACTGGGAAGAAGGTCAAAGAGTTCTTTATTATGCAACATGTGTAGAGAAGTACATTAGTGGTTCCAGGCTCTGGCAGTGTCGTAGTAGGGAACGCTTCTCACCAGAACTTAGATGAGAGGACCAGGGCAGATTAATAAAGTTCTGCTGGTAATCTCAAAATGTTTCAATGAATTGTCATTATGAAGTGGGAAATGGAGGTTAGATTGTGACATCACGTATTTCAATTGTGGGCAGTGTGGGAAGGTTTGTTAATCCAATTACAGAACACAATGTATGTTTATCTATAAGAGTCAGATGAACAAACACCAATTAGCTTGGTTTGGGGACATGTTTTCATGTTGCAAAGTTATTAATGTTAATCAGCTTCATTATTATAAAAGTCTTTGATTCAGAGGCATTTCCTTGACAGTGCCTTTTCATGCAGTTCTGTTCCATGATCAGTTTAAAAATAGCTGTCCCAACTGCGCCTGTGCCCTGAATAAACCTGCGTTACTATGTGCCTGCATACACTTTTTGACTCTTTTGTAATTTTTTATTGGTGACTTTTGAGGCGACCCCCGACCCAGAAGGTCAGGCCTGGATACCTGTGCATGTAAATCGGCAGCCAGAAATTATGGAGGCAGTTTTGGCCCTACAACAAGAAAGGAGTTTTATCAATGTGAATGTGTTCAAACACATGCTTGACAGAGAGGAGATTCAATTTTTTAAATGTTTTAAATCAACACATTTTTTGGTTTAGATGGCCCTGATTTGGGACAAAGAATTGTGGGAAAATGCATGTTGAAAATCACAATAGGGTGAACAAATATGTATCACAATGTATGGATTGTAAGTGGAACCAGAGCTAAATGCTATGTGGGCAATGACATCATGGACAGAATGTGTGGATATTAGATTACATGAATGAAAATGTTTGCTCTAGACTGGGTGGTGCAGCACCTGAATTTGAGGACAGAAGACAAGTTTACCATTGTGCACAAATAATGCCATATGCAATTGAGCTACAAGTGTCACCTCTGCACAGTTTCCAAATTTCAACTCTTCAATCCTGCAAAAATATATGCATGTACCAGATATAACCAACACCAATATAATGCCAAAAATAATATGACTGGTTTGAAATACCTGCTACCAGATAATGGGGGTCATCAGACGTTGGGTGTTATCCCGGCAGTAAATGCGCACTGATACCGCCCAATGCTAATGGCATTACCACAAATCATTCTGGCCCAAAGCTGGAGGTAATGCTGGCCGACATTCACCCAAGTCATAGTTGGGCAGAGCAGTAATGCAGTGGTAATAACATTACCGCTGCATGTTTATTGCTCCGCCCACTTTATGATTAGGCCCATTATATTCCTATCAATATGGATAAGTTGCACTTTATTGGGGAAAGGGGGGAAAAATAAGGAGAACAAGGTGGGTCCTATTTGAACACAAGTATTAAGATTGTTGTACCATTCCATTGCAGACTCTTCTAAAAGGATGCATTTACAGGCAATATATACCGAACAATCCCGTTCCTTACATTTCCTGTGGCAAGCTTTTCGGCTACTGCTCCCCCCTTGCCAACTCTGGCGTGCAGCAGCTCCAGTTTTATTTCCTGAACACTGCCTCGCGCCAGAGGTTCAAGGTCAATTTTCAATGTTGCCAGGCGTCATCTTTGAATGTCAAAATGCTGCGTTTACCAATACCAAAACACAAATGATTATTAATTCCCTCTTACTCAGAGCACTCACGCCACAATATCTTCCCAATCTCTCATTGGTACATGATTACCATTGATTGTTAATCAATAAAACTGTACATACTTGCACAACCGTTATCGCAAATTTATACCATTGTGACATTCATCGCTTTGGAGTGCAATACACTATTAGACAATTCTCTGTACTAATTATCAGATGAATGTTCCATTCATACCTGATCATTTTTAATACCAGAGCAAACTTACAAATCACAATGGGCCTCATTACGACCCAGGCGGTAAGTTACCGCCTGGGCCGTGACTTTACCACCATGGCGTAAACTAAGTTTACGCCATGGTGGTTGGCGGACTTACCGCCCCATTCCGACCTTGGCGGGGCGGTAAGTCCCCAATCCCCATTTACCCTTCCCCATTCCCATTTTTGCCCCATAGGGCATAATGGGAGTGGGGAAGGCGTTAATTACGCCACCGTAAATTACGGTGGCGTAATTAACTCCATGGTCCCTTAGCGCCATGGATTTTAACACCTGCTAAAAGCAGGTGTTAAATCCGCCATGGCGCTAAGGGACCTCGTACTCAGGCGGTAAGGGTCGGCGCTGTTTACGCTGCCGTAAACCCCTTACCGCCTGGGTCGTAATGAGGCCCAATGTTTTACTGTGCACCATCTTTCCCTGTAGTTACACAAAAGGGTATCAAACCTGAAATTGTATCCCCCACTTGTATCATGAGTTCTTATACTCATTCAGGGCTATCATAGTCAATTCATAGATTTTTTAGTAACCTTAACCAATTGTTATCTGTATACATTGTGATCATTATCTAATCTCTCCTAATCTATTTGGGTTTATCCTGGCTCCCTGGCAATGACCCAAATAAAAATGTTATTGGGGATGTTTTTTACCCGTCAAAAAATGGCTCCTTATCCAACCTCTCCCATACTACTGAAGGTTACTCCTAGCTCCCTGACAATGGCCCAAATGTCAATGTTATTATACATCAGATCAATTGAATACAATTCTTAGGTAAATATCATTGGCTAACAGCAAACTAAGCAACTAAGCAATACTATTAGAAATATAAACTACACCTCATATGTATTCGCTAATTGAGACGTGGTGAGACTACACTGGCATGTCTTTTGGACATTGAGACCTGCATCAGACCCACAATCTGAATGTCCTCTTTATTGTCCATTTGGTGATATTTTTGCAAGTGCAAGACCAGGTGGTACTTGGCTTCCTAACTGCCAATCGTGTTCAGATGCTCATGCATCTTGATCTTGAGTTCATGAATGGTGCTTCCAATGTAAATAAGTCCAGAAACATATTATGCAATAAACCACGTATTTAGTTTTACAGGTAATGGGCCTCATTCCAACTTTGGAGGTAACCACGCTGCTATTTGCGGCATGGCTGCCTCCAAAATCGTTCCGACTCCGCCCTGGTGAATGGAGTAATTACAGGTCCATTCCAAGGTTGGAGGGGCCGGTAATTCCCCATTCACCAGGGCCCTTCCCCATTCCCATTTGAGCACCCATAGGGCTCAAATGGAATGGGGGAAGGCGCTAATAACAGTACCGTAAATTACGGTACCGTTATTAGCACTAAAGTCCCTTTGCGGGCCCCGTCCCTAACGCCTGCTAAAAGCAGGCGTTAAGGAAGGACCCGCAAAGGGAACTCATAGTAGGGCGGTAAGGGTTTAACGGCACCGGTCTCATTACTGGTGACTGTGAACCCTTACCGCCCTACTCGGAATGAGGCCCAATGAATTGTCGAATATGATAGGTCCCCAATTCACCAAATTTGACATAAGCATACATATTACATGTTCCACATTTGTGTAACCTCACAGCATTGTCCTTCTGTAACCAATTCATGGAACTTCTTTGGTGAGTCTGACATCTATGAAGTACTCAAAATGTTATTACAGGTTGGTGCTTTTCTTTAAGTGACACTGGGTTTGGTATCCAAACACCCTCTCAGATAACTGTCAATTAGAAGCAAATGCTAATGTTTTCGCAACATTTTAAAGTCTGTATTACTGTCAATGTTATATCTTGTAATAAACCGTACCTTTTATTTATTTATTGTGCATTTGTAAGGCGGTTATACATCAAGTGAATTGTGTTTCAAAGCGCCCACAGGGCAAAAGGGAGGGAACATGGGGGTGAAGGCAAATATAACAATGAAAGAGAGAGGCAATCCTAGTAGGCCTTGTGAGCATTCAGTGTGTGCAAGTGCAGAGAGAGAGGGATGAGGGAGGTGGAGGGGGCTAAATGCTAGAAGTGTCAGGCAAGGAAGTGTAAGGGAGTAAGTAGCAAACTGTTAAGTGACTGGCAGAGATCACCTGGTGGGAGTGGACAACTGTCAGTAAAGAAGTATGTGCAGGCTTTAGATAGCACAGTCTGGGGGGCACCTAAGGCAAGTGCTGGGCGTGAGTGGTGGCTGAAGGTGATTGGGGTGGGATGCCAGGATCCCGGCAGATACATAAGGGCTCTGGTTGCCATTCTCAGTGACTGTGGGGTTTAGCAGAGATGGAAGGGGGGAATGAGGAGGTGAAAAGGAGGGTCTTGAGGAGCTTCCTGAATTTGAGGAGATCTAGCTCAAGACGCATAGGAAGGGGAGGCTGTTCCATTCAAGGAAAGAGATCATCCACCAACTCGTGGTTGAACAAAATGCTTGATACCCAAAGAATTGGTGGCAGAGGAGTGTAAAGATCTGGAGGGAGTTTACTTAGAGAGAGCCAGTTGTAGATAGCGTGGTCCCAGGCCCCAGGCAACCTTATGAGAAAGGGAGGGATTCCTTTGAGGAGGTGGAGTTGAAAGTGGGGCTTCTTGGCCAGGTCCTAGATGTGAGGGGGGAAGGAAAAAGAGGAGTTGAAGATGACTCCAAGGTTTATGGCTTGAGATGAAGGAGAAGGGGAGAACCCATAGAGGGTGGCCAGAGTTAAGGGGAGTAAGATGCCTCAGGATTACCGAAGCGAAGAATCTCAGTCTTGCTGGCATTGATGCAGAGATCATTGGAGGCATACCAGGAATGGATTGCAGATAGGCGGTCAGGTATGATGGAGGAGGTAAGGAGAGGATCAGAGTGAAGTTTGAGGAACTTTGAGGAAGTTGAGTTTCATCTGCATAAGACTGAACATATGGGGAGTAGGTGGAAATTAGGTGTGCAAAACAGGGAGAAAGGTTGGAGCCCTGGGGGATGCCACAGGAGGCGATAGAGGTGGGGAATGAAAAATAGCCAAGGATAACCTGGGCGGACTGGTCATTGAGGAAAGAGGTCAGCCAGTCCAGTGCCCACTCCAAGGTACCTAAGGTATTGTGGAGCCATTTTAAGAGGATAGAGTGGTTGATCATGTCAAATGCTGAGGAGAGATCAAGTAGAATGAGAACAGTGGAACAGAGTCAAGAGATGTGAGCAGTTCTTCACCGGTGTTCAAAAGAGCAGTTTCCATGCCTCTGGATGCTCAGAATCCAGATTGATGGTCATGAAGGCAACCAACAAGCTTTCTATGCTGGGTCAGTTGGGGGAGGAACAGCTTCTCAAGGGGTTTCCCAAGGAAGGGGTGATAGGGATGGGATGGTTGTAGCAGGACAGGATGGGTCTGCAAAAGGTTTTTTTCAGTTGGTGCACAGAAGAGAGTACTTGAGGAAAGAGAGGAAAGACTCAGTAGCAAAATAGTGATTGCAGGAGTCTGCAAGTGCAGGGGCAAGGGAGGCAATATTTTCCTTGATAGCTCTGGAAGAACAGGGAGGGATCTGTTTGGAGGAGACTTTCATAGACCAGATTACTCTAGTGACCTCATCAGATATGATAGGAGAGAAGAGGAGAGAAAGGTAGAGGGGGGATGGGATGCCATGGGTGGCAGCAAGGTAGGGAAAGGGGAGGGGGAAAATGCTCAGGAAGTTTTTGCAGCGAAGTGTGTGGCCAGTGCATTGCAGAGGCCCTGGGAAGGAAGGGGTGAGGTGGAGACTGCGGAAGGGTTGGCATATTACTATCTATAGAAGCCCCTTTTCTCTAGGTGTTAGAAGTGTGGATATCGCTATCTGTGCCACTTGTTATACTGTTTTGTTCTAAATGTCTCTAGGATATCCTCTATATAAAAACCTCCTATATTGAGACACTCATCCTGTAGTCCATGCTCAGGCTACAGTTGTGTTTAGCCCTATTATATTCTCCATCCAGTATGTGGGAAATGACTGACTTCCTGTTGCAACTGGAATTGTGCAATAGAGAATTAACAGCGGTTCTTTTTGTGAAATGTATGTGTAGAAAACCCTATCGGTGTAAATTTATCTTAAGATCTACAAAATCAATGTAAGTTCTGCTTGACACATGATTGAATGTCACACCCACACAGTCCTCATTAAAATACATAAGAAATTCCAATAATGTATCTTCAGTACCTCCCCAAATCAAAAGTACATCATCTTTGTACCTCCGTCATAGTTGTATGTAAGGTGGAAAATGATGGTCAAAAAGTGCATATGTTTCTTCAAACTGAAAAAATTAGCAAGTGCTGGAGCAAAGCTAGCTCCCATTGCTAGTCTGACTGTGTGTTTATAATATTGCCCATTGAACAGGAAAACATTATTGTTAAGTGAGAATTGTAAAAATTCCTTGACCATATCGACATGAGTATGGGAAGAGGTCAAATGATCTCGAAAAATATAATCTATGCTTTCTAAAGTTAAATTGTGCTTAATCATGTATGTAGTGACTTAATGTCTAATGTCACTAGCATATTTCCTGCTTGCCATTCAAAATTATATAATAAATTAAGTACATGCATTGTGTCACGCAAATATGTTGGAGTAAGAACAGTCTCTTCAAATAGTATTCACTTAATGTAACAAGATAGTGGTTCAGTCACCTGCCCCATGTCACTTTGTAATGGCCTGCCTTCTGATATTCTTTCAAACTCTTTATGTAAATTTGACAAAAAAGGCATGGTGGGATGCTCAGCGATAAAATATCTCTTTTCTTTTCAGACAAGAGACCCATTCTATGTCCTTTGTTAATGAGGCACATTACCCATGATACCATGTCTTTAGTCAGATTACTCCTAAATTCCATGTAACACCCAGGTAGCATAAGGTGATTAAGAGCCATTTCTAGGTAGTGTTTCTTGTCAAGCAACACAATACTCCCCTCATTGTCAGCTTTCTTAATAATCAGGGATCAGTTGACATGAGGGTTCTCAGAGCTAATAGTTCTCGTGGTGTTAAGTTGGTTTTTTTTGGACTGTGAAATATCTTCCATGCAATGTAGATCACAAGCTTTTTGGAATATGTCAATAGCATTATCTCTTTGAAATAAAGGGGTAAACTTAGACTTCTTCAACTTGTTAGGAAACATTTTTGACGGCATGTAAGGTAGATCCTCGTGTTGTAAATAGGGCCTTAATATCATCATCTCATGAGAGCAAGTAATCTGCAGATTCAGCCATATTCTATCAAGCATATGACAGCTGCAGTTCTTCAGTTATGGAAAATACAAATTATCCCAAGAAGAGTCACTCAGATGTAGAACCATCTGCGCTTATCAGTATTATACACTGTACAATCTTGATGAATGTTAAATACAAAATAATCTGCTGTGGGTGATGGTGCCAATTAGATCCCTTTGCCCAGTTGGAACCCTGTAGACAATAGAAGTTAATCACACTGCGCTGATTAACACATACATTTTTGATATTTTCAACAAAGTAGAACATGAAGTGGCATGGAAAGAGTGATCCTTGTCAGGTGTATTGACCCATTTTCGAGTTATTATGCTGCAACATTTGGTGCTGTGGGCTTAGAAAATATAAGATGGCCGAAAAGCCCACATTTGCGCCAGAATCCAGGAAAACCGTGTAGTTTTTGCACATACCAAAATGGTCGCCTGACCTGCCACCCACCAGTGCGAGCGTGATGGGCCAGAAGCGCCATGAGTGAAATGTGGTGCCAAAGGAAAAACAGCAGTGCCTGTTAGCTCAAAAAGCGTTTTGAAATCACCTTTGTTTCTCTGAATGCAAGCTCAAAATGCCCATTTCAAACATTGCAAGATAGTTAATATAGGAGACCATTGCCAGACCCTATCCTTTGGCTGCACACAGAGCAAAATCAGTGCAAACGAATATGGTGCTGTTCAAAATCCGTTTTGATTAATGTCAGAAATTGCTAAAATCATGGCCACAAAATTATTCTACTGCAAAATCCACATCAATACAATGTTAGCAAGGATCATATGCCATCAAGTAAAATCCCCTTCTTGGAAATGCATTAATTCAAGACAGCTGCCAAAAAAATGGGTGCAGTACCGGCGCTTGACACTAACCGGCGCTAGCGATCTAAACTCTGACAGGAGACCAGTATTTCAGGAGCGGAAAAGGAACCTAAGCCAGCTGGGACTTCAAAGCCTTGCTGGTTAATGAGAATTCTTAACACCTACTGTTCCCGGGCCCTATACTAGAAGGCAGTCTGATTTAATTAAAAGTTCAAGAGGCCTCTGTCTATGGGAAGCTGTCACACCTCAGAACTCCACACCAGAAGGCAGGAAATCACAAGTTTCTGTTAATCAAATGGAGAGTGGCATCCTGGACTGATGCCCTACTAGCAGGAAAAACCAGACAAAGGATGCCTTCAGCTGAATAGGATATGCTGATTTGAGGTGCAATTGTCAACAGTTGCTCTGGGGAAGGCAAGACACATGATCTCTGAGTTAAGCCAAGTTCCCGGGGACGTGGGCAAACAAAGGGGTGTACTGAATTGAGAGCAAATGTATGTTTTATTAAATTGCTTATAGAATATTGTATTAAGCTGACAGAAATGTACAATTTGGGGATTTTTAATATGACAATGTTCCACAATTTGAGACTAAGCTCAACTCTGTGTGATGTTCTGAGAACGAACCCCGCGATTATTAATACTACAGACACTGTGCCTATACTACAGAATTGAAAACTTATTGTAATGTGCTCAGGGAGGGGTTGCAGATCTGCGTTAAATTTGATGTCGAACCGACCATGGCAAAACACACTAAAAGTGCAAAATGTTGTCGTTTCTGAACCCAAGCTCTTAGAAAGACCAGGCTTGAACAGAGACCTGTCTTAATTTATCTGTGATGTGTATATGTATTTTGAACCACGTGTGTATCTGGGAAACCTGTTTGTTATGAAAAATTCATTTTCTAAGTAAAAGCAAAGGGGCGTTTCTTCAATAGATTGTAAAAGGGTAGCATCACTCTGACTCACAACTCAGTTATCCAGTGAAAGGACAAAACATCCTCTAGCCTATCAGGATCCTTAGTGGGTTGGGCATAGAAAGTCAGCCTTCCAACCCATTTTCAAAAGACATAAAAAGAGCCACTGAGACCTAGGTAGGGGCTGCTCTTTCCACTTTCTTGCGAAGCACTTTGACGGACAACTTCAAATTCAGGCAATATCCAGAGACCAGAACTTAGAAAACTAGACTCCAGATTCCAGAACTTTGAAGCAGAAGGCCTACTGCAAGCTAAAAGTATTCTCAGCTGGCCTTACAATTTTGCAAACTGATTTACCCCAGACTTCCAAGGGGCACATCAGAATAAAACAGCCGGGCAATGCTGTTTGATTCTTTGGCCAAGAACTTTCACCAGAACCAGACCCAGAGAGCAGTGCTGTATCAAGAACCGCAGACCAGACCAGACCAGACCGCTGTGCAGTGCCAAGAACTTTTGCCAGAACCAGAGATCCAGACCAGCATAGCAGAGAGAACCACAGCTAAACCTGTTGACCAGATCTGTGACGAGGCCCATTCCTTCCAAAATTAGGAGTGAGTATCCAGCCAGAGCTGTGCAAAACCAATCTCTTAGTTTAAAATAATCTAATTCAAACCATTTCTACCTACTTAGAACTGCATAGAAATCGCATGTCCATTCTGTGATTTCAAACCTGTGAAAGTGTCATTTGTCATTTGAATCTTACTTTATTTCTGAGAATCTACCTCCACTAAATCGTCCGTATCTTTTGAACCGCATGTCCTAGGAGCGAGATTTCACTTTCATTTTAAAGCTAAGGACCTAAGCTCTTTCTACACCTTATACTTTTTCCGTAATCGCGATTGACGCACTCTAAAAAAGTGCAGCGAATTGCAATTTGACTCAATTTCTCCACCTGTCAAAAATAGCTGTCTTTTGCTTGCAACTGCTGAAATTCGTTTTCAACCTGGTAATCATTAATGAATCACTGATAGTGTTGACCTGAACCAATCTTAAGTAGCTATCACCTACCCTGAATCTCCTGTAGGGAATTAAAATCATTTTTAGCATATTTTTCACTTCATTGCAAATCACATTTAAAAGTATTTCTGCCTGTTTTAAAGCATACTGGTTGCTCTAAGCTTGCTAGGGGGGAACTGGAATTTGTATTGCATTTGATTGTATTCCTGAAAACTGTGTGCTCTCCTTCCATCTCCTTATATTGCATAGGGGGAGTGAATTGTCAAAAGAAAAAGTGATCATACTATCTCTTGTTGAAACCATATCAGTTTATTTCTGTGCTGCGTTCTTTCATCATTGCTTTTCCTTGAAACCATAAAAGTATTCTCTCCTACCTTATCCTTTCTATACTAACTCCTCACTGATTGAAAAGAGTGTGCAATTGTAACATTACCCATTGTTGATCAACATTATATTCATAAGTGTGCTATCAAATATTAATTTATTCATAAAAGTGTAATATATATATTGTTTAATTTTTCAAATACATCTTTTAATTTGCAAAACAAACCTACTTCTTGGCTCAGTGGGGTCAGGGGGATTCAAAGAGAGGGGCGTTATACAAGGGTTTATCATCCAGATCTATGATCTTGTCATAAAAATAAATAAATAAGGGCTTCCCTTGGGCATCCCAGACTAGGCATTGACTTAGTTGGAGTGCTGAATTGAAGTCACTTAACAGAATGGGGGCTCGTCTGGATTAGACTACCACTTGTGCAGCTTAATACAATGTGCTAACTGACAGGATACATAAATCCTGTTGGATCACCACGCTGTGTTACACTGTAAAAGCACCCCTCAAAAGAAGGACGCTCTAAGGAGACTGTCTGTTTTGCAAAAGAAAGTACTAACTTTTGTAAGTCAGGAAGGAAATCAATTTCCAGAATGACGACCTTGGTAGATATCAAAATAGCCAGAGAGCACCTCTTACATAAGCTGTTTGTGAGAGGCGAATGGACGGAACAGGACAAGACGTTGTGGTTGCAGGCAATCGCACCCCGGATCACTGCAACAGGGTCAGACAGATGGAGAGATCACGGTCCATTACATGTGGCCCTGAGTGAACTATATATGGCCCCTAAAGCCAAAGACGAGCACAACAAGATTGTCAGGATAGCGGCATATTTATATTTATATATGGGAGCCATAAAGGACAAATGTGCTGAAGGCCAAGATCTGGCAAATAGACAACAGATGGCATTAGAGAAGGCCCAATCTGACCTGGTCTCTTCTGAGCAGAGGCTGCATAGGAGCCAGGAGTCAGAAAATGAGAGTAGACAGTATCTCATTAAAATAAAAGAGGATATGGGGATACTGCAACAGGAAAAGACAGACCAGGATACCAGATTTCTGGCCTTGCAGAAGGAGTACAAAGAAGGTTTGGACTCCCTACTGCAGAGCCAGAAAAAGCTGGAGCAACAACTGGACTTCAATAGGGCATGCGCAGAGCAGGTCACCCTGCAAAGCCATCTAGATAGGGAGAAGGCAGAGAGCAACAAACTGATTCTGAAAGACCTGGAAACCCAGACAGAATTTGAGGAAGAGCGCAAGAAAGCTGGTGCCCTTCAAAGGCATAGGGACGACCTGGCGGCACAGAGGCAGGCTCTTAGTCAGGAAAGGGACACCTTAGCTCAGGGAGACTGCCACTTAAAAAGAAAAATGGAAGAAAATCACCTGGCCCTCCAGGGACTGGGTGACCTCCAAAAAGAGCATCAAAACCTGTTGGAACACACCAGTAGGGTGGAAGATGCTCTGGCAAGAAAGGAGCAGGCCAGTAGGGATTTGACTCAGGAGATAACCCTCCTGCAGCAAAGACTGGCCCAGTATTCCAGGACAAACCAGGAAGCACAGAGAGAGAATGAGGCTATCTGCCAGCACAATGATAGGCTCCAGCAACAGGTAGCTGTGCAGGAGAGACTGATAGAGTCTAGTAAGGCCTTGACTGAGGAACTGAAAGCACGGGCTCTTGCATGGCAAAAGGGAGCAGGGGCTGATAGAGATGAGGTTCGCTGGGAAAGGGAAACACCTGAGCATAACCTCAGGAGCACTAGTACCAGAGGCCTTCATCTCTCCCAGTCCCTGGACTCTGCCACCCCCATGTCCCCTGGTGCACATGAGCACAGGGCCACAGGGATGGCAGATTACTATCCAGCCAAAAGTATGGGGCACATAGGCCAGTACCACCCAGGAATGGATGGGCGGGCATCCGGGTATGGGCACCTAAGTACAGTGCAATTTAGTGGGGAACCCCAGGAGAGTAGGCCCACTAAGGGCATCCTGAAAACCTCTGCCCAGTTAGGTCAGTGGGGGGGTTGCAGGGGGCATCCAATCCTGGCAGCAAGGAGGAATCTGAAGACTCCTCTGAACGTCACAGGACACAGGAGACCAGGTCCCCACATTCTGCCAGCCATTCCCAGGCTCGCAGAATCTGGAAAAACCTGGAAGATCAGATGGGCACCTCTGGGAGCAGTGCTTCTGAGTCAGAGGATGAATGGACCAGGGTTGCCCAAACCAAAAAGGCCAATAAGGCAAAAAGGGCCTTGCTTAAGGGCCCCTTAAAACAGATTAAGGCAATAAGGAGTGTCATCACCCCTTATCACAAGAACGCCAAGTATTCTGTTTGGGAACACTTGGAAGTTTACAAGCATTTGAAGGACAGCAGTAGCTGCATCCAGTATGCAAAATGGACATTCTCCCCAGAATACTCCAGTTTCTTTGCGGGGCTGGAGGACCAAAACCATTCAAGATGGTCCACATATAGGGCGGCCATCTTGAAACATTTTTCTGTTCACCGGAATCCCCAAGAGGCTCGCAAGGCAACCTGCAATTTGAATTGTGGGGAGGATCAGGCCCCACAAGAATGTGGGCAGGAATTGAAGCGTGCCTTTGCGCAGACTACCAAAAGGGTGCGCACAGACAGCAAAAAATTTGTTAACACTTTTTTCCATGCCTTGCCCAAATACATCATGACCCAGCTAGTGAGAGATTTTCATGAGAAAAGGTCACTAGACTGGGTCATTGAACGGATCTATGAGGTGCAGAAGCCCATAGAAAATAAAAATATTACCCAGAAAAGCCCCAAATCAACCAGCACCCCTGCTGCTGCTAAGGTGGCAGAGGTAAAGGTTGCCCCCACTTTAGATTTGGAGATGGGGGGGGCCTAAAAAGTTGCCTGCGCAGAATAACTCTAAGCCCAGAAGGCCCTCGGGCCAGTCACAAACAGGGAGTCAAGGAGGTAGTCTCACAAATGGGATCCCTCATTCCCCTGATTATGTAAGTCCCCGTTACAAGGGAAACTGACCCATCCTGGGTTATGTGTGGACTCCTTCAGCCCAAGGGGGGATCCAGCCAAGCACCTAACCCAGGGAACTCCCCTCCTAACTTCCCACAGGAGGGCAGAAATTCCCCAAATACTGGGCAAAACTTTTTTCCCAGGTATCCACCCAATTTCCAACCCCAAAATCATCCATCCTTCTTTCCCCAATTCCCTGAGCCCAGACCACTTAATCCGGGAGAGGGGAGGCCACGGGTGGAGGGGTGCCCACATCTTCCCAACCCGGGGTACTACCAGAGATGGGATAGCTACCCTTCCCGGGATCAGCCCAGGGGAGAAAACCGAACCCCGTATCAGCCTGAGCGGGTTTCACAGTTAGAGCGCCAGGTCCAAAATATGGCACGGGATCTGTGTCACATGCTGAGGGCTCAACAGAACCCTCAGATGAGCATGCCGGTGCAGAATGCCCCAAACTCTGGGCCTGGTGCTCCAGAACAATGACGGGGGCAGCATCCCGATAACTCACCGGTTCCCAGGGAGGAGGCACAAGGGGAAGGGGGGTGTAAAGCCGTGGAGGAAGCTTCCTTCACCACTTGTAAACAGCCCCTGGAAACCCAGGAACTGGAAACAAAATCTCCTACCCCTGAAAGTCTGCCACCCAAGGAGCAGAGAGGAGGTAGGAGAAACAAAGGACCCAAACAGACCCATTTTGTGGAGGAGGTACAGATCTTCCAATTTGAGGGAGAGGGATCCTCAGAGGATCCTGAGAAAAGGATCTTCTCCTTCAGAGATGGGGGAACTCCTCCCAAAGAAAAATGGGTCCCAAGGGATCCAAATCCAGACTGGGTAGATGTGGGGACTGAGCTAGCGCCGCCCATCATCTCATCCCAGAATCAACAGCATCAAAATCCCCTGGTTCAAACCCATTCTGGTGACTGCCTCCACAAAGGGGGGGGGGACGGCCCAGAACCGGAACCAGGGGAACCCACAACGGCTCTGATTTCCAGTTGCCAACTTTTTCTTGCAGATTACCATGACTCTCCACAGAATTCTGCCCAGATCTCTTCTCTCGCAATGTCTAAAACTAAAAAATTAGCCCACCAGTTATCCAAAAATTTGCATTATCTGTGCCCCCTTGAGGAGAAGCAGGGAAGATACTATGCCCCGGTTCAAGTACAGGGGCAGAGTACAATTTTGGCACTGGTGCACACTGGATCCCAAGCTACCCTTCTGTCCAAAAGAGCCTTTGACTAACTAAATGCAGGAAGGTGGGAGAATTACCGAATTCCTCTCACCTCTCTTCCGGGTCAACTTCAGAACTTTGACGTGAAGGAAATTCCCGTCGAGGGGACTGCAGATTTGGGCATTAAAATTGGGCGACACAAGGTGAAACACCTGGTCATAGTAGTGACTCCAGAGGGTACCCCTTGTTTACTAGGGAATGACCAACTGAGAAGGTTGTCACCCCTAATAGATTGGGTAAACTAGGTCCTCTGGACCCAGACTAGCCGACCAATAAAATTAAAACAGAGTGTCAACCATGCTAGTTTAAACGGCACATGCCACATGGTTGAACAAAAATCTGACCAAGTAGAATTTCACTTCCAGAACAACCAAATTCCAGACGTGACAGTAATAGCAGTAGGACAACAGACCCGTGATGGGGCGTCCGCTCGATTTCTGAAAATCAACCTTCCTTCCAGTTTAAGGTGGTATTCCACACTGGAAGGAAACACTCTGAAATTCTTTAATAATCCACAATCAGACATTCCCACTCCAATAGTCCAGACGATGTGAAATCAGCTCAGAGCCTGACTGATATTCAGCAAATAGGAGAGCAGTTGTTCATCCCTGTTCAGTTAAATTATGGGAAGGACTCTGTTCTTGCCCGAGTGTGTGTGAACAACGGTAAGAGCTTCATCAGCGAAGCCATGTTCCGCCAACTCCCAAAAGATCTAGCTATTCCCACTTTCAAACTGATAGACAAATGGGAAATGAATCTGGAAACACCCAATTCCAAACATCTCCTGCCAAGCAGGTGTATGCTCAAAATCTCCATTGGCAACAAGAGCATAGTCCATAATTGTTGGGTCGTGCGAGACGTCACTGCTGCATTTTACTTAGGCAGTGACATTCTCAATCGCTTTGCCATTAGTTTGGACCTAATAAACTTCAAAGCTTGGTTCCGATTAGCGGACAATCCCATGGGCTTTGATGACCAAGAGAAAGCATTTAGGTCAGCTCAATTGCTACCTTATGCAGTTGAAATTCAGACAATTCTCCCTGGAAGTGAAAGTTAAAAGAGGAGAAAAATTGAAAAAACCCTGATGCTTATATTCATCTAAATGGTTCTCTCCAACAGCAAGGGTTGGGGGTAAACCCAACACCGTTAGTCAATCTAGAACATGAGGTGGATAACAGTGACTTAAAGAGTATTACTCTAGCCGCAGGCACCATTATTGGAATGGCGGTTGATGACCGACATTTTTCCATTGATTTAGGAAATGAGCTGTTAGACCAATCCCCAAGGACTGTTTTGACAGTGACAATGATGACAATACAACACCAGACAGGATCTTTACCCGGCATGGGGGGAACTTCCTGGTGTACACTTCCTGCCCTTATGGTAAGGAAGATGTGACGTGTGACTTCAGAAGGTATGAGGTGATTTTCCAGATCCATGAGGGCTGCCTTTCCCACCTGAAGCCTCCAGTCCAAATCAGCACTCTGACCAGGGACTTCTCCACCCAGCTGGAGGAGGTCGCTGAGATAGCAAAACCAGAAGTCTTTCCAGGCTTCAGGCAGATGGTGGAAGAGAGAGTCAACCTAGCTGATGCCAGTGTGACTCTGGAACAGAAGCAAAAGTTGAAACAAGTTTTCTTGGATTTCCAAGATCTGTTTGCGGTGGACTCATATGACTGTGGTCGCACCAACATCCACACAACAACAATTCCCACGGACCCTGGCATGACTCCAGTGTTTGTGAAGCAATATCGCTTGCCTCTCGCATCCATGGAGTCCCTTACTGAAATAATTAAGAACCTTATGTCCCGGGGGAATAATCCGTCCAGTACACAGCACCTTCAATAATCCGGTGCTGGGAATATTGAAGCCAAACGGCCAGTGGAGACTCTGCGCCGACCTTAGGGAGCTCAACAAATGGGTCCATACTTCCCGATGGCCTCTTCCCTACATTGACCAAGGGCTGGCCCAGATCCAGGGGTCACAGGTATTTACTGCAATAGACCTGACCAATGGATACTGGACTGTGCCTGTCATTAGGGAGGACCAATACAAGCTGGCTTTCACCTTTGGGGGCCAGCAGTACACATGAACCAGGACTCCCTTCGGATACCTCAACTCCGGCAATGAATTCAACATTTTTCTACACAAGGCCATACCCGACCTGGGTGCAAGGGGTAACCTGGCTTATGTAGATGATGTCCTCATCAAAAGTTCATCTGTGGTGGAACACATAGCAGAGATCCGTTATGTTCTGACACAGTTGAGGGCCGCCGGAGCAAAACTTTCCTTTCAGAAAGCACAGTGGTGTAGAACCCGTGTTAATTTCTTGGGGCATGAGATTACTCCTCAGGGTCTCTCTCCCCAGGAAAAGAAAGTGGAAGCACTCCAGAAACTGAAAGACCCCACAACTCTGCGGGAACTAAGGAGCCTCCATGGACTGACTAATTACAGCAGAAAGTTCATTGAGGGCTACGCAGAGATCACCAGACCCCTAATTCATCTCTTGAAGGGGGGGGTCAAGTGGGAATGGGGTCCAGAACAATCCGAGGCAGTAAGACAGCTCAAAAGAAGCCTCTCACAAGCGCCATGCCTAGCTTACCCTGTCAGAAACAAGGAGTTTTTCTTGGAGACAGGGTTCTCTAAGACATGCTTGACTGCAGTATTATATCAAAAGCATGACAAGGTCAATAAAGTAATCTCCTATGCGAGCAAAACTTTATCCTCTTTGGAGGAAAAATTCAACGATTGTGAGAAGGCACTCCTGGCAATGGTGTGGGCATTGAAGAATTACCACCTGTTTATCAAGCTGGAACACATCATAGTGGAGACTCCACACCAGCCTCTGCAATATCTCCAAAGTGACACAATCTGGGCCGGAAATGTGAGTAATTCCCGAATTACTTCCTGGATTCTGTCAATGCAAGGCTTTCCTGTGGAGGTCAGATATGGCCAAAACAAGAAGAGTCCCCTCGTGCAAGGTCTGGCTGACTTGCATGATTGTGCCAGAGAAAACTGTCTCGAGGATGAAAGTCTAAAAATCAAGGGCAACATGGAGGCATACCATAATTCCCCACACAAAGTCTTTGAAGAAGACAAGTGTGAGGGAATGCCCACTGTCTATGTGGATGGATGCTTTTACCATGTTGACAACAATAGGGAGAAAGAACTGTTGGCCGGCGTAGGGAATGCATGGGCGAATGAGTCCCCAGAATCCTCCGCTGGATACAAGATTGGTCCCCGAAGTAGTCAGGTGGCAGAGTTGATGGCTGTGTATCAAGCCATCCTCACTGCTGTCCAACATCAACTCCACAAACTGGTCATAATCACAGATTCAGATTATGTCTAGAACGGGTTCGTGGAGCACCTGGTTAATTGGAAAACCAGAGGCATGTTATGTGCTAATAACAAACCCTTGAAACATGGGAAGTTAATTCAAAACATTGATGATCTGGTTACCTCGAACGGGATGACCATCTACTGGAAAAAGATCAAGGGTCATTCCAAAGTAGAGGGACCAGACAAAACTGGAAATGACTTAGCTGATCAGCTGGCCAAAACCGGGGCCATCCAAGGTATTCTAATAGAGATTCAGTCCCTGTGGGGGAAATCCAGGTCACTGCTATCACTAGGTCCCAGACAAATGCTCACAATGATCTTTTAACTGCACAATGGTGTAAGGAGACCGCAGATGCTGATTTGATTACGGCTCAGAAGGGGGATCCAATAATTGGTAAGTTTTACCAACACATTGAGGACCCTGAGAACTTTCCCCTGACGGATACCGATTACTTTGGGAAAGAGGACCTTAGAGTGTTGATGAAATGTCCAAAAATGTTCCGGATCCAAGATGGTTTGTTGGTAAGGAAATCCCAAGCTGGCCATGATCAGTGGGTGGTTCCTACCTCATTCCAAAGCCTGATGTTAAGTCACGCCCATGATGCGGCCACCGCCGGTCATAGGGGGTTTCATACAACAGTTGAGATCTTAAGAGAGGTTGCATACTGGCCACACATTGGGCAGGACCTTGACCAATACTTGAAGGGGTGTCTTGTGTGTGCACAATTTCAGCCAACATCCCTCACACACCGTGCGCCTCTCCAAAAGAGGGGGATGACACTGCCATGGTCAGATTTGCAAGTCGACTTCATAGGCCCTTGTGATTCGCTCCTCTAGGGGAAATAAGTACATGTTGACGGTGACATGCTTATTTACTAAATGGGTGGAATGTCTCCCAGCCCCAAACTGCAAGGCAGAAACAGCAGCTGCCCTGATGATCAACCACATCTTTTCGCATTTTGGTGTACCACAAAGGATTGAGTCAGACAGAGGTAGCCATTTTACCAGCGAAGTAATGACTAAGATGTGGGAGATACTGGGGGTTAAAAGGAAGCTGCACATTGCTTTCCGGCCAGCCTCTTCTGGTGCAGTAGAACGTTACAACCAAACCATTGTGAGCGTCTTAAAAACGTTTTTGGCAGATTCTGGGCCAAGTTGGGATATCCGATTACCTCTGGTCCTAATGGCCATCAAATTTACCCCTTCATCTGCAACTAAAATGTCACCGTTTGAGCTGATGACTGGACGCAGGATGGTGCTTCCCCAGCATTTGCTTTACAGCACCCAAAAGCAAACATTGATCAATGCCTCCACAACTCATGAGTATGTTGAAAATTTAAGGAAACATCTTCAACATTCTTTTGCCTATGCTCAGCAAAACCTAGAACGATCAGCTGATAGCATGACGATTCATTATGATTTAAAGACTACTAGGAAAGAATATAATGTGGGAGACCGGGTCTATCTATACAATTTCCAAAGGAACCTGGCCAAACAGCGGAAATTTCTGCCTACGTGGAAGGGACCTTTTGAAATTGTAGACAAGATCTCACACGTCGCCTACAAGATCCGCAGTTTGGAGGAAGGGGAAGACAAGTGGGTCCATATAAATCAGCTAAAGTGTTGCCATCCCAGGCACATCTGCAGCAACTGGAGGAGTCTTCTGCAATCCCAGAGGGTGCCGCTTCAGAGTAATGCAAGTCCAACCCTAAAATATTCCACATATAGCCTATAAAATTCTATGATTCTTGAATGCAAATGTCTCCTGATGTATAAAATGTATATGTTCGCCCCACCATTAATAGTGTTGGGGAAATGTCTACGAATATGTTTCTGCCGCTTCGCTTTGTCATCCTAGGAGAGATAAACCATGGAGACTGACCAAGGAGGACGACCCAGGGACCGGGAGCAAAGATCTGAGTTGCCCGCGGTACTGCCAGAAACTCCCATCAGGACCGGTGAGGAGAACCGACCAATCCAACCTGATGGAGGAAAAGATGCTGAACTGTGCCATCTGCAGAATCGGATGAAGATGATGCGGACATCCCAGCGCGTGGATCAAAACATCCTTTGCACCCGACTCCCCCTCGACTCAAAATCAAAGCGCAGTCGGGCGATGGGGCTTGTCAGGTGTATTGACCCATGTTCAAGTTATTATGCTGCGACATTTGGTGCTGTGGGCTTAGAAAATCCAAGATGGCCGAAAAGCCCACATTTGTGCCAGAATCCAGGAAAACCGTGCAGTTTTTGCACACACCAAAATGGTCGCCTGACCTGCCACCCACCAGTGCGAGCGTGATGGGCCAGAAGCGCCATGAGTGAAACCTGGTGCCAAAGGAAAAACAGCAGTGCCTGTTAGCTCAAAAAGCGCTTTGAAATCACCTTTGTTTCTCTGAATGCAAGCTCAAAATGCCTATTTCAAACATTGCAAGATGGTTAATACAGGAGACCATTGCCAGACCCTATCCTTTGGCTGTACACAGAGCAAAATCAGTGCAAAGGAATATGGTGCTGTTCAAAATCCATTTTAATTAATGTCAGAAATTGCTAAAATCATGGCCACAAAATTATTCTACTGCAAAATCCACATCAATACAATGTTAGAAAGGATCATATGCCATCAAGTAAAATCCCCTTTTTGGAAATGCATTAATTCAAGACAGCTGCCAAAAAAATGGGTGCAGTACCGGCGCTTGACACTAACCGGCGCTAGCGATCTAAACTCTTACAGGAGACCGGCATTTCAGGAGCTGAGAAGGAACCTAAGATAGCTGGGACTTCAAAGCCTTGCTGGTTAATGAGAATTCTTAACACCTACTGTTCTCGGGCCCTATACTAGAAGGCAGGCTGATTTAATTAAAAGTTCAAGAGGCCTCTGTCTATGGGAAGCTGTCACACCTCAGAACTCCACACCAGAAGGCAGGAAATTATAGGTTTCTGTTAATCAAATGGAGAGTGGCACCCTGGACTGATGCCCTGCTAGCAGGAAGAAACAGACAAAGGATGCATTCAGCTGAATAGGATATGCTGATTTGAGGTGTAATTGTCAACAGTTGCTCGGGGGAAGGCAAGACACATGATCTCTGAGTCAAGCCAAGTTCCCGGGGGTGGGGGAAAACAAACGGTTGTATTGAATTGAGAGCAAGTGTATGTTTTATTAAATTGCTTATAGAATATTGTATTAAGCTGACAGAAATGTACAATTTGGGGATTCTTAATATGAGAAATGTACCCACAATTTGAGACTAAGCTAAACTCTGTGTGATGTTCTGAGACCGAACCCCGCAATTATTATTACTACAGACACTGTGATTACACTAGAGAATTGAATACTTATTGTAATGTGCTCAGGGAGGGGTTGCAGGTCTGCGTTAAATTTGATGTCGAACCGACCATGGCAAAACCCAAGCTCTTAGAAATACCAGGCTTGAACAGAGACCTGTCTTAATTCATCTGTGATGTGTATATGTATTATGAACCACGTGTGAATCTGGGAAACCTGTTTGTTATGAAAAAAATCATTTTCTAAGTAAAAGCAAAGGGCGTTTCTTCAATAGATTGTAAAAGGGTAGCATCACTCTGACTCACAACTCAGTTATCCAGTTAAAGGACAGAAAATCCCCTAGCCTATCCTTAGTGGGTTGGGCATGGAAAGCCAGCCTTCCTACCCATTTTCAAAAGACATAAAAAGAGCCACTGAGACCTAGGTAGGGCCTACTGCAAGCTAAAAGTATTCTCAGCTGGCCTTACAAATCTGCAAACTGATGTACCCCAGACTTCCAAGGGGCACATCAGAATAAAACAGCTGGGTAATGCTGTTTGATTCTTTGGCCAAGAATTTTCACCAGAACCAGACCCAGAGAGCAGTGCTGTATCTAGAACCGCAGACCAGACCAAACCGCTGTGCAGTTCCAAGAACTTTTGCCAGAACCAGAGATCCAGACCAGCATAGCAGAGAGAACCACAGCTAAACCTGTTGACCAGATCTGTGACGAGGCCCCTTCCTTCCAAAATTAGGAGTGAGTATCCAGCCAGAGCTGTGCAAAAATAATCTCTTAGTTTAAAATAATTTAATTCAAACCATTTCTACCTATTTAGAACTGCATAGAAATCGTGTGTCCATTCTGTGATTTCAAACCTGTGAAAGTGTCATTTGTCATTTGAAGCTACCTTTATTTCTAAGAGTATACCTCCACTAAATCGTCCATATCTTTTGAACCACATGTCCTAGGGGTGAGATTTAACTTTCATTTTAAAGCTAGGGACCAACAAGCCCTTTCTACTCCTTATAGTCTTTCCGTAATCACGATCGGCGCACTCTGATAAAGTGCCGCAAATTGCAATTTGACTCAATTTCTCCACCTGTCAAAAATAGCTGTCTTTTGCTTGCAACTGCTGAAATTCATTTTCAACCTGATAATCATTCATGAATCACTGATAGTGTTGACCTGAACCAATCTTAAGTAGCTATAACCTACCCTGAATCTCCTATAGGCAATTAAAATCATTTTTAGCATATTTTACACTTCATTGCAAATCACATTTAAAAGTATTTCTGCCTGTTTTAAAGCATGCTGGTTGCTCTAAGCTTGCTAGGGGGGGAACTGGAATTTGTATTGCATTTGATTGTATTCCTGAAAACTGTGTGCTCTCCTTCCATCTCCTTATATTGCATAGGGGGGGAGTGAATTGTCAAAAGAAAAAGTGATCATACTATCTCTTGTTGAAACCATATCAGTTTATTTCTGCTTTTCCTTGAAACCATAAAAATATTCTCTGCTACCTTATCCTTTCTATACTAACTCCTCACTGATTGAAAAGAGTGTGCAATTGTAACATTACCCATTGTTGATCAACATTATATTCATAAGTGTGCTATCAAATATCAATTTATTCATAAAAGTGAGATATATATATATTGTTTAATTTTTCAAATAAATCTTTTAATTTGCAAAACAAACCTACTTCTTGGCTCAGTGGGGTCAGGGGGATTCAAAGAGAGGGGCGTTATACAAGAGTTTATCATCCAGATCTATGAACTTGTCATAAAAATATATAAATAAGGGCTTCCCTTGGGCATCCCAGACTAGGCATTGAAGTCACTTAACAGCACTCTTCTAACACCTAGAGAAAAAGGGGCTTCTATAGATAGTAAAGTAAGGTTTATTACTAGATAAAACACTGACAGTAATAGTCTTTAACATTTTGCAGGAACATTAGCATTTGCTTCTAATTGACAAAGATATTAGAGGGCAGTTGGATACCAAATCCATTATCACTTACAGTAAAGCACCAACCATTAAGAACATGTTGAGTCCTTCATATATGTCAGACTCACCAAAAGGTCCACGAATTGGACTACAGGAGGGAAACCTGTGTGCTTATGGGCTCAAAACTGGCAAAGTTGAATTTTTTGAATTGGGGACCTATCAAATTCAACAATTCATTACCTGTAAAGCTAAATATGTGGATTATTGCATAATATGTGTTTGTGGACTTCTTTACATTGGAAGCACTGTTCGCGAACTCAAGATCTGGATGCGTGAGCGTGTGCATCTGAGCACGATTGGCAGTCAGAAAGCCAAGTACCACCTGCACTGGCAAAAATATCACCAGATGGATAATAAAGAAGATATTCGGTTCATGGGACTGATGCAGGTCTCAAAGTCCAAAAGAGGATGTAATCGGGGACTTCAATTAAGACAACTGAAGGCATGACTGATCTGTAGATACAGGATTGTAAATGCAGGCCTGAATAAGGACCATGAATTCTTCATTTTTATTTAAGTAATATGAAAGTACTATTTTATACATTTAGAGCGGAATGTATACCAGTGTATTCTCCCCTTGTCTAAATTGGAGAATAAATATAAGGTGCAGTTGTCATGTGCCCTATATCCTGGCGCATGCGGCCACGCATCCGTCGAGGAGTCCGTGGGTATTCCGTCATGTAATAGCATCCAGCAGCGGTTTAGTTGTTTTTTTCTCCGGTGTATTCCCGGAGCTTATTAGCCACACCCTGTCTCTCCCAGAGTGCATTGCAACCCTTTGCGGTCAGCTCTGCTCTTTCGTGCTGCTGCTTGTTGCTACAACACTGCTTCCCCTTGTTTTTTCCTGTTCCGTTCCCGGCTGCCTTGTCGGAATATTTCTGCATTTATTTGGTGCTTTTCTGTTGCTCCGCGGCTTTGCCGTTTCAGCGCTGCCGTGCCTCCGTTCTTTCCTCCCCTCTTCTGTTTACTCGCTTACTTTCGCTCATTGATCTTTCCCCAGGTTTCCGCTTGGATATAGTTTCTACCTGTGGCTTCCCTTGCTCTTTCTTTCTTTGTCTTGCACTTGTTCGGAGTTTATAACTACCGCTAATCTACATTGCTGAGCTTTGGAATTTACCGGCGGAGCCCATCTTCCATCAAGGATCCAGTCGGCTGCTTACGGTGGGGTTTTTTACGCCATTCCAGGCTTTTTCACCACAATTTTGGTCCCTCTTGGAGAAGGGATCACAAGGTGGGCTCTCTGACAGGCCTTCACTGTGGCTTCTCTTCGAGGGGGATCCTGTCATCGAGCTAGAATTAAGAAAGACTACCGGGCAAGAAGATCCTTATCTCCGGTTGCCACAGGCATCGATCTGTCAGGTGAGGAGGAGGAGGAGGAAGAGGAAGAGGAAAAAAAGGAGAGTTGAAGACGAAGAGTGTGGAAGTTGACAGCAGTTTATTCTTATAAGTATTGATTAGTTTGCTGTTAGCCGATGGCATTCACCTAAGAATTGTATTGAATTGATGTGATATACAATACAATTGATATTTTGGCCATTGCCAGGGAGCTTGGATTAACCTCTAGTAGGATGGGAGAGGTTGGATAGTGAGCCAGTTTTTAACAAGTGCAAATCATTCCTAATTTATTATGGATAGATTAGGAACTAAAATATTGCTGTTAACATATGGTATTCACCTAATAATTGTGTTTAATGAAGATGATATGTAATAAAAATTGCCATTTAAGTTGATGTTTAACATAATTTTCATTTGCGCCATTACCATCGAGCCATTATAACCACAAGTAGGATAGGAGAGGTTAGACAGTGAGTCTCAGCCCTTATAAAGATCACAATTGGTTAAGGTTACTAAAAAATGAATTAATTGAATATGATAGCCCTGACTGATTATTTGAACTCGTGATACAAGAGGGAGATTCAATTTAAGATACAATACCCTTTTGTATAACTAAAGGGAAAGCTGGCACACTGTAAAACAGTGTGATTTGTAAGTTTGCTCTGTTATTAAACTAATCAGGTATAAATGGAACATAAATCTAATAATTAGTACGGAGAGTTGTCTAATAGTTTATTGCACTCCAAAGGGATGCATGTCACAATGGTGTAAATTTGAGATAACGGTATGTAGAGTTTTATTGATTAACAACCAATGGTCTTCATGTTCCAATGAGATATTGTGAAGACAATGTGGTGTGAATGCTCGGAGTAACAGGGAATTGGTAAATACAGCATTTTACCATTCAAAGATGGCACCCAGCAAAATTGACCTTGAACTTCTGGCCTGCGGCCGGCGCCAGCGTTCAGGAATTACTGAAGGTATTGCAGGCCGGAGTTGCCACAGAGGGAGCCATAGTCATAGGCTTGGCACAGCAAAGGTAAGGAACAGGATGGTTCTGTATAATGCCTGCAAATCCTTTCTCTTTGTAGAATCTAGAATGGAATGCTACAACAATATTAATACTCATGTTTAATATGGCTCCACCTTGTTTTCCTTCTTTGTTTACCCACTTTCACCTATACAATGCAACTTATTCGTATTGACGTGAATATATTCGGGGTAATTCATAGAATTCAGCGCACAAGTGGCACATGCGGCTGGAGCACAGTGTGCGCGTGCGACAGTCTGTGCCAGCCGCGTGTGCCAAAACCCATTTCGGCGCACAGCGTATTCATGGATTTTAACATCCCTAAGCAGCCTGTGCTTGCCCCATGTGTCGCGTACCCCTTCAGAGGTCAGTGTAGGCTGCGTGTATTACGCGTACGATTATTTTTGTGTGTCTGGGTGTCACAGCGTAGTGCGGGTTCATTTTTCCACGCACGTGGTCTACGAAGGATTGCGTGCACGTTCATTTTTTTCGGGGTGCCTGTGCGTTGCGTGACCCGTCATCTTCCCCCAGGGGTCACAGACAGCCTTGCTAGAGCACTAGGGTACCAATTCCATCTAGTACCCTACCCCTTTCACCCCCAATTGCCCAGGACAATTGTTTACTGCTACTCCCATACTCACAACAACATCAGTGCCATGGTTGGGAGGTGACCAAGCGGTAAGGGAGGCAAAGGTGGCCGTCCTCCAAAAGGTGGGCATGGTGGGCGCGGTAGGGGATATGGCCAGGATTTGTAGGGTGCCCCTAGACCCCCGCGTGTGGAGGACCAATCAGGGACACCCATGTCCCCCCCATGGTTGTGGGAAACGTAGCTGACACCATCCCAGCTCAGCCCTTGTTGGACCAGCCCATTTTGGCACCTGAACCGGCACAGGATGACTCTCAGACTGACTTCCAGGTCAGCAAGTCTAATCCACGTGTGGCGGTGCAAGTAGCTGTCACCAGGCCACATGGATCTGGGGCAGCAATGTCATCTGCTGCCCCAAGTAGGCAGGGTGGGGAGGCTGCAGGGGCAGCTGCAGCTCTATCCACCCCAGCTCTGAGTCTCCCAGCCGGGACAGTGTCAATCCAGGTCCATCAAACCGACGTTGGCCTTGCCAAAATCACCCTGCAGCCAATGCCTGCACCAAGACCTATGGTCATTGTGCATTCGCACACTCCTAGTACCCTGTCCACCGGCGCTTCTGCCCCTACTGACCAGAGCGGCATAAGCGACTCAGGATCCGCACCACCTTTGAAAAAGTAGAAGAAGGGCGATCTGGCCGTACAGGCTGAGACCTCAGACACGGCTATTCACTCCGGCACGTCAAGGAAGCCTAGCTTTAATGACGCCAAACTTGATGCATTTGTGGCCTATGTGTCAGCACATAGCCGCAAAATGGTGGTGACTGCAGGGTGCAATACCACACCTGGTCAACGTAAGGCACACTGGCAGACCATCGCGGACATCATTAGTGCCCTTGGATTTGTGAGGCGCACAGCTGATGATTGCAACAAGCGGTGGAATGACCTGAAACGCAGAGCAAAAAACAAGCTGGCCTCAAATCAAGCCTCTACTCTGGTGACTGGTGGTGGCTCTCCACCAGACGACAACCAACTCACTGAACATGAGTCTGTTGCTGGAACCTTCGTCACAGAGGAAAAGATCCAAGGCGTGGGAGACCTACCAGATTATGAAACATTGTCCTGTCAGTGCCCATGCATGTGTGTGTAATCCATGTGTAGGTTGTTTGGGTGACGGGTTCTGATTGAGTGCCTGGTGAAGGTGTGTACTCCTGAGTGGTATGGGTCACCCATGTGCTTCCTCCAAAACATTCACCGGCCTTGAATTTGGGTATGACAGTATCCCTTCTGCCCACAGTAGCCAATTAGCGCAACATTACTGCAGTTGCCCTTGAACTGTCATCTTGCAACAACATTGTTCAGATTTTTTCAGGGTTCATTCAGGCAGATTTTTTCAATTCTCCAATTTTTGCAACGCATTTATCAGCCCTAATGCCACATATGTGACATGCTTCTGTCATTGATTACACCCCTCATCGGCCCACATTTGTTACCTTGTCATGTGAATGATTAGACCATTCAGGCTGATTGAATACAGTCCTGCTCACATACATTTTTGGTGCCTGTTTGAGTGTGGTACATGATAGTTGTTTCCTGTCATGTTGAAGTGACCAACCATTGATGTGTACATCTGCCTGCCATCACTGTATTATTGTACACTGGATGTGTTGCAGTGTGTGGCACATGCGTATTTTGTCACAATATGTAGCATTTTTCAACTCATCATGTCCCTCTCACATGGATGGGTGACAGTACTCATTCACTGACATATGGCTGTACTTGTCAAATGTACCATGGCTATGCTACATGCCATCTGTGTGCTGGCTTATGTCATGTATGTGTATTGGACATGCCACTCACAGGCTAATGTGTGATGCCAGTGCTACCCAGCATGCAGCAAATGTGTTGCTTTTCCATCTTGGTGTCATCAGTGTCGGCTTTTTGCCTCCCCTTCCAACTCATTGACAGTGCATGCATGCCAGGGTTATAGTCATGTGGGACATGTGTAAATCATGTACTGGATCTCTGGCTTGTCAGGCCTATGTGTGTGCTATGGTGCAAATGCCTGTTTCCATTTTTTGTCCTTCATGTTTTTGCAGGTGATGACGCACTTGATGCTGTTGAGGTTGAGGCGATGGTGCAGACCCAGGAGGAATCTCAGGCACAACCGGGCACCAGTGGGGGACGCAGTGTGGTGGTGGGTGAAAACCCAATCTTACTGTAGACCATACTGTCCAGGGGTGTCTCTGGGTGCACCTCCCCAGACCTCTATTCAGGTGCTGAATCGGATAATGAGACTCATGTGCCGTCGCAGGTGAGTGTTTCTGGCAGGGATTCTGTTCTGTCCAACCCACCTGCACCAGGGGTAGAACCCTCTATGGGGATGTCAGTGTTGGTAAATCCGCCTTTGGCTGTTACGGATGCAGGGTCACACTCCACAACACCTGATCCTGTTCCTGGGCCAGCAGATCCGAGGAGGAATGCAGTCCTGCAGCCTCAGGCAGTGTCAGCACAGCAAGGTGCAGATCGCCTTGCCCCGAACAGGTGTGGTGCCCACCGACGCGGTGGCCATACACCACCATGCAATACTGTATGGGAAAACTCCATTTACAGCATAGCAGCCCAACAAGGAGCATCGCTTGAAATGATGGCTCAGGCAATGGAGAGGGTGGCCACTTCCATTCTCCCCCCTGAAAGGCAGATGAGGCAACAACAGCAGGCAACAGACTCCATTTGCCAATCACACAGGGAAGACATGTTGGCGTCCAACAGGGACCGACGGACGGCACTGGCGACACTGCGCGAAGCCATATCTATAGAGTCACAGGGCCACAGGGAAGCCCTGAGTGTAGAACTCCATAACCTCAGGGAGACTCTGGGTGAACTTGAGGCTTCCCCAAATTTAAGGTCAGAACAGCAGCTGGAGCAGCTCACATATTCGCTCTCAGCTGAGCTGCAGGCAACTAGGGAGGAGATACGGGCATCACGGGAGGCCATGCGTGCAGAAATGTAGGCAACCCGTCAGGTGCTGCATGGAGATCTCCATACTATAAATCTCCAGAACGAGTCCTTCCACACCCGCATGCTTGCTGCCATGGAGGACCATACCAGGGCTTTGCGTGGGCTGCCTCCCATAGTACCACCACCTCCTGATGCAGCAGCAGAGGGTGATGGGAGCGACAGCAGCACTCCTCCCACACTAGCGTAGCCATGCAGGCCATGAGCCCATGGAGGTATTTTTTTTTCCGCAACATCCACGCAAGTGGCTGTTAATGTGCAACCTGTCCTCGAACCTCCTGGGTGCCCCCCCCCCACTGGCCCCCACATGGCCTTTTTTTTTTTACAATGTGTTGCCTTGTGTGGCTCCCGTGGGCATCCACTGTGTATTCCAGCTGGGCACATGCAGGCTTGTCCTGTGTTTGGGTTAGATGCTTGGGTTCCTGACACACACACCCGTCCTGCTTCCCTTTCCATGGGCTTGCAAAGGGTGTGACCAAGTGACAGTGACTTACACAATGTCATTGGGCTCCCATGAGCTGTGTGGGCAGTCTGTAGTCAAAACTGTGTGTACATCCCTATTGAGGATGGTTGTTGTATTGAACACTGCATGGTGTATTGATATGTGCTTGTGCATCCATGTCTTCCTCCTTATTCACAGGTACCTTCCTCATGTCTTCACAAGGCCGTCTCCTTTGCGGATGCAGTTCATGTTGTATGCAGTACACTGACACATTTGCCTGACGTCAACAATCTGCAGTTGGAAGGGGTGGTTGTGCTGGCTTATTCAGGTTGTAAAACCTGCACTAAATTTATTTGGTACTTTCATATTTTGGCAATGTTTCATCCTGTGTTGCTGTATTGTGTTGCTGGTAAGTATTTGGTCATGTGTGCTGTTTGTTATTGATTACTGGGAGCATATTGTCTGTGGCTTGTTTCCATTTGGGACAGTGCATTTTGTGACACTTGTGTCATGTGTTGTGCATTCCTTTGTTTGCTTTCACATTGCATGACATGCCATGGTGTGTTGGGTAGCGGAGATGGGGAGGGGTTGGGTGACATGGTGCTGTTTTCATGTTGTATTTTGCAAGGGGGTAGTCATTCATGCAGCATAAATGTGTGTCTTTTTGTGACACAGCATTGGTTGTCTTTCTGTAGGTAGGGATGCACACAATGTAACACTTCCAGGTGACCAATCTCAGGCTGGTATGGTTGTGACAGTTGACTGTCCCTTATGTCATCATCATTGATTGTCAGCTGGTATGTACCAGAACTGTGTGCACTCCACAGGGGTGTGATTTTAGGTGAAGTAATTAGCCACCAGCTGCCTCACCACATGCCCTTTCCCCTCCCATGCGCAGCGACCGTGCATGTGGTTGGGGATGTGGGGGCACCACCATGTCCACCGGCAGGCCCCTGCGTGTTGCAACGTTGTGCAGGACACATGCTGCCACTATGATCCTGCACACTACTGGGGGTGCATATAGCATCTGCCCACCAGAGCGGTCAAGGGAGTGAAAGCGTGACTTGAGCACTCCGAATGTGCGCTCCACTATGCCCCGGGTTGCAATATGGGCTGTGTTGTATCTTACCTCGGGTGGTGTGGTGAGGTTACGAATTGGCGTCATCAGGTGGGTGCTCAGAGGGTAGGCACTGTCCCCTGGGGAGGTGATGATGGGTATCATTAGTTGGGTTGTGACATTACTCAGTATCTGACATGCATGCATGTGCAGAGGCATTTATACTCACCAAGCAGCCATTTATCGCCATGCCGCCCAACTTCTAGGTACCGGTTTAGGGTTGACATACTGTAAATGAAACTGTCATGGGTGGACCCTGGATAGTTGGCAGATACTGAGGTGATGATTCCCTTGGCATCACATACTAAATGCACGTTGATGGAATGCCAGTGCTTGCGGTTTCTATAGATGTGTTCAGTTGCCACATGGTAGAGCCACATGGGTGCAACCAATGGCACCTAGCACTTTGGGGAAGTGTGCCACACCGTAAAAATCCTGGACAGCAGCCTGCCTTTCTGCAGGTGTTCTGGGCAGGTATATGTGCCTGCGGACTGATGGGTGTGCAGTCATGATGGCCAACACCTGGTGTAGGCAGCGTGACTGCATGGCCTGTGACACCCCCCCACTATGGCACTTGCCCGCTGAAATGAACCAGTGGCCAAGAAGTGCAGTACATTGAGCACCTTTTCCAAGGGGCTCAGTGCTTGGGAGCACAGGGTGGGTGATGTGAGGTCATCCTCCCACTCACTCACCAGGTCGAGTATTATGTGAGGTGGAAACCTGTACCTCCCATACACCTGGTCATCAGGCATCCCAAAAAGGCTGGTCCTGGGTGTAAAAATTCTGGCCCTGACAATCCTCCTCCTCCTGCGGTGTCCCACGACCACTGCTGCGAGGAACGGTATATTCATCGTAGCGTCTGAGCTTGTTTGTTGTTTGTGCGCACTTTTATGCTGCGCGGGTCCATGTACGCCTGCTTCCTGCTGGCGTACGTGTTTCCGGATTAGCGCGTCTTTTTTGGTGCACGCGTTTGCCCTGTTCGATTCCATGAATACGTGTTGTAGGCGTGCGTGTGGGCGTTCCGCTCATTTGCCTCCTGTACTTCCCCCGTAACGCCCACATTTTCACGCGTTGTTCCCCATTCCGCATGTTACGCCCCGTGTTCCGCCTACTTTTGTTGTCTGCGCCGCGCTATGTGACATTTCGATGTGGGCGTAGCACACGCTGTTCGATGACGTGTGCGCCCACGTGCGCCATGCAATTTTCCCACTTACACTGCGATTCGCACGCTTTCGCACGCTTGAGCAGAGATTTTCGGTGCACATTTATTCCATGAATTGGCCTGATTATCTGGTAGCAGGTACTTCACACTAGTCGTATTTGTGCTGCTATTATATGTGTTGGGGATAACTGGTACAAACACTTAAGTTTAGATGTGACTATGGACTCACACCTATATTTTGCATATATTTTTACAGGATTGAAGCATTGATATTTGGCAACCGTGCAGAGGTGGCATTGTCTTAAGGTATAGTTACCATGGAATTGGCATATAGTGTAGGGGAATTCCATTGGTGTTTTGCACCAAGCCGAAGACAGGCCTCTTTATTATCAGGTTCCAGTTACATTGGACACTGTATTATTCCAATCCACTTTAACTAATGGTAGGCATTTTATGGAGATTTTGGGGTAGGGATAATTATGCGTACTGGGGAGGTCAATGATAATGTGATGGCAGAGAATGGTCTGAAGGGGGAATACTAATAGAATGCCAATAGGGTACACTTCACCATATATTCACAATGTTGTGTAAATGTAGAATAGTTGGGCCAGTACAGCAGGATGGTTTCAGACACCAAGTGTTGGTGGAATGTGCATTGGTGCACACAGCATACAATTACATGGACACAGAGGCGTGGCAATGGCATGGGCAGCAAATGTTCTTTGGCAATGGAATAACAATGCTTGACGTTTTATGTACCCATAGTAATGGTCCTTTTTGTGTTTTTTCTTTGTGTTGTTTTTTTATTTATTTTGCGTCAAATATGTTTCCTACTGTTTTACCCCAATGTGGGCATATATACACTGCTTTTAAATTCGGTTTGATCAATTTGAAACCCAACTGAATTAAATGGTCTGGATGACTCATATTTTTGTTCTACATAATGATACTCTATGAATATGGTGCTTCACACTAAATAATGTTGGACTGGGCAATAGTTTTTGGATGTACATGCAATTGGCCATTTTGGAAACAGTCAAAACGGTGCTTTGTATGCTATACATATTGGACTTTATGTAATCAATTTTGTTTTACATTGGTGGTTCTGTAACACAGCCTGAAAAATGACTATATACCAACATTTTTGTTAATCAGCGCAGTGTGATAGTCCATTAATTTACTTAAATTGTCTACAGGGTCCCAACTGGGCACAGGGATCCAATTGGCACCATCACCCGCAGCACATTATTTTGTATCTAACGTTCATCAAGATTGTCCTGTGTATGGTACTGACATGCGCAGTTGGCTCTACACCTAAGTGCCCCTTCTTGAGATAATTTCCATTTTAGGGCTTTTCTACAATCATTTGTCAGAAACAGAGCAAAATCCTTTAACAGATGAGGACTGCAAAGGGAGAGCAGAGTTGAGGGTTTTGTTAAAGCATAAAAAGAGATTTCAATTGAAAGATGGACCATTATTTCAAGAATCCCTGTGAGGTCAAATCCAATGGGTGGTACATTTGTTATGTAGGGGTTTGATTCTACATCATGCTCATGATGCTATAATAGGGCACAGAGGTTCACAGAAAAAAAATTGAAATATTAAAAGAATATGCTTATTGGCCACACATGTCCCAAGATATAGAGATTCAGCGGGTTCCGAGCAAGTTAGAAGCATGCCGGAAAGCAGCTCTGCTAGTTGGTGCGGCTTGACACAGTGTACGTTGTTCAGGCCACTTTCAGAGGTTCTTTCCTCTAAGCATTTGCCTGCAGTTCTGGTGCTCGTTCGGGAACATGAGCGGAGAAGAGCGAGAGAATTCCCGTGTAATACTGCACCCAAAGACCAAACCTGAGTCAGCCAGGGCACCGGGTTGGGTCTCCTTGGGTGTCAAATACTGCTAGGGTAAGCCTTGGGGGTGAGCTTTGAGGGTGAGTGGACGATGGGGACTTTGTGTCTCCTAATATTCCTCTTCACTGTCCCAAGATACATGGCGGGAACCAGGGTTTGCTGGAGGTGGCGTTGGCTGCTTTTGGCCACTAGTGTCTACCTCTGTTAAAGGCAGAGGAGCTTACGTACCCCGCAGTTGGTGGTGTTTTTTTCGGTGCACATTTATTCCATGAATTGGCCTGATTATCTGGTAGCAGGTACTTCACATTAGTCGTATTTGTGCTGCTATTATATGTGTTGGGGATAACTGGTACAAACACTTAAGTTTAGATGTGATTATGGACTCACACCTATATTTTGCATATATTTTTACAGGATTGAAGCATTGATATTTGGCAACCGTGCAGAGGTGGCATTGTCTTAAGGTATAGTTACCATGGAATTGGCATATAGTGTAGGGGAATTCCATTGGTGTTTTGCACCAAGCCGAAGACAGGCCTCTTTATTATCAGGTTCCAGTTACATTGGACACTGTATTATTCCAATCCACTTTAACTAATGGTAGGCATTTTATGGAGATTTTGGGGTAGGGATAATTATGCGTACTGGGGAGGTCAATGATAATGTGATGGCAGAGAATGGTCTGAAGGGGGAATACTAATAGAATGCCAATAGGGTACACTTCACCATATATTCACAATGTTGTGTAAATGTAGAATAGTTGGGCCAGTACAGCAGGATGGTTTCAGACACCAAGTGTTGGTGGAATGTGCATTGGTGCACACAGCATACAATTACATGGACACAGAGGCGTGGCAATGGCATGGGCAGCAAATGTTCTTTGGCAATGGAATAACAATGCTTGACGTTTTATGTACCCATAGTAATGGTCCTTTTTGTGTTTTTTCTTTGTGTTGTTTTTTTATTTATTTTGCGTCAAATATGTTTCCTACTGTTTTACCCCAATGTGGGCATATATACACTGCTTTTAAATTCGGTTTGATCAATTTGAAACCCAACTGAATTAAATGGTCTGGATGACTCATATTTTTGTTCTACATAATGATACTCTATGAATATGGTGCTTCACACTAAATAATGTTGGACTGGGCAATAGTTTTTGGATGTACATGCAATTGGCCATTTTGGAAACAGTCAAAACGGTGCTTTGTATGCTATACATATTGGACTTTATGTAATCAATTTTGTTTTACATTGGTAGTTCTGTAACACAGCCTGAAAAATGACTATATACCAACATTTTTGTTAATCAGCGCAGTGTGATAGTCCATTAATTTACTTAAATTGTCTACAGGGTCCCAACTGGGCACAGGGATCCAATTGGCACCATCACCCGCAGCACATTATTTTGATCTAACGTTCATCAAGATTGTCCTGTGTATGGTACTGACATGCGCAGTTGGCTCTACACCTGAGTGCCCCTTCTTGAGATAATTTCCATTTTAGGGCTTTTCTACAATCATTTGTTAGAAACAGAGCAAAATCCTTTAACAGCTGAGGACTGCAAAGGGAGAGCAGAGTTGAGGGTTTTGTTAAAGCATAAAAAGAGATTTCAATTGAAAGATGGACCATTATTTCAAGAATCCCTGTGAGGTCAAATCCAATGGGTGGTACATTTGTCATGTAGGGGTTTGATTCTACATCATGCTCATGATGCTATAATAGGGCACAGAGGTTCACAGAAAAAAAATTGAAATATTAAAAGAATATGCTTATTGGCCACACATGTCCCAAGATATAGAGATTCAGCGGGTCCCGAGCAAGTTAGAAACATGCTGGAAAGCAGCTCTGCTAGTTGGTGCGGCTTGACACAGTGTACGTTGTTCAGGCCACTTTCAGAGGTTCTTTCCTCTAAGCATTTGCCTGCAGTTCTGGTGCTCGTTCGGGAACATGAGCGGAGAAGAGCGAGAGAATTCCCGTGTAATACTGCACCCAAAGACCAAACCTGAGTCAGCCAGGGCACCGGGTTGGGTCTCCTTGGGTGTCAAATACTGCTAGGGTAAGCCTTGGGGGTGAGCTTTGAGGGTGAGTGGACGATGGGGACTTTGTGTCTCCTAATATTCCTCTTCACTGTCCCAAGATACATGGCGGGAACCAGGGTTTGCTGGAGGTGGCGTTGGCTGCTTTTGGCCACCAGTGTCTACCTCTGTTAAAGGCAGAGGAGCTTACGTACCCCGCAGTTGGTGGTGTTGGTCTCGGGCCCTGGTTTCTCCTGCAAATATACACAGAGTTGTGGAAAGTATGGTCTCTGCAGCGAGATGCTAAAGCAAGGAAAAAAAGCAAAATAGCCTAAAACAATCTGCTGCCACACAGGCACAAAGACAACATACCACAAAAGATCAGTCTGCTAAAATTGTGGAACAGCAACTTCAAATCACTGGCTCCTTTAATGCCATGGAAAAAAAGGGAATTGACATGGAATCACAGATCCGTCCACGCGAAACTCCCAACCTGGCCCTATATCCAAAAATAGGAAATGACCATTCGCTGTTAAACATGGTTATGAACCTCAAGCATGACTCTTTGGATGGCGAACATAATCTGTCAGCAGGTGGAAAAAGGGACAATGTAATCAGAACTGCTCTATTCGCAACTCCTGACTTGAACGCACTCTTCTCATCATCCTCCTCCTCCAAGATGCAGGACTGAGAACAGGAAAACAGTGAGAGCAGAGATGAAGACAAAATTAGGGAGAACATTGCCCCGGAGGATATTGAATGCTCACTACAGCAGGCTTTAAAAATCCTCACAACAAATGTTGATGTTCTTACTGTAGTGATCACAGGCATTAAGAGCAGATTGGTCTTAAGAAATTAATGATCAGTATAGCTGATGCGCTACCGTCCAATCATCAATCACCCCTGATTAAGAGCCTGAACCACTTAGAAGAATCTGACAATACACAGATGGTGGTTGCTATTGAGAAACTCCGCAAAATACAGAATGTCTGGGGCACACATTGGAAACATACACTCCTCTCCAATAGTACATAAGGCCTTCTCTCCACCAAAATCAGCTATTGTATGGGATTTTGGGGAAATACACATTCCCCCACAAAGAAAATCTGAAACGGCAGAACAAGTCAAAATATCTCAGACAGCCGCCAAAAAAATCAATGGGTGGCGGCCCCACAAAAATCAATCTTGACCAATGTGAGGCGCGAACAACAGATCAGCAAACTAAGACAAAATGCCACTGTCAGCGAATTACTAAAACATAAATGATAAACCACCAAGCGGATGGCACCAGCCGGCAAACTACATTGTAGGGCCATATGGACAAATGGGTCAAACCACCCTCTTATGTGCCCCCGTCAGAGATGGAAAACCTGGGAAACCCTGTTGACTGCAGTGATTTCTCATGTTACTATGAAGAACCTGGAAACAGGGCAACTAACAATAAGCCCCTCGGAGAAACCCCAACAGCAGCTAAGCAAAAAGGAGCAAGGAGGCCTCCCTTCCACCATGTCAACTGGGAAAAATCGGCTTGAGTGGCTAAATGATCTAGGTTCATACTGGAAGAGACCTACCCCACAAACGCTAACCCTTTTTTTAAACTGCACCCATATTCTTGGTCTATTTAAAGAAATGTCGTCCTTGCGAGTTATTATTTCAACAGCCATTCTGGGAATTGAACTACCTAAAGTAGGGTGCGACACAAATTGTGCTATAATCAAATTTTTGACTCCACTAATGGTTGCCTTGCTGAAAGCACAGGTGGGCAGTCTGGAAGACTGGGGCTTCTCCCTTGCGATCTGATGTAAACAGAGACAACAGATACAGTTGGCAAACTTTCTGCAAAACACTGTAGCCTCAAAGTTGAGCACGAACATACCGAATGCTGAACGTGCCGCAATAAGAGCTTTGACCAACATAAAAGGGCAGCAATTTGAGGCACACACTAATGTGGAATACTTTGCTCCGAAGTCTGTCCAGTGAGGGGCAAATTGACTGCCACACATAGTGACCCCTTTGGCATCCCTTTAATGGAACACAAGGGGCTTTAGGTCCTTCCTCTCAAGTTCTACAGGATTTGTCATGCTATTAAAATCAGACCGTTTTATCATCCCGGAAACATGGCTAACAAAATTGTTTAACATCAATGGATACTGTCTAATACAAAATTATGACGCGCGCGTGGAAGAGCAGGCGGAGAGTTGGTAATTGAGGCCAGAGTCAACTATTCACTTTAGCATTTTATAACATATGACTCTTCTCCATATCTACTGTGTGCTAAGGTTTCACCTTCCTGTGGGACCATAATTCTGGTTACCAATGTTTATGACCCCCTTCAGAGAGCCATACAAAAGCTATACAAAAGATAATTGGATAAACGATTGCAAAAGGGCATGATAAATATTGTAACTATTCTATTATGCTAACTGTTTATCTGAATGTAAAAGATCAACACTAGTCAAATGGCTTGCAAAAATCCCATATCGACTATGTGGCAGTGAACCACGCAATAGAATGGTGGCCCTATAATTAGCTCATGGTGCTTTTTAAGGGAATTACATCGTCAATGGACCTGCTAAAGTCAACTGGTCGCAAATTGGCAAACATAAACTTTGATATTGAAATCAATGGGGCGTTAACCACATTAGATGGTCTGCAGGGAAACTTAATGATATAAACACCCGTCTACTGGTTATACAACACCAGTAGGAGGGACTGCCCTGGGAATTGACTTAGGATATAGAGGCGCCAGTTAGGCACCACACGTATTGTCCCCAAATATAAAATAAGAATTCTTTTGGAATGAAGGAACATACTAAATTGGCAACGTTCAATGCTGTCATCCATAAACTTAAAACCGAGCTACGACAAGACAGAGCAGCAATCCGTAACAACCCTACGCAAAACAGCACCCAAAAAGTGATCAGATTAAAGCAACTTTCTACCCATTACAAAAATAGGGTGAAACAACAAAAAAACTCACTGGCCAGTGCAAACTGGTGTTGGGATGGAGATGAGCCTATCCTAACCCCCGAGGCGCTTCCAAGTCAGGTGGCCCCCATACAAGGCAATATACCCTACAAGGGAGGAAAAAACCCCACCCGCAGGGCACATGTAAAAGCGCTGTAGCGCATAGAAATAGGCAAATAGCGCTAACCATGCTCCTGCTCCGCAACTCCATTTTGCATTAGGCCAAGACCAGACTTGTTGAGGGCCTGTGATGTGTGTGTCCCAAGTTCACTCCCAGGCTGACATTGGCACACCAAGCCTGCTCCACTTGAGCTCTGTTCCCACAGAAGTCCATCTCCCTCAGTGTTGCAAATATCCAATATCGCTTCCAAGAATGCGCCCTGCAAAGAGCGTGAGACAGGGCCAGGTACCAGCACAGTGTCCTTCGCGCTCTGAAACATTTCTGTACGAGCGCGATACAAATAAAATATCAATATCACTAAACTGCCACTGGGCCCCTGACCCCCACCCAGCCAGGCCTGAGCCAGTCAAACTTCATCGATCCGACCCCCTAAGTATTAAACACAGTGATTAGGATCCAACCCCCAGGCCCTGTCCTCCCTAAGGTGCCCTCCACAGATCTAAAGCCTGTGCGCCTGTATATCTCTCCAATAGCAACACATGTCCTCTTGTATCATGAGGCAATAGGGAAGGTAAATCATAGATCAATCCCCAGGGGGGGGACCTTGGGTGTGGGAACTGTCGTATCAATGAAGTCCCAAATGTGAAGGGTCAGCACAACTGTATTTTATCCTCCACTCATTCTGGCAACCCTTTTTTGTGTTGTCCAGGTGCCCGCCAGAATGAATGGTCGGTTTTAGTTGCTTAGTTTAGACTAGATATATTGTATCATACAAATGCCCTGACCTTCACCATGAAGATGAGCCCAGCTGACCCACGTGAAGCCCGATCCCCACGAGGGAGAACCAGACAACTAGGTCCTGGCATCCCGTATGGAGCAGGCCTCTGTATATGTTTGCACCAACCAGCTATGTGGGTTTTTACTGTATATGATAATGTCACTGATGACGCGTTTCACCTTCTTAACGTGCTGCATGTGTAACTTCTAGCAGAGCGCTCTCGGGCAGCAGAGTTATTTGCTGACACTTATATTTTATAAAACGTTGTTATCCTTGCAAAACTTTCTCTTGGCTTTATTGCCTAGCGGGTTGTATTTACTTTAGAGTGTGCGTTCAGAGGTCTATGCCTTCACAGGCTAACAGTATTTGCCCTATTAAAAACACACAATAGCCGGAAGTTCTGGGCTTGTTTCAACGAATATCATAATGCCCTGTGCCCCAATGACTTAAACCCAGTGACCGAGATGGCGTGGGATGCATATATACAAGAATTATACACATATAAAAAAACAGGGACAGAATGTATGGCTAGATATGCTCTGCAAAATCCTGGGTTGGCATTGAATCGAGAGGAAATAGAAGATATTATTAAAAAAATCAAAAGCCTCTAGGGCACTGTGCCCTGACAGCATACCTAACTTCTTGTTCATAGCTAATTATGGGCAAAAATACTAATGAACCTATACAGCATTATTGAAATGAGTGGCCAATACCCAGACAGTTGGCTTTGCTCAATCCTAGTCCCTGTATTTAAAAAAGGTGAGCTACCAGCTATCGATAATTGGCTATGCTTCACGTTAGTCAAAAAATATTTGCAACAATATTGTTAAAACGTCTCAACAGATGGGTGGCAAAAACGGGGATCCTGAAGCTTTTCCAGACAGGATTTAGAGGATCGTACAGCACCATTATTAACACATGTGCTGTCCACCACCTTATGGCTGAGGTTCAGTAGGGGAAAAAGAATAACTTATATTGCTACTTTGTCAATTTCAGTAAAGCTTTCTATCTGGTTGATCGATCAAAGCTCTGTGAAAAACTTGAGCGCTGCGGGATAGCAGAGCAACTGCTATATTTCATCAAAATGCTCCATATTAACACTTCTGTGTCTGGTCGATTGAGCCAGTAAGGAACTCTAAGTAAAAACTTCCCAACAAACCGGGGTGTGTTTTAGCTCCCCTGCTTCTCAACCTGTATGCTGTTGACATGAACACCAATCTCAGTCCAGCACACAATTTTCCTACATAAATAAATGGATCGCCAGTGCTGAGCATGGCCTAGATGATACAATCATATTCAATACCACTCCGATTGGTCTGCAAAGATCTATGGATGCTCTAGCCCGATATGCAAGTGATAAGCGTAGCAAAAACAAAGGTTGTGTGCTTGGCAGGATGACTACCCAGAAAATCCCCATTCTTGTGGAAATTAAACAAGAGGTTGGATTCTGTCGGGGAGTACCAATACTTGGGATTCTCTATAAAGTATAAACCATCCAATACATAGCATTGCAACATACTCAAGCAAAAACCTTGGCATAAATGGCTGGCTGTAAAACCGTATATAGCCAACCGATGCGGCCATAACATTGAGGGCATGGCATAAGTATACCGAGCATGTATTATACCAAGCATACTGTACAGCCCAGAGCACTCCTGTTAAAACAAGTTGGATGGATGGAACCAATTGAGGGAAAAATACTACAAACCATCATAAATGTTCCCTTGTCAGTTCAGGTGGAAGCTTTGAGATTGCAGTATGGCTTGGTCACTGAAATCCATTGGGTGTTTGCAAAGTACATTGCTCTATTGCAAACTGATGTCCCCATATGTGAACACTAATCCTCTGATGAATTTAATGGGCAGGAGGCCAGTGGGACTAACTGAAAATGGGTTTGTGAGAGGGATGAGACAGTCTGCCATCACATGTCTCGACACCTTCAATCTTCCTCTTTCCCTACTAACCAGTTCTTAAAGAAACAGTCGAAGATGGGGGATGGAATAAAACATATTGGCCACCTTGCCTCAAATAATAAAATACAATTAATATTCGCACCAGGCCTTTGTGCAGGACGCACTTAGGTCCTATTTGAAAAAAAAAACGTCCTTGTGACCTGAGGCATTTCATCATATGCCTTCGACTGAATATCTTGCCCACAGCTGAAAATACTGGGGCATGGAAGGGGACCCCAGTGGAGGAACGCACTTGTCTTCTGTGCTCCAAACACTTGGAAGACACCCATCACTTATTGACCACCTGCCCAATCTTAAAGCTCAAGTATTGGAAGGGATACACTACATTTGTAAACTCTAATGCTTACATCAAGTCAGAGCAATTCTGGAGCTCTTTGATTGGTGCTGAATCAATGGTAAGAACCGTCATAGCCTATTACATATTGAGGGAGGCAATGAGACTAAGTGAGGCAAAATCAATTCTGGAGTAATTGGGAATTGATGATGAGCACCTCACATTACCTTAATTTTATTTTATTTTAAGGTGTAAATGTAATATTTATTTGAATTGAAATGATGTAATATATATGCTTAAGCTTTGTATTTAAAACTAAATGCACAATAAAGTATATAAAAAAATAGAATTGGGTGTATAGTGTGCGCACAATTTCATCCTGCCTAGCTGATGCATCGAGGACCATTAATGAAAAGAGGTCTGACACTACCTTGTTCAGCTTTGCATATCGATGTCATTGGCCCAGTCCAGATATAAGCATGGGGAAACAATTTAATGTCCAAATGGCTGGAGTCCATTCCAGTACTTGACTGCAGTGCGCAATCAGTAGCCACATTGTTAGTGAATCATATGTTGTCTAGGTTTGTTTTGCCTCAAAGAACATAACCAGACCACGGAAGTCATTTTAATAGTGCAGTGATTACCTAAATGTGGCAGATTCTGGGAGTGAAAAGAAAGCTGCATATTTCCTGTCAGCCATCTTCTTCTGGTGGAGTGGAATGTTGTGATAGATCAATTATTGATGTTCTAAAGCATTTTATCGCTGAAGCAGGGTCCATTTGGGATTTGTGACTACCTTTGGTCTTCATGGCCATTATGTCAACACCATCAAGGTCCACAAGCCTCAGTCCATATGAAATTATGACAGGCAGGAAAATGGTTCTGCCTCAACATCTGTTGTACAGGACCAACGAACAAGTCTTGGTGAATGCATCCACAATTCAAGAATATGTGGACAATTTGAGAAAGCATTTGAAGAACGCATCTGCATTTACACAGAAAAATCTGTAAAGGGCAGAAAATTATAATATGAAAGGAAAACACCTATCTGGGAATATGAAGTAGGCGACCAGGTGTTTAAATTAAATTTTTCAAAAGGCAAAAATAAAAAATGCTAAATTTCTGTCATACTGGTGCGGTCCATACAACATTGTGGACAAGGTGTTGCCTGCTGTCTACAGGATTTTGATGAATGAAGGAGATCTGGCTGTGGATTTTTTTTCCACGTGGCTCAAATAAAGCCATTTCACCCGAAACCTGAGATCAGGAGGCTGGAACAGACTGAAGAAACCAATAGTGAATGACAGGTGTAAAGATCAAGGTGAATAGGTCAGGGAATGGTGTTGAGGTAAGTAGCTTATACCAGTGATGAAAATAATTAATCGGAATAGGTAAGTAGACTAGGACGTAGTGTGTATAAAGGTGTAAATACAAGTTGTATATGTTTTAAAAAAAAGAGAACCTGTAGGAACTGCATATGTTTATTAGAAAAATATGACACTGATTTAGGTTCCGGTGAAAAAAAAGTAACTGTACATAGTTATTGTTGATAGAAATGTGTGATGATAGTATTTCTTTTGAGGTTAGAAAACAAAAATAAGGATTGCAATCAGAAATGCATATGATACAAATTTTTGCTTTCCAGATAATTTGAAGGGCGAGTTATATGACAACATTATTTTGCTTGAAACTTAACCTGTCTCTTTCTCTTCTGGTTTAGATTGTGAACTAATTTCCCTCAGCAGTGCCTCTGAAGCCAGATGTCGACAGAGGAGGCCCCTGGACCAGAGTCCCCTGGACTGAAAAGGGGAAACGATGGGGAAACTGGTGAGCATAAAGGAGGGACTCAGATGTAGTGGATGGAAACCTGCTCCCATGTTGTGATAAAATGTGTGGCATGGACACAGGCCTCTCTGGCAAACAGAAGCATTGTGCAAAAATGCCAGAGTCAGCATTGGACCTTTTGATGGATATCTCACCACCGGTCTGAATGGGGTTTTCATTTTTTAATTCCTTCTGTACAATTCTTCCATGATATTCTCATTTCTTTAACCTCTGTCTGTTCTTGACCTACAAACAATAGTTGCATGTTGTTCCTTACTACGGACAATGGTTGAAATGTATTTCTAGGTATGGACAATCCTTGGTACCTATTCCTAAGTATAGACATTTGCTGCCATATATCCCTTGGAATGTATTGACTGTTTGGACCATTAGTGCTCATTTTGCTTTTGAAATCTATGGTCAACTATCATTTTTATTTTTAGAAGGACTTTGTTAGTGAAATGTTTAACAGACCACATACTCTCATTTATGAATGATTAGCTTATTGTTAAGCTTGGTAAAAAGGGTGATAGAAAAAGAACAACAAGTGGGTTTAAAAAAAAGAAAAGAAAAAAAAGAATAATGGGTATTATAAAATGATTAGCAAAACATATGTGCAAAATGCATACTCACATGTTTAATGCCATGAACATTTTGTGAATGATAGGTTCTATAGACAATTGTTGCTCATTTTAAGTCACAAAAAGACAGAAACGTATGATCTCACACATTATGTTGTATCCAAGGATCACATGAGTTGGTGAGGTGTTGCTAGGACTCGTGTTTCTGTAGGGCCCATGTTTATTCAGGTCCTTACAGAAACAAGGGCGGATGATGCAGGGACAAATGTCAACTGTGCACTAATTTTAGCAGTGCCACTGACTTCATGGGGTGATTGGGATATAATATTAGCACAGTGTAGTGTAGGGCTGCTAACAATTAACAGTACACAATACTAATCTGACTAATATCTAATCTTAACAAGACTAATAGTAGTGATTAGTGGTATTTAGCATGCCATTGCTTAGGCCATAGTCGATACTGAAGGCTGTAGGCGCATGGACATTCACACTGCAATGTCAGTTTAAATATGAGAATTGAAAACTGAGCATTGAAACTTGAGTTGCAGTGTGTCTTGCGAATGTGGGCTCAAAGAAATTGAAACAGCAGAACGTGCAATAGCAGAAAAAACTTGTTTGTTTTAACAGGATGGTGGCAGAAGGATATCAGGATGTCATGTTGCACATTCATCCAGGTTGGATAAAAAGTGCTGTACAAAGGTCATTGCAGAAATAATAGAAATGTTTGGAAAGTTACTCGGGCGTGGGCTAGAAGGGGAGGTGATGATTTAGAAGGAGAGGTGATGATTGACTAATGGCCTCACAACAGGAGGCATGCACGTGGGTGGTGAAACAATATGGATTGTTTAGAAAAATATAGGCAGGGGGATGGGATCAAAGAGAGCTTAAAAGCTAGAGAAGGAGTATAGTGGTTGGCCAGAGAAAGAGTGAATGGAAGAAGAAGGAAGAAAGGAGAAACAGAACATTTAACAAGATCGGCTGTTGGCTGACTGTGAGCTGTGAAACTTCAGTCTGTGTCGCGAGCTGAGCTCGACAGTGCAGAAAGGATGGGTGGGAAAGGGTCTCACGGAGCTCCGGCAGACAGACGCCAGTGGGAGAGAGACAGTCTGCTTTGTAGAAGACATCTCTCATGCAGGCTGAATACCTGTCTCACAGGGGCATTGGTGAGTGTTAGTTTAAAACAAGAAAGATGAATGAAACAATTAATTAGTATAATTATGGCCTAATATTGGAAGTGCCAAACTGGGATAAAATGAATACCATGGGAGAACAGATTTGTTTCTTACCGGAGGCCAACTGTGTAGTCCTGTGTGAGAAGACAGATCCATAAAAAGCGAGTATTCTGCAGGAGTGCTTTTCAGCTTTACTTCCAAGGTTATAGATAAAACAAACACACGTCTTCTATTGTTTGAAGACAAGAGAAATCAGTTTCCGTGGTGGGGATTGCTAAGCAAGCTATTGCTGATAACTGCAAATATAAACGCTGACAGGTGGTGAAAGCTGAACTTTGTTATATTTTCTTTCCTGGGTTTTACATGTATCCAAAAACCATACAGTGTGATCTTTTTCTCTGTGTGTTTTTGCTCCAGTCTACAGAAAAGTTATAACATGCTTCTGGTCATAGTTGTAGAAACTGTGTGTGCATTTATTATTACAAAAGCCCATCCAGATTGATGTCTTACAAATGTTTTCTCATACCATATGCATATAAATGTCTGAGTGTGTGCTGGAGTTTTCAAATGAGTATAAAGTTACATGTTTATGAAAGCCTGTCTGCTGGTCTATTTTTAGTGTGGCCTAGAAAATCTTTCATATGTTGTGTCGAGTTTGATCTGCTTATGTGTCACGCACGTGTCACATAGGGGGCCGAGGCTGAACTTGTGTAAGGTTATAAATGTGAGTGGATGCCATGTGTGAAAGGGACTGAGTATTGGACGGCCCAGATCAAGACAGGGACGCAGAGATGCTACCGCACCCCACCTGGAGAGAATACAGAAATTCAGCACCTCACTTCCGGCAGCAATGCCAATTAAACAATTCACTAATAATATCACCTCTCTGCATATACCTCTCAAACTCTAACTAAACACAACCACAAGCCTACAACACAACAGTCCGCACAAACTTCACTACACTGCAACAACAAAACAAACCACACATAGACTCGCACAACAGCACACGGCTATCGACCGTAAAACACCCCAAGGCCAGCCAACAGACCCACCGGGCTGAGGCCGCCAACTTCACATCACTGCTCTCTTGCACTTTTCCAGCTTATTCCCACTAACTCACCCCCCTCCCTTTTTTCAGAGCCGTGAGAGCGTCAGGGGACCTCTTCGCTGGTGATAGTGCACAGTACAAATATCCTTTAACATGAACATTAACAATCCAATATAACTGATATGAAAAAGTAGTGTCCCAGGCTTAGCACTCTGTCCGGCATTGCCCTAACCAAGCATCCCATATAAAAGGGTATAACAGTGATCTCTTTTCCCATGCTTTAGCAAACGAAAATAAAGAGGCCAATATTTATTTCCCTACAGAGGTAATGGTGAATTAACTTCATGAGCAAATCAACTGATAAGCATTTATGTATTTATGCATTTATTATTCATTTATATAGCGCACCTAACCAAGAAGGTATCTGAGCGCAAGTTTACAAGTTACAAGTGAAGTACATGTAGTTTCAGTTACATTTAACAAAGTACATACAATGATTGCAGTGAGTGAGGTACAGTTTTAGTACAAAACATAACACAGTCACAGTGTGGGTGAACATTAAGTACCCTACATATGTCAATAATATAGTACTTGAATCCTTATTGTTCTTGTGCAAACAGTCTTGTTTTTAGTTTTTTTCAGAAGGCCCAGTAAACTGGCTCAATTCTTTGGTCTGACAGCAGGGTATTCCGAAGTTTGGAGGCTAGAGCTGGAAAACTGTTACCCCCTCATTGCTCCAGGACTACAAATCTCGGTCCCATCCTAAATGTGGCACTGAAACAGAAACCGTCTTGATAATCAATGATGCCATCATGAACATGCACAACGGGGATTACTCCCCCCTGGTCCTCCTGGACCTATTGGTCACCTTCAATACAGTGGACCACCCAACTCTGATCATCCTCCACACTCAAAGCATGGACTTTGTGGAAACAGTTATTGACTGGTTTTCCTCCTACCTATCAGATGGATAACAAGCTGCCTGATTGGCAACTCCTGATCTCACTGTTGTCTGGTTACCTGCAAGGTTACAAAGAGCACAATTTTCTCTCCAGTGATTTTCAATCTATAGATCAACCCACTGGTATCACTTCTTGACGATTCCAAAATCTCACTACATTAGTGTATGGATGATAGTCATCTGTACCTTAAAGTAAACTTCTCCAACCACATCACTCACCTCTACAAATTCCTTAACACCATTCGAACATGGATGACACGCACATATTTTGGATAACTTAAAGCTTGGTGATGTGCTTTTGGCTCGTACCCAGGTAGAGAGTGTTGCAATAGTTGGCTTTAGAGAGTACTAGTGCTCTGGCTATTGTAGTGCAGTTGGAGGTCGAGAGGTAAGGTCTGCTGGCATTGATTAGCTTACATGTGTAAGCGGTGGCAGATGAGATGGCGTTGATTTGTCTTGTCAGTGTAAGGGAGGAGTCAAGGTAAATCCCAAGAGTTTTGACGGTGTTGGAGACAAAATGTTGTTGCCATCAATGGTGAATGTCTGGTAATGATTGTCGAGTTTATTGAGTCTGGATTGGGAGCCTAGGAGAAGAAGCTTGGTCTTGTCATCATTGAGGCAGAGGCCGTGTTTGGCCATCCATTCTTGGATAATGGAATAAATGTTGTTGAGTACTGTGTTGTCGGTGGTATAATCACCTGTTAGTGGGATGAGTATTTGAGTGTCATCCCCAGAATTTGTGTAGATGACACCCAAGTGGTCCACTATGTCGAAGAGAGGTTTTGTAAACACATTTTATAGTGTGGGGGAAACACAGGAGCCTGGGGGGACGCCGCATGTAACGAGGGCTGGTTCGGCAGAGGCTGTGGGAGCAAAGACCCTCATGGATCTATTATTCAGGAAGGACTGAATCTAGGCATTGGCCTTGTCGGAGAATTTGGCTGCTGAGGCTAGATGTTTGCAGAGAATATCATGATTTACCAAGTCAAAGGTGGCCGACAGGTCGAGGAGGAGAAGAGGGCTAGTTTGCCGTTGTCTTTAAGGTTGTCCATTTGTGTCTTTAGATTGATCAAGGCTGACGCTGTGCCGTGTTTGCGGCCGAAGCCCGATTGTCTTAGTCCTAGCAAGTGATTTTTCTCTAAGTGGTTCTGGATCTGCAAATAGGCAGCTCTGTCGAGGATTTTTAGGAGGAAGGGCACAGTAGTAATAGGTCTGTAATTCGTGGGGACACCGGGGTCTAGCATGGGTTTCTTGAGTAGAGGTAAAACCCAGGAATCCTATAGGTTGTTAGGTACTATGCTGGATGTGAAAGATGAGTTTATAAGAGATGTGATGAAAGGGGCAAGTTGTTTGGCCGAGTCTTTGATAACTGGAGCAGGGCAGATGTCACCTTGGCATTTGGAGGGTTTCAGAGAGTTCATTATGTTTTCAACCTCTTTAGTAGTGATGGTGGAGAATTCAAATAAGTTGTTATTGTCAATTTGTGAGGTGTGGGTGGGAGAGATGGGATTGTTGGCGAAGGTGAGACTTTCTTTCTTTGACTCAATTTTGGCTTGTAACATAGCAATTTTGCCAAGGAGTGCTTCTTGTATGTTGGTACACCAAGAGATGTCTTTGGTGCATGTGTCTGGGATGGGAGATGGGGACTGGAGGTCTCTCAGGATGTTAAAGAGCTCTTTGGTGTTGGATTTGGCCTTGCAAATTCTCTCATTGTGCATGTTTTCTTTTTTTGGATGATTGATATTTGTATTTGTATTTGTTTATTTATAACGCGCAAACCATCAGGCCCGGGGGCATCAGGGCGCAGTTTGTACAAAGTTGCAGAAAAAAATACAGGCAATACATTACGTTACAAGGTTTACAGTAACAGCATATTAACCATCTTTCTAATTACATATATTACATAGATTACAGTGCCACTAGGAATAACAGAGGATATACCCTAGGGTGTACAGTAACAGTACGGCGGTAGCAGGCCAGAAATAGTATCAGAGGAAGCGGACCACAGTATGTAAGACAGACGCCAAGCATGTCTTATTGCTGATCAAAGAGCCAAGATTTGTTTTTGGTCTTAAAGGTGCTGAAAGAATCTTCAGCTCTGATAGTGGCAGGCAGGGTGTTCCATAGTTTAGAGGCTAGGACAGGGAAGCTGGTGGCCCCCGCTTTTTGAAGCTTAAACCTAGGGATCGATAGACAATGAGTCTGGGCAGTTCTTAGTGGTCGAGCAGTAGAGTGGCGAGATAACCGAGTACAGAGATAGATCGGGGCTTTGTTGGCCAGGCATTTGTGCGTTAGGGCAAGTGTTTTTAAGGAGATTCTCTGTTTGACAGGTAACCACTTTAAGTTGGTTCAGGCTTCTTGGCTTCTGAAATGTGGTGGTTGCGGGGGATGTTCAAGGCCGCTCGAATGGCATTATTCTGGGTAGTTTGGAGTTTGCTCAAGTTCTCTTGGCTGGCACCTAAGTAAAGAGCACTGCAATAATCAATTTTTGCCGTAATGAGGGTTCTAGCTAGTGTGACACTGTTGGGGGTGGTAAGAAACGGTCTGCAGGCTGCAATAAGTTTGCACGTGTAAGCAGAGGCAGACCTAACTGCATTTATTTGTCTGGATAAGGATAGGGTGGAGTCAAGGTAAAAGCCTAACGTTTTGGTGTCTTTTGAGACTCGTATGGTATTACCGTCTATGGTGAATGACTGATAAGACGGCTCCAGTTTGCTCAGGCGTTGTGATAAGGAGCTCCATCTTATCGTCATTTAGACATAGCTGGTGTTGGGCCATCCAGGCTTGGATGACCAGGTAGACGTCATTGATGGCCTTGGTGTCATCTGGATAATCACCTGAGATGGGAATGAGTATCTGGGTGTCATCCGCATAGTTGGTGTAGGAGACACCCAGATAGTCAAGCACATCAAAGAGTGGTTTCGTAAAGATGTTGTAAAGTGTAGGTGACACGCAAGAACTCTGAGGTACACCGCAGTGTATAGGGGAGGGGTCCGCAGCTGCGGATGGTGCAAAGACCCTCATGGATCTATTGCTCAAAAAGGATTTCATCCATGCCGCAGCGGAGGAGTAAAAGTTGGCAGCAGAGTGGAGGTGCCTGCCAAGGATCTGGTGGCTGACCAAATCAAATGCGGCGGAGAGGTCGAGGAGTGATAGCATTGCTAATTTACCCTTGTCCTTCAATACTTCGATCTGGGTTTTTAGGTCTATTAGAGCAGTTTCGGTCCCGTGTCTGGGCCGAAATCCGGATTGTCGTAGATCTAGCAGATTGTTGGATTGCAAGTAGTTTTGGATCTGAATGTAAGCTGCACGGTCCAGTATCTTAAGCAAAAACGGTACTGTAGTGATCGGTCGGAGGTTCGTATGTATACTTGGGTCAAGGGAAGGTTTTTTGAGTAACGGGATCACCCACGCGTCCTTACGGTTGTCCGGGACAATACCTGTTTTAAAGGAGGAGTTGATGAAGGCCGTAATGAAAGGGGCTAGATCATGGGCAGAGTCCTTAATGATGGGAGCTGGCCACGGGTCACCTTGGCAGTTGTATGGTTTCATTCTCAAGATTCAAGATGATATTTTCTACCTCAGTAACAGTGAGCGGTGAGAAGGTGAAAGGTATGGTGTTAGCAGTGTCTAAAGGGAGGGACCTAGCAGGGGAGAGTGAGCGGTTGTCAAGCTTCAGGCTGTCCTGCTTGTCTTTAATTTTGGATTGAAGCATGGACATTTTATTTAGTAAGGCTGCTTGAATGTTAGCACACCATTTACTATCTTTCGTGCATGTGTCAAGAGGGGAGACTGGGGTTTCGAGCTCTTTTAGGATTCTAAAGAGTTCCTTGGAGTTAGAATCGGCTTGCAAAATACGATTGTTAAGCGACTCTTTTTTAGCAGTGATGATGGCATCTTTGTAAGTAAGGGAGGCAAGAAGGAAGCCATCTTTATGCTCATCAGACGGGTGGCTTTTCCAGTGATTTTCCGCACTGCGTTTAGCTTTGCAGAGGATTCTTAGCTGCGGAGTGAACCATGAGTTAAGATGTGCTCGTGGTTTGGCCTTCCTAGGTTTGATGGGTGCTATAGAGTCTATAGAGTCTATAGCCGTGAGCATGGTTTGGTTATAGGTGTCTGCTAAGGAGGTGGGGTCAGAACATGAGTTAGTAGCCGCGTTGAGGGAAGGAAGTAGCAGAGGGAGGAGTTGTTCCTTAGTTATATTTTTTTTACTACGAGTGGGGGTTGCTGGGGCTATCTGTGTCGGGGCCCGCAGGGTAGCTTCAATGTTAAAAGTTATGGTGTGATGGTCAGACCATAAGCAAGGGGAGTTGTTGAGGACCTGAATGTTGCAGTTGGAGCCTGCTAACCAATCAATGGTCCTGCCTTTGATATGGGTCGGTTCTTGGATGTACAGGGTGAAGCCGAGATCTGTTAGAACATTCTGCAGATCAATTGCCACGGGATCTTTTGGGTCACCACGGCCTAAGTTGAGGTCGCCTAGGATGATTGTTTGTGAGTTGTTTTTAGTTTTGTCAAGGAGGAGAGTAGAAATTTCACTGACGAAGGTAGGTGCCGGACCTGGGGGCCTATAGATAAGGTGAAGGGTGGCTGTTTGGTTGGGCGTTAGTGACAATTTGATTGACAGCAGTTCAGCTGATTCGAGTTTGGAGTCGGGTACCACTCTTAGGTCAAGGGAGTTTTTGTGGATGAAGGCCACGCCGCCGCCTCTGGATTGGGCAGAGGTGCGGTCACAGCGCGTGATGCCGTAGTCAGGCGGTAAAGCCAGGGATAGAGAGGGGTCAGATGCGGCATGTAGCCAAGTTTCGGATATGGCGATGAAGTCAAGGTCAGCAGTGGTGATGAGGTCGGCTATGTCTAGAGCGTGTGCTGTGAGAGATCTAGCATTGATAAGGGCGCCCTTGAACACAGGCAGTTTAACCCCTGAGGTAGAGGTTTTGCATCTAGTGGTGGGTGAGGGTGAGCTGGGTTGAGTATGTGAGATTAGCTTGGTGGCATTGGTGCGGGAGTGTCGTATGCGGAATCTAGTGCCTAGTCTCTTGTTTCGCAGAGTGAGAGGGCAGTTGGGAGTGGGTTTAGTAGCAAAGTGTTCCAGCCAGAGAGCTGGGTAATTTAAGGTAATGGTTAGGCTGGTTGCTAGGGTGGTGGACGCCTGCGGTGGTTGCTGCAGGGCATATTATAGGGTTCATAGTCATAGTTGATAGGGCTGGGTGGTGTAGGTTCGAGCAGACCAAAATATTAGGTGGCAGATCAGGTTTAACCCCAAGGGTAAGGGTAGTTGCCGTGGGTAGTTGAGTGACTGGGGTAACGTGTGGGGCTAGAATGTAGTGTAGTAGAAGGAGCACACTGACGTGCATGATGGTAGTGCTGGCTACCTGAGTGGGATACCTATGAACTTGTTGACATGGGACAAGATTGGGTCTCATTAGAAGAGATGGAGGTAACAATAGCCAGAGCGGCCCAGTAAGTACAAATGCTTTGATATGGCTAGATGCCCGAAAGCGGCATTGCAAAATACAGTGCGGCTGAGTTTGGGTATCAAGCGCGTGAAATACAATAGTACGGAGTGCACCAGGCAGGGGTGTTACAATTAGGCTGGAGTACACCTAGTGATATCTAGATGAGACAAATTACAGTAGGCTAAAATGCACAAATTACAGTAGGCTAAAATGCACAAGGCAAGGCAACACCTAGATTTGACATATCACAGGGCAGAGTAACACACACCTAGATTCGGGATATCGCAATGGCTAAAATGCTCAAGTCAGGGCAACATCTAGATTGGACATAACACAAAAACTGAAATGCACAGGGCAGAGTAACACACACCTAGATTTAGGATAACACAGTGGCTAAAATGCACAAGTCAGGGCAACATCTGGATTTGACTAATCACCAAGGTTGATGCACAGGGCGGTAGCACATACCTAGATTTGAAATGACACAGTTAGGGTAATCATAGGATAGCACATGTAGGCTAGGGTGGAATAGCCAGCAGCAGGATATTGTACTGCTACGGAGGTGGATAGCATAACAGTGCTGACGAGCAGGGGTGGAGCCTGTGTGCAGCATGTGTGTTGGGCAAGGCGCATAACATAAAAGCCCAATGGGCTAAGAGTGATGGCTATCTATTAGCTTGGATGCAAGATGAAGAGGCTGCACTGATGCTAAAGTCAAATGCACAAGAGTGCAAGTTTGTTGTGTAGAGTTGTAGCTTGTGCGGGACAACGGGTGCAAAAGTTTCCTAGGTTTACGACTGTGGAGAGCAAGGGGGTCTTGCAGATGGCAGAGTGGGCAGATAACAGGATGAAAACAGGCATGAGCCTTGTTCTCGTGGGCCTTCTTCGAGGAGGGCCGGCTGTGTCTGCCGGCAGCCAATCGGCTGAAGAGGGGCAGGACATCCAATAGGCAAAGGGCAGCAGCTGATGTGGGCCTGGCTAGGCTCATAAGGCTACCAAGTTGATGCGGGCGGCCATCTTTAAGTAGGAAGGTACCTTGTGTACCTTGATGGCGTCTGCAGGGATTAGGGCTTCAAAGACTCGAATGTGCGGGGCATCGGCAGTGATGACTTGTAGATATTGGAGGCTAGGGAGTAGGAGGTTTTAGCAACTGTACATTATGTAGATATTTTTTAGCAAGTGTTATTTATATTATCAACTCAGATAACAACTTTGTGATTGTTCTTTGAATATGTGTTCTTTATCTTTTGTGTAAAATGTTGTTTTTAAACCATGAGCACAATAAAAAAAACGAATAATACAAATCCCTGCAGGACCGAATTCCTATTGCTGACTGTGCTGTTGAAAATGCTTTGGAGGGACAGGGCTTCCTACTACCCCTAGTCTACGTGTCTTCTGTGTTTTCTGTCTGTTATCTGCACAGGAGTACTGTTTGGACCACTGGCAGTTCAGCTCCTCACCTTTATTTTTCTTGGTGAACAATACCCATAGGATACCCCTATGGCACCCACGGGTAAGAGGACCCCCTGGTACAATTAGTGTGTGTTTTTGGGCACATGCGTATTGCCCCACACATCAGGGTATGGGCTGGTGGCAGCTACATGCTGACTTAGCAGGGACTCTGCGTCTCCAACTTTTTCGGGCATCAAAGGCCTGCCATAGGAGTCAATGGATTCCTGAACAAAGATAAGACGGCTACTGCCACTGCCTTCCCTTCCTGTTTCTCAAAGTCCTGAGAAGCCCTGGCTCTGTTCCCTTCCCATGATTGGATATTGGCTAGAAGGACCATAAATGGCTCTCGGTCTGCCTTTCCTAGAGACTGCTTGTTTTGGGTAAACCATAAGGGTGGGACCAGACTGAATAAAAAGAGGAATCAACTCACATTCTGTGTTGTGGTTGTCTGGATTTGGTTGTGTGTCACAATGCCTGTGGTCTGCCTGAGCCAGCCCTGTCTGAACCATGGTGAATGCAGTGGGCTCTCTGAAAGGCTGGAAGTTGCCCCCAATACATATCCACTGATTTGGGTGCCTGGTTTTGGGTCTATGTCCTGAATGTCCATGAGCCTATTTGAGTGCTGCATTATGAATGCACTGTCTGATTGCTTGACTGGGCCGAACTCACCTGGAGTCAATGTTTATTTTTTTGTGTATATCAGAAGATGCCTCAGAAGCTAGGAGATTTCCTGCAGGCATATCCTGAATCCAGCTGGAGGAAGAAGTCTGCTGCTGCAACTCTTCGTTGAATCCAAAGGCTGCAGTGCTGATTCAAAGAATGAGCAAGAGATGACCAGGACAGGTGACCTCATCCTGTAGCTATGAGGGGACATGGTTCAATTGCTGTTTTTCACCCAAAGTGTCCTGGAAGCCAGTCCTGAGTGCCTGCCATCTGGCATAGGTATCCTCGTGGGTCCAGAAGAACAGTGACTAGACATCTTGAGCCCAATAAGTTCACCAGTATCGTCTAGTGTCCAGAGGCTGTCCGTGACCAGAAGAAAGCCAGACTGCTGTGCATTACCCAGAAGAGTGGGTACTCTGACTTAATGCTACTCAATGCTCCGAGCTTTCTAAGTTCCAAGCAACTGAAGAACTCTTCAAGTGGCACTGCAACCTTGACATCTGTCCACTCTTCCCCAGCTGAGGAAGTTCCTTGTTGCCACCTGCAGAGAAGTGCTTGCTGGTGGGGTTCCCACCACTCCACATTGATGAACGAATCCTGAAGGTCCAAACTTGCTGGTGGACCACAGAGCAGTCGGTTGCTTGAATCGAAGTCACCAGAAGCCAACCTGGCATCCATGCTGTGGTTACAGCACTGAAGAATCAAACAGCAGCAAACTGCGTACTGACAAAACCTGACACCTAATTCTGTCAATGCACCCACCTACACTGAAGGTCATCAATTAAATGACTCATCCTCACCTCTCAAGCTTTGTTGAGGTCCACAGTGAGTTTCAGCTGCAGGGGACATACACAGCCATCATAGCAACCCAATCAATGAGACCACAGCGACAGATCTCCACTGCTGCCTTTCTGACACAGATTGGTTCACTTCTCCTACTTGACAGCAATGACCCAGTGACTTCTTCTTCCTGAGGGGGTCCATACTCGTGAGACATTATCAATTAAAGCTGAGAGACTCCACCACTTCAACTTCCTAGGCACCCAAGATACCATGATGAGGAATAGGGGCTTCCTCCCTCAGGTTCCATCCAGGGATCTCAGATTCGTCTGGGGCCTGGATCCCCTTTTGCTTTCCAGGTACTTTTGGCTGGAGGAACCTGTATAGAAAAAAGCAGACAATTAATGAAAATGTAAGGACTGGTCATTAATATAAAAGCAAAGTATAACATACCCTTTTATTGCAAGTTGCCAAGGTGGAGGGATCACCACACAGCATTGCCTTTTACCCAGAACTATATTCTGTCAGTGTTCTAAAGTATTTTGCCTGCATTTCTACATTTGTGGTTTGAAGTTAAAATAATGCCTAGTAATTTCAGCGCATTTTATGGCATATACCAATTGGTGCATTATTACTGAAGCTATTAATACCTGTTATGACACACAGTATGGAATATATTGTGTTAAACATTGAAGTAGAATTTCTTGAGTACAACGTGAGTCTTATTTATGTTCTTCTAAACCTAACTGTATCTAATAAAAAGGACTGTGTCAGCATATAACATAGTGTGTGGACATTCGATTGTGGGGGGTTTGGGGAGTCATTGTACCTATGATCCAGTCTGCATCACCTTCCTTGAGTGTCAGCCTTGGTTGCTCATCCACACTACCATTTGAGAGTCTTGGCTAGAGTGTGTCTGTGCCTCTACCCCAACCATATGGTAGGTAGCATCACAGACACCCCCCTCCAGTCTTTATGGTGGTGGCAGAGCGGTGGGATGCCTAGTTTTTGGACTCATTATTTACCCTTGCAAACTACAAAATATCTACACTAGAAACAGTTTAGTGGTATATACTGAAAATACATCACTTCAAACAATGGAACCTCTTGCTAATGACAAACTAACCAGAATGAGCCTGCAAGCTCTAGAAGATGCTTGTCAAGTGAGAGATTTAAACTTTGTGGATGTCTATGGTAGAGCTGATAGCTGCCCTTGTCATTTACCAGGCATATTCTGATACTCCTGATGAAATTCAGGGGTGGGGGGGGGTTCTAGTGGGTACCTTGCCCCTGTGGATACTACAGATTCTACCAATTGGATTGCCACGTCTCCTGCCACTTCTTTTTAAAAACCCAGCTCTGCTCTTCAGGGGTAGGCCCTGAAGTACTCTAGTTGGAACTGCAAAGAGAAAAGTTAGTATTTCAATACAAGAAGCTAGAAACAGATGCTGAGTCAAAGAAGGAGGAATTGTCTCAAAAAGTGATGCTTAAAGACAAACATATCCAGCTAGAAAATGCTAAAGAAGAAAATATAGCTAGGCCAGTTGCTAGTGCCAGGTCGTCTTCCATCAAATTCATGAGAGATTTGGTGGGTGTGTATGTGGAGGTTACAGAAATTCTCCAGTGGATAGAGGTATCTGAGATGGCTTGTGAAATACATGATGTTGATGAAAAGGAATGGGTAACTTTTGTGCTTAGAAGAGTACCTCGGGCTGGTCATGACTGTATTCTGAAACAGAGTTTTGAAGAAAGGGGCCAGTATGAGTGTATGAAAGCTGCTTTGGTAACCAAGTTTAGCAAGACACCTATCCAGCACATTGAGAGCTTCAGGGGACCTAAGAAGAGAGATAGTATGTCCTGAGTTGATTGGGTGATTGCTTCACATATGCATATTATGAGGAGTTGATTGATGGTTACAAGTTGAAAACATTTGTTGATTTGTCCTCTTCTTTTTTTAACATGTTTCTAAGGCTTGTTCACCAGACCTTTGTCAGTACATTGCTGACCTGAACATATTAGACCCTTTTAAGTTAGCAAGCTTGCTGACAAATGGGTCTCCCACAAGGTGTCGCCTAATGATCCCAGTGGAAATTATAAGGACAATGACAGAGGGACTTCTCAGAAACCTGATGAATCCAAAAAGCAGCCACATTCAAGTAAACCTAAACATCCCCCCTCTAAGGTCCAAAGAAATAGTGGGGATAAGTTCCATGGGGTGGGGGTGGGAGTAAGAGTAGTGGCCCCCCTACTGTAAAGCAGACTCCCAGTCATCCTAGTCCAATTCCTTCCATCTATAGAACATGTTGGGAGTGTGGGGCCCAGGACCACAGGAACAGTGATCCCAAGTGTAAAAGTAAGGCACTTGCTGTCCAGGCTGACAGCCTGACCTACTCCTTCTCTATGCCTGAGATGGAGGCCACTGTCATCACCTTCTCTCCAGGAATCACTTGCAGTGCTCCTGCAGAGGTCTCCTTATTTTCCCTGGGGCCGAGGACCAGTACTCAGAAGTACTGGACTATTCCACTGAACACTCAAAGATTTTTGAGAAGTGTCCTTATTAATTGCCAACAATTCACTTGCCTGAGAGACAATGGGGCTAGCATGACGATGGAGGATAGGACACTGCTCAAGTCAGAGGATTATGTAGGTGCTTCTCTGAGAACCACTAGGTTAGCTGGTGCCCCCTCCCCCAACTTTCCCCTGTAGCCCTAGTCACAATCCAGGTAGATAACAAGACAGTGAAGATTCATGCCATTGTGCAAGACCATTTGCCTGCCCAGATGTTGCTAAGTAATGACCTAGCTGTATTGGGGCTGGTTTCCAATGAGCCAACCGGACTGCTGCTGCAGCCACTAAGGTCTAAGGCCAAGAGGGTCCTGACTGATAGTAAGTTGCCCAAGCCAAAGGGGAAACCCAAGGCAACAAGGAAGAGCAAGAAGGCCACCTCTGTGAAGGGGGCCCCTTCTCTACCTGCTGCATCTGCAGCACCCAATGTAGACCAAACTCCTGAGGGACTAGGCCCAGTGGTTACCCTGGACTCAACTCTTGAAGCAGAGGAGCCAGAGGACCCACCTCGGAGAAAGGTATTCACCCCAGAGGATCCCCCTGACCTCCTTCAGTGCCTGTTGGCTGAAGGTGGGCCAGCTAGGGCACATTTTGTAAGGGTCAGAGAGAGTGCCATTCTCTTGGAGGTCTGAGGAGACAGGCCCACTGGTATAAGGTGAGGTGCCTAGGTCCTTTAAGATTTATTGGCAGGGTGAGCTCCTTTATATTGAGCCCACTGAGCCAGAACCCAGTACAGTGGAAAGGTTGATTGTACCCAAGGTGAACAATCCCATATGTCTGCACTTGGCCCATGATTAAGAAGACTAAGCAAAAGCGATCAGCCCACTTTTACTGGACCAGGATGGAGGTGGAAGTGGCAGCCTTTTGCAAGACCTGCCCACTTGCCAACTGTCTGGTAAGACTGTAGGCAGTGTCATTGCCCCAGTGGAGTCTTTGCCAGTGGTTGGCAACCACTTTGAGTGAGATGGCATCTGCATTGTCAGTCCCTTCGACCCTCACACATCAGATAGTGACAGGTTTCTCCTGGTTCTGGTTGATCATGCCGCAAGGTACCCTGGGGCTATACCCCTTTGGATTATCAGTGCCAAGGTGGTTGCCAGGGCCCTCCTGGGCATCTTCACCAGAGTGGGTTTCACTAAAGACTTAGTCTCTGACAGGGGATCAAATTTCATGTCTAGCTAAATGCAGGCAATGTGGAAGCAATGTGGGGTTCCCTATGTCGTAAAGTAGGAAAGTAAGTTCTTAAGGCAGCAGGGTACTTCATAGGTAATTTATTGAGTTACAGGTGATCAGGTATCATTGAGTCATTAAGCATCAATAATCTAGGAGCTAAAATCGTATGGGAGAGCCCACCTGCTCCCACCACCTAGGTTACATCTCCAAAACTGCCCAGGTGAGAACTCCAAACAAACATAATCATTCTTCTTAATCTCACAGCATTCCACACAGACATTAACATTCTCATGCAACAAGCATACAGGGAAGGGAGCAGTATACAACACATCATATTCTCTTGGACAAGTCACAGGAAATCACCAATGTGGCTGGCAATGTGGAGAGCTTGTAGAACAAATACCAAATAAACCCAAATGAGTAATAGAGAAAGACTGTTGACAAATACCTTGGGACGTAGTGATACAGTCTCATAAACCAGGAGAGGAAGACTGGAGAACACACAATCCAAAGAAGTATCTTAAGAAATATGGTATCATAATACCAAGTGAGTACGAGAAAGCACTAAAGACATATCCCAAGAGAGAGACATAATACAAGGGGATCAAGTCTCACATAATCTAATGAAAGTTGAATAGAGAGACTACAAAACAAGAGACAAGACTGTGCAAAAGTATGTAAAGACTCATTAGCCACAACATATCCTTATATCTGCTTTGGATTAAGGCTATATAAATAACACATCATTATCATTATCATTATCATTATCATTATCATTACATCACCACCATGGGTGGTGGGTCCATACACCGTTCCATGGGGTCCATGCATGGGTTCTGTAGCAATCTACTGGTTGATGTTTCATGGTGCTTGACGACACGTCATCTGGGGCGGTGTCTCTATGTCTGGTAAGCAAGGTGCACATAACTACATAATTGTGCCGTCTTGGTCATGGGCTGTCATGTTTGGTGGTGTGTTCTTGGGGTGCACTTTTGCAGAGTGGTGCCATCTACCATGGGTGGGTTGATGTGTTACTGTCCATTCTCATGTGGGTCAGGTTGAGTATTTGCCATGTGGTGGGTGTTGTGTGGTGCTTTCTTGCCATTGCCTGGATCTGGATGACAGGTGTGTGGTGGATGTTCTGCCGGGGGATGGTGTATTCCCTGCTTTGTGTAACGGCATGTCGAGTCAGCCAATGTGTGTATTTCTGTCTTCTAGTGTGTCATATTGGTTACTGTGGTGGGGAGAGTTTGAACTTTGTGGGACTGCACTGTTGTGTGACGATGCATTGGCCCAACTGGTCATTGTTGTGGATATGGCATCTCAATGGTTACCCATGTGTGTCATGTCATGTAGGGAGCATGGGTGGTGGTGTGTATGAAAATGTGGACAGTGATGCTGGTTCAGATGGTACTGAGCGTACATGGTGTCATATGTGCTGCAGTGTGCATTTGAGTTGCTGGTGATCGTCACTCACTCCACTGCCTTTACTTACGGGATATTGGGGATGTGCTTTATTGGTGCGGTGGTCTGGTTGTGTGCATGTGTCCATTGCTCTTCCGTGCAGTGCAGAACTGTGTGTTTGGATGTGTGCATGTTTGCTATGTGTGTTTAAATGGCCAATGTCTGTTTCCATGGGTGTCTAAGGCAGGTGAGTGTGTGCAGGCCATGCTTGCCACTTGTCACCCTTTCATCATGGACACAGTCTTGTGTGTAATCACTGTTACTTTCAGGCAGCATGCATGCTCATGCAAAGAAGCTACTGACTCGTGCTGCTGACACACTGGGCTCCCCCAGGTCGGTGGCCTGGCTTTGGCTCTTGGCTGAGGTCAGGTACTAGATTGGCAGGCAATCGTTTGCAGGATGCAACAGGCATGTATGATGTCACACATGATGTGGCCTGTACAGGAGAACCCTTTGTGATCTAGGCATCTGAATAGTGAATTCTCAAGATCTATAGACCGCTCAATGATGCCCCGACATGCCCTGTGTGCAGTATTATACCATTACTGTTACGTGGTGGCAGGCTACCTGTCGGGTGTCAAGAGGTATGGCCTCAATGGGTAACTGGCATAACATACGTGAAGGAGGGCATGCATGGTGACAGTGTGACTTGAGTGTTCCTTCATGTGTGGTGTTCGATGGGTGCTTGTTGCATTTGTGTGAACCCAGTGATGAGGTGCATGTGTTGCTTTGGTCATGTGTCTGTGTGCCTCTGTGTGGATGTGTGGTGGAATGTGGACGTAGTTAGTGTACTTACCCATCAACCACATGTGCCCGTATTGTCCGGCTTACAACTGTGCACAAACACTGGAGACCCGGAATATGTGACTGTCATGGACAGAGCTTGGGAAATTGGTGTACATTTCCATGAACAGGGCACCAGCATCACAGGCCAGTTGGGCGTTGATGGAGGGCCAGCTATGCCTGTGGGGGGGGCAGAGTGTGACATGGGTGCAGTCAATGGTACTGATGACCCAGGGGAATCAGTGCACTGCTTAAAATGTAAAAGCCGCCTGTCTCTATTCATACTGTGTTGAGGGCATGTGGAGATGGCGTTGATTGTACAAAATGATGCATACCACAACCTGGTGCAGGGCACATGACTGGATTGCCTGGGAGATGTCTGCAGTGATGCCGCTGGTCCTCTAGAAGGAGCAAGTGGCAAAGACGTGCAGTGTGGCCAGGAGCTTCACATGCGTCCTGATGGCTTAAACATCTCTTACTTGCCAAAGAGGGAGTTCTCTCTTCTCTCTCCCCTATCCTCCTCACCTGATCCTACCACTTCCTCCAGTGTTGTGTAATAACGTAATCTAGACATATAAAAGTGAACATTTGGAAGGATTTGTGGCAAAGCATTGTTCCTTATACATTTGCATGTTGTTTCACTAATCTGCACCACATTTTAGATAGCTGCCTGTAAGGACCCTTCAGACATTACTGCCTAAATGACATTTGAACACACCACCCCATTCCTCGGATTTCAGCACAAGTCACAACTTGCTTGTGCGTGTGTGGTTTGGCAAAGCATTGTTCCTTTTACAATTCCACACTGTTTCACCAATCTGCACCACATTTTGCATAGTTGCCTGTTAGGAACCTCCGGACATTACTGGGTACATGATATTTTGACACCCCACCCTGTTCTCCAGATGTCAGCACAAGTCAAAATGTATGTAAATGAAGGAGAAGTGTACTTTGTAGACAGATCAGTTTTGATTTGTCCAGAAACAGGTGAAAAACATAGGGGAGCAGCAGTGGTACGATTGGAAGAGGGAGAGTATGAAATACTGATACAAAAACGTTTTCCCATGCATTATTCAGCACAAGCTGCTGAATTGGTAGCACTGATAGAAGCACTCCATGCAGCTAAAGGTTGTGCCTTGACAATTTACTAAGACTCAGCATATGTAACCACTACGGTACATGGTGGTTTATCTAGATGGAGAAGAAGGGGGTTCAGAAGAGAAGATGGGTCCCCAGTATAACACACTGAACTTTTAAACAAACTAATAAAGGTGCTTGCTCTCAGCAGTAGCATTAGAAAAATGCCAGGACCACACAAACAACAGTGACAAAATTTTACTAGGAAACGCGGCAGCAGACGCCACATCTAAAAAGGCAGCATACTTTGTAAAAACCTTGCCTATAGAATGCGTGCAGAAAAGCAAAATGGAGGAACCAAAGGAAGATAGGTATAATGCATTGCCGATAGCACAAGTTATAGAACTACAGAAGAGAGCACCACTAGAAGAACAGGATTTATGACTAAAAAGGGGATTCACCCAATTGCCAACAGACCTCCTTTGGAGGCCAAATGTGACAGGAAAAATGGTAATGCCTGTCCAATGATTGCAAATAGCGTTTCAACAATTGCATTTCTCTGTGCACACGACAAAACAGCACATAGCTTCCGATATTCAAGTGGATTCGTTTGTTCCAAACCTCCAAGAATACCTGACCAAAATGTCTATTGAATGTGTAATGTGCCAAACATACAGCTCAGGAATGACTCTTCTCACATTGCGTGGAACATTACTGTGCCCCATTGGACCCTTCCGTGAGCTACACATTGATTATGGAGACATGGGAGAAAGATGCAATGGAGCATGATACTTAATAGTGGTGGTCTGCCCCTTTTCACGTTGGGTGGAAGCAGGACCTTGTGCACACCCAGACATGAAATGCACAGCAAAATTCTTGGTGAGAGAAGTGTTCCCATGTTGGGGTATATGTGACGTCATTCGCTCTGACAACGGAACACATTTTGTTAATTATCTATTCAAAGAAGTGACTGCATTATTAGGACTAAAATATACAATGTGTTCAATTTATCACCCACAAGCTAACAGAATTGTCGAGAAGATCAACAGACTACTTAAAGCATAGTGTCAAACTTGTGTCACACCCTAAAGAAAAACTAGGTGTATTTTCTACCTTTAGTGTTGTTCCAACTCTGCACACAGCCTAGCAAAGACCACCACGTGTCATTGCACGGAAATAGTGACAGGAAGGTGCATGCAAACCCACCTTTCCCAGTAAGAAGAGTGTCAGATGCCCATAAAACAGCCAAGATCCAGGGTGAAGAGTTTAAAGAATACTTAACACAGTTAACACGGGCAGTAAGGAGTATTGCCAAGCAAATAGTGCCACCCTTCACACAAAATGAGGGTACAGACACAACAAAGGCAGCAGAAAACAGTCCTACAACACAACTGATTCCAGGAGAGCTAGTATACGTTTGAAGTTTTGTCAGGAGATGAAGTTCCCCAAGATTTCACAGCCCTTATGAGGTGAAATATTGTACAGCTTCTACAGTGAAGGTAAAGGGCCTGAAATATTGGATCCATCTGTTCGACGTTAGGAAAGCACATAACAGTGTAGCACCACAAATGATAGTACCAGAGGACCATGAAGTGGCAGTGCCCTGATGAAAGTAACATGACAGGCAAATAAGGGAAAGTACGTGTAAATATTGATAAGAAATATTGCACACTACTTTTTCGTAAAATATGGAGGACAAATGAAGAATGTCAAAAATGGAAACATATAATCTATAACTGAACTTGCTTTCTCTCTCTCTCTTTCGTCCTTTCTTTCTTGTCTCTCTCTTTCTTCTTTCTCTCCCTCTCTTTCTTTCTCTTGCTCTCTCTCCCTTTCCCTTTCTCTCTCTCTCTCTCTCTCTTTCTTTCTCCTTCTTTCTCTTGTATAAAGTACCTTAATGTATATGATAATAGTATATAAACTTGAATGTGTACTTTTACCACTCTATAGGAGCTATAATGGATGAGACAAGCTCTCTGAATACAGAGAGAAGAGAGTCAGATAGCAGGACAATGTTAGTGCCACTAGGGCTTAGTCATATAACGGCAGATTGTATTTGTAGCAACAGTATTTTCCATTATAGTATTATGTTTGGGTTTCTACTGGAGTGTATCTTTTATAATGGATAATATAAAAGAAGGGGTGATGGTGGAAAACTAATACAAGAAGGTACTAAGCTAATATGGGATGGAGTAAAATTGATATGGGACCACAATGTTTCTACAAATCTAACCACTTTATACAGAAATCACACGATTACCCCGTCCATCCTGACTCATCTTTAATGAATACTAGTGACAATGTAATATATATTTATGATAATGAACAAAAGACACCACACATTTAATTACAGACAACCTTCAAACCTACCTCAAGTGTTGAATGTATGCATACCAAGCCCCAACCTATCACATTACCTACTCTTCCGATGGCGCAGTATCAGAAATATGATTATGAGGAACTGTTGAACAGAGGTATTTTTCCTATTTATTTGCAGAATGCTATATATGCCTATAATAGCCAAGGGGGGAAAGGGAGGAGGAAAAGGGCCATACAACAACATAAGTATGATGCTTTTCATGGCTTGGGATTAGATGCAATTGAAGACCCCCATCACCCAGAAAAATCTAACAAGTGGTACTCACATATGAGGATCACGTGCAAGCAGGCCACTAATGAGAGTTGCTATTTCTGTTTGTTGATCCCTCATGCATCAGGAACACCACAAATGTTAGTGCCACAGGAAATCCCCATAGTGGAAGCCCAGTGTCTCCTTCATCTTGCATTGTGTAGAATTTGAAGTACCATCCAGTGACACACAGTAAAACTGCAGCTACAACCTCCTGACAACAAAGTATGTAAGAAGAAACAACAAAAGGAGCAATTTTTTTAAATAAAAGGAACCATGTCTATGGAAAGCAAATGGTATGATGCAACAGTGATGTGCAGGGCTGAAGCACTACAAGAGCAGCCAGACGAGAGACTGAAGTGGATGGAAGACACCTGTGCAGTAACATGGTCAAAACACATCACAAAGCTCACTTGGATTACAGCTCTCGAAAAGCCAATAAAAAATACAGCATGAATACACATTTGAACTTTGCTTTCACGGAGAAGGAAAGGTGGCCCTGGGATCAAACAAACAATTCAATAGAACACTTGTCATTCCTGATATGCAAAAAGGAACTGCTGCCAACATGGACAATGATTGGGTATGCGTCAACCAGGCATATTTGCACCTCCCGCAATCATGGAGAGGCGATTGGTCTCTGGCATCAGTGTATTCTGCCCTGAGGATGATCCCGGAAAGCCATGTCAAGGGGGAGAGTGTCCCCAATGAGCTATCGCCGGCTCCCCAGTCAACGAAAGAAGAACCCCCCATCTATGATGAACTAGCAGAAAACCAGCTGTGAGGACAGATATTGTGCAGGAAGAGAGCATCCAATTGCCTCTCTCGAGACTCTTCTGACCTCCTGGCACAGATACCTAACCAGTATAAACTTTTCAATTCAGCAGAAACTTTTTTTGCATCACTGATACCAAGCATCCAAGTTCGAGCAAATGCCAAATGGCTCCAAATAGTAAGATGGGAGCTGATCCAAGAGACCAACAATGCCGAAGAGGGGTTCAACGTCATCAAGGTGGAACTAAGAGCCTTGGGGTGAATGATGATGCAAAACCGCTACATCCTCGACCTCCTTACAGCAATGGTAGGCGATGTTTGCTGAAAAATCGGGAGCGCATGTCGCAAATTCATACCTTCATCAGATGCCGACAACGGGACACTATCCCATGTAATTGCTGCTGTACCTGATCTTGGAATGCGAATAAAAAAGGAAGGAGGAGTGCAATCCAGTGACTGGTTCGACAGAATATTCCACTCTGTACAATCGTGGCTTGGTAATGCAATGAAGATGCTGGTCCCTATTATCGTTTTCCTGCTGCTGATTTTCTGTGTGTGCCAGGTAGGGGTTCAATGTTGTTCTGAAGCAATTCCTAGTAATGCTATGATGATGGTGACAGTCGATAACCCAACTAAGGTACCTCACGATACTAGGGAAGCACAGGTACAAACAGGTGAAAGCAAATTCCGTATGACCATAGTGTATGACGCCGGAGATACAGTGGATAATCTGTGGCATACAACCATGACGTGCACCCTTGAAGAATATGCTAGGAGGAGTGAAAGCCTGAGACATGTATGGATGCCAATAAAGGGGACTCCAGCATGGGATGTAGCAGTGAAGAAAGCAGAAGAACCCAGAAATTCTGTTCAAAGTTATTTGTTACATTAGTAATAACGAAAGGGGGGAATGTAAGGATGGAAAGGTCTTTCCAGGCCCCCCTGACATTCCCATGTGAAATGGATCTCGTGTTATCCCAAATGGAGGGAGACGTCCCCACGTTTGTCTATCGATTCTAATAATTTGTCCTTAGTATAATCACCAAAAAACTATAGACAAAGCCATTTGGTGAGACCCACATTCTCCATTTTGTGTGACCCAGAAACGCCATCTTTTTTTAGGCACTGATAGGATTTCGCAAAAGCCATCTCCCCTCTGCCCAGTGCTGCGCACAGTGAGCCCTGCCAATCCCCTCCTCCACTTCCACCTGGCAGCTCCCATTTTTCACAGAAGCGATTGGCCATGCATTGTTGCAGACAACTCAGTATCCTTCTCTCTTTCTCTGAGCTCATTGCCCTGTGTGTGACTGGAGCAAGCTCTGGCATGCACGTCCATCCGTCTCCACAAACCTGCCTGTGCCACCCCAACCCCCACCTTTGAAAGTTACAGCTAACAGACCCTTTGCCCACATTCCTCTCTCCCACTTTGAAGTAACTGCTGAATGACCCTTCCCCTCCAGGCCTCCCGCAACTACCCACCATATACCTTATCGTGTGTGACCATATATCCTTCTGCAAAACCAACACCCAACTATCCACTTGTTTGAATTGTGAGGCACCAAAGGGAATAGATTACAAATAAAAAGTCTCGAAGATAAGACATCTGAAACGGAGGGCACACTGTACCCATGACCCCATAAACGCATGGTTCAGAATTCACGTATATTGAACCACATTTCACAGCCTCCCCCATTTGAATAATAACCCCATGTCTAACATTAGTCTTTGCATGCCAATGGTGATTGTGTAGTTTAGATTAGCTAGAAGAATGACATCTTGTGAACAATGTTCTACCTTCAACCTGTGGAGATGAGCCCAGCTGACTCACATGCTGTGGGAAGCAACATCCCAGCGACAGCCTATCAAGTCTCGCTATCCCACTAAATTGTATAATGTAGACGTGTGTGTACCAATAACGATGTAGTGCCCCTCACCTATACAGTTTGTCACTGATGAGGATTTTTTTCTTTATAACATAATGTTTTTGTAATATTTGGCAGAGCGCTCTCAGGGCAACAGAGTCCTTTGCATGCTCAAACTTTCTTTATAAACTTTGCTCAACTTGAAATCTTTCTCCTGGTCTCATTCCCTATGGGGGTGTGTCCATTTATTGACTCTTTTTGGTATTGTTTCGAGACCAGGCCCATTCAGAGGTTAAAAACACATAGACAAACAAGATGGTTATTACAAGAAGTGCTTAAATAAGAGACAGGGGACTCTTGTAAAACAAATGGTTACCCTGATATTGAAATAACCTAAGACCTGTAGCTGGAAAAAGGATAATGTAAAATGAGGGTGACAAGTTTCTTGATGAGAACGAGAAAGAGCCCAACATGTTTTCCCTCCTAGACAATTGGAACTTCAAGTCTAGGAGTGGTTCCTTTCCCTTTTTCATTGTCCTAAAATGGGGCTTCCAACTCTCTATACTAATCTCCCTACTTCAAAGATCTTGCCACCATACAAAATCAAGATAAACCTACTGTCTACTCTATCTCTATCTTATGACAGGTCAAAAGGCCATAGTTTATCTCTCAATGCAAGACAAAGTGGGTAGTTCCTGTAGTCTGTGAGGATGGAGTGTGAGATTCTGTTCCAGTTTTCTGCATCGTGCAGAACAGAACAAGGGAGCACAGTGGGAAGTGAACTGTGACATTTCTGCAGTTTTCAGGTGTGAGTGTGGAGCAGGGAACGCTGATCTATTTGACTGCCTTTTGCGATGTAGCAGAGCAAGAGGTGAATTGGGCAGTTCCTTCAGGGTTAGCAGTTAGCATGTTGAAGGGTGGCCCTTATCACTTGATTGCTTGATTGCAGATTTCTTGTGGCCCATTACAGAGAGTGAGTATTGCGTTGGGAATCTTTCTCCTGCGTTCCTCCCCCCCACCATCAAAGCGTAGCTGATCGAGCAGGGACTAGGGAGCAGTGGAGCAGCAGACCTGCTCAACGTTTTCTGATTCTACCTATTTGATCACTGCAGCTTGTTCTTCCAGCAGGCAGTGAACATTGTTTAGTGATGCCCGTTTCTGCAACTACTACATTTTTTGATCACTCCAAGTTAACATTTCTCCCGGCTGCTACAATACCCAGGTATTTTGGATTGTGTGGTTCCCATCCACATGCAATGCTTTATCTCAGAACTTTGCTTTTGCGATAATTACTATTCCACACAGCCCTGATGTTTGTTCAAGTCACCTGATTTGCAAAGCCCGCAAAGTGATCATATTTTTGACACCTCAGTGAATAGGATTTTTCTCCTTGAAGTGCATACATTTCCAATTGTTGTGCTTGAGGTCTGTGGAGTGCTTTGGCAGTGTCTACGTTTCATTGTTAGTGCTATTATCTGTTGCTCTTTGTTATGGAGAATTCTATTAAAAGGCTAATTTCCCTTACCTATAGAGTCCCCCAGCAGCTTTGCTGGATTTCAAGGCTTTATTTTTTACTCCTGCTAAGAGTGAGACTCTTTTTCCCACTCTTAGGCATATGTATGATGTGTGTTTCAGGCTATTTTAGTGCTTATGGGCTATGGAGTTTCTCTCACTCCATAGGTATCATCTTTTTACATGTGTGTTACACCGCACCCTCAGTGCAGTAACACAGGGGCGTCACAGTGACCCCCAAACATAGACTCCATACCCTGGGACTGACTACTGTCTTCCAGGGCATACAAAGTTACCATTGACTTTGCTAGTCGATAGTTATGAACAAAACCAGTACAACCCATCTTACTATGGAGGTACTGGGAAGTGTTAATAGTTTTTCCCTGGTGTTCATTTTCGAGAGGGGACTGTCCAGTCCCTCTCTCCAAAGTTTCTGGCTGGTGGCAGTGGTTACTACTGTAAATATTCGACCGCAAATATTTTCCTATGGGATTTTCCCATTGTTCGAGGCTACCACTTTTACTGACAGCCTCTAACGAACCGCCGGGTTATTTTAATTTTAACTTTTGGCAGGCTTCTGCACAGAAGCCCTCCTTTCAGAACCACTGAGTCTGGTCTAGACAGGATGTGTGGGACGAGGAATAGGCACTCTGGACCGGGTTGCCTACGCAACCGAAGTCGCTCTCTGCCCTGATAGGCTGGGGGGTTATCCCGCCGGGATAGCCACCCAACTGTGTGAGTGACAGCTAGGCTGTATGAATGGGGGTTTTCTGCATAAAAGCAGGGACCTGCGGACAGGAAGACAGAAGTCGCCACTGGACCTGAGAAATTTGAAGAGGAGAGAAGCCAAAGACATCTGCAATGACCGAACACCGTGAAGCCCTGCTGCAGATCCTCACCACTTTTCTCCAATGACAAGAGAAGATCTTCACCTGCCAGAGCCTTCTTCCCTTGAGCTGGTGGGACCAACCAATTCGCCAATTGCCTTCCAGGACCTGCTTGGTCGAATCGCCAGTTCCAAGCACTAGGAGACCGGATAGCCAGGTACCCGTCCACAACGACCGCGATTTAAAGGAGCGTACCTTTTATTCCGTTTTGGCAGCACCGTGGCTGGCTTCATCCCTGGGCAGTGCAGTAACTTGAATCTTCCTCCATGACGAGAGCCTCTCTTCCTCTTCTGGATCTCCCGAACTGCAGGAACTGCCAGGAACTTCCGCCACCGCAGGAGCCTCTTCCACTTTTAAGGTACATTGTTCCACCAGGCCTCCCGTTTCGCTGGGTACTGCTAAAGGTGTTTTAAATCCTTTACTTACCTTCTGGGCTGGCCGTTCTTATCGTCTAACATTGTCTTTCTACCTTCTGCACCCTCTGTTTCAATCGTTAAACAAAGACTTGACTGCAGCTACTAGAACCGTTTTGAACCTAGGCACTTGGCCTTCTACCACTGACTCTGGCACAGGCCTATTGACTCTGGCTAAATCTGTTACAACTGCCTTCTCTAGATTGCTTCACATCAAGAAATGTGTTGGTGCACCTAAACTCTTATAACCACCTTGTGCTCCCCCTTTATATATTGTTGAAGTGCCATTTTGCTAGGTTTTCACCTAAGTATTGCTTATGCTAAAGTGCTACCTTGCCTAACTTGTTCACAATCCAATTGGGAAGTGTTGCTGGTGTGTTTAGGAGTCTACCCTGTATAACTTGACCTTTGCCTCCCTCGGAAGAAATTGTTAGAGTGCCATTTCTGCTTGGTTTATACTGTGCCATTTTGCTCAGTTTTCACTCTTGCCCAAACTTGTCTACAATTTAATTGGGGAGTTGTGTATACTTTTCTTGACTGTTTTAACTTGCCTTAAGGATAGTGATTTGTGTGTGGAATTAAGAATGTGTAAAATAAATATATATATATTCTTTTTGATACAAAGCTTTGGTCAGTGTTTCCTTGTTCCATAGTACTGTGGTCCTATTGTGTAAACTCTGAATACTGCTCATCTCCCTCTTGAGATACGTCTGGCTGCTCAGCCACAGCTACCAACTAAATCTGTGTGGTACAGACCGATGCCAAAGGGGATTTATTGCATATACCTGCAGTCCTAATCTTCTGTAGTGCTCCCTAAGGGAACTGCATAGGATTCTGCCTAACACTCTTATTTGTATTACCAGTGAATAAACCATCTATTGTTAGTTGGACACAGTAGCACCAGAGATCATTAAACTCCTATTCAAATGGTGTGTGCAGAAGATAACCTTTCCAACATTAACATAGGTCTTATATAGGATTTTTGTCTCTTGATCATTTGGTGTAGCTGCAGGGTGACTTCACTATGGTTACACTGGGAGCTATTCAGGAGTTCCCTATCACAAAGCCCAAGGTGTTAAGGTCTTAAGGACTTCCCTGTGTGCATTCATGATTTTTGCTTTTTTTAAAGTTTTTTTCAGATTGGTTTTCTTTTACATAGGAACACACATTCAAATCCATAACTATTCTTGCACAAGCTCCTCTGCCTCAGTGAACCCCCAGCTATCCACCGCCCCCAGCGGTGTAAAGCTCATTTGGAAGAATGCAAATCACAAAATGTCAAGGTGTATGTGAAATGTAATCATGGAGTCTCTATCAAGTTCATTCCTTTCAGTATCCTTGTGCAGGATTGACCATTGCAGTCTTTCTCCATGTAGTTCAGAAAAGGGGCCATATACGTCTGAATGTCTTCTGTCCCCTTTATCTTTGCTGTAAGCTTATCCTTCGCCAGAATATGCAATCATATGTTCAGCCAGAAACCCACTGATGGTGCCCACATTTACCTCTACTTGGCTTGGATGGTTATCTTAGCTGATAAAAGCATATGGAAGGCACGTTTTTCCTGGCCCGCTATCGTTGACCTTCTTTCCTCCTCACCTCACCCGATATCATATATAAGGGGCCTACATGGCAGTCTACATCAGTGGTCGAAGTGTAGAAAAAGAAGTAGTAGAACTATGCTACCTACTGGCCTGCCTCCGCTCCCCACAAATCCCATCACCACACCCAGTACAAACCCCCAAACACATGTGTCTGCTGTTAAAGGGAATGTTCAGTGCAGTGCACTGAAAGTGCACGTTTCAACCTCTTCCTACACTTTTATTTTAAAATAAACATATTCCAGACCGGTTTCTTTTTCAAATAAAAGTATAGGAACGGTAAAAGTTAACTAAAAAAAAATAGAGGAGCACTGCTCCCAACCGCTACCGCCCACTTGGACCAGAATCTCTTTTACTTTAGAGTGTACTTCCAACCAAAATGGTTGAATAGCAGGGCATCCCCACAGAATATGTAGCAAAGTTCCCTTGTCTGACTTGCATCACCAACAAAGATCTGTTAGGGTCATCCCTATCGCCAGCAGCCTCTGCAGTATGAGGTACCACCTGGTTAGGATGTTAACCTGATTTCTGCTAGTGGGCTGCAGAAGTATGTGCTGCAGTTATTTTTAAAAATGCTCTCCAACTCTCTTTGCCTATGTCGCCCATTAGTTCTCTCATCCATCTTTTACAGTATGAATGGTTACTTGTGATTCCTTCCTTGTCATTAATCGCATACAATTTGGATATCCGTCCCTTCACTACAGGTGATTGTTGGAAGATCTGTTCCCAGGTTGTATGGGGTCTTTATCTGGGAATAGAGCAAACAGTGTTGTGCCTGTGGTAGCAGAATCTGTCCCCCCACATCCATCCTATGGTCCTGCTTGAGTGCTTCAAATGGTGTAAACCCCCACTTCTGAAATAGATTGCCGAATTTACTTAGCCCTTAACTCAACCATTTTGCAAAGGTTGGGTCACACAGGTTGGGTGTGAACTCCTCATTATGGTATGGGAGTGTATGGCAAGGGGAAGGTGGTGCAACTTGGAAAATTGTTAAAAATGTCCCATGTTTCCAGAGTGGCTTTGGTGAGTGGGTTAGAACATGTTTAAAGTAGATAGGGTGGCGTCCAGATATATGTGCCTGCCAATGATTGCTCCATGAACAGCCAACTATGTTCAGTGTTTATCTGGACCCACTCCACCACTTCCGGTCTGAGCAGCCCAGTAATAATGTAGTAGTTTTGAGAAGGCTAGACCCCTCTACTGCTTGCTGAATACATTCCTCATTACAAGCTTGAGGTAAGAACACCAGTAGTACCGGTGACCTACTGGCAACCTCAGCTTATTGTTTCCGCTGCACGATATTATGGGTGGCGGTGGAATGGTAAGTTCCCATTCCTGTGCAGTTCGCTAGGACTGGCACTGTTAGTAACGGTGCATGCCAGTGCTTCAGTGAATTATCTGCCAGTAGGGTCAGGCCTGCCTGTAGTTCACAGCTCCTACTGGCAGACTTGGAGTGTGCCAGTCTCGATAAGGTGCCAGTAACCGTCACTGGCACCTTATTGCCAGACCGGCTCACTCCTAATGAGGGCCATTGCATTCCTAGTTGCTCTTGGGGCACCTAAGTCCCAGATAAATTTACAAAGTATTTTCCATTGAATCAATACTCTTCTTTGCTTGCAGAACCGGTATCTCCTGGAACAAGTATAATAGTCTCTATAATAGATGTATTTTGACTACTACAATCTGCCCAAACCATGGGAGCCTGAGTTTTCCCCAACTGAAAAGGCCCTCCTCTTTTTGGACCATACTAGCAGGTAGTCACCTTGTAAAATCAATTCAGATCAGCTGTGATTTTGACTCCTATGTATGTTATTCGATTGTCTGCCAAGGTGTAGGGGAAGCTGGCTCTCAGGTTTTCTTGCTCAGATGTTAATTTGCTAACATTAATTTTGAATCTCAATAGTTTGTTAAATGATTGCAGCTCTCCCTTCAAGTGGGCCATGGAGATAGAAGGGTTTGTTGGGCAAAATGTGATGTCATTGGCGAAGAGACTAATTTATGTTCTGTCTTCCCAAATGTTATTCCCCAGATGTTAGGGTTAGCCCTTAGGTGGGCTTCCAAGGACTACACAACTAGAGCAAAAGGTGGGGGTGACAGTGGGCATCCTTTGCATGTGCTATCACTATGAAAGGAATCCTAGTGTGCACTTGTCACGCAAACAACCAGGTGCAGTCTCTATCTAGTCATGGGAAGTAGAATCAACAAAATCACATTGAGATAGAAGCTAACTGTTGACAGTTCAAATACTCATGGAGTTGTTACTAGTCCATCTGGTCCATCTAGTTGTTACTAGTCCATAACAGCATGATGATCTAGTGGGATTGACAATGTATCCCTTTGGAATTGCTTTCCCTTTTCGATTGTGAATACTCCCACTATCATGTTCAACTGCAGAGTTACACTTATGTGGAATCTCTAAATCTTAGGAATCTGGTTAATTCTCGCATGATTTTGGCAAAAGAAAAGGATATGAAAGTGTTTAGGAGTGAACCAATGGTTCATGTGCCTACTGTGATCTGACAGATACCCCTTAGCCCCTTTGGTTGCCATCCAGTTCAGGATTTAACTTGGATATCTTACAATAATCAGATTTATTTGAAAGTGCTGTCATAAAAAGTGGCAGGGATTCAGTCAACGTTCAATGACTGGCTCCTATTCTTAGAATTCAAACATATAATTTCAATCCATGCAACCTCGGCTGTATTTTGTTTCATCAAAAACAGGTTATGCCAGCTATGTAACCCCTGTCTTAAAAGGGGGTAGGGGGACATTGTGGTGGTCTACCCACATGGGTAAAGGTCGATCTAAATGTACTTATTTGACCTTGTGGGTGTTCTTCTTCTCTAGGTACATTATCCTGCATGGAGTCTCTAGTTACATTATCCTGCATAGAGAAAAAATGGGGAACACTGTGGAGGATAATTGTAACCATGGAACAGGAAGTGTCATAGTGATTGTAGGAGACCTTCATTCACACATGGAACCATTAAGTTGAATGTGTGCTACATTTGACTACAAGGATGAATTATGTAGGTCCAGTAATGACCACACTTTACAATTGGAGACTCTGTTTGAAGAAAGACGGGGATTTAAAGCTTCTAATGGTCATTTATTGGCAACATTTCAGCCAGACCTGTCAATAGGGTAAGTTGTTCTTTTAGTCCTTTGATTATTGTTTTATTAACATTGCCCATTGTATGTTAAAAGATATGGAGGTGACCATAAATCTTTGGTAGTAACTTTAAACACTATAACATTAATAGAATAATAATTATATCACCTCCGAGCTAATCACCAGCACCAATTGCTGTAACCTTAAATGGACTTCATACATCCAGCCTGTATTATTAACTGAAATGTGCAAACTATTTTACCAATTGATTTGTGATACCAATTGATTTGAAGAGTTATTTTGCCTAATTGATGAACCTTCATTTTATGAAGCTATGGTGGAGCTAATAAGACTTGTGTCATCTCGACCTGTGAGACCATATAGGAAGACCAATATGTATACGTTAAACCATTGTTAAGACAAAGATTGAAGGAAAGACAAATGGGAACTTCTAGCTTCTATAAAATCTAATGGGAAAGACAAACTGGAAGTGGTGACATATTATAGATCAGTTTAAAAGGTTACAATTCAGCTAAAAAAGAAAGATGAAATTAATGAAAGTTGGGAAGAACTCCAAGCAGCCATTCACACGTGACCAGTGGACATTTTTGAAACTGTTGAATTTTGGGGTCCCACTGCAAACTTGATAAATAGAATGACTATCCCAGCCAATGTATGGAATGACTATTTAAAAAAATAATAATAATAATGTGATTCATTTTAATGAACTTTACACATACATACAAAGGAATACAAATTATGTTCACACATCATGTCCATCTTTCCCATGTCATTAAAATGTACACGCATTCTTTATTTCCAACATTTCACTTAAACAACCTAACCATAGTAGCAACATCATAAAACCATCAAGTTTCATTATTTTTAACCTCATCTGATGTAGTCACAATACAGAAAACACTCTGCTTTATTAAACAAACCTGTCTGAAATCTGTTGCGAAATCCTACAAAATACAATGTGCAAAGCTGAATTATCAGAGTAAGACAGTACTTCCAAAAATAATGTTCCTTAATCATATCGTAACTATGCACACATTTCCTGAGCATAGGCATGTAGGCATTCTCCATAACTCTGCATTCAGTCAAAACATGCCTGTTAGTTTCAAGCTAATGGGGCAATTTAAACATTCAGCATGCGTGTTGTTCTTTAGATAATTTCAGACGCTGAACTAAAGTCAAAAGTGTGGGCAGTTGATAAATATGCATGAGGAGAACACTACGAACTACTGGTGACAGAGTAGCATACACCGCGGGGCTTCCATTTCAGAATATTATTTTAAGGATGCCAAATGCTTGTTTTTGGCGTTCCAATCCCATGCACCTACTTTTTTTATCAAATAGAATTTTCAAATCGTGGCTCTCAGGTCCCCAGGTAGACGTCCAACCAATTATGACGAACAATTTAACAATAGAGTCACAATAAGCACTGAATTCATTGACCGAGTCTTGCTTCATAATTGCTCCCATCATAAGGGGCATTTTGGCTCTTGAATGGCTTTAATATGAATGTTCCCCTGTCTCTTTTGCACCAAACCCTTCAGGGATAGAAGCCCTAACTCCAATCTGACTATCATTGTGGGGACCTATTGAGGTAGATTTAGTATTTTCCTCCAAAATGTGCAGTCTAAACTGTGCAACCATTGTACGTTTTCCAAGACCATCCCATTAGTATCATATAACATGGCTGGGCAAAGCATTGCTTATACAGCAGTATGATACCCTGCATAGTGTAACCAGCTTGTTTCGAGGCGAATTTCTTTATAAGGATGGTGAGTTTAGCAGCATTCCTGGTTTTCATAGCAATAAAATCATGATTATTTTTCACAATATGGCAGTTAATCCCAAGTATCCACTAACTTAATTGGTCCCTCAGGCAAGATAAACCTACATTTCTTACATGTCCCTCCATAAATCATACATTTAGTCTCATCAATGTTCAAAATTAGACCATTTTCCTTTGCATATTCACATAGTGCCAATGTTTCACGCCTTAGACCAACCTACGTATGGTCCGAAAGAATGACTTTGTCAGTGTATAAGATCCATGTGACATGCACACTTCCTACTTTAGGGGGACAACTCTGGGCTATCTTCAACCAGGCTGGCAAAACGGCAAGATACAAATTGAAAAGTAGCGGGCCAGTGCACAGCCTTATTTTACGCCCTTGTTAGCTGGTAATGGGCCATGCCATCTCCCCCACTGCTGACCCTGACTCATACCATGGTATTCTCATGCAGCTGGATTAGCATAAGCACTATCCAACCAGGTATGTCTTGGGATTTCAACTTTTGCCAAAGACTCCCTCTGTCGATCGAATCGAAGGCGGCCCAAAATCAACAAACAAATCACAGAGCGGGGTGACCTTTACACAGTGCCTTCCTAGTTAATGCGTCTAACACCATAGTAATATGTATTGTAGAGGAACCTGTCCTGAATCCTGTCTGAAAGGTTCCCAAATGATGTGTTGCATCAACTCCTGACTGCAGCGCTTTAAGGAGGAATGTGGCCAGGGTTTTACCTGGTGTGTCAAGTACAGAAAGCAATCTATAACTGGATGGTTCCAAGTGCGTACCCTTTTTAAAGACTGGAATCAATAGCACCCTTCTCCAAGACCCTGTTATAACTCTTTCTTCACATAACCTTATAAATAAAATGTCCGACACCACAGCCCACTCATTGGGATCCGTGGGCAGAATTACATTGTCAAGACATTTTGGCCCAGGTGTTCTGGATCCTTCCAACCTGCCTATAGCCACTACGATATCATCCCTATCAATAGATGACTGCATTTAACAGTTGGTAACTACTTCTGTAATGGAGTGGTCTTTTGTAAAATATCCCTCCAAGATGTACTTTCACCACTGCACTTCACCAATCAGATTTATCACAAGTTCAGATTTGCACCCCTTTGCTTCACTCAACACATGCCAAATGTGTTTAATGTTACCGCCTCTCAACACCATCCTTTGCTATGAGGCGTTTCAACCAGAGCGAAACCGCCAGTTTGTATATTTAACCCTTCTAACTGCCATTTTCTCCACACACCCAAACATATTTCCGCACATAATCCTCCTTAACTCTTTTCTCATCTCCCGACTTAGCATGTCAAATATCCTTATCAAATACATTTTGCCTTTCAGTCAATTTTTCACAATTAAATTACTGCTATAGGCCGCAAACCCACTCAGCAACTTACTTTCTCCAGGTTTTTTACCATCCAACGGATCTGGTTTCCGCTACCATTGATATCTATTTCACTAACTGCACGTGTCTCTTTGATAGTCAAGTGGAGATTAGTTTGCAAAACCAGGGGGGAATGGTCACTAAACATATTACGCGGTTAGGTTAATTTGAGAACATGTTTGGCAAAGCTGTAGTTTCCAAAGAAATAATCCATTTGGCCCTTTTTTTAACCACTGAACCAGGTGAAATTTCCAAGAATATCCCCCTCAGTACATCCTGACCTGTACTGTGTCTAACCATGTCTAGAATATGCTTAAACTGACATTGGAGCCATAGCACAAGCCACAATGTGATAAGCGTTCATATTTAGTCAAATGCACACTGCATGATTTGCTTTTTCTAAGTTAAAGTACAGTACATTAGAGGTCTTTTTCAATAGTCTGCACTGAACGCCAGCGACCTTGAGCTTGGCCACCACAGTCCTCTGTTATAAACAAAATCTGTTCACTGCTATATATGCTTTTTCTGGGACTAAAGCCAATGTTCCAGTAAATGATAAACATGATATAATAATGCAAAATACGGCACAGCGGAAAAACTACAAATCGCTGTTCCTGCTGTAGTTTACACAGGAATGAAGCTTTCCGCTGACACTTTTGTAGAAAAGATTCCTAGTGCTTGATGACGTGATTGTCCTTGCTATTGCTTACAAAAGACAGATTCAGTTCACTGATATGTTTGTTTAGAAAGAATTTTAGTGCTTTACTAACTTTGGCGGTTGTAGGTGTGGAACCGTGAATGCCCGAATAGTATAAATAAGACAGGCGTCAAGCCCTGCACACAGCTGTTCAGTGACAGAGTTAGATGAGGGGACAGAAGACGAAGGGCTGAACATGGAGGCTTCCCAATGGGACTGACCAATGCCCTCCTTTTTCTTTTCCTGGATTCTAAAACCACCAAGCTGGATTCTGGTGGTTTTGAAGCATTTTGAGTCCGTGAAGGAGTCTCTGCCTATTGACTTTTGAGCAGTACTTGTATTGTGTTTGAGCTGATTTTGGAAACATTTTGTTTTCTCCCCAACGCAAATCAGCTCACCACCTATGAGCAGTCACCTTATTCTGGATTGGCTAAATTCTGGCACCATTAATCCCAATGGACATTTTTTTCCTTTTTTGTTGCATTTTTTCCTATTTTTGATGTTTTTTGTTGATGGAATGATCATGGTGTATCAATAGGTGGCCTTTTAATTATGTTCTTCCATTTTTCCATGTGTCCTTGAATTGTGGATACTCCCAGGCATCCAGTCTTCTCCAGCCCTCTCCACTCCCTACATTCTAAAGTTATTGAGTATGGGAGGCCATTTACCCTTCATTTGATATAACATTGAGAAAGGTATTGAGGCAGATGCTTCTATGAGTTTGCCTATCATGATTTGGCGAGGAAGGTGCTAAATTACCTAGCATGATTTGTGAGATTGCCTATCATGACCTGGTGAGGCAGGCAGCTGGTTTTATGGTGACTATGATTTCTTTGAGAAGGATGATCAGTCTTAGTCTTCATTTGAGGTAGAAGCAATGACAATGATTTCAGCTTTTTCATTGATGACATTTTGTATTTTAAGTGTGTAATGATGACACTAATGGCAATGTTTCTTTATTATAAATGTCTCATAATTAACATATTTAGTTTTACATGAGAGTGTAAGAAGCATTCATTGAGTGGTCATTAATGAGTGAGAAATACTTGAACTTAAAGAATGGGGCATCTATCTAAATGCGTTGTGTATTGATGAGTTATGTATGCTACATGGCTTTTAATACACATATGAAGGGTTACCGGATGTTGTGATCAGTGGACTATCAATACAAATATATGTGACATTAGTAAACCCCTACTCTGCTGATGAATGAGTAGCAGCCACCCACTGCAGGAGGTTGATCGCTTGCTTTCATTACTGATGCACTTTGACCCCTACTCACACCACCTCCACTGCTAGGGGGTTCTTGGACACTACTCTGGGAGTGGAGGAAAGGCTCTGGAGATAGGGGTGACAAAATCACATCTGTCAATTTATCATGATAAGCCCCCATTCATTCAAGAATCTGCCCCAAAGCTTCCCCCGTCTATTGAATCCCTTTCTAACATTTCACATGTTGCCTTTACATGTTCTGACAACTGGATATATTCCTTGTCCAGGCAGGAAGCATTAAAATCTCCTGTCAACATTATCAATACTCCTCCTTATTGGGTGCCCAACCCACCAGAATCTCCATGATACTTTCAAACTAAATGTAACCCCAATCAACAGGCCTCCATAGGGGCGACCCTTTCTTGACAAGGTTTGCAAAAGTTGGTATACGTACATATGAATAATTGGGGAGAAGCCATCTCTCTTTTCTTGAAAAAAAAAGATAATTTAGAGCCTGCTGGATCAGTAATATCTGTAAAACCATGTGTGTTCAAAGTCATGATTCTACAATGTCATGGTGGCACTGTTGATTTTACAGGCAAGAAGCTAGAGGCCTGTTCCAATCAGTTGACGAAGTGAGAAGGAATGGTCGGGAGCATCGTACCACTACTTTTATTTTTTTACTGTTAACAGTTCCACTGTTTTTGCAATCATTTTCACCATTCTAGAACTGTTCTTTGTGAAGTTAAAGCACACTTCTCCACTTTAACATCAGATAGCACTTACAGCTAAACTGAAATCTGTTTCAACTTAATTAACTGTCAACCAGCATGGCTGCAACAATTGAAAAATATGTTGTGCATTGCTCCCTTCCTGCCTACTCTGTCCACTGCCGGGACACAGTTGCACTACTTTTTTTGGTACACTTCTACGACTGGTTCCAATCATTTGCACACTCATCACTTCCACCTACTTTAGACTTCGACCTTCGGGCATTTCTCTCTGGAATTTTTAAGTCCTTACACGGTCCTGCCAACATATTCACATGCATGTCAAGATCACACACCAATTTCAAAAATCAGGATAAATACGTCCATATCATGTCCACAGTGGTTGCAGAATAACAATGTATCCTAGAAGCGTTACAGTCAAACATTCAATTAACTAGACATACTCAAAATCGCTACTTTCAAGCACACACAATGGGAGAGATCAGCTTTAAAAAATGCAGAAATGTCGACCTTTTGATCAGCTGTTCTCGCTTATCCGGAAAAAGGCTAACAATTATAAATGAAGTGCTGTCGGCATCAGTCGCCTCCTTATGCTTTCCAGGTCTAATCTACTCAACCCGCGGAGCAGAACCTTAGGACTGATATGCTTCGGAGTACAGCATACTGGAATTACCTGCACTTAGGCGATTTGTCCCTGCTACCATTAGACTCACTCTGCAGCTGAGAGCTCACTTTCTAAGTTCACACCTGACCCCTCGTCCTGGCACAGTCATTTTTCCTTAATGAGCCAGTTAGTTAAGGTGCCCACATTTTTGCTTGCTCTTTTTTATACCTATTTACCTTTGCCCTAGCCCTTTAGCAGTTAACCGTCACATTCTCTCCAAGATTTACAGAGTCAAGAGAGGTCAGTAGAGGTACTTGTAGAGATGCTGTGGGTGCGGGCCCGCCTTACGCGTAGCCGCTCACCATGGTTCACAATAAATAATAGACAAAGCCGCGTGTGCTATAACACATCTTTATTCTTTCCTCTCCATTGGGGTACTGCCTTGACCCCCCTGCCCCACATCACTTCTAGCCCCGCCTCCCACCATGCCCCATCACGCCCATCAGCCCTGGAACACCATTGTCAACATGACACCCCCCCAAATTAAACAGTTACCCCAATGGTGGTCCAACATGTAACCAGGATGATGCAGCTCACTCCATCTCTTCAATATGTCGTCAAGTCTTGTTTCTTGCCTTTTGAGGTCTTGAGTTCTCTGCCCTATCGTGCACCTTTCCTCTGGCTCGATGCCTGAGGCGTCCGAGTCTTCTGAATCTCCTTGATAGGGCTCATCCATGAGATACTCATCCATCACCTTTCCTCTTCCACCTAGCCTCCTAGGGCTGGTTAGTGGGAACCTCTTGAAGTGTGAAGAGTTTCTCGTTGTGGATCCATGTTCGACCTGGGCCGTTATCATCGAGCCTTTTTTTGTGTAATGACTAAGGGTTCATCCTTGAACACTGAGGTGTGTTTGTTGGTCTGTGGTTGTTTCACTGTCACCACTTATCCTATCTCGAGTGTGGAGTCCTAAGCTTTTCTTTGCATGTCTGCATACTCCTTCATTCTTTGTTTGGCAGTTTGGTTGTGATCTTTCAGTTCTGCATCATCAGGCCGCTCAGCATCTTGGGGTCCATAATGGGGTTGCCTTCTATGAACATTTCTCTCAAACATTACGTCTGCTGGAGCTGTGTGGGCTTCTATGATAATCCCTTAGTGGTTGGTGGAGGACCTGTTTGTAGTGCTGTCCCCTAAGTCGTACCACTTATAGCGCTCGTTTAATATTTGCCATGAAGCGTTTGATCATGCCATCTGCCTGTGGTCAAAGCAGCATGATCTTCTGGTGATGAAATCCCATGTACTGGCCAGTGAAAGGGGACCTATTGTTTGTTTTCACTCTTCTGGGTATGCCATATGTGGTGAAAATGCGGTCCATCACTGGGGTGACGTGGTGGGCTGCTGTAGATGACACTATCTGCACCTCTGGGTACCGGGAGCACTCATCCATTACAGCTAGAACATATTTTCCTCCTTTGATTGGTCCAAAGAATTCAGCAGCTACTTCTTCCCACACTCCTTCTGGTAGCTCGGACATGTGTAGCGGTTTGGGATGTCTATTCGGTCTGAGGAGATAGCACGTCAGACACTCTCTCAGGATTTCTTCCACCAGCAAGTCCAATTGTTGGTATCACACCTTTTGTCGTAACATGCGTTTGGTTCAGACGGTACCTTGGTGCACCTCATGGAGAAGTTCCACCACTTTTCTTCTGAGGGAGGACAGGATCAACATCTTGCTTCCCTTTAGTAACATGTTATCCTCGGAGAGGGCTAATTCCTCCTTCTCTTGTATGAGCTTGTCTACCTCTCTCCTGATGTCATCTCACTCGCGGCGACCCCTCTCTTTCGCAGTCCTCCACTTCCCTGACCTGAGTCCCTCACAGATTATGTGGCATGCTGTGTCCGCCTCCATCTCTTGAGTGAGGTGATTTGGTTCGATACCCTTGGGTATTGCTTGCTGGACGAGTTACCGGAGATAGCGGTCCGCTATGGATGGTTCAAGTGCACTTCCACTCCTCGGATGACGGGACAAGAAGTCGGCCAGGATCTCTTCCTTACCAGGCCAGTGAACAATTTCAAATTAGTTGTTTTGTAGTCTGAGTCCACACCTAGCTATTCGAGGTGGCATCTTGGCTTGGGGGTTGCCGTAAAGGAACAGTAGAGCCTGATGATCTGTTACTACATTGAAGGGCTTTCCGTATAGAAAGAGATGGAAGTGTTTGCATGCCCATACTATGGCAAGACTCTCCTTCACAACCTGAGAGTACACTTGCTCTGTCGCCGAGAGACAGTGACAGGCATATGCAACAATGTGAGTGCATCTTGGATCATCAGGGTCAATTTGAGCTAGGATCAATTCCGACTTACGGCTAGCGTCAAAATAGGCCATGTTCTTGGCATGTGTCACTCTGTCGCGGATTGTAGTGAGGGCTTGTTGGTAATCTTCTGACCATCTGAACACAGTGTTCTGTTTAGTTAGAGCTCGAAATGGTTCACTGACAGTGGCAAAGTCCTTGATGTATCACGTACAGTAAGTGGCAAGACCCAGGAAGGATCATAATTCAGTGAAATTCGTCGGTGGTGGTGTGTCATTGAGTGCCGTAACCTTATCCGGGTCTGGAGTCATGCCTTTCTCCAAGAATATATGTCAGAAGAATTTCCATGTACCCCTCCTAAATTCACATTCCTCTTGATTAAGGGTGAGGTTGTCTGCTTCCAAAGCCATGCACACACTGGACAGTGTCTCATCATGTTTGCCTATGTATGCGGCAAACACCGAAATGTCATTGCTATAATTGATAAAGTTAGGGATGTGTTTAATTACATTATGAATTTCTGCTTGAAAGATTTCAGCTGCGGAGGACACACCGAAAATTTGCCTTTTATATCTGTAGAGTCCGTGATGCATGACAAATGTGGTTATGTTTCTGCTTTCTGGTCTCAACACTAGCTGATGATAGCCCTTTTGTAGGTCCAGATTAGAGAAGACATTGGTGCCGTGTAGTAAGTGTATCATATCCATAATGCACGGTGCCATGTGTTAATGGCCTGGTTTGGTCTTCTCATATCCACGTATAGGTGGTTGGCATCTGAGCCTTTCTTGGGGGCGGGGACAATCGGTGATACCCATGTTGTGGGTCCCGTGGCTGGTTTGATTATGTCTTGCAGAGTAGTTTGTACAGTTCCTCTTCAGCTTTCTGTTGAATGTTGACGGGTATGCCTCTGTAGTGTTGTGCTACCAGTGAGATGTCTTCCTCTATGTGTAATTTGATTTGTTTGTTGCACAGTTTTCACATTCGCTTTTATAGGGTCAGGTGCAGTTCCTTGATCATGTTTACAGGGTCAATGTATTTATGCATCATTAGCTTGTATAACACATGTATCCGACCCTTATCTATGGCCGTCTTGAAGCTGATTATGCATCCGCTTTCACTCCCAGTGACAAGCACATGTATGAGCACTTTATATTCCTGTGACTTGTATCGGCATGTGCCTTTGAAATGTCCCAAGCACTTCAGGGGAGATGTTGCCCCATATGGCTATATGTCTACATTCCCCGGTTTGAGTTTTGGGGGGTGCTGCAGTTCATTGTAGACTTGTTTGCATATCACGTTCACTGTAGCGCCCGTGTCTATCAGGAACTCTGTCAGTCTTTCGTTGAGCCCATAAGCAGTGTTGGGATGTGTTCCATTGCTGCATGGTAACCCTTCTTTAAGTGTTCATCTTGTGATTAACTTATATCTCTGTCTGAGGGAAATTGTTCCACCAGATATTGCATGTGAAGCCTTGATCTTCTGCCTGGTTGTGTGCATGTGACATACCTCCTCCTCTCCTTCTTGTCCTTCTTGTGCTTGTTGTCCTCCTATTCTGGCTCTGTTAGTTCTCTCTGTTTTGGTTTGTAGTGAGAGTGGGCGGTTGCCTGAGATGATTGAGTCGCCGTGAGGAGAGACCTGGGCCTCTAGCGAGCCATGGACTCTCTCCCTCTGTCTCGCCCTTTTTCTCTTGCTATGCGACCTATCGATTTGAAATATCCTTCCTCGCCACATGTGGAGTACCTCTGTCCTACTGCTGGACATGTTCCTTCTTGTGGATATTCATACCCACACTGATAGCAGAAGGGTTCTTCTTGTCTGTGGTCGTTTTGTAGTCTGTTTATTGACTCTGAGGGCATGGCTGTGTTGAAACTGTCGACCTGTGTGTCCGCTGCCAGTTCTGCCCTTGCAAGTGTTAGAATTTTGTCGTGTGTTCAGGCTTTTTGAAGTAGTTTGAGCCGAAATGTCTAGCATTCGCAGCCTGCAATGATTTGGGAATGTAGGGCCTCCATGTTTGAATAATTGGTGAAATCACAGTACTTCATCTTGATTCGTAGGCGCATAACGTAGGTGTCCATTGTTTTGACTTTTGCCTGTTTTGTGCTATGAAATAGATGTTGTTCATAGTCCACATTAGTGTGCGGTGTAAATTAGGCAGATAACGCACCCTTCAAGTCTTGAATTGAGTCAATGGACGTCGCTGGCATTTCGTCGATAATATCCCTTGTTGCTGGCCCCATTGCCAACTTGAGTAGGCATTTTTTTCTTTCCTCATCCCAGGGCCCTGTTACCCCCATATAAAGATCAACATATCTGATCCACTTGGCCCATCATGGCACCATTTTGCTCTTGTCTGACACATCAAAGGCTCCTGGTAGCTGTACAGCTAGTGAATCAGGAAGTCTATATGGAGCTGCAGCAGGTGGAGCCTCCTGACCCCTTGCCTGAATGTCCTGATTGACTGGTTGGGGGATAACCTGTACAGACATGTCTGACTCCCTGTTATGCACACTGTCCCTTCAAATCTACTAGAACTCTTCCAACTCCCTTGCATGGCCGCCTATAGTGGCACGAGCACCGTGAAATGACAAGAAAGTGAACAGGGAAAGATAGACTCCGGGAGATGGCCACCATGTGGCACAAGGATCATCTGCCTCTTTACCCCGCCATCTCACTCACCACTGCTTCTGTGAGGATCACCACCATGGCACCAGATTAATTCCCACGTCGGTCAGCCTTTTTTAATGGGCGAGCAACGCCTTCCCCGCCACAGCCATGGGTGATGCCTCTGCCCGCTGGCTGGTACTTGTGCCTGTATGCGCCCGTGGCACCTGGGTTCATCCGCGCAACATGTGCAGGCTTTCTCTTTGTCGCCAGTGTAAAGATACTCTGGGTGAGGGACCGCCTAACCCGGAGCCGCGCACCAGGCTGCACAATAAATAATAGACAGAGCTGCGTGTGCTATAACACGTCTTTATTCTTCCCTCTCCATCGGGGTTCTTCCTTGCCCCTACTGCCCCAAGTCAATTCCCTTCCCACCTCCAGCCCCGCCCCATCCCACCCCTCACCCCCAGAACTCCATTGTCAACATGACAGTACTGTATTTGTCGCAGTTACCTTGGCTTTTAGGTCCTTGTTCTGTTGCATCTTTCTACTTTGTTTCTGAATAAGAAAACTCTCTGATGAATCAGGTGGTCTGCAATGTTGCCATTTTCCAAGTCCTCCCCTTCAAAATGTTCTACCTGTTCTGTGTCCAATGCCCCTATACCTTTCTCATGTATTTCAATAACGGATGAGGTTCATTGTTTCAAGGTACAAATTGCTTTTATCCGTTTGAGTCTTTCACTTGTTTCATGACTGATTCATGGATTTTCCCGCACAGCTTTAACATAATCTTAGCAGAAAATTGCAGCATAGTCATAGCTGTCAGAATATCAATTGAGTTTATATGGACTCACGTGGGGCATCGTGACCTTCAATTTCTCAGAAACGATATGGGGTAACTTTAAGATGGCTATTCAATCCGGGCCTAAGTGCTGCACCCCTTCAGCAACAGCCCTCACTGGTATGTCCGGCTGTACTCCTGAGACAGCGTCTCTTTCATTTTGAAGGGAGTAGTATAAAATAAGCAGAGAATTCTTGTTATCAATTTGGTGTTGTTATGCGAGCTATTTAGCATCACAGTAACCTCTTTTTTAGTCTCCGTCCTTTACTTTGTCCCAGTGCTGGAAATAGGCAGCTATTTTGCCAGGGTTCTTATTAATGCCACCTCCAGGAGAGTTCCCGTCTGCGTCCCTGTCAGGAACAGTTAAGATGTTGACCTCCGAATCACAGTGCATCTTGGGACGTAAATTGTCATTTCCCTTCTTAGCATTCGTTTTACCAGACGTTTTTCTCGTTTGACCTTTCTTAATGACTGTGTCTGATCTCATTAGATAATAATAGGCCATTGTATAAAACTGTATTCAAATTGGACTAAACAATTAATTAAGGTGCACAATACATGTTGCTATAAAATGGGAATAAAAGAGAAAATAAAATGAATTACATTAAAAGTTAACAACATCTTAAAAGCATAGTATCATAGCTCAAATGTGTCCATTAACACCACTGTACCATAAATAGATAGGGGAGCAGGGACAATTATCTACAGAACACAAAGTTCTCCTGAACATCAACCTACGGGTATACTTGATGTATAGTACTTCCAGGTACACAAGTGAATGTTGTGTGTACCCGCATGTGCTGTCCTAAGTACATAAGGCAGTGGACACACCCTAAGACTCACTCAGAGGGACAACAACCCATATTGTAGACCACATAACTCAAAGGAAGAACACATAATTAGAATTGCAAAATTATGAAAATGTATTACACAGATCAACAATACAATTAAAATAACTATAGATGCAAAAGCTTGGAGCAACAAACTTATGACATGACATGCACTATTATAAACAATGTGTGTAAAAAAAGTAAGAATCACAGGGTAGTAGGAACACCAGTGTGTAATGTACAGATCAGGATCACAGGCCACCTGCACGTTCAATGAGTGATAGTGCTTCCTTTTGTGGCACACTGCTTTGTGTGCCTGAGGGGCCACCAGCACCACATGGGTGCATTCCAGGTCTGCAATGACATTTGGCATGTGTGCAACGGCATGGAATCATGCCTTCATGGAATGCGCCTGTGCTGGGGTGGTGGGCAGTGAGATGTACCATGAAGTAAGCGCAGGAGCGCTTCCAACACCTGGAAGAGCATGGCACAATAAGTTGGCTGTGCAATGCTGTGCAGCATGGCCACCAAATGCTGGAAGGTGCCAGTTCCTGGATATTATAGGACAGACACTTGCATTAGAAGTGGTGGCACAGCTGTCCTGATGTTAATCCTTCTCTTTATGTCCCCCTGGGTTGTGGTGAGCAGCTCACGTATTGTCTCCCTGTTGAGGCGATACAGGGTTACCAGCTGGCTGTCTGTGAGGTTGCAGCATGTGATCCTGACCCTGGATATGGGTGCTCACCTTAAATGGTGTCACCTCCTCCTCTCTGAACTCTGTGTCCTGGGCTGGTTTTCCTGCCTCTTTTTTTCCAGACACAGCATGAGCAACTGCATGTCCCATCCTGCAATGGCTATTGCCAGCATGGTGTTGGAAACTGTGTTTGGGGAAGGTGTCTACCTTATGTAGCACTCTAGAGTGGATTGGGTTCACCTGTGGCTTCATTTGTGGCACCTGTATGCATTCACCTCCACCTGGAGGTAAATGCGCTGTGTTTTTCCTGGTATTAGCACTAAATTCCGGTGCTAATTCCGCTGTCTCAAGACTTGTGATGCAACAGTAATTGTGCTTTGCTATATCAGCGGAAATATAGCTGGCACAAATTCCCCAGGCTGTAATAGCGCCGGCTGTAATTCTGCCAGCTGCAACACAGCTGGCGGTATTTGCACCGATGCGTGATTTGGCAGGGCTGTATTTGTGGCAGTAAATCCATTGCTGCCAGTTTTAAGGGTTATGGCCACAGTTGGGTGGTAGCCTTTAAATACAGCATTAACGTTATTACTGCCATATTTAAGGGATGGCCCTATCCTGAGGTGGGCGCTAGATGTGTTCTTTTACCTCCAGCTTTTTTCTGAAGGTGAAAATCCCATTTAGCACCCTGCTTTTGCCATAATTCCCGCAGGCTGTATTAGCATGCAGTACTTGCGCCAAAGATTCCCCATTTGGGCCATGGGGATTTAGCGTTAACACCCAACCTGTGATCCGGCGGTAATTGTGTTTGACCGGTTGGCGCTAATGTTATTACTGTTGGGTGGTATTACAGCTGGGATACCGGCCAAATCGTGATGAGGCTGTAATTAGTGTTTTGTAAGATACCAACTAATGGTTCGAGGTATTTACTGTCAAAATTTTTAAGACAAGGACCTGGGATAGGTGACATACTTCACAAAAATATTTTTTTTATTGGGAACTGTGATATTTTCCAGCTGTATTTTGCCATTTTATATTTTAAATGTGTAATAATGTTTAATATATTTATACCTTATGGTGTATTTACTGAAAGTACTACTATTACTAATGTCTGTAACTTCTCAGGAACATTCTTAGGTGACCTAACAGGGGAGTCTGATGCCCATACACACTTTTACTTGGGATAACTGATTCTCAACCTTTTCCTCTCTCTCCCCTCTGTATACCCTTCTCTCATTTATACCACCCATCTCTCTCTTTCTATCTCTATCATACTCTCCCTTTCACTCACTGTCTCTCCACACTCCAACCTGAACTTCTAAATTACTTTCTGCCTTCTGTTTCTAGTGTCCAGCTCCCCCCACACCCCTGTCCTCTCTACACTCTGTTACCTAATGTTATCTGCTTCCTTCCAGATCTCACTCCTCCCCCACACTATCCCTGCCTATACTTTCTCCACACTCCAGTCTGCCATGTGGTCTCTGGCATGTTTTGTTTTCTATTCCTCCCCTGTCTTAAGTAAGTCATTGTCCACACAGGTTTGTGTGAGGGTCCTCTGGTTTTCCCTAGGGCTCTGTTGAACTCTGGTGGTTCCAGATCCACTATCACTGCTCCTCTACTTCCCTATAGAATTTCTGGGTAGTCAGTAGTAGGTGCTTGGTCTCTCATTTGGCTTCTGAGCCAGGAAGCCTTGTCCTTCCATTTGGGTAACCACTCCATTCTTCCTGTTCCAGGCCAGATCTTATCCATTGGCCGAAGTGTATTGTTTACTTGTAGTTCCAGCTCTTCTACGGATGTTGATGCCTTCTGGAAACCAACTGAATGAGTAAAGGGAGAGAGACATCTTCAGGACAGAGGATGAAAGGCATTGGGTCTGAGAAAAAGACACTCATTTGCACACAGACCTCTATGCGTACAGTGGTGCCAGAGAATGGAAATGCACTCAACTTCCCCACTTCACCTCTGGGGAAGGATCTGTCTCTGACATTTCCTTGCTAGGCTGCCTAGCCCTTGACACAGCATAACAGGGCTACTCCCATGAGCCTGTCACATCAACCCTTCTGTGGCTATTGTGAATCCCAAGTGAGGATAGGGCCCTTTAGTAACGTGCATGCAATGGATGGGATCACAGAATAACTCTGAGTTCAAATAACCAAACCAATTCAGGGAGAGGGCAAAGTACTGTTTTATTAACAATTATCTAAAGCAGGGAGTTACAACGAACATCAACAGACATATGGTCGATTTTTCTCACTGACTTTTTCATATAGACTTTATACTAAAAATACATCAGAGGTGATGTCATTCTATGTGATGTCAACTCGGAGTCAGGTTACCTCGCCCGCCAACTTTCGCAATTAATCTACCTGGCCTCACCGCATGGCACACCAGCACAACTGTGCAAGAAGCACTCACAGCCAATGCAGCATTCGAGCTGTGCATTCATTCTCATTCCACCGCGATCTCCACGACCGATACCTCTCCATAATGGCGGCACAATCCGTGCATTCTAGGAGGATATCCCGAGGCAGCTGTAGCTGATTGGCTGCCAGCTCCTATATCCCGCCCATCAGCTGACCGGTAGGCGGAAGCCGGCTTCCACGTCGAAGGCACCGCGTTAAAGGCACCTGTCTGAAGCCTGTCCAGAGCCTACAGAGGCCAAGGCCCGTTATTCTGCCGGTTGCCACCCATCACTGTGAACTTACCCCTTCTCGCTCCAGCCGTACAGCAACCTGGGGTAAGCGCTCCTACCAACCACTTAATTAACTAATTGAAATCAGTTGCGCTCTCATATCTACACCTAACTCTCTGGACTACTATTGTGTTACCGTGTTGCATACCTCTGCACTATAGTGCTTCTGATCACCACCATACACCGCCCTGTGTCCTAGCAACTAACCTGCATTGCGCCTGACTCTGCCGTGCACACCCAAACCAATGCAACGCTATTCTACTATGAGCGCGCCCATGCCGGCTTATTGAAGCAGATATTACTGTATTTATGATATGATATGATATGGCATTTATACACTGAACCTCTAATTTAGATGCCACTGTGTTCATATATTGACAACCGAATTTAGATGTTATGGCATTCATGTTTATACACTGAACCTCTAATTTAGATGCCACTGTGTTCATATATTGACAAACGAATCTAGATGTTATGGCATTCATGTTTATACACTGAACCTCTAATTTAGATGCCACTGTGCTCATATATTGACAGACAACCGAATCTAGATGTTATGGCATTCATGTTTATACACTGAACCTCTAATTTAGATGCCACTGTGCTCATATATTGACAACCGAATCTAGATGTTATGGCATTCATGTTTATGCACTGAACCTCTAATTTAGATGCCACTGTGCTCATATATTGACAATCGAATCTAGTTGCTATGGCATTCATGCTTATACACTGAAACTCGAATTTATATGCCACTGTGCTGAAGCCCATATACTGTAATTCGATTCCAGAGACACTCATAGCTAGACTGATCTATGCTTAGAACCCACCGTGCACTATGAAAATGATCACTCACCATTGTGAATGTATGCACATTTAACACATTGTACTGCCTAATATGATCTGTGACCACAGCACACAACTCTGACCATTGCCTAGCCTCGCAACAAACTAGAAGCGCTGTATAGTCACCTCTGCCTCTCCCAGCCCACTGTGTCCTACTCGAGTGACTGCCTACTGTGCCAGCCTGGGATCCTGCGTCCTCAGTCCACCCACCCATATGACACTTATATAGCACAAATCATCTACGCTAACAGAATGCATATTAGCACGACCCTATTAACATACACCCCACTGCTGCTACTGCACTTCTTATTGGCAATTATGGACCAAGCTAAACATGCACCCTGCCTTACGCTCCACAGAAACTCTAGGCTTCGCGCTAGGCTCTCCACCCTCTACGAACCGCAGCTACGCAGCAACACCTACTTGAACCACCACACCATCCACAAAAACCAGACCAAAAGCTCTATGCAACTTAACCAACAACCTGCGAGCACCCCAATGAAAGAACCCACTCCGGCTACCTCGAACACCAATTACCAACCTAAAACAACCTCCATAACAGGAGCACTGATCAATGCTAGATCAGTCGTGGCCCACGCCACTGAAATAGCTGGCCTTTTTGCCTTAGATAACCTGGACTTCCTAGCAGTCACAGAAACCTGGCTACACGACGCAGCAGGCCCAGCCCTCTCCCTAGCAATACCTAAGGAGTACCAACTACTAAGATTAGACCGCCCTAACGCCAGAGGTGGTGGCTTAGCCATCATTGCCAAATCCAACCTGAATGTAAGGCTAACAACACTGCCCACCTTAAAATCTTGCGAACTCCTGGCCGCCAAATTACCAATATCCCCATGCCAAACACTAACTATCTATCTCATTTACAGGCCACCAGGGCCTCTAGGCCTATTCGAAGAGGAATTATCCAGCCTCTTAGCGGGTAACATAAAAAAATCTTCCCAGATAATGATCCTTGGTGACCTTAACTTAGGTCTTAACGACCCCAATGACAAACAAGCGCAAACTATTGCCACCATGATTGAAGGGCATGGCCTCTCCCAAAAAGTCCTCAGCCCCACCCACGACAAAGGAAGAATACTAGATTGGGTAGCCACCCTCAATTGCCCTAATATCATCACCAAAATTACACCCCAGCCTTGGACCGACCACTCCCTCATCAACTTCAACTTAACACCTAACATGATGTCCAGAATTGAAAAAATAATGGCACCATCTGTACCTACGAGATCCAGAAAAAATATCACACCAGACAATATCCTACCCTTGCTCCTCCCAACTATCAACTCCTTGCCATCCGACTCTGACCCAGACACAATGAATCTCTAAAGCATGTCCCAACACAAAGGAACAATTTGCAATCCTGCGAGAGCTTGAATCTCCCATACCACTACCTGACAACGTACCCAAAGACAAACAATGGTGCACTAATATTCAAAATGCCCTCGTAAATAAAGTAAAAACATTACAATCAAAAATTGCCATAAATAAAGCCTCGCTCCCTCTTAGCGAACCTCCCAGCACGCCCTCGCTCAAACCTAACCTAACACCCTTCAAATTCTCTAAAGTCTCCACTCAGGAAACTGAAAAAATCATTGCCTCACTAAAACCGTCCAACTGCAAAGGCGATCACTGCCCAGCCAAAATAATCAAGGATGCTGCCAGAGACCTAGCCCCCTTTGTTACTAAACTTATCAATGCATCCTTCTCATCCAGCACCGTCCCAAGCAGCCTAAAAGAGTCCTGGGTACTCCCCCTGCTTAAAAAACAAACCTTAGACCCCTCCGTCCCCACCAACTATAGGCCCATCACCACTGTCCCCTTCCTCCTGAAGATAATTGACACAGTGGCCTATCTCCAAATCCCAAAATACCTAGAGATTAACCAACTCCTCGGCACACGTCAATTAGGCTTCAGACCGCAGCATGGCACTGAGACCGCTCTCATAGATCTCAAGGCCCAAATCGACGAGCTTAATGATAAAGGAAACACAGCTATGCTACTCCTCCTTGACCTGTCGGCGGCTTTTGACCTAGTGGACCACACAGTACTCTGAAAACACCTAGCGTCAGCCACCCACTTCTCAAGTGAAGCTATAGCCTGGGTCCAATCCTTTCTGGATAACAGAAGCATGCAAGTCTTCTCCACCTCAAACTCCGCAGACCCTATCCAGACAACTTGTGGAGTCCCACAGGGCTCCTGTGTCTCGCCAACGATGTACAACATATTTACTAAACCTCTATTCGACAAATTGGACAGACTGGGTGTCACCTACACAAATTATGCAGACAACACCCAGATCCTCATCCCCCTTTCGGGCAATTTCACTACGGATACAGCTTTAGGAAATAAAATCTACACCCTCATTCAGGCATGGATGGCAACCCATGGCCTCTGCCTGAACGACGAAAAAACAGAGATCCTCATTCTAGGCTCACCCAATAACCTAAAAAAACTCGACCCCAACTACAGCTCCTTTAACATCGATGGTAACACAATCCCTGTTGCCAAAGAGGTGAAAACCCTTGGTTTCTATTTGGATTCCACTTTGTCCCTAAGGAAACAAGTACATTCTCTGGCCTCATCCACTGCCTACACTGGCAAACTTATCAAAGCATGCAGACCATTCCTCTCACCAGCCAGCTGCATTATCCTAGCCAACGCACTAATCCTCTCAAAATTGGATTACTGCAATGCACTTTATGCAGGCGCAAATAAACATATGATCAAAAAACTCCAAACCCTGCAAAATAACGCGCTCAGAACGACCCTGAACCTCCCAGCTAGAGAGCATATTTCGAATGTGCGGAGAAACTACAATTGGCTCAAAATTAGCGATAGGATCACCTTCAAAATTGTCACACTGACATTCAAAAGTCTCCACAATGCCGCCCCCCATACCTTAGGGATAGAATAACTAGAAGAACTGCTGCACGACCAACTAGAACAGCCAACTCCTTCTGCCTCCAAACCCCTAGATTCCGACAAAAAAAAACAGGAGGCAATAGCTTCCCTGTGCAAGCAGCTCAGTACTGGAAAGCCCTCCCAGTTGAACTTAGAAGGGATCAGCCCTCCAACAGCTTCAGGCACCACACCTGCACCTGTCTTCAATGCAACGACTCCTGAAACCTATGACCCTATGCACTGCAACCCTGATGATATTACTCTTTATTGTATATAAGATGCTACCTCACTTGTAAAGAATGTATATAAGAATGTATATAAGAATGTATTACTGTACAAAATGTATGCTACTTATATGTAACCAAGCTCTAAGTATTCTTATTACTCTGTGCGCCCAGCTACCCAAGGGTTCACTGACGCCCTCTAAATAAACAAACAAACAAACAAACAAACAAACAAACAAACAAACAAACAAACGTGGCAAATAATCAAAAACCTACTGCGGATTGGAATAGGCTTAATATGAACATCTAAGCACACATTATATAGTAACTAGGATTGTGATTAGCTGTCTACTGTCAGGCGGACAATATATGCCTACCTCTAAAACATGTCATCTTCAAAAACCATCAAGTACATGGTTTCTCATTGGTCTTCATACTATAAGGTCCCTCATTATATGGACCACTACAATTGGTTGGCACGCTTGTGCCAGGTTTGGAACATTCAGTAGCACGTAAGCCCAGATCCAGGTGCAAGGATATTGGGGCCTTACCTCCCCACCCAATTAGACAAGCATCTCTCATCACCCACACCTTCTCCCATGAAGACTGTCTTTGAACTTGGCCTTCCAAAAGTATCCTTGTCTTCAGAGTACATGGGAGTGCAAGCACTCACTATTGTGTTCTGGGACTCCAAGTTTGACTCCATTTTCATCCTTAGCTCACATGACAGGAGACCACAATTTGGCCCATTTTGCAGGTTTGAAATGTCTTAAATTAATAAAACGTTGCACTCTTGGTGTTCTTGCAGGTCCACTTCTTTCCAGAATAGATAGCCAACCATGGCTGCTTAAGTCTTGACTCCAGGCAAACAACCTCGCCATGGAGCTCCACGGTTCAGTTTATTCTTGCTGTGACACAATTTTCCCTTCCCTCTTCATTGGTATTGGCTTACTAAAATCATGATACAGATGTCCAGCTTCTATATAATGGCGGCTTCATTTGCATTCTATTGACTATTGTAAGTGACTTCAATCCAGCACTCCAACTAAGTCAATACTTAGTATGGGATGCCCAATGGAAGCCCTTATGTATATATTTCTATGTCAAAGATCTTTAAATCTGGATGATGAACCCTTATATAACGCCCCTCTCTTTGGATCTCCCCGACCTCACTGAGCCAAGAAGTAGGTTTGTTTTGCAAATTAAAAGTTTTTTTTGAAGAATTGAACAATATATAGATTACACTTTTATGAATATGAATAATATCTGAATAGCTCACTTATGAATATGAAGGTAATAAGCAATGGGTAATATTACAATATCAACAATCTCTTTAATCAGTTAGGAGTAGGAATAGGAAGGATAAGGTAGCAGAGAATACTTTGTATGGGTTCAAGAAATGCAAGCTAGGACTTCAATCAAAACACAATATAAACACTTTTCCCTGTGACTACTCACTCCCCCCCACTATGCAATATGAAGAGATGGAAATGAGGGCACACAAGTTTCAGGCATACAATCAATAATGCAGTTCATTCCCAGTTCCCCAGCAAGCTTAGAGAGAACAGATTTGATTTTAAACAGGTCAAAAATGCTTTTGAATGTGATTGCAATAAAAGGGAAACTATGCTAAAATTATTTGAATTCACTAAATGGGATTCAGCACTAGTGAGAGTTACTTTGGATTGGTTCAGGTCAACACTAGCAATGATTATGAATGATTATCAGATTGAAAACGAAATTCAGTAGTTGCAAACAAGAAACAGCTATTTTCACATGTGGTGAAATGGAGCTAGCTAAATCACAATTCGTGGCAATTTTTCCGCATGCGGGAAACACTATTACGGAAAAACTCTAAACTATTGGAATGTTGTTTTAGGTTCTTTGGAAGGCTTAGGATCTTAGTTTCAGAATGACAGTTAAATTTCAGTTCTAGGACATGCGTTCAAAAGTAAGAGGTTTTTGTGAAGGTAGATTTTTCAGAAACAGAGTCAAGATTCAAAACTACAGATTGCGCTTTACAGATTAGGAATCAATACAGACTTATACTAAGGGCTATGAAACTTACCCAACGGGACAACCACCAGAAATAGGGCGCCTTCCGCTCTGATTGTTGTGCGTCAAGACACTTGAAAAAAATATCAGCGCATAGATGATTAGCCCTGCAATTTATCAAGAATTATGTGGAGGAGAGGAGAATTTAGGATAAACAAAAGAGGTTCTACAATGTAGTTCTGGACAGATTCAAATGGATGGAATGGGATTACTTAAACTAAGAGATTGGTTATGTACAGTTCTCGACTGGATACTCACTCCTATGGCTTTGGAATGGAGTGGGCCCTGTCAAAGATCTGGTCAAGGGTTTGGCTGGGATTCTCTCTCGCCACCGAACAAGTCTCAGTTCTGCTTTCAGCACAGCACTGCGGTCTGCGCGGTCTCTTGGACTGGATCTGACGGGATACAGCTCTGCTTTCTGGGTCTGGGTCTTGGTTCTAGCACAGGGTTCTTAGCAAGAATAGCAAACCAGCACAGCCCGGCTGTTGAATGTGAGCCCCTTGGAAGTGTAGGGGTTAGAATCAGGTTGCAAAAGATTCTTAAGGCCTCTGAAAAAGGTTCAGCTTGTGGTTTAGGCCTCTCTGCTTCCAGGGTTTAGAGTTTGGTTCTAGAGCTTGGTTCTGGAGTCTGGTTTCTGGATTTACTTGCAGGGTGCTTTGCCAAGAAATTAGTTGAGTAGTGGAAAAGTATGTGTCCTATCTGTCCTCAGCAGTCCCTATTTATGTATTTCCAAAGTGGGTGGGGAGGCTGATTGTACAATGCCCAACCCTCTAAGGATCTGATAGGTTATGAGGATTCCCTTTCCCCTGATTGGAGAAAGGATCAGCGTGTCATCCCTTGTCGTCTTAATGGTTTGAGGTAAAGACCCTCCCCTTTCTCTGTACAATATATCTTGTTTTTCATAAAAAAACATATTTACAAGGTGCACCGCTTGTTAATACTACATAAATTACATGACAGATTGCCTAAGGTACATTTCTGTTCAACTCTCATCTTCCTAAGAGCTTTGGTTCAGAAATGACCACTTTTTCACGCTTTTGGTGGGTTTCTCAATCATAATTCTGCACCAATTTTTATACCCGCATGCACTCTCCACCTGGGCATATTTCTGTAATTTTTTATGTTCATAGCATAAACACAGTGGCTACAAAATGAATAATTCCGTGGTTTGGTCTCAGAACATCGCGTGGAGTCCAGTTTAGTCTTAAACTGTGAGCGCATTTTTCATTTGAACAATCTCAAAGTTTGCCATTTTTGTCAGTTCAGTGCAATTTGTTATAAGCATTTTTCTAAAACATACATTTGCTGTGCTTTCTGAATCCACACAATGGTTTGTGTCCACCTCCACAAGGTCTGGGCTGACTCAGAGGTCACATGTCTCTCCTTCCTGCCGGCAGTTTGTTGTCAGTCACACCCAAATTAGCATTTTCTATTTAGTCCAAGGATTCCTTTGTCTGCACTGAGAGCAACAAGCCAGGGTGCCACTCCCAGTTCCTCTTGACACCAGCCTGTCAATCTCTTAGCCAAGGGCAGGGGAAAATCTCATTTGTCCAGGGAGAAGGTGTGGAATTCGTTTGTACACAGTGTGGGAAACTTTAACTCTTAACCCAATGTCTAAAAATTGTCTTTTCTTATAATATAATTCTCATTTTTAACAACTACAATTTCTTACTTCAAGCCTATTCAGAATATAGTTTTAAATTGTGTCCACCTCTTAGGCTTCTGATAGCAAGTCTTTCTTTGGAATAGTTTGGGTTCAATGACCAACTTTACACAAAATGGTTTAAGACGCTGGCTTCTGGTAGAGGTGAGTAACGGTATTACACCCATTTCTGACAGGTTTCTTCCCGCAAGCAAACCTCAAAAGTGGACTTTATTCTGATATTACGGCTCGGCTTTGAAATCCTTGAACATCTGGAACCAGCCAAACAGTACAGAGATAACCTATCCGAGGAACATGAACAAAAAACCATCCTGAGTTATCGGCGTGAGCAGATTCGAAGGCACCTGAACTCAAACTTGACACCTGCCAAGATAAACAGGACCTCACAACACGACAAGAAAAAACACTAACTAGATAATGGTGAACCCGAGGCCGTTAACACCCTGATTTCATGGAATACCAGAGGATTCGGCCACTTATATAACAACCTCCCAGTAGACCTCGAAGACAACTTTATAATATGCCTGCAAGAGACCTGGATGCGACAGCTTCCCGTAAAAGACGGCTACCACATACTAATAAATCCTGCAAGCAAAAATGCGAGAGGTCGACCGTCTTCAGGATTACTGACATTGATAAAAATAGGAACAGGTTGGGAAGTGGCAGACACATCGAATCCAAATGGCCATGTACAGTCAACTCTACTCGTAAGAAAAACCAGCGAATCTAGAAAAGACCTCAGCTCACCTCAACATCTTTTGCTAGTTAATGTATATTGGAACCCTGCAAAGATCTCGGCTGCGGTCTTTATTCACTCAATAACAACATTAATCGACCTAAACTTAAGAAATCTTTACAATCTGTGGATAATTGTGTGTGGTGACTTAAATACATCTTGGTATAATGAAAACCACTTGGACTTCAATCATCGCTGCAACAAAGATCTCAAGGACTCTTCTAAAAGAACAAGATGGCAGGAGGCCATGGAAGCCAGAGATTGCACCATGTTAAACGGCAATGTCCCGGGAGACACTCCGCCGCAAATTACATGGACGAATATGGGACTAAAGAAAACCCTGGATTACATCTGGGTTTCAAATAACCTGATGCCGACAATCATCAATATGCAGATCACGCCAACGAAGAACAGCGACCATTTTCCGCTGAAAATGCATTGGAGACCCCACTGTAAGCGTTTAAGCAGCACGGCATGCACCCACTTAGAGGTGAACGCCAGCCGCACCAGAATTCGGATGTCTTCAAAACAGATACAACACCTCACTGCCGACTTTCAACTAAGAAATGAAGCATCGACAACCTTTACTGATTATCCCGCCATTCTCCTAACTGTGGCCAGCTCCCAACCAAGAAAGAACACGTCAGTGTCCAACCATAAACACACATGGAGTGTAGCTCAGAATAACGAGAAGAAGAAACTGAGGAAAGATCTGAAAGAACTAAGAGCAGAAAGTAGCGTTAACAAAGTAGCAAAAATTAAACACCGAAAACAATTATATCGAAACTAGACAAAAGCTTTTGCCCTCCAGCGTGACCAAGAACGTGGCGAGGAGATGCTGTCCTTGATAAGATCTCAGAACACCAGAAACATTTGGAAAATCTTAAATATGGACCAGCCAAATCAAGCTGTCATCATGGCAAACGGCATACCCGAGGCGGCCTGGGCAGCGCATTTTAGAAACATCTTCTCATCCACTAGCATTACGTTGGTGGACGGGAAAAATGGTGAAAACGTGCGCTGGGATACTGCAGAGACCGCAAAGACCATACATGGTGCCATATCAAAGTTAAAAAACTCCCGAGCAGCTGGCCCAGACGGCATATCGAACATCATGCTTAAACAACATCCTCAAGAATGGGCAAAGTTCATAGCCGATCTATTCATGACAATAGCCTCCTCCAGGACTATTCCGTCATCCTGGTTGGAGGCTATTATTGTCCCGATCTATAAAAAGGGCAACAGAGATGTACCTGCCAATTATCGCCCTATTGCGTTATTGGATACCATCGGGAAAGTCTTTGCCTCGTTTCTTCAAGAAAAGATCTCAGCTTGGGGACGCTGCTGCGGATTAAACGATGTACGTCAAACTGGCTTTACAAAGCGAGTGGGCACTGAAAACAACCTTGCTATACTTAACTTACTAAAGTTGGAAGCTTTGAGGAGCAAGGGAACATTGTTTTTTGCATTTATAGACCTGCAACAAGCTTTCGACGGAATTAACCGAGAAAAACTCTGGGAAAAACTAAGAAAATGGAACTGCCCTCCAAACATATTAAATCCAATAAAAGCCTTACATGAATCAACATCAGTCAAAATAAGGTTGAACAAAGATGGCGTTCTTTCTGAAGCTATTCCAACGCAAAAGGGAGTGAAGCAAGGCTGCCCTTTAGCAGCGGAACTCTTCAAATTATATATTTCAGATGTGTCAGACGCATTAACAAATACCCACTGCTTTACTCCCAAACTTAATGGCACTCCTGTAAGCTACCTGATTTACGCCGACGACTTTGTCCTAGTTGACAAAACGCAAATAGGGCTACAGAGGCTATTAAATGCATTGAACAGCTATATGATGGATCAGGACCTAAAAATTAATGTTGATAAAACAAAAATTTTGAAATTAGGTCATTGCGAGAGCCAGAAAAACAAGAAATTCAAATGGACTCTAAACAATGTCCCGATTGAGGAAGTGACCTCAATCCGATACTTGGGTATTCCATTCTCTATGTCTATAAGAGAATGGAGCTGGGTGTCCGAACTTGAAAAAAGAATAAAAACCTTGTCCCTACAAGGTGCAAAGATACATTCACAATTTGGAAAATTCTCCCTGATTCCAGTACGAACCTTCTACCAACAAAAGGTGATACCATCCTTGACGTTCGGTGCAGAGACAGGCTGGAACATCGACTTCAGGATTTGGCCTAAATTTGAGGGCTTATTCTGGCGTCGTGTGTTAAGACTACCTAAATACCTGTCTGTATCAGTAATTCGCCATGAATTGGGACTCGAACCAATGTACGGAGCTGTCATTTGGAAATCAATGAACTTACTACGAAAGATGTCATTGGAGAAGGTTGAACCAGCATTTAAACTGTTCAATTCACAAAAAACCTTAAATTCAATCACCTTACAAGAAGTATGGGCCGAAAAAGTAAAATCAATTATGCAAGCTGCACACATTAACATGGAGACGTTGATAGAACGACCCCAAAACGCAAAAAAAAAACTGAGACGTCATCTCTGGATTGCCAACATGGAAAGACTCAATGAATTAAAGACTGCAATAGACCTGAGCATGATTCCGAACAAATTAGACTGCTTACCAAAATATCTGAGCACATTCCCGTCTCGCCATCACAGAGATGGCTTTCTACGCCTAAGAACAAACCTCTATAAAACCAGACAAATGTGCTTTCTCCGACACATCGACAACATAAAAGACCCCTCATGTAGGTTCTGTGGAAATCACTCAGAATCATTAAAACATCTTCTGACTGATTGTCACTCACTGAAGGACACAAGATCTCTCCATTTGCTTAAGTTCGCCCCTCAAACCGATTGTATGGAAGAACTGTGGCTGAAAATTTTAAGCGGGACCTCAGTTCACTTGACTTGTGCAGTTATAAATTTTCTGGAGCAAATTATGAAATCATGAACCAAGGAGCTAGCAAATTCCAGACGTCACCGTAATTACAAAAGTGAAGCGATTGAGGAAGAAAGTTGTAATAAAAGTTTGTAAGAAACTAGAAATTGCAAAAAAAAAAAAAAAAAAAAAAAGTGGACTTTGTTCTGATATAGATACACTTCTGTGGACTTTATATTTATGTAGATTCTTGCGGGAGAATGATGTGACCACCCAACAAGGAGGTTAGATCTTTTTGGGTGGTTTGTGAGCCATGATGTGTGCAAATTTGACAGCAAATATAAATGGATTTTTGAAGTCAGCTTTGTTTCTTTTGCAATGATTTTGCTCTGTGAGCAGCCAAATGATGGGTTTTGGCAGTGGTCTCCTGTGTTACCACTGACATTGGCAAAAGTAGATGGTGGGCTATTTTTCAGGTTTTCACTGCGCACTTTCTGGTGATTTCTGGCGAGCGGCATGCTTTCCAGTGGCCATTATGATGTTTCTGCTGCCAGCAATGCACAGTGATGTTGCAGGGCTTGGATTAGTGGGTTAAGACATCCCACACTAAGTATAGTCAGCTTCTATGATGACTTTGTCTACCTTGCATTTCAGCGTCTGTACAATTATTGAATGGTTGATTCTATTGAGCACTTGTGCATGTATAATCTTCTTTTTCGTATTTGAAAGTTCACTGGATTCTTTACTGCTTCATTAGTTTCTGTAGGATCCATACATCCTCTTCAACCAGTTTCCTGAGATGTCGTTCATACCCTCTTGCGATGTTACAGGCTTCTTTCTTTGTTCTTTTTCAAATTCCTTCAGGGAGTTCCTGCCTCAGATTGTCGTCACTTCATGGATACATTTGATAGGGTTGTCTCAATGGGTATCTTCTCTTGAATATATGCTGCGGTTTGGCACAACTGCTGGTGTCAGACACGGCATGATATCAGGCTTCCAACATATAGGAGATAGGGGGACAGGTTTTCCTGTAGAGGCATGCAGCTGCTCCTCTACATTCCCCCCTTTGGTCGAATCCTTGACTACCTGCTCAATAGTTTCCACATCCTGATATTTTCTCTTGAAAAAGTGTTTCTTTGGTGTCCATATCTTCATCACCCCCTTCAGGGTACCAGCTGATTTTACATGTCCATCTACACTCCAGGTCATGTAGTTACATTGTCCATTCAGGGTACAATAGACCCATCGTCCCATGTACTTCTTATGATTCTTTGAATACAGGACCTTTGTTCCTTCAGGTGCTACGACACTGGCATCTACATATTTTCTGACAGCTTCATCAGTTAGCTCCTTGGCATTAGGTTCAGGTTTGACATTGATCATGATCTTTATTCCTACCACTTTCTTTGCCATTTTCTTGCATTGGGCGATCGCTATCCTGATTACACAGAATCTGAAAATCACCAACACTTATATTATTCTAAGAATTTTGAATATATTTGCCAACCACTGCGGAATCCACGAGAACAGGGAGGCAAACCAACTGTCATCTTCAATGTCATCTGTCTCATCTTCCATCTTGTTATGGTGGTCCGTCAACAATGTTTTGGCCTCTGTCAGGGTCCATTTTGTTCATTGTGAGAAGGCATGAATCTCCACGATTTTGGCACAAACTTCTCCTTCCATCGCTGTGATCATATCAAGGACACACCTATTCTGAAGGGCCATCATTTGTATGGCCCTTAGCTCTTCCTTAACAGCTTAAATCCCTTTATGGTAACACTGATTGTCTGCAGAAGCTCCCATCTAGTGATCTGAAGACACTTCGCATTTGCTACTGTTTGGATCCCAAGCATAAATATAGTTGTCAATATTGTGGCAGTCTTGCTGAAAAACCAGTGTATCTCAGGAATAAAGTCATATGCTGTTATTGATTTGGCAGAGAAATCGTTCTCTCTTCTTTTCTGATGGAGAAGTTCAAGCAATCTTCTTTTTCTTAAATGGGCATCTACTTTTGGAAATTCACCAATTCTCAGGACACTTTGAGGAGTCACTAATGCTGGTACATGGATGAGCACCAAGGAACATACTCCGCACCAATCCTTGGGCAACCTCATGTGAGGTCTATATGCACAAGCCCAATATCAGTCCATAGGGATGGTTGTCCCTTCTCCCATCCTCGGAAAGTCAATTGTGGTTTGCATTCTTTGTTATATCCCACATGGTTCAATGGGTGTCTTCAGAAGCAGAGTGTTGCATTAACCAATGGGATTGCAACTACTGGTCCTGATTAATCTTCTGCCCATGTCAGTAGTTTGGAGTGTTTGGTCCATGACTTTAAAACCCATCATTCACTTTCTGTACCTCTTGAACATACTCTGTTTTAAGAAGTTGTTCAGCACAGAACATCATTCGTTCTTCCCATCCCTTCTTGGAATTCATTCGTCCATAGATCAATAATCGAGTTTGTTCCCAACATCCAGGTGATCTGGCTATTTCTGTCACATTAGGACAATTCATTCTCTTCATTTCTTCAATGATCACCTCATCCTGTCCTGCTGCAGGATACACAAGCATCGTACTTTTCCATCTAGGCTCCTTTTCCATTTGTAGTGTTTTGATGTAGTCAGCCTGATATTGAAACAACCATTTTGATCTCCATCGCAAGGTCGCACAACTTCCTTGAAATTGTCCTCAAGTATTACATGTTGCAAGATGACTGAGGCACTTTGCATCATGCTCTGGAACGTCTCTTGCAATTACAGTTCTTACTGTGTTCATGGATTAGGGAGTAGGAGAGCAGATGTAGCAATCGTCCTTAGATGCGTTTTCCCCCCACTTCTTTCATGTGTTGGCACCACATGTTATTCCCATGGTGAGCTGTGTTATCTGGATAAGCATTTATCCCTTCACTATCTTCCTCTGCATCTCTTTTGTGTCTCCCAAAATACCTATAATATTCATACATTTTATCATGAATCGTTTTTTCAGTGGAGAGGACCATAGGGACTTTTCCTTCAGCAGAAATACTAAGATAATAGAGACTGTGAAAGATGAGAAACAGAAAGACAACATCTCTCGTACCATCCTGCTACTTGTTGTTGAATTTGTTCATTCTCTATCACCATGCCACTCTCTTCATTAACCATGTTCAATACAATCATTAAGTTTCTTCATATTTGCAACTGTAAAATTGTTTCAATTAAAGCAATAAGGAGTATACTTATCACTGGGCTCTTTTTAGGATCCTGTAAGAAAGTGTGAATATTAACGTCTTTTCTGACAAGAGCAGGGTAAGACTGAAGTATGAACACAAAGACAGCAAGCACAAGCAGATAAACATCACTATCGGCAGGTACCATTTGTTTAATCACTTAAAACAAATATTCTCCACGAAATTAATCTGCATACTGATCTCGTTTTCAATTTCTGATCAAGAACTGACATTTAGGCATAACTCTAATACAGTTTCTATTGAATTCCAGTCCAAATGAAGTACATATTGATCATGTGTCGCCTTATCGTCCTTCTTAGTCATCGATCGAACCAGCACAGGCAAACATTCTTCCTCTTGTCTTGCTTCTGGATCAGCATCAGTGGAGGGAAGGTCTCGCCCTTATAGATTTTCATGTAACTCATGTGCAGCCAAGCTCTTCTTCCCTGTACCTTATGAGCGGAAGGGGACACTTCGTCAATGCTGAAGGGGCCATGGAATTGTGGCTCATGCCACCTCCTGGTAAAACTTTTAATCAACACTAGGTCCCCAACATATAATTTAGGTGTTGGTAATAGTTTGCTTGGATTGGTTGCCGCTTGACTTGATCTGAAATGAAATAAATACTAGAGGTCATATATGTCAAATAATCATTGATCTCATCACCTAAATGTTCTGGGCATCACTCTTACTCCTAGATGGAGGTGTACGGGGCATTCTCATTTGATGCCCTGTAACTAGCTTGTGCAAGGTGAGGTGGTGGTCTGATGCTGGTTGATTCTAAAAGGCATGTAAGGCTAGATGTAGGCAATGCAGCCATCCCTTTCTCAAAGTCAATTTCATCTTGGCAATCCTTTCTTTGAGGAGGCTGTTTAGTCTCCCATATATCCTGTTTGCTTGTGGGTGATATGCAGAATAGAACATGTGCTTTATGTTTAATAGAAGCCCTATATGTTCAAATAGCTCATTGACAAAATGTGGCCCATTATCTAATCGTTCTCAGAGTATGCCCAGCAGTAAACTTTTGACACACAATGCAATTTACCATAAACAGTGCAACGTGTTCCAACAAATTAGGAATGAACCAATCTTCTGCAATACTAGCAGCAACATTCTCTAGTTACATGCGCGGGTTAATGCAGCTGTTCAAGCGCGACTTTCAATAAAGTTACTAGCATCACTGGCTTTCCAGTGCTATCCTGTTGCCATAATGCTTCCGTGGGGATAAAGAACATCTACTTCATTTCCATAATTCTTTCTCTTCCTGTGGTGCACTTCTCTGAATCTCTATTAATTGGGTTATTGACAATTTATTAAACTCCTCTCGCATTAGCTTTGATTTTAACTAAATTTTCTTTAATAGTCTCAGTGTCAAAATGTGAAATTTCTGGGGAATATGCCAACCTTTTGACTTCTACGTCTGCGGCTTCATTCCCGCAAGAGATTCAATCTGTTTGTTTAGTGTGTGCTGCACATTTAATGAATGCTGTGGCTGCTGGGAGTTGTAGTGCCTTAATAAGTCTCTCCAATAAAGATGCATGTTGCACTGCAGTGCCGCCTGAGTGGAGGTAGCCCCTCCTTTTCCAACATGCTAAACCTGCATGTACGGTTGATGTCACATAGGCAGAGTGACTGTACACCGTCACTTCCCGCCCTTCATGTTTCTCAAGCACGACAATAAGCGCCACTAATTTTGCTGCTTGCGCTAAAAATTGAGACGGTAGCCTTGCACTCATCACTACCTCAAATTCTCAATTTAATCTATGTCTTACCACTGCAGCGTCTGAATGCCTTTCCCCACTACTCTGATCAATTTTTTGAAGAACCATCAATAAAGAGAATCTCCCCATCCCGCTAAAGCATTCTCTTTCACACGGGTATATCATCATAAAATTCAACATAATTAACACAGTCATGTACATGATCACCTTCTTCTACTGGCTCAGCTATGAATGTGGCAGGGTTCACTATTTTATATCTTACGATTTTAATTACTGGCTTAGAAATCATTACCTCATAAGCTGAAGCTCGTTGGGATGTGAATGTGCCCTTGAGTTTCTCTAAAATGGCAAATAGAGCATGCTTCACGAAGAGGGTCATAGAGCAGCCCATGACAATACCTGTAGACTTCTCGATCGTGAACGCGGCAGCTGCCAAAGATTGTTCGAAAGGGAAGTGTCCTCTCAAACTGGGTCTAGATTCCCACTGTAATACACCAAAGGTTTGTACTGCAACGCGGTTCTTTCTGTAAGCCCTTCTGTCATGAGTTTCACATTTGTGTGCTAAAAAAAAAAAATCCTCAGCATAATTGGGAATTCCTAAAACAAGGGCTTTGCAAATTGCTTTTTTCAACTCCTTGTATCCTTCCTCCATTCCTTCAGTCCATTGTAGTTTTATTTTACCAACTTGTGTTTTCTTTAATGTCTGCAGAAGTTGCCTCATGTATGTATATAAACAAACAACACCCAGGATATAACATAGTTGCACAAACCTAAAAATGGTTGCATCTGTCTCACTGTGTTTGGTTTTGAGGTTTTCATACTTGCCTCAGATCTCTCAGGTGGCACTTTCTTTCCTTTTTGCGAAATCAACTGACCTATATATAACACCTCTTCTTGGCAGTATTGTAACTTCTCTTTTTCTACTTTATATCCCTTTTCTGCTAGAATAGTCATCAACTGAACAAAATCCTGTCTGCAATCATCTTCTGTGGTTCTGAAAATCAAAATGCCATATGCATACTGTATTACTGTGCTTTTGAGATCAATATTGCCTATATCCATCTGTAGGATTCTGTTAAAGATCGATGGGGACTCAACGTACCCTTGAGGCAGCATAGCATGTTTTATTCACTTCTGGTGAAAAGTAAATTAAAGTCAAGTTTTATTAGTCTTTGTGCAACGGGATGGAGAAAAATGCATTTTTCAAATTGATCACAGCAAACTATTGGAGTTCCACTGAGATACTGTATAATAGTGTTGCCGGATTTGGAACTAATGGAAACTCAGTGTCTACAATCTGGTTAATTGATCTCACATCCTGGATAAATCTCCACAACCACTCTTTATATTTCTTAATCGGATACACCGCAGCATTACACAATGATTCTGATGGCACCAGAATCCCCTGATTCATCAGCACTGAAATAGTCTGAAATATACGTTCATCAGCTTCTCGAGACATGGGGTACTGTATAGCTCAAGGTAAAATTGGTCCTGGTTTTAGCTTAATTTTAACCTCCCCTACCCCCTTTAATAAACCTACGTCATAAGGGCCTGTAGTCCATAGGGCACTCAGCACCATTGCAAGATCCTCCTGAAAAAATGCTGGTTGTTGCTGCATCATCTCCATTCTCTCTGGAACTTCCCTTTTCTCTATCCTTGTCCAGTATGTAATGCTCATGAAGAACCCTACTTCTTCCCCAAACATATCATCATCAGTTATGTCAGTCAATATATACCCTTCCTCAAGAGCTATCACTGTTCTCCATGGTCTACCCTCATTGTCTATTCCTTCAAGCATTGCCTTTTCCCTTCGTACTATGACTGCTTCCAATTATATAGGAATAGTTTGTCCACCCTTCTCATCCATAGGTATTTGCGGTCTAAATAGAAACTCATCAGGTATTTGCACAATCTTTCCGACCAGGCCAGGTAGCCATGTCAGTAAAATGCTCACTACACATAGAATAATCTCTGGATCTACTGGAATGCCTTGCAGAGCCACTTGCCCTGTTAATGCCAGTATAAACTCTCCCACATTTAAATAGTGTATTCCTGGAGTGGTGCACACTATTACTTGATCAGTAAATGAAACTGTCATGTTAAGCTTTGCCATTAATTCTTTTTTCCAAAATATGAACCAGTGTCTCTCATGAATATAACAAAGGAACGGAATTGTCACATTCTCCTATGGAGACTGGTAATTTTCTCAGTAAAAGGAGCTTGACTCGTAGCTCCAGAGAATCATTGAGCATTCATGGCAATACCTGATATTGGATATTGTCCTCCTCATATACACAAACGAGTGTCTCCAGTGTCTATAAGGAAAGAAAAGGATTTGCCTCCTATCATCACATCAATCCTTGATTCCTCTAGGTGGTCTGGTGTGACAGAGTACTGAACACATCAAGTCACCTGGTGTGCTGTCTTATTGTGGAAAAAGGCTCATCCCCGTTCCTGTGAAAGAATTCCTCCTACCACAATGACACCTTCTATTCTGGGTGTTAATACTTTTCCTGTGTTTGTATAGTGTAGCGTCTGCATAGGGGCCTGTTGTGACTCCCTTTGTGGCAGATTTGTAATTGTCCCTGCTTTTGTACCTGTTGTACTTGCTGTGTTTGTCTCTGATAAGATGTGTGATCTTGGGCAAAGCCCTCTCTGGTCTGCGTGCTGTATGGTGGAGGATAAACTGTCCCCTCTCTAGAGAATTGAACATTTTGTACATACCCTTGGCTCCCACATACGCGTGCAATATGTCATGTCATTCCACAATTCCAATATACTCGAGGAACCCTCCTATTAATCCCTCCTTCGTTATATCCTCCCTGAGCATTCTGGCTCTCATTCTGTGTACCTTGAAACCCACCATGATTATTTTGAAATCCGCCTCCTCTTCCTGTATAACCAATACCTCTGCCTGATGGTGTAAACCCATATTCACCTTGATCCATCAGGCGCAGATTATTCACCTGCGATGCACCTATTGCTTCCTGTATTCCCAATCCTTCTCCGCTTGTCAGTAGCATCCCTTCTATGGAAAATTTTGACATCTTCTTCTAAACTAACTTGGCTTTCTCGATCTTCCTATTCTCATCTTTCTTCTTGTTTTTCTCTGGTTCTAACCAACAATGGTACACTATCATCAACTGTATCTCAAACCATGGCTCCTCTTCCATCCCCACTTGTTTTTTCAACTGCCTCTGTACTGGCTCAAGCAACCCTTGACATAAAATATGATAAAACAACGCCACTGTCTTTTCCCAGGGCTCGCCATTTTCAAGTTGCCACTTCTCCTGAATATCCTGAATGTAAGCAATAGGGTCTTCATCTTCCTTCATTTTACGTGTCATAATTGCACCCATATCTGATGTATCAGGGTACTGTAGTCTGAGAGCCCTCCAAACGTCTGCTCTACAATTATTAAATGGCGCTCCATCATGCGCTGTGTTTTGTACAGTCACACTTGAATGTCCCGCTCTCTTCCATATGTCATCAGCCCTCTCTCCAAGCATGGCTGCCAGGAGACCGTTTATGTGCCCTATGGCCAGTGTATTTCTTCTTGTCATTTTCTCTAATTCGTATATACATTTCCCAGCGCCCTGAAGTTAAACTAGGGAGTTTGCATTTTAAGTTAACCTTCTCCCTCTGTGGCCATGGAATATATATTGTAGTCTTGCTCCCCCTTTTTCTAACAAGGGAAACTGTGTAAACCCTGTCCTATAGTCGGATCCCATTATTGGTCTATCCATGGTATGGATAATCATAATTCCATAATTACCTTAACCTACTTACATATGGTGGCGACTCTCCCTTCTCACTATGTGATCATCCTCTGGGATGCTCTGGATATGCTATGGGATATGGTGTTCTATCTGTAGACTGTTCCAGATCTGACCATCTCACTTCTTTATCCATTTGCAGGCTTCCTTTAGGGGCTCACACGCTTTCTTCTTCTGCCCAAAGACCAAACTCTATTTCCTCGTATGACATGTCTAGTTCCCAACTAGTGTGACTATCATCCCCTTCACCCTTATCTAAGTTCAGTCTGCTCAAAAACAATGCTCTATGTTCATCACTGAATAGGTTTCACTCCTCACTTAGTGATAGAGGTACTGGGGATCTATCACTGTTCCCATGAGTTCCATACTCGCTGTTTCGCTTTAACAGTTGATAGACCTTAATGATCCTTTCTCCAATGCTTTACACATCAAATATTTCTTCTTCCAGCGTTACTCTAAATACTGCTGGCATTACTTCCTTTATTGGGAGAATCTCTTCTACTCTGTTCCATCGTATTTATGGACTCGGCCTGATTTGTTCCTTATGAAGGAAACTGGCATCTATACCTCGCTGTTTCCTTTTCCATTCTATTTCTTCATCTATTTCCCTTCGATTTCTCGCATCCCTTCTAATTCTTTCATCCTCTTGCCTTTGTTCTTCACCTCTCCTCTCCTTACCCCTTCCCTTCTTTCCTCTTCTTCCCTTTGTCTCTGTAATCTGTTGTCCCTTAATCCTTGCACTTCCTACTCCTCTCTGTTGCTTTCCTTTCTTTCCCTTTCTTCTATCGTTCTCTGTCTGTTGTCATACATTCTTAGTTCTTCTGCCCATTCTTCTATTTTTTCTTGCTCCTCCTGATATACCTGCTCTTGTCACTCCCTGATTTTCCTTTTCTGCTCATCTTCTTTTAATCTCTTCTCTCATTCATTATCCTTCCTTTCTTGTTTGTCCTTATCTTCTCTTTGCCTAACTTCCTCAATACTTTTCCCATCTATCTTAAGTAATATCTGTCCTCCCATCCATTTGTTTTTGCACCTCATACTTATCCTTTCTCCATTCCATCTCTTAATCTCCCTGTCTATTTCTGTCAACAAATTTGACCTCTCACTTTTTACTTCCTTGTCTTGTATTATCTTATAAATCTCTTCCTTTTTCTTATTCTCCTCTGGACTATTGTCACTACCATAAGCAGGGGGGTTTATATATTCGATTACTGAAACACTTTAAAGGATACACTCCTATCTCTTCCATAAAAAACACATTTTACCACAGGCAGAGTACGGTGAGCTGAGGACTCAACGCCTTCCCCCTAATGCAGATTCACCATCCACTCCTCAGGTGGCGGGTCTTCTCTTTCCTCTTGATTCAGCTTCCAGAGCTCTAGAATTGCAAATCTTTTCTCTAATTTCTTCCCTGTATACGCAGCATGCAAGTATGTGGTCATGTGTTGCAATACCACTTTTGACAATGATCCCCCTTGTGGCCACAGCATGAACATTTTATCTGCCGTGCTCTTTACCAATTACGCACTATACTGTTTGAGCTTGGGCGTAAGCTTTGGCAGTGTCTTGCATAGGTGTGTGAGCGGAGTATCCCCCATAATGACAAGTCTCACCTTATAACTTGGCTTAAATCACCACTTTTCAGCATTTTTAAATCAACAAATATGAGCAACAACCATCAATAGCTGCTCAAGCCTCTTATTTTAATAGTCTATCTATTCTCTTGATTGGTGCCAATCGTTTTGTTATACTCAATCACTGTTGCTTCTCGAACTTTTTTTTCAACTTTTCAAAATCTCTATCGCTCTTTGATAATGTACTCAACAAACAATATTTTGACTAGTCAAACATTACACATTATAAACACTGTGATCACCTTTTCCCTCGCCTTTACTTTTTTACCCTGTACAGGGTTTGAGACATCACCTTACGTAATCCTGATCATGTGTTCTATATTTCACCCTACCCCCGCTCGGATCTGAGATGTCTCCTAACTCCCTTGAGTCAGGGTTTCTAGGAACTACCACTTTTCTTCCCAATATTTCCTGTTACTCAAAAATGTATCACAATACTGTCCCCTTATTTGCCATTCCCCTTAGCCTACCCACCATTCGTTAATCAACTCATTGCCTTGGTATTGACTCCTCCTCCAATCCGACCACTTCACTTTCCATCTGAAGAGCACCCGTGGAAACCGGGCAGGGATTTCATAAAAGGGGGAGCTGACCAACATCTTGGTTCTTCTTGCAACTTTATTTCTATTGGCCGCTCTCCACATGAAACTCTGCGATCTTCCAGCTAAAGGCGGAGGATGCCCGATCACCCAAAACTCTGGAGACAAACTGGTTTGGATCTTTTTTAACCATCTGCACCGCTACCAAGTGAGATTAGGGCCCTTTAGGAATGTGCATGCAATGGAATAATCACAGAGTCCAAGTAACCAAACCAACTCAGGATGATGTCAAAGTACTGTTTTATTAACAATTATCTTAAACAAGGAGTTACAACGAGCATCAACAGACGTACACTCAATTTCTCCCAACAACTTTTTCACACAACATAGACTTTATACTAAAAAAATATCAGCGGTGACGCCATTCTACATGGCAAATGATCAAAAATCTACTGGGTATCAGAATAGGCTTGAGGGGAACATTTAAGTACACATTATTCAGGAACTAGGATTGTGATTGGTTGTCCACTGTCAGGCGGACAATATAGGCCTTTCTCTAAAACATTTAAGCTTCAAAAACATCAAGTACACGGTTTCTCATTGGTCTTCAAACGAAAAGGTCCTTTGTTATACGGACCACTACAATTGGTTGGCAGGCTTGTGCCAGGTCTGGAACATTCACTTCACTTAGCAGCACGTAAGCCCAGAACCAGGTGCAAGGAGATAGGGCCTGACTCTACCTCCCCACCCAATTAGCCCAGCATCTTTCATCACCTAAGCCTTCTGCCATGAAGATTGTCTTTCTATTTGGCTTTGCAAAAGTATCCTTGTCTTCAGACTACATGGGAGTGCAAGCACTCAATATCGTGTTCTGGGACTCCAAGTTCGACATTTTGCAGGTTTGAAATGTCTTAAATGAATAACACTTTGCACTCTTTGTGTTCTTCTTTGCACCTTAACAAGGGATGATTCACACTTACACGTCCACTCCTTTCCAGAATAGATCGCCGACATTAACTGCTTCAGTCTTGACTCCAGGCCAAACAACCTCGCCATGCAGCTCCATGATTCAGTTTATTCTTGCTGCGACACAATTTTCCCTTTCCTCTTCATTGGTCTTGGCTTACTAAATGTATGATAACGATGTCCAGCTTCTATATAATGGCATCTTCACCTGCATTATATTCACTATCTATAGCCAGCTTCTATGATGACTTGGTCTACCTTGTGTTTCAGTGTCTGTACAATTATTGAACGTTTGATTCTCTTCAGCACTTTGTGCATATGTAATCTTCTTCTTTGTATTTAAAAGTTCACTGGATTCTTTACTTCATCATTAATTTCTGTAGGATTCATACATCCTCTTCAGCCAGTATCCTGAGATGTCATTTATACCCTCTTCTGATGTTACAGGCTTCTTTCTTTGTTCTTTTTCAAATTCCTTCAGGGAGTTCCTGCCTCAGATTGTCGTCACTTCATGGATACATTTGATAGGGTTGTCTCAATGGGTATCTTCTCTTGAATATACACTGCGGTTTGGCACAACTGCTGGTGTCAGACACGGCATGATCTCAGGCTTCCAACATGTAGGCGATAGGGGCACAGGGTTTCCTGTAGAGGCATGCAGCTACTCCTCTACACAAGTACTTCAATCTAGATAGGGATACGTGTCACTTGGCTGGATGAACTGTGAGCCACACCTCAAGTAGGCGATTAGAGTTTATAAAAATTTTGTATGTGTTCCTTGCACGCTCCACTGAATATGAGAGTGTCATTGAGATAAGCTCTGGTAAAGGTTTGACACAGGTCTAGGAAAATGTCTACCAGTCATGTAAAAGTAGCCAGAGTATCATACAGTCGAAAAGGGAGGACCATAAGGTGTAAGAGGCCTTCTTGTACGTGATTTCAACCCGGCACTTCACCTAAGTCAATGCCTAGCGTGGGATGCACAATTGAAACCCTTAATTATTTATTTATGTCTATAAGTTCTTTTATTTCTGAATGATGTACCCTTATATCACACCCCTCTCTTTGAATCCCCCCGGTCACATTGAACCAGGAAGCAGGCTGTTCTGCAAAGTACAACATATTTTTTTTATGGATTTCACAATATATATATCACACTATTTTAATGGTCATACAATGATCACCAATGGGGTGATGTCACAATAAATCTCTTTAGTCATACGGAGTAATGATAGGAAAAATAATGCAGCTTAGAATAATACTTTTGTGTGTTGAATCAAAAATGCAATGTGATTACTCTTTCCCCTTGCACACTACTCAACCCCCCCCCCCCCAATATGCAATATAAAGAGATGGAAGGGGAGAAAACAGGTTTCAGGAATACAGAATTCAACAAAGGAGTATCCATCCCAATTTCCCCCAGCAAACACAGAGAAAAACAGGAATAATTGCAAAATGGTCAAAATGGTTTTGAATGTGGCTTTGAATGGAATGGTAAAAACGCTGAAAATGGATTTAGTTCACTAAAATGGTTTAAATACTATTGGGAGCCGCTTTGTATGGTTTCAGACAAACACTAGCCATGATTATTGAGTAACTAGCAGGTTGAAACTTAATTCTGAGGTCGGATGCAAAGAACAGCTATTTCACACGTGATAGATTTGATGTCAGGATCGGCGAGTGGAGGCTTTGGGACTACTGGCGGCATTAACCTGCTCAGAGTCACGCTCTTGTCCTCATCCAACATGGCGGCTAGCCCTATAACTGCCGACTCCGCCCTTTCCTCCAGTGCGTTGTATCTGTTTACCCTCCCGTTACTCTCGTACTCTTGTGACTTAGCTAGAATACTTTTCTGCGCTTTTTCCTTGTTCTGTTTTCCTGTGCCTGTGGATTTTCAGCCCTACTTAATCTTTGTTGCTGTTCTTCCCTTTCATACGGCGTTCGCTGTATTTCTTTTCTACCGTTTTTCTTGCCTACTCCGTTGTAAATTCTTTCACGGCGTTGGCCCTTCTTCCCCGTTTTGTGACTTCCTTTTTTATATACTTTCACAGCGCTTGCCGTCTCCAGTCTCCCGTTTCAGTCTCCGGTCTTTTATTTGTTTGACTTCTTAGCATTTGTTTCTTAGGTTAACTTTCTTTCTGCCATTCCCGGATGGTAAATTATCAGCCTTCTCACTGAATCTATTGTTACACTCGTTGGACTATTGGTTTTTGGAATCATCCATCCATCCGAAAATCACCATATCCAGGGTTTTTTCTGCCTTCCGGCTTTTTCCCTGGGACGAGGCTGGCCCCCCGGGGGGCTCCCAGAGGCAACTTCTCAACTCTGTCACGGTGGCCTCTGGAGGGGCCAGACCTTACTTACACGACAGAAGAGGTGGGAAGCTTAAGGAAGACAATTCCAAGAAGAAGAAGAACCCAAAGAAGTCGGAAGCTACACTTAAGGAGAGCTCTTCGGAAGTCTCAGGTGAGGAGAAGGGGGAGTTTAAACCAGGACCTGACATTTGAGCCACACAAAAAATGTACGGCAAACTGTTCTGTGCATGGTAAGCGCGATTGCGGAATAACTATAAGGAGTTGGGATGTGGGTTTTCTTGGAAAGCAGAGGATGTTAGCTTCAATTAGACACTTACATTTTGTTTCTAGCATAAACAGTGAAGAAGTTATGAAGGTTTTTGTGGAGGTTGTTTTTTTCAGAAAGAGGCAAATTTGCAAAACAAGAATGCTCTTTTTAAAATTAACAAACATGTTTCTGTACACTAGGATGGTTTGGCCTGCCGAGACGCTCGCCTTTCTTCAGAAAATATATCAGCGCAAAGATGATTACAAAAGACGATAGGGTAAGAGAAAGCATTTCAGGAAAGACAAAAGGATTTCTAGCAATACAGTTCTGGATATAAGAGAATGGGTTTGGATAGGATGACTTTTATGGACAATACATATGCTAGTGACAATCCTAGGCTATGGATACACACTACCAATGTTTGGAATGGATCCATCAGGGATCTGGTCAGGGATAATTTCTGGACAGGAATTCTGCTAGCACACCAGACTGGACTCAAGGTGCTCTGGTTCTGCAATCCGCAAGGCACTCTGGACACCACACGGTGGGACTGGACTGGATCTGACGGGTTCTGGTTCTGGTTTGCATCTTTCTGATCACAGCACGGCTCTATTGGGTTGGATCTTTGGATTCTGGCAAGAATTCTTAGCAAAAAAGCAGCGCAGCCAGGCTGTTCTTGTGTTCCCCTTAAAGGTCTGGGGTAAAATCTGGTTTCTGGATTTTAAAGCCCAAGCTGAGAATGGTTCAGCTTTGGAAATGGGCCTTTCTGCTTTCAAAGTTCTGGAGTCTGGAGTCTGGAATATGGATTTCTCTTGCAAAGTGCTCTGCCAGCAATCGGTTTATGGGTGAATGTGTGTGTGTTTCTAGGTCCTAAGCAACCATTTGATTTTAACTGCACAAGTTTAAGCTTCCAATGCAATTAAATGACAGCTGCCATACAGGTGGCCGGTGGTACTGAGCCCATATTTGACAGATTTTTACAGACAAGCACACTTTTTAATGTGGGTATTCTGGTGATAGATTCTGCTTTTCCTGACATTGTGTGCTCATGTGGATTCCTTAAATAAAGTGACGGGCAACACCCAGCAAGGATGTTGGATATTTCCTGATGTTTTGAACCATTATTTTGTAATTTCAGCAACCAAGGAAAAGGATTTCAGAGCACTTCTGGATTTCCTTGCAATAAAGCACTGCCTTTCATGTAGTTTCCATTTGCACTCTGTGGGCAGCCCAGTGACAGGTTTCAGCAGTGTGGTCTCCTGTTCCACCACTGACATAGGCAAAGTAGATTGGCAGCCTTTTTGTTGGTTTCAAAGTGCAATTTTCATAGGTTTAGCGCGCATAGGGCTTTTTGCAGGCATTTTGCTTGTTCTGGTGCCACCAGCAAACAGTGATGTCGCAGGGCATAGACTAGTGGGTCAGTACATCCCACATTCCGTTGAAGAAAAAGCAGTCTTCTATTCTGAATTGGGGAGTAAGGGCACCTGGCAACATCCCTCCATCAAAGAGGAGATGAAGCTGTCAGTTCTAAGGGTTTCCACTATCTTCTGATCCATGGCTTTGGACAGGCATCGATTATTTCAGATATTGCTTTCACCCTTTGAATTTTGATTAAAAACTGTAGGTGTTCTCAGACTTAGGCACTACAACAAAGACAACAATTCTCAATACAATTCCCTAATTACCTCCAGTTTCAGAATCTTTCTTACCTCTTTCACAACAATCTTCTAGTGAGCCTGTAGGATCCTGTAGGCCAGGGAGATGGATGTGATGAAAGATCCCTCCACTTTCCCTGCCTAGGAGAAAAAGACTAGGGGAAACACATTCACAATGCCCACCAGATATTCATGTTGCTGTATTCATAGCATGGGTGGTATTATGCTCCATTAACTTTTATGGGGAGTGGAATCTCTGTGGTTCCATTCTGATACAAGACCAGCAATAATCAGGGTTACTGTTCTCCATCCAATTTTTCAGATATGTAATGTGTTATATCTGGAATGATTTTCGGTGCTCAGTCTGTTGCACTATATTTGTCTGGGGAGCTACTACTTAGTTGACTATGTAAGGATTGTGCCAGTCAGCCAGGATCATGCCCAGGGTAGGTGACAGTATTATCACCATCTAAGGAACAGCATTTCAGCTGGGCATTCAGATTGTAGTTCTTCTTTTTTCTATGTTGGGCAACTTGTAAGTGGGCTGCAACAAACCTTCTGACCAATTCCATTTGCTACTTGGTGTTTTGCATGGTGGGGTTGCTACTGGTCTGTATGTTCACTGTTTTATTACAGCCGTCCTTTAGGATATTGATCATATCTCAGGCTCTGGTCATAGACTAATTTGAAAGGCTAAAGCCAAGTGGATGACAAAGGGGGTCTCCTGAACAATGAACTGGGCCAAGGAATAAGTTATGACCATCTGTGGCCACCAATTTCCCTAACCATTGCTTTAGAGTTTTATTAAACTGTTCCACAAGCCCATCCTGATGGGGTTGATAAACTAAGGAGTGCATCATCTTGAAGTTCATCAGATTCTTTCTGTTATTTCTTTGACATGACACTACTGCTCTGATTCATCAGAATTGCTATTGGAAACTCTACTCTGTTGAAGAAGAATGCCAATACCTTCAGCATGTGTGTATGTATTTATTTATCGTTTGTTCACTTGAAAATGCAAGGGACCCAGAACCCAGAACATCAAACAATTAACTTTGAGATTAGCAGAGGAGGCCGGGGGGGAGAAGGAGGTAAAGAGAAAAGTCTTGAGGATCTTCCAGAATCTAAGAAAGTCCTGCTCAATATGAAGAGGGGGGGAGGCTGTTCCAAAGCAGGGAGCCAGCTGAGGAAAGTGATCAACCTCCTGCCCTCTGTTTAGCTAAAGGCTTTACACACAAAGAGTTGGTGTCAGAGGAGCCCAAAGGTATAGAGGTGGAAGACAGCCTTGTGGATTATATAGAACAATTTCAATTTAATCCATGATGCAATTAGAAGCCAGTGTACACATTTCAAGGCAGGAGAGCTGTGGTCCCTGGGCTTGAGGCCAAGGGAAAGTCTTTCTGCCATATTCTGGATTAACTGGAGGGATCAGAAAGTGGAAGAAGGTAAATTCAGGAGGACGCTATTGCAATAGTGAAGCCTAGATAGAACCATGTCTCGGGTAACATTGAGCTTCTGGGGGAAGGTGTGAAAAGGTAGAATTCCTTTAAGCAGGAAGAGCTGAAAGTGGGACTTCTTGGCAATGTCCTGAGTGTGAGGGAGCATGGAGAGCGAGGAGTCAAATATGACTCTGAAGTTTCTTGCTTCAGAAGAGGGAGCAGGGGAAATCCCATGGAAGAAGGCCAGATTGAAGGGAAGAAGTCAGGTGCAGGGGTCCCAATCAGAAGGATCTCCATTTTGTTGTCATTGAGGCAGAGATCACTGGAAGTACACCAGATGTGGATGGCAGAAAGGCAGTCATGGATGATGGAAGGTGCAAGCGGGTCAGCAGGAAGTTTGAAGAAGGGTTGTGTGTCATTAGCATTACACTGGAAGTTTGGGGAGAAGGAGGAGTTGAGGAGTGCCAGCTGAGTAAGGTAGATGTTAAAGAGACGAGGCGAGAAAATAGAGCCCTGGGAGACACCACAGGTGGAGAAGGAAGTAGGAGAGGAGAAGTTGGCTTTTGGTAATGCTGTTCTGGAAAGGAAAGGACTGTGTGTACCTTTTGGCACAATCCATAATTACCAGCGTGTATTTGTTCCCGGCTCTCAACATTTGCAATGGTCCATCCATCTCCATCCCAGTTCACTGAAAGTGGTCTTGATTACAAGTAGGGGTTGTAGAGGTGCTTTTGTTACATCTGGAGCTAAAGTCTTTTGACAGAGGGGCATGTTTCACAATACTTCTTAATATGTTAATAATTGTTAATGTGACCATAGATACCTGGCCAAAAGATATGACTTAGAATACTCTGTTGAGTCTTTTCAAGACCTAAGTTTCCTGCCTTGAAATGCAATTGAGCCAGTTCCATGACTGCCTTCTGAACTTGATAGGGTTCCAGGATCTGCTTGTATGAGTCCACTCCATCACCCTTCGGGTCACTTCCACTAAAAACAGTAGCCCCCTTTTTACTGTGAAAAATATTACCTTGCGGATCCTTCCCTCATCTTCTGTTACAATGTTTTGCAAGTATGTGGAGAATCAGGTCCAGTCTTTAAGCCTAAGAGAACTCAAGGGACACTGGAGGCAGGGTTCACTCTGACCCCCTGTCTCCTTGGTTTTCTGCACTGTTCTCCCTCAAAGCCTGACACTCCAGCTCAATTTAATGCACTTATTCCACCTTCTTTATCATCATATCATGCTTCATTCACATATATGCTAGGCTATGGCCTTCCCCAGCTGGATCAGACATGGCATGTTGCACAGATTAAACATGAGCAATTCTACTTACCCTATGCATGCACCATGCACCACTTCAGCTCCCACTTCTAGGGAATGCTTATTTACCCATCCAAACGTTGGTGCACTTCTTCCATAATTTCCTGGTAGGACAACTACCTTCAGACCTCTATGTTCGTGGTCCTACCCCTAATCTGGAACTATGCATTTCTGTCACTACCTGCCACTGTAAGCATATCTTTATGTAATTGTGCTGACTTTGTTTGCCTAACCACTCTTAGGACTGGCCGAACTCCCTTAATGTTACTCTGGTGAGCCGTCTATGGATCGGGACCTAAGCTATTTCACCATGACACCACTTTTGACAAGGTTCTCAATGAGTCAAGAGACAAGTCCAATACATTATCTGTTTTTATTAAAACTACTTTAAACTTAAAATACGACAATTGTCCATGAATGCTTTCCCTCATTCTTGAGGTTGGATCCCACCTACCTAGTGCAGGATCCAAACTCCAAAAGATGTTGGTGCAATTTGAGTCCTCAACAGCCAGAGTTCCCTAGAGTACCCCTAATGTCTTGTCTGTCTACAACCCACCTTGGGCATACAGGCCATTTCTGTATCACTTTAACTCCCCCAGGGATATCTGGATGCATGGGTAAGCTAACGTGTCAAAGAAGGAATCTGACAGAAAGGTGGGATGGTTTTGGTTCTAGACTATTATTAGTGTATACAAACATGTCCTCACTGTCCCGATCTTCTAAATGGGGTTTCTGTGCCTCAAAACAAATACTACAGGGTCCTTCAGAATGTCATCCAAATTAATCTCCACCATCCTGTGTCACAATCTACTTCTATCCCTCACAATACAACTAAAGGATAAACTAAGAAGGTTCCCTTTTCAGAAGAATGTCTTCCTTCTCCTGCTCTTCGGATATTATCCAAACGGATGTTCTTTTACAACAAAAATGCCAGAGGAATGACTTCCTTACCCTAGCCTGCGGGTTTCACTCCAATTCTCCATCCAGGACAATTGCTCACTTCTACTGGTAAAGATCCACATAGTTTCCAATGCAGCCAGCAGGAATATGTCCCTTCCCCTGGTGTCTTCAGCACAACTCACAGCTCAGGAACAAGAGAATCCCTCCTCTCACCTTGTATTGTTTGTCACAGTTCACAACAAGGTTAGGGGGAAGGATTCTGTTCCCCTGGAATCTTTAATAACACCCCTGGTTCGGTAAAAAAAAGAATGACTCCCTTCTCATGGTATTGCCTGGTACAATTCACAACAAGGCATGGGGAAATGACTCATTTCCCCTGGTGTCTTTGACACCACTCCTGGTTTGGTGCCAAGAGAATGACCCCCTGCTCCTGGTATTTCTTGGTATAGTTCCTTCTCACCGCTTTCAGCTTGAAGTACACTTTGCCACTCTGGTTTGTTGTTAGCAAAGTCCAAAAACTTGTTTGGGTGCCAAACCCTTCTCTGGTGGTGAGTGGATTTTTCTTTCCCATTGTAAGGAGGAAGATGTCCTCTTATGCTCGCAGTATCTGTTTTCGGTTCTGAGACTTTTCTCTGGTGGTCAGTGGTTTTCTCTTTCCCACTGTGATGAGGAAGATTTCCAGTATCTGCCTTCAAGCTCCAGACCCTTCTCTGGTGGTCAGTTATTTTCTTTTTCTCGCTGTGACGTGGAAGAATTCCTATTATGCTCCCAGTATCTGATTTCAGTTCCCAGACCCTTCTCTGGTTGGTTGTATATGAATTGTTTGTTTTACAATTGTTCAAATTACAATTGACCTTTTCACAAATGACCGAATTGTCAAGGTCAATTGTATCATATATGCGGGTGGAAACCCCCCGGAGCCCCGCACCAAACGTAAACCTCCCCCAAAACCTCTTATATATATATATTACATGGACGCGGTAGCATCCATGTAGTTATGGTTAAGTTGGTGTTTTCATAGGAAGAGCATTTTTTGGGTTGCTTATAACTTCGCTCCCTCTGGACGAATCCTCACCAAACTTTGCAAAAAAAAGTATATGGCCCACTCTGGATGTCTTGGAGAGGTTTGGTCCAGGGGGGGGCAAAGTTATAGGGGGGGTCCCAAAACTTTTGTTTTTTCCCATAGACATAATGGGAAAAAAAATTGCGCACGCCTACAGCCCAAACCGCTGGATGGATTTACACCAAATGTGCAGCAGGACCTGGGCTTGGTCGCGAAAGCGTGCTTTTGCAAATTTGGTGTAAACCCGTCCAGTAGTTTTTTTTAAAATGACCAAAATGTAAGGCAAAAAAATTAGTGATATCTCCGTTCGCTCCGCGGATGGACTTCCCTGTTTGCTCCGCGGCTTGCGTGATGTCCGTGGACATGCGATGTGTTCGCTGATTGGACTGCATGGTGCGTGAAGCGCGTCAGATTTTTTGTGGCGCCCGCCATCTTGCATTCGCCGACGACCACGGACAGCGCGGTGGTACTTGGATTAAAAATTGTATTTAGTGGAGTGTGTTGGTGTGTACGAGTGTTTGGGGAGGGTGGGGGAGTATGAGATAGGTTCAATGTTCTGTTTTTTTTATGTGCTAGGCGCTTTTGTTGTGTTCGATTTGTCTGCGGACAACACAACTGTGTGATGTCCTGGGTGTTAGTGTTAGCTGTGCACAGTGGTGAGACCAGTTATGGTTGCTTAGCCTACCATAACTGGCAAATTTCAGGGGTTTTTCGGTTTTACTTCGAACCATAATGTCATGTTTATAAACTTTTTTTTGGTGAATTTCACAGGTTTTTAGTAGGGCAACTTAACCATAACGTCGCTTTAACAAAGTTTTTTTATTGAATTTCACAAGTTTTCAGTAGACCACCTTAACCATACCGTCCCTTTTGCAAAGTGTTTTTGCTAAAGATCATCGGTTTATAGTAGTGGCACGTAACTACAATGTAAAGTAACTTATGACTTGTTTACACACCCTGCCGAGAATACTACATCACAATATGCAAGTGTACAGCACGGTAACATGTCCCAGAATCCGTAATCACTTAACAGTAAGATGTTTGCTTCGTGGACAGTGTGGAAACAGATTTTATATTGATGTAGGAATGTCCACCTGCAACATTTCCCTTCCACAGCGCCAAAACGTATTGGTAGTCAGCCATTAACAATGTAGTACACATTGCAACCACTCCTTCACCTCTGGAGTCTTCCCTTCCCCCCTCAAGCACTCCCTTGTGCACCCTCTTCTCAAGAAACCCTCTTCCGACCCCTCCTGCCCGGCTAATTATCGCCCTATCTCCATCACTCCCTTCCTGGGCAAGCTCCTGGAGAAACTGGCCATCTCCCAGCTTAACCTCCATGCTGAATCTGTTGGTAGTCTTCATGACCATCAATCTGGCTTCAGAGCTGCCAGAAGCACGGAAACTGCTCTCCTGAACATCCGTGAAGACCTGCTCTTGAACCTCGATTCCAACACTCCGTGTGTTCTCATTCTGCTCGATCTCTCCTCTGCCTTTGACACTGTCAACCATGCCATCCTGCTCAACCGTCTCCGGGAAAACCTGGGTATCACTGGTCAGGCTCTGGCGTGGTTGACCTCTTTCCTTTCAAATCGACCCTCCCAGGTCCAACTGGGGTCCTTCCTCTCCGACATCTTTTTCTCCACCTCTGGTGTCCCCCATGGATCTAATCTCTCTCCCTGGCTGTTCAACCAGTATCTGGCACTCCTTGCCCACCGCATCGCCGCTCTCTGCCCTAATTTCCAGTGCTATGCGGACGATACCCAACTCATCTTCAGGCTACCCTCAGCCTCCCCCTCTCCTTCCCTCATCTCTGACTGTCTGTCTGCTATCCAAGAATGGTGTGCCGCCAATGACCTCTGCCTTAATGCCAGTAAGACTGAGATCCTACTCATCGGTACTCCCACTCCCTCCTTCCCTGTAGCTCTCTGGCCTGCCTCCCTTGGCCCCCTCCCTGCTCCTACCTGCAAGGCAAAAAACCTTGGGGTCATCTTCGACTCCACACTCTCCTTCTCTCCTCATATTTCTGACATCGCCAAGAGGTCACACTACCAGCTGCACCTCCTCAGAGGTATTCTTCCCTTCCTCTCCTTCCCCCAGAAGCTCACTGTCTCCCGAGCCCTGGTTCTCTCGAAGCTGGACTACTGTAACAGCCTCTATCTTAATCTGCCTGCCTCCACTCTCCGCCCTCTGCAACTCATCCAGAACAGAACTGCGAGACTTGTCCTTGGCCTCAAGCCCAGGGACCGTATCTCTCCAGGACTGAAATCTCTACACTGGCTCCCAGTGGCTGCGAGGATAAAGTTCAAAACCCTCTGCATTGTCCACAAGGCCTTCTGGGGCCTGGGTCCTAAATACCTCCAACTCTCTCTTCCCAAATATCTTCCTTCCCGAGCCCTTCGCTCATCCGCCTCCAATTCCCTCAGGGTTAGCCGCTTCTCGAAGCAACGAGCTAGGGGTAGATCTCTCTCCGCGGCAGGGGCCTCCCTCTGGAACAGCCTTCCTGCCTCCCTGAAACTTGAGGAGAACCATCTCCGGTTCCGGAAGCACCTCAAAACCTTCCTCTTTGCTTCTGCTTTCTCACTCCCTCTCCCCTGCTGAACAGCTAATTTAATTCCTCACTGAAACTGCACTGATCCTGCAACTGGACCACTCTAAACGGCCTGGGCCCTGGGCCCTGCCACTCTCCACTTGCACTGATGCCCTGGAACCCCTTTGCACTGCGGGACTGTCTCTGTATCCCTACAGCCCCCCCCCCAGCACTTGTTCTGCACTTACCTAACACTTGCCACCAGCTGGCCCTATTTATTTATCTATTACGTTACGCCACTTACCTTGTACTGCACTTCCCCCCCTCCCCTTCCCCTTGCACTTTTCCCCCTCCCCCACCCCTGCACTTGCGCGATCTGAATGACACCTGGCCTAGTAAGATCGTTGTCTGTCTCCCCTTGTCCCTCCCTCCCTGCCTCGTCGCGCCTTGAAACACATGTGTATAGGCGCGTTACAAATACCATATCATATCATATCATACATACTTTTAGCAAAAGTTCTAGTTATCTGAAAATGAGGCCATCCCTCCTCCCCAAGAAACAGCAGCACTGCCGAAATGAAAGAGCATGACATACACTGCCCCAACCTTACAAATAACAAACGCAAAATATTTTTGCGCCGTCCACCTACCACACCATATTACTGTTTGATGCCTCTTTCCTCATTTCCGTTCGCAAATGGCTTTATTAGCTGTCCTACCAAAAAAGAAAGCCATCCGTTAACAAAGTAAATGTTGTGCTAAGAACCACCTTTCACAGTTTTAGTATATTAAAAAAAAAATCACAACACTCCATGGCCCTCATTACGACCCTGGCGAAATTCCAAAAACGAAGGCGGAAATGAAATACCGCCATCGAATACCGCTCGTTGCGATCATGACCCGTCACCGTAAAGTACGATGCCATTAGCGACACCGTAGTGAATGCCAACGCTAACTGCACCAAGCACGCGTGCCTTGCAAAACCGTAATTTCCACCATGGCGCAACGGTACACGAATTCTGACCCTAGCGGACATGTACTCAACGCCATCAAGCATGGCGGAAAGTACCTTTCCGCCATGGTGAGAATTACGGCATCGCGAACCAACCGTACATGGCCCTACTGAGTGCCTGTACTCCACTCCCTGCCCACATTGCACAACTCCTCGTAGGCAAACGCGGCCAGTACAGTACCACACAACTCCACTCAGAAGCCGGAACCCAATGCAGATCATCTCACAATACATTGCGCCACAAATCGGAATATGCTACATCACTAGTAAAGAATAAGGCCACACGGTCAATATCTGAACATAATTTTAATGCACATCCAAATCACCAAGCCCATACAGCTATTCGCAAACTAACTCCCAAATGATTTCCATCACTGTGGGATGCATCCGCAATGAATGACCAGCTTCTACTTGTGTGACGCCCTGTTCCTTCATGGTACACAGGGCCTACATTTACGACCAAAAAGGCAACACGGAAGCGCCTAGAACCGCAGGGCAGTCCCATGAAGTAGGCACTAGTCCAGCTGAAAGGTACATATGTTGCTCCTAGCCACTAGTACTGCGTAAGGGCATGTGGCCCATTGGCGATCGTCCCATAAGATCGTAATGGTGCTCCACTGATTAACTCGAAGCTGCAGGTGTCGAGTGAAAAACCCATCTGCAGGAGTGGCGTACAGATGGCAGCGGCAAAAGGGGAGGAGATACCTGTCACCCAAAAGAAAAAAATAATAGCATGGGCATCCGAACTTCATATGAATTACTCAGTTCATTCAACACACTAAATATACAACCATATGCATGCTAGCCCACTCAAAAGGATTAATGTCACCAAAACATCACTTGCGAATCATAACGACATAAATCGAGCTCAATACACTATTACTAACGAGTGTATGTGTGCATACGTCTGTCAAAACAGAATCCATTAGATGTGATTAGTAACGTGCACAGACACAAGTGTTTGAAGGCGCGTCGAGACAGGGAGGGATCAACAAGGGCAGACAGATGATGGACCCACTATGGCAGCTTTGCATCACATAGCGCAGGGGAAGGGGATAGATATCAAAACGCCATGCACATGACAAACTCTCAATTAAATCATCTGTCCATGCATCCATTCATCATTCCCTCATCCCGGAATAGAAACGCCTGAATATTTACTCACATTACATTTGAAATTTCCATTGAGTCTGTGCGTAATGCAGTCTGCAAAATCCACTGTGCTCCTGCCCGGTTCACTAGTGTAGTGAAGTAACATGTATTTGGGGACGTCCTGCCTCATCGTCCACTACGCTATTGCGCATCCCATTCAATTCACATCAATCATTGCATTCTCGTCATGGGCCCTGTCCCAAGGACATTCAACAATAGAACGTTACATTTCCAGTCAGACCTGTGGGTGTCTCCTCGCCGCTAGTTGAAAAGCAAAAGCGCTGTCCTTCGAATTCCTCATTTGCAACATCACGTCGAAAAGGCATCTGTGAACGCTTGGATTCACAAATACATCTATGTAGTGCGGCTGTGTGTGAAAATGGTAACTGGCTTCAATCACTAATGGGACTCCCCGCCCGTCGGTGAACGTCGGTACAGTGCTGCATGAGGGTCCACCGTTGATCGAGTACTACATTCCACTGACCCTACACAAGTTTGTCCGCGACTGCAAAAATAGTATGTGAAACAATGGGACCATAGCAGAATCTACATATTAACCAATATTTCACTGCCATCGGGATCATATACATGATTGTAATTGCAAGATGCCATGCGTCAAATAGCAGCGTTGTGTGCGGGACGTGCTCGCCCAAAAGTAATTGCAGCTGGCACAGGTGAAATGAATCACCACAGGTGGAGGCTATACAGCCTGAGAACACATAAATTGCACACCCAAACCCCTACCACAACCACACCCACTCCCAAATGCTACCGACAGGACTAGCGATGTTGGGCCTGGGGGACCTGATAGCACTGCAAGTACTCCAACTTCAAGAAGAAGACGAACACCAACGACTGCAACAACCGGCCGCACAGAGGAGACGCAGGAGGAGGAGGAGGAGGAGGAGGAGGGCAAGGCAGGGGCAGCAAGGCCCACCAGCACAGCCACTACCACCACGCAGGCAGCCCGCAATCCCACGCCTCCGTGCCAATCCGTTCAACCTCACTGCTGAGCAGATCCACACCCTCTACCGTTTGGACCGGGACACCATAACCGCCATTGTCGACATGGCACACGCTGACCTTGTCAGCATGATAGATAGCCCAACCGCCATCCCCCCCCTACTGAAGGTGGTGTCTGTACTCCACTTCCTGGCCACAGGCACCTACCAGCACACAGTCGGACAGTTGCATGGCATTTCACAGCCACTATTGTCACGGACACTATTCCAAGTGCTTGATGCCCTCCTGAAGCAAGCAGACGACTACATCTGTTTACCACGCTCGGAGCAGGAGCTCACAAATGCAAAAGTGGGATTCCATGCACTTGGCGGCATACCGGGTTGCATTGGTGCCATCGACTGCACCCATGTGGAATTGGTTGTCCCACATGCCATGGAGGTCCAGTACCGCAACCGGAAACAATATCATTCTATCAATGTACAAATGGTGTGTGACTCCAACAGGATCTTTACACATTGTTGTGCCCGATTTCCAGGATCAACCCATGACTCTATGGTCTTGAGGAACTCTACTGTACCACGCTACATGGAGCGACACGCAGGGCACCGATCCTGGCTACTCGGTGAGTCTCATTTAATGCATGTGAATGTGGGGTAGGTGATGCGTCAATGACGTGGCAGGAAGGGGGGGGTGCGTACGTAGCTATGTTATTCCACAAACCTCCTTCTTTGTCCACATACAGGTGATGCCGGGTATCCACTGAAGAGATGGCTCCTTACACCAATCCGGAACCCACAGAGCCAGCATGAGGAGGACTACAACCATGCCCACTCACGTACCCATGTAGTCATAGAACAGGCATTCGGCCTACTGAAGGCTCATTTCCGCTGCCTCAGCAGGTCTGGCGGGGCACTCCTGTACCGCCATGAGAAGGTTGCAAAGATGGTCATGGCATGTGTCATGCTACACAACATGTGCGTACGTAGAAATGTGGCCATGCCCCCTGACGCAGAACTGCAAGCACCTGAAGATGGTCATGATGAGGGTGGGGATGTGGCAGCACCTCAAGGAGTCCGCGAGGCACATGAGGCCCGTGAGATTCGTCAGAATATCATAGATGCATGCTTCTAGCACTCACGCCTGGTGGCTGTTACATGGACACGGGACTTGTGGCACTGTGTGTGTCGGGAACATGCACAATGTGGCCTGTACGCCAAGAAAGGCCTCGTACACAAAGATCAATGTCCACACATCTCATTGGATTAATGTGTATATATGTATTGCAAATGTGAAATGGTATTACACACCCAATCGACCCGCCACCCGGAAGAACCCTACACACCCCCTCCACCCTCCTACCTCCCCCCAGAACACCAGTGTCCAGAGATGCTCATTGTCATTGGTCAGACGCTATTGCAAGCCCCCTCTCCGGGTATCAGGGGCACCCCTGCCTGTGGAGCGCAGGTTCCTCCCAGATCTGCGTTGGGGGCTGCCCTGGACGGAACTTGCAACGGATGATGTCTCTGCCTGCTCACGTCCATGCATGTCCCTAAGGGTTTGTGAGAGCTCAGTGAGCACACGGCGCACAGCGGCAAGTTCACCACATACATCTTTGGACGTCGCATGCAGTTCCCCCCTCAGGCTCTCGGTGCTTCTCTCCATTTGTCCCCTCAGGCTCTCGGTGCTTACCTCAATTTGTGCCCTTAGTGTCTCTGTACTTCGCTCCATTTCTGCCCTAAGTGTCTCAGTAGATGTTTCAATGGCTGCCTTAGAACCCCCACATTCATCAGCATGCTCCTTGAGGAGCGTGGCCAGTTGCTGCTGTTGCACTATCATCTGCTCGAGGGACTGTTTCCTCTGCTGGGCCATGCCCATTTGCGGTGGTGTCACAGAGGGGCTGATCACCTCATGTTGCCTTGCCACAGGCCTTGTGGGGGTTGGCCAGTCGTCGTCTTGTGGGTGCCCCTGCGTGGTTTCCTCATGGTGTACGGGATGAAACATACAGGGGGATTGGGACAGGTCATGGATGGATCCTACATCTACAGCACCGTTTTCTGTGTCGGAGCATGCTGGCATGAAAGCAGTGTCACCTATGGTGCTGCTGCCACCAGAAGCAGTGCCTTCTGTGGCATCCATTGGGGGGACCTGTGGTGCTGCTGTTGTGGACATGCTGGCTGCTGGGGTGCCTGTTGATGTCCCCTCCAGTGTGCTGCCACTCGATTCGTGCTGCTGACGTGTCTTGATCCGTGCTGCTGAGGTGGAGGGTCTTTGGCCGTTGGTCTTGGCCCTCTTTGCAGGTGTGCTGGTAGGGGTGTCCTGAAGCTCGTCGTTTGATTCGGACCCTGTGGTGGAGTAAAGGAGGGCAAGCGTTATTTATGGGTCTGTTGTAATTGGAATGGCAATGTATCACATGCATTGGGGTGGTACCGGAGGGTGATTTGGGTCAGGGCCTTGGGGGAGGTCTCATTTTCGTGTGGATTGAGGGTGCAGTTATTTTGCAGCCTGCAGTTAGGGTGTGCATGCTGCACATGCAGAGGGTGTTTTTAGGATTTTAACTTATTTATGTATTTATTCTGACTTTTACAGGGCGCTATCATGGCAATGTATGTGGACGTTCTCCTGGACATGTGTTTCTATTGCACTATGGGGACACATGGTGCTTCACATGATTGGACTTTGTGGATTTAGCATTGTTTAATTTGGCCCACCTACCTGATTCTTCGGATGTCTGCACTCCTTTCTCCATCCCTCCGACTCCCTCTATGCTCTCCATTCCAATGGTGGAGGCACAGATTTCTTCCCAGGGGGTCAACTTGATGGGTGATTCAGATCCTCCCCCGGTAGCTGTGGCAATGTTGCGGTTGGCTGAAAGTATGCTCCGGACGCGTATCCGCAAGTCGTCCCATCGCTTCCTGCATTGCTGTGGGTTGCGGGGTGCGGTCCCCACCGCACTTACCCACTGTGCCACCAGGCCCCATATGGCCTTCTTGTTCGCAAGTGCCGTCCTGGTCATTTGCGTGGAGAAGACGACGGCAGCGTTCTCCTGGAGGGTCTCTGTGAGAACGGTGAGTTCCTCATGGGAGAAGTGGATCTGCCGCTTGCGATCGCACGCTTTTTTAGCAACTTTTCCCATTTTTCTTTTTCATTATGGGGTGGCTAACGGGTTGGGATGTGTCTCAGGGTCGGTTTTTAATGGTTGTGTTGGGATTCTGATTTTATAGGTGTACGGCGTCCTGTTTCCCGTTCCGGCCCCATGTTTTTACTTCCGTTTCCGTATATTTACGGTGACCGTAATTTGCGCTGACCGCTCTTTACGGTGACCGCTAAGATGGGTGGCGGAATTGCACCGAGGGCGCCGTACGACGGCGGTATGGGCCGTTTTGGGGTCATTTCCGCCATCACGGACATTGCACTTCCGCCATGGCGTAGTGCTCGTGCCCGATGGGTCGGAATTGGCCGCACTTTGCTCCATCGTGCAATGGCGGAAACGCTATTTACGCTATGGCGGTCATGTCAGTTACTTTCGGCCAGGGTCGTAATGAGGGCCCATGTACTTTATATTGCTAAGTAAAGGACATAGATGCAATACGATTTGCCATTAATAGTTTAGATTTGCAAAGCAATAACGTGTGCTACTGAAAAATAGGATTTCTGGGTATAATCCGGCCCGCCACATGCAGCCGATCACAAGCAGTTGCATCTGGCATTGAAAGATGCCGTCACTCGGTATCTGTAAACCATGGCATGCACAGTATGGCAAGATGTAGTTAGGCGGAAAACGTAAGAGAGAATCTGGGTCAATACCCAACCTTTAGCAAAAATTCCAAAAAAGACACAAAGATTGTGGAAAGTAGTACACAAATCGAAGCGGGGAAACATGACATTTTAAGGAAATATTACCGTTGACCATGGGTACATATAGTGACAGCCTGCAAACGCTGAGAATCAGCACTCGCCGTAAAGTTTAAAAAAAGGGCAACTACACAGTGAGATGATAATTCAGTTATGAAGCCAAAATGATTGGACAAGCAAGAAAAAATTACATCTCTTGATTTTACACAAGACCAAAAGAACGTGCAAACTGATACACAAAGCTATGTGGGCAAGCATAACATTTCAAAGAAGAAGTAATAACAGTCAACAAGGGTGACTCTAGTCATAGCCTGCAAACGTGCACAATCTGCACAATCTGCACTCTCTGTTATTGGAGGAAAATTACAAGTGCGCAAAAAGATAATACTTTAGTTATATTGTCACAATTAGTGTTTTGGTAATATAAAATTAAAACGCGGGTCGGTGTAGAGTCGTCAAAATTAATCTTGCATGATGTTTATAGCCTCCATTGTTTTTGGTCAGACAGCAATATGTTTGCACCAAAGAATCTTCGTAGACTGATATTTCATGTTCCTTACAAATGTTTTTAAAACATAAACTTATCAAACCTTATTTTTTCCAAGCTGTCATTCCTTGCATAGCTTTTGAAGTTTCCCTTTCGCTCAAGGTCAAAAAACAATTGCCCCTTATGGATTTACTTGGATGCATGGGCCTACTGAGCTCGCAACCAAAAAAGCAAATCAACTGACCGTCACTCAGAAGGCAAATACATTCTCACTTTGCAACAACATATGAGAATCCAATCATGAGAATCGCTACTCCCATATGCTTCCAGAACCGCTGTTTCCATCAAACACTCCACGTGGCAGCCTCAGATTTCAAAACGTAGGACGCCAGACTGACTTCAATATTAATCTGAAAACATTGTAACACAGACGCAGGCATTGGTCGCCGTACATTGAGGACCAACTTCCACTTTACCGTATGAATTTGGTGGCAAGAAAACACCACTTTTTGAGTTTCCACTGCCACATTCCATCCCAACCTAATTAAAACTCACCTTCGGAAACATTATTTCATAAGTATAATGTAGTGGTTCTGAACAGTGGGGAGGTCTAGGGGATGTTGGGGAGTGACAACATTCATTGGGCTGTATCCTAGGGGATTTTCCTTGTCAACAGAGGGGTAGTCCCTGACCATGAGTTACTCCCACATTAAACCACCACAAGACGGACTATTGTGTAGCAGCCACACCTCCCTAAAATCATGGGAACGTGCTCCACCATCACTGCACAATCACTGCAGTCTTGGCCTTGGGCCCTTTTTTCCGCTGGATAACACTATATGAAGTTTTCCTCACTCTGCTCTACACAATCTCCTCTCTGTCTCCTCTCCACACCCCGTCTCTTTGTCTTATCTCTTGCTCTCCAACGTTATATATCTACTCGCCAGCTCATTCTTGATCTCTCTCATCTCTACACTCCATCTCATGAACTTAACAGCATCTCTGCAATTCTCACTCCTCCTCACAATTCCCCTCATTGTATTATCCTCAACACATCAGCGTCTCAACCCTCTCTCTTGCTCTCTTTGTGTATCTCTCTCTATCTCCTTCTATTTCCCTCCCTCTGTCTCTCTTTCTCACAAACTATCTTCATAAACATTTTCTTTTATATGCAATTGATACCACTCTCCCACTCCAAACACCTTACCATCATCAATGTGTCTATTAAGTCCTCCTCCACTTGCTACACCCTCCTCTCTGCTCTCTCTTTGTACTGCTCCAGCTCCCCCAATCTCACCTCACACTGCCAAATTACTCTGCTTGTGTCTTCAATCCCTTTCAATCTGCTTTCCTGTCTATATTCCTCTTTCAGCTACCATTAGGACTTAAGTCAGCTGCTTCCCTGGAGAAAATAATTTCTGAGCTCATCCCAAATCCACCCATGTCATACCCTTGTGGGCTAGAATTTCATTAGAGAGTTTTCATTCAGGCATTTGGCTCGGCCTACTTTTTAGTCTCATTTCCTGCCATCCTCACATGAGGCCTCTGGATTTGTTTTGCTCTCTGTTCCCCCACTGCCTCAAAATAGCCATTGTCCACAAAGGTGGTGGGGTGGGTTCCCCGGTTTCCCAAAGACTTTGCCATTAATTGCTGGTCCTAGCTCTGCCACTGTTGCTCCCTTGCTCCCTTGTTGCATGCCTGGGTACTCAATAGTAGGTGTTTTGTCTTCAATTCTGCTTCTAAATTGGAAAGTCCAGTCCATTTCTATCAGGGTAACCAGTCTGTTTCACTTTTTCCTTGATGGCTCTTCTCCATTGGGTTCAGGTGCAATGGGCTACTCGCAGTCCCAAATCTGTTCTGGATGTTACTGCCTCCATGGAACCAGTTAAAGATAAGAGAGAGAGAGAGAGATCTGGCCAGGACAGAGACTGAAAGGCACCCGTTCTGAGAAATAGACACCAATTAAAAACTACTTGCATCCCGGGGAGCCAGTGACAGGTGTCCCCCTCAACTCCCCTAAACCACCTCTAGGGAAGGTATGGCTGTGGAGGGGCCCTATATGACACCCACTCCAGTTTGAGGGTGGTTCTCTGCCTCCCTTGATAGGGTCATGACCATCAAAGCCTAGAATGCAGACTTCAATGTATTTTGTTATGTGCCATGTTTCATGGACAATCAGAATCATGGTAACCCAATATGAATTTTGATTCCTATTAGCCTATTAGCAGGTTATATAACACAGAGCTCATTGCTTGTCTTTAAGCACATATGTCAGATGTCTTTGCTAGGATGAAGATGAATATGGTGGAAAAACTGTTGCAGAGAGGTCTTTTGAATAATAATTGATATTTAATTTGCATCAATTTTCTGGTGCAGCTGAATAATGAAGATATGTTTATGGCTTCAGTAATGACCAAACTGATGGTACATTAGTGTTGTACTTGACAGAATTGCCAAATGAGGCCAGTGGCTGTGATGTTGATCTTTGTCATTCTTTACTCGTTTTGGCATCTCATAACTTTCCTCTTTATCAGCATTGTAGCAGCAAGGCCTACATTTGCTATGCCATTCACAGCTTTTATTTTCATTTGCATGTGCAATTTCCTACTTTCGGGGTCATTGTGTTGAGGGTGGTGGTGTGCTGTGCAAATAGTTTATGATTGGTGTCATTTAGATGAATTTACAACACAGAGCTAATGTATGGAATGCAAAATCGGTTTACGGCTTCTTCGCCAGCTCTGTTTTGCAAAAACATACATCTCCTACATCAAATTTGGATGGTGATGCTGCAGTCCCTATGTATTTCACCTGTATTTTATACCTGTAAAATTCAGGTGGGATTTATAGAGATTTGGGTTAATCCTGTTCGTCTTGCATGTAGATGGTGGGCATTATTAAAGAATGTTTTTCCGAAGCAATGTAACAAGACATGGAAATCTGTGAAAACCCATTCTCCAATGCCTTAAGGACACCACTTTAGAAAAACTAGCTACATTGTAAGGTAATGGCTGTAGACACGTTATCGCAGCAACCACTGTCTGCTTTTAAGCAGTTACAGACAATTTAAAACAACTATAATTACCACAAATCTGCCCTATAAATACAACATGTATGCACATTATTCTGGGTCTTCCTTGAATCTGGAGGAAGTACATCATTCAGTTAATCATGGATCCTCCCTAACCCCGAGGACCACAAAGCCTCAACTCCCCACTGTGAGGGGTCAGAAATGAGAGGCGGACACAAAGTTGCAATACTTTCAACAACAGACATCTTAGTAAAGAAAGGGGGTTGAATAAAGTCTAGTGGGTCTCTAACCTAAAGAGAGTTTCCTTTCCTAGGAAGCTAAAGCTAATGATCAGTCTGCGTCTTGTCATCGAAATTATGCAAATTGCCCTTTTGTCCAAAACGTGTCTGACCCTCACACTTAAAACAAATAATAAAAGGTGTAAGGTAAAGGACTCTGTTTTGATTTTACAAAAAGTGTGTAAAAATCAAATGTGAACATTCAAAAAACAATCATTGAATCCAGGAAGTGGTTCCATTCCCCTGGATTGTTTAAGGTAGAATAGCAAAAGTGCCCTTTTCAACCAATGATTCTTTAAAACCAGTGGAAATGTCTCTTTCACATAACACTTTCTTCAAGATGGCAAATGTCCTTTAGAAAATTAGCAAAAGCATCTCTTTTATATGAAGCTTTCTTCTGGATGGCAAAGAGAGTCTTTTGAAGAAAAGCAAAAGCGTTTCATTTCCACAACAACTCTTAAACGATGACAAAAAGGGTGAACATGTCTTTTCAAACAATTACTTCTCAAGATTAGCAGAAATGTCTATTTCACTAAACATTTTCTTGAGGATATTTTCCTAGTAGACTCACCTGCCAGGAATCCTTCTGCTTTATTAGATCCCCTGGTACAATCCGATGCCAAGCATCTCTCTCCCAAAGGTTCACTGCCTGAGGTGCTTCTTTCACCAGGACTTCTTACAAAGTTCCCTTCAACATATGAAATAATTACCTGGTACACTCCCCTGCCAGGAATCTCCCTCTGTGTGTTGTAAATCCCCTGGTATACTCCCCTACCAGCTATTTCTCTCCCAAAGGCCCACAACCTGATGTGTGTCTTTCACCAGGACTTTCTACAATGTTCTCTTTCAGTATAACACAGTTGTACTCGTTTATTGTTTATACTGTTTTGACTTAAGGTGTTACTTGTTCCAACTTTCCCCATGTTAACATTTCATATATTAAGACTTCTACACGATCTATCTATTAACTTCTTTACTTGTATTTATTTGCTTGTGGCTTTTCCACAATTGACATCTCATATATGCAGACTTGTGCTAAATGTGCCATTCAACTTCTTCATTTGTGTTCAATTACTTATGACAACGTTTGCTCCAGTTCTCCCCATATCAACATGACACATATGGAGAGTTGCGCAAAGTCTATCTTTCTATATTACTTAGTTTATATTCAACACAAGTTTCCAATGGTTTGTATGCCTGTGGGTATGCCTCAGGGTTACCAATACTTCTGGGCAGACTCATTGGTGTTTTCTGGTTTCTTTGACCCGTGGTGGATGGTGGTGGCAAAGTCCTTGATTCGGGCAAGTGTTTCACGCTCTGTAGACCTTTTATTTTTTTTTATTTTTTTTTATTTGTATATAATCTGTTTAGATTTTTACAAAAAAGAAGTTTTTCAGTTCTTGAAGTGAAAAAAGGACATTTCTGCGTAATTGGTAATTTCTCAAGGAGGACCAAGAAAGCGAAGAAAGAGCAAAGAGAGAGACTTTTCCGATGGTTTACTTCAGTGTCATCTGTGACGTCTTCTCTAATGCAATGGTTAACAGTAGACCTTTTATCAGTTCACCCGCCGGTTGAACGGCTGCTCTTCAATGCACCCGCTTCCCAGACAGCCTTTCTGTTGCTGCCGGCTCTCCAGCAGTCCTCCTCTGGTACCCGGTGTGCTTCTGTCAGTCTCTCTCCTTTCCATTAGGAAGTGCCTGCCTCCTTCAGCACAGTCTGCTCTCTGGTGTCTGCCTTCGCTTCGTCCGCTATGCATCTCTAGCCTCCACCCTAACTACCTCAAAAAGGCACACAATTTTTATATGTCCCACGCAGCTGATTCCCATCATAACAACTAGTCTGCACTTTTAGCTTGATGCTTCTTTTAATTCACATTATTTTCTTCTTCCTCTTCCTCATCACAGTACTTGAGGGTTTATGAGAGTTGGAGTCTATAGGATTATTGTGCTTTTTAAAGTTGTTTTGCTTTGGATTTCAAAACCTTCTGAAACAGAACACATTATACATCTGTTATGTGCATATGAGGTGTGAATGGTATCCTGTCTAGGGTGTTTGACAAGACAGGGTTTTAGGGTTTAGCAACTGGAACGGTTTGTATAATGATGGCATGCCATCAAGAATTTAGAAATTAAAGGGTCTTCTTCATTTGGAAGCGAAGAATACTGCGTCCCTCCTGAGGGGGTCACTACATCTCTCCAACAGCCATATCCACCCATAAGATCCTTCCTTATAATATTCCCCACCCCAGGATGAGATGGTGGTGGCTTCCTTCCCCTGGCCACATGGGAGTAGATCTTAGGCTGGGGATCAGTGATTATTCCACAGGATTCATCACACTACTCAACCTGCGACAGGGTGATATTCTCCTCACTAATTCCTCCTCTGGATGCATGTAGAACCCATGCTGTCAAATTGCTCAACCTCCCCCTCTCTTCTTAACTTCCCAACTCCCTTGATTATCTGCTTCCCTCACTGTGTTCTTCCCACTATGACTGTAAAGCACTACATTGCTTCCCGAAGCCAGTTATGTGCTGAATAAACACCCTGCCTGTCTCCATCAACATAAAACTATGCCTCGCGACTCTCTTAGAGTGAATGATGCTGCTGACTGTTGGGTATTTTGTATAGATTTGGGGCCTAGAAGTATTTTCTTACCGCCAAAATGAAAATAATTCAGTAATAATCACTCTTTGCATTCAGATTAGATTTGGTATATAGTACTACAGTATACATACATTATTTCAGCACACTGATACATTTAGTGGTATACATTATGTTGGTATGTGTTATTGGTGGTATTTCTGGTGAGCATAATTCCTTTGTTTTATATATGGCCCCAATATCCAGAACCCCTTATTTTTGCTCTTGTGATCACTAGAGAGACCTCAGGCCTACATTTCAGAAGTACCACATTTTCATTTTTAGTGTGCCACCATGGGCTATCCTCGCTGTTTTATCTACGGCAGCAAGCTAACATGCTGTATCTATCACCAACTTACCTACATCGGTGAACTATGTACAGGGTCTCTCTTTCTGCTGACTCATGTACCTCCAGCAGGCTAAAACACACACAATTATTTAAAAGTGCTCATACTGAATGAAATCATGCACACAGTTGCAGCCAAGTCTTATTTTTAGCTACCTTAAAAATGACAATTGCACTGTCTAAACATCTCCCCCTTTTTATCAGCACTGTAATGGTAAATGCACAAAGAAAAGAGAAAATAAAACACACTACCCATCCGCTTTCAGATATATTTTTGTGTATTATAAAATTGCATTACAACACGATCTTACTCTTTTTACAGAAATAAATGGAAATAGCACAGTAACAACATTATCTGTGAGCGGCGAGAACAGTCTAATTTGCAACATTAAACATGTTGATAACACTGGAATTCCCTCTTCTCCTCTGACTGAACAGTTTCGCACACATGCACACTGCCCCCACACTCTGCAATATATAATTACCTAATCTGTTCAGCATGTGAGATTCTTTGGCTGGTCGCCTTCTGGATGTGGCAATTCCCTCTTCAAGAACCCCCAGTGAGAACAGGCATCAGCCATTACTCAAACCGGGGATTATTGTCTGGGATCCCCAGTCTCTGCAGCAGTGCAGCTGGGATCTGCTTTTTCAATCAGGAACTCCACAGCTACCGGTCAGGTCTTTCTCCGAGCTGTCTAAAATGTATGCTCCCTCTCTTTTTGCCCGAGATTCATTAGCAAAGCTCTGTTACAGCCTGCCAAACGAGCTCAACCAATGAAATTCTACCATGTCCTACCCTCCTTCTCTCTAACAATGGCTTGGCCTATACAGTTGCAACTGTAACCAAACTGATTTCCTGCTTATTTGAGTCTTTGCTTCCTGCAAATACTGTGGACAGAGCAGCACAGAGCATCAAAAAGAAAAAAAAATCTGGATGCGCGTTTAAAATGACTTTCAGAGTCTGTCATTTTCCATTCATTTTGCACTGGAGAACACATTATTTTATTAATGAGTTAGCATGTTAGTTTTTTGTTAATGAGGTTAGTTCATTAATCCTCAAATGTGTCTCCTGCAACAGAAGAATTTCAGGTAAAAATATATGCTTTTAACTGTGAAAAAAGTATTTGCATTTTATATGTAGAAATCGTTTTTGACTGCATAGCCAGTTTTCATTTACATGTCCATAGGTTGCACTGGCAACACATGCCTTGCTGTACCACCTTATAGCAATGCACCAAACCCATGCAGTTGCGCTGCACTTCAAAAAACATGCTATACATTGATCCTGTGCAGTGGTGCTGTGCTCCGTGCTCGCAAAACACGCTAAACAATCCTACATATCCCCTCCTTTTTTTTTTTTTTACTTGGCTACGATCCAAGCCAATTGGAAAAAAAAAACAATTAGCTTCTTTTCTTCTTTTCAAGATGTGTCAATTCAATAAAATGAATATTCACGTGCAAAAATGAAAAATTTGAAAAACCACTGTTCAATCAACATAATAATAAAATTCATCTGAATTCTTCAATTCTTATAAAATGTTCTACATTTGCCTTCCCAATGGAAGTGTCCATAGTCCGGTGTTTCAATTTTATACTTGAAGTCAATTGAAAACAATAAAATAAAACAACTAACTAAAACAAATAATTAACATAACAGATTAAAACAATTAATTAAAATAATAAATACGTGGAACTCCATATGCCAGGACACTTGTCTGCCTCTTTTGGTTCATTCGGGTACTCTTTCATCTTGGTACTCTTGGATCCTTTTCTATAGAAGTCATCTTTTCTATGGCATTCCGGTTATTTTGTCTTCACCTCCACCCAGAGGCAGGCATCTTTTGGTCTTCATCCAGGGGACTCCAGGACTCCATTGTCTCCCGTGACCTCCGGTACAAACATGTTAATATTCTAAATCAAATAGAAAAGAAACAGATTAAGTATATAGCACAATACTAACTTCACCCTTTTGCCAAAAATAAAACATGCTTTGTAAAACATTTCGCCCTTTTTCTTTCGCCTTCTGAAATTAAGCACAGGTTATAGAGAATAATCACACGTAAATTCAATATTTAATGCATTTTCATTCTGCACACCAACCATGAGCTTCCTTTATTTATTTATTTATTTATTTATTTATTTATTTATTATCTATATTTTATATATATTTACATATATTACAGTGTTTATGTACCATTTCAACCATCTTTTTTTTAACTTCTCTGTCACTGCCTCCTGACTAGACATATTCCCTCCACCTTTTTATGTTCAAGGGACTTTATCTGTTTCTACATGCTCAAGCTGCCTGATCTCGTGTCTGGGATGGCATGGCTTAATCTGATTTACGTGCACAAATTGCTCTATTGTTGTTTCACCTTCAGTCTTTAAAATTTTATAAACTACAGGAGAAACCTTATCTATAATTCGAAATGGCCCCTGCCAGGCTGCTAGAAATTTAGAATTTTTCTGTTTACTTTTTCCAAAATGAAACTTATGCACCTATTCGCCTACACTGTATTCTCTCACTGATGTTCTTTTATCATAGTATGACTTTGCACTGTCAGCAGCTCTTTCTAGATTTCTCTGTACAAAAGCAAATGCATGTTGCAAATGCTTCCTCAATTCATCACTGTACTCATGAACTATGGATGCACTCACAAGTGTCTGCTCATGTGTTCTGTATAGCAGGTGTTGTGGTAACACCATTTTCCTACCTGTTAAGACCTCATGTGGGCTAATACCTGTTGCTTTGGCAGGAGTTGATCAGATTGCCATCAAAACCAACAGTAAACGTAAATCCCAGCTGGAACCTGCTTCTGCCACAAATTTCTTTAAAATGTCCAAAACAGACCTATTGCTCCGTTCTACTCCACCTGAAGAGGCTGCCCGATATGAGATATGTAGTTTCCTTTTCACACCCAGTATTTGCCATACCTTACTCATTAGAGTACTTGTGAAATTACTTCCTCTGTCTGACTCAATTCTTTGTGGCAACCCAAACCTTGAGAACACATGGTTCACCAGCAATGTGGCTGCTGTTTGCGCACTACAATCTGGTGCAGGAATACATTCAATCCACTTCGACATCAAACATACCACACTCAAAATATAACGGTTTCCTCTGCTCAACCTTTTTAAAGGGCCTACATAGTCTATTTGCAAATCTGACCATGGAAGAGTTAGGCCTCTTTTCATCAATGGGGCTATATGCATTGGTGAAGCAGGTTTAAATTGGGTGCATACTAGACATCCTCTAGTATATAATTCCACATCTTGGGACATATGTGGCCAGTAAGCATAATCTTTTAGTATTTCCAATGTTTTTTGTGAACCTCTGTGGCTTGCAGTTATGGCATCATGTGCATGGTGTAGCATTAGCCCTCTGAATGAAAGGGGTACCACCCACTGTATTTGTCCTGTTGTGGACTCTCTAATCATGAGTCCATCCTGCAGTCTAATTCGTGTTTTATTCTTTAATAGAACCCTTAACCCTTCTTTTCCCATACAATCATTTTCTGTTAAAGGGTTTTGTTCAGGATCTATCAAATGATTATAATAGATTCCCAAAATTCGATCATTCTTTTGTGCCTCAATCAAATCTTGGTCTGGCGTATCATGACCCCACTGTACCACTGGTTGATCTACCTCCTTTGGTGCTTTAGAACGTGTTACTGCATCAATTTGTATTTCACCCAGTAAATCATCTATAGGTAGCAATTCTCCCATCACAGCCCCAATGTTAGCCAGGTGGTCTGCCTTATCATTTTCCTCCTTATCCTCTCCGGGTGTTTTTAAATGCCCACAAATTTTTCTCCAGTATATTGTCAAATCATTTTCTGACACCAATTTGTCTATGACTTGTATCATTTTTCCATGTTTAAGTGGCTTTTTGTTGTATGTAACCATGCCTTTCGCTTTCCAGCCAGGTAAATACTCCACAAATCTATTTTGTGCATAGTCAGAATCAGTCACCAGGACAATTTCACTGAATTTATTATCAACTGCAGTAGCAATTGCTTTATAAATGGCCACCAATTCCACCACTTGACTGCTTCTAGCTCCAATCCTCATCCCTATACTGGGGACACCTTCACATTTCACATATTCCTGACACTAATTGTTTATTACTGTCATTTTCAATGTGAAAAGCACAACCATCCACATATACAGTTGGCAGATCCTTGCATGTTTTTTCATCAAAAGCTTTGTGTGGTGATTGTTCAAATTCCTGCAAATTAGGTTCCACTTCCATTTCATTTGATACCTGTTCAGCTGCACAGTCATGTAAGTCAGCTAACCCTTGAGCAATTGGGCTCTTTTTATTTTGTCCATATCTCACTTCTACAGGAAAACCTTGTAATGCCAGCGTCCATGAAGTGATTCTGGACTGCGCTAGATTACCTGACCTAATTCTTTTTCTCTCTAAAAACTGCAAAGGTTGATGATTTGTCTCAATAATCACCTTTTCTCCCTGAAAAATAGGGCGGAAATGTTGTAGCGCCCACACAGTGGTTAATAGGGCCTTTTCACATTCATTGAATTTCATTTCAACTTGGGAAAATCCCTTACTTGCATAGGCAATGGTTTTGCGATTCAAATCGTGTTTTAATGATAACACTGCTGACATACATTGTTCAGAGAAACCTATTTCTATGAAGAAATCCCTACCCTTTATGGGATATGCTAAACATGGTGCCTTTACAAGACATTCCTTCAATTTAGCCACTGCCTCAGACTGCTCTTTTTCCCATATCCAGGGTGTATTCAGTTTAAGCAGTTTAGTCAATGGTTGAGTGATTTCAGCATAATTTTCAATGAACTTTCTGTTATAGCCTGTCATCCCTAATAAACCTTTTACCCCTTTCACATTTTTAGGGTCCTTTAGTTTTTGTATGGCCTCAATTTTCTTCTTTTGTGGATTTAGCCCATGTTCAGTCACTTCATGGCCTAGAAAGTTCACTTTTTTCTTGCACCATTGTGCTTTTTGTAAAGATACTTTGGCGCCTGCTTTCTGCAATTGGCCAAGCACATGTCTTATTTCATCAAAATGGCTTTTCAGGCTTTCATTTTTTATCAGGACATCATCCATGGCCTTTCTCAAAAATATGCCAAATTCACTCCCACTATTGATGTACCTGAACGGAGTTCTAAGCCAGGCGTATTGAGTCCTGTCAAATGTAAAGGAAAATAAATTCTGTATCTCCTCTGCCAATGGCACGCACCAATATCCAGAGGTGAGATCTAATGTGGTAAACACTTTTGAACCATGTACCTGAGCTAGGCCCTGATCAATGAATGGCAGTGGCCATCTGGATACTGGCACTCTTTTATTTAACTCCCTCAAGTCTGCACATAGCTGCCATTGACATTTGGCTTTAACACACCTAAAATAGGTGCATTGGATGTGCTATGAATGGGCCTGATGATTCCCTGAACTTCCAAATTTTTTATAATCTCTGCTAATGATTCTAAACATGCCAGCGGTAGACTATACTGGCGTACAAATACTGGACTTCTGCTACACCCTTCTGGTAGTGTGGCCACATGTAAATCAGTTAAACTGCAATCATAAGCATCTTTTGCAAATACATCTTTAAATTCCATAAATATCTTTCTCAGTTCGTTCCTATCCTCATCGTTGTCACACGCATCTGCTGATAAAATCTGCTCTTCTACCATTTTGGAAAATTCTGGAAAATCTTCTGGTAAGGGAATCTCAGCGCTTTCCTCTAATTGTGTGGCTGTGTCTCTCTGTAAAGCTGCCACTTTTAAATATTTTGGCATATCAGCTTCCACTTCAATGGGCTGATTTTCTGTTTCATTTTCATTTAAATTAAATGTTATGCAATCCTCTTGATGGCAGCACATTGTCTCATTTGAATCATAAGGGTAGACAGAATGAATTTTAAATATTCCTTTGGGCTGAGAGTCCAGGTATTCTGGTAACTCACCCTTGGCATCTACATACTTTTCAGGGATATTTCCAATCACTATGTTATTTAGATCTGCAGTATAATGTGATTTTTGTATGGCCATTCCTAATGGGGAGTTTTCCTCTAAAAGAATATCTTGACAACCTTTATTATTCAACATAATTTTTACAGACCCTTCACCAATATCTACCAATGGAATGCATTCATAATCCAGGCCTTGCTGTTTTATGGATTCATTCACGCACACAAATGCATCACAATCTTTCATCTGCTGTCCATTTTTGCACCTCAGTGTTATTGCAACCTGTTTGGTGAATGCAGGGATAATAGTATCCTTCCTCATCTGTAATTAAACTGCATATGGGACCAGCTGCGCGCAATGAAAAGCTCTTCTTTTGTCTTCAAATTTAGGTGCAGGCCCACCTAGGCGTGACCATATCTTTTGATTAAGGAAATCTAACACCATGCACATCCTATGCATGATGTCGTTGCCCATGTAAAAGTCATTTTGTTCTCCACTCACTATCCACACATTATGGTGAATTGTTTTTTTTCCAATGTTAATTTTCAGCATGCATCTGCCTGCAATTCGGTTTTCAAAGTCTGGACTGTCCAAACCAGAGACATATTGGTACTTAATTCTAAATTTCGGGATCTCCTCCCTCTCCATTATTTTTTGCAATAATTTCTCATTAATGAAACTCCTTTCCTGTTCAAGCGCTAGAGTGGCTTTTATTGTTTTAAAACAGTCATTTATACCAATATGAACCCATGGTTGCTCATCTTCCATGTGTATTTCAGCAAGAGTGGTAATGTGTTTTTCTGAATCTGTTTTAAGAGCAATATTCTGTTTGAATGTTTTCTCTTTTAAATAAAAACGTAATGTGTGATCATCTATGGCAGTCTGCCAATTTTTCCTTGGGTCCAAGTATATTTGTACAGGTAGTCTTTCATTGTCGCTCTTCATTTTGTCTTGACACATTAATATAACAGTGACACTAGGTATGCAACTATTCTGGAGATATACCTCCACAGCATCATTTGTTTTGGCAACGGTGTGACATTCATTTATGTTGCTGTTTTGTGATTTTAGTTTCTTAGGTCTCAATTGTTTTTTGGTTAAGGACCACAGCACTCCATTCACCCCATCTATGAGAGGAGACAATCTTTTCAGGCAATCTGTCCCCATCAGAAATGGAATTTCACAAATAGATGTGATCAATACCTCTTGCTTCATTCTGTGCTTTCCTATTTTTATGTCAACCTCATTTACACCTATGATGGGCACCTCCTCCCCATTAAAGTTATGCACTGGACCTTGATTTTCCTTCACTGTGATCTGATTCTGTGGGGATCTCCCTTCATTGATACTCTTTACCAGCCCCTTGGGCGTAATTGTGGCCTGTACGCCAGTGTCAATCATAGCAAATGTTTGGCATTTTTCTTCTACAGTGATGGGTGCATAATATCTGTCCTCAACTTCCTCTAATACACAGAAGAAGTGTGAATTCCTACTGATTTCAGGGCTCACCTTTCTCAGGCCTTTTTCACTTTTGGCTAAGCACATTGGTAAATGGAAAGACATTTTTCCCTTCTTTTTACCCATTTCTGCGCGAGAGACTTTACTCATTTCTCCATGTTCAGAGGTTTTTTGGAGTGTGGCCACTGTTCGCCCATCCATCTGGGTATCATCAGGGACCACATTACAACCTTCCAACTGAACATGTGTAACAACGTCATTTAGTAATTTGTCATTGTTTAATTCTGTGCATTTGTGATCATTTAGTGTAGTACCAGCCCTTTCAGCCTCTTCAAAAATATGTGGCTCAAAGAATTCTTCAGGTGATTGATTTGTACCCTCCTTTTGAGTATTTCCTTTTTCTGTCTGTGTTTGTTCACCATTTTGACTGTCCAGGGAAGGAGCTATAGCATCCCCACTTACTCCCTGTTCACTGGTATTCCCCATGCATGAGTCATTTTTCTTAAATCTGTCCCTTTGTTCTTTTGGAATTTCAGGTTTTTCTTTTTCATTTGCACAAACCTTCAATGTTTGATTTAGCTCTAGGTTAAATCATACCTCTTTTTTAGAAGTGTTTGCACTTTCTGTTACATGTTCATTCATTGGTGCTTTCACTTTTACATCATTAGGCATCTCAGAGTCATTATGCAAAATTACATTAGGGCAATCTGTCTTTTCGGCACCGCAGGTATCATGAGTACTTAGTCACTTTTTAGAAGAAGCCCCCCGGTCATTGCTATGGCCATCAGCCCCCTCTTTGGATGGTTGTTTTTGCGCTGTATAGAGCTTCCCTATTTGCTCAGCTAACATTTTCACTTGGGCCTCGAGGCACTGGAACCTGTCCATCTCTCTAGAATCCTCTTTTTGTGGCCTAGGTCGATATTGGTTGTTTTCCCCCTGATTGGATCTATTCTGATACCTTGCAGGTGAGTGATTTCTATTGGGATGGTTCCTGAACTCTTGATTCATTTGTGGAGGGGAGCGGGGTGCACCCATCCTTTGGTTGTAGTCCCCTGGTGGGGAATCATTGTACTGACGTGGAGTGTAATTCATGTTCTGTCAAATGTCCTGTCTCTCATGTTGTGGGTACTGACCCCTATGTTGATTCTCATTATCAGCAAATCGATCCACATATCGGGGTCTATCCTGATTACCAGATATCATGGTGTTGGGATCAAATCTGCTCTGTGTCCCCAATGTCTGGTAGGGACCATCATTTCTTTGATCTTGATTTTGTCTTTGGTTATTATTCATACCTGACATATCAGGCCGATATCCTGCCCGTGGTCTATCCCCTAAATACCTAGGGCTGATGTAGCTCTCCCTACTACTAGGATCATGTGATTGGAACATTGATGCAGAGTGTGATGACCTTTGTTGATTAACCCTTTGTTCAGGTGCCGAATTATTTTTACCTGGACTTTGAGCAGACTCAAGAGACATTTTGGCTGACCTGATTTCCATCACTGTGGCTGAGGGTTCTTTAGATTTAGGTCTAATATCTTTCATTTTATCACTTTCTCTACCCTGACAATAGAGTACCTCATATAGTTTTGTGCTTTGATGTACAATCCATTCAAGGGACTTGTCACGGTCAAATTCACGGATCAGTTGTGATATGATGTCTTTCTGTAGCCCATAGAAGTAGGCAGTTTTAAACTCATTGGAATTGGGGTCAAAAGATACATCAAAGCGAGAAAATGCCCTTTTAAAGTCCTGTAAAAATTGGTGAAGGGATGTGTTAGGCCCAGCAGTGATTGTGTAAGCAACTTTCTTTGCCTCCTGCAATGACTGAAAAGGAGAAAAATGATTCCTAATTTCTTTTTCAAACTCCACCCATGTCATATTCTGCTGTTCATTTAATCCCCTTATGATGCTGGCCGTCGGGGCATCTAAAGTTAAATGAAAATATTGTCTGTACTGTTCCTTAGGTATCTGGAGTGCTTTAAAAATGTCATGAACCACTTCTAAGTGATCCTCTATGCAGCATTCCCCTCCTTTTTTAAATGGTTTCATCAGAGCTTTAATAGATTTCATTATCTTTATGGGGCTACTTGTTGCAATGCATGGAATTGCACCACCTTGTGATTCAATCCTGGTTTCAGGTGTATGGGATTGGTGGCTGCCCCCAATGGGAGTATCAAATCTCCCAAGGGCGCTGCAACCAAGTTCAGTCACCGGCCCAGTCACTGGAGCACTAGCTCTTTGGGCAGAACTAGAATTCACCTCCACTCCATTGAATGTAGTACCCTGCCGCCTCTCCTGGGACCTGGGAATGCACATTTGCTGTTCTAAGTCTTTGCACTTTTTAAGGAGCCTGTGTGCTTCATTTTGCAGATAGTTGTTTTCATCACTCATTTTATTTATTACCTCCTGCATGTCGCACATTTGTATTTGACATTCATTGAATTCTTTGTTTCTCTTGTCTCTTTCTTGAATCATTTTAACCATTTCTTGCTCTGCACCTTGGAGATCATTTTCTTTTTCAAAATGTTCTTTTTGTAAAATCTGCATTTATGAAACAATCTCATTTTTATCCTGTCTAATGTGATCCACTAAGGCTTTTAAGTGTACCAATTCTTGCTCACTGTCTTCAAACTGTTTCTTGCTTTTGGACAACTGAATATCAAAATCTCTGCATTTTAATTGCACATCTTTCTGACATCCTTCTAATTTTGTTCTTAACATCTCCTCTTTTTTACTTGCCCCATCTAAGTCAGTCTTTAACCTGTTAATTAGCTGGGTATCATTTTCTTGCATTCGCAGGGACCTATTCAATATAAACCAGATCTTGGCACATAGCCGTATCAGACAATCTTTCTCTGCATGTTTGTCAGCTGCATTTAATAATCTCTGAAGGCAGACCTGAATTATGCTGCCTGCTGCAAAAATACTGTCTAGTTTTTCTTTCTGCACTTCACCATGAATGTGGTCGTGCCATTCTGTGGCATTGTTCGATGACCACGTCCCATGTGCAAACAACTTTTCCTCTAAATATTGCACTAGCTCTGGGAATGTGGCTTCCATTTGAGACATTCTGAAATTCGTTTTTAGTGGCACACTGCTATTATGAAATGGGTTCCCTTTAATGTACAGATGGCAGTGTGAGACACGCTTGCCACGCCCGGTAGGCGCTCTATGATCACTTTCTCGGCCTGCAACGCACCATAAATATGTTGGGTATTTTGTATAGATTTGGGGCCTAGCGGTATTTTCTTACCGCCAAAATGAAAATAATTCAGTAATAATCACTCTTTGCATTCAGATTAGATTTGGTATATAGTACTACAGTATACATACATTATTTCAGCACACTGATACATTTAGTGGTATACATTATGTTTGTATGCATTATTGGTGGTATTTCTGGTGAGTATAATTCCTTTGTTTTATATATGGCCACAATATCCAGAACCCCTTATTTTTGCTTAGTTTGTTCGTGTGATCACTAGAGAGACCTCAGGCCTACATTTCAGAAGTACCACATTTTCATTTTTAGTGTGCCACCATGGGCTGTCCTCTCTGTCTTATCTACCGCAGCGAGCTAACATGCGGTATCTATCACCAACATATCTACATCAGTGAACTATGTCCAGGGGCTCTCTTTCTGCTGACTCATGTACCTCCAGCAGGCTATAACACACACAGTTATTTAAAAGTGCTCATACTGAATGAAATCGTGCACACAGCTGTAGCCAAGTCTTATTTTTAGCTACCTTAAAAATGACAATTGCACTGTCTAAACATCTCCCCCTTTTTATCAGCACTGTAATGGTAAATGCACAAAGAAAAGAGAAAATAAAACACACTACCCATCCGCTTTCAGATATATTTTTGTGTATTATAAAATTGCATTGCAACACGATCTTACTCTTTTTACAGAAATAAATGGAAATAGCACAGTAACAACATTATCTGTGAGCGGCGTAATTAAACATGTTGTTAACACTGGAATTCCCATTTTTCCTCTGACTGAATAGTTTCGCACACATGCACACTGCCCCCACACTCTGCAATATATAATTACCTAATCTGTTCAGCATGTGAGATTCTTTGGCTGGTCGCCTTCTGGATGTGGCAATTCCCTCTTCAAGAACCCCCAGTGAGAACATGCATCAGCCGTTACTCAAACCGGGGATTATTGTCTGGGATCCCCAGTCTCTGCAGCAGTGCAGCTGGGATCTGCTTTGTCAATCAGGAACTCCACAGCTACCGGTCAGGTCTTTCTCCGAGCTGTCTAAAAGGTATTCTCCCTCTCTTTTTGCCCGAGATTCATTAGCAAAGCTCTGTTACACCCTGCCAAACGAGCTCAACCAATGAAATTTGACCATGTCCTACCCTCCTTCTCTCTAACAATGGCTTGGCCTATACAGTTGCAACTATAACCAAACTGATTTCCTGCTTATTCGAGTGTTTGCTTCCTGCAAATACTGTGGACAGAGCAGCACAGAGCATCAAAAAGAAAAAAAAATCTGGATGCGCGTTTAAAATGACTTTCAGAGCCTGTCATTTTCCATTCATTTTGCACTGGAGAACACATTATTTTATTAACGAGTTAGCATGTTCGTTTTTTGTTAATGAGGTTAGTTCATTAATCCTCAAATGTGTCTCCTGCAACAGAAGAATTTAGGGTAAAAATATATGCTTCTAACTGTGAAAAAATGATTTGCATTTTATATGTAGAAATCGTTTTTGACTGCATAGCCTGTTTTCATTTACATGTCCATAGGTTGCACTGGCAACACATGCCTCGCTGTACCACCTTATAGCAATGCACCAAACCCATGCAGTGGCGCTGCACTTCAAAAAACATGCTATACATTGATCCTGTGCAGTGGTGCTGTGCTCTGTGCTCCCAAAACACGCTAAACAATCCTACATATCGCAAAATCATGTGAAACCCATTTAACAGCCTGTTTCATGAGCACTGAATGTTATATTTATGTTTTTGTTTTTTATGTTTATTTGTCTATATTGCGCCAGAGCCCACATGCATCATGGTGCAAACACGGAAACAGAAAAACAGATAGACCAACATATTACAATCTAAACAAACAACAGTGTCTTGAGGCTTTTCCTAAAGTCAGAATTGTTTTTTCCTGGCATATCTCCACATGGAGTCTATTCTTTTTATTTATTTTTTTTATTTTGATTTAATACAGTTTGAAACAAACTTTTTGAAAGGAAACAAACTTTTTAAAAGTAAACTAAAAAAAAGAACAATGTGAGATAGAACCCATCCTTTTTTTGTTTTCCATTCATTCTGTCCTCACGAGCGCCCATTAAAAAATGTTTTTTTATTTTCTTCTTTAGACTAAGTAACAGCTTCTTACATACATCTTTCCTATTTTTATAATGGGCGCTCGGTTTGCTCTACAGGGTTTTTTGGATTTTTCTCAATGTTTCGTGTCTTCTCTTTCATACAATTTTTTTTCTCTACAGATTCTTACAATCGTTACGGTCAATGACTACCATTGTCTTCTGTCATTAGTTTCTGTAGTCTTTCTAGGTAGCGAGCCAGGGTTAAGGTGTGTCTCTGTGAGTCATCGTTGTGGAACTTAATCCACCATTCTTCTGATCTATATGTAGTGAATTTTGCCAGTTCTTCTCCTAGATATTTTGTTCTTAGGTCTTTCATCTCGGGACATTCTAGTACAAGATGTTTCAGTGTCTCCTCAGAGTCGATGCAGAAACTACATTGATCATCTTCAATCCCGGGTGCATGCCTTAATTTCAGGATCTCCTTGGTCTCTAGTAGGTTTAATCTGAATCGCATGTATATTTTTCTGAGATGCTTACAATGAAATACTTCAAGGTATTTTGAATGGATATTAAGACCTCTTGCTTCTATGGGTCTGTTTTTGATGCATTTATGTTGATTTTGTTTCTCAGTCATCTCAATCCAGTCTTGTTGGAGTAATTTCTTTTTGACTGCGTTTGGGTTATTCATTAACGTTGTTTCGTCAATGTTCAATTGACTTAGGATGCCTCGACATCCTGCCCTCCATTTTTGAAGAAGATGGTCTTTTTTGCCATTTTGGTGTTCCCACAATATCTCAAATTGAGGTATGGTCACTTCAGCAAGGGTCTTTCTGTACAGTGCCAAGGTGTTCCACATAATTCTCACATTTAAAGTGGACATACTCAGTTCGTATAGTACACAGGCTGTTGGGAAACCTTGTGGCAACTGTAAGATTTTCTTCCAGAAAACCCCTTCGCATCTTTTCCATAACTCATTTGTACAACCGAACATGCTTTCTGCACCATATACTAAGACTGGTGTTACTTTGCCTTTGTAGAAGTTCAGCACAGGTATATACGAAAACTTTCCATATATTTTGTGGATTAGAACACCTTGCACTGTCAATCTTCTACATTGGATCACGATCTTCTTTGTTGATGGGTCGTCGTTTATGCTTGCACTGATATTTGTTCCTAGATATTTGCTGCATTGTACCAGTTTTAGATGTTCATTACCGAGCCTCATTTTAATTTTTCATGTGTCTTTTGTGCACCCTTCAAGCTTTTTAGCATGAGAATCTCGGTTTTTCCTCCATTAATTTCTAGCCCAATCTCATCAATGTGGGCTTTGAGGGCGTTCAACTTCCTCTGCAAGCCTAAAGGGGTTCGATCTATAAGTACTATGTCATCAGCGTATAGTGCCCATCCAATGAGTTTTCCATTAATCTTGGGTGGATAGGACACAACCTCATCTATTGCTTTGCCAATCTCGAATATGTAGAAACTGAACAGTGTAGCACCCAGGGGACACCCCTGCTTGATCCCTCTGGCAGTTTGTATTGGGTTTGAGAGGTGGCCTTCTTGATCTAATCTTATCTGTATCTCTATATCCGAGTACAGTTCTTTTATTGCTGCTATTAAACCAGGGGGGCATCCATGCTCGGTCAATTTTGTCCACAGTCGCTCTCGCTCTATCCCATAGAAGGCGTGAGCCAGGTCTACGAAAGCCACATAAACCTTCTGGTGGTTTTTAATCGTCTCCATCTTCAGGAGATTGATGATGAAGAGGTTCAACCCACATCCAACATTCTTAACGAATCCCGACTGTCTTACGTCGTACTTGTTGTTCATCTGGATCCATTGGTTTAGCTGCGCTAGGATGATTGTGGAGAATATTTTCCCAATCACGTCCTGGAGCTGCTATGGGACGATAGTTTGACGGTTCAGTGCAACAACCCTTTTTAAAAATTGGTACTATAATGGCTGTTTTCCACGACGTTGGTATGCGTTTTTCCTGGATGCTTTTTTTTAATAGTACGTCGCAAAGGTCGGTCCATTCATCGGGATTATTTTTAAGCATTCGGTTCGATAATCCATCTGGGCCTGCAGCTCTAGACGAGCTGCAGTCATCTATTGCTGTTCTGATGTCATCTTTTTCGATTGTAATGTCCCATGCTTCAAGAAGGGGAGTGTCACTCTGGATTGTGTCTCCTCGTTTGGCAAACAGCCTAGTGTAATGTTTTGACAATTGAGCATCTGAAACCATGTTTGTTATGGACGCTCTCTGAGGTTTTTAATCTCATTAATTAACGTCCAGAAACCTCTTGCATTTCTTTTGTTGATCATCTTCAGTATTGCTTCCACATCTCTTTGCTCAAGTATTTTTTTCTGTGAGGTTATCCAGTTTCTGTAATTTGTTTTCAGTTTTCTCTTGTTCTCTTCATAGTTCACATTTGAACTCCACTTCAGCTTACGGATCTCTTTTCTAAGTTCTTTCTTTCTTTTCGCGACCTCTGGGTTGTAGTTATGTTTCTTATTTGCGTACTTTTTGATTCCCACTGGAATGATCTTATACATTTCCATGAACTGGGTATATTCAATGATATCCATATTTCCGTAATATTTTCCGGTATTCATGAATCCTGTTATCTCTCTGATGTCATCTTGATGGAGTCTCAGGCGCTTACAATTTGGTTCTAATATCACATTACATTTCCAGTGCTCACTCTGTCTTTTGTTTTCTCTTTTCCACATTAGAATTAGTATATTATGGTCAATTTTTGTAGTTCTGTTTACTTTTAAGGCTATGATCTCATCGGCCATGGATTCCGACACAAAAAAGTAATCAATTATGGACTTTTGTGGACCTCTCTCCCAAGTTTCTTTTGCAGGTATATCACCCCTTATGTTTCCATTCATTAAGTTCATGGATCTATAGTCCATTTCTTCCAGCCAGGACTTTTTGAGTTGTTTTAAATTTTTACTTAATTTGGCTGTACTGCTTAGTTGTTTCTTTTCTTCTATTAACTTGATGTTTAAATCGCCACATAAGATAATATCTGGGTTCTTCTCAGATACCATTATGTCATCTGTTACAGTCAGTTCCCTTTGGATAAGTGTATCGCCTGGAACTGCTTTGTGGTTTAGGTATACATTTAATAAATGAAACTCTTTCTTTCTTCCACTCTTGCCATTTGCTGTCTCCACTTTTACGCTCATTAAATATGGCGTATGGTTGGATGTTGATTTAATCGAAAGTCCGCTTTTCCTATTAATTAATATCAGCAATCCTGACATTGGTCTACCTTTACTTTTTTTGATTGCAGGGTTCAGAGCTATTTCGAATCCATCAATGCATGGGCATATTGCCAACCATGTCTCTTGCAGGCATATGACATCTAGGTTTTTTAGCTCTTCAGTAGCAGAACCCAATAGATGACTGTAGCCACGTGAGTTCCAGGATCCTATAGTAATCTGATCAGGATCCTCGTTGCATTAGCTAGAGCAAGGCTCATTCAATGAGCGCGCTACCCAGCTCCATCGATTCACATCTTCACATTTTTTGGACAAATCTTCGGTTGAGGATAAACCCGGTGTGATCTCTTCATCATTTTCTACTGTAATTTTTATTTTCTTTAGCCACAGCGGTTCCAGTATCTCATATTTTTTCACTCACAAAAATGTTCTCTTTGTGTATTGAACTGAGCATGTCCTTCTTTTGAGTTCTACAACCTTCATCCTTATTACCACTTACAGATGTAGTCCGGATTCTTTCTTTTTGTTTCAATGAAGCAACATTCGTATTTTTCTTATCTGCTTCTCCTGTGGAGGTACCGCTTTGAAGACTGTCAAGTTCATAGATCTGAAATCCTGCCTCTAGTAATTGCCTCTCGCACATCAGCACTGTTTGTGCTATTTGGAGTGATTCAATGCACACAATTATTCTGTCATATTTCAAGTCATCCAGGATTTCGACTCTTGTTATATCAGTACTATTGGTGGCTCTCAGGGCTGGAATAAATTGGAAGATTTGCATTGACACACTTCGATTTAAAGTGGAATTTTTCGTCTTTTTCTCTATTCGTTCGACCAAGAATCTGAATCTGTTGTTCCTTTCAACAGATCCAGAATTTGTTTCACCATCTTCTGCTTTCCCGCATCTATCATAAGGCGTAGATTGTGGGGTTTGTAAGTTAGGCATTGAGCGTGATATACACTTTTCGCTATTGTACTCGTTTTCGGATTTCTTGGCTCCTCCCTCTCGTTTAAATGATTCTGCGTGAACATGTTCATCACTCATCTTCTTCGCTAGCGTTTTTTTCAATTTTTCTTCCATTGTGTAAAAATCCTTCTTTGGACTTAGTACCACTTCATCCTCCACTTCACACTCACTCTTTTTTGTTGGTGAAAGCAACATTTCTACTCGTCTTGCTCTCACTTTATGATTTTTCACAGTGTCTTTTATCCAATCTGCTTCCGACACCACATCATTTTTTCCTCTAGTTTCTAGTTCTTTCTCAATAGGTTTTGAGTTGTCCACTTTTCCTGCCTTTGGTTTTATTGTTTCATCTTTTTTTTTTGAGTTTGGTTTCAATTTCTTTCTCTGTTCCTCCACATTTTCCTTTGATTTAGCTTTTGTGTCTTGTGGGTTATTTCTTTCTTGGTGGTCATCATCCGGGGTACTGTAGGTGGAAAGATTCATTAATTCTGTGTCACTTTCATCAGATTCAACAATGCTTATGCATGAGTTAGTTTTTGTGCTGCATGTATGTCTATCTTGAGATCCACTTGTTTCATTTGTCAGCTTTCTTTCAGCCATATTCTCATCAAGTTGGTCCGTAATTTTATTATTGAATGTCACATTAAGTGATTTGAGGTTTTGTGAAGAAATTTGACGCGGTTTTTGCATTCCTCTTCGGAGCGAGCATATTCCTAGTCTTTTTTTTGCATTTGCCTTGTTTCTTTGTTTCTTTTGTAGACTTTGTCGGACTCACTGCTTTTCATGGCACAGGTTGTTTTTAAAATATATCGTACCATTCTGTGTCTTTTATTGGAGGACGGTCTCTGCTTACGATTTCCATTGTTTTTTCGCTTTCTAACTCTTTTGCTGGGGGTTTTATTGGTTGTATGATCTCTTTTGTTGGTGTTAATGTTTCTTTACCCTCCATTGCTTTATTTTCACTGCGTGACCCAAATATAGTTTGGGAGGAACTTAGTTCTCCTTCGACAAATCTTTTTTCGTTTTGTTGCACCTGGAATATAGAGCTAACCCTTTCGTCACTTTGGCAGACGTCCTCATGTAACATGGGATTTATCTTCATTTGAGGAGTATTGTTACCTGTTTCTGGGTTAGGTGTGACTTTGCCTATTGTATCTCCCGATCTTTTGTTCACTTTGGTCTTGCTTTCATTTGCTTCCTTTTCACTCGGAATTTTCGGTATTCTGAATGCATTTCCCTTTGTAGTTTCAAGATTCACCTGGTGCATTTTATCTTTTTGATCTGCCCTTTGTCCATTTATGGAACAACAACAACATTCTAGTTGGTCATGATGAATCTTGGGTTCCATCCCACTTAGGGATTCCAGAATCCTTTCCTCCGTGCTGACTCTTGCGTCGCTCTCTTTTGCTAGAATGACAACTGCTTCTCTGGCCACTTTAGATAAAAGTGTTTTGTCCTCTCTGTTGTTTTTCAGGGCCTCTTTCAGGACTAATATCACTGATTCGTTCTTATTCCATGAAACTGTATTTTGTGTCATCATTTCATTCATGTTCCTTTCGAGCAATTCAGTTTTTACATTTAGACCTGATAGCAGTGCCGTTTGGTCTTTAGAGTTGTCGTATAGCTGCTCATATAATGTCATTAGTAGACTTATTGCAATTGATGTTGCAGACATCAAGCTAGGTCGGAGTTCATTGATCACTTTTGTTATTATTCCATATGTCTGTGTGTTTTCCAACCGTTCTTCTTCAGGTCGTTTTCTGACAATTTTTGGTTTGACTTTCCTTTCTTCTTCACTCGTCGACTCTATGTCTGAAGAGGATTATTCCGAGATGTTAGGTTTAAACCTAGAATTCTGTCATTATGGCCCGACTTCTTCATGTCGCTTCTGGCCACTTTTTCTATTACACTGCAAGGTTTAGGGGTCGCTCTCCTCAATCTTTTTTGGGAGTATTGAAAGTCACTCTCAGAACTTCTACCCGTTCTTCTACGCTTCTCCAATAGACTTATATATTCAGGTGTCTTCGCCCCGGCTGCATCACGTTCCTCAATATCATTGCTCTGTTTGTTTTCGCCGTTATTCGATATTTCTACCTCAAGTGTATTAGTCATCATGTCATTTTTGATTTCTTTTCCTTCCATTCCTTTTTTCCTTTTTTTGATAATGCAGCGGGATTTGAAAATATTGCATTTAGTTTCATCAGATCTCTTATGAGCTGATCAGCTACTGCAATCGAATCTCTTCATGGCTTTTTGTATGTTGAAACATTATTTTCGTCCTCAATTGATATTGTGTTAATTGGAATCTCTGCTTCCCAAACTTCGTCCGGAATGGTGTTGAGGACGTCATCATTGATCTCTTCAATCTCTTTTGAAATCATATTGGATTCTAGTTCCAATTTTTCCTCTGTTGTCCTCATTTCGTTTACTGTGTCTGCTGGTTGTATTATTAATTCTATGTTGTCACATCTTCGTTGTTTGTCCTGGTTTCCAGTTTCCTGGTTTAGTGACTTGTTGTCTAATCCGACTAGTTTCCACGCAAGATTTTGTAGGGATTGTACTTCCTTGTCTGTAGATTTGAGTGCTTTAGCTTTTTCACTCGTATTGTACAGTTCAGAAGTGGAACATAGGTCTGATTCTTTGGTTGTTCTGCAAGACTCCTTAGTGTCTATATTCAGCCGGCAAGGTGAGATGCTTTCTGTTTGTTTGCTGGAGAGTGCCCACTATTGTCGCAATTCTAAGCTCAGATCTTTGTTAAAGATTGTGGTCCTACACTGGATCGATTTTGGGGCCCCCGGGTTTTCCATAGATACCATTCCCCTGCTACTGTTTTCATACGCCTGTTTGTTACAGGCGCCATCACAGCAGTGACTCGACAGGTTGCCCGGGTGATGAGAGGGTAGCATGAGCGGGGTCAGTTTCCCCCCGGCATCGGAAGTGTCCATTCCATCCTCGTCCTGTATCAGAGGCATGGTGCATTCACATGTTTTCATGTTTATTTGTACAACGTGTGTTGTGGAAGGGGGTGGTGGGTATCTCTGCAGCTATCGCTTTATTGATATCATTTGAGTCAATGAGAATATTACTGCGGCTCACTGCCCCTTTCCGACCCTTGTTTCCCGAATCACACAGATCACTTACTTTGGGTTTTTGTTGTCTGGCTTCTTTTCGTGGCGGACACCAACCCGCACTTCTGACTTGCTTGATCTCGATCTGGGGACGTTTCCTCTAAGCAGACTCAGTGCCTCCTCTCTTTACATGGAGCCCGCGTCTGTGGGATTCCTGTTCCAGTTCTCTTCTCCATAGGAACCACTCAACCACGTCAAACATGGGGAACACGGGAAACACTCCTGCACACTCCGCGATGCTCCGCATCCGTCCGGGTGTTTTAGCAGGTAGACTCCTCCTGCAGCAATGGAGCTCGAAAACAGACTCACAACTGACAGCACCTATACACGGGAAACACTCCTGCACACTCCGCCTCTATTCCACATCGCCCTTGCGTGTGAGGTGAAGGAACGTCCATTACCTCAAACTCGTTTACATTTTGCTTGAGTCAGACGCATCAAGTCTTTTGACCGAGTAACTTTGTAAATGTTTTCCAGAACCAATCCTTCCTTTAGGTATTGAGGTGCTTTCCATAAAGGCACTTAAGTATAATGGTATTTAATTTGAAACATATTCTAGCCTCCACTGGATGCCAGTGAAGCTCTCTTCTGTGTGTGGATTCTGGGTCTTGTCTCCTGGTACCCTTATTGATCTGCACTGTGTCATTCTGGAGTATCTGGAGTCTTTTTACACATCCCTTAGTAGCTCCAGCAATTAAAGCACTGCAATAGTCCAACCTTGGTATAATAACAGCTCTCACCAGTACTATGCAATTTACATAAGGCTTCACTAGTAAAAGCAGCCTGAGGTGGTATTGGGTTTTCTGGACTACACTACTTATGTGGGTTTCAGCACCCAGGGAGAATTCAAGAATCATTCCCAGGGTCTTCACTTTGGAGACCACTTTAATATAATGACCTTCAATAGTAATGCCCTCATACAAATTTGAGACTTTAGCACATGTCTGTGTCGAGGAAAAAAATAAGGAACTCTGTCTTGTTAGAATTTAGACTGAGACCATTCATCATCATCCAGACTTGTATGACCTTGTACACTCTTTCTACATTATCCAAATCTTTTTAATTGACCCCGCTCAATTCGATGATGAGCTGGGTGTTATCGGCATTGTTTGAAAATTGCACACCTAGTGCATCGAAAACATCACATAGGGTGCAACAAAATATATTGAATACAATCGGGGAGAGACACGCTCCCAGCGGAACAACTCACTTAATTAGCTCACACATAGACCATACCTGGCCCAAAACTATTCTTAACTTCCTATCAGAAAGAAAACACCTGGATTCCAGAACTACATGCTTCAGAGATGGCTGCTTAGGAGCTGAGCCTCTGTGCCTACTTTCTAAAACTCTATCCTTCCTACATATTGGCTGAGAATCCAAGTTCATTTGGCACTGTTCAACCTGCCAAAAGACAGAAGGGTGGGGAGGAAGGAAGCGATGACAAACTTTTGGATCTGCTCATCAAGGTGACAGCTGATATAGCGGATATTAAGGTGAAGCTGACCAATGCTGAAGAAAGATATTTGGACATTTCTACTAAGGTGGTCTCTGTGGCGGAACATCTTACCGCTATTGATGATCAGACCATGTGGCTTGCAGATAAAGTGAGACATTTGGAGATGGTGAATGAGAGGCTGAACCACAAGCTTTCAGAGCAGGAAAGCTTCTCTAGGAGGAATAATATGAGGATTGCCGGGTTTCCTGAAAATGCTGAGCGTGGAAGCCCCATTGCCTTTCTAGAGAAAGCTTTAATCTCCATGCTAAAATTAGACCCTAAAATGCCTCTTGAAATTGAAGGGTGCATAGGCCACTTGGGCAAAAACCAGCCCTAGGGCAGAAACCCAAGAATTTTATCATTAAGTTCTTAAGATACCCCAATAGATAGTTAATTCTCAAATAAGCCTGTGAGCTTAGTAACCTTGCCTGGGGTGGAAAAAAAATAATGGTGTTTGCTGATCTGAGTAAGGACATCATGGAGAAAAGGAGATATTTTAATGCTGCAAAAGAAAAAGCAAGAAACAAACACCTAAAATATGTTATGATTTATCTGGCAATTCTACGAATTATTGTAGATGGCCAAGTCCATTCTTTTTCTGAAAATAAACATGCTGAGGCCTTTTTGACTAACCTGTAGACTGAACCTATGAAGGCAGCAACAGTGTCTCAAAAGTCTGTCCAACAAAAGAAAAAACGAGAAAAATTACTTCTCTGAACGGCTTAACGCTTCTTTTGTTTTTTATTTTTACTTTGTTTTTCATTTGGACTTTGTTTTGGTTTGTCAAAATTATTTCATTATTTTGTTATATTTCTTGTCTAACCGTTAGTTTTAAAGGTTCTTTCGGTTGTTTTTGTATAATGCAGGCTAGATTGTTGAAGAAAAGCACCTACATGTGTGATCACGGGTGGCGTCGTCATGTCACTAGAGTCGTGATTACTCCGGTGCCTGCCATTCTTCCGTGATGTGGATTTCCTTTTTGGGATCGGAGTTTGAAAGCTTCAAAGCTCTGTGGGCTTGATGGGAATACAGGGTACCAGTGAGTCAGAGGTACGTCTGCCCGCTTGTGGAGAGTGATTAACTGCCTATTGGCCATCTGCAAGTCACAGACAGATGACTTGTATGGGTGTCCAGTCCGGGTGTAGACGGATATGCAACGTTCAGCTGTCTGTCCTTTTTCAACATGACAGTTGAATACGGAAAGCGCTTGAAATTTGGAAAGTGGTGTGAATGGCTGAGAGAGACAGTTCTAATTTCTTTCCATGGATTTGATGGAAACGGCAGCAGTTGGCTGCCTGAACAAGTTTAATGTGAGTGTACTGTTAACACGTATTTTGAATTTGTCCAAGGCACCCCTCCTCCTCATACTAAGCGCCCTCATCCAATCCTGCATTTCAATTACAGTCCATTGTTCACGGTGCACATGACGTAATGGCTGTGTATACACCTATTAGTGGGTGTTTGCTGTTACTATTGGTTTAAATTAGTCGCAGAGAATGAAAGGAGAAGTAATAAGCATTTGCTCCTGGAGTTATAACCGCTGCTGGATATTATGACAATAGGCTCAACTAAGCTACGAGTGAGAGGCAAACAGTTCGGTTTATTTACATGTGGAGTTGTATGGTTATGCCACTGGGCTCCATGTGGCGTTCGGATATAAGCAGTGGTGTCACCATGGAAGCTGTGTCATAATACTACTATGATGTAACTGTGGTGGAAAATAATGAGACTTAACACTCTTAATAGGTTAATTGTTTTTAGGAAATTGTTAATAGTTGTACTGTTTTTATTTACATGCAGAGACAGAAATGATCATCAGTTTGAATGATGCAGTGCATGACTACTACAAGGTGGAATGCTCTACCAGGCAATGTAATCTTTTTTAGATCAACCCGAAATATGAGCTACACATTGCTAATGTGCCACTGTTTATATTTTAATCCATCTTGTTTATCTATTTGGTTGTTGGTTGTTATAGGGTTCCTGGACAGTGATACACTTGTTCTCATAGGACCGTGACTGTGGTAGTAAGTGTCTGTGGATATCACTGTCATAGTGGGTCTTTACTGCTGCGTTTGTAGAAAAAGGTAAATTTCTGGGATTATATATGCTAGTGACATCTAAAATGTATTTTTTAGGAAGAAATTCTATATTTTGACCTTTGTTTTACTAATGCACAGCTAGTTTTTTTTATGTCATCCATGCTTTACTGTGTAACATGCAGGATAATTGGTGGAATACGTGGTACAACTCAGGCTGAGCTGTAAACTAAGATGTGTGAATGATTATGGTGGATGGAGCTTGGGTGGGGCTTTATCTTAAGTTGGTCTGTGCTAGCCTGAGATTGCCATAATATACATGTTTCACTCTGCTTTATTATATGCAAGTATATAGGTAGAGATTCGTGTGCATAATATATTTCTCTGTGGTTTTGGTGGGGGGAAATGCTTTTATTTTAGTATGTATGTAATACATTTAGCTCAGGTGCTTTTCAATGTTGGTCCTTTTGGCTTAAATATTGGGTTATAAATTTGGAGTGTTTTGTTGTAATCTAATTACACTTACTTGCAACTGCTGATTTTTAACATTTCTCAGATTATATGAGAAGTGTTAATGAGTTATCTCTGCTGGATAACTAGTATTTGTGAGGCATGAAGCTGGATGGGCTGTTACATTCGAAGGACTATAGAACTATGTCCAATGGTTATTCTATTCGCAAAATTAAATGGGGTTATCTGTGTGAGTTTACATCACATGCTGAAATGTCCTGCCAACAGCTGATACAATGTATTTAATACTGAGTTCACATTACATAGATTTTGGGTTGCGCTTGATGGGTCGTAAATAATAGGATTGTAGCTAGGATAAAAGTCAATTATTACTGTAACTGTTGCGCATCTATTTGTTTGTATTTTGTAATACCATTTTGTTTTGTTTCTTTTGTCCACCTCACTGAACGGCTGAGGTTATGTAGAAGGGATTGAATTAATTTGTTAAAATGCAGGAATGGGTTTCTGGGTGGTAGTGGAGAACTGGTTTAATCGTGTCAATACTAGAAATGTTGTTGAGCCTGACTATAGTCAGGCATCTTTCAATCGATACACATGTATGTTTTTGTATGCTGTATCAGTGTTTGTCTGGGTTGGGGAAGTTATGGTATTTTACACTCTGGATTTATTTGTTGTTTTTTCTCTGATAATTTGGTGTTTAGTGTTACGTGGGTTTATTTATTTGTATTGATGTTATGCCATATTCGAATCCTAGATGTCTACTTGGCTTAAATCTATGGGGCTGCTAACGGTAGGAACTTGAAATGTGAAAGGCTTGAATGGTCGGATTAAATGGAGGAAAGTGCTGTCAAAACATTGGAGGGAAAGAATTGATGTGATCTTCTTCCAAGAGACGCACTTTGAGGAAGGTGTTGGGAAACCTTTTTCTAACTCAATATACACAAAAATGTGGTTGAACTCCTACACCTCCAATTCAACGGGAGTAGGGATTTCGATTCAGAGGGGATTGGGAATTAGTGTGGAAAAAAGGTTGCTATGGATGCTGTGGGTCGTATAATTTTAGTTGACTTGCACTATGAGGATAGTCTTATCATCTTTGGTTCCATGTATGGCCCATGTACAGCTGGTGGGAATGTCTTTGATACCTTGAGGAATTTATTGTGTGGTTTGAAAGGAGAGTTGATTATTTTAGGAAGAGACTTTAACTTTGTCCTAGATTTTAAGATGGACAGATCTTCGGTGTGCTCTTTTACAGGTCAAAAGTCTAGTAGAGAATTTCGAGAATTTTTAGAAGTATTTGACCTGGTGGAAGCATGGAGGATTGTGCATCAGAGTGAAAAGGGGGTTTTCTTTTTGTTCCTCTGCATATGACTCTCTTTCCAGGCTTGACTACGTATGCATATCTGACACATTGGTTGAGGCTGTAAGTGAGGCTCAGATCTGTGAATGATACTTTTCAGATCATGTTTTGGTTAAAGTTAAATTGCTCTTTGGTTTGCACAAATAAGAGTCTTTTAGATGGAGATTGAATCCTTTTATCCTGAAGGAGGAGAGTGCTTTAAGTTCACTAAATAACTCTATTGTGCATTATTTTGCGGAAAATAATGGTTCCACTGATAGTTTTTTTATTTGGGACTCGTTCAAAGCTACAACTAGAGGTGAATTAATTAACTGGACTGCTAGGGTGAGAAGGAAGGGGTAAACAAGGTTGAGAGATCTGGAACGGGAACTGGGCGATTTGCAGTCTACATTTGGCTGCACTAGAGCTGCAGAAGATCGTATAAAGGTGGAAAAGATGAAGGAATTGTTGAAGTGTGAGATTGATGCTAAAACTGAGCGTGGGGCCTTCTATACTAGTCACTGTTTTTGGAGGTTGGAGATTGTAGTGGAAAGCTGCTAGCAAATAGGTTGAGAAGACTTTGTGAGAGATCTTTTATTCATAAAATAGATAATGGTTCCAGTGGAGTATTGGTCAGAAGGGACGAGATAAGTGAATGCATTCGCTCCTTCTATGCAACTTTGTATTCCGAAGATCGTACTACATTGGAAAGCGTGTTTTTTTATAAGATTGATGTCCCCTGTCTGTCCAGTGATGCTAGAGAGTTTTTGGACGCTCCGATATTAGTTGAAGAGGTTTTGCAGGCTATCCAAAGAATGAATACTGGAAAGTCACCGGGTCCAGACGGTTTACCGACTGAATTTTATCAACCCTTTGATGAACAGATAGCACCAGAATTATGTGCTCTTTATAACCGGTTTCTTATGCAGGGTTCTTTGTGTCCATCAATGAAGGAAGCAGTTGTAACTGTGATTCCTAAGGCAGGGAAGGATGCAACCAAATGTTGAAACTATCACCCTATATCCCTTCTTAATGTAGATGTTAAGGTATTTACTAAACTTTTGACAAACATATTGGATAAGTTTATGGGTAATTTGATAGATGAGACTCAAGTGGGATTTATGAAGCACAGCTATGGTTATGATAACATTAGAATCCTCCTGATGTTCTGAATCTGCCAAGCACAGAAACAGAAAATCTGCTTCTTATTTTTTTGGACGCAGAGAAGGCTTTCTATAGTGTAAAATGGCCCTTCTTAAATTTCACCCTGTTGAGGATGGGCTTTGGCCCTTTATTCATTAATGCAGTTGGAGCATTGCAATCAGATATCAGTGCCAGTGTTTTGGTAAATGGAATCCTGTTGGCTTCTTTTAAGCTTTTTATGGGCACACGTCAGTGGTGTCCTTTGTCACCTTCCCTTTTCAATCTAGCTCTGGAGCCATTTTTAATTTGTATTCAGCGCGCTATGTGTCTTTCAGGGTTTAAAGTGGTGGGGTTGAAATTAAAGCACTAGCCTATGCAGATCATGTTACGATTGTCCTTGGCAACCCTGAGGAGGGGGGTACTATTTTGAGAGATATGATTGAGGAGGTCAGCAGACTCTCAGGTTACAAAATAAACTGGGAGAAAACAGTGGTATTTCCGGTTCAAAACACCCCTTTGCGTAAACAGTTGATGGACTGGAACTGTAAATGGGAAAACTAATGTGTGGCTGGGTTTAATGTGGATAGAGTCATAGAGCCTCATTACACGGTAGGCGGTAACAATGGCGCTATTAGCACCATGGTTGCCGCCGGTATTTTACTGTGTCCAACTTGGTGGATGGCGGAATTACCACCCTACTCCAAGGTGAGCGGGGGCGGTAATTCCCCATTCACCAAAGGCTCTTCTCCATTCACATATTTGCCCCCATAGGGCATAATGGGAATGGGGAAGGTGCTAATTACGGTAACCGCAAATTGCGGTACCGTAATTAGCTCCGAAGTCCCTTTGCGGCACCCTACTTTAACGGCTGGTAAAACCAGCCGTTAAAGTCGGGTCCCGCAAAGGGAACTCGTAGTAAGGCGGTAGGGGTTTACCGGTACCGGTGCCCTAACCGGTACCGGTAAACCCCTACCGCCTACCGTGTAATGAGACCCATAGAAACTCTTTGACGAGAAATCCCTAAGTGGGGGAGGCTCTCATTATCTGTTTGGGCTAAGGTTAACAGCAACAAGATGGTTCTCTTGCCTAAAGTTTTATACAACATCCAGTCACTTCCATTAAGATTCACCAAAAAGGTTCTGGGCCGTGTGGATTACATTTTTCAAAATTTTTTGTGGGGTATTGGGAAAAGACCTAAGATACCAAGGTATCTTATGAATCGAAGTTTTCATGATGGAGGCTTTGGTTACCCCATTCTTGAAAATTACTGTAAACGTTTTTGTCAAGAAAATCAGTTGCTTATTTTTCTATAAATGAGTTGGGGATTCCTCTTTGGGCTCGGATTGAAGAATACATAATGAGACCGTTTCTCATTAAAAGTCTTTATTCTTTCGGTAGGGTACCCAGGCAAGTTGCAAATTTGCAAGCGATAATAGCTTTCAAAGATGCTATCACTTCATTGATATTGAGTAGTGGACAGGGATAATTTATGTACAGGGAGGCCTCCATATGGCAGAATCCAGGATTTCAAATTGATAATAAGACGTGTTGGAGGAGTTGGATCAACAGAGGCATGTTACTGGTAGAAGATATCTGGTGTGATGGTGATGGGGAGATGCAAACTTTTGAGTTCCTACAAAGGAAGCTTGGGCTACAAAAACGGGAACAAAGAAGGTATAATTTGTTAAAAGCGTTGTTAATTGAAAGACGAAATATGATGACCACTCCTCTGATTCAGAAACCTGCATGGTCGAATGAGTTAGGAGTAAATTTATATTTGAAAGAATGGGAACACATTGGGAGAGTTCCAATTAAAGCGAAAGTGGACCTGAATCTATGCTACATCCAACAGAGAATTTGAGGGTGTCATTTTTGAACTCCAGATAGAATGTATAGATTCGGCCTGAGTGATAGTGATAAGTGTTGGGGTTGTTTGAAGGAAAAGGGCACCATGTTACACATGTTGTGGAATTGTACAAAGGTAAATGATTTTTGGAATGATATTCTAGATAGGGTTGAGATGGTGTGGAATATTGCTTTTTTCAAGAACACCTTTGGCTGTACTTTTGAAATCCCCAAAATGTGTTTGGCATTTTGATTATGTGATATTGTGTTGGGTCACTAAAGTTCTTCTGATCTCTAGTAGACAAATCTTGCGTGTCTGCAAAACAAGGAAAAAGCCATGCGTTGAAGAATGGCTAGTATATGTGCAGCTCCTTTCGCATTTTGAGAAGATCAAATTTGGTAAATTGCATAGAGACGAAGCATATAGTGAGCAATGGAGTGTTTTTAATAAATTGTATGCTTAATATTTGGCCAGAGCTAGGTTTGCTTATATTTTATTTCTTTAAGATGGGGTGGGGTGGGGGGTGGGGGGGTTGATGTTTGTTGTGTCCTGTTTCTTATGTTGGTTTATGCATTATTGGTACTCTTGACAATATCTTATCAAAGTTTTGTTTGCCATTCTAACATTTTGTGGATATTTTTCTTATTGTTCGTGCAGTTTTTTTTTTTTTTGGTTCCATGCTAATAACCTATTCATTGTTCTGATTACATTGTAATGATTTATTATCCTGATGTATAACTTTGTTGTTAATTTGTGGTTCTTTAAAAATTAAATAAAGTGGTAAAAAAAAAGAAAGAAAGTACCTAATCCAATCAATGGCTCGACTAGAGCACCCTCCATAGTCCACAAGTTTAGTTAGTAGTTTTTGGCTGAGAATCCAAGCTCATTTGGCACTGTTCAACCTGCCAAAAGACAGAAGGGTGGGGAGGAAGGAAGCGATGACAAACTTTTGGATCTGCTCATCAAGGTGACAGCTGATATAGCGGATATTAAGGTGAAGCTGACCAATGCTGAAGAAAGATATTTGGACATTTCTACTAAGGTGGTCTCTGTGGCGGAACATCTTACCGCTATTGATGATCAGACCATGTGGCTTGCAGATAAAGTGAGACATTTGGAGATGGTGAATGAGAGGCTGAACCACAAGCTTTCAGAGCAGGAAAGCTTCTCTAGGAGGAATAATATGAGGATTGCCGGGTTTCCTGAAAATGCTGAGCGTGGAAGCCCCATTGCCTTTCTAGAGAAAGCTTTAATCTCCATGCTAAAACTAGACCCTAAAATGCCTCTTGAAATTGAAGGGTGCATAGGCCACTTGGGCAAAAACCAGCCCTAGGGCAGAAACCCAAGAATTTTATCATTAAGTTCTTAAGATACCCCAATAGATAGTTAATTCTCAAATAAGCCTGTGAGCTTAGTAACCTTGCCTGGGGTGGAAAAAAAATAATGGTGTTTGCTGATCTGAGTAAGGACATCATGGAGAAAAGGAGATATTTTAATGCTGCAAAAGAAAAAGCAAGAAACAAACACCTAAAATATGTTATGATTTATCTGGCAATTCTACGAATTATTGTAGATGGCCAAGTCATTCTTTTTCTGAAAATAAACATGCTGAGGCCTTTTTGACTAACCTGTAGACTGAACCTATGAAGGCAGCAACAGTGTCTCAAAAGTCTGTCCAACAAAAGAAAAAACGAGAAAAATTACTTCTCTGAACAGCTTAACGCTTCTTTTGTTTTTTATTTTTACTTTGTTTTTCATTTGGACTTTGTTTTGGTTTGTCAAAATTATTTCATTATTTTGTTACATTTCTTACATTTCTTGTCTAACCGTTAGTTTTAAAGGTTCTTTCGGTTGTTTTTGTATAATGCAGGCTGGATTGTTAAAGAAAAGCACCTACATGTGTGATCACGGGTGGCGTCGTCATGTCACTAGAGTAGTGATTACTCCGGTGCCTGCCATTCTTCCGTGATGTGGATTTCCTTTTTGGGATCGGAGTTTGAAAGCTTCAAAGCTCTGTGGGCTTGATGGGAATACAGGGTACCAGTGAGTCAGAGGTACGTCTGCCCGCTTGTGGAGAGTGATTAACTGCCTATTGGCCATCTGCAAGTCACAGACAGATGACTTGTATGGGTGTCCAGTCCGGGTGTAGACGGATATGCAACGTTCAGCTGTCTGTCCTTTTTCAACATGACAGTTGAATACGGAAAGCGCTTGAAATTTGGAAAGTGGTGTGAATGGCTGAGAGAGACAGTTCTAATTTCTTTCCATGGATTTGATGGAAACGGCAGCAGTTGGCTGCCTGAACAAGTTTAATGTGAGTGTACTGTTAACACGTATTTTGAATTTGTCCAAGGCACCCCTCCTCCTCATACTAAGCGCCCTCATCCAATCCTGCATTTCAATTACAGTCCATTGTTCACGGTGCACATGACGTAATGGCTGTGTATACACCTATTAGTGGGTGTTTGCTGTTACTATTGGTTTAAATTAGTCGCACAGAATGAAAGGAGAAGTAATAAGCATTTGCTCCTGGAGTTATAACCGCTGCTGGATATTATGACAATATGCTCAACTAAGCTACGAGTGAGAGGCAAACAGTTCGGTTTATTTACATGTGGAGTTGTATGGTTATGCCACTGGGCTCCATGTGGCGTTCGGATATAAGCAGTGGTGTCACCATGGAAGCTGTGTCATAATACTACTATGATGTAACTGTGGTGGAAAATAATGAGACTTAACACTCTTAATAGGTTAATTGTTTTTAGGAAATTGTTAATAGTTGTACTGTTTTTATTTACATGCAGAGACAGAAATGATCATCAGTTTGAATGATGCAGTGCATGACTACTACAAGGTGGAATGCTCTACCAGGCAATGTAATCTTTTTTAGATCAACCCGAAATATGAGCTACACATTGCTAATGTGCCACTGTTTATATTTTAATCCATCTTGTTTATCTATTTGGTTGTTGGTTGTTATAGGGTTCCTGGACAGTGATACACTTGTTCTCATAGGACCGTGACTGTGGTAGTAAGTGTCTGTGGATATCACTGTCATAGTGGGTCTTTACTGCTGCGTTTGTAGAAAAAGGTACATTTCTGGGATTATATATGCTAGTGACATCTAAAATGTACTTTTTAGGAAGAAATTCTATATTTTGACCTTTGTTTTACTAATGCACAGCTAGTTTTTTTATGTCATCCATGCTTTACTGTGTAACATGCAGGATAATTGGTGGAATACGTGGTACAACTCAGGCTGAGCTGTAAACTAAGATGTGTGAATGATTATGGTGGATGGAGCTTGGGTGGGGCTTTATCTTAAGTTGGTCTGTGCTAGCCTGAGATTGCCATAATATACATGTTTCACTCTGCTTTATTATATGCAAGTATATAGGTAGAGATTCGTGTGCATAATATATTTCTCTGTGGTTTTGGTGGGGGGAAATGCTTTTATTTTAGTATGTATGTAATACATTTAGCTCAGGTGCTTTTCAATGTTGGTCCTTTTGGCTTAAATATTGGGTTATAAATTTGGAGTGTGTTGTTGTAATCTAATTACACTTACTTGCAACTGCTGATTTTTAACATTTCTCAGATTATATGAGAAGTGTTAATGAGTTATCTCTGCTGGATAACTAGTATTTGTGAGGCATGAAGCTGGATGGGCTGTTACATTCGAAGGACTATAGAACTATGTCCAATGGTTATTCTATTCGCAAAATTAAATGGGGTTATCTGTGTGAGTTTACATCACATGCTGAAATGTCCTGCCAACAGCTGATACAATGTATTTAATGCTGAGTTCACATTACATAGATTTTGGGTTGCGCTTGATGGGTCGTAAATAATAGGATTGTAGCTAGGATAAAAGTCAATTATTACTGTAACTGTTGCGCATCTATTTGTTTGTATTTTGTAATACCATTTTGTTTTGTTTCTTTTGTCCACCTCACTGAACGGCTGAGGTTATGTAGAAGGGATTGAATTAATTTGTTAAAATGCAGGAATGGGTTTCTGGGTGATAGTGGAGAACTGGTTTAATCGTGTCAATACTAGAAATGTTGTTGAGCCTGACTATAGTCAGGCATCTTTCAATCGATACACATGTATGTTTTTGTATGCTGTATCAGTGTTTGTCTGGGTTGGGGAAGTTATGGTATTTTGCACTCTGGATTTATTTGTTGTTTTTTCTCTGATAATTTGGTGTTTAGTGTTACGTGGGTTTATTTATTTGTATTGATGTTATGCCATATTCGAATCCTAGATGTCTACTTGGCTTAAATCTATGGGGCTGCTAACGGTAGGAACTTGAAATGTGAAAGGCTTGAATGGTCGGATTAAATGGAGGAAAGTGCTGTCAAAACATTGGAGGGAAAGAATTGATGTGATCTTCTTCCAAGAGACGCACTTTGAGGAAGGTGTTGGGAAACCTTTTTCTAACTCAATATACACAAAAATGTGGTTGAACTCCTACACCTCCAATTCAACGGGAGTAGGGATTTCGATTCAGAGGGGATTGGGAATTAGTGTGGAAAAAAGGTTGCTATGGATGCTGTGGGTCGTATAATTTTAGTTGACTTGCACTATGAGGATAGTCTTATCATCTTTGGTTCCATGTATGGCCCATGTACAGCTGGTGGGAATGTCTTTGATACCTTGAGGAATTTATTGTGTGGTTTGAAAGGAGAGTTGATTATTTTAGGAAGAGACTTTAACTTTGTCCTAGATTTTAAGATGGACAGATCTTCGGTGTGCTCTTTTACAGGTCAAAAGTCTAGTAGAGAATTTCGAGAATTTTTAGAAGTATTTGACCTGGTGGATGCATGGAGGATTGTGCATCAGAGTGAAAAGGGGGTTTTCTTTTTGTTCCTCTGCATATGACTCCCTTTCCAGGCTTGACTACGTATGCATATCTGACACATTGGTTGAGGCTGTAAGTGAGGCTCAGATCTGTGAATGATACTTTTCAGATCATGTTTTGGTTAAAGTTAAATTGCTCTTTGGTTTGCACAAATAAGAGTCTTTTAGATGGAGATTGAATCCTTTTATCCTGAAGGAGGAGAGTGCTTTAAGTTCACTAAATAACTCTATTGTGCATTATTTTGCGGAAAATAATGGTTCCACTGATAGTTTTTTTATTTGGGACTCGTTCAAAGCTACAACTAGAGGTGAATTAATTAACTGGACTGCTAGGGTGAGAAGGAAGGGGTAGACAAGGTTGAGAGATCTGGAACGGGAACTGGGCGATTTGCAGTCTACATTTGGCTGCACTAGAGCTGCAGAAGATCGTATAAAGGTGGAAAAGATGAAGGAATTGTTGAAGTGTGAGATTGATGCTAAAACTGAGCGTGGGGCCTTCTATACTAGTCACTGTTTTTGGAGGTTGGAGATTGTAGTGGAAAGCTGCTAGCAAATAGGTTGAGAAGACTTTGCGAGAGATCTTTTATTCATAAAATAGATAATGGTTCCAGTGGAGTATTGGTCAGAAGGGACGAGATAAGTGAATGCATTCGCTCCTTCTATGCAACTTTGTATTCCGAAGATCGTACTACATTGGAAAGCGTGTTTTTTTATAAGATTGATGTCCCCTGTCTGTCCAGTGATGCTAGAGAGTTTTTGGACGCTCCGATATTAGTTGAAGAGGTTTTGCAGGCTATCCAAAGAATGAATACTGGAAAGTCACCGGGTCCAGACGGTTTACCGACTGAATTTTATCAACCCTTTGATGAACAGATAGCACCAGAATTATGTGCTCTTTATAACCGGTTTCTTATGCAGGGTTCTTTGTGTCCATCAATGAAGGAAGCAGTTGTAACTGTGATTCCTAAGGCAGGGAAGGATGCAACCAAATGTTGAAACTATCACCCTATATCCCTTCTTAATGTAGATGTTAAGGTATTTACTAAACTTTTGACAAACATATTGGATAAGTTTATGGGTAATTTGATAGATGAGACTCAAGTGGGATTTATGAAGCACAGCTATGGTTATGATAACATTAGAGTCCTCCTGATGTTCTGAATCTGCCAAGCACAGAAACAGAAAATCTGCTTCTTATTTTTTTGGACGCAGAGAAGGCTTTCTATAGTGTAAAATGGCCCTTCTTAAATTTCATCCTGTTGAGGATGGGCTTTGGCCCTTTATTCATTAATGCAGTTGGAGCATTGCAATCAGATATCAGTGCCAGTGTTTTGGTAAATGGAATCCTGTTGGCTTCTTTTAAGCTTTTTATGGGCACACGTCAGTGGTGTCCTTTGTCACCTTCCCTTTTCAATCTAGCTCTGGAGCCATTTTTAATTTGTATTCAGCGCGCTATGTGTCTTTCAGGGTTTAAAGTGGTGGGGTTGAAATTAAAGCACTAGCCTATGCAGATCATGTTACGATTGTCCTTGGCAACCCTGAGGAGGGGGGTACTATTTTGAGAGATATGATTGAGGAGGTCAGCAGACTCTCAGGTTACAAAATAAACTGGGAGAAAACAGTGGTATTTCCGGTTCAAAACACCCCTTTGCGTAACCAGTTGATGGACTGGAACTGTAAATGGGAAAACTAATGTGTGGCTGGGTTTAATGTGGATAGAGTCATAGAGCCTCATTACACGGTAGGCGGTAACAATGGCGCTATTAGCGCCATGGTTGCCGCCGGTATTTTACTGTGTCCAACTTGGTGGATGGCGGAATTACCACCCTACTCCAAGGTGAGCGGGGGCGGTAATTCCCCATTCACCAAAGGCTCTTCTCCATTCACATATTTGCCCCCATAGGGCATAATGGGAATGGGGAAGGTGCTAATTACGGTAACCGCAAATTGCGGTACCGTAATTAGCTCCGAAGTCCCTTTGCGGCACCCTACTTTAACGGCTGGTAAAACCAGCCGTTAAAGTCGGGTCCCGCAAAGGGAACTCGTAGTAAGGCGGTAGGGGTTTACCGGTACCGGTGCCCTAACCGGTACCGGTAAACCCCTACCGCCTACCGTGTAATGAGACCCATAGAAACTCTTTGACGAGAAATCCCTAAGTGGGGGAGGCTCTCATTATCTGTTTGGGCTAAGGTTAACAGCAACAAGATGGTTCTCTTGCCTAAAGTTTTATACAACATCCAGTCACTTCCATTAAGATTCACCAAAAAGGTTCTGGGCCGTGTGGATTACATTTTTCAAAATTTTTTGTGGGGTATTGGGAAAAGACCTAAGATACCAAGGTATTTTATGAATCGAAGTTTTCATGATGGAGGCTTTGGTTACCCGATTCTTGAAAATTACTGTAAACGTTTTTGTCAAGAAAATCAGTTGCTTATTTTTCTATAAATGAGTTGGGGATTCCTCTTTGGGCTCGGATTGAAGAATACATAATGAGACCGTTTCTCATTAAAAGTCTTTATTCTTTCGGTAGGGTACCCAGGCAAGTTGCAAATTTGCAAGCGATAATAGCTTTCAAAGATGCTATCACTTCATTGATATTGAGTAGTGGACAGGGATAATTTATGTACAGGGAGGCCTCCATATGGCAGAATCCAGGATTTCAAATTGATAATAAGACGTGTTGGAGGAGTTGGATCAACAGAGGCATGTTACTGGTAGAAGATATCTGGTGTGATGGTGATGGGGAGATGCAAACTTTTGAGTTCCTACAAAGGAAGTTTGGGCTCCAAAAACGGGAACAAAGAAGGTATAATTTGTTAAAAGCGTTGTTAATTGAAAGACGAAATATGATGACCACTCCTCTGATTCAGAAACCTGCATGGTCGAATGAGTTAGGAGTAAATTTATATTTGAAAGAATGGGAACACATTGGGAGAGTTCCAATTAAAGCGAAAGTGGACCTGAATCTATGCTACATCCAACAGAGAATTTTAGGGTGTCATTTTTGAACTCCAGATAGAATGTATAGATTCGGCCTGAGTGATAGTGATAAGTGTTAGGGTTGTTTGAAGGAAAAGGGCACCATGTTACACATGTTGTGGAATTGTACAAAGGTAAATGATTTTTGGAATGATATTCTAGATAGGGTTGAGATGGTGTGGAATATTGCTTTTTTCAAGAACACCTTTGGCTGTACTTTTGAAATCCCCACAATGTGTTTGGCATTTTGATTATGTGATATTGTGTTGGGTCACTAAAGTTCTTCTGATCTCTAGTAGACAAATCTTGCGTGTCTGCAAAACAAGGAAAAAGCCATGCGTTGAAGAATGGCTAGTATATGTGCAGCTCCTTTCGCATTTTGAGAAGATCAAATTTGGTAAATTGCATAGAGACGAAGCATATAGTGAGCAATGGAGTGTTTTTAATAAATTGTATGCTTAATATTTGGCCAGAGCTAGGCTTGCTTATATTTTATTTCTTTAAGATGGGGTGGGGTGGGGGCTGGGGGGTTGATGTTTGTTGTGTCCTGTTTCTTATGTTGGTTTATGCATTATTGGTACTCTTGACAATATCTTATCAAAGTTTTGTTTGCCATTCTAACATTTTGTGGATATTTTTCTTATTGTTCGTGCAGTTTTTTTTTTTTTGGTTCCATGCTAATAACCTATTCATTGTTCTGATTACATTGTAATGATTTATTATCCTGATGTATAACTTTGTTGTTAATTTGTGGTTCTTTAAAAATTAAATAAAGTGGTAAAAAAAAAAAGAAAGAAAGTACCTAATCCAATCAATGGCTCCACTAGAGCACCCTCCATAGTCCACAAGTTTAGTTAGTAGTTTTTCCTGATCTACGAGGTCAACGGCTGCTGATAAATCCAATAACTTCTGCAGCCCCGCCTTGCTCTTATGTTATGTTACGTTATGTTATTTTGCATTTGTATAGTGCCTTATGTATCATTGGTATGATCTCAAAGCGCTGGTAGGTTGAATCCCCTCGGGAACCGCAGTTCAAGTCAGTTGAGAGTGAGAGAGAGAGTCGTAAAGTGCGTGGGCGCACCATTTATGTGTGCAGCTGCTGCGGTTGTTGCATGATAGCTGCTTCTTAGCGGTAGGTGTGGTGCTGAGGAGATCAATTGAATGTGTTCAGTCTGGAGGGTGGACATCCAGACTGGGTTCTGGCTGCGTTAGGCCTGAGGAGATGCCTAAACTAGCCGGTATGTGCTAGCTAGCTGTGTTTTATTAGGATGATGGGTGGTTTGATGAGTCATGTTAGTATGAGAACAGGTTTACAGAATGTGTCATAGTACTGCTGTGTTCTAGTTGAACGGTGGTGTATAGGAGAGAGTAAGCGTAGTAGTGTGATATTGTGGTAATCAGTAAAGTGTATGCAACCAGGCACACAATGATGTTAGGAATACCTTCTAAATTCAACTGTTAACCAAGTGACGCTATTAGAGAACATTCAATGATGTTGGGAATACCATCTTATTTCAAATCTAATACAGTGACGCTTTTAGGGTGCACATCTAAGTTCGACTTTAACACAGTGACGCTTGTGTGGCACACTCAATGATGTAGGGAATAGCTTCTAGATTCAACATGAGCACAGTGATGCTATTAGGGCACGTTTTCTAAGTTCAATTTTAACACAGTGACGTTATTAGGGTACACTTTCTAAGTTGAACTTTAACACAGTGACACTATTAGGGCACACTTTCTAAGTTCAACTTTAACACAGTGACGCTATTAGGCACACTTTCTAGATTCAACTTTAACACAGTGACGCTATTAGGGCACACTTTCTAAGTTCAACTTTAAACAGTGACACTATTAGGGCACACTTTCTAGATTCAACTTTAACACAGTGACGCTATTAGGGCACATTTTCCTAAGTTCAACTTTTACACAGTGACACTATTAGGGCACACTTTCTCAGTTTAACTTTAACACAGTAACGCTATTAGGTTATTAGGGCACACTTTCTAGATTCAACTTTAACACAGTGACGCTATTAGGGCATACTTTCTAGATTCAACTTTAATACAGTGATATAGAGCAATATGGTTTATGCTATGCTGTCTTATGTTGTGTTATGTTGTTTTACTAGCTCTTGACAATGTTCAGTTTTTGCTTTTTGCATGACCTCTTGTCTATTTCGGCTTTGCTAGCAACCTTTTTATTTATGGCTGAGTAAGAGGAATCTGGAAAAGCAGGGGACACTATTAGAGAGAATTTGCAATTCAGTCCTGGAATTAATGTTGCTTGTATTTGGATGGTTCAGCAAGCTTGATCCATTCACATCTACCATGTTTACCTCATCATCATCATCATCATCAATATTTCGTGTTGGGTGAAAATGCCAGAAAAGATACACATACATCTACAAAAGCATACAGTAATACAATCTAAAAAAGCAGACATTCTGGAATAAATATCACATATAAATACCATTACTCACAATAATGACAACAAATCCATAAATATCATATAAATACATCATACTTGGTCCTATAAGTTGTTAGCAACAGTTTGTGTCATAGGGAGTCTGTTACAGTGTGGTGAACAAAGTGCAATTGCCAGGTTAAATTTACTGCAATCTTAGACAGAGTACAGTGTACAAAACAGCCCTTCTGTTTCTTAGTTTAAGATATACAAAGGGAAAGTAGTTCTAGATGTGATTAGAAATGCGTCCGGCAGCAAACAGAAAGTGGCAGAGTGACATAAACGAGAAGTGCTTTAGACCAGAGTTGCAGAAGTTAGCCTATTTCTTCTGGTCCATGCCCAACTTAAATATGAGCCTGGGGCAAAGGTACTCTTACAGTCTAAGCACAACAGTAAGTGGACAAGAGCATGCCTAAAATGCCTTAGGCCAATTTCCATGAGAATACTCATCAGCTAGTGCTTCTGAATATCACCATAGGTGACCAAAAGGGAGATCGGCTCTAACTTGTAAACTATCTAACAGTTAATCTTCTCTGTTATCAACCCGGAACTCATGATCAATAAAACAAGTCCCCATGCCTAACTTATAAACTATAATTAACATAAGTGAGCCAACCCACCTTACTCCAACCATTTAATTACAATAAATGTCCTACCAAAGCCGTGGTTTGGTTCTTCCCACTCTCTGACCAGAGGCTTTGCTAGGACGAAAAGTTCTGACATGGATTGTATCCATTATGTGCGTAGTGCCAGTCTCCAGACAGGTAGTATAAACTGAAGTTGACTGTGGGTGGACTGTGGGACAGACAGCAGCCATCTTAAAAAAATAATTTTCAATCATCTGTAGGCAAGTGAGATTTGAGTAACCCCATATTTCACAGCCATACATCCCAGCCCCTATGGCTTTGCCTCTATAAACAGTCAGCATATGTTCGGTAGAGGGGTGCTTGATCTTAGTTGCAAATCTAACTGTATCCCCAGAGATCAGTCTGATTCCTACCACTGATTTAACTATATGGTACTCTCAGGTCAAGTTGGTATTAAAGCTTAAACCTTGGTCATCAAATGTATGACACTCCTATTTTATACCCATTATGGGGTGTTTCCAATTGAATCTTACTTTTCCCAGCGACACATATTGTAGGGCACTTCTTATGGTTAACTCTGAGCCCTCTGGCTGAGATATCCTTATGGCATTTAAAGCAAGAAAATGCTCCTCCAGTGAGTTTGTGTACCGGTTAAACAGCAAGGGGGCCAGCACGCACCCCTGCCAAACCTCCATGACCACAACTATGTTGTTGCTGAGTTTTCCTCCTGTTCTGAAAGGAACCTGCACCCTGGAGTCACTGTAAAGGGACATTATTGTTCACAAAAGTGGCCTTGGCACTCCCATTTCACTGAGCATACTACACACGAAATTCCTGTCCACGTGGTGAAAGGCTGAACTCAGATTCACAAAGGCCTGTAGTCTAGAACACCCTGTATTTTGTCATATTTTGCCAAAATAAAGAAGCAAGCCAGGCCCTGGTGAATAGTGCCAGTTCCCACCCAAAATGACTATTGTGTATCAGACAAGAAATTGTTCTACTGCACCCCGTTCTCCAACCCCTTTAGCAAAATACCTGCAAACTATTTGGATGATCCATCCAGTAAGGTGACAAGCCAATAGGCACACGCATCCACTAGATCTCCCCTTGTAAATTTGGGACGATTATCCCTATGTACCAATTCGAAGGAAACATATTTAGAGTAATACGTGCATTGAATAATTTAACCAAAACCTATGTCTATATTTCGGGTTGGCCAAACCCTTTCAGTGAGATGGGTTTCAGGGAGCTCCCTAACTCCACTATACTACTAAGCCTATGCCAGCTGTCATATGCAATCTCTGCCCTTCTCTTTTCAAATTAATCTTTGTAGGCATGTCCTCTCTCTCTTATACAATAGTTTTCAGGAGACTGACATTTGAGGACTCTTATTAGGGCTTTCCTCATTTCCTTTCATGGTTGACAGAGCCAGGACCACTTCATCTTTGTGGGGTGCTCAATATCAGAGCACAGTGACCTACAAATCCTCCCGCAGTTCATAAGTACCTCCCGCAGTTCATAAGTATGCGGGAGAAAGTAGCTATAGTGTCTTGATTAGTGCGATGCTCCAGGCAGGTCACCATCTCCACTATATCCACATTAGAGGCTAACATCGCATGTGAAGAAAAGTGCCAAGAGGGGCACATCGGAAATCTACCATCCAAAACAATCTGGAAGGTAAATGAATGAATATAGGGGGGCAAACCCAACATGAAATAGATGTAAAAGGTTGGTTCTGACTAACCGCATGCATGCTCCCTCTTATAGGAACAAGAGAAAAAATGAATGTGAGATGTAACTGACATGCAAAGCAGAAGCCACACGGACACAGCAAAGTAGCCAGCTACAAAAAATAACTTGACATTCTCAGTACTGTGATGCTGTGGATAAAAAATATAAAAAAATATAAAAGTGACATAGGCCGCAAATCAGGACGATGACAGTCTACACATGAAAAAGTGGACAGACTCGCCATAGGAAGACAGGTGAGCAGTAAACACTGGTCGACTAAAACACAATGTATCATACATGTCCATAGAAGGGTTACAGATAGTGTCCCCTCTCTATCTTTCTCCACTCAGGGCACACAAAAGCCAATCTCCAAACCTCCAAAGCCTGACTACAACCCAGTAAGCCTCCCGAGCCCAAGAATAGGGCACTTAGACATCAATGAAAAACTGTCTTGTACTAGAATATGAAATACTTTGACGAAAGCAGGGTATTTTTATGTTGTGAAGAAAGCGGAAACATAGATTACAGCCGCTGAAACCGGTCGACATAAGGAAGATAATCATATTTAATCATATTTTATTGAGTGACTAGAAACAATGACTGTCCGTTGTCTTAGGAAAACTTAATTGACATCAATTAAGTGTTTTTACCAATAAGACACACCACTTGGTAGGCAACACAAATAAAATACCTAATCGACCTACTTAGGGTGTGCACTTCTTTTTAGAAACATAGGAAAGTGGTAGAGAGAACAGGGTCAGCCTCTTGCATGTCCCCGCACCCTAGATAGGCATCCCACCGCCGCATTCCAGGGATGAATAGAACCACGAGAAGAGAAAGTAAGAGGTTGCGCTTAGGGAAATCCATGTAGACATAGGGACCTACACCACCAGGAATAACTTTTTAATTAAACAGTTCTGTCATTAATGTGTTAAAAAATGTGGGTAAAACAGAATGAAATCACCCAGGGACTCCAAACTGTATAGCTACACTATCTCCTCTCTGCAAGTGCAAGAAATCACTTCCTGCAGCAAGGCTTCCTTTTTGGGTGTCCGCCAGACTACCCTGAATCCTTTCTTCATTACTTTGCTGGAGAAAGATTGCTGCATTTCAAGCCCCAAGTGAGGTGAAGGAGATGGTGGTTGCCTTCAGTCCTTTATGTGATCTCAAAACCTCTTATGTTATCCCACCATTTGCTGGGTATCAACACATAGGGCCTCATTACGACCCAGGCGGTAAGTTACCGCCTGGGTCGTACCAAAACCACCATGGCGTAAACTACGTTTACGCCATGGTGGTTGGCGGACTTACCGCCCCATTCCGAGGTTGGCGGGGCGGTAAGTCCCCAATCCCCATTTACCCTTCCCCATTCCCATTTTTGCCCCATAGGGCATAATGGGAGTGGGGAAGGCGTTAATTACGCCACCGTTAATTACGGTGGCGTAATTAACAACAAGGTCCCTTAGCGCCATGGATTTTAACACCTGCTAAAAGCAGGTGTTAAATCCTCCATGGCGCTAAGGGACCTCGGAATCAGGCGGTAAGGGTCGGCGCTGTTTACGCTGCCGTAAACCCCTTACCGCCTGGGTCGTAATGAGGCCCATAGTGGATTATTCTCTTGTGTTGCCCACTTACAAAAACAAAATTTACCGATAAGGCAGAGTCAGTCCTCCAATGTACTGCTCTGAAGCCTTTCTCAAGCAATAGCTCCCATATGTATTTATTTATTTGTTTATTTATTTTGCTTGTGTAGCACGCCAAGCCCTCGGGAATCTGTGTGCTTGCTTACATAGAGGGTTTACATTTGTTACAGGTGTAATTTCATTAGTTACATGTTTATAGGATACACTTATATTTACATAGTTAATTTACAATTGATACAGGTTAATGATCATACACTTCTATTTACAAAGTTTCATAACGCAGTTGTAACAGGGGCCGGGTCAGTTCTGAGCGGTGGATTAATCTATGGGGTGTGTAGTAGCTAGTGTTGGTTGTGCGGAGGGTTTGTGAAAAGGTGTGTTTTGAGCTGTTTGCAGAATATCCAGAAAGAGTCTTGGGCTCTAAGGTGCGTGGGAAGTTTTTTTATAGAGTTTGGTCACTCTTGCGAGGAATCTGCTACCGCTGGATTTTCGGAGCTTGAATTTAGGAGTGACCAGGAGGTGCTTGTAGGCAGTTCTGGTGGGTCTGGATGGTTGAGTTTTGAATATTTTGTCGGCCAGGTATGCAGGAGCGGCCTGATGGAGGCACTTGTGTGTTGAAGTGAGTGTTTTGAAGCTGATTCGCTCTTGAATGGGCAGCCAATGGATATTTATTCTGGTTTCTGATATGTGTTCTGATCTTGGAATGTTGAGCGCTGCTCTGATCGCATTGTTTTGAAGGATCTGGAGTTTGTTGATGCTGTACATTGACGTGGCGATATAAAGCGCATTGCAGTAATCCAGCAGTAGTGCTCTCGCTGGCGTAATGCAGCTGTCTGGTGAGAGGAATTGCCTGCAGGCGTTAATTAGCTTGCAGGAGTAGGAGGTGGCATAGGCAGCAGCATTTACTTGTTTTGTTAGGGTGAGGGAGGAATCTATGTAGAAACCTAGCATTTTGACATGATAAGAGACAGTGATGGAATTGCCATCAATGTTGAAGGACTGAAATGCCGGGCAGAGTTTGGCAAGTCTGAATTGAGAGCCTATGAAGAGCAACTCAATCTTCTCGTTGTTGAGGCAAAGACTGTGATGGGCCATCCAGGCCTGAATGGTTTGGTAGATGGTGTTGAGAGTGATGGTATTGGTGGTGTGATCACCTGTGATGGGTATGAGGACCTCGGTGTCATCTGCGTAGTTAGTATACGAGACGCCCAGTCCATCAAGGCGGTCAAACAGTGGCTTTGTAAATAAGTTGTACAGCATGAGAGCCATGCATGATTATTGTGGTACTCCGCAGAGGACTGAGTGGGGGGTGTCTCTGCCTTAAGAGAGAAGATTCTCATTGATCACCAGATCGAAGGCGGCTGAGAGGTCCAGAAGGAGGAGCGAGGCTATTTTTCCTTTGTCCTTCAATCCGTCCATTTGGACTTAAAGATTTAGGAGAGCCATTTCGGTCCCAAGTCTGTGGCAGAAACTGGATTGCCTAAGTCCAAGGATGTTGTTTTCTTCAAGGTATTTCTGAATTTGGAGGTACACCACCCTGTTAATGAGCTTTAGTAAAAATTGTACAGTAGTAATAGGTCTATAGTTTGTTGGAATGTTGGGGTCAAGCAAGTTTTTTTTTTGTAATGGTAGTACCCAGGAATGTTTTAGGTCCTTGGGGGCATGGTTGTTGGCAAAGGAGGCTTTGATGAGATTAGTGATGAATGTGGAGATTGATCGAGGACAGGGATCACCTTGGCATCTGGATGGTTATAAGGTGGAGATGATGCGAAGCACTTCCATGTTAGTGACCTTGGTGAATTCTAATTGCGGTATTTTAAGCTTGTTGGTTGTTGTGGGTTGGAGATGGGCTCAGGCTGAGGGCCGTACTAGCGTGATCCTTTTTGCTTAAATTTTGGACTGAAGTTGAGCGATTTTGCCTAGCAGGGCGTTCTGAATGTCCAGGCACCAATTTTCGTTTTTGTTGCAGTTATCCATTGGAGGAAAGGAGGTTTCTAACTCCATGAGTATAGCAAATAATTCCTTAGGTTTATAGTTAGCATTTGTTAGTCTGTTGTTGTATAGTGCACTTTTGGCTTGGAGAACTGGTGTTTTACATTCTCGCACAGTTTTGAGGAAGACTAGTTTATTTGATTCAGTCGGATCTTTCTTCCATAGTGATTCAGCCTTTCTTTTTACTTTCCTAGAGTCATTGAGTGAGGGTGTGAACCATCCGTTAAGGTGAGCAGGTTGTTTAGATTTACCAATTGCCAATGGGGCCAGTTGGCTGATGGCAGTCAGCATGATGTCATTGTAGTTTTTGGTCAATGTACAGAGGTCAGGGTTTTCCTTGGAGTTGGTTGATAGGATATATTCAGTGCATTATCTGAGGTCACCAGATCCATCATCTTGGCTTTAGGTAGACGCAGAGCTGATTCCTCACAATCTTGGTGCAAGTTGTCCCCTGTACCTAATCTTAAATTGAAATCGCCCCCAATACAGATGGGGTAATCAGTCCATCTATCAGAGTTTAGATCCATAGTCTCTTGAGTAGGGTGCACAGACTGGGCAATGCCTTGCCCCTTGCATTGTTATAGATGTTCACCAGACCTAGCTCCATACCGCCACGTTACTTCAGGTGAATAAAAGAACATTTGGTAGGACCTCATAAGATGGATATTAGATACAGCTAGAGTGGTGGATAGATAGATTGCAAGATCGCCAGGTGACCTACATTTGACATTGGGCTTAACAGCTGGAACTGAATAAAGGGTACACACTTGTATGTTAATCGGGCTAATAGCCCACATGCTGATGCTTACTAATGAAGTTAAACCAGGATTGCTAGTTCTAACTTTCATGCCTGCAATGTTCCATACCATCAATTTTTGGGTACCTGATTCAATCCTATCACCACGCGCTATTTAAACACCACTAATCTCACCCTCCAGGGTTCCAAGCAGAGTTGGAACTGCACATTTATCAAAGGTAGGTGGCACTGGCCTAACAGCAATATGAGAGTTGGATAGACCTACCAGTCAGTCTACCTCTTCTAAAGTTTCCAAGGGTGCAGAGCTGTTCTTATGCAGAACATGAATATGACCCTTTGGCGCCACACTACCAGGTGTGGGCTGGCCCACAAATAAAGCATTTGGATGCAGTTGCAATTGTGCTTGGTTCCTTTCACCAAACCATGAGGGTTTTAGAAGAGGGCCAGTGGGAGTAAGTCTATGTCAGGTGTTCCTTGGCATTCATGACTGCCCTTCCAGAGTAGATTATGGACAAAAGCAGGGTTTTTAAAAGTTAAAGTGACACAGTGCCCAGAATAGTTTTCCTATTTATACCTACCCAGTTTGACCTTATGGCCATAAGGAGCTCTGTCCCACATTGCACACTGATCCAACAGATAGATTTCATAAAATGTGTTGTTTTATTCAATAGTCAGATGGTGTTCTCAGAGTTGGTGTCACTGAGTTTCGGTACATTGGTGAGCACCACCACCAGTGGTGCCACTTGGGGCATAGGTTGAGGCACAATTTGGATTGTCATTCAGCAAGATGGTCATTCCCCACCTGGTAGCAAAAGCGGAGTCCACGGAAAATGCCAGTTTCCGACCCTCTTTGTTAACAGGGCCACTAGCACCCTTCGGTTTCCCTTCTGAGTCTGTAAGATCTATTATCGTCAGATCTCCTGAAGAAGTTGGTTTGCTCAGCGTGGAAAACCACTAGCTAGATTGATTAATATGTCTACAATTCTTAAAAATTCTCCCACATTTTCCACCTTATTAGCACTCATTTGTGCTACCGTGACAGGCTTAGATGCCCAAGACCCCTTCAGCTCATCCAACTTATTTTCACATTCCCTCAGTGTCTCATTAATGTTCAAAATGTGGCTTTCCATTAAGGCAAGCTATTTGCGAATTGGAATAATCAAAGTAAGTCTCTTTCATGGACAATGGGCCTCATTGTGAGTTGTTGTTACTGTTTCTGGCACTCGGTCCCGTGGTATTGACGGAGTAAATATGCATTCATGGAGTCCCACAGGACTCCATGAGGGGATTTGCCATCATTACCAGCACCGGCAATGCCGGTGCTGGTAATGAGGTTTTGTTTGCCAGTAGGGCACCAGTTTAACTCCCAGGTGCCGCATCGGCAAACCAGTAGTTGGCCGGTCCGGTAAAATGCTGATATCCATGAATACTGGCACTTTTTTCCCAGACTCTGAATGAGGCCCAATGTCTTTGGCATGTTCAATTGATTTCTGGATAACTCAGTCATGGGTTTATCCCTGATTCTCTCAGGGCAATTTTGTACTGTGCCCTGAGTAGGCTCTGTGGTGTAAGTGGAGTCAGGAACCACTGGACACAGGTCTGAGGTATCCCCTTTGGGAATACATTGGTTAGCTTGTGTAATTTGTGCTTTCAACGTACAAACTGCCTTTTTGAGAAAAAGTTCTAATGTACCATTTCTGTTACGATTATAGTGGTGGAATTTTGAACAAACACCAATTCGTGGAAATCAAACCGTAAATTTCACTAACCTGGATCAACAGCAGTGACCTGGATGGTAGTAGTTTTAAGGATGAATGTAAGAATTCCCCCACAAGCCCTGTGACTCTCTGCCTGGGTAGAATAACCAGGAGAATAGGGGACAGCACTCCCAGGAAAACCATCTAAGGGGAAAAACCCTGTGCAGTGACGTGGAAGTCTAATGTATCTGTGTCTTCAGGAGCGGGAGTGCAGCTGGAGTTTGCCTTCAGTAGCAGAGTTCCAAGTTCCGCTGGGAAGGCGCTCTGCGGACGAGAAAGGACTGGTAAGAAGGGTGTTTGTGAAAGCAAGCAAGACTGGATCCCAGAGAAAAACCACCCACCTAGGATCAACTCCAGGGTTCTTAAGGTAGATCTATCTCTACCTTCTGTGGTACAGAGGGCTGCAGGAAGAGGAAATGATTCCTTAAGGATGGAATTGTGTAGATATCGAAGAATGGTCTTTGTGAGCAGGTCACAAGCGGAACAGTAGTATGAGCCGGAAACAGAGTTCTGAAGAGCAAAGTGAGAGAATCTCGGGGGCAGAGCCAGAGAAGCTTTGGAGCTGGGAACAGCCGAACGAAGCATCTGGACTAGGAGCAGGGACGCACTGAGCCAATATTTGTGGGCCTATATATGCAGTCACATGACCAGCCGGCAACGTTGGGAATGAACGAGTAGAAACTGAACCGCTTCTCAAGGAAAAACACGAAGGGCCTACGGCCATCTTGGAAGGTCTAATGAACACAGAATGGCAAAACCTACCGCGATGCCAAAAAGATCAACGTTTGTAACATGATGTAACAGTATGCCCCCTCTGTAAAGGCGGGGAACCTGGCTTTCCGGGATGAAGTCGGTAAAACCTGCACACCAAATGAGGCGCGTGAACCCCTAAAGCCGGTTCCTAGGATCTGTCTGCAGGAGTGAACCCTTTCCAGTCAATCAGGAATTGAAGAGGACCGCTGTGGTAACAGGAGTCACAGATGCCAGCAACTTCAAATTCTGGCCCCATTGCCATGGAGATAGGAGGAGGGTGAACAACAGCAGATCGTTTAAAATGATTGGGCACTCCCATCTTGATCTGGGAGAGATGGAACACAGGAGGAATCCAAAACCATGACGGGTGTAGCAAAAGCCTGACAGCTGAAACCCCTACCAAAGATAACACTTTGAAAGGTCCAAAAAACCGGGGAGATAACTTGGAAGGAACCAAGTGGCGAGGAAGAAATTGAGAAGTTAACCATACATAGTCCCCCACAGCTATCGTCGGTGCAGACTTTCGATGACGGTCAGCAGTGACCTTAGCCCGATCTTGAGCAGACTGAAGGGCCAGTCGAGTGACACAATGTCCTTGTTGGATGTCTGCAAAGAGACTGTCAACCCCAGGGCAACGGTAGGAAGGTGGTGTTACAGTAGGAACAAAGGCTGGGTGGTGCCCATAGGTGCAGTAGAAAGGACTAGTCTTTAAGGCTGAATGAATGCCGTTATTATAAGCTAATTCGGCCAATGGTAGGAATTCAACCCAGTTATCTTGTGCGGCAGAAATTAAACAGCGCAGATAGCATTCTAATGTCTGATTTAAACACTCAGTTTGTCCATAAGTCTGCGGATGGGACCCAGAGCAGAGTGCTCTTCTGTTTCCCAAAAAGGAGCACATTTTTTGCCAAAAGAGAGAAGTGTACTGCGGACCCCTGTCTGACACGATGGTGTCCGGTAACCCATGACGAGAGAAGATGTCAGAAATGAAGGTTCAAGCCATCTGATCTGCATTGGGGAGTTTGGACAAAGGTGTAAAATGGGCCATTTTTGTGAAATAGTCTATTGTTACCATTATAGTAGTTTGATGAGTGGAAGGAGGGAGATCAACTATAAAATCAGTGGAAATCAACTGCCAGGGTCTTTCAGGAATAGGCATCTGGGTGAGTAGTCCCAAAGGAGGCTGTCAAGGTGTTTTGAATTGTAGACACATAACATAAGCAGCCACATAGTCTTGCACGTCAGTGTGGAGACTTGGCCACCAGAAATGACGCTTGACATGTTCTAAAGTAGACTGATATCCCCGATGACCAGCAGCTCTGGAATCATGACACATATAAAGTACCTCATTCTGGAGGGCAGCAGAAGGCACGAGCACTTGTTCACCATGAAAGAAGACTCTGTGGTCTCTTGTGAGATGGTAAGTATGTTCAAGATCTTCACAGAACGGTAAGAGCTGAACGGTGGCTTGCTTAATTGTCTGAAGAAAATCACTTAGGATGGTTACCAATTGAGCCTTGGGAAACAGACTGTCAGGACAGAATTTAGCTGCAGGGTGATCATTCCCGGAAAGGGCATCTGCTCTGAGATTCTGATATCCAGGTAGAAAGGTGAACAAAATTTAGTAAGGGAGAAAGAAATGTGCCCAGCGCACCTGGCGGCTGTTGATGGTCTGCGCATGTTGAAGAACTTTAAAATTCTGATGATCAGTTCGGACTACAATAGGGTACGGAGACCCCATCAATAAATGTCTCCATTCTTCAAAAGATCTTTTGATAGCAAGTAATTTCTTTTTGAAGGATCGAATAAATTACTTCAGATGGATTGAAAGTCTTGGACAAATAGGCAATAGGTGATTCCACACCTTGATTGGATTTTTGTAGGAGAACAGCCCCTAGGGCATAGTGTGAAGCTTCAGTTTCTAATATAAATTGCTTGGACTGGTCAGGGGTGGACAGAATTGGATCAGACGTAAACAAACATTTCAAAGTATTAAAGGCCTCTTCAGCTTTTGAATCCCAAGAAAAGGGCACCTCCTTTTATAATAATCTGGTGATGGGGAGAATGATGTCTGAAAAATATGGTATGAATTTGTGGTAAAAGCTGGCAAAGCCAAGTAATCGTATCTCTTTAACATTCGATGGATATGGCCATTCCAATACCGCTGATACTTTCCTTCTATCCATAGACATACCTTGAACCAAGAGAACAAAACCAAGATAATTAACCTGAGTTTTATGGAATTCGCATTTTTCAGCCTTGTCATACAATCGATTTGATTGAAGACGGTCCAGGACTAGAGCTACATGACGGATGTGTTCGGCTTCGTTTGGAGAAAATACAAGAATGTCGTCTAGGTAGATAACAACAAAGTGGAATATAGCTGGAGTATTGGAGAGGCTGAAAGGCATTACTTGATATTCATAGTGTCCAAACGGTGTTCGGAAAGCTGTCTTCCACTCATCCCCGGGAGCTATTCGAATAAGGTGATAGGCCCCTCAGAGATCTAATTTGGAATAAATGGTAGCCCCTCGTACGGCCTCAAGAATGTCGGGAATCAGAGGCATCGGGTATTTGTCAATAACTGTGATTTTATGAAGGCCTCAATAGTCAATACAGGGTCTGAGCTCCTCCGTGTCTTTCTTTGGAATAAAAAACAGGGAGGCTCCCGCTCGGGAGGTTGACACGGTAATAAGACGATTTTGTAAGTCGGTGTGTAGGTACTCCTTGAGAGCGGTCTTCTCTCGCTGGGATAGCATGTACATGCGTCCAAAAGGGACTGGCTTGTCCGGGAGTAATTCAATGTGACAGTCATCCCTCTGATGAGAAGGTAAGGTAGGAAACTGAGACGTGGAGAATACCAAAAGATATTGCTTGTAACACTCAGGGATATTCCCTATCTGTGCAACCATCGTTATGGGAGTATGGCTAGGAACTTGTGAGGGAACCTGAATTCCTAGCGATTCGTGAGATAAGCAGTGAGCCACACAGTATTCAGAACCTAGAAAAGGGTGCCTGCAAACCAGTTTATAAACAGGTTGTGTAGTCGTAACCAGGGTAAGCCCAAAATTATGGGGAAATGGGCAGCCTTAATCAAGTCAAATGTGAGGGTTTCCTTGTGTGAGGCAAACATGCATGTAATGGGTTTTATTTGTTTGCGTATCGCCCCTGAACTTAGAGGACTGTCATTGACCCCTTGAATAGGCGATATGTAAGACTTGGCGATATGGGCAATACTATTGCCTTCAACCCATTTATCATCAATGAAATTCCCGGCTGCTCCACAATCAACTATAGTCGGGACCTTTTGAATCACCTGGTCTTGAAACACCAAAGTAAGAGACAACACAACCATGGAAAGATCTGTTGAGGAAGAGGCATGAGACACGTCTACCAGATGTGAGGAACCGTGTTTGTTTACCCTAGCCATGGTTCCTCTTATGACTGGGTTCTGGAGTTTCCCGAAACTTGTGACCCTGATCTTCGAGGAGGGCAATCTCGTAAAACATGAGCGGAGGAACCGCAGTACATACATAACCCTAACGATATGCATTGTTTTTTTCATTTGCCGGTAGAGGTCATCGGGTAGCCCCAATCTGCATGGGTTCATCCGCCAGCAATGGTTTGCTCGTTGTAGGGTAATTTTCGGAGGGGGAACGGAACACCTTCCCCTTTTTACGTTCTACCAATCTCTCCTGGAGGCGGTACTCCATCTGCATGGTTATTGTGATCATGTCTGCTAAATTGGCTTTTCGAGGGACTCTGGACACCTCATCCTTCAGTTCTTCCGTGAGACCCCTTCAGAACAAAGTGAGCAGGGCGTTGTCTACCCAATTGGTTTCTGAAGACAACTGTTTGAACTGGGTAATGTAAGACAGGAGCTCCTTGTTTCCTTGTCTGAGGTCAAGGAGACGCTCCTGAGAGGCTACAGATATTTCTTGTCTATTAAACATAGACGTTAGGCTGTTTACAAAGGATGGATAAGACTCCAGAATTGCGTTCCACAAAGTAACTAATGGGGTAACCCAGGCTAATGCGGGGCCAGAAAGATGTGAGATCACAAACTCTACCTTGTCCTTATCTGTAGGAAAATATTCTGGCTTGAATGTAAATTTCACGGTACAACTATCTAGAAACTCTTTCAATTTATGAGGATCCCCATCAAATTTGCCAGAAGGCAAAGTTGAAGGGGGGTTTTCAGGAACTACATGAGCTACCTGTTGTTGAAGCTGCACGTTTTGCAGTTCCAGGGACATGGACTGCATGGCAGCAATAAGTTGCTGCATTTGTTGTTCCATAGTCACTGCTGAATGTCCGGGAGCACAGAAAAATATTTATCTTTCCTTTTTTATGGCGTTGATAACTGTTACAATTATAATGGTGGAATTTTGAACAAACACCAATTTGTGTAAATCAACTCTAAATTTCACTAACCTGGATCGACAGCAGTGTCCTAGATGGAAGTAGTTTTAAGGATGAATGTAAGAATTCCCACACAAGCCCTGTCACCTTCTGCCTGCGTAGAATAAACAGGAGAAGAGGGGACAGCACTCCCAGGGAAAGCCTCTAAGGGGAAGAAACCCTGTGCAGCAACGTGGAAGTCTGATGTATCTGTGTCTTCAGGAGCGGGAGTGCAGCCAGAGTTTGCCTTCAGTAGCAGAGTTCCAAGTTCTGCTGGGAAGGCGCTTTGTGGATGAGAAAGGACAGGTAAGAAGGGTGTTTGGGAAAGCAAGCAAGACTGGACCCCAGAAAAAAAAACACCCACCTACGATCAACACCAGGGATCTTAACATAGATCTGTTTCTACCTTCTGTGGTACAGAGGGCTGCGGGAAGATGAAATGATTTCTTAAGGATGGAATTGTGTAGATATTGAAGAATGGTCTTTGTGAGCAGGTCACAAGCAGAACAATAGTATGAGCCGGAAACAGAGTTCCGAAGAGCAAAGTGAGAGAATCTCGGGGGGTGCAGACAGAGAAGTTTTGGAGCAGGGAACAGCCGAACGAAGCGTCTGGAGTAGGAGTAGTGACGCACTGAGCCAATACTCGCAAGTCCATATATGCGGTCACATGACCAGCCGGCAATGTTGGGAATGAACGTGTAGAAAGTGAACAGCTGCTCAAGGAATAACAAGAAGGGCCTATGGCCATCTTGGAAGGTCTAATGAACACAGAACGGCAAAACCTACTGCGATGCCAAAAAGACTAACGTTTGTAACATGATGTAACAATTTCCCTTCCCCGTATTCCCTGAGGAGCTCTTCTGGGCCATACCCCCTTTTACTGTGCTTGGTGTTGCTCATAAGTGCATCCAAAGTTTTAGGTTTTTTTCTTCACCATACCCTCCCTGTTTGGGTTTGTAGCTTTACGTTTCACCAACACAGTCATAGTGCCTTGTTGGGTATTTTGTGGAGATTTGGGGCCTGACGGTATTTTATTACCGCCGAAAAATAACTTAGCAATAATCACTCCTTGTATTCAGATTGGGCCATGTGCAACAATAATACAGTGGACATGCATTATTTCAGCACCCAGACATGCATATTTGGGATGCGTGGTTGGTATGCGTGGTTGGTGGTATTTTGGTGAGCATAATTCCCTTGTTTTATTTTTGGCCCCAATGTCCAGAATCCCTTATCTTTGCTTAGATGTTTCGTGTAATCACTAGAGAGACCTCAGACCTACATTTTAGGAATACCACATTTTCAGTGTTAGTGTTAGTGTGCCACCATGGGCGATCTCACTGACTTATTTACGACAGAGAGCTATATGTGGTAATTTTGTGGTAATTTCCACTACCTTATATACGGTAGGGAACTATGTTCAGAGAGTTCCTCTTCCCGTTGGCTCATGTACCTCCAACGAGCTATGCTACAAACAATCACTCTCAACTGTCCATACTGAATATGATCATGCACACATCTGTCTTAAAATGACAATTGCATTGTTTAAAAATCTCCCCTCATCATCAGCACTGTATTGGTAAATATAAAATACACCACCCGTCTGCTTTCAAATATTTTTCTGTATTATAAAAGTTGCATTTGAACACGATCTCACTCTTTACAGAAATAAATAAAATAGCACAGTAACAGCATTGTCTGTGATACACCGAAAAAAGAGTGGCGGAGAACAGAACACAATTTGCAACATTAACATGTGATTAAGGCACCGGAATCTCCTTTCCTACTCTGACTGAATATTCTCGTACACACCAGCTCCCACACTTATGTAAATACCTTATCTGTTAAGCCGAGTTTTCTTCAGCTGTTTTCTTTCTGAATGTGGCTCCCTTGAAGATTAACCCCAGTGAAAAGGAGCGCCTTTCCTTCTCAAACCGGGGTCATTGCCTGGAACTCTCAGCTTTTTCAGCAGAAATGCTCCAACCAGGAAAATATAGGTCCTTCTCCCAGCTCTCCAAATCTCCCCTCCTTCCTCCTCAAACTCCCCCCAGCAAAACTCTGATCACTCCCTCTAGCATGATACTTGCTATGACGCTGCTCCAATCAGAATCAATCATGCCATCTCCTCCTTCTCTACACAATGGCTCATTTTTATAGTAATACTTTGTAACCAACTGATTTCCTGTTCTTTCGAGCTCTTTTGCTTCCTGTAATTATGTGGACAGGGCAGCAGAGAAAAAAAAAATGGATGTGCGTTTAAAAGTTCACTTTCAGAATAGGCCTATTTCTGCAGTGGAGACACATTTTTATTAGTGGATTATGTTAACCTCAGTTTCATTAGTCAGGTTAGTTATAAGTAATGTTAGTTATTAATTTTCAAATGTGTCTCTCGCACCATAGGCATTTCAGGTGAAAAAATAGTGTGCATTTTTGAATGTGCACGTGTGCTTTTAACTGTAAAAATAGATTTGCATCTTATATGTTAAAATCGTTTTTGACTGAATAGCCTGTCTTTCCTTGTTAATCTGGTAACACATATAGCAATGCACCATAGGCATTTGGTGCTGCATCAAAAAAAAATTGCTACCTGTGCAGTAGTGCTGTACTCTGTGCTGGTTGCTACCTGTGCAGTAGTGCTGTACTCTGTGCTGTAACACGCCAAATATCCTTACATACCCTCCTTTTGTTTTTAGAATTTGGCTACGATCCAAGCCAATTCCTAAAAACAATTTGTTCCTTTTTCTTCTTTTCACAATATAGCAATCCAACAAAATGAATATTCATGTGCATCAATGAAAAAGTTGCAATCAACACAGTATTCATCGGAGTTCATTAGTTTACAAAATGTTCTACATTTGCCTTCTCAGTGGAAATGGCATTACTTTAAGTTTAGATTTTACAAGTCAATTAAAAACAATGAAATAAAACAACTAACCAAAACAAACTCAGACTCTTGTCTGCCTCTGATATGTCCCGACCAGCGATGTTATTTGGTTCATTCGAGTACACTTTCATCTTGGCAATCTTAGATCCATAGGAGTCATCTTTTTTTAGCATTCTGGTTATCTTGTCTTCACCTCCACCTGGAGGCAGGCATCTTTTGGTCTTCATCCAGGGGACTCCAGGACTCCATCGTCTCCCGTGGCCTCTGATCCCGGAACCTCCGACCAAATAATGTTAATTTTCTAAATCAAATAGAAAATAAACAAATTAAGTACATAGCACAATACTAACTTCACCCTTTTGCCAAAAATAAAACATGCTTGGTAAAAATATTTTGTTTTTTTTTTCTGAAATGAAACACAAGTTAAAAGAAAACAAGCACATATAAACAGCATTCAATATTTAATACATTTTCTCTCTGCACACCAACCATGAGCTTCCGTTATATGTGCATTTATTTATTTATTTATTTATTTTATATTATATATTTTTACATATACTACAGTGTTTATGTGCCATCATAACAATCAACTTTTTAACTCTTTTGTCACTGCCTCCTGATTGTACCCATTTATTTTCTCTTTTTGTGTTCAAGGGACTTTATCTGTTTCTACATGCTCAAGCTGCCTGATCTCATGTCTGGGATGGCCTGGTTTGATTTGATTTACATGGACAAACTGCTCTATCGCCGTCTCACATTTATTTTTCAAAATGTTATAAACCACAGGAGAGACCTTATCTATAATTCGAAATGGCCCCTGCCAGGCTGCTAGAAATTTAGAATTTTTCTGTTTACTTTTTCCAAAATGAAACTTGTACACCTGATCCCCTACACTGTATTCCTTTACTGATGTCTTTTTATCATAATACGATTTTGCACTGTCAGCAGCTCTTTCCAGATTTCTCTGCACAAAAGCAAATGCATGTTGCAAATGCCCCCTCAGTTCATCAATATATTCATGAACTGTGGATGCACTCACAAAGGTTTGCTCATGTGTTCTGTATAGTAGGTGTTGTGGTAACACCATTTTCCTACCTGTTAAGACCTCATGGGGGCTAACACCTGTTGCTTTGGCAGGAGTCGACCTGATTGCCATCAAAACCAACGGTAAATGTAAATCCCAGCTGGAACCTGCTTCTGCCACAAATTTCTTTAAAATATCCACAACAGACCTATTGCTTCTTTCAACTGTACCTGAAGACGTCGCCCCATATGCGATATGTAGTTTCCTTTTCACACCTAGTATTTGCCATACTTTACTCATTAGAGTACTTGTGAAATGACTTCCTCTGTCTGACTCAATTCTTTGTGGCAACCCAAACCTTGAGAACACATGGTTCACCAGCAATGTGGCTGCTGTTTGCGCACTACAATCTGGTGCAGGAATTCATTCAATCCACTTCGACATCAAACATACCACACTCAAAATATAACGGTGTCCCCTGCTCGACCTTTTTAAAGGACCTACATAGTCTATTTGCAAATCTGACCATGGGAGAGTTAGGCCTCTTTTCATCAATGGTGCTCTATGCATTGGTGAAGCAGGTTTAAATTGGGCGCATACTAGACATCCTCTAGTATATAATTCCACATCTTGGGACATATGTGGCCAGTAAGCATAATCTTTTAGTATTTCTAATGTTTTTTGTGAACCTCTATGGCCTGCGGTTATGGCATCATGTGCATGGTGTAGCATTAGTCCTCTGAATGAAAGGGGTACTACCCACTGTATTTGTCCTGTTATGGACTCTCTAATCATGAGTCCATCCTGTAATCTAATTCGTGTTTTGTTCTTTAATAGCACCCTCAATTCTTCTTTTCCCATACAATCATTTTCTGTTAAAGGATTTGATTTTGTTCGGGGTCTATCAAATGATTATAATAGATTCCCAAAATTTGATCATTCTTTTGTGCCTCAATCAAATCTTGGTCTGGCTTGTCATGACTCCACTGCACCACCGGTTGATCTACCTCCTTTGGTGCTTTAGAACGTGTGACTGCATCAATTTGTATTTCACCCATTAAATAATCAATAGGTAGCAATTCTCCCATCACAGCCCCAATCTTAGCCAGGTGGTCTGCCTTATCATTTCCCTCCTTATCCTCTCCTGGTGTTTTTAAATGCCCACGAATTTTTCTCCAGTATATTGTTAACTTATTCTCTGACACCAATTTGTCTATGGCTTGTATCATTTTTCCATGCTTAAGTGGCTTTTTGTTATATGTAACCATGCCTCTTGCTTTCCAACCAGGCAAATACTCCACAAAGCTATTCCGTGCATAGTCAGAATCAGTCACCAGGACAATTTCACTGAACTTTTTATCAACTGCAGTAGCAATTGCTTTATAAATGGCTGCCAATTCCGCCACCTGACTGCTCCTATCTCCAATCCTCATCCCTATACTGGGGACACCTTCATATTTCAACCAGACATTTCCTATTCCTGCCACTAACTGTTTAGTACTGTCATTTTCAATGTGAAAAGCACAACCATCCACATATACAGTTGGCAAATCCTTGCATGTTTTTTCATCAAAAGCTTTGTGTGGTGATTTTTCAAATTCCTGCAAACTAGTTTCTACTTCCATTTCATTTGGTATTTGTTCAGCTGCACAGTCATGTAAGTCAGCTAACCCTTGAGCAATTGGGTTCTTTTTATTTTGTCCATATCTCACTTCTACGGGAAAACCTTGTAATGCTAGTGTCCATGAAGTGATTCTGGATTGCGCTAGATTACCTGATCTAATTCTTTTACTCTCTAAAAATTGCAAAGGTTGATGATTTGTTTTAATAATTACCTTTTCTCCCTGAACAATGGGGCGGAAATGTTGTAGCGCCCACACAGTGGTTAATAGGGCCTTTTCACATTCATTAAATTTCATTTCAACTTGGGAAAATGCCTTACTTGCATATGCAATGGTTTTGTGATTCAAATTGTGTTTTTGTGATAACACTGCTGACATACAATGTTCAGAAAAACCTATTTCTATAAAGAAATCCCTGTCCTTTATGGGGTATGCTAAACATGGTGCCTTTACAAGACATTCCTTTAATTTAGCCATTGCATCAGACTGCCCTTTTTCCCATTTCCAGGGAGTATTCAGTTTAAGCAGTTTAGTCAATGGTTGAGTGATTTCTGCATAATTTTCAATGAACTTTCTGTTATAGCCTGTCATCCCTAATAAACTTTTTACTCCTTTCACATTTTTAGGATCTTTTAATCTGTGTATGGCCTCTATTTTCTTCTTTTGTGGATTTAGCCCATGTTCAGTCACTTCATGCCCTAGAAAGTTCACTTTTTTCTTGCACCATTGTGCTTTTTGCAAAGATACTTTGGCGCCTGCTTTCTGCAATTGGCCAAGTACATGTCTTATTTCATCAAAATGGCTTTTCAGGCTTTCAATTTTTATCAGGACATCGTCCACATAAACTATTGTTCCTCTTTCCGCTGCATCCGGCATGGCCTTTCTCAAAAATATGCCAAATTCACTCCCACTATTGATGTACCCGAACGGAGCTCTAAGCCAGGCATATTGAGTCCTGTCAAATGTAAAGGAAAATAAATGTTGTATCTCCTCTACCAATGGCACGCACCAATATCCAGAGGTGAGATCTAATGTGGTAAATACATTTGAACCATGTACCTGAGCTAGGCTCTGATCAATAAATGGCAGTGGCCATCTAGATATTGGTACTCTTTTATTTAACTCTCTCAAGTCTGCACACAGCCGCCATTGACCATTTGGCTTTAACACACCTAAAATAGGTGTATTGGATGTGCTATGAATGGGCCTGATGATTCCCCGCAATTCCAAATTTTTGATAATCTCTGCCAATGATTCTAAACATGCCAGCGGTAGTCTATACGGGCGTACAAACACTGGGTTTCTGCTACACCCTTCTGGTAGTGTGGCCACATGTAAATCAGTTAAACCACAATCATAAGCATCTTTTGCAAATACATCCTTAAACTCCGTAAATATCTCCCTCAGATTGTCCCTCTCTTCATTGCTTTCAGATGCATCTGCTAAGGAGATCTGCTCTTCTACCATTTTGGAAAATTCTGGAAAATCTTCTGGTAAGGGAATCTCGGTGCTTTCCTCTAACTGTGTGGCTGTGTCTTTTTGTAAAGCTGCCACTTTTAAATATTTTGGCATATCAGCTTCCACTTCAATGGGCTGATTTTCTGTTTCATTTTCATTTAAATTAAATATTATGCAATCCTCTTGATGGCAGCACACTGTCTCATTTGAATCATAAAGATACACAGAATGAATTTTAAATATTCCTTTGGGCTGAGAGTCCAGGTGTTCTGGCAACTCGCCCTTGGCATCTACATATTTTTCAGGAATATTCCCAATCATCATGTTATTTAAATCTGCCGTATAATGTGATTTTTGTATGGCCATTCCTAATGGGGAGTTTTCCTCTAAATGAATATCCTGACAACCTTTATTACTTACCATGATTTTTACAGATCCTTCACCAATGTCTACCAATGGAATGTATTCATAATACAGGCCTTGCTGTTTTATGGATTCATTCAGGCATACAAATGCATCAGAGCCTTTCATCTGCTGTCTATTTTTGCATTTCAGTGTTATTGCAAACTGTTTTGTAAATGCAGGAATAATAGTATCTTTCCTCATTTGTAATTCGATTGCATAAGGAACCAGTTGTGCACAATGATAAGCCCTTCTTTTGTCTTCAAATTCAGGTGCCGGACAACCTAGGCGTGACCATATTTTTTGATTAAGGAAATCTAACACCATACACATTCTGTGCATGATGTCATTGCCCATGTAAAATTCATTTTGTGCTCCACTCACTATCCAGACATTATGGTAAATTGTTTTCTGCCCAATGCTAATTTTAAGCATGCATCTGCCTGCAATTCGGTTTTCAAAGTCTGGACTGTGCAACCCAGAAACATATTGGTTTTTAACCCTAAATCTCGGGATTTCTTCCCTTTCCATTATTTTTTGCAACAATTTCTCATTAATGAAACTCCTTTCATGTTCAAGCGCTAAAGTGGCTTTTATTGTTTTAAAATAGTCATTTATACCAACATGAACCCATGGTTGCTCATCTTCCATGTGTATTTCTGCCAGAGTGGTAATGTGTTTTTCTGAATCTGTTTTAGGAACAATATTCTGTTTGCACGTTTTCTCTTTTAAATAAAAACGTAATGTGTGCTCATCTATGGCAGTCTGCCAATCTTTCCTTGGGTCCAAGTATATTTGTACAGGTAGTTTTTCATTGTCGCTCTGCATTTTGTCTTGACACATTAATATGACAGTGACACTAGGTATGCAGCTATTCTGGAGATATACCTCCACAGCATCATTTGTTTTGGCAACAGTGTGACATTCATTTATATTGCTGTTTTGTGATTTTAGTTTCTTAGGCCTCAATGGTTTTTTGGTTAAGGACCACAGCACTCCATTCACCCCATCTATGAGAGGAGACAATCTTTTCAGGCAATCTGTCCCCATCAGAAATGGAATTTCACAAATAGATGTGATCAATACCTCTTGTTTCATTCTGTGCTTTCCTATTTTTATGTCAACCTCAGTTACACCTATGATGGGCACCTCCTCCCCATTAAAGTTATGCACTGGGCCTTGATTTTCCTTCACTGTGATCTGACTCTGTGGAGGTCTCCCTTCATTGATACTCTTTACCAGCTCCTTGGACATAATTGTGGCCTGTGCGCTAGTGTCAATCATAGCAAAGGTGTGGCATTTTTCTTCTACAGTGATGGGTGCATAATATCTGTCCTCAACTTCCTCTAATACACATAAGAAATGTGAATTCTTACTGATTTCAGGGCTCACCTTTCTCAGGTCTTTTTCACTTTTGGCTAAGCACATTGGTAAATGAAAAGACATTTTTCCCTCCTTTTTACCCATTTCTGTGCGAGAGATTTTATTCATTTCTCCATGTTCAGAGGTTTTTTGGAGTGTGGCCACTGTTCGCCCATCCATCTGGGTAACATCAGAGACCACATTACAATCCTCCAACTGAACATGTGTAACAACATCATTCAGCAATTTGTCATTTTTTAATTCTGTGCATTTGTGATCATTTAGTGTGATACCAGCCCTTTCAGCCTCTTCAAAAATATGTGGCTCAAAGAATTCTTCAGGTGATTGACTTGTACCCTCCTTTTGAGTATTTCCTTTTTCTGTCTGTGTTTGGTCATTGTTTTGCTTGCCCAGGGAAGGAGCTATAGCATCCCCACTTACTCCCTGTTCACTGGTATTCCCCATGCATGAATCATTTTTCTTAAATCTGTACCTTTGTTCTTTTGGAATTCCTAATGTTTCTTTTTCATTTGTGCAAATCTTTACTGTTTTATTTAGCTCTAGGTTAAATCGTACCTCTTTTTTAGAAGTATTTGCACTTTCTGTCACAAGTTCATTTACGGGCACTTTCATTGTTAATCCATTAGGCATCTCAGAGTCGTTACGCAAAATTATATCAGAGCAATCTGTCATTTTGGCATTGCAGTTATCATGAGTACTTAGTCACTTTTCGGAAGCCCCCCGGTCATTGCTATGGCCATCAGCCCCCTCTTTGGAAGGTTGTTTTTGCGCGGTATAGAGCTTTCCTATTTGCTCAGCTAACATTTTCACTTGGGCCTCAAGGCACTGGAACCTTTCCATCTCTCTAGGATCCTCTTTCTGTGGCCTAGGTCGATATTGGTTGTTTTCCCCCTGATTGGATCTATTCTGATACCTCTCAGGTGATTGATGTCAGTTGGGATGGTTTCTGAACTCTTGATTCATTTGTGGAGGGGAGCGGGTTGCACCCATCCTTTGATTATAGTCCCCTGGTGGGGAATCATTGTACTGGCGTGGATTGTAGTTCACGTTTTGCCTCATGTCCTGTCTCTCAGATTGTGGGTACTGGCCCCTAGGTTGATTTCCATTATCAGTAAATCGATCCACATATCGGGGCCTATCCTGATTACCATATATCATGGTGCTGGGATCAAATCTGCTCTGTGTCCCCAATGACTGGTAGGGACCATCATTTCTTTGATCTTGATTTTGTCTCTGGTTATTGTTCATATTGTTCATACCTGCCATATCAGGCCGGTATCCTACCCGGGGTCTGTCCCCTAAATACCTAGGGCTGATGTAGCTCTCTATATTACTAGGATAATGTGATTGGAACATTGGTACAGGAAATGGCGATCTTTGTTGATTACCCCTTTGTTCAGGTGTCACATTATTTTTACCTTGGCTTTGAGCAGACTCAAGGGACATTTTGGCTGACCTGATTTCCATTACTGTGGCTGAGGGTTCTTTAGATTTAGGTCTAGTATCTTTCATTTTATCACTTTCTCTACCCTGACAATAGAGTACCTCATATAGTTTTGTGCTTTGATGTATTCAAGGGACTTGTCACGGTCAAATTCACGGACCAATTGGGATATGATGTCTTTCTGTAGCCCATAGAAGTATGCAGTTTTAAACTCATTGGAATTTGAGTCAAAAGATACATCAAAGCGAGAAAATGCTCTTTTTAAGTCTTGTAAAAATTGGCGAGGAGATGTATTAGGTCCAGCAGTAATTGTGTACGCGACTTTCTTTGCCTCCTGCAATGACTGAAAAGGAGAAAAATGACGCCTAATTTCTTTTTCAAACTCCAGCCATGTCATATTCTGCTGTTCATTTAATCCCCTTATGATGCTGGCCGTCGGGGCATCTAAAGTTAAATGAAAATATTGTCTGTAATGTTCCTTAGGTATCTGGAGTGCTTTAAAAATGTCATGCACCGCTTCTAAGTGATCCTCAATGCAGCATTCACCTCCCTTTTTAAATGGTTTGATCAGGGCTTTAATGGATTTCATTATTTTTATGGGGCTACTTGTTGCAATGCATGGAATTGCACTATTTTGTGATTCAATCCTGTTTTCAGGTGTATGAGATTGGTGGCTGCCCCCAATGGGAGTATCAAATCCCCCAAGGGCGCTGCAACCAAGTTCAGTCACCGGCCCAGTCACTGGAGCACTAGCTCTTTGGGCAGAGCTAGAATTCACCTCCACTCCATTGAATGTGGTACTCTGCCGCCTCTCCTGGGACCTGGGAATGCACATTTGCTGTTCTAAGTCCTTACACTTTTTAAGGAGTCTGTTGGCTTCATCTTGCAAATAGTTGTTTTCACCATTCACCTTATTAATCACCTCCTGCATGTCGCACATTTGCATTTGGCATTCATTGAACTCTTTATTTCTCTTGTCTCTTTCTTGAATCATTTTAATCATTTCTTGTTCTGCACTCTGGAGATCACCTTGTCACGACTCGCTCCCTTCGCTCCCGTTCCCACCACTTGGGGGCATGATTTGGGGTTTATTCCCTACTGGACCTTTCCTCCGAACCTTATGCTACAGTGCTATGATGAATTGGGAGCGCTAAATCCCTATTTTCCAAGCTACTTCCCTTCCGGATCCATTCCAGGTTTTTGGCAGCCAGCATGCTTCTTTAACCAAATGACTATGCTTCCCAGAATGCCTGGCCCACTGCTCCACCTCCACCCTTGCAGGACAAGGTTGGGTGGAGGATAGGCAACACCTGTGGCTGCAGGTGCAGCAATCAGCACACCTGAGGCGTGTGCTCGTTAAGCAGCTTTAAAAGCCTCAGTCTTACTTCAGTTCAGCGCTGGTCATCGTTTGCAGTGTTCCTGTTGTGACTAGTCCCGTGTTCCTTGTTCCTTGCCTTTGCACCTAGTTCCTAGTTCCTGTTTTCTTGTTCCTCTGCCCTGAATCTCGGATTCATGCGCTAATTGATTTCTGCTCCCTTGATTCCCTTTTTGTCTTCCTCTGTTTGCAGGCAGCATTTCTCAGTGCTTTCCCCTTTTAGATGCAGCCCAGTTTGTCTGTGTTCTATATTTCTTTGACTCTGTCCTTTGCTGCTGTAAACCCGTATGCCTTAGCCTTCCTCTTAGATTAGCTTCCTGTCTTTTCCTTGGAGGGGTAGGGAGAAGTTTGCATTGGTTATTTCGTTTTTCCCTGCTCCTGATCCTTACTTTCTATTGGGATCCATTCCATGTTTTCCATTGCACTTCTACATTTATTTCCCATTTGATTATTAGGTGTGGTGTGCGGTTGTAGCTAGCTCCTGTGTGAATGCTTATGTTTTCCTCACTAATTTGTAATCACTATTCCAACTTAGGTATTTAGTTTTCCTCCCATTGCTGTTATAGCCTTTCTGGGTCCCAGTTTCATCAACAGGATTCGTGGGTTAGCTGACATTCAAGAGGTTTATCTCGTCCTCGTGAGTACTGTTCTTTAGTTTCCTCATTTAATACCATCAAGAGTGTTAGTTCACAGATCCTGTCATTGCTTGCCCTCCACGTGGGTTTAGCGCTGTCAGTACCTGTAACAGCAATTGGGGGTAAGGCGCTTGCCGACTTTCCTCGCGGTCAGGTGCTTACCCCACATCCCTTTTCATATATTGGTTTTGTTGTCACACTCTATTTACACTCCTGGGTTCTAGCATACATGAGTCGTTGTTCCTGTGTGCACGTAGTTTAATTCAAAGCTAATCACTGTGTTATTTAGTGCACATTTCCCTTGCCATATTCGCTGCCTTTGTACTCGCCTGACTAATCCTGACATAATGACCAGCCCAAAATTCCCATTGAATATGGCAAGTTTAAGAAAGAAAGGCAGCAAGGCCTCTAACAAGTTTGTACAGAAAGCTTCCCCTACATTTACCTGTGACAATCAAATCACTAGACCTGACTTAAATGAACTCCTTGTCACGAATGGGCATTTACGTGCAAAGTATTTTTCCCATAGGATGGCACATCCTACATTGCCTGTTCCTAGTTCTATCTTTTGTTTTGATCCCGATTCTATGTCAGCGCAAGCCTTAGCTGCAGAAAACAACACACTGTTAGACTTATTATACAAGAGTACCTCTGTTGTTGAACCCCATGATTCCAGTTGTGCTTCACCTCAGATAGAACAGTTTCATGGTACAAACATAAAGAATGGAGGGGTTCCTTGCATAACTTCTGTTTTCTACCCTCAGTCTAAAGCATACTCCTTTGCACAGGTACATACTGTAGTCCCCAATGCCAAGAGGTCTAATGTCAATAGTTTGCTTAAGGGAAACACAGACCAAGTTGGTAAGAGAAACAATAAATCACAGAACCTGCAAGCAGTAGAGGACAGTGTACAATCGGTGCACATCCAGATTGCTAGTGCAGGATCCAGCCCTGATGCCACTATGCCTCCCCCTGTGCCTACTGATAGTGATGTACAGTTAATGCAGGGCATGCTAAGAGCTAAGCTTGAGGAGTTAAGACAAGAATTCATTTCTTTACAAGAGGAGAATAAAACCTTGCACTCTTTACTGAATACACCTCAGACTTTATCTGTTGATGTTGAGGAAGTGAACACTGTTCAGCCCCTGAGTGCTGAGACTTTGGTAAACCATGATATTTGTCAATATGTTAGATCTATTGGGAGTGAAGGTCTTTCGTCTAGCACAGCGCTTAATCTGGGCACAGTTTCTAACAATTGTTCTGCTGTTTGTCAGGGATTGCAGTTAGCTGAAGATTTACAAGCCACTCCTTTACCTAAAATTTCCTGTGTAGCAGTTTGTCATAATTCTGAGCTAGCACACATACAATCTTCTGATTTCCAAACACAATCCACAATGGTGGCATACACAGATTCAGTCACTTCTGTAGGCTTAGGCCCTGCTCTTGATACAGCTGCTGAGACTGAAGTAGATGTTAAAGCTGATGTGGAAAACGAAGTTACCTCTGGGTTCACTCTTCCTTCTGCCAATTCTGATCAAGACGAACAGTCAGAGACAGTACAGATTTCATGTTCTGATGGACTCCTTCCACAGTATACAGAACCAAAAAACCGGCAGGCGATTCCTGAACTGTTGGTTGTTAATCTGCCTCTTTCAGAAGCTAAAACAGAGGAATGGACAATTGACGAAATCCTGATTAACAGAGACTTTACTATGGTGATTCCACTGGTTGATTTTGACTTCTACAAAGAAAGAGACTCTGTGTCACCCACTAAAGAAAGGGACTGCAAGGGTACAGCTCAGTCTTTGGTTACTGGTGCCAAGGAGTCTACTACCCTAAAGGTGCCCTCCATTCCTGAGCCACCAATGTGTCTGTCAACTTCTGAGACTTCTGTCTGTCCTCCTACAACCATTGACTCTTCTATGATCCAATCCACAGCCCTGCAGTCATCTTTGGCTCACGTGTCTTCAACCAATGAACCGCTGCCATGTCTGCCATTTACTCAAGAGCCAGTACCAAAGACCTGGACATGTTTGTATCCAGCAACCGAGATTGCTTCAGCATGCATGCCTTCAGCCTCGAGGTTTCCCCTGGCCTGCCTGTCTTCAGCTACAGTGACTCATCCTGCAGATCATCCTTCAGCTTTAGAGCCTCCGGTAGTCCATCAAAAATGCATGTCTTCAGTCCCGGAGTATACTGAGTATTTGCCTTCAGTTCATGAGATGCCTGTATCCTGCTTAGCCTCGCTGCCAATATCAGAGGTATACCTGTCTACACCATCAGATCCTGCTGTATTTTCTTCTGCTCCAGCGATTCCTCCTGAATCCCAACCATTTACTATCGATGAACATCTAGCTTGCCTTTCTTTTGCTTAAGGAGGAGCACCAGAATGCCTGCCTTTTCCACAAGACGATTCTCCCAACTGCTTCACTTTAGCATCAGAGTCTCCTAAAAATGCAGCATCAGAGTTTGAGACTTTTGCCAGCTCCCGCTTCAGAGTCATCAAGCTGGACCAAGTGGTGAGTCAGAACCACTCACCTGGGTGTGCACAGGGGGTGGTGCAGACCGGCGTATTACCTACAGGACTTGTGCAACAGAATTCCGCCAAGAAGCACCAGTTGGGTGCTAGTAACCAAAGGAAGGGAATGACTGCTGCAGTTCAAAATGTGTCTGTTATTGCTCCTTCTGCGAGTGTGCCTGAACTACCAAGTACTGCGTCTATCACTCCTATCAGTATGCCAAACGTCCCTGCTGTTGTATCCCACGTGCAACAAGGTGGTTACACGACTGTCACCAGGAGTACCAGCCTTGTACAACCCATTGGACTTTCAGGTCTCCAAGGCGTAGAACATGTGCAGTCAAACCTTAGTCACTTTCAACCACAAGCCTTTTCCCAGATGGATGACAGAAGAAAATCTGAACCTCTACCTCAGCCGCCACCTTCTCTAATAGCTGAACATAAACCTTTCCTGAAGCCAGCAATTTCCTCACCTCCCGCATGTCCACTCTCTGCAGAAAGGCTAACAGGGCTTCTACCATTGTCTAAGGCATGTTGCACCAGCCTGCCTCCCTCCTCAAAGACTTATAAGGGTCCACTCCCAGTGACTGAGCTTCCTGGACATTCCAACTCTGCTTCAGGTCCTGCAAGTCCTTCATGCCTTTCTTCGAACCATGAGTCTCTTCCTCACCAGAAGCCACCGTTTCCATCAGTACCACCTCCAAAGACAAAGCACTCCTATCATGGAAGTCCATCTGCCTTTGCCCACAGGCCACCATTTCCATCAGTGCCACCTCCAAAGAAAAAGCACTCCCATCATGGAAAGAAGATGTCTCGTGCGGGTGGCGGGCACCCGAAGAAGGCCGTAGGAGGGGGTATACTGTCACGACTCGCTCCCTTCGCTCCCGTTCCCACCACTTGGGGGCATGATTTGGGGTTTATTCCCTACTGGACCTTTCGTCCGAACCTTATGCTACAGTGCTATGATGAATTGGGAGCGCTAAATCCCTATTTTCCAAGCTACTTCCCTTCCGGATCCATTCCAGGTTTTTGGCAGCCAGCATGCTTCTTTAACCAAATGACTATGCTTCCCAGAATGCCTGGCCCACTGCTCCACCTCCACCCTTGCAGGACAAGGTTGGGTGGAGGATAGGCAACACCTGTGGCTGCAGGTGCAGCAATCAGCACACCTGAGGCGTGTGCTCGTTAAGCAGCTTTAAAAGCCTCAGTCTTAGTTCAGTCCAGCGCTGGTCATCGTTTGCAGTGTTCCTGTTGTGACTAGTCCCGTGTTCCTTGTTCCTTGCCTTTGCACCTAGTTCCTAGTTCCTGTTTTCTTGTTCCTCTGCCCTGAATCTCGGATTCATGCGCTAATTGATTTCTGCTCCCTTGATTCCCTTTTTGTCTTCCTCTGTTTGCAGGCAGCATTTCTCAGTGCTTTCCCCTTTTAGATGCAGCCCAGTTTGTCTGTGTTCTATATTTCTTTGACTCTGTCCTTTGCTGCTGTAAACCCGTATGCCTTAGCCTTCCTCTTAGATTAGCTTCCTGTCTTTTCCTTGGAGGGGTAGGGAGAAGTTTGCATTGGTTATTTCGTTTTTCCCTGCTCCTGATCCTTACTTTCTATTGGGATCCATTCCATGTTTTCCATTGCACTTCTACATTTATTTCCCATTTGATTATTAGGTGTGGTGTGCGGTTGTAGCTAGCTCCTGTGTGAATGCTTATGTTTTCCTCACTAATTTGTAATCACTATTCCAACTTAGGTATTTAGTTTTCCTCCCATTGCTGTTATAGCCTTTCTGGGTCCCAGTTTCATCAACAGGATTCGTGGGTTAGCTGACATTCAAGAGGTTTATCTCGTCCTCGTGAGTACTGTTCTTTAGTTTCCTCATTTAATACCATCAAGAGTGTTAGTTCACAGATCCTGACATTGCTTGCCCTCCACGTGGGTTTAGCGCTGTCAGTACCTGTAACAGCAATTGGGGGTAAGGCGCTTGCCGACTTTCCTCGCGGTCAGGTGCTTACCCCACATCCCTTTTTATATATTGGTTTTGTTGTCACACTCTATTTACACTCCTGGGTTCTAGCATACATGAGTCGTTGTTCCTGTGTGCACGTAGTTTAATTCGAAGCTAATCACTGTGTTATTTAGTGCACATTTCCCTTGCCATATTCGCTGCCTTTGTACTCGCCTGACTAATCCTGACACACCTTCTTTTTCACAATGATCTTTTTGTAAAATCTGCATCTCTGAAACAACCTCATCTTTATCCTGTCTAATGTGATCCACTAAGGCTTTTAAGTGTGCCAATTCTTGCTCACTATCTTCAAATTGTTTCTTGCTTTTGGATAACTGAGTATCAAAGTCTCTGCATTTTAATTGCATGTCTTTTTGGCATACATCCAATTCTGCTCTCAACATTTCCTGATTTTTACTTGCCCCATCTAATTCAGTCTTTAACCTGTTAATTAGCTGAGTATCATTCTCTTGCATTCGCAGGGACTTGTTTAAAATAAACCATATTTTGCTGCATAGCCGTATTAAACAGTCTTTCTCTGCACTTTTATCGGCTGCATTCAATAATCTTGTAAGGCAGACCTGAATTATGCTGCCTTCTGCAAAAATATTGTCTTTTTCTTTCTGCACCTCACCCTGAATGCGGTTACTCCATTCTAACGTGCTATTTGACGACCAATTCCCATGTGCAAACAACTTTGCCTCTAAATATTGCACTAGATCTGAGAATGTGGTTTCCCTTTGTGACATTCTGAAATTCGTTTTTAGTGGCACACTGCTATTATAAAATGGGTTCCCTTTAATGTGCAAATGGCAGTGTGAGACACACTTGCCACGCCCAGTAGGTACTCTATGATCACTTTCCCGGCCTGCAACGCACCATAAATATGTTGGGTATTTTGTGGAGATTTGGGGCCTGACGGTATTTTATTACCGCCGAAAAATAACTTAGCAATAATCACTCCTTGTATTCAGATTGGGCCATGTGCAACAATAATACAGTGGACATGCATTATTTCAGCACCCAGACATGCATATTTGGTATGCGTGGTTGGTATGCGTGGTTGGTGGTATTTTGGTGAGCATAATTCCCTTGTTTTATTTTTGGCCCCAATGTCCAGAATCCCTTATCTTTGCTTAGATTTTTCGTGTAATCACTAGAGAGACCTCAGACCTACATTTTAGGAATACCACATTTTCAGTGTTAGTGTTAGTGTGCCACCATGGGCGATCTCACTGACTTATTTACGACAGAGAGCTATATGTGGTAATTTTGTGGTAATTTCCACTACCTTATATACGGTAGGGAACTATGTTCAAAGAGTCCCTCTTCCCGTTGGCTCATGTACCTCCAACGAGCTATGCTACAAACAATCACTCTCAACTGTCCATATTGAATATGATCATGCACACACCTGTCTTAAAATGACAATTGCATTGTTTAAAAATCTCCCCTCATCATCAGCACTGTATTGGTAAATATAAAATACACCACCCGTCTGCTTTCAAATATTTTTCTGTATTATAAAAGTTGCATTTAAACACGATCTCACTCTTTACAGAAATAAATAAAATAGCACAGTAACAGCATTGTCTGTGATACACCGAAAAAAGAGTGGCGGAGAACAGAACACAATTTGCAACATTAACATGTGATTAAGGCACCGGAATCTCCTTTCCTACTCTGACTGAATATTCTCGTACACACCAGCTCCCACACTTTTAATTACCTTATCTGTTAAGCCGAGTTTTCTTCAGCTGTTTTCTTTCTGAATGTGGCTCCCTTGAAGATTAACCCCAGTGAAAAGGAGCGCCTTTCCTTCTCAAACCGGGGTCATTGCCTGGAACTCTCAGCTTTTTCAGCAGAAATGCTCCAACCAGGAAAAAATAGGTCCTTCTCCCAGCTCTCCAAATCTCCCCTCCTTCCTCCTCAAACTCCCCCCAGCAAAACTCTGATCACTCCCTCTAGCATGATACTTGCTATGACGCTGCTCCAATCAGAATCAATCATGCCATCTCCTCCTTCTCTACACAATGGCTCATTTTTATAGTAATACTTTGTAACCAACTGATTTCCTGTTCTTTCGAGCTCTTTTGCTTCCTGTAATTATGTGGACAGGGCAGCAGAGAAAAAAAAAAAATGGATGTGCGTTTAAAAGTTCACTTTCAGAATAGGCCTATTTCTGCAGTGGAGACACATTTTTATTAGTGGATTATGTTAACCTCAGTTTCATTAGTCAGGTTAGTTATAAGTAATGTTAGTTATTCATTTTCAAATGTGTCTCTCGCACCATAGGCATTTCAGGTGAAAAAATAGTGTGCATTTTTGAATGTGCACGTGTGCTTTTAACTGTAAAAATAGATTTGCATCTTATATGTTAAAATCGTTTTTGACTGAATAGCCTGTCTTTCCTTGTTAATCTGGTAACACATATAGCAATGCACCATAGGCATTTGGTGCTGCATCAAAAAAAAATTGCTACCTGTGCAGTAGTGCTGTACTCTGTGCTGGTTGCTACCTGTGCAGAAGTGCTGTACTCTGTGCTGTAACACGCCAAATATCCTTACAGCCTTGAGGTGACTAACTAAAAGAAAGTAGCCTTACCCCTGTGTGGCTTCGAGGGGCAGTACAAGTGACTATATTCACTGACAGGTGAGCTTAAAAACTCATCAAACAATAAAAATACAATACATTTGTAAAAACACCAACTCATACAAAACAAATCCGATAAAATCTATCATAGCAACAAAAGAGGCACATTCATTGACACACAATATGCCAATACAAAAATAGCAGTTATGCAAAATTAATTGTCTTGATACGTTGTGGATTCCCAAAAAATGCCTACAGAGCCCTAATCAGTGACAAGTTCCCTTAGATAAGGCATAGCCCATAGCCTGCACTATTATGGGAATATAAATTAGGCAAAATACAAAACCATGGAAGCCGTCACAAGAACGGAGCACAAACAGGGTGCAGCACCTATGTACAGTTGGTGGCAAGAGCTACAATGGCTCCCCAAACTCAAATTACTTCAATGGCTTTGCTTAACTTCACAAAAGTGCCAAAATGTCCCAAGAGCACCAGAAGCCTGTCTGGCCCATAGCCCCATGGGGAAACGCCTGATTGGCTTGAGGGGCTTTCCCAAGTCCGTCACCACCCTTTGAGGACACACTCTACCACCATTTGAACTCTGCATTTTCTGTGGCGTACTGAAGAGTGCACAGTGGGGCTACTCCAAAGATCATTGGAGAGGAGCTAAACAATCCATGGTGACACAATGTGCTTAAGGCCAGGTAAGAGGGTGAACTGCCCAGATCACCAAGACTAAGAACTAGGCAGTGTTCTTCTTTGCAGTAAGCAGTACCCATGTGGGTCATACAATATAATCCTTCTTACAGAACTTCTTACAGACTGTTGAGGAGGGTCAAAGTATGTAGCTAGTTGTCTGACTCTGAATCCGATTCATTGTTTGAGGGAAAGTGTCTCTAGAAAGGCAACCCCCTTATTCTTCACATCTCGTGAGGCGTTAGTGTGAACTGTCATCTCCTTGTGTCATCTCCTCCAGTTTCAGAATCACTACATACAACTGTATACATTGCGGAATTGGTCCCATTCCACTCTTCAACCTACGCTGCCCAGGGCACCAGCACCAATCAGATGCCTTACTCTCAGGCCTGCTCAATTTCGGAGGGGGGGGGGAGATGTATTAACTCCATGGTGCCGTAGTTTCCTTCACCACCCTTGCAGCCCCCAACACAACAGGGTGGCAAAAGTGATGGTGATGTCACTGATGGCGATAATGGCAGCAATAAAGTGGTCCCAAAGTGAAGTTTAGGCAGTTTGAACCCACAAAAGGCCAGTACGGGAAGAGCAGAGAGCTGTTGCCCCACATGCTGCTCGTTCTTTTCTTTCTTTCTTTCTTTCTTTCTTTCTTTCTTTCTTTCTTTCTTTCTTTCTTTCTTTCTTTCTTTCTTTCTTTCTTTCTTTCTTTCTTTCTTCCTTCCTTCCTTTCTCACCTATGATCAAACATAATGGCCTCATTACGATACTGGCGCTAAACCATGGCGCTATTAGCACCATGGTTGATGCCGGTAACGTAACAATTCCGCCAATGTTCAATGGGGAATTACAACCCCATTCCAAGGTTGGCGGGGCGGTAATTCCCCATTGAACATTGGCCCTTCCCCATTCCCATTTTTGCCCCATAGGGCTCAATGGGACTGGGGAAGGCGCTAAGTACGGTACCGCAAATTGCGGTACCGTACTTAGCACCAAGGTCCCTTTGCGGGTCCCTACTTTAACGGCTGGTCTAGACCAGCCGTTCAGGTCGGGTCCCGCAAAGGGACCTCGTAGTAAGGCGCTAATGGGTTAACGGCGCTGCAGCCTTTTACGCCGCCGTTAACCGATTAGCGCCAGGGTCATAATGAGGCCTAATGTTACCTTACAAAACAAGGGGGATATTATAACACATCTATATTTATAAAAGTGAAAATGTGTGGGTTTGTGGCTCGGTTTGTGATGAAGCGTTGTTGCTTATACAATTACACACCATTTCACCAATCTGCACCACATTTTGCATAGTGACCTGTTAAGACTCTCTGGACAATACTGGCTGACTACATGACATTTGTACACCCCATCCGTTTCCCGGATTTCAGCACAAGTCAAACGGGTTTGTGGCTTGGCGAAGCATTGTTCCTTATACAATTCCAAACCTTTTCACTAATCTGCACCACATTTAGCATAATTACCCATTTGGACCCTCTGGACATTACTGGCTACATGACATTTGGACACCACACTCCTTTCCCAGCACTTCAGCAAAATTATAAATTTGTTTGTAGGTTCGTGGCTTGGCAAAATGTTGTTCCTAATACAATTCCACACCGTTTCACCAATCTTCACCAAATTTTGCATAGTTACCTGTTAAGACCTTCTAGACATTACTGGCTACATGACATGTGGACACCACACCCCTTTCCGCAGATTTCATCATAAGTAAACATTTGTGTGTGGGTTTGTGGTTAGGCAAAGCTTTGTTCCTTATACAATTCCACACCGCGTCACTAATCTGCATCACATTTAGCACAGTTACCCATTTGCACCCTCTGGACACTACTGGCTGCATGACATTTGGACACCACACCCCTTTCTCAGGATTTCAGCAAAACTCTTCATTTATTGATGGCTTTGGGGCTTGGCAAAGCATTGTTCCTTGTACAATTCCACACTCTTTCACCAGTCTGCACCCAATTTTGCAAAGTTACCTGTTAGGACCCAACGGACATGACTGATTACATAACATTTGGACACCCCACCCCTTTGCCTGGATTTCAGCACCTTCACACATGAGACGGTTGCCTGAAATTGGCGAAACATCAATGTGGTGATAGAATGACCTGTCCACAACCCTAAAATGCACTGTTCCTGGGACATTTACACCACAATGCACCACTACAAGCTGCACTATGCCAGGGTGAGGCAAGAGGTGAAGATAGAGCACAGTAGGTCCCAGTATGCAGCAGCACACCACTCTTGCCCCCCTTCAACATCTCCTCTGTGGTATGTCAGCCACCCACGCACAACCATTCTCAGTGCAGTTTACTTAAGAGTGCAAGGCACATCAAGCGATAAGCTAATTGGAACAGCGACCTGCAGGATCATTGATTTTGAACAATTGATGAGAGTGTTGTCATGTCTGTCCACAGAACCCGTTTGGACAGTGGGTACATTTTGCTAATATATATGAGGCACCTCACAAAGGATAAACTCACAGCAGCTGCTATTAATATTAGCGTTCTGAGAGATGACAATATGTGAACCCCCATCCATACTGGGAGCTTGCCAAGTGGCCTTTATGACAGGGTATTGCCTGTGTGCCTAGGCCCCTGAACAGTGGAAGGCTACCATACCTATTCCCTGGCACCACACTGGCCTCCACATCATCCCAGCTGCCTGCTGATGCGCTGACCTTCTCCCAGTACCCTGCCATCAGCTTGCTCTCCCTTGCCAGCACATCCTTCTGTGGTATCTAATTTGGTGCCCCCCTCCCCACACATTTTCTCCTCGGTTGTGAATGTCGCCACCAATCACATGGATAAGGGACTAATAGTAATGCCATTCTCTGCTTTCCATGGCAGCCAGTTTCTTTTGAAGTTTTTGAACTTGGGAAAATTGCCACCATGCTGTCCCTCTATCTCATTCACCCGTGTGACATCTTTTCATAACAGCAAATACATACAGTACGCATACACTACACAGATAATGACATGATTCAGATTCTGACCAAGAATTCATTCAATTTCGGAAATATTGCAAGTTGCCTCTAGAGTGATACACTTGAACATGCACTTCAATCGAGAAGCACATTTTGCATTAAGGATCTTACCATTGACTGTACTCGAGCTTGGAGTCAATCCATTCTCGAGTGCCAAGCAAATGCGCTGCACCTAGATAATATTATTTCTATTTCCATGCATTGAATTTTGTGAAGTGATATTTCCACCATTACTTGTATCTTGGCGTTAAATACATGAGAGGCAGGTCAAGTACATTTGTAGAGGAAAGTCCTAGCTAGAGCAAAGACAGTTCATTTGAATACTTATGCTAAAGCAGATGCTGAAGATGCATGCAATGACTGGACAGGGCATTCCACAGGTGTACATCCTAGAGTGGAAAAGATCTCCCACCTAGACAAGACAGGCGGAATTCAAGCTGAAGTTAGATGTACAAGGAGAGCTTATCTGGGCATATGTTTTGCATGCAGCTTTGCTTTCTCAGGACTGTGGGCAGAACCTACTGAATAGGATGTGATTTGGCCCCCATCCAGATAGAGCACAGTTCTTACTTATATACATGCATTAGAACACTAAAGCACTCATTGCTATTTTAGTGGATAGCTACACAAATAGACACAATCTTGTATTAGCAGAATATTATGGGTGGCGGAGACGCCAGTAAGTCCCCATCCCATGGATTCACATAGGGTTCCATGGGATGGGGATGCCACAATCACTGGCACTGGTAATAACCGTGCCAGTCCTTGCTGCAATTGTCTGCCGGTAGGGGTCTGAACTACCAGCAGGTCAGACCTGCCAATATATCACAACCCCGACTGGCAGACTTAGATTGTGCTGGTCGCAAAGGTGCCGGTACACGTTGTTACCAGAACCTTATTTCCAGACCGGCCAACTCATAATGACCCCAAATTTCTATTACTGTGTCTGTGCCGACCACAAGGGAGTGCAGCAGCTGGAAGAAAGAAGCCCTGAGGCCTGCAGGTACATTGGGCTGGAGGAGTGTTGGGGCTTGATGATATAGGGGAGGGGAGCAGGGGCTGGAAGTGGGATGGGACAAGTGATCCCGGTACTGAGGGGGAAAAATTATAACAACTGGAGGAGGGGTGCGGAATGCTGGGAGAATGCAGGCGGTGTCTGGAAGATTACAGCCACCTGATTGAATGTGTTCCCTTCCTTCGATATGAACAGTAATGTGTAGCATTTGAAATTGGCACCGAATGCAAGACACCTGAAAACTACACTGCCTCTTACACAGGACATTAAATACTTGTCATCGCTGTCCTAACTTGCAGTTCATAATCAATAATATCAAAACAAACATTTATGTCCAACTTGCCCAGAGCCTTAAACTATGTTCAATAGCATGGTGTTACACCTAAAATCCATTTAAAACATGGCAATAAAGTAGGACCTTTATGTATACATGAAACCATGAGTAGGAGGGCATGTAATGCTTGATAACTTTTGTTTCAGCAAGATGACAATATTGCACTGTAACAAGACCCAGTAAATGTACCAGCCCTGCCATGCAATGAGGTCATCATCATTCATGCAAACATGATAGCTAGAACTGATGTAGGAAAGATCTGATAGCATGAAGCTCATATAGACATTTCTGGATAGGAATCATTTAAGACGACTGCTCACAATATCATTTATCTGAGGGGCAACAGAAGTAGTTGTTCTACTCAGTGCATGCCTGCCCATGTCATGCTTAATAAAAAGACTTAAGTTCAATACATACCTCAAAGCCTCTAAATGAGCAAGGATTGCCATTACGAAATGTAGAAATACCACACCCAGATCCATTTGCAAGATAATGGGATGTTTATTTCAGCAGAGGGTACATCAAATGTTATGCTTTCAAGGTCCATCACTCTTAAAACCCTCATGCAGCTTTCAATATGTTTTCCACATTCTCCTTTGCCTTTTCTGGCCTTAGTGATAGCACTCCCACCAGTGAGAGGCAAAGAAAGAGACAGAAAGAGAAAGCAAATAAGAGAGGAAGAGAAACAGAGAGACGAAGAGGGAGATATGAACAGGGACTGACTGAGGGTCAGTGCATGTGAGACTGACAGACTGATTATAACTACAGTAATGTATTGTAAGTGGTTTTGTATAGTACTGTTCAACTGCACCTGGCTCTTTAAGAAAAAGGGCTGTGGGTCATTAGTGAGGCAGTGGGAGAGGTAGATGCAAAACCTTTGGTGTTAAAGTTACAGGTTGGATGTGCTCTGTTCTTGTGTGTCTTCACAATAGGATTTGGGCAATTTGATTCATAAAAATTTCACAAGAACAAAAACATTTTTTGGAAAACTTCTATTCATCTGTCATAAAAGGCTGTCCTCAGAACGAAAAAACATTGAATTTATTCAGTTTCATTTGAGGGCAGGTTTTTTTAGTTAATAAAGACCCCCACTCATCCCTGGTAGATTTGTCTTCTGGGGGTGGGAATACTTGGTATAGTTGGGACCTACAGTCCTCGCATCTACTTCTTTTTCATTTTGGTTTTCTTTTTTTCTTGATGTTGATAAACTAACACAGTTTGTCTGTGTTTCTGTGTGTTTAATACACAGTGGTGATCCTAGATCAAAACTGTACTCTGGCACATTGTATTACAGTGTGCCAGTGCAGTGTTATGATAAGCCGACCAGTTTCTGTGGTAAAAGACCACTTTCATCAGGGCTGTAACAGCTTAACCACTTGTATTGCTGTCGGAATTTTTTGAGGCTGAATGTAGCTTCTTTTCATCCAAATGGACCAAGCTGTATGAATACAGAGCGGGAAGGGGGAGGAGGAAAGGAGAGAAGGAACATTCATGAGAGAAGTTCTGGCTCTTTATAGTAACTATTTATAGCCTGATGTGGTAGGTATCTTACCCTCCACTCTCGGTGTCTTCTCTGCCTACGAAGGTCCTTGGTGATTCACGTGTAGACTTCAGTTCTACTGCAGATATCACTGTTAATCCAATTTCTGCATAGGATACCTAAATAGTAGACCATGCAATGCATTTGGGTCAATTACTACTTTGTGGTATCCGTTTTTATGACATAACTTTCATTGGGCCTCATTACGACTCAGGCGGTAAGGGGTTTACGGCAGCGTTAACAGCGCCGACCCTTACCGCCTGAGTACGAGGTCCCTTAGCGCCATGGCGCTTTTAACACCTGCTTTTAGCAGGTGTTAAAATCCATGGCGCTAAGGGACCATGGAGTTAATTACGCCACCGTAATTTACGGTGGCGTAATTAACGCCTTCCCCACTCCCATTATGCCCTATGGGGGAAAAATGGGAATGGGGAAGGGTAAATGGGGATTGGGGACTTACCGCCCCGCCAAGGTCGGAATGGGGCGGTAAGTCCGCCAACCACCATGGCGTAAACGTAGTTTACGCCATGGTGGTAAAGTCACGGCCCAGGCGGTAACTTACCGCCTGGGTCGTAATGAGGCCCATTACCTCTTAAATTACTTCAGGCAAAGTTCATAATGAACGGAAAAGTACCAACATAGCTCTGGTTATGCATGTTAATGAGGTACAGGTAAACCAAACCCGGTAAGTGGCACACACATGGGTATAATACCATAATACAAGTCTATACACAGGGCAACATCTTTTTACACCGGGCAACACCTTTGTGAGAAAAATTCAGGCACACTACGAAATGGTTGAAAAAGTAGTAATTAGACTAACCTGTTGGCCCCACGGTCTTTATCATTTAAATATGGGTCATACAGGCGTGGTAGTGGCGGCTGGGTACTGGCAGGTTGCCTCTGCCAAAGCAACACACTATATAAGGTGCAGGCAATACACAGAAAAAGAGAGAAAGACAAAAGACAACGAGAATGTGTCAGTTTTGCCAACCCTGCTGGAGACAGGAAAAGCCGAACGTGGCATGTCTCTTTCATTTTCTAAATGTTACCTTATATCTGTGCTCTGTGGGATCTGTAGCTTGTCTGCAAACAGTCTCCCAAGCCGTTGTGTGAGCCGCGATAGTGTTGCGGCTTAAAAATAAACACGTGATCTAACTCACGTGATGTTTACTATACGCGTGCTTCCTGATTGGAGCATGCGTATTTACTGATTTTGGAGCGACCGATGCACATGCGGTGCCCAACGCACGAACACTGGGAAATGTAGTCGCCAAGGCTACACATCTCTCTGTCGTCCACCTACGACAATCGCATACATCTGTATCTTCACCTCCACAACTTCAGTGTGTCTTGGCGTTAAATACATGAGAGGCAGGTCAAGTACATTTGTAGAGGAAAGTCCTAGCTAGAGCAAAGACAGTTCATTTGAATACTTATGCTAAAGCAGATGCTGATGATGCATGCAATGACTGGACAGGGCATTCCACAGGTGTACATCCTAGAGTGGAAAAGATCTCCCACCTAGACAAGACAGGCGGAATTCAAGCTGAAGTTAGATGTACAAGGAGAGCTTATCTGGGCATATGTTTTGCATGCAGCTTTGCTTTCTCAGGACTGTGGGCAGAACCTACTGAATAGGATGTGATTTGGCCCCCATCCAGATAGAGCACAGTTCTTACTTATATACATGCATTAGAACACTAAAGCACTCATTGCTATTTTAGTGGATAGCTACACAAATAGACACAATCTTGTATTAGCAGAATATTATGGGTGGCGGAGACGCCAGTAAGTCCCCATCCCATGGATTCACATAGGGTTCCATGGGATGGGGATGCCACAATCACTGGCACTGGTAATAACCGTGCCAGTCCTTGCTGCAATTGTCTGCCGGTAGGGGTCTGAACTACCAGCAGGTCAGACCTGCCAATATATCACAACCCCCGACTGGCAGACTTAGATTGTGCTGGTCGCAAAGGTGCCGGTACACGTTGTTACCAGAACCTTATTTCCAGACCGGCCAACTCATAATGACCCCAAATTTCTATTACACAAGGGAGTGCAGCAGCTGGAAGAAAGAAGCCCTGAGGCCTGCAGGTACATTGGGCTGGAGGAGTGTTGGGGCTCGATGATATAGGGGAGGGGAGCAGGGGCTGGAAGTGGGATGGGACAAGTGATCCCGGTACTGAGGGGGAAAAATTATAACAACTGGAGGAGGGGTGCGGAATGCTGGGAGAACGCAGGCGGTGTCTGGAAGATTACAGCCACCTGATTGAATGTGTTCCCTTCCTTCGATATGAACAGTAATGTGTAGCATTTGAAATTGGCACCGAATGCAAGACACCTGAAAACTACACTGCCTCTTACACCGGACATTAAATACTTGTCATCGCTGTCCTAACTTGCAGTTCATAATCAATAATATCAAAACAAACATTTATGTCCAACTTGCCCAGAGCCTTAAACTATGTTCAATAGCATGGTGTTACACCTAAAATCCATTTAAAACATGGCAATAAAGTAGGACCTTTATGTATACATGAAACCATGAGTAGGAGGGCATGTAATGCTTGATAACTTTTGTTTCAGCAAGATGACAATATTACACTGTAACAAGACCCAGTAAATGTACCAGCCCTGCCATGCAATGAGGTCATCATCATTCATGCAAACATGATAGCTAGAACTGATGTAGGAAAGATCTGATAGCATGAAGCTCATATAGACATTTCTGGATAGGAATCATTTAAGACGACTGCTCACAATATCATTTATCTGAGGGGCAACAGAAGTAGTTGTTCTACTCAGTGCATGCCTGCCCATGTCATGCTTAATAAAAAGACTTAAGTTCAATACATACCTCAAAGCCTCTAAATGAGCAAGGATTGCCATTACGAAATGTAGAAATACCACACCCAGATCCATTTGCAAGATAATGGGATGTTTATTTCAGCAGAGGGTACATCAAATGTTATGCTTTCAAGGTCCATCACTCTTAAAACCCTCATGCAGCTTTCAATATGTTTTCCACATTCTCCTTTGCCTTTTCTGGCCTTAGTGATAGCACTCCCACCAGTGAGAGGCACAGAAAGAGACAGAAAGAGAAAGCAAATAAGAGAGGAAGAGAAACAGAGAGACGAAGAGGGAGATATGAACAGGGACTGACTGAGGGTCAGTGCATGTGAGACTGACAGACTGATTATAACTACAGTAATGTATTGTAAGTGGTTTTGTATAGTACCGTTCAACTGCACCTGGCTCTTTAAGAAAAAGGGCTGTGGGTCATTAGTGAGGCAGTGGGAGAGGTAGATGCAAAACCTTTGGTGTTAAAGTTACAGGTTGGATGTGCTCTGTTCTTGTGTGTCTTCACAATAGGATTTTGGCAATCTGATTCATAAAAATTTCGCAAGAACAAAAACATTTTTTGGAAAACTTCTATTCATCTGTCATAAAAGGCTGTCCTCAGAACGAAAAAACTTGACTTCATTCAGTTTCATTTGAGGGCAGGTTTTTTAGTTAATAAAGACCCCCACTCATCCCTGGTAGATTTATCTTCTGGGGGGTGGGAATACTTGGTATAGTTGGGACCCACAGTCCTCGCAACTACTTCTTTTTCATTTTGGTTTTCTTTTTTTCTTGATGTTGATAAACTAACACAGTTTGTCTGTGTTTCTGTGTGTTTAATACACAGTGGTGATCCTAGATCAATCCTTCACTTCTTTAGGATAGATCACACTGTACTCTGGCACATTGTATTACAGTGTGCCAGTGCAGTGTTATGATAAGCCGACCAGTTTCTGTGGTAAAAGACCACTTTCATCAGGGCTGTAACAGCTTAACCACTTGTATTGCTGTCGGAATTTTTTGAGGCTGAATGTAGCTTCTTTTCATCCAAATGGACCAAGCTGTATGAATACAGAGCGGGAAGGGGGAGGAGGAAAGGAGAGAAGGAACATTCATGAGAGAAGTTCTGGCTCTTTATAGTAACTATTTATAGCCTGATGTGGTAGGTATCTTACCCTCCACTCTCGGTGTCTTCTCTGCCTACGAAGGTCCTTGGTGATTCACGTGTAGACTTCAGTTCTACTGCAGATATCACTGTTAATCCAATTTCTGCATAGGATACCTAAATAGTAGACCATGCAATGCATTTGGGTCAATTACTACTTTGTGGTATCCGTTTTTATGACATAACTTTCATTGGGCCTCATTACGACTCAGGCGGTAAGGGGTTTACGGCAGCGTTAACAGCGCCGACCCTTACCGCCTGAGTCCGAGGTCCCTTAGCGCCATGGCGCTTTTAACACCTGCTTTTAGCAGGTGTTAAAATCCATGGCGCTAAGGGACCATGGAGTTAATTACGCCACCGTAATTTACGGTGGCGTAATTAACGCCTTCCCCACTCCCATTATGCCCTATGGGGGAAAAATGGGAATGGGGAAGGGTAAATGGGGATTGGGGACTTACCGCCCCGCCAAGGTCGGAATGGGGCGGTAAGTCCGCCAACCACCATGGCGTAAACGTAGTTTACGCCATGGTGGTAAAGTCACGGCCCAGGCGGTAACTTACCGCCTGGGTCGTAATGAGGCCCATTACCTCTTAAATTACTTCAGGCAAAGTTCATAATGAACGGAAAAGTACCAACATAGCTCTGGTTATGCATGTTAATGAGGTACAGGTAAACCAAACCCGGTAAGTGGCACACACATGGGTATAATACCATAATACAAGTCTATACACAGGGCAACATCTTTTTACACCGGGCAACACCTTTGTGAGAAAAATTCAGGCACACTACGAAATGGTTGAAAAAGTAGTAATTAAACTAACCTGTTGGCCCCAAGGTCTTTATCATTTAAATATGGGTCATACAGGCGTGGTAGTGGCGGCTGGGTACTGGCAGGTTGCCTCTGCCAAAGCAACACACTATATAAGGTGCAGGCAATACACAGAAAAAGAGAGAAAGACAAAAGACAACGAGAATGTGTCAGTTTTGCCAACCCTGCTGGAGACAGAAAAAGCCGAACGTGGCATGTCTCTTTCATTTTCTAAATGTTACCTTATATCTGTGCTCTGTGGGATCTGTAGCTTGTCTGCAAACAGTCTCCCAAGCCGTTGTGTGAGCCGCGATAGTGTTGCGGCTTAAAAATAAACACGTGATCTAACTCACGTGATGTTTACTATACGCGTGCTTCCTGATTGGAGCATGCGTATTTACTGATTTTGGAGCGACCGATGCACATGCGGTGCCCAACGCACGAACACTGGGAAATGTAGTCGCCAAGGCTACACATCTCTCTGTCGTCCACCTACGACAATCACATACATCTGTATCTTCACCTCCACAACTTCAGTGTGTCTTCCCATCTAGGAGGATGGCCGACAACCACCAAATTCGTATTTGCTAAAAGATGAAACGGCATGCATGTGCGCAGATCACTCGATCTCAGTCAACCATAACAAATGGAGTATAATTCGATTCTACACAGTGGCTGAAGCAAATGTAGGTTGGAGGTGTGTCCTAGGGATTACATTTCCCAGTGTTCATGCGTCGGGCACCGCATGTGCATCGGTCACTCCAAAATCAGCAAATACGCATGCTCCAATCAAGAAGCACGCGTATAATAAACATCACATGAGTTAGATCACGTGTTTATTTTTAAGCCGCAACACTATCGCGGCTCACACAACGGCTTGGGAGACGGTTTGCAGACAAGCTACAGATCCCACACAGCACAGATATAAGGTAACATTTAGAAACGAAAGAGACACGCCACGTTCAGCTTTTTCTGTCTCCAGCAGGGTTGGCAAAACTGACACATTCTCGTTGTCTTTTGTCCTTCTCTCTTTTTCTTTGTATTCCCAACTATACCAAGTATTCCCACCCCCCAGAAGACAAATCTACCCGGGATGAGTGGGGGTCTTTATTAACTAAAAAATCTGCCCTCAAATGAAACTGAATAAAGTCAATGTTTTTTCATTCTGAGGACAGCCTTTTATGACAGACGAATAGAAGTTTTCCCAAAAATGTTTTTGTTCTTGCGAAATTTTTATGAATCAAATAACCCAAATCCTATTGTGAAGAAACGTTATTAAAGGGAAGATTTGGGTCCTGACCACCCTCATGGTCCAGCACGTGGATACCACCCCTCTGTTCGTGTGTGCCAATCTGCTGTCCACAATCTTGGCAGATAAATTTAGGAGTATGCTATCCATAGGGTAGAGCCCACTATTTAATAGACTACATAGCTTTTAGTCTGGTTAGCTGTTAATATGGGAGAATGTGATAGAGCTAGAGAGTAGAGCTTAGTCATGCTTCGGTTAGCTTTGATGTTGCTGATGGCCTGTGCTGAGGGGAGTTGCTTAGCCAGATGCAGGGGAGTGTAGGCCTCCTTAAAATGCAAAAAACCTGCAACAGTGCACTGCCACCATTAGCCCTTTGTACACATTAATCTTTTTACTAGCTCATGTTAGGGAGAATTCTCCAAATGTGCTAATTTCCCTTACCTTTTGAGACCCCCAGCAACTTTGTTGGATTTCTAGGATTTGATTTTTTACATGGGAAGAGTGTGAGCCTTTTTTTCCCACTCTTCCATGTATTTTGGGTGTGGTTTACTTTTGTGTTCTTTGGTTATGGAGTTTTAAAACAACTCCAGTGGCATCATCTTTTTCTGTGTGTCACACATCACCTTCAGTGCAGTGGAACAGGGGTGTCTTTCAGACTCCCCAATGTTTAAAACACGTTCTCTGGGACTGATTACTGTCTCCCAAAGCATGTAAAGTTGAATTGGCTTTAATAGTCTTTTTAAATTTACTGACCCAGCACACCCTATCTTACTATAGAGTGCTGGCGGGTTGCATAGCTTCCCCTGAGTCAAAACACTCATGTAACAGTAAAATGTTACCTTTTCCTATTTTAAATGGGTGGTGGCAGTGGTTTAGATCAACTACCATGCTTTTTCCTGACCGCTAACAACAGTAGCTAAAAATTGGGTCAGCCATGTTTTTCAATATGGCGCCCAAGCACTATCTGTAAAAACAGACTCCGGTCATCTTTTTTCGCGATTTCTTTTAGGAAAGGTCCTTCTTGTGTTTGTCTCTGTGCGCCAAACCAGGTTGATCCTTTGTTCGTTGGCCTTTGGCGGGCTTCAGTGCTAAAGCCCTCCTCTGGTGCCAGGGTGTCTGGAGTGGACAGGAAGTGAGGTGTCTGAAACTCCCTGTGCTTAGTCTCCTAGGAAACCTGAATGTACTCTGGCGTGATTTGCTGGCTGGCTGTCCGACAGGGACAGCCACCCTGTTGTGTGAGTGACAGACAGGCTGGAATGAATGGGGGAAAACTGCTTAAAAGCAGGACTCTGGGACTTGGAAAGCAGAGTCGACCACTGGAACGAAAAAACCAAAGAGGAGAGGAAGGAAGACGACTGTTGCAACTACTGGACAACCGGTGAAGCCCTGCTGCAGGTCCAGATTGCCTGAAACTCTGACTACAGACAAGGTCTTCAAGGTTAACTTCTTCCCTTGAGTTTGGTGGGAACAACCAACTCGCAATCCACCTGTACACCAACCTATTCCGGTCGAATTTACATCAGAGTGCTGTTGAAAACCGGATAGCCAGAGGGAAGGAAACCAGCTGGTGGACTTTAAGACACTCACACCTTAAACCAGCGTCTTGCTACAGCTTTTGGCCTCTTCCCTGGGCAGTGCAGGAACCTCCCAATGTCCTCCTTCTTGTCCCCACGACTGAGGATCATGAACAGCGAGATCTGCTCAAACTGCCAGGAACAATTGCCTCAGCTACAGCTTTCTTTATTGACAAGGTACTGTGCAAACGTGGTCTGGAAAACGTTTTGGCCATCGAGAAAGTGCGTGAAACTTTCCTCAACTACGAAGGCTTGTCCTTCCCTAAACATTCATCAAAGATTTCGCCTAGCCAAATTCTGTAATAAATCTGTGGCAAAGACTTAAACATTATATACCCGAACTGGGCTATCCTATACAAAATACTCTGAACCATTGACTTTGGGCCAGGCCTGTTGAGAAGAATTGCTGGTTGTATTTAACTGAAACCATTTGCCTTGCCTATGAATGTATTTGGGTTGTCTATTCTGATAACCTTGTCTTTTCCCTCCTTTATTAAGTATCCAAAGTGCCATTTTGCTCCCACTTCATTTACTTACCGGTTGGATTTTTGTGGTGTATTAGTGTGTGATATTGAACTGCTTACGCTAGAGAAATGTTTTCTAAATGACTGAGTAAATACATGTATATTCTTTTACCAAGAAACCTTGAGTAAGTGTTTACTTGAATCACTGTATTAGTTGGTCCTTTGTGTAACTTGTTCTACTGCTCACTTAAACTCGTGAGATAAGTCTGGCTGCTCAGCCATCACTACCACTTTACTGCGTAGTACAGGCTTGTACCAAAGGTGAAATTGTGCTTATACTTGTAGTCCTAATTTCCTTTAGTGTTCCCAAAGGGTACTGCAGGTGATTCTGCCTAACAGCTCACATTGCCACTGCCAATCTCTCTCTCTCTCTGTCTCCCTCTCTCCTCTTTCCTTCTCTCAAATAATTTACATCACATGTGCTACAAAACCAGCATCTGTGAAAGTCACATTTGCCTATTGCAGACAGGTCTCATTTCACTAGCTTACATTGCCAAACCAGCTCTCTTTCTCTCTCTCTCTCTCGTGCTCTCACTTTCTCTCTCTCTCTCACTCTCTCTCGCTCTCCCCCTCTCTCGCTCTCCCCCCTCACTCTCTTTCACGCATTCTCTTTCTCTCGCTCTCTCTCAAAAATGAGGAACAGGGACTAGTACAAAAGGCTATGACCAGCATACGTGACTAGGATGAGAACTTAGATCCTTGACTAAGTTGATAAACTTGGATCATGGACTTGCATGGGAGACAAGGACTAGAGACTTGCACTAGAATGGGGATAAGGATGAACAATTAAGATAGGGGATTATGAATAAGACTAGGACAAGGAGTAAGAATGAGTAAGTAGCACTATAATAAGGAACTAGTACTAGGATGTGGGTGTAACACTAAGAAAAATGACCAGTATGAGAGACTAAAACTCAGATGGAGAAGTAGGATGAGGGATTATGCAATAGGTCAAGCACCTAGAAAGAGTGACTAGAACTAGGGCAAGAGACTAGGATGATAGTTGAGGAACAAAATGAGGGATTGGGATGAGGGACTGCGGCTAAAGTGAAGTAATAGGATTTGCAAAAGAGTAGTATTAGAGAAAAGGATGAGCGACAAGAACTAGGATGAAGGATAATAACTTGGATGAGAGACTTGTATTACAGACTTGGAGAAGAGACTAGAACTAGGATGAGGGACTAGCATGAGAGACTAAAACCATAATGAGGGACTAGTACCACCGACTTGCATAATGGACTAGAACAAGGCATGTGGACAATGAATTATGACTAGGATGAAAGACTAGGCTGAGAGACTAGCAAAAGCACTAGAGCTAGAGTGAGATACTAGTATGAGGCACTAGTGGAATGATTGTAGTGTAGGTCTATGGTCAGCACTGCTAGGGCACGACAAAGAGACTAAAACTACAACTGGGATGAGAAAATTAGATTAGTACTATAATAAGAGACTCAAACTAGGGTGGGATGTAATCGGACTTGAACTAGGGACTAGGAATATCAAGAGGGACTAGGATGATAGAATTGAATGAGGCTAATAGACTAGTGATGAGGGATGTAGGGCTAGGACCAGGGACTAGGATGTGAGATACGGTTAGGAGGCTAGGAAAAAGAGGAGAGGCACGGATGAGAGACTATGCAATGGATGAGAGACTAGGAATGGCACTAGGATGTTAGACTGTGACTCAGGCACCACAGGTTACTGAGTTGTGCAATGTTCTTTTGTTTATTCATCATTGTGTTGAGATGTTCAAGCATAAGAAAGAATGTTGAGTGGTATGACACAAAAAATGACATTATTTGATGAGGTCAATGAGTATGACAACATATTAGTTTGAGAGACTAGAGCTATTACCAGAGACAAGTGAGTAGGATTGAATACTAGGACTAGGATGAGACACTAAAATGACGGACTGGGGACTTGGATGACAGGAAAATACTGGGGACTGTTATGAGAGGAGTGGATTATGGACTACAGCAAGAGGCTAAGGCAAGAGATATACACTTGGGTTAGAAACTGGACCAGAATCATTGACTAGGACTGGGACAAGGACAATGGAAAATGAGCGACTAACTCTAAAAAAGAGAGTCTGGTTGTAGGGTGAGAGACTAGGGTGTGGGACAAAGACTAGAATGAGGGACTGCATCTATAATTCGAGACTCTGACTGTGACTCAGATACCATAAATGAAAAAGGCTTTGTAGTGTTCTTTTGCTTGCTAGTTTCTGCAGTGAGACATGCCTGCAGATAGAAGCATGTTGAGCAGAAGTAACAGCCTTTGATGTACTCAGTGACTATTTGTAAAGGCTAGCTATAAAATGAATGACTATGGCAAGGGACTAGTGCTAGAATGAAAATCTAGAACTAGAATGAGGGGCCACTACTAGGATGGGAAACTAGGACTAGAATAATAGACTAAAACTAAGATGAAAGAAGAGGGCAAGAATGATAGACTGGGTAAAGACTAAGAAATATTTGTTGGTTTACTCCTGGCTGTGCTGGTACCTAGGAAGCATGACACAATAAATAACCTCTGTTGAAGCCAATTAATGCCAACATCATTGCCAGTATGCATGTCAAACAAATGTTAGGTTTGGCAACATTCCTTTCCTCATCTCTCTCCTATGTAGCATCTCTTTAAATAAACATGTCACTAATATATCACTATATCTGCTGAAAACAAAAATAAAACACTACACGCACAGAACTTGCACCAATGTATCCAGGTGACTTGTTTCACCAGATGATCATATGTTTTTGGTTTAGTAGTGGGTTCAGAGTAAGTATCTACAAAATGTTAATCATGTTCACGTTGTGTTAGCAAAACATACATTTTGTAAATGTTCTGAGTCCCAACCTTGACATTTTTTACATATAATAATGTATTTTATTCTACTTATTTTATTAGAAATTTAATTTAACAAGGAATTAGCTCCCAATATGTATGGAGAGCTTTGAAGATACAATGTTTCATAGAAGATGGACCACAAACAAGCATCCACAGAGCAGCACCATGTGTAGGGTTTACCCAAAGCCAGAGTATAGCAATTTCAATGGGACAGGGGGTAGGAGGGATATTGTAATTGAAATGTATTAGGCAGGACACTGATGGCAACCTAGACTGTCTGATGAGGAGAAACCTTAGAAACAGTCCTTCTCATGCCTTAGGACACTGATGGCAAACTAGACTGTCTGATGAGGAGAAACCTTAGAAACAGTCCATCTCATGCCTTGCTCTGACCTTCTGGAATTCAATCCCATTGTCAATCCAGGCTTCTCCGACTAGCCTTCAGTTTAGGAAAGAATTGAAGACCCAGCTCTTCCAACAACACCATGGTGTGATCTAGATTTCAGTTATCTTGTGCAAACTCCCATTTGCATAGTGTACAATATAATTTGGCTTTCCTGTTTTCAGTTGAATCAGATAAATCCTTGAAAAACACCACAGAGAGAAAACATTTCTCCTCATTTTAAACCGAAAACACTAAATCCCCACCACCCAGTGGTTTCAATATGTCTGCAAGAATGAGAGGAAGTATGGTTGGGGGTGAAGTGGTGCCTGGAGAGGAGGCTTGGCATACAACAGGAGAAGGGCAGCCCCACCAGTTTTCCTTATGAATTCTCCCATTGCTTCCTATCCTGTCCACTGACCATATTAACAAAGAAAACACTGCACCTTCGATGTGACATTGTTTTCTTTGTAAGAGAAAAAATTAAATACACTTACATGGCAGTGGTTAGGGGGCTATGTTGAAGAATTGTAGACACATTTGAGCCATTTATGTGGCTGCTGATTCACGTCACAAAATTGTCAACGTTTTTGCAAAATAGCCCTTGACCACTGACACATATTTGTATTTACAAAAACATGTTTAACATGGATTTTTCAGTGTTTCTTGTGTGGCCCCCATACCCTGTTTCCCCTCCCACAAATGTAGGGTTTGAATATGACACCAGCAAGTGTATGGTATATGGTTTTAGTAAAGGAAAGTATTTCACAGTGGGCATGTGCTACTTCGAGCCATTGGAGCCAATTTCGAGCCCTGTTTTGTGACCATAAATAGACACACACACAAAAATGTGCCACAATTACTCAAAATAGCCTTTGATTAGTTACTAAACAAGGATGTCATATAGATTTTGCAATATATGTATTTGTGCCTAAATTCTGTTTTTTGGCTATTCCAATACATGTAGTGTTAGAATAAGACCGGCACAGGCACTGCAAAATCTTGGTTACATACTTATTTGTAAAGAAAATATTTGTCAGTGGACAGGGGCTGTTTTGAGACATTGTAGCCACCTTTTAGCAATTTTCTGGGACCGAAATAGAAAAAAGACCCTTACATTTGCCACACTTCCTCTAATCAGTCGCTGACCACTGCCAAATCTTTTTTTTTCTTTTCGAAATAAAAAATGTAACATTGTATTTGCAGTATCTACATTCATGCTGCCAGGCTCTGTGCTTCTGTACCTGCACACATGTTTAGATAAGGCAATCAACAGATGAGAGGGAGGTGGGTGTCTTAGGAGTCAGACACAAAGTACATTGTTGCACAGTAATGTTACACTTTGAAGGCACTTCCTAAACCAGCGCATTGAAGACCTGCCAACACTCTCTAGTCCCCAGTTGAATGTCATTGTAAAGATATTTCTAAACAACGAGGCCTCATCAACATTATTTGTTGCACCTAAGTCTTGAAAGTACATTTGCCAAACTCAAAAGTCAATATTTAGTCTCACACTGATTTGCATACTGATACATTCAGTATTCTGTTCAAAATGGGGAAAACACTACTCCAATGTTGTTCTTTTTGCATATTTATACACAAATATGTATGTTTGTCAGAATGGTTTATTATCAGTAGTGTATAGAGTATTCCTGAAAGACAAACATCTTTCTACCAACTAGAGTCTGCAAGATATATGTGGTAAAAATTCTATTTTTCAGACTGGGTTCATATCCCAGCATCACCACTTAACTGAAGTGTGTGATCTTAGGCAAATCATGTTATTTTACTGTGACTTATCCCTGAAAAGTGGAAGTCCATACAACAGATTCTGTCCACATTGTACTCTAGAAAGAAAATGTCCAACTCATTCTATTGCTCAATGAGCAAGAACAGCAACCATTCATAGGGTGCCTGGAGACCATACAAATGACACTCGTGGACTATATAAACCAACATAACCTATATTGCATATCACAAACTGTGTTTGCTTTTTGGTTTATTCATGACAATGGGCCTCATTAAGGGTTTGATGGTATCCCGCTGGTAAATCCAACAGGATACCACCAAATGGTAATTACCGGCAGATTACAAGTGGCAGGAAGGGTTGCTAATCGCCATTCCATGGAGTCCTACAGGACTGCATGGGGGGATTGCCAGTATTACCAGCACTAGAAATACCGGTGCTGGCAATATCAGCTGTTTTTTGTCAGTGGGGTCCTCTTGACTGGTGGTTAATCAGTCCCCCCACCGAGAAACGGACTGGTGTAAAAACGTTTCAGTAAACGTTATTACTGGGCCGTTATTTCCACATGGCAACCTTATATAATGAGGCCAAGTGTCTTGAAGTGTTGCTTTCCATGAATTCATTGAGTATAAAAGCCTCAAGTCACTACTTCCTGTGACATAATTTGCTGTGATTTCACAATGATTTCAATGCATATGCAAACTATGGCCCCTACACGTCCTTCGTTTGTTTTTCCTTTGTCCCAAAGCAGCTCACACATCCTAGAACCGGCATTGGATACTGAGGGCATAATTCTGTTCACGATATAGCCTACATTATTTCAAGGGGCAATGTCTCACTGACGTTGGTTGCCGACTATCACAGCAGAATAGTGTTGGATACGCGTTTTGAGAGACAGTTCCCTCAACATTGAGAACATCTTGATATTTCTACTCCAAAATGTATGTAAGCCAAAAATGCATGTTTCTCATATACAAAGGAAAATAAATGTTGTGCTGCATTATTTTCTGCAGAAATTCTATAAACACTGATTTTTACATTTTGGGAAAACACTGGAAAAACACCAGTGAAATTGACAAAACATAATACTGAAAACCAGATGGCTTGTTAAATTCTCAGTGCCAATGTTGTGTTATGTGACCTGCACTGCAGTGAGTTGCTCCTAAGTTAGGTTTATGCTAACAAAAATCTTGATTTTACATATATTTGCAATTTCAGGGGCACAGTGATTAAATCCAGTGCAAAGAATGTTCAGATCCTGTCCCAAGGCAGTGTTCATAACCCATGCGTTAATGTGCTGGGGTTGGCAATCTAGCACCTAGAACCTATAGATCACTTGGGATTTATATAAACCAGGTATGATCTGTAACATTTTGAAATGTGAACGTGTATTTTATACTGATTGCATATATTGAAGGATCCTACATTTTCACAAACAAACATATAAAAACATTGCTATTTTGCATACTGACCCAAGTAAAATAAAATGCTTATTGCAAGGGGGGAGGGGTGCTCTTGTTAAATGTTCTACCTCTATATGTAGCATGAGGTCTAACCATATCCTTAATCCTGTTAATGGTATCCATATGACTGTGGCCTATAACAGTAACCCCTTGTTGTACAGATCTATGCTACTCCCCCACCCCCAACATATCAAGACATGCAGCTATGATTATTGTGATTACCCAAGGGTTGCTCTCGGCCCTATACGGTGGCCTATTCTCAAGATGGCCGAACGATGATTGGCAGACATTATTTTTACACAGTAGTGCAAGGTCAGTCGCTCTTGGCGCATGACGCTTTTAACCTGAAACCCAACACATGGAAATGAATCCTATTGTAGCCCTCACACTGTATAGTTTACAGCCGCTTCTCCTCTCATTGGCATTCAGCATGTATGCATTTCATGTTTTATCCGTAATGAAGTTTCCTCAGGGACGCCAACCTTGTTAACTATGCAGGAACATTGATCGCCCATCCCTTTGATTTATTGACTTGGTGTGTGCAGTCTCTTCGTTTCTAATTTGAGCAGGGACAGCAGTAGTCAATGGAGGGTGTGTGCAATGTGCCTACTGGCTCAGTATTTTATACCGTTTCATTATGTTTCCTGAAAGCCCCCAAAGGACGATATTCACTTCGGGAATTCTTGGAATTGCAGATTTCTAATAAGAGTCTCAAGCAGGCCTGGGAGTGTTCACTCTGAATTAGGCATGTTATGGCCTCACATTACATTAGACATGATTGAGTTTGCTCAGCCCTGTTATTTCTTTCATTTATTTATGCTTCATTTATTTATGGTATACCGCACGTTTTGTCAGCCAAGAATGATTGCAAAGCCTGATGAATTTGGAGTAAGCAGCTAGATGGATTGCAGGGGTGTGAATTACATTAAACCGGCCCCGTATTTTCACACGCCGTACATGCGGTACACTGGAGAATATAATGATATGGGATAAAGGTCGCGCATGGGGGACAATTTTTCTACACATGAAATATGATTCAATACCATAAAATATTCCGGTAGTAAACATTGTCTACTGCTGTCCCTTGAACATATGAAAAACATGTACTGAAAATGCCCTAAGCATCCACACAATATGAGAAATTGTATGTAAATAAGGTGAGCGGGTCTCCAATAGGAAACCCGAAAGAATGAATTGCTAATAACCTTTGACTCATGCAACGGATTTGGTCGAAATTGTGAAGACAACTGGGTATGCCTGCACATTTTGGGAATCATTCTTTAAAAAAGACGTTTAAGAAAATAACCCACAAAAAACAGAGTTGTGGCCTAGTCGTCATCCATTTTTCCATAGAAAAAAGGTCAGATTTTGCAGGACCGCACAGCCCAAACTGCTGGACAGATTTGGACCAGGTGTGAAACAACTTGGGTAAAAAGCGTGGCCATTTGGCAATTTATGCTTACAGTCAGAGAAGAACAGAGAGAGGCAGGAAGAGGACAGAACAATCAAGTTCAAGGTAGTAATATGCAGAACAGGGTGACCAACCATAGTACAATTACGGCAGATCAGGCAAGTCATGGGGTACTCCACTATGTAAACAGCCAGGTTGTAAGTGCCCTACGGAAGACCCAATAGGATTCTTCTGTTCTCAAAGCTAGGGGGAGGGAATTACATTGTTTGGCTGCAATGGATGGAATAAGTACTCTTTTGTGGTTTAGGGCTATAGCATCCATTAGTTTTTTTTAAATAATTGATGGAGAAGGGGGTGCCCACTTCTCCAAAATAGATAACAATATGCCAAGAAACACAGTGTTTATAAATGAAACAGCTGCCGTCTTTTTTCTCTATGCGAGAGATAGCCCCGGCAGTTGCTGAGGGTATCAGAAAATTAAACGCAGAAAAGAGATATTTGCAGGTCAAAAACATGAAAATGCCATCGGACTAAAGATAGAGGGAGGTAAAAGGACACCAAGTGAAATTTGGGAGATGTAGGGGGTTTAGGGACTGACTTTGCAACACAAAGCTTTTCGGTAGCTTTAGCTATCGGAAAGAAGGGCAGCAAATAGCTGACATTTCAGAGCAAACGGCATCGCAGAAACAGCAAGTATGAACCTTCACAAGTGTAGCCCTACTTAATGTACTCAGATGTGTATAACCCTATGTTTATAACTACTAACTCTGTATATTGCCAACTGTACATTCATGTAAATACTGCAACCGGTAATTGTACATTCATGTAATATTGTAATATTGTAAACTTATTCATGTAGCTTTGTAACATTGTAAGTCTTGCATATACTTGCTGCTGCGCCCGGTAACCTATGGGTCTGGAGCGCATTATAAATAAATAAACAAACAAACATAAACAAGCAAGTGTTGTGAGGAATGGGAGACGGCAGGGTAGTTCAGGATGCCATCATGGTTGTAGAGGGAGTTGGCACACAGAAGGGTGGCACTTGGTGAGGGCCTGGGTGGGGGGGCAGGGAAGCATGTTTGGGTTTTGCCATTTTTCATAATAACTGCTGGTATAATGACTACAAATATCCAAGGATATCTGTAGTCCTGTACCCATGGCTATAGAAAAGAAGTTTTAAAAAATATTTTTTTTTCAGCTACAGTAACGTCGGGGGGACAAAATCACTGACGCAATAATCATATGGGACTCCCATCCATGGAGTAATAGGGACTGATCCAGCTTAGCTTCGAAGTGCGGGATGGCTCAGCCCCCTCAGGTCATGTTGCCTAATAGATTAGCACAGTTTACAAGGCCACTTAGAGCACCATGGCCCAAGGGGTCCGGCACCTCCCTTGATTCGTTGCAGGGTCGGTCCGATACTGCCTGGATGGGAGTTCTGGATGCCTATTGTGTTACTGGCCCAGTGATTTTTCACCGCCAATGTCACTGCTGCTGTCCAGGGAATATTTCACTACAGATGGCTGGGTTTAAAAGGCAATCAGTGTTTATAGTTTGCCAGCATAATTATTGGAACATTTCGTCTCTCAGGTTATTTTTCTGGTGTTCATTATTTCAGTCCAATGCTATTTTGTCTTGCCCACTTTCTTCTAAGGGGGAGGTCAATTGAACTACATTTGTAGGTTTCACTTTAAAATATACCTTCACTTACTGTGTGCATAGTCATGGGTACCAGCTTTTGATTTTCACTATGGGGCAAAAGTACTTGGGCTTATGTTATTCTTGCAGCTGGTCATTTTTATCAACATTTCCAAGCTGCTTAATTGCAGTTATTTGGGGTCATGTGATGTATCACAACAGTCACCAAGAGACCTGCCCAAAAAAAATCAAGGGGCTTGTATCACGCTGCTTAACTAAAGTGTACAACCCTTGGCAAATAATTGGCATGTAATGAAATCTCACTGCGCATTGCCTAAACAAATTGTGAGTTCTCAAAGCCTGCCATCTTTTATACATAACAATACCACTATCAACACAGGCCAAAATCAGTCTATGATTGATGAATGTCTTTGAGCGATGGATTGCAAGTGTTTAAAAAAATATAGAGTGTGCACGGTCGAGGGACATGGCTAGTGGTCTGGTAGGCTTCTAAAGTGGACAGTGGCCATGTCCGAAAGCCATCGCTAGTGGTCTGGTAGTGTTTGAAAATGCACAGTGGGCATGTCCAAAGGACAAGGCTAATGGCCTGGTAGTGTTTTAAAATATAAAGTGGGCATGGCTGTAGGGCATGACCAGCAGTGCGGAAAAAATCTAAGGAATAACAAAACCCTTGAAATTCAAGGAAAAAACTTTAGTTGTAGGTACGTTACGGTGAGAATATAACACAACGGAACCCCTGAAATTCAACTAAAGACACCTTAACTTTGCATCCCCTTTTGTGCAGCCTGTGATCACAATGAAGACAACAGAGATGACATCCCTGTTGACATCACTGGTGACATCACCAATTACATTGATAGTCATGCGTATCATGTGACTGCTTGCATGTGCATGATAGTTCATATTCACCATGAGCCAGGTGTTCCCAAAGGTTCCCGATGCCAGGGTCTGGTATACTCGGGGATGGTGGTAAATGTAGCTATTATCCATGCTTCCCAGGTAATTGGTAGTCACATGTATGATGTGGCCCCTAGCATCACAGATGACCTGCATATTAATGGAGTGCCAATGTTTCCTGTTACAGAAGTGGTGAGCAATCTTTTGGGTGGTGGGGCTGGAGCACTACATAGCTGCAGTTGATGGCGGCAGGATCCGTGGAAACTGTGCAATGGAATATAACTCCTAGTACACTCTCTGTCTTTCCTGCAGTGTGCATTGCATGTGTATGTGTATGTGTATGTGCCTAAGCACATGTGCTATTATGCAAAGTAATACCTGGTGTAGGCACCAGGATTGCGTGGGCTGGGATATGGCGCCCACAATGGCTGAGGTGCGCTGGCATGATCCTGTTGCCAGGAAATGTAGGGATGTTATCAGTTTCTCCGGGGGTGCCAGTGCACAAGAGCAGATGGGAGGAAACCGTCTGGCATTCCAAAGAATGATGTTCCAGGGTAAAATATTTGGGCCTTCCAAATCCTCCTCCTCCTCGTCCTCCTTCTTCCATGATGTTTGTTCAGTACCACTAAAGCAGGGTCCAACATCAGTGGTAGTCCTATTTTGAATGGGGTTGTACTGCATGCTTTTATACTTATGTTTTTGTTGCACTTTGTACTTTGCGACACGTCATGTGGAGTAAGATCGCAAGATGTGCGTTCTCCCTTGGACTACTGGCATTTGCTCAATGAAATCCATGAATTGGGTTATCTTTGTGCTTGATGAGGCACGTTTGGCATCGTGTGTCCCTCAACACACCCACGTTTTTCCCAATTTGTTTTCTTATTTAGCACAAAAAATTGGGAATATGCATGTTGTGCCTGTAAAGACTGGAGGGGGGCGGTATTTGTACTCCTGCTCTCTATATGGCAGGGTAGAAGCACAGACCACCCCTGCCAATATTCTCTATAGTTATCACACAGTCTAAAGGTACCATTTTAAGGTAAACACAAGATTCTCTATAAGGTAGCAAAGGTCGAGCAATCAAGGCTTAAGCTCTCAGGAGATGATGCAGGCTGGTTCTTAAGTACAGTGTAGTCCCAAAGCAACCACAAAAGAATGTCCACACACTAAGTTTAGTGAAAACACAGTTATTTGTGTAAATAGGATCAAGTTATGCACACAATCACAATAACAACCTGTGTGCTGAAGTCAATCTAAAATGGTAAATATTTACACAGTTTCTATGTGGTACCACAATTACTCTTTGATTCGATTAAAATGCATAAACTGTACTCAGTTCAAAATGTCATACAAATCTGTTAATAATGTGAACCAACAACAGATATAGGAGGAAAGCAGGTTGGTTAAAACAATAGGAAGAATACTGGGCCCCTACCAGTAGGCACCGTTCTGTGTGAGGATCCCCCCACCTGGGCAACCTGTAAATAAAGATATAATACAAGCCTGGTCCATATATTGTTTATATGATATGGTATGATATGGCATTTATAACGCTACTATGCACAAGTGCTTCAGGGTGCGACGAGGCAAGGGAGGGGAAAAGAGGGAGGACAGACAACAATCCTACTAGGCCAGGTGCCATTCAGATCGCACAAGTGTGTGTGAAGGGGGCAGGGACAGTGCACTACAAGATGATAACAATAAGTAATGGCCAGCATGTGGCAAGTGCAGAACAACAATAAGTGAGTAGCAGCCAGCACGTGGCAAGTGCAAGGGTAAGTTCAGACAGCAGGTGTCAGGGGCTGGTAGGGGGACTGTAGGGATACAGAAGCAGTCCCTGAGTATGGGGTTTGCCAGGTGGGCAGTGCAGGTGTTAGAGAATGGCAGGGGAGGGACTTGGGCCCAAGATCAGAGGGTGTCCAGGTAGCCAGTGTGGATCAGGTTTCAGCCAGGAGGTCAGCAGAGGTGAGGAGGAGAGAAAGCAGAAGCAAAGAGAAAGGTTTTGAGGTGCTTCCGGAACAAGAGATGGTTCTTCTCAAGTTTAAGGGAGGCTGGATGTTCCAGAGGGAGGCAGCAGCCGAAGAAAGAGATCTACCACCAGCTTGTTGCTTGGAGAAGCGACTGACCCTGAGGGAGTTGGAGGCGGATGAGCAGTGAGGTTGAGAAGGAAGGTATTTAGGAAGGGAGAGTTGAAGATATTGAGGACCCAGGCCCCTGAAGGACTTGTGGACGATGCAGAGAGTTTTGAACTTAATCCTCGCAGCCACTGGGAGCCAGTGCAGAGATTTCAGTCCTGGAGAGATAGGATCCATGGGCTTGCGGCCAAGGACAAGTCTCGCAGTCCTGTTTTGGATAAGTTGCAGAGGGCGGAGAGTAGAAGCAGATAGATTTAGAAAGAGGTTGTTGTAATAGTCCAGCCTAGAGAGAACCAGAGCACTTCTGAAGGAAGGAGAGGAAAGAAGAATCCCTCGGATGAGGTGCAGCTGGTAGTGTGACTTCTTAGAGACGTCAGAGATAAGAGGAGAGAAGGAGATTGTCGAGTCAAAGATAACCCCAAAGTTTTTAGCTTTGCAGATGGGAGCTGAAAGAGGGCCAAGAGAAGCCGATCAGAGAGCTACAAGGAAGGAGGGAGCGGGTGTGCCGATGAGGAGAATCCCGGTCTTACTGGCATTAAGGCAGAGGTCATTGGTGGCACACCACTCCTGGATAGCAGACAGACAGTCAGAGATGAGGGAAGGAGAGGAGGAGGCCGAGGGTAGCCTGAAAATGAGCTGGGTGTCATCCTCATAGCACTGAAAGTTGGGGCAGAGAGTGGCGATGCTATGGGCAAGGAGTGCAGGTTTTCGTTGAACAGCCAGGGAGAGAGGTTAGAACCCCGAGGGTCACCACAGGTGGAGAAAAAAATAGCAGAGAGGAAGGACCCAAGCTGAACCTGGGAGGGTCGGTCAGAGAGGAAAGAAGTCAGCCATGCCAGAGCCTGATCAGTGATACCCAGATTATCATGGAGATGGTTGAGCAGGATGGTATGGTTGACAGTGTGAAAGGCAGAAGAGAGATCAAGCAGGATGAGGACGTAGGGGGTGTTAGAGTCAAGGTTGGAGAACAGGTCTTCAAAGATGTTCAGGAGAGCAGTTTCCCTGCTTCTGGCAGCTCTGAAGCCAGACTGATGGTCATGAAGACAACCAACAGATTCAGTGTGGTGATGGAGATTGGGCGATAGTTAGCCGGGCAGGAGGGGTTGGCAGAAGGTTTCTTAAGAATAGGGTCACAAGGGACTGCTTCAGGGGGGAAGGGAAGACTCCAGTGGCGAAGGAGTGATTGCAGAAAGCAGCCAGGGCAGGAGCCAGGCAGTCGATGTGGTCCTTGATGGTTTTGGAGGAACAGGGGTGAACCTGTTTCGACGAGACTTTCATAGATCAGACTTGTCTATAGAAACCTCCTCAGCGGAGAACAGGGGAAAGACAGAGAAGACAGAGAAGGTTGGAGGAGAGGTGGCCGAAGAAGGGCCAGAGGAATAGCACAGAGTAGAGGGAGGAAGGGGAGAGGAGGAGAATGTCCTGAGTTTTAGAGATGAAGTGAGAAGCCAGTGCCGTGCAGAGGGCCTGGGAAGGGACATGAGAGGTAGAGACTGTGGCAGGATTGGCCAGTTCCTTGCAGATTTTAAAGAGTTCAGCCAAGTTTTTAGATGACGCAGAGATGCGGGCTTCGATATGAGCTCTCTTCTTGGTTTGGACAGAGAGTCGGTATTGCCTTTGTAACAGGCGGCAGGCTAGTTTGTTAGATGTTGCACATGAAGCATGTCATTTCCTCTTGGCCACCCTGCACTTGCGTTTTGGGGTGACGAGGTCTTAGTCGTACAACCAGGAGTTGCACTTGGCTTTGCGCTTCAGGCGGATTCTCATGACAGGGGCAAGGATATCAAGAGCATCAGATATAGCAGAGTGGAGCATGGAGAGGGCTGTGTTAGGGTGAGATTCAGCCAAGGGGGGATGAGAGGAGAGAAGGTGGTGGAGAAATGATTGAGAAGGTGGGTTGCAGTGATGGAAGTGGCTTGGCCTGAGGGGTAGGGAGGGTAAGGTGGGAGGAGAGGAGAAAGTGATCACTCCAGGAGAGAGGAGTGGTGAGAGGGTCAGAGAGGGGAAGGTCTGAGGAGATCAGATCATCCAGAGTGTTCCCTGAAGAGTGAGTCGGGCCAGAGGGGAGAATCAGTCTTATTCCCCTCTAAAAAGTTTCTACTGCCCCAATGTACCCGGAATAGTAGATTTCTTTGATGGGTCGTTGACAGATCTTTCTTGGGTGTCTCCCTTTAAGGCAGGAGCCACAAATCGTCGATACCCTCAAGGAAGGTGAACCCTGGCATCAAGAGTCATCGATGGAAAGATTTGATAGCATCGAGGCAGCAGCGTTGGTCCTGGTGGTGCTCGTCGAAGATCGGTTGTGGACGTCCTGCAAGGACAAGGTGTGAGGTGCACCTCAGCGATGAAAGTTAGTTGCCGCAAAGAGTCACTGAAGAACTTTGGCTCAGCAAGGGCGTCAGGTCATCAGCATCTTTGTGGTCTCCGGGTGGCAGTAAACCCACTAGTGGATTCTCCTCAGCACATCAGCGGCCTCGACTTTCTCTTGTTGGACAAAGCGGTTGGCGGTGCTGGTGAGAGAGTCCTTGGATTCAAATGTTCTTAGGCAGTGGAGTATTGCGGCTATGGTTATCAGTGGCATGGTGTCAATCTGTCCCTGCTTCTGGGCAACACAGCTTCAATGGGCCTCTATCGGTTACAGCGGTCCTACGAAACCTGGTAGCTGACGGTGGACAGAATGTCTGGGTGCTTTTTCTTTAGATTCCTCGGTGGTACCCGTCTCCGGTCGACAGTCTTTCAAAGGCTGGCTTCCAGGGTGCTTTGGCGAATGTTTAGCGGTCTGCATGATGTTCCTTCATAGCTCAGGGAAAGGTCTCCTAGCCAGGTCCCCTCTCAGATCAGTCCTCAACAAACTTGACAGCTTTCGGATCAGGTCGAAACAAATGCAGCAGCAAGTCTTCTTCTTCCATCTGGGCTTCAAGGATAAGCATCAAGTATCAACTTCAGCTTCTGAACGATTTCCCTCAGTGAGAGGTCCCCAGATATACTGTTTGGTCTCTCATTCACTCTGCTGGCTCACACTCAGGCAACCAATAATTCAGAAGGGAATTCATGCAGGTAGGCAGCCAATCAGGCTCACAGTGCATTCAGGCCATTCACCTCCCTCCAGACACTCACAACAAGGAATGTGTATTGGGACAAGTACCCAGCCATTCCGCACTCCACATTGCATTCATACCAGTTGCGGCAGGGCTGTCTCAGTCTTTGTGTGTAACGGATTTACGACACAGCACACTCCAGAGAAGCCTCATACCACTGGCGAGGAATGTGGCACACAATAAAAACGCTTTTTTTTCTTATTGATTTCGCTATCTACTTTGGGAAGGCATCAAACCCGTCTCACACCCACCTTAACAAAAACCCTGCGTTGCAATGTACCATGAACCAGGCCAGTGTGTAACAATGAAATATTTATTCATTTTTAGAATTCAAATGCAAAATCAAACAAATCAAATTTAGGGCAGCATCCATCACGGTGTGGCAATACAATTTCAGGACCTTAGGGTACCGTTGATTCAACTACTAACACAATATATATACACCTTTAAGAGAAAATGGAAACAACATCACCTTTCTTTGCAATCAGATGGCACATATGTTATGCACTCCCCCTGCAACACTTCCCCCAAACACCTGCTGACTAAATTCTGTGTGGATGGAAATGGCAAGAAGTCAGAAATAAGAAGGAAAAATCTGTTTTTAAATTTGACCTATCACCCCAGAAATTAAAACCCTAAAAAGGAGCAACATGGTATACTCAGATTTCACTGAAGACTGAGAGGTCAGTTCACATTTGCGGTAGGATAGATAGGACAGGAATTTGTGTAGCTGTACTGAAGAGGCAAGGAAGCTTACAAGCTATTGGGCAGGGAACTAGAGCAACGTGAACACAGGTGAAAAAGCTGATTTTGGGATGAAACAATGCAGCAAAAATCACATGCAGCAGAATTGCAATTTCTTGTTTTATACAGACTTTAAACAAGCAATCAGATGAGAAAATAGGCTAAACATTCAAAACTGGAAATTGGTTCTTGTGAAGGGGAACAAAGGCACATAGCAGATAGGATAATCAGGGAAAGTATGACTTTTTATGGTCTGACAGTATGGGTTTAGGAAATGAAAATTAGATTTTAAAGAACAGCAACTACGTGGGTAAATTTGGTTTTGATTGTACAATGACAGGATCTACTGAGACTATATTTTATTGGCTAGAATAGTAAAGAAAGGCACCTCAACCAAGGGGGTTAATTTGCAATTTTAACCAGCTTGCGCCGCGTACCACCTTATAAGGAATTAATCTAGGAAATGGTTGAACAGAAGATACTGGCACTTTGGAAAATAACTAGGGTTTCTATGGGCTATTAATGGGGTTTGAACAGGATACAAGGTAAAATAGCGGGATATGCAGTTTTTGGGTATTGGGTGATAGGATACCTACACGGCAAACTTGGGTTCAGTAATTTGGACAGCCAGCAAGTCCTCTAGACAGCGGGGCCAAAGATCTGGTCACTGGGCATTGAGGTCAAGAGGTCTGGTCACAGGGGCAGCTGGGCTCTCTGGGATGGGAACAGCTGGGCAAAGGCTGGTCACTGTGGGCAGTGGGATGGTTCAGCTGGGCAAAGAATCTGGTCACTGGATTCTCCTAAAGGGGTCAACAGCCTTTCCTCCATCCTCCCTGAATTATGGGGATGAATCTGGTTCTGGATAGGTGTTTCTGCCTGGATCTGGGTCAGCTACCTCTGGACCTGGTTCTGTAGTCTTGGAATCTTGCAGGGTGAATTTTGAATGTGTAATATCCCTGTGTCTCATCCCTGTGTCTCCCTGTCTACCCTTTAAATAGCTAGCATGACATCATAGAATTTTTACAATATGGGCAGAAGTGCTCTGGACTTACTCCTTACATGCAATAGAGCAGGCTATTGGTGTCGCCTCCTCCCTTAGGGCTGATTGGTTCAAGGGAAATGACCTCACCATATGTGTGTGTTTTATGACTTGCTTTGTCTCACCACAGTTACTCTTTACCAAAATGAGATATGAAACCAAACTCCATATTTAAAATAGTCACCATCATAAAAATCAGATAGGCAGATCCCATATTTTACAAAGAATATGCCGGTTCGAATGCCAATGTTGCTATGTTGCCTCGTCCCTGGGCACGATTTTGACATTTTTAGGAGAAACATTTTATCTCAAATTCTACAAATTGCTCCACATCAGCATAATATGATTTGGCATATTTTCCCAAGTTTAATATCTGTGGCCTTTATGCTTCCCCCAGAATTGGATTTTCCCTGCCATTTCATTTCCTCACGTGCCAGAGAGATGCACATAGTGTTATTATGCTTGTCCAAAAATCACATTAAAACTGTCATAAATCCCATTACTGCTTATTCAGAATGTGGCGAAAAATGTCTTAATATGAAAAGGTCTTTAAATCAAAGGGGCTGGATTTGTCCCAAATGTGGGCAGTCTTTCCAATCCCTACAGCCAACCTGCCTCCTCCGTGTCAGTCTGAACAAAAGCGTTTCCATGGCACCCTTTGGAACCAGGCAGTTGGGGCTAGGGAGGGTTGTCAAAGGAAATCTCACCTCTTGGTGATAATGCTAGTTCCCCTTGGGTCCATTGTCCCTTGCTGTAGAAATGCCGGTCAGTCTGACCAGGTTTCAAGCTTCTACACTTTGGCCCTTTCATATGCTTATGGGTGCTGGTCCATTTGTGGAGGGAATTCTTTTCCCATGTGGGGCAAACCTGTTCTGCTGGTTTCAAAAGTTGTTTTTTTTTCTTTCTTTCTTTTAACAGAAACCAAGTCTTTTTGGGAGTAAATATAATATACATTTCAGAGCCAACCCCATCCCCACATATATAATACTGTTTCTGTGTGAGTAATGGCATTATTTCACGATTAGTTTTCCCAAGGTCATTTTCTGCTTTACAACAGATTTACACGTGTGCATTTTTTTTTCCTCATGTTCATTTCACAAAATATGTTTTTTCCCGTACACATCCTTCCTTTGCATTTACTTTCTAAAATGCCTTTTACAGAACTGGCCAGTTTCTAGAAACAGAGATATGCTTGAAAATGGTTTCTTAGTAATTGACACGAAGCAAGAGAGAGCTTCTTCCCTTTGAAGTACTTTACGTGTGTTTGTTTATTTTTAAAAAGTAAATCCAAGCTGTGCAAACTTGAAGCAAAATTTTGCTTTTCATGGACTTTACTGATGAAACAATGCTGTTCTGAAACGATGGCCTTATCTGATGGTGTTCAAAATGAAGAACAAAACTGTATGATGTTGAAATGAAAGGAGGCCCCAGTGCAATGCAGTCTGGAATGCAAGCCATTTTCTTGTGTATCCTTGAGTTTTTGAAATGACAGAACAGCAGTGCAGAGCCATTCTGCATTAAAGTTATTTTCTCTGGGTTCACAAGAAGAAAACAAACTGAAGCCATTCTTGGGGTGGCTATTTTCAATCTCGCCCCATGTGTGCTTAGTAGGCAAATACACTGCCATTTTGGGGTGACTGCTGAAATGCACTTTTTGTCACCCGTATCACTTTCGTGCCTGCACCATGGAGTGAGGCCTGGTGTCAGCGAGAACAGAGGCACATACTGCTGGAGCAAAGCCCTCCAGGCCCTCTGCTGCTCTGGTGTCAGATATGGTGAGAGATACACTTCCTCCACTGAGCCATCCTGAGAGTTGCTATGCAGCAAATCCGGAAGGGGCTCACTCTCATCCTATTCTTGCTCTGCAGCTAGAAAGAGGCATGATACTTCTGCTCGCCTATGGAAAGGCTTGAGCCTGTTGACATGGAATACCTGAGGGGCTACCCCAAGGACCCCCATGTCAAACAGATAATTGGCTTTGCCCATCTTCGAGATGATCCTTAAGGGTCCAGTCCACGTATTTTCCAACACTCTAGGCATGGTAGGCTCCATCACAAGGATCTCCTGTCCTGGATGCCAATTCACTTGTGATGCTTTGAGGTCATGCTGTATTTGTTCAATTTCTGGCTTGCCGTAAGGGTCGCTGCCGCCTGACCCATTATCTGTGTCATACTCCGCCTGAGGCCTAACACATAGTCCCCCTACTTGCTTAGCAGAACCTGGAGGGGTGGATTCCAAACCTTCTCTGATCAAGGCAAGGGGCCCCCTCACAGGATGTTCAAAGAGTAACTCAAAGAGGCTGAAACCAACACCCTCTTGAGGTGCCTCTCTGTAAGCGAACAGCAGGCATGGTAGGAGGAGATCCAATTTCCTCCTTAGGGGCTCTTCCAAAGCACCCATCAGGCCCTTGAGAGTTTTGTTAATTCTCTCATCCAGACCATTGGTCTGGGGATGGTAGGAAGTGGAGAACTTGTAGGTTACTCCGCACTCTTTCCACACTGTTTTCATGTAACTCAACATAAAGTTGGATGCTCGGTCAGAGACTACCTCCTTAGGGATTACAACTCGGGTGAAAATGCCCAGGAGCACCCTGCTTACCACCTTGGCAGTAACAGTCCAAAGGGGTATAGCCTCAGGGTACCTGGTGGCTTGATCTACTAAGACCAGGATGAACCGATGTCCACCTGAAGTGGGAGGGTCAAGGGGACCGGCAATGTTGATGTTCAACCTCTCAAATGGTGTGCAAACTACTGGCAATGGCTGCAGTGGGGCAAATCCACTGCCTCCAGTCTTGCCAGACAACTGACAAGTTGGGCAGGTCCTGCAGTGGGACTCCAATTCTACTCCCATCCAGGGCCAATAGAAATGGGCAGAGACCCTCTGCTTAGTCTTCTTGGTACCAAGATGACCAGCTAGGGGCACCTCATGCGCCAACTGCAGTAGGAAGGTCCTGTAAACCTGGGGCACCACCAACCTCTTGAGGGCACCAGGTTCTGGCTTAGTGGGTTCAATAACAAGGAGCTCACCCTCCCAATATATCTGCAATGACCTAGGCACTTCTCCTTGTGCCTGGGCCAGGGCCTGTTTCCTCAGACCCTCGTGAGTGTGGCACTATATCTCTCCCCTACAGAAGTAACCCCTAGAGGGCCCCTTCAGTCAGCAGGCATGGAAGGTCGGAGTGATCCTCTGGATTGAGCGACACTCTCATAGGAGGGTGTTCTGCTTCTTCTCCCTCAGGAGTTGAGGCTGGGTTTACCACTGAACCCAGCCCGGCCAGAGCATGAATCCCAGTGGCTGCCGCAGAAGCAGCAGGAAGAGAAGGAGCCCCCTTCATGGAGGTGAACTTCTTACTCTTCCGTCTTCTTGCCTTGGGTTGCCCCTTTGGCTTGGGTACCTGACTGGCAGTCAGACCCAGTGGTACCTGTGACCTAGTGACTGCAGCAGCAGTCAGGGGAAGAGCAGATCAACCCCAACTCCACTAGATCATTGAATAACAAAATGTTAGCAGGTAAATTGTCCTGAACCAGGACAGGACGCTTTACTGTCTTGTCTCCAATCATAATGTTGAGGAAGGCTACAGGCGATAATTTGGGAGGCCCACCAGCTAACCAGGTAGTTCTCAGAGGAGCACCTACATAGTCCTGTGGCTTGAGCAAGGTCCCGTCCACCACTGTCATGCTTGCCCCAGTGTCTCTCAAACCAGTAGAAGGCTGGCCATTCAGGAGGACACTTCTCAAAACCTATGGGTGTTCTGTGGTATTGTCGCCAGTACTTCTGCGTACTAGTCCAAGGCCCCAAGGGATACTAGAGAAATCTCTACAAGAGCACCAAATGTGATTCCTGTAGCGGAAGGGAGGTCAGTGGTCTCCACCTCAGGCATAGGGTAAGGGTAGGTCAGGCTGACAGCCTGGACTCCAGGTGCCTTACTTTTACACTTGGGGTCACCCTTCTTGTGGTCCAGAGCCCCACAGTTCCAACAAGTGCCAGGAATGTGGGGTACAGTACTGGGACCACTGGGAGCCTACTTTGCAGCATTGGACCACTACTCTTACTCCTACCCACATAGGACTTATTCCCACTAGATTTTTGCATCTTAGGAGAGGAAGGTTTCGGTTTACCCGACTGTGACTGCTTTTGGGACACCTCAGCCTTCTGAGAGGTCCCCCTTTCTTTGTCCTTGTCCTTCCCACTGGAGCCCTTAGGGGACACCCGGTCAGATATCCTCTTGTCAACCAGCCTGGCCAGCTGAAAGGGATCTAAAATGTTCTGGTCAGCAACATACTGATGCAGCTCCGGTGAACAGACTTCAGAAAAATGCTCAAAAAACGAGAGGTGGACAATTCAAGACGTGAAGGCATTTTATTTGTGTAAGTGGTTGTTGGATGAAGGGGTAATGGGAGAAGTGAGAATATTGGAACATTTCTTTCTATTTTTTCATGTGTGTGCTTAATGATGTTGAAGCTTGCAGGAAGCATAGGGGATGTGCACATTGGTAGGAGTAGTTGGCAAGGAATCAAAAGAAGGGTGTGGGGAAGTAACACTGGGTAAGCACAGGCACATTTGCAGCAAGCAATGTAAATGCAGCAACCAGATGATGCATCAAGGGGTTGAGATGGGCTAATGTCAGGTTAGGTGGGGAGTGGAGTTAGGTACTGTGGAGGTGCCATACCTTGTAGATGATGGTATCTGGTTTATTCCTGGGAGGTGAAAGTGTGGTGGTGGGTCTGATGTTGAAGGTGAGGGTGTTCCAGAGTCTGTTGACATGGACACAGAAGGAGAGATGTCTGTCATTGTAGAAGAAATGGGCCTTTGTGCAGGTGGACAGTTGGTGGAAGTGTTTGTAGGCGAGGTGGCCTACGCCCCACCCACCCGTCCAGCCCTAGGCCAACCCTCTCCCAGCCATCCTAAGGGTTTGACCGCATACCACGTGTAATTCCTGAGTCAACAAGTTGAGACCAAGAGGTACCACAACCAATGCCCTGTTCCTCGCACATCAGGTGTTTTCCATATAATGATGTAAACATCCCACCCCATCCGAGATACACCATTTGTGACATTGGTGATAACTTGGGTACCACTGATCAGGCCCTGGCTTTCCTCTCTGACCGACCCTCCCAGGTTCAACATGGGCCTTTCCTCTCCTCTATCTCACGCTTTACCTGTGGTGTTTTCCAAGGGTCTAACCTGTCTCCCTGGCTGTTCAACCAATACCTGGCATCTCTCAACCACTGCATTGCTGCTCTCTGCTCCAACTTTCAGTGCTGTGCAGATGACACTCAGTACACTTTCAGACTCCCCTATGCCACATCTTCTCCCGCTCTCATCCCGGATTGTCTCTCCGCAATGCAGGAGTGGTGTGTCACCAAGGATCTCTGCCTCAATGCCAGTAAGATGGAGATCCTCCTCAGTGTCACCTTCCTTTAATGTCACTCTCTGGCCACCCACTCTTCACCCTGTTCCTGCTCCCACCTGTGAGGCTAAGAACCTAGGGGTAAACTTCGACTCCACACTCTCCTTCTCTCCTCACATCTCTGATGTTTCTAAGAGGTCAAACTTCCAGCTGCACCTCATCAGAGGTATTCTTCCTTTCCTCACCTTCCCCCAGAAGCTCACGCTCTCCAGAGCTCTGGTTCTCTCTAGGCTGGGCTACTAAAACAGCCTCTTTTTAAATATGCCTGCCTCAATTCTGCATCCTCTTCATCTTATCCAGAACAGGACTGCAAGATGTGTCCTTGTCCTTAAGCTCAGGGATTGTTTCTCTCCAGCCCTGACATTTCTCCTTTGGCTCACAGTGGCTGCAAAGATCAAGTTCAAGACCCTCTGCATTGTTCACAAGGCCTTCTGGGGCCTGGGGCCACAATACCTCCAACTCTCCCTTTGGAAATATCTTTCTACTCAAGCTCTTTGCTCCTCCTCCTCCAACTCCTTGAGGGTCAGTCGCTTCTCCAAACAACAAGTTGGGGGCAAATCTCTTTCTTTGTTTGGACCTCCCTCTGTAACAGCCTCCCTGCCTCTCTAAAATGTGAGCAGAACCATCTCAAGACCTTCCTCTTTGCTTCTGCCTTCTCTCTTCTCTCCCCTGCTGATCTCCTGTCTGATACTGCATTGGTCACCTTATTACCCTCTGAATTCGGGCCCAGGCCCCTGCCCTCCCAGTTGCACCCGTGCACTGCTTCCTGGCAACTCTTGCACTTTGGTCTGTACCTGCAACCCTAGTGTCCCCTTATCTGCACTTATTAGACACCTGCTGTCTGCACTTTAACCCTTGCATTGCCACTTGCTGGCCGCACTACTTGGTGTTTTTATCCCATGTTCCCACTTGCCCATTCTCCCCTCCTCCCTGGCACTTTCCCCTCCCCTCTTCGCTGCACTTGCGCAATCTCAATGTCACTAGGCCTAGTAAGATCGTTGTCTTTGTCCTCCCTCTGTTTCTCCTCCCTTGCCTCATTGCACCTATATAGGTGTGTTATAAATGAAATATCATATCATATCATATCATATCATTGCTGCTGACAGGCAACATCAGGGCATGGCATCTCTGCTATCTCACACATGTCACCATAGAGCCCAACAGCACTACAACTGCCCCCACTGCATGAGGAGTGATGTTCTCCTGCATGCACTCAACAGTCTAACATGCATCGTCTGCTGCCAAGCTGAACCACACACTTGCCTTTTATACCTTGTTCATGACCTATATGTCACCCACCTACACCCACAGACCACAGATCCTCATCCAACAATGCTAAAAGATTACTATGAAGAGACAGTTTGCAGAAGATAATGTGGGGCATTGCCATCATCAACTATGGTTCACACAAATGCACCCTAATCAACATTGACACTGGTGGCTCTTTGCTACAACTCTCTGGTCACCAGAAAGTTTCTCAATCACCCCAACTCCTTCTTTCTCATTGCCCTTGATATTCTTGCCCATTCTGAAAAGAAATGCATAAAGGGAGGAATCCAGTGCATTTGCAACACGCTGAACAAGACACAGAACTCAACAGATCGAACACAATAAAAATGCCTATCCCTTATCATGAACACCCTAAAGACCCTCTGTCATGATTGTCCAGTTACACTGGCAATTATCTTTCTAATTAATCAAACCACCCCAGTGAAGCACATCCATCGTAAAGGCAGCAAACAGGACTTCTGCTCATTCAGTCACTTCCCAGTATTAGGTGCCAGGTTAGACTTCAGCAACCTGGTCCTTTACATGGGACGATGTCAGTGAAGGTATCATAACTGCAACTCACTTATTCATACAATGGACCATGGTGACAGCATCAAACATCACAGCCTGGTACACTGAAGGCCTTAACCTCTAAAATTGAGGCATCTGTGAAGGAAGGGTGATTTAGGAGGTTTTCCGCCATGCATCTATGCATGTTGAGCTCATGTAAGTGTGTGCTACACACAAGGAACTGATGAACAGTGCCCATGTCAAATAATGCCAGAACACCATGGGCAGGGGGAGCAACAAAGACATATACCACATGGGGCCATGACTCATTGCCTGAAGTGTCTCTTCCCAGCATGCTAAGGTCCATAGAGGAATCCAACACCATTTAATGTATTGTCCTCGAGTAGTAGGTATTCTGAATGCACCTGCACATAAGGCAGCAACAGGACTACTGACTGCACGTCCCATGTCCCATTTTGCTCAAGGTCTCCTGACTTGGTAACTTTAAGGTCCGTCAACACGGGACAGCTGTTTACATGTCTATGCTCTCTGAAAGGCACATTGTAGATGGTGAACATTCTTCCTGCTTCTCTACTCCAGACCCTTTCATCTGCAGCAGTCGTCCATTAACTGGCAAACATCCATAGCTCTCTCAGTCATGGCACCTTCACAATCACGACAGGGACATTCTTGCAACTGTCAAGTAACCAAGACTGCATGTGAAATGTCTCATCGACTTCTGGCCCATCATCAACATGGCCTTGCTAGTGTGTGGTAGTGTGGGGTCGTTTAGGCCCCCCTCACATGTTCAGCACAATGTAGACCACTTGCTCGCACAATAGCGGGGGACGCCTCCATTGCCTGCGTCTTAAGCGGGGCTGTTGTGCGGGACACTTGGCATCCATTTTGTGTGCCCTTGGCTCATTTTTTGGACTAGGCCTCACTGTGATAAAAATGAAAAGGCTTTTCTCACCTTTACAGCGCTGCGCACTCTGGGCTCATTGCCCCACCATTTCTCACTCTGTCTGAAAGCTTCACAGCTCCATTTCTCATGGATGCGCCGGGGACAATTTAAACAAATATACTAATGTAACATCTTCACTCCTCCTCTGAGATCACTGTCCTGTGCGTGAACCGGCCCAAATCATGACTTGTAGCTCATCCATCTCCACAAACCTGCCTGTGCCCTCTTAACCCCGCTGTTGGAAAATTACTGCCACTCTAACCCTGTGCCCCTTGAGGGATTCCCTTTATGTACCCGAGGTGTGACCCCGCTGTGAAGCCCACCCCAGTGAGCCCCCTACTAAAACTAGACCTCTGTCACAGTATATTGCACCTTAGAACTAACACATGTCAGCGTGCCCCATAGTTGTTTTGATGTACTCAGACCCACCCCATGATCAATGTTATCACACTGACCAAGAACCCTAAGTCTGGTAACTCCATATAAGTCATAATGTATGATGCTCTGATTTTATGCATGCAATTATAGGTTCAAAAACGATTTACTTAAGCTTATACTGATGGTAATTGTTTATTATAAATCTAGTGGTAGTTTTTTATGCTAGCTTAGTTAGTGTCTGCCCTTCCTCACCGAGACCTGACCCTCACCCCTCCTGGACACTGGCAGCTCGACCACGTGATGCTCACCCTCCCGCCAATGGAGCAACCAATCCAGATGAAGCAGCACCCATAGCCGTACATGTGTCAATGTTATTCACCCAATCCCAAGCATTTGTAGTCCCATATAGTGTGATGTCAGTGATGACGCTTTTTCCATTCAAAAGCCAATATCTTTTTATTGTTTGCCAGAGCACTCTTAGGGCAGCAGAGTTCTCTGGATGCCAATTCTTTATAAAGAAAACTTAACTCTTACAAACGGTTCTCTTAGTCTCATTCCCCATGGGGGTGTTTCATATTCATTTGTATTTGCATGTGTAAGTCAGGAAGTGAGCCTTCATATTTGGTGACCCCCGCAACGTGATTGGGACAGGTGCACCAGTGCCGAACTGCAAGATCCGGGACACCCCCAGCAAAACCATTGCCTCTGCAGTTGACCAGTTTGTGCGCAAAACGAAGGTTCCACAGGACCCCGTCATCTTTGCAAATACCCAACTAACTGCTCGCCAAGGCCGGTCAGGGCTTGGTTGGGGTGCGGACCAGATTGTGGATAGACCATGAAAGGTGGCTCTCGGATAACCGTACTGAACACGTGAGTACTGGTTGTGAGATTTTCAGGGCAAAAAAGAAAAAGAATTGAGAAAGAGGTATAAATAATAAGAGGGACACAATAGTGGGACAATAGAGACTCAGGGTGAGGTTCAGGGCCTGTGTGAATGAACCTGAGGCATTTTCTTATCTATCCTTTATATGGCCATTAGGTTACTGTGGAAAAAAGAGGTAAAGAGGAATAGGGGATCCTATGTCCGAAGGGGGGTAGAAGGTGGCGCTGCATAGCATTGTCTCGGCCAGTGCAGGGAACAAGTGGAGATAAAGAGAAAAAATTAGGAGTCTCATATATCTAGTAGGCTCGGAACAGCAATTTAGAATATTCTTTTTCCGTCTGAGCAAAATACTTTAAGAGGTAGCCTAAGGGGGCACAGAGGTGGGGAGTGCCTGAGAAGATAAGAGTGAGGGAGAGTAAATAAAAGTATTTCAAAAGGGGGAGTAAAGCTGAAAGGTACTATATGTTACATGTTCAATGTGTTAAAGTCTTCTGTGTTGATTTGTCAGTAAGTACATGTGTATCTGTATATTCACAAAAATAAGGTCTAACGAGAAATGGTGGTAAATAATATGTGATTCATGTTGATAAATAATTGTCATTCCTGCATAGAGGTGTAAGTTTAAAAGAAAAAGTTATTGGTATTTTTTCATTTTAACAGTGACATAGGTTGAAAAGTGGTGTCAAGGAAGGGAGTTAATTTGGTAAACTGACATTGTGTAACTGTACCCAGGAGAAGAGTGAACGTTGGTGAGAGTACAAAATAGAGGAACATGGGGGGGAACAGACCGTTTGCGCATATCTGTCAACACCTCCCTTCGTATAGCAAGAAAATACAAAAGCATCATGACCAATGGGTGTCTGAAATAAAAGGAGAAGGGGTGGCGCCAATATGGCCCAAAGGAGGGTCGTTTGAGAAACACGTATTAGATCTTGTATCAACACATTTGCTAGAGAAATACAGGGGAAAGCAATTGCATAACAGAAGGGAGGTACTAGACATATGGCGAATGTTCGAAGAGGTAACCCCTAGCAGCGAGGTAAGTAAAGACACATTAATAGAGAAAGAGAAGGCCCCAGAGGGGGTAGAAGGTGCTGTGGGGGAGGAATGCACAGTAACAACGAGGGAGAATGACCTCACAAGAATATACCCAAGGCCTGCAGTGGGATACAGTGGGATGCAGTGGGATACAGTGAGCCCATGTATGTGCCAGCACCAGCTGCACCAACTACCCCGGCAGCAGCAGCTGCCGTAGCCCCGCCACCATATGAAACAGGAGGATTATACGGGCCAACTAGTGCACCTCCATTGAATTTAGCACAACTGACTGGAAATTTAGACAGACAGCTCACACATGCTCAAATGGAGATAACACGATTAAGAGCCTTGTACGATAAGAGCCAAATGTTGCCCGGGGAGGGGAAGTACCACCATTAGCAGCAGTTGACCTCACACCTCCACCAAGTGTAGCGGGGAGATCTACACTGTCCCCGCCACCACCGGCCCCAATACTGAAAGGGCAGGAGCAGGAGTGGCAATCAGGAGAATTTCTTTTCTATTTAAATGGCAAACCTGTAAGAATAATATGATCTGGAACCCCAGACAGCCAAAAAGGGGTGGGACCGGGAGAGCAGGAGTCAGAAGACTAGATAGAGGAGGTATGGAGTGACCTAGACGAATACAAAGAGGGAACAGAAGCACTAAATGTCCAGTCAATTGTGCTAAATTCACTGGAGGTGCACTAGTTGGAGATTAAGACAAAGAGTAGGGAACATGCTGGTAAGTAAAACAAAGAAGGGAGCAGTAAGCAAGAAAGGTGGAAAGGCGAAACTACAAATGCCATTGATACACAAGGGAGCAGGGAGACCACACTACATACCATGGGCACAGATGGACAAGAATAACATGTTGAAACTTCTCCCTCCACTTTCGGGTGGGGTGGGGAAGTGGATACATGCATTTGAAAAAAACACAGCAGGAGTGCCACTAGCTATAGGAGATGTAAAAAGTGTACTAGTGTCTGCAGTTGGTGATCAGGCAGACACAGGGCCTCATTACACAGTATGCGGTAACCATGGCGCTATGAGCGCCATGTTTGCTGCCGGTATTTTACTGTGTCTGCCTTGGTGGATGGCGGAATTACTGCCCTACTCCAAGGTGAGCGGGGGCGGTAAATCCCCATTCACCAAGGCACTTCCCCATTCCCATTTTTGCCCCCAATGGGCTCAATGGGAATGGGGAAGGAGCCAATTACGCTACCGCAAATTGCGGTACCGTAATTGGCACCAAGGTTCCTTTGCGGGCCAGTTCCTTAATGGCTGGTAAAACCAGCCGTTGAGGTCAGGTCCTGCAAAGGGACCTCGTAGTAAGGCGGTAAGGGTTTACCGGTACCGGTGCCCTTACCGGTACCGGTAAACCCTTACCGCATTCCATGTAATGAGGCCCACAGTGTGGGTGAAGGCGGGCTTCCCGGGAGTGACAATGAACTGTGACCGCCATGATGGGTCATCATTTAATAACGTAAGGACACAAGTATGGGATGCATTGCAGAGAACTTTCCCGGACACTCCAGATTTACAATTAGTGATGTAATGCACTATGGGAGAGGAGGAGGAGCCTACACAATTTATCCTCCGGGTGCAAGACTTGTGGAGATCTGAAACGGGCACGGGTGGGACCAATCCATCACCTTGTTCTACTTTATAATTAAAAAAGGGCTCCCAAAGAAGGTACAGAAAGCCTACGATAAAATAACTGGGAAAGGAGCCAAGGGCTGGGCAGAGATTCATAGCATAATTGTGCACCATTATAGGAGGGGCAAAGAAAGAGAAAAAGAGATAGCACATAGAAGGTTGGCAGACGAAGCAAAGTTAGTACAACACAAATTAGTAAAGGTTTCGGCGATGAACGCAACCACTTCCACTGACAGGCAGGGTGAAGGAGAGGAGGGGGGGACAAATACACCAGCAAGGGTGGCAGCAGCTTGGTCTACAAACGGACAAGATCAATGGGATGGAGAGGAGCAGTACAGAGGTCCCCAAGGGCAGGGCAGGCCCACAAGAGGACGGGGTTGGTACCGAGGGCAGAGAGGGGGATTTGAAGGAATGGGGAATAGAGGGTTTGGAGGGCAAGGAATGAGGGGAGGACAACAAGTGTTGTGTTGGAACTGCGGGAGGTGGGGACATTTTTTTCGAGAGAGTGCAGGATGTGACCAATGGGGTATTACCAAGGGCCACAACACATGGGAAACAAACAGCATTATGGCCACCCACATCCAGGGAGTCCCTATGGGTTACTTATGGGATAAGGGGGGGGCAGAACGACCAATGCTATAATAAGCGCAACAGAGAGAGCCACAAATGCAACAAAGACAGCAACCATAGCAGAGAGGTATGCAGCCACAAATGGCAAGGCAGAACACTATGGTAAGCCTTTTCGCAGTGCAGTCGTGGTAGGGGACAATGTATTCTCTGTTCCAGGAACAGAGACATATGCAGATTATGACGAGCATTGTAGACTACCACAAGGGTACTGTGAGAGCCCCAGCATCTTTAACAGAATATTGCATGAAGATCTTGGTAACATCAATGTAGAGAGTATGATAATTCAATACGTAGATGACTTGAATAGCAGTACAGAGCTGATTCGATATCATTGCTAAATGTATTAGCCACAAAAGAATACAATGTAGACAAAGGTAAGTTACAATACTGCCTAGCAGAGGTACTTTATTTGGGACAACTGATTTTAAAAGATGGCAAAAGAATAATACCAGACAGAGCAGCAGCAATATGTCACCTAATAATGCCTAAAACAGTGAAAGAAATGCAAAAATGCCTCTGGATTTGTAACTACTGTCGCACATTGATACTTGACTATGCAGCATTCACAAGCCCACTATTACAGGCTTTAAAAGAAGCACAGAAAGGCAACGTTCCATTCAAATGGACACAAGAGATGATAACACAGTATTTGAAGTTAAAGTACCTCATTGCGCATGCACCAGTTTCAGCAAACCCTGATTATGATCGGGAGTTCTACCTGATTTGACACTGCAATGGAATTTTAATGACAGCAGTTCTAACACAAAAGGCATCATTAAGCCACAAGCCATTGGCCTACTACAGCGGTACTCTAGATTCAGTGATGCTGGGCCACTTTGTGTGCGAACAAGCTCTCACCGCAGCAGCCTTTGCCATAGTAAAAAGCGCCACCATCGTGATGGGTTGCTCAGTGACATTATACGCAGAACATTCACTGTTTGCCATTTTAGAAAGTTCGAAAAGCACTCTCACCACACAAAGGGACACAGCATATTAAATAATAATTTCAAGCCCAAATGTTCACGTAGTAAGGTGCAAGACAGTGAATCCAGCCATATTCATTACTGAACCATGCACAGTAGAAGACATACAGGAACACGATTGTGCTACATATGAAGGGCAAGACGATGACATTCCTAAAGCAAGCGAAAATGCACTGGAGGAGGGAGAAATATACTTTGTATATGGGTCTGCATCAATAGACAATGAGACAGGTGAAAAACATGTTGGGGTGGCAGTGGTAAGAATGGAGGAAGAAGAGTACGAAGTGATTGTAGAAAAACGATTCCCCTCACATTATTCAGCGCAGGCAGCAGAACTGAAAGCGCTAATTGAAGCGCTACATACAGCCAAAGGGTGTGCTGTGACAATATACTCTGACTCAGCATATACAACAACAGTGCACCCAGGATTGTCACGTTGGCGGCGAAGAGGGTTTAGAAGGGCAGATGGTTCACCAGTACAGCATGCAACCCTGTTGAATGAGCTAAAAGAAGCATTAGCAGAACTGTCAGTGGTAGCATTGGTGAAGTGCCAAGCACATACCAATAACATGGATGCAATCTCATTGGGGAAAGCAGCAGCGGATGCCACCACAAAAGAAGCCGCTTATTTTAATATCCCCAAGCAGTAGTGTGCATTGTAAAAACATCCAGTACAGATACAGCAGACGAGGAATACAGCCATAAACCAATTAACCAAATAATAGAGCTCCAAAAATGTGCACCTGTGGAGGAACAAGAATTATGGGGAAAAAGAGGATGTAAACAATCACCAACAGATTTGATATGGTCACAGGAGCTCACGGGGAAGGTAGTAATGCCAGTGGAATTGTTAGAAATAGCGTTTCAACAACTGCACTTCACAACGTATGTGACTAAACAACACATTGCAGATGAAATACAGGAACACTGGTTTGTTCCAAATTTGCAGGAACACTTGTCAAAATTCACAGTGTAATGTACGACATGTCAAACATATAGTTCAGGAATTACTCTTAGAACACTGCGAGGAACACTACTGCGTCCTGCGGGCCCATTTAGAGAGCTCCACATTGACTACGCGGATATGGGGGAAAGATGCAATGGAGCAAGATATCTGATTGTAATAGTTTGTCCATTCTCAAGATGGGTGGAGCTGGACAATGTCCTCACTCATACGCAAAATGTGTTTCCAAATTCTTAGTACGGGAGGTTTTCTCAAGGTGGGTCATATGTGATGTCATAAGGTCAGATAATGGCACACATTTTGTAAATGATCTTTTCAAGGAAGTAACTACATTGTTGGGTGTAAAGCATAAATTATGTTCGATTTATCACCTGTAGGCGAACGGAATCGTAGAAAAACTCATCCTGCTAAAAAAAAAACAGTCAAAATTGTGTAACACCCTCAAGAAAAACTGGGTGTTTTGCTTGCCCTTAGCACTGTTCCAGCTACGAACACAGCCAAGTAAGGACCACCATTTGAGCCTGCAAGAAATAGTGACGGGACGGCGCATTCATGTGCCACTCTCCCCAGTAAGAAGAGCATCAGATGCTCACAGAGCTACAACAGTGCTAGGGGATGAATTTAAGGGATACATCACCCAACTAGCATGCGCAGTGCGTTGCATAGCAAGACAGATGGCACCACCATTTACACAAAGCATAGAGACAGATACTACAAGGCCAGCGCAGGACAGCCCGACGGGACAATTGATGCCAGGGGAAAATGTGTATGTGCAAAGACCCTATGAGGTTATATATTGTATGCCAACAGCGGTTAAAGTGAAGGGGTTGAAATATTGGGTGCATCTGTCAGATGTGAGAAGAGCACACGATTGTACAACCCCTCAATGTGAGCAAAAGGCGAGCAACAAAGTTGCAAGTGGCTAATACAAAGATGTGCAAAATAAGAGCTGCAACTACTAGAGATTGTACAGTTTACAAATGAGTATATTTTTCCATTGTTTAAGGAGAACATTAATTAAATAAAATAGGATTGTGCAAAGTAAAAATATAAAGAGTTGAATAAAAGAGAATTAAAAAAGAAATGTGATTTCAATGGAAAAGAAATTAATGTAAGAAACGATGAAAAGTATGTATGGATTGTACTTAACAATTTTATATCGCCCCTTCAGGTGGAAAAATGGCAGAAAGGAGGGCCCTCACTAACAACGGCACAAATGTAGATAGCTATAGGGTAGATAGTAGAATGAATATGTGGTACAGCTTTGTGGACTTAAATTTTCTGCAATATTGTTTTCTGTGATGTTATTTTGTGCGGCCTGGTATTGGACAGTGTCTTTCATAATTAAGGATAAGAAAGAGGGAGGGAGTGGGGCAAAGCTGATACGGGAAGGCTCAACACTCATATGGGCTGGAGTTACAACTATGTGGAAACATAATGGTTCTGTTAACAACAATCTTACCACATTGCATAAAAATCGACTGTCAAAACTCCACTTTCCTCTCTTTCTGCTATGGAACTAAACAAAGATAACGAGACCAATCAGTATGATGGGGACTACTCCTGGGGTAGTGAGCCTGATCTGACAAATACTGATGTGTACACAACCATAGAACCTACCTCACAAGGCACTGTAATGCACTTTTATCCTAACAATCCTAACACTGTATGTACACAAGACACTCCAGCAACACAGTCTAGGCAAGATGCTGGTAAATTCAGAGATGCGATATGGGGAGATGTCTTTCCCATAAATTATAAAAGAGTGAAAATGATAAATAACAGGGAAGGGGGAGGAGGAAATGGAAAAGGGGGGCGGGAGGGAAAAGATATGATGTTTACCATGGCCTGGGTTTAGATGAAATTGAAGACCTCCGCCACCTCAGACATAAGTGCAATAGCAAAACAAGCCACACATGAGAGCTGCTATGTCTGCTCTCTCATACCACACGCTTCAGGCACACCTAAAATACTTATACCTCAAGAAGTGCCCTTGTTGGATGCCCAATGTTTGATTCATCTTGTATTATGCAGGATTCGGAGCACCTTCCAGTCACACGCAGTTACAACAGAAATGCTGCAGAATGAGAGAACCTGCACGAGCAAGCAGCAAGGAGTGATTTGCATCAAAGAACCATTTTCTGTTATCAAAGGGACAAGGTTCACAGAAAACAAGTGGTATGACGAGACAATCACATGTAAAGCAGAGGGTTTGCGAGGTTTAATTGAAGAGAACTTTCAATGGGTCAAAGAAATGTGAAATCTCGTCTGGTCCCAGCACATTGCAAAGCTCACATGGGTTACTGCACTTGAGAAACCCATCAAAACACAGAAGGAAATACTGCACAAACTTTGTTTCCATGGCGAAGGAAAGGTTCAGATGGGCTCCAATAAACAATGCAATAAAACAATCATCATCCCAGATATGAAAAAAGGTACAGCAGCGCTCATGGACATGTATTGGGTGTGTGGCAAGCAAGCTTACCTGCATCTACCGGCATCATGGAAGGGTACATGCAGCTTGGCCACCCTGCACTCAGCGCTAATGGTAATCCCAGAAAGCCATATCCAAGGTGGGAGAGATTTGGCTGGCATATCGGCAGCAGGGGATTCGGCTGGCACATCGGCAGCACCCCAACCAGCAACAACAGAGCCTTCCCCTTACGAATTTCTATCTAAAGATGAGCTACAAGACAGATTGTCCCGCAAAAAGCGGTCCAACTATATTTACAGTGAATCATCCACACTCCTCACCGGGATTCCTGATAAATACAAGTTGTTTAATTCAGCTGAAACGTTCTTTGCATCCCTCCTGGTGCTAGGACTTCAGGCGCGAGCAAACGACAAATGGCTGCAGATCGTCCGCTGGGAACTGATCGAACTGGCCAATGACACTGAAGAAGGATTCAATGTGATCAAGGTGGAACTGTGCGCCTTGCGCCTAATGACAATGCAGAACCAGTACGTCTTAGACCTTCTCACACCAATGGAGTGTTTGCCGAAAAATTGGGAGCGCATGCTGTACATTCGTACCTTCTGAAGATGCAGATAATGGTATCCTCTCCTATGTCATCTCGGCAGTACACAACCTGGGGGAGAGAATGCGTAAGGAAGGAGGTATAGTGCTGAGCAACTGGTTCAACAACATATTCAACTGGATACCCTTGTGGTTCAGCATTATGATGGAAGTTTTTGTTCTAGTCGTTTTTCTTTTGCTATTTTTCTGTGTGTGCTAGTTTGGCATTCGATGTTGTGCAAAATCTATGCCTAGTTCAACACTGATGATGGTAACAATAGGCAAACCGACAACGGTAGCAACTATTATAGACGCGCAAATACAAACTGGGGAGTCAAACCCACCAAAGTATCACCTGACAGCTGTGTATCACCAGCATGGGGACAGGGTAGACAACCTATACCACATCACGATTAAAGAGCCATGGGAACTACAATGGTACAGGGAGGTGTGGGTGGATCTAGATGGGGAAGGGGGTATATACATGACCTGCACACCTGATGAATGTGCCAGGAGAGGGCAGAGCCTAAGCGGCATCTGTAGGGCATGGATGCCAATAAAAGGTACACCGGCATGGGATGAGGCAGTGAAAGAAGCAGACTATTATCGGAGGGAGAATAATAAAAAGGATTAGTTTGTTACTTTAGATGTAACGAAAGGGGGGGAATGTGGGAGTGAGAGGTCGTTTAGGCCCCCCCTCAACGTTCAGCCCATTGTGTACCACTTGCTCGCACAATAGCGGGGGATGCCTCCATTGCCTGCGTATTAAGCGGGGCTGTTGTGGGGGACACTTGGCATCCAATTTGTGTGCCCTCTGCTCCATCTTTGGACTAGGCCTCAGTGCGATAATACGAAAAGGCTTCTCGCTCCTTTGCAGCACTGTGCACTGCACGCTCATGGCCCTCACCATTTCTCACTCTGTCTGAAAGCTTCACAGCTCCATTTCTCCTGGATGCACCAGGGACAATTGAAAGAAATATACTAATCTAACATCCTCACTCTTCCTCTGAAATCACTGTCCTGTGTGTGAAACGGCCCGAATCATGACTTGTAGCTCATCCATCTCCACAAACCTGCCTGTGCCCTCTTACCCCCGCTGTTGAAAATTACTGCCACTATAACCCTTTGCCCCTTAAGGGATTCCCTTGATGTACCAGAGGTGTGACCCCACTGTGAAGCCCACCCCAGTGTGCCCCCTACTAAAACTAGACCTCTGTCACAGTACATTTCACCTTAGAACTAACAAATGTCAGCATTCCCCATAGTTGCTTTGATGTACTCAGACCCACCCTATGATCGATGTTATCACACTGACCAAGACCCCTAAGCCTGGTAACTCCATATAAGTCATAATGAATGATGCTCTGATTTTATGCATGTAATTATAGGTTCAAATAAGATTTACTTAAGCTAATTCTGATGGTCATTATTTATTATAAGTCTAGTGGTAGTTTTTTATGCTAGCTTAGTTAGTGTCTGTCCTGCTTCACCGGGACCTGACTCTCACCCCTTCTGGACACTGGCAGCCAGACCACGTGATGCTCACCCTCCCGCCAATGGAGCAACCAATCCGGATGAAGCAGCACCCATAACCGTATATGTGTCAATGTTATTCACCCAATCCCAAGCATTTGTAGTCCCATATAGTGTGATGTCAGTGATGACCCTTTTTCTCTTCATAAAACAATATCTTTGTATTGTTTGCCAGAGTGCTCTCAGGGCAGCAGGGTTCTCGGGATGGCAATTCTTTATAAAGGAAAATTAACACTTGCAACCTGTTCTCTTAGTCTCATTCCCCATGGGGGTGTTTCATATTCATTTCTATTTGCATTTATAAGTCGGTGAGTGAGCCTTCACTAGTTTTTCCCCTTGAGGATGCAGTAGCTACGGCAACAACACCCTTCAGTGCAAGAAATATTGCTTCAGAGCCAGATGTTGCACAGATACTGCTCCAATCAGCACCACTGTTTGGCCAGTGTGTAATGTAATTGGCTCTCACTTCATGGCACAGTCGTTGGGGTGACTTACACTTGGCAGTCCCTCTTTATGGTGCAACTCATGTGTGACCTTGCATGATAGGGCCACTCACAGACTGGCTTTGCTGGATGTTGCGTGGGTTGGGGGGGGGGGGGGTATTGAGTGAGGTGGTCTGTATGATTGTGCCACTCCTTCGCTGCAATCACCTCTTTTGCTCCTTCTGTTTCAGTGCAATATGGGGCAAAGACGCCTTAGTCGCCATGCAATAGGGTACCAGCTCACAAAGTTAAGCTATCCTGGTGGAGTGTGGTGGGCTGGTATACTGCTACACTTTTTCCTTTCTACCACTTGGATTTGTGCTGAGTTTTTTTGTAGGGGAATCCTCTCGCTGCGCTATTCATTTTCAGAGTGCACAGCTGATTTAGCGATTTTGTGTGTGAATTAGACCCTCCCTGCCTACACGTATCTTCGTTTCACCTCACCTTCATCGTCACAGGAAACATTTAAGCTTACACGTAGAAAAATGGCTTCTCTCCATATAGAGATTATGTTTACATTTACATTACACCTCATGCATGCTCATTTTAAAACCGTACCAGTTCAAACAAGGTTACAATTTCAATTCTTACCCTATAAAGGCAATATTGCTAATTAAATACCACAAAATAAAACCACATTCTATGGGGCTATACTAATATGTTTGCAATTTTATCTAATAGATGCATTACAATGTTGTTGCAATGTAACTCATCAAAAGAGGACAGAAACAACGCAATCCTGTAAAAACATCTCTCAATTCAGAAACGTGATGCATAGCAATGTTTCTCTTTTGATTTTGCAGGAGTGACGTGAGAGCGAAGGCCTTTACTGTCATTTTGTCTGAAGAAAATTGACTAGCTAACCCTCAAATACATATCATGGATGTGTCTTCGAGCAACATGTTTTAACTAGAGTTTTACCTTTTTATGTGCTGTGCACGACCCGGGTGCCATTGCGCTCACTGACAGAGAGAGGACACAACAGCAAGGTGAAGGAGTAGCCTGCCAGCTTAGCTGCACTGACCTGAGAAATGTCTGCGATTCTGATTAATAAAATGATAATACGCAGTAGGTGCCTATCAGAACAGCCAGTCTGCCTGTAATAAATCCATCTTTCAATGGGCAATTTTCCTGCCACCAGACAGTCTCATCAACTCCAGTGCATGGAAAAAACATGACGCGTCAAAAATAAATTTAAGGCAAAGATATTTCCCTGACAGTTTTCTGTATCACAGATGGTTGCTAACAAGTTTATTATTTTGATGATAAAGTTTCGATACCAGAGAGTGTTGAAATCTATTTTCTTTATTTGTGTTATACTGAGTTAATCCCCCTCTCTCTGTTCTGCTTTATCTTCTTCTCGAGAATTGTGCCTAGGAAGAGACAGGCTTAGCACTGGAATAAAGCTCAGGATTAAATAGCTTGACCCTTCGTTGATGACTGGAGGTCCAACGGGTTTTGTCGAGATTTTTTAGGAAAATCAGACCTCACTCACTCACTCACTCACTCACTCACTCACTCACTCTCACTCACGTTCATTTACCCTCTTTATTCTTTTTATTTTGAGAACATTGGTGACTTATGAACCATGAACACCTTCTTAACTTCAAGAAATAATTGTATTGAAAAATACTGCGTGCATGCTGACATACCAGCGTGTGCATTGTGAGGAACCCGTGGAATTCATCCCTTCTTCTCTAGTCAGGTGAGCCTACTCTGCAGATCCCGAGGGGTTTGGGAAAGCGGGCCGCATTGGTATTGACTCACCTCAAGGACACAAGGACACCCAATTCCATGGGGAACTACCTATACCTAAGGCATTATCTGCATACATGGGAATCAAAGAAAGTGATGTTACATTCAGCTTTGAGACTCAAAAATTACTGAAAGTGCCTTTGGATGTTTGGCTCAAGACAATGCCGGTCTCTCCTTGCGCTTGACAGCTGAATATAAACAGCATGCCCCTTTTTGCCCACGGAGTAAGAATTAAGGCACAATCACCCTTGACTAGAGGAGAAGAAGCAATACGCAGAGGCAAGCCTCCAACGTGCGCATGTCATTGAGGGGCTGAACCGCACTTCACAGCGGAGCAGGCTGTGGCGCGGAGAAAAGTAGGAGAGGAGGAGCGATGCCACAAACCCGGCATTTACTAACAGTATCTTGAAAGCAGATGCTACAAGCAAACTTGAGGCAATCAACAAGAGGTTGAGGAATTAAAGAAATTCAACCTACTTTAAAAACATAATAAACTGAGAAAGAATATTTCAAATGCCACTAAAGAAAGGACTTATCCATAGTTATTGTCGGACTATAGACCACCTGTGTTTAACTTTGGACAGCCTTCTCGATTTCTGGAGGGGACATGACACAAGTGTGTCCCCTTTCTGACACTTCAAGTTCCTCCAATGAGGAAACTGATTATGTAACTAACCAGGACCAACCTGAAACAACAAATAGAACTTTTTTTAGGGAGAAGCCAGCCGCAGGGCTGTCGGCCACCTTTAGGAGGCCAGCTGAACCAACCAAACCAGGGAGACCAGGGAACATTCAGAAACAGGCAGAGGAATAAAGCTTGATAGATCTTCCCATTTTTTATCTTTCATCCATTGGTTTGACTGCAGCACAAACTGGTGTTATCACTAGAGGGCTTAGATTTCTTCCCACTCAAGAAGTGAATAGAGACACTATGGAATTATAGTTGTCGAGATTCTTTAGGAAAATCAGACAAGCAGCCTTTTTTTGCAAATAAGGAAGAGTTAGATGATCTGTCTGCTCCACTTTTAGACCACCAGCTATGTTTACTCCATCTGATCAGAATGCACCTCCAGAAATGTTCACATTTGAACAAATTATTCTGACCGATCTTCCAAACATTTTGGCAAAATCACACACTACAGGTATAAAAACATAAGCACTCAGGAATACACAACACATAGACAACTGCAGTGGAATCAATCCATTGTCACAAAACAGGAGGGTAAAGTGGAGGGATTGTGATCATGGACACCTCACACTATGATCGGATGGTTAGAACTTTATTAGATAACATGGACCAGTATCTACCTAAACGGGTAGACCCAATAGAGGCTATAATGAGGCAGTTACAAAAGCGATGTACCATGGGAGTTGAGAGTGGTTGTCTGACCAGTAAAATAGTTATGTTTCTTACACCAATGGATGTAGGCAATTCTGTAATTTGCACCTTGGCTAAAGTTAATAAAAATCTTTATGACTCTCCACAGCGTCCCATTGTTTCCCTCTGTGGCTCGGTTCTCAAGCCTATTGGGAAGTACTTTGATAACATCTTACAACCTTTGGTAATTGAATCTAAACATTTTAAAAGCATACTACTTCTAATATCAGGTATCTAGAAAGTGTAGATTTTTTTAATTAACGAGAATTGTTAGTCACTTGTGACATTACATCCCTCTACTCCAATATTCCTAAGGAGGATGCAATATGAGTGACAGAGTGTAAACTTAACCAATGCCCTATTCCACATTTGGTTCCCACAACATTTCTAGTTGACTTACGTAGTATTGTTTTGTGCCATAATGTTTATTTTATTTTTGGCAATGAACTTACACACAAAAGAAGGGAACCACCATAGGGGCAGCATTTGCTCTGAGTCTCGCTAATCATTTCATATCAGAATTTGATGACTATGATATTTTCTCCAATAATCTATATAGGACATATATTTGATGCTGGGAGAGGTCAACAGACAATATTTTCTTGATATGGAGAGGAACTGAGGATGAGTTACAGGATTTCATGGAGTGGCTCAATACTTGTAACACCAATCTACACTTTACACACCACTGTGAGCGAAATTAAGTTCCCTTCTTTGATATCTGGATCTGGCACCAACCATAGCGGTATGATCTATACCAACCTTTTTAGGAAAGAGAACCACTGGAATTCGATATTACTCTATAGAAGACAACACACTAGAGCACTAAGGGAGAACTTGCCATACAGCCAATTTCTTAGAATTAGACGCAATTGTTTCTTCAATGATGATTATGAAACACAGTGGAAGCTGCTGGACAGAGGATATCCGTACAAACTTCTGACATGGTCTGCCATGCAAGCATACCAAACAGACAGAGAGAGCTTGCTATCTCCACAACCAAAATCTGACGCAGAGAACAGATTGCTTTGGGACACTACATTCTTTCAAAATACCTCCCAGGTTAAACAGCTTCTTAACTAACACTGGACCCTGGTGTGTAGCACTGGTAGTGTTTCAAAAAAGGTAGCAGGCGCTCCTCTCCAGAAAGAACATGGCATGATAACCTGTTCTGAGATGAGAGTTTGCAGCACACACTTTTTGCTCACTGTACCTTTCACAGATGGGAAATATCCATTTGCATATCAGTCTTTGCCCCGCCCATATGGGCAGCCCAGCACCGAAATGCTATGGCTATGGCAATTCCTCTCTGAACAAGAGTACCAAAAGCAACCCCATACACATGTTTCAGCCTTGTTGGACCTCATCAGTCTCATTATCTTTTTTATGTTTTGTTCTTTGGTCTTGTGAGTAACTGTGTAATTAGATTTTTGGCAGATAATACAATCTGAATTTTGCCAGCTCCAAAGAATTCTCTCTAGGCCCTGAGGAAGTCTGGGCTATCAAAATCTGGGGTTGTTTCCGGCCGAAACTTGAGTTGTCACCATCGGAACAAGTTCATCTATCCCTAATAAATATCAGTGTTGGGATAGATATGCATGTATTTGCTGTACATAAAGTGACTTTGACATATGTAAAATCAAAAGGTGCCCAGATGACATTCAATTGCAGCTCTAAGTTTATTCTGTAGTTAAGTACTTGCTGGCAGTCTTTGATTGATAACCTTAGAGGATGTTGTGTTTTCCTGTGGTGGTTCGCACACTTTCGGTGGTGTTTTCTTTTTTGGGGTGGACACAGCGTTGACATTGAGCATTGTTCATTATATCTTAATCCTGTGTCGATATGTTGTTTTCTTTTGTCTCATTTTTTGTGGATTAATGTTTGTTGTGTATTGTAATGTGTATATTTGTTCTTCTGTTTTTAATACATCATGTAATTAAACACATATGTTTAGGCAAAAATCCTTTTTTAAAGTGTGCATCTACATTGCTTAGCATGGACTCTCCATCAGAAAAAATATGATTAATCAACAGGGACCAATCTCCCTTTTTTGTTTTCAGACCCGGCACATAATCGCAGAGAGTCGGCGAGGGCAAGGTAGAGTAAAACCAGAGTTACCTTGAGGTGCGACCAAGCAGATGATGGTGTGGGTTTGGTGCATGAGAAATGATGCTGAAATCAGAACTCGAGGGAGAAACAAATCCTCCACTCGCAAATGCGAGAGCTGAGGAGCAGAGAAACAATGAAATGAGTGGAACACAAAACTCGCTTGTGTCAAGACGGGAAGACTAGACAACCATGTAGAAGGCCAGACGCAACCTCACCGGAGCAAACCCTGAGGCACAGAAGTTACCCAGGTTGCTCAAAATGGAAAGGGTCGGAGAGACCAGAGAGCTATACGGAAAGGAGGAAGGATTACCCTGAGCCCTTACCAGGGGCATAAAGGTCAGGAAAGAAAGAGAGAGAGAGAGAGAAAGAACCAAGTAACAAGAAGGGTTACAGGAGTCCAAGAAACCTGAATATGGTAATCAGCCAAACGGCTCACAGAAATACACAGTGGAGCTAAGTGAGACATTGGCACAGAGAGGGGCCCAATAAGACAAGTGAAGAACAGATTCAAGGGGAGCACAGAGGCACCCAAAGTGTGAACCAAGTGGGGAGACACCAACCTAAGTGGTGGAGAATTATCAGGAAAATATCCCTCCACCTAAGGTAACTTGGTCATTTGGTCTTTTCAGGAACTTGAGACAATATTTTAAAAGCCTAAGAAACTTTTGGAACTTTGACAGACTGTCAAGAACTGTTAAACTAGGGGGTGCTGTTGTGCAGTGACATGGGATAGTCACATGCCCCCAGACTACAGGTGCACCGCAATAATGAAAGGATAGGCTCCCTTAGGTACTGAGGAAGCTGCTGGTGTCCCGCCAGACAACAATGCTGAAAAACACACACAGAACGAACTGCAGAGCTCTCTGCCATATGGTTTCCAAAATGGCAGAGGCACAGAGCTCAGCGCACTGGTGAACAGTACTGTGCGGCTGGTGGCGATGAATAGCAGGGTCCGGTGAGGTGACCCAATAGCTACTGGAGGAAATTTCAGCAACACAGCATGTTCACCTGCAAGCCAGGAAACTGCTGCACGACAAAGCCAATGCTGAGGAGCAAGAGAGGTGAGGGGGAAGTGGATGGAGGCAAAGCAGAAAGATGGGAGGCCATTGTCCTGCTCGTTCATGAGCAGAGACCTTGTCGAACTTTGGCAACTGAGTGGGGACCATCCTCCTTCTGTAGGCACTACGGGGAAACCAGAAAGTCCATGCTACGTAACAACTCTCCAAAGCGGCTGCCTGGTAGGAGGCAGGACCCAAGGGCTCTCATGACAGCCCAGTGCTTGGGCCTGGTGGTTGCTGTGCATACTGGGCCACCGGGGGCGAAGGCGAAAGCAGGGTAAGCAAAAGAAAGCTGCCCTGCAAGTTAACATGGATTTGTACACGGGTTTCCCCCCTCACTCCCTGGTGCCCAAGACTAGCTCAGATACTGGGATAGATGCAGCGCTCGAGGAAGATCGAGCAGCAATATTGATGCAGGGGATTTTCACAGGCGATAAGGGAGTCCAAGACTGCACTCGAGAGGAGGATTGACACGATCAGCACAGATGTTGGGCTCCTACGACAAGATCTTCATAAAGTGTCAGTGAGACGCAGAACACAGGATTTCAGACGTGGAGAGACTCTGAGGCCCATGAAGAAAGACACCACAGAGCTCAGGGGCAAAATAACGACCCTGGAAGAAAGAGTGGAGGATGTCAAAAGCAGGGCCCCCGAAACAACATACACATCCTTGGCCTCCCAGAAAAAGTTGAGGGACCCTCCATGGAGCTCTAATTGGAGGGCTAGTTAAAATAATGGATGGAGCCACCTGGACTATGAAACTTTTTTTCAGTGGAAAGAGACAGTATCTCGAGCAGAGGGGCCCCTGCTGGGGCCCGTCCAAGACCCATAATCACAAAATTGAGAGAGAGTGGTGTTATCTTGCAAGCTGCCCGTAAGAAAGGTACCATGCAAACAAACAGGGGAAAGGTGGCAATTTATCCTGTTTTCACCACGGCAGTACAGATGGCATGACAGTCATTCGAAGCAGTAAAGAGGAGGCTCAGAAAAGGGACCTACAAATATGCTATGCTATTCCCAACCACCCTCTGCATGGTAGCACGCAGAGGGGTAAAGTTTTTGGTGGCACCCGCAGATGGCCCGAACTGGTTAGATGGAGAAAGCCATGCAACAGAAAGGAATAGGCGGGAAGGCAAGGCGATCCGAGGATGAGTGCATTCCTCCCGCACGGCAGCAAAACATGACATAAGTGACCCGAGAGGCAACTATCAGCAACTCAGCGATCGAAAGTGATCTTGGAAGCAGGAACGATTGCAGTTGGACAAGTCAGAGCAGAGCAAGCTCCCACTACAAGGCACACCCCCTGAACATCCACTAGTGGCTGTATGAAACATGGATTGTTAGTTTACACATGAACATTGGGGCGAAAGATGCTCCAAGTTGGGGTGACGCATGGGGAGAGGGTATTTAAGTTGGGGTTGTTTAAGAGTTGGGGTTTTACAGTACATATCAGGAACATCTTGGCTAGAGTGGTTCAGGGATCTCTGGAGGTGCCATGGGCTCCAGCGGTATTGAATTGCAATAGACACACGCTTGCCAGGTGGGGTGGATAGGGCAAGGACAGAGTCACTAAGCTGCATCTCGTAGAATGTGAACAAGCTCTTAGACAAAGTCAACCAGGGGCTGGTTTCCAAATTCCTTATTGCTCATAGGGCCGACATAGTGTTATTACAAGAAATACACATGCTTGGAATGGTGTGTACTTTCTTGTGAAGGGAAAAATATGCTGTGGTGAAGCATGCTGGCTTTACCAAGGGATCCAGGGGAGTGTTTTCTTTGGACTGGAAATCCCTTCCTCTGTAGGTCACACTAGTGGCAAGGGACCCTGGGGGTAGATACACACTTCTCAAGGGAATGCTATTGGGGGAAACAATCTGTATAATTAATGTGTTCATCCAAACATCCCTCCAGGTTGTTACGCTCAAGGCGATACAAGCACTACTGGACAATGATGGGGAAGATATATTACGATTATTGTAGATGGATGTTAGTGACACAGCACTACCAGGAAAGGACAGATCAGCAATTGCAAGAGGCCAGTGAGTAACCCTAACCTTAACCGGTGGCCCCTAGTGCCTCCATCCATTATTACACACAAGTGACCCCTGGGGGTCCCTCTCCTTTCCACGACTAGTGTGAACTAGCGATTCCATCCCGCTCTTTGGAGCTGCCTGTGCCTTCAAGTGGAGGTCCTCCCTTAATTATGGGAAATTATTCTTCATCGCCTCATCCACCTTCCCGAGCTGCTAGAGACCCTTGAAGAGACCCTATTTTGCACATTGGAACAACCGCGTGCGCCTGCACTACATGTACTATTGAGCATAATGCTCTTCTCTTCTTAGGGCTTGGACTGCCTCTTATTTACGTGTGTTGCCAATGTTGAAGGGGCCTAAAGACTATCGGTACTGCCTGTTTTCTCCCCATCTAGATTTTGGACATATTTCGTGCAGTTAACTCTTTGGACCCCAATGGTCTTGTATATATCTTGTATTGATTGTGTTGCGTTGGTTTACTTAGTATTGCTGTGATTCTTTTTCTATGGTCTGAGTTACAAAGGCTTTGTAATAAATGTGTTTATATTTTTCATATAACACCTGCCTGGGAGTAATTTGTAAGTGTCCTTGCTCTGGGTGCTCATTGAGGTCTTTCAGTCACCCTCACCCCTCCTGAGACTAGGTCTTGACCGTCTGCCATGGCTATCTTGATTGGTCTGGCTTGTCCAGAGGTTACCCTGTTCCAAGAAACTAGGCTGGCTTTCTGAACATGTGGCCACCAGTTCAGAGTTCATAAATCTGTCTTAACAAGATGCACTCAGGGCAATGATGTGGGGTGGGTTATTGACATTGCAAGCACAGATTTGGGAGAAACGTGATGTCCCGAAGTTGTGAAAATGGAATACCAACCCAGATGGTTCACACTTGGGATCAGGAAAATTAGGCATGCAATTTTACAAAAGCAACCTGTCACCTTTCAGAACCTTTCAGACAATTATAGGCTGATGGACCGTGACCAATTCACATTTTTACACCGGAAACACGCAATGACACACAGGGCTAGGGACGACTGGGAAATCACAGACTGTTCAACTTTGGAAGCAAACCTATTGGAAGGGAAAATCAAGGGGAAAACTATAACAGTACTCTACCAGGTGATAAATCACTCCCCAGGTAGACAAGCATATACAGCATATACAATCGGCTGTGAGTTATTCAATATAAAATACTGCACCGGGTATACTACTTTAGAGACAGGTTACATCATATGGGGAGAGCCACAGATCCATTTGGCCTGAGATGCAAGACAGCGGTAGGCACATTTCTGTACAGGATATTGGAGTTTCCCACAATTCAAACCTTCTAGGGGCTCAATCTGGGATGAGTTATCCAGAAGACTAGGGTCCTATTTATCGGAGTTCCCTAAAGTGGGTCTATTGCAATTTTTGGGGAGAAAAAGATTTTAACACAAGGGAAAATATCTTAATCAGAATGACCATGATAGTTTGGAAAAGGGACTTGGTGGCGGGATGGGCAGCCCTGTGGCCGAAAAATAAACAGATGGCGTGAAGGCATGGATTGTTGCTGTGAGCTGGAAAATAGAATATATAGGGAAAGGTGTTGTCCCCAAAAATATCAAAAGAACTTGGGAAGCTGGCTCGCGATGATGCAATCATGGGCCGGGATGAATCTCAGAGAGTGGGCGGTGTGGAGGAAAACAGGGGTTAGGGGGTGAAGGTGCATGCTGTATGGGAGAATAGATTGGAGGGGAAGAAGAGGGGCAGAATGATAGTCAGTGGAAGAAGAGCTATGATGAGTAGGTCACCATTTGAAACTATCAGTTGTTCTTTTACTTTACTTGTTCTTTTATTTTATGCTGTATAAAACAATAAAAAATGTTTCCATAAAAAAAGAACTGTTGAACTCGGGAGACTTTTTTTCTATGGATAACCATTGGATCTGGAAAAGTGTGAGATTCCTGGAATCCCAGAGAGAGATCGGGGTGAAGCACTCTGAGGGCAGGGCACTCTGCCTAGATTTTTGTTTTACATTTTTTTCTGAGTGGTAGGGCCAGTTTAGAGGATAGGTTTGAACAGAGGACTCATTTTTATATGTTGACAGTTGACGAGCTCCTAAGTATAGTTTTGTTAGGATTAGAAATCACCATTTAGCAAATGGATTAGAAAGACATTTTTCTTTTAAGTTAAGTAAAACTCTTTGACAACTGTCCTCTGGTCCGAGTCCTTCTTCTGGCTTGCTACAGCATACACACATGCATACAGCCACACACATACATCTGACAGAATCTACTGCCACAACCAACCATGGCAACAGACATTAAAGATCAGCAACATATAGCCTCATAGTTGCCAACCATACAATTTGGTAGGGTGTAATATTTTAGTGGTTTTATATTTTGCCTGACAAAGGAGCATTTTATATACAAAAATGTGACATTACCTTAATAAGTGAATTCTATTAGCAGTGATGGATGATGGGTTTCAGAAGAAAGTACATGTAAATAACATGGCTTTAACACTTCATTACCTAGGATGTCTACACCTTCCATTTGCCAGTCTCTTTGTGAACACATGCCTCCTCCTGGTTTATGATGGGAGCTCCTGATTACGTGAATTGTAGCTTAGAAATGATGGTTTATCATATTAGGTTTAATCTGGCGCAACACAGCAGTACCTAGTCATTTCAGGTTGCACTTGGCAGATGAGGGCTGCATCACCAGAAAACGCGAGTCTTTACTTCACATCGGACAGCAATTTGTTTTAAACAAGGTTCTATCTGTCATACCGAAGCACTATGGCCACTTTTGAGGAAGTACTTGGCCTACAATGGCAGCGCCTGGCTATGTACGTCTGTCTCTTACAGGTGACTGCTATATTCGGCATGTGAGGCAAAAACAAGAATAACATGGCAGTATCTAGGAATACGAGTCTGAACTTAGAATATTACATGTGACGTTCAGTATACCTAACATTTGTGGCTAGAACAGTAATATCATGGTGTAGTTGGCCCTGTGAGACAGCTATTATGTGAAGGCATAGTTCTTGACTACTGATGCGTTTGCTCAGTGCGGCCCTGGAATATCATGATTGAACAGAAGGGACAAATAAATAACAACCGTGCAATGCTATTGATGATAACTAACAACAATAGCCATTTGCCTGCTGTAGAAAGAATGTGTTGTTTTAATACATCAATTTATAATTGTGATCTTTTACAACAGTGATAACACATCCAGTAACATCACTTCAATTGGCGGTCAAAGTTCTTGGTATGTCACTTTCTATGATGTAATCAGGCATGGAATGAACCTTGCAGCATCCCTAGCATTTCAGTGAACTTCCATGTGTGCATTGATACTGATAATAGTAATTTATTAGCCTGGGGTCGCATTTTACTTTTTTACCATGAATGAATTGTCACAATGGTGGTTATGTGTGCATTTTATATGTGGATTGGTCACATGAAAAACTAGCCTGTACTGTAGCTGGGCTGGAACACTAAACCAATTTACCAAGCTTGTAAGTGACGTCACTCAAGTGGACTGACTTTGTGTCCTAAGCTCTAATATCGCTGAAAACAAATAATTGTTCTTCTCTAAGTTAGTAAAACGTTTCCCTAGGGACAATGGGCCTCATTACGCCCATGGGCGTAGGGCAACAGCGGCACCAGTAGTGCTACCAGCACTGTTGTTGCCTCACCGCCTCATTACGAGTTCTGCTCGCGGGGCCACCGTGTACACCTGGTCAGACCAGACGTGCGGAGCGGCAACGCTAGCAGAACAGGATGCTAACAATGGGCCTGTCATTAACGGGACCGTTGTTAGCATCCTCCCCATTCCCATTGAGCCCTATGGGGGCTCATATGGGAATGGGGATGTACTGGGTCCTGGTCCCGCAATGGGAATTACCGGGCCTGCAAAGGTCGGAATGGCCCGGTAATTCCCATTTTTCAGGACCCAGACCAGAGTTTGGGGGTAGCCATGCAGCTAAAAATGGCATGGCTACCTCCAAACTCGTAAAGAGGCCCAATGTCATTTTTACATTTAGAGACCTCTTTTGAAGGCCTGTACCTTGATCTCCCATTCAGACAGGCATGTGACCATCGGTTTGGGTAACTGTTAACCCAGTTGCATTGTTTCTGGAAAAACCCACTGAATTACTTTCATTTTCGAAGAAGTCTGATTCTTGAAGAAGTGGGAGCCTCATTCTTCCTGCTCGAGAAGAGAGAGGGGCCTTCTGCTGGCTGAAGCAATACCCAGCTGTGAAACTGAAGAGGAACAGCCTGCCTTAGTGTTGCCCTCAGCTTACTGTTTTTTATGCCGCTGCAGGACATTTTCTGCTGCTGTGCACATTTTGTGTCTCCACAGAAACAGTATTTCTTCCCAGCACCTGGAACTTTCAAACTGAGTTGGTTGGTGTTGCAGCAACTGGCAGTGGTGATTAACGGTGATATGCAGCAGGACACTGGCAGTGTGCTCGTCATTAGGTATTACACATCCAGTAGCACAAGATGGTGGTGACTTCCGCTGGTGAGATGTGAAATATGGATTTCATTACACCCAGGCACAACCTGTTATAGGGTTGGGTGGACAACACAGACTTGCAAGTCTTGGTCTAGTATGACACCTCTTAAACTAGCCACAGTTTTCCTCCACCATTGCCATTTCTGTTATTTTTCTCTTTTCATTTGCCTAACTAGGTTTCTTTTTTTTTTCAAGCACTCAGATTTCCTTTTTGTTCTTCTTTTTCTAGCATGGCTAATATTTGATTGACCTACCACCTGCCACAAACCATGGCCTTCCCTGTTTTATTGGAATTTAGTTCCGAAATTTTAAACTAAATGGCATGGGGTCATTGATTTATAGTTCCAAACTGACACGCAACACAATAAGTCATCTCACCGCACTGACTACCTCCGACACTTTGGCAAGACATTTGCTCAAAATCAAACCGTGCTATATATACCGGTTGGGCAATCGACAAAACATAGAATGTTTTTTTTTTTACTTATTTTTATTGTTTTCTTAAACATAGCATCAAATCATCCAATCCCTAAACTCACCCCCCTCCCATTCCTTCCCACCCCCTGGAAGAGTAGGATCACATGCAGTTATACTTTCTAGAAAGGTTTATGTGCCAAAAATGTCTGATATTTTGATATTGTGTGGGCACCATTGTTCCATATAGTCCGACTTCAAATACCCCAGCACTGCCCCCACTCCTTCGTGAAGGAGTTCTTCTGAACCTGAAGATGGTGTGTTATCTTTTCCATTGTCATTTGTGACCAAACTTTTTGTAGCCAAGTAAATACTAGAGGCTGGTCCTGTTTGTTCCAGTTTTGGGAGATTGTGGCCCAGGCTGCGATAACTAAGCCCATGAAACTTCTCCATTGTGCTTTGTGGAGTCTTTTGGCCTGTGGGTCCATCAATCCACACAACCACCCCCTCTCCCCCATTTGAGCTGCTTCAGGGAATATTTTTGTCATTTCCGTTTGGACTTCCTTCCAAAACTCCTTCACACCCTGACAGTCCCACCAGATATGCCTCCAAGTGCCCTTTTCCTTGCACCCTCTCCAGCAGCTGTCAGACATTTCCGGATACATTGATTTGATCCTCTCTGGAGTGTAGTGCCATTGCGTGATGATTTTAAGCCACATTTCCCTGGTCTGGACCGCCCGGGTGAGTTTTGGGATCCCAACCCACAGTACCTCCCATTGCTGTCTAGATATTACATCTCCTAGCATGCCCTCCCATCTTTTCATGTATGACCATTTGATTTCTTCTTCTGGTGTGTTAATGAAGTGGTATAGTGTTGACACCAGTTTTCTGTTGCCTGGATTGGGTATTATATATTTTTCAAAAGGTGTTATGTCCCTTGTGGCTGCCTGAAATATCTCTGGAGTGGTGAGCCAGTGCTTTATTTGCTCATATTTAAATCTGTCAGCATCAGACCGTTTCCACATGTTTTTGCATTCCGTGAATGACCTTAATTCTCTGTCCTGGATCATTTCTCCAATTTTCCTACACCACGCCTCCCCCCATTTTTCAAAACCTCCGACTTCGGATTCCGGTGGGAACAGTGGGTTTCGACATATAGGTGTAAAGGGGGCCAAGGCGGTGGTCATGATTCCCTTCCTGGTTTGATCGACACAGGCTTTAATGGTGGTTTTCATGACTTCACTAATGCGAAGATTCTGATGTCTGTGTTGTTTGTGTTTCCACAATAGGTCCTGCAGGGGAGTCCTAGCCACCGCCCTGTCACGCATTGCCCAGGGGGTACGTTGGTCCTCTCCCAGCCATTCTCTCAGTATCCAGAGTTGTGCGGCTTGATAATATTTCTTGAAGTGCGGGAGTGAAAGGCCCCCTGCCTTGGTCGGTGCTTTGAGGATGGCCCCGGCAACCCTGGGGGGTTTCCTGTTCCACACATATAACGGAATGGCCTTGGACAGCGCTTTAAAGAAAGAGTTCGGGACAGACACTGGGAGGGCATGAAAGTAATAAAGCACCATGGGAAGAATATTGATTTTTACTGACTGGATTCTGCCCCACCAAGAGACCCAAAGTGGGGACCATCTGTCTAGATCCTTCTTTACTCTAACCAGCAGTTGAGGATAATTGCTTTTGTAGATCAGGTCTACCCTATTCGTGAGTGTCACCCCTAGGTACTTGATACCTACTGCTGCTATTTTTAGATCAAGCATTCCCGCCACTTTGCTCAGAGCCTCTTTGTCACCCGCTAATAGCATCATTTCTGACTTTTTTCTGTTTATCTTTAGACCAGATATCCCCCCCAAATCTTCCAACTCTTTTAGGGTTTGTACTAGGGAGTTCTCTGGGTCCTCCAGAGCCAACAGCATATCATCAGCGTATGCAATAACTTTGTGTTGTCTACCCACCATCTCTATCCCCTTTACCCCTGCCGCTTCCCTGATTTTAATTAGGAGAGGTTCTAAAAAGATAGCATAGAGAAGAGGGGAGAGGGGGCAACCTTGTTTCGTACCTCTTGAAATCTCGACCCTTTCCGCTACTTCCCCCTTTATTGCTATTCTTATCGACAGGGAGTTGTAGTTTGCCTTTAACATATTGATAAATTGTTCCCCAAATCCCATGTGTTTCATCGTTCTGAAAAGGATGGACCATTCTACCCGGTCAAAATCCTTTTCGGCGTCTAGGGAGAGCAATACTGCTGGTGTGCGAGTGAAGCCTATTTTTCCTACCAGGTGGATTATTCTTCTTAGGTTATCATGTGTTTGTCTACCGAGGATAAAACCTGATTGATCAGTGTTGATTAGGGACGGGAGGAGTGGTGACAGCCTGGCGGCGAGTACTTTGGTGCATATTTTTGCATCTAAATTAATCAGGGCAATTGGGCGATACGAGCCTGGGAGAGTGGGGTCCTTGCCTGTTTTGTGGAACACTAGGACCTTCGCCTCGTTCATGGATGGGTTTATGTTGCCACTGTCCTTGAATGTATTGAGCAGCCTTGTTTACTGGGACAAGAATGTCTGCATACTTTTTGTAGAAGGGGGCCGTAAAGCCATCTGGGCCTGGTGCCTTATTGTTCGGGAGGTCCTTTATTGCCCTATGGACTTCTTCTTCTGTAATCCTGGAGTCCAGCAGCCTTTTGTCCTCCCCTGATATTGTTTGGATGGGGAGAGAGTGTAGAAACCTATCATGCTCTTCTTCGTTCGGGTGCTCCGTCGCGTAGAGATCTTGGTAGAAGGCTTTGAAGGCCTCCCCTATGCCCCTTTTGCATGTTTGAGTCTCTCCTTTAGCATCCTTAACTTTCAAGATTGCCAATGCATTTTGTTTCCCTCTGAGTTGTCTTGCGAGATATTTATCCACCTTGTTGGCCTTGATGTAATAGCGTTGCTTTAAGTAGAGTAGGGATTTCTCTGCTTTTTTGTTTCAAAGCATTTCTAGTTGTCCCTGCACGTGTCTCAACGCCTTCTTGAGGCTTTTTCTGGGATGAACTACCAACTCCCCATGAATGTCTGCTATTTTCTTTTCCAGTGTTCTCTCTCATTCATAGCTCTGCTTGTCCTTGGTGGCTTTTAGGGCTATTATGTGCCCATGAATTACTGCCTTGAAGGCTTCCCAGACTGACCCCAGCGGAACTTCTCCATTGTCATTTATGTCAGAATATTCTACAATGTTGTCCCCCACAGTCCCTCCCAGCTCTCTGTCCTCAAGAATGTCTGAAGGCATTCTCCATCTCCAGAGACCCCTTCCTCTACCAGGGATCTGGAAGTCCAGGCATAGAGGAGCATGATCTGATATAGTGATAGCGCCTAAATCTATACCCTGGACCTTCCCCAGCAATCGCACCGACACCCAGAAGTAATCAATCCTCGACATCATGTTATGCACATGTGAGTAATACGTGTACCCGCAGGCCTGACCTTTTTTTTCCCTCCAGGCATCATGTAGCGCCAATTCTTCCATCTTTTGTTTAAGTTGTTTGGACAGGGCTCCCTGACCATGGCTTCCCCCCGCGCTCCTATCCAGCTTAGGTTGCCAGGATAAGTTTAGGTCTCCTCCCAGTATTATATCACCCATTGCAAACGCCTCCAGTTTCCCTAGGGAGTCTCTCAGAAACCCATCTTGTCCCGTGTTTGGCACATATATAGCCGCCAGGGTAAGCCTGGATCCCTCTTTTGTGAGGTTTGCAAATGTGAACCTCCCTTCCACCAGTGCGTCTAGGAGGATTGCACCAAAACCCCCCCTCACTGCAATCATCACTCCAGCTCTTTTTTCCCCTGCATTCGCCTGAGCCCAGATCGTATACCCTTTCAGAAATATCTTCTTTTTATCTTGTGCTTTAATATGAGTCTCCTGGAGGAGCAGAAAATCTGCCTTCTCCCTTCTAGCCAGTGCCTCCACCTTTTTCCTCTTCACCGGTGAATTCAGCCCCCTAACGTTCAGTGAGAAGATTCTAAAATTCATCATCTCGTCTAGTCTATTGCTGTTGTCTTCTTTCCCGCCCTTTGTGATCCCACCCCTCTTCCGGAGTCTCTCCCCCCTCCCAATCCCCCCCACACTAACCAACGTACCCCCTACAATTAACCGTAACTCAACTTTGATCCCGAGGAGGGCCCAGGCACCTAAGGTTGCTAGGGCATTACGCCTATCGCTCCTGGCCCTCTCATGACTCAGGATTAACTTTGCAGGGAGTCCTGAACCCTGCATCTCCCGCTAGTCCAGATTGTGACCCTTCTGGAACCCCTGCCGGGCCGCTGAGTTTTAGGAATACCGTGATTCTTTCTGACTAAACATCTCCCGCCTCCTCCACATTTAAACCTGACCTAACCATTTCCACTGAATGAATCCTATTGATCTTCCGCTGAGTGTCCTGTTTTCCCCCTGCCCATTTGCCTCTTTTTGTGGTGCACCACCTCCGAGCCTCTTGCGTGGGTCTGTCCTGGTCCTGTCCCCTCTTGTGCCAACCTCCTCCACTTGCAAGCCCATTTTGTGGAGTCCTTCCTCGCTAGTGGTCACTCTTCTCCGTTTGCCTTGCCACTCGAATAGAAGACCAAATGGAAACATCCACTTGTATCTAATTTCTTTCGCCACCAACATTTTCACCAGTGGGGCCATCTCCCTTCTTTTTAAAAGTGTTGCTGAGCCCAGATCTTGATATAGTTGGATTTCCAGCCCATTCATCCTAATGTGGTCAAACTGTCTCGCCTTCCTTAGTATCTGCTCCTTTTGCGGATATGATGAAACTGCAGCTAGGACGTCCCTTGGTCTTTCTCCTGGGTTGCCTGTTCTTCTCGGTCCCACCCTATCGACTTTGTCAATCCCAATGCTCTCCGCTTCCTGCTCCTCTATTATGTCCCTAAAGACCTCTTGCACCGCACTCTTTAGATCTTTATCAGATACTGGTTCAGGCATATATTTAATGCGAATATTTGATCTGCGGGAGCGATTTTCAAGATCCTCGCATTGGATTTCCAGGTTATGGGTTAACCGGACCAGGTGTTCCTGTGTTTCACTGCTCTGTTTTGCTTCCTCTTCCACATTCTGCATGATTCTTTCTAGGATGTCTGTCCTTTCCTCTATCTTGGCCACATTTATTTTTAACTCTTGGACTGCTGCTTCATGTCGCTCCTCAGCGAGGTAAACTGCTCCTGCACCGTGGACATGAACTTGTCTTGAAGCTCCAGAAACCATGCCCTCATTTCGTCCTTTGTCGGTGGAAGGGTACTCTGGCCAAGGGAGGTGGTGACTGGTCCGAGTTGTTCACCTGGCCGGTCTTTTGTGATCATGGGTGCATCTGAAGACCACAATTGTAGCAGATTTGAATCCTGGTGGGGAGGTTGCGCCGCGGATTGGGATGCCCCATCTTTCCCTTTTGCCCTTGACATCTTCTCTAGTTCGTGGGTGAGGTCCTGCAAAGGCTCAGAGTGATCCCCCTGTGTTTGATGTGGGGCGTGAATAAAGGCTCCCCACGAAAACAGGAAGTTCTATTTCCCCCTGCTCTGCTTTCCGCACGCCTGTGAGCGTTGGCTTTATGGTCGCCTCGATGCAGGGTAATACGGTGCTATGTCTCATGCGCCTCCCCTGGAGAAGTCTGATGACCGTTGTTCAAATGGGGGCTTGTTCCCCTTCCCTTGGTGCCTCTGTCTCCCCCTTGCAGAATGCCTCTTTGTTGTTGAGGAGGAAGGTGGGGGGGCACGCAGCGCTTCTGATTGTGGAGCAGTTCTTTACAAACTTATCGAGCCCCTCCAGGCCCGCGCGCGGCGGGTGGAGGAGGTGTGCCACCGCCGGCGCACTCACCTCTGTCACCGGCTCTCCCTATTGCCGCCGCGGCGTCTGGGGGGGCCCCCAGCCGCAGCAGTGTCCCTCTGTAGTGTGTGTCCCTGTGGGGGGGGACAGGTCGAGGTCTTGCGCCCTCCCGCTCCTCTCCGGCAATCCGCGTTCGGTGCTCAGCGCTCCTCGTCGGAGGGAGAGACGCTGCGCTCTCCCTCCTTGCCTGGACCCGGGGACGCTGCCTCCGCCGGTGTGCGAGGGCACCCAAACGCCGGCGCAACTGTAGGAGCCCCCGGAGATGTGCAATATATGCTTGTGGCTGCCTGCCGTCCTCCCCTTATGTTCTCCTCCCCGTCCGACGTGGCACTGACTCCGTAGTCCTGGCGGGGTGTCTCTCGTTGGGGGAGGGGCGGTCGCCTCACACGGGTGCTGCACTCCCCAATACGGTTCTCGCGGATGGAATTTGGGTTGCCTCTGCACCCGCCGTTTTGAGAAAGGCTCGGGAGCAAATCCGGTGTTGAGCCACACGGAAATCTTGAACTGACATGCTTTATTATCGGCGGCCCGGCGGGAGCACGGCTCAAACGCGACCTCTCCTGCCGGCGGCCATTTTGGATCACAAAAACATAGAATGTTAAGTAAAATAAGCTTAGCTCGAATTGTTCATTCACTACGAGACATGAATGTCACCAGAGGGAAACACTTTCACATTGGAGAGCATTCTGGGCTTCAGCGGTGCCGCCCCAGCAGCCAGAGGCATGCCGTTGAATTCACAGCGCTGCATCTGGCTCCTGCTGTTTGATATAATCAGCACTCCGGATGACCGAAAATGCACTCCTTTTGCCACTTGGAGTGCCCACCTTGAGATGGACGCAATGGATTTTGAGATGTGGGTCTGCCAAGTTAGCAAATGCTCTGGAGGATACTGCTATAGATATATTTGAATAGGTATTCATTTTCAAATTTAAAAAGCCCACTCTGAGATACCGTTATACCAACGAAACTCTATAACTAAAAGAACGTTGCAAAAATACAAAAATTATCTGTCTCACTCATTCACATGCATTTTGTACCACGGTAGGAGGCTCAAGGAATTGAAAGCAGAGCTCACTCAAACAGTCTCAGAATTTACTCATAGAAAGGAATAGAAACATCCCCCAGATCTGAGCAACCACCAGGCTAGTTAATTCTCCTATTTTCTGTGCCTGCATAAATAACAAAGATGGAGCCCATGCCTTGTAAAGAAAAAGTTCCACTAAAAGGTTTTTAATAAATGTTTTTCTTCACATAGATCCACTATACAACAAAGGGTTAGAACATCGATTCATATCATGCATTGAAATACACATGTCGTGATGAAGGCCTATTAGAAACCACACCCAGTATGGTCGCTTGGATGTACGTACTATTACTGTTAAAGGCCGAAACAGCCCATGTCTACTAGAAAGTAACATCCGAACAATAAAAACTGAACTGTGGCAACTAAGTACACTACATGTACATTTGAAAGAAACTACCAGGTGGCATTGAAGTTCATATTTTGCAACCAGAATTGAAGAAAACAGACTGTGGTCTAGAAAGGGTGAAGTGAGATAGGAAAGCCTTCCCATGAGAACTGAAATATAAACCTCAGTTGTGGAACAGCCACCATTGATAACATTGTACTGAGTATTGGAAACTGATATGTTGTTTGCAATATAATCTCTATTTGAATACTAACCCCCACTTGAAAGGACAATAATCCGAACACATACTGTGAAGAAAACGATGTTACATGTTTGTAATGTCTGTTTTGAATCATAAGTACTGATATGGTATGCTCATATGTGGATGGATAATGCTCAATAAGTAGAAATAAAGTTGACTTGGGAGCTTAAAGAAAAGGAACAAAAAGGTGTAGTGTATTTGTAATAATATATATGCATTTGAAATCGAGGTTTTACTAGTACTGGAGATCCGAGGGAGGTCTTGCCTCTCGCTTAACTAATTTTGACTCATTTTGAAATTTAAAATTTCCCATTTACAAGTAAAAGGCCCACCGGGAACAACAAACCAGGGGCTAACCCTTTTTTGAAGACTTCCCTGTTTTATTTCCACCTACAGAAAAAGCCCCAAATCACACCCTTTTCTGAGAGGTAGAGCATCCTGTTTATGAGCTCCAGAATTCCAATATTTTGCTAGAACTTAATTCTGTCCTGTTTAAATAATTGCCATATCAGCCACAACTGTCCAATTTCGCATAATTACAGAAAGTTCTTTGGTATAACGTGCTATAGAGGCACTATAATGGCAAGATGCAACTGTGTCCAATGGGTGGCTCATAGAATCTGGCAAGGGATTCATAATTGCACCAGTTTTTTTAGAAATGATACCACTTACCAACATTTAGTACTAGGCAGTCCATTAATCTAACCATTAGGATTAACTACTTACATGCACATGTAATAAGCTGTACATGGTTAGTACAATATGCAAACTGAAGATGCTGGTCCTTCAACATCTAAGAGCCATACAAAAATCACAATGTAGTCTACCCCATGGCAAAACACTTCTATGAAGCACATGAAGGGAAACTGGAAGGTTTGGGATTTTATGTTCTTCAAAGGATGGAAACTGGACCAAGAGGTGGTGATAGGCAGTGGCTACTCCATCAACAAGAGATTAGTTATAGTCTTGATTTTGAAACACAAAACTTGGTGGGTCACAATGTAAAGAAAGAGCTATTTACCCTTTTGGGAACCTAGTCCATGTCCAGATTTTCCGTTCCCTTGTGAATTTCCCAAACTATGATCAATGTTAGACCTGTGATCTATTCGGATCATGTATATTCTTGGTTTAGATTTGAATGAGTGCCTTCTTCACAGGTACTGGAGTCTACCTATATTTTGAGGTACACTTAGATGATTCTTTCTCCCTTTTTACACTTGGTACTATGTTATTGAATGGTTTTTTGGTGTGGATAATGGTTTCTTTTGATTTTAATTAATGTATTTCTTTATTTCTTTATATAGCACACTAAACCCAGAGGTATCGAGGTGTTTATGCTTAAGATATTGGTTATAATGCTTATGGTTGCAGGTCAGAAGTAAGTAAATCACACAAAGCAGGAAAGTTAAAATGGTTACAGGAGTTGGGTTACAGGTACGAGAAAACAGAAGGTAATTACATCACAAAGGTGTAATAGAGTTCAAATGGGCACATTTGTGAAGTCTAACCCCATATTGCAGGGCAGCTGCGGCACAAAGATGCAGATAATAAAGTCAGATGGGAACATTCAAGGAGCCTAACCCCTTGTTGCAGGGTGGCTATGGCACAAAGTTGCAGAGAATAAAGTCAGATGTGCACATTCAAGGAGCCTAACCCCAAGTTGCTGTGCGGCTCCAACCAAAGATGCAGTAAATCCAAATAAGATGGGCACATCCAAAGTGCTTAACCTCATGTTGTGGGGCAGCTGTGACACAAAGATGCAGTAAAGAAATCAGATGGGCGCATGTGAGGAGCCTAACCCCATGTTGCAGGGCAGCTGCCATACAAATATGCAGTAAAGTCAATCAGATGGGCACGTTCGAGGAGCCTAACCCAATGTTGCAGGGCGGCTACGACACAAAGATGCAGTAAAGTCAATCAGATGGGCACATTCGAGGAGCCTAGCCCCATGTTGCAGGGCGGCTGTGACACAAAGATGCAGTAAAGTGAATCAGAAGGACACAATCAAGGAGCCTAACCCCATGTTGCAGGCTGGCTATGAGACAAAGATGCAGTAAAGTGAATCAGATGGGCACATTAGAGGAGCCTAGCCCCATGTTGCAGGGTGGCTATGACACAATGATGCAGTAAATACAAGTGGGCACAGAAGGACAGCTATGTACAGGGTTCAGGAACACAGCCACATGAACAGAGGCGTTGCTAGGGGGTGGCTAAGGGGGCTGTAGCCCCTTGTCCTTTGGTTGTAGCCCCGGATAGAATCTAATGAGCTACAACCAAAATGCTAGCTAGCCCCCAGTCCCGACAGTCCCGACATTAGCGTAGCCCCGGGTCTTTTCCAGACCTAGCAACACGCCTGCACATGAATACAGCATGTGGGGACAGCTAGGTACAGCATTTCGCCCAAGAGCGTCCAGGCAGCAGACAGGGAGCAGACAATGGCCTTAGAGGTGGCCCTTTGAGGAAGTGGGCTGGCTTCTGCCTCCCGGGCCTGTGAATCAGGGCAAGGCAGTCTGGAGAGATTCCAAAAAGGTGCAGCCATCTTGGAAGGGGGGAGAGGGCTGCATACCAGTCACCACACCACAGTAATAAAGCAAACTTCAAGGCATAAATGGCACAATGGGTGCAATGGTGAGTAAATCGCACCATGCAGGGCACAAGTGGCACAGCAAAGATATAAAAATGCTTCCTTGAACACGTGGCTGCGTGTATCAGACTATGAAAATGCTGATTACTACGATGAAAAAGTAATCTCTTATTTCCTTAGTGTGGCCTGGTGCCTGGGGTCAGTGATGTGAATCCACGAGGCTTACCTTATCCAGGCAAGCAGCTCGAGCGCCAGAGCATGAGATCAGCTGTTAGAAGAAGTGAAGATGCAGCCAGGATGCTTGACAGTGCGACATAAGCTGTTATAGGAGCGTAGATGAGGGGAAATAAAATAATTTGAATTTTTAAAAAACAATATTTTCTTCACTAGTGGATGTTTTTTAATTTCATATATTCCCCAATTATTTGTGGAAGAACTAACTATCCTTGCTTTAGTTCTTCTCCTTTTCTGTGTATTATTTGTGTGTCTTGTTTCAGCTAAACACTTCTTGGTTTTTCAAATTGATTTGTCATTGGTTTTACTTGACCCCTTTTGGGTGGTATGTGTCGGGTGAGTGACAGTCCTTTTACTTGACCCCTTTTGGGTGGTATGTGTCGGGTGAGTGACAGTCCTCAATTCTATTTTTGCCTTGGTTTCACGTCATCTGTTGATGGTGTATTATTCATTTTGATTAAAGATACATCAGTTATAGTGGCCTTTTATACCATCATATGGACCTCATGCAGACCAATGGTTTTGATTTCACAATATCAGGCATTAGGCTATAGCTTAAACTTCCCAGCATATTGTTTTCTGATGGTGGCCTAAAGAATGAGTAGGTGCCAATATGGAAATTGCAATAGGCACCTTATAGTGTAGGGCATTAGTTAGCTCAACTCTGACTTTGCACTTGAGTTCGAGTCTGCATGGCATTGCATTTTGCACTTTAAATGAAACTTGGTCATCTGGAATGTAAATGCTAGCTTGAACGTATCGATATGCAGCAGATAAGAGAATGGTCAAAAATTACATGATGACTGCAGTATGCATTGTAGGATTGCATTTTGTTTTGTCCAGAAATCATCTGACCATCTGACCTACATTTCGAAATAGGGAGTTTATATATTTGAACCCATATATTTGCACTTTATTGTACTTTATTGTACTTCGCAAGAGACATTTGTATCTCTCATGTACTGAATCAGGGGCTTGATCCCCATGCCCAGCCATTTTTGAATGAACAAAATTAAAGGTGTTACATATATGCATCCTATGAAACAGGTGAGCTATATCCCTTCTAAGATTTCGGACAGCAAAGCACTAACTGGCCATCAAAGTAGCTGACAACTAGAGGAATGTGAACACCAGGATAGGTGTAGCAAATTTCTGTGAACCGGTTTTCCTTTAAAAGGGAAACCTTTCCTCTTTGTAATTGTTATGTGAACAAGAAACAAGGCTGTTGTGAAACGCGTCATGTGGCTTATGCCCATGGTCTTGGGATGAGGATTTGAAAATAAAGAATATGTTCTGATTAAACACAGACTCCAGAGAAATGTATTTGAAGTCGTTTCTGGGTTAGAGTGCATGCTTTAGCATGTTTTCTGCATGTATATATATTTAATAGGGCGTCGACAGCCGCCCTATAGTTAAGATGAGTCAGATTCTGATAGGAATCCTTCAAAATTCTATTGTTAATAACGTTTTATTTGCGTAATGGATTTGACTGAAATTACAAAAGTGATTAAGGACTTGCAGCCCCATACTGCAAAGTTTTGTAAAGATTTGTTAAAGAATCAAAAAGTTATTAAGAAGATAACACATTTTTTCTACAAAAGTGCGCCTAATTACCCATTCATTTTCCCATAGACAAGCAAGTTCAATTTTTTCCAAAGTGCAGAGCCCAAATCACTGGATGGATTTGGACCAAGTCTGAAACAACATGGGCATGAAGCGTTGACTCGCTATCCATAAGTGGTTTGGGGTTATTCCGTACAGTAGTTATTTAAATATTTGACTGCGAAGGGGTGCACCATTCTCAAAAGATAGTTAGTTATATCTCGGGATTTACCCAAAACAGTTTTTTTTTTGTAAATGAAATGACCGTCATATTGTTTTTCTCTTGATGTGAGAGATCACTGCGGCTATAGCAAAGGATATTGGAAGATGTAACGCAGGAAAAAAGCTATTTGCAGGTCAAAAACATGCAAATGCCATCAGGCTAGAGTTGGGGAGGGGTTGGCTAGAGGGCTGGAGTTGGAAGGGTCTAGAGATTTAGTTTGCAACAGAAATCTTTCTGTAGCCTCGGCTATGGCCTCGAATAGTCGACATCTCGAAGCAAATGTGTCACAGAAACCTTGTGTGTTGTGGGGGGAAAGGGAGAGAGCAGGGGAGGTGAGGAGGTTATCTGAGGTGTGTTGGGAACTGGCACAGATGAGGGCCGGGGGGGCACAGGAAAGCTTTTTTTTTGTTGCCTGTGTTTCCGATATTTGCGTCTATAAAAGACTATGAATAGCCTGGGGTATATGTAGTCTAGTACCCATGGCTAGAGTTATTTTAAAGATTTTTTTACAGCTTTAGTGTTGCCGAGGGTGAAATATCACTGAGAGTGACACGATTGCCATCCAGGTCTCCCATCCATGCAGTGAGGATGACAGACCATCCTTAGTTTCAAATTGAGGAACTGGCAAGACTCCTCAGGCCATGCTGCCTGATAAATGATCCAAAGTTAGAAGACCTCTTAGAGAAATGGGACAGCCCTTTCCTTGGTTTGAAGCTAAGCATGGTCAGTCCTGCTTTGAATTTAAGCAGGGTCAGTCCCAGTTACTGCATGGCTGGGAAACCGAATGGACATCTGAATTATTATTATATTTTAAACTGTGCTACTGTCAGTACTGCACTTAGAGAGCATGTTTGGCCTTTTGCTGAATTGCATTCAGGTTTTGTAGTCTTTCCCAGTTACTGCATGGCTGGGAAACCGAATGGACATCTGAATTATTATTATATTTTAAACTGTGCTACTGTCAGTACTGCACTTAGAGAGCATGTTTGGCCTTTTGCTGAATTGCATTCAGGTTTTGTAGTCTTCCGGTCAAATAAAATATATATTTTTATAGCAACAGTGGGTTTCCCATCCCAGCAGTAACAGAGACAAACCCTGCTTAGCTTCAAAGCGAGAAAGGAGAGAGCCACCGAAGGCCATGTTGTCTAATAAGTGAGCTCACATTACAAGACAACTTAGAGAAACATGGCCACTTAGAGAAACATGGCCTAAACGGGCTGGATGCTTTCTGGCTTTGAAACTAAGCAGGGTCGGTCTCAGTTACTGGATGGATGAGAGACAGTCCTGAATGATGTGTGTTTTCTTAGTTTTAAATATCTCATAACACACAGTGTTCGCATTATTTTTTTAAGCCTTGCTGTCATACCTGGAAAGTTTCACACTCAGAGGCCATTTTTTTGCCTTTTGCTGAATTGCATTCTGGTAGTTGTAGTCTCACAGTCAAGATGGGGGAATAATGCCACAATTCTGGACATTTTGCCTTACATAGTTTTATAAGGATTCATATATTTGAGTGACCTTATGATATGTGTACTTTTCAAGTTAGCTTTATAAAGCAGGGTATTGTTGAAAGCCAGACATGCAAGTGAGGATGGGAAATGATGAGAGGGCAAGTAAGTCATGAATATTTGCCCACAATGTGGCAAGAGAGTTTGCAATCCTTGACGCTGGTGCAGTTATTTCCCCCCAATTGTGGCTGCTTTTCAGGGTACCAGTAAAGGACACATGTAGGTGGACAGCATACATTTGTTTTCAGAGAGTGGACACATCACTTTGTTTTTTGAGGATGGTAAGCTTGCTCAAATATTTATCTACCAGGATTTTGCTCAGGTTGTCATGTTCCCAGTACATAGGAAACTGACCCTATTTTGTCATTATGCTGTTCAGAATAATCTGAAAATTAATGGGCAAAAACCCATGGTCATTGTTTTTCCACCAAGAAAAGTCCTAAAACGTACTGCTCGAAGGTGGGAGACCAGCCCTTGGAAAGGGTGTCATCAATGGGGTATCTGGGATTTTACCTAGAAAATAACCTCATTAGGGGAGCTTGGATAACCCTTTTTAGGGAGGGATTTACTACTCTAATGAAGCGTATATTTGTGCAAATATGTTGCTATTCCCCTGTATCCCTGATTAGGTTCTATCACCAGAATATTGAGCCTGTAGTTCTATACGGCCTTGGCATTATCCCCTTTGACCTGGGGGCATAATTTAATATCCCAACTTTGTGCCTATTGCTATCATAAGAACCAGCCTGAGTCTTATGGAGAAAGTGGGCCGAATATGCCAAAATGCATATTCCCTGAACAATTCCTTGGATCATCCCCTGGGTGAGTCGTCTTCAACTCAATCAGCTTCTACTCTAACCCAATTTAAGACTACTATGTGTGAGATACTTATTCAAATTGGATCCTCTCTTGAGGAATTGAGGGCAGTGCCTGGGGTTGTAAAGTGAAAATTATTTAGAGCAGATTGGGCTGAAACCTCTGATCTGTTGGGAAATGTTTCTCTTTATGGAGAATAGGCAAGGTTCAGAAGGACGCGAAGGGACCGCTTGATGTATATGTTCCTTTTTTCCCTGTCCAAAGATTCAGGGCTTATTTTTGCGCTTTCGCTTGAATCAATTTGCAACTTTGGATAGGAGGTCAAAGTGGGACAAGTCAGTAGCAAACACCAACTGCAGATTTTGTAAGACCAACAGAGTAGAAATCCTCAAACATATGACTTTGACTTGTCCAGGGTTCGGGAAACCGCGGTGGCGCTACTTGGGTGCTATGCTATTGAATGATATGTTCTGGCTCAGGCTTATGTGGGGAAATTCGGTGAAACTGATCCTGGCATGTTATGCCTTCTTATGTGGTTTCCTGGGGAAATAGAAACATCTTAAGTTTTAATCTATTCAGGCTCAGGGATGAATTAAGAAATAGTCTGCTGTATTCTTTTTTGATGAAATGTCACAAGATTTTAAGTTTTGTACTAATGTTTTTAGCAAGTTTTCTTTAATATCTATGAATTAGATTTATATTACATGTTGATTTTTCTTTTATGAACAGCTTACTTTTGTAGGCTAAACACATTAAAACAAATACAAAAATAAAAAAAGGGGCTTGTCGCATGCTGCTTAACCAAGGTGTGTTATCCTTGGCAAATAAATAATCTCACTGCGCATTGACTAAAAGTATTGTGAGTTCTCAAAAACTGCAAATCTTTATACATAATAAAAAACATAGATGTGTTAACAACTACAGTGGGTTTCCTGTCCATGCAGTAACCGGGACCACCCCTGCTTAGCTGCAAAGCAAATAAGGTGTCACCCCCCTCAAGGAATGATGCCTAATAAAGGAGCCTTCCTTTCAAGACCACTTAGAGCAGCATGTGTGAGGGGGCCGGACCCTTCCTTGCTTAAAGGCCAAGCAGAGTCGGTCCTGGTTACTGCATGGATGGAAGACCTTCCACATTCCCAAATGATGTGTGTTTTCCTAGTATTAAACCTCTCATAACACACAACTTCAGCATTATTTTTTATTAAACCATGCTACTGTCAGTCCTTGAAATATTTGCACTCCAGTAATAGCCTCAGATGAGAACAGTGATAAAGATCCACTGGCTGAACTTTGCAGTTTTGATTTTCAGAGTGTATTTTATAATATTTAGAGATGGATTGCATTTGAGCATCATTTGTTCACCTAACAGAAGTTCTTTCTATTTTTCTTTAGTTAGCAAGTGCTTCCATATTTAGTGAGCAATTGTTGCAATATCTCCACAACTGAAGACCACCTCTCTATACTTTCAAAATCTTCATTAAGCAAGCTCAGAAAAGAGAGGGGCAAATGTGGGAGTAGCTACTGAAATGTTTAGAGCCTAGAAGGCCATTCAAGTGATAGAATGGTGAGCACTTCTTCCACAATGCCCATACCAGGAACAGCCTGAGATGAGAACAATGGTGCAGACCCACTGGCTGAATATTGCAGTTTTGAAGTTCAGATGTATTGTAACATCACATAAATACAGCTTCAAGGTTGGCAACTGCATTTATATATTTGTAAGTGCTTCCCTTTTGAGGTTGAAGTTCTGTTAAATAAACAACAGCTCTGGAAGTCTATTTTATAATATTTAGGGATGGATTGCATTTGAGCATCAGGTGTTCACCTAACATGCGTTAATTCTACGTTTCTTTGTTTAGTAAGTGCTTCCATGTGTGGTGAGCAATTGTTGCAATATCTCCACAACAGAAAACCATCTTTCAAAATCTTCATTAAGCAAGCTCAGAAAAGAGCAGGAAATATGTGGGAGGAGCTAATTAATGGTTTGTTGCCTTGAGAGCCATTCAAGGGATAAAACAGGCTTGCACTTCTTCCACAATGCCCATACCAGGAACAGCTCCAGATGAGAACAATGATGCAGACCCACTGGTTGAACATTGCAGTTTTGAAGTTCAGAGGTATTGGAACCTCACAGAAATACAGCTTCATGGTTGGCAACCGCGTTTTACATATTTGTAAATGCTTCCCTTTTGAAGTTGAAGTTCTGTGAAATAAACAACAATCCTAGAAGTGTAGTTAGTAATATTTAGGGATGGATTCCATTTGAGCATCAGGTGTTCACCTAACAGGAGTTTTTTCTATTTTTCTTTGGTTAGTAAGTGCTTCCATGTTAGGTGAGCAATGGTTGCAATAACTCCATGTCTCTTCCCCCTCCCCCTACTTAGTATGATAGCAACCTCGTCTGTCTACTCCCCTCTCTCCTTAACTTTTTCTGATTTGCTTTAGTTTTTTTTGTAGTCTCCCAGTCAATATGGAGGAATAATTCCACAAATGTACACTTTTTGTCTAACATAGTTCTATAAGGATGTATCTATGTGAGTGATATTGACACTAGTATATGTTGATTATCAAGTTATCTTTATAAAGCAGAGTATTGTTGAAAGCCAGACATGGGGGTGAGGAAAGGAAATGATCACAGGGCAAGTAAGTCATGAGTATTTGCCCATGATGTGGCAAGAGAGTTTGCAATCCTGGACACTGGTGCAGTTATTTTACCCTAATTGTGGCTGTTTTTCATAGCACAAGTAAATGACACATGTGGGTGGACAGCATAGCTTTTCTTCAGAGTGCAGACGCAGCACCTTGATTATTCTTGCAGCTGATCATTTTCTACTCTTTTCTGTGCTGCATAAATGCGGATAGTTGGGGTTGAGTGATGTATGACAACAGTCACCAAGATACCGGCCATAAAACAAGGATCTTGGAGCACGCTGCTTAAACAAAGTGTGTGGTGCATGGCAAATACTTTTATCTCACGGCTCATTGCCTAAAAACATTGTGAGATTGCAAATCCTGCTTTCCGAAGGCCATGACTAGTGGTCTGTTGAAGACCATGCTAGAGGTCTGGAAGCAAGCTAAAAATCTATGGAATAACAAGAGGAGTTTATGAAACTGGTGATGAAGGGGGCTAGTGTGTCCATGTAGTCTTTGATAATAGTTGCTGGGCAGATATCTGCCTTACATCTCGACGGTTTCAAATTGCAAATGATATTTGTGGTCTCCTCAACAGAAATCTCCCTGAAGTGTAAAAGTGGGGTTGATCGTGTTAGGTTGGGGAGGTGTGGTGCACATGTTAGATATTTTAGAATTGATGAGATTTTCTTTCAGCAGAATGTTGTCCTGTAATAAGCACATTTTAGCTTTGATGGTCATTTGGATGCTAGGGCACCAGAGCTCATCCTTCTTCATCGTGGATGGTGGGGCAGCTGGGGTTTCTAGTTCTCTAAGAATGCAGAAGCTTTTAGAGGTGGCATTGGCTTTTCTGGCGTTGTAATTTGAGCATGAGGCTGCTATAATGGGCAGTTTGCATACTTTAGCGATTGTATTATAGGCAGATTTAGTGATCTTATCTTGTGTTTTTTCCAGGTAACTTCTAGTTGTAATTTATTTGTATGTAGTACCTGGAGGTCTGGAGTGAACCAGGCCTTTATGTGGGCAATAGGTTTAGCTTTACGCAGGGTCCATGGGGCTACAGCGTTTACTGCTATAGTCAGTGTGTACAAGTATAAGTCTGCTAGTGTGCTACGGTCTGAGGAGCTGAAGTGATCCCGGCAGAGGGGGGTGAGGTAAGGAGAGATATGTTCTTTGGCCAGCATGTGGGCACTCCACGTCCATCTAGAAGGGAGAGTCTGGGGTGTAGGTTGAGGAGTCTGGGATGCGTTGAAGGTGAAGAGGAGGATATGGCGATCAAACCATGGTCAGCAGGAGTTGTGCGTGATGAGGACCTGGCAATTAAGATCAACTACCCAATCCAAGGGCATACCTTTGTCGTGTGTACGAGTTTTGACACAGTGTATATATCCCAGGTCAGTGAGCGTATCTTCAAGGGAAGTGGCGTGGTGGTCCATTCAGTCATTCAATCCGAGGTTGAAGTCCTCTAGTATAATAGATCTCGACACATGCTTAATGCTACTTCCTATGTGGAGTAGGAGGTCTTCTTCAAAGGAGCCAGTGGGGCCAGGTGGCTGATAGACAATATGGATGGCAATTGAGTCAGTCGGTGAGGAAGTGAGTTTAGTAGATAGCAACTCATAGTTGTCCGCCCTAGGCGTAGTGATGGGTCTTACAGAAAGGGTATTTCTAAAGATGAGGGCAACCTCCCTCTCTGGCATCTGACCTGTTGCTTCCCAGGAAAGTGTAGCCATCAGGGATGGCAAGGGAAAGGGCAGGACCAGAAGCTTGATATAGCCAAGTTTCTGTAATGGCTGGTATGTCCAGGTTGTGTGCAACGTTCATGTCATGGATGTCAATGTCGGGGCCGGACATAGATCTGCCATCGATGAGGGTGGCTTTGAGAGTTTCTGTGTTAGTTGCAAGGTGGGTCAGGAAGGTCTAGTAGAGGCTTTCAAACGCTGAGTGGGATGGTTCTCTGGAGGTGCCATAGGGCTGGGTAACCCTGGGAAGGGGCAGGTGGCAGGATGGGTGAATGGCGCATTAGAAGGGTCTGGCAGGTTAGTCACATCAAGGGAGTGGGTATAGAGTGGAGTCATGGTGGTGACTGTGTGAGGTACTTTCCCATCAAAGGTGGCAGCATAGACTAGGTAGCGCTGGTTAGAAGGGCGTTATCTGCTTCCTAGGCTGGCATTTCTCATGTCATTGGAGGCGGGTAGATATAGTAGGCTCATTTTCAATGTTCTGTATGCAAGTCTGCTATTTCTGAGTGCAATTGCCAGCTGAAGGGTGGATGGGACTTTGGGAGTAGGCCTTTGCAAAATGTCACCTCTGAGCACGCCTTTCCTCAAGGTGTACAGTGTACTGATCAGCTGTTTAGTGGTTTTGTCATTGAGCTTATTAAAGAGGGGGGTTCTGGGTAGGAAGTGGTTTGTGCCCTGGTGGTGTATGGGCAGACTGGTGTGCTACTTGCCTTACAGTCATAGGGCCAGAAGACAGATCCAGATGGGCGTGCAACTTCTAAGAGCGTATCTTCATGTGAGGTGCAGCTAGCTTGGACAGGGAAAACCCGGGTAGCAGGGCATGGGGGAGGGGCTAGCTTTGATTGTGTTTCCCGATCAATGCAAGGCTATCCCAAGAATAGGGAGCTTGGCTTCCCGAGTTGTGTGTGCACTGCAAGATACACTTAGAGGTCGGAGGCATGGGACCACTTTGTGCAGAGCGTAGTCTAAATGTGGACTGGACCTCGTGTAATGTCAGAAATATGCTGGTGTATTTCTGCACATATATTGCAGCATTGCTGAACATATTTAGGAACCAGCTAGGCTCCGGTAGTGGGATCGTGCTCATGCATGTTACGGTGATGAAGTTCTGAGCTATATTAGAGGTGCAGCCATTAGCATTGCTATTTGCTGCAGGCTTACCTTATTTGGGCTGTGCCTCAGAGAATCCTCCAGCACCTGATCTCCTACCTGGCGGTGGCGGCAAGCAGCGGAGAGCGACAGAGAGCTCCTGCACCCTTTAACTTTGTCCTTCCACTGATGCCGGCTCCACCATCAAGCGGACATGGCCATTGGCGACAGGAGCACATGAGTGCCAATCAGCTAAAAACCTCTTGCCTGCATGGCCTGGGCAAGTTGACCAATTCGGCGGTGGCCATCTTAAGATGTAGATGGATGATTGTTGCTTCCATTGTGCTTCTTCTGTCGGGGCACGGCTGACAGGGTCCTGGGGTCTCAGGCTGAACACAGGGTGCAGCGGAGAGGCAGAGAGCTCCTGCACCCTTTCACTTTGCCCATCCAGTGTATGGTGGAACGATTGTCTGAATTGCAAAAAGGGCATAATGTGACATGATTTGAATTCTGCAGAAGCTGTTGAAATGCAATGGATTCGGAATTTGGGGTGGATACATATACAAATTGTTCATTAGGGATGTGGTCTTGTGAAATATGGTTGCAGACACTGCTTGTATGTTTCCACATGTATGAAATTTTGAAGATTTCATTCACAGGGATGCTTTTGGTTTCCAGTACTAGTAGTAAGTACATTACAAATTCATCTGGATCTTCCTGTGTGTTTATGGTAAATGTTACCATTCCTGCATATTAGTCAAATTTTTGGCTTATACCTGAAACACTGTAAGTGTTGTCAGGATTATTTGTGGTATTAGGACAAGCATTTGCAAGTAAATGTTGGGAACAATTGATTCATTATTACATTACCATAACAATCTACTCCAGTTGTGTTGCTGAGTTTGCACATTTTTCTGGAGAAGAGACATGTGTGTCTTTGTTTTCTGATGGACGTGCAGTTCACTTCGTACTAGAGAGTTTTGTGGTTGTATTGTTTGATGCAGAAGGAGTTGGCGTTGTTTCTTTAGCAGTATTGTTGGGAGATCTGTTATAGATTCTGTTTTATTACATGTCTTTCTAAAGGTTTCTTTTTTTGAGGTACAGTGTACATATCTAAATGGGGGTGTATAGTTCCCATAGCCTGTCAGATTTCAGGATGCAAGAAATGTCAGCGTTAACTTTGTTTACATTAAAGTTAACTAGGAAGAGAGCATTGAGTGTACGCAGATGTGAAAGTGCTATGTAACTCATTCCTTATTTAAAGACTGTGCTGTCAACGTCAATCAATGTTTGAACTAGGGTTAACTAGGGTTAAACCTTGTGACTTGTCAATAGTGAATAGTGACAGCATATGCAAGAGATTGAAAAGTACGTAAAGTGCCAATTTGTTTAAGTGGATGTTGACAAATTGAATTTTGTTGTCATGTTTATATGTTTGTAAGCCAACATCTTGTTCTACGTCAAGGTTATGTTTTAGAATTACTCTGCAGTTCAGACACAAAGTCAATCTTTTCTCCAATACAGCTGTGTTGGAGATATATTTTTCTAAATGATTTACGGGGTAATTCATAGAATTCAGCGCACAAGTGGCGCACGTGGCTGGCGCACAGTGTGCGCGTGCGACTTTCTGAGCCAGCCGCGTGCGCTAAAATCCATTTCCGCGCACAGCGTATTCATGGATTGCAACATCCAAAACCAGCAGTGGCTCAGAGTGGCGCAGTGACCCTGCAGCATCGGCAATTACGCCCCTTAGCCCTCCCTGTGTGCCATGTACAGCGCACAAATCCCGCACATGGCGCACAGCCCCACAACCATGGAAATGCCTGTAAAAGTCCCCGCTCACCCCTCCGAATACACGTACCACGCTGCGCGGGAAGTTTCACACACGATTGGCCCTGTGCGTCCAGGGTACATGGATTACTGGGGTGCGCAGGAAGTTTCACACACGATTCGGCCTGTGTGTGTGTGGGGTACGTGGATTACTGGGGTGCGTGGGAAGTTTCACACGCGATTGGGCCTGTGCGAGCAGGGTACATGTATTACTGGGGTGCGTGTGAAGTTTCACACGCGATTGGACCAGTGCGAGCGGGGTACTTGTATTACTGGGGTGCGCAGGAAGTTTCACACGCGATTGGGCCTGTGCGAGCGGAGTACGTGTATAACGCGGTACGGGGGAAGTTCCACACATGCTTTCGCTGTCAGAGCGGGGTACATGTATCCAGGAGTGTGCGCGGGGAGTCCCACACATCAATTGGCAGTGTGGGTTCTCACAGGTGTGCCCTCTACCCCCTCCACGGACCCTGCAGGCAACCCACACCACAGGGGACTACCCAGCACCCCTGGTCATGTTCCGCAGGTAGTCCATCCACCATGGGCATGCCCCCAGCCAGGCCACATGTCACCTTGCACTAGTGATCACCAACTCATGTCCCCCAGCACCCCCACCCCCCAGCAGTGAGGGGCACCTGCCAGCAGGCCCCCACTCATTTCCCACTCATGTCCCCCAGCACCCCCACCCCCCAGCAGTGAGGGGCACCTGCCAGCAGGCCCCCACTCATGTTCCCCATCACCCCCACCCCCAGCAGTGAGCGGCACCTGCCAGCAGGCCCCCACTCATGTCCTACTCATGTCCCTCAGCACCCCCACCCCCCAGCAGTGAGGGGCACCTGCCAGCAGGCCCCCACTCATGTCTCCCAGCACCCAGCAGTGAGGGGCACCTGCCAGCAGGCCCCCACTCATGTCCCACTCATGTCCCCCCACCCACTCACCCACCCAGCAGTGACATGCCCATCTCATGACACAAACCAAAAGTCAACTATGTACATCAACACATGTCCATCACACACACACACACACACACACTGGTTGCCATTGATAGAGTAAACCCACATGTCGACATGCATGAACCCAATGAGTGAATCCCACACATTGAAGTAAAACATCAAAATGTATTAACATGAACATCAATGTAAAGTAATTAAAGCATAAAATAATGGCAAACATGAAATGATATGCATGTCCAAATGAAAAAAAAAAATAATTCCTCAAGAAATCCCAAGTAATCCAAAAGAAAAATGGCCAAAACTCTCTGTCCACCAAACCAAATCCAAATGAAACACAAAAAGGTAAATGCATTGATTCATGGTGAAATGAAATTAAAATGTCCAAATAAATCCAACGTCCAACTATGTACATTCCAATTTTCAAGGGTCCATGAGCCCAACAAAATAAATGAAACCTATCTAATAACCTAACAAAAAAACTACATACAAAAGTGTGGGGCATAGTCCAAAAGCCCCAAAATAAAAAAAAAGAAAAGGAAACCTAACACTATAAATTATTTACAATGGCGGCGGGCAAGTCCTGCGGCTCACTCAGTGATGTTGTCGGCCAGGGCATCATCGAACTCCATGTCTCTTTGCTGGAGGCGGGCCTCTGTCTTGGCCCCGAGGTCTCGCAGGGAGGCACTCATGGCCTGTTCCAACTCCCTGCGAGTCGCCTCAAAGCACTCTGCCAGCCTCAACGCCCGACGCATCGAGAACTCCGCCCTGACCATGGTGAGCCGCACCTCTTCCGCCCACCGCCGCTCCGCACCTATACGCTGGCCCAACCGCAGCCACACGGAAGACACACCCATTCCAGGGTCCTCCTGCCCTCTGGCTGATGCCTGCCCCCCTGATGTCGATGGCCCTGAGCCATCATTGCTCCCACCTAGAGCCTGCTCCTGCTGCTGCTGCTGTCCATGTGCCCTGTCCAATGATGCCTGCACATCCTCCATTAGCTGGTCTCCAGTTGTGGTGTCCACCCCTGCTGGACCGCCGACTCCAGACTGTGGCAGGGATGGGATCTCCACCAAGCTGGCTGTGTTGGTCAGGACAGGTCCACAGGGGGCCCTAGTGGAATCTGGGCCGGAAGACGGCAGGGAGAACGACTGCCGCATAGTCTCCACAGAGGAGGAGAGGTCCGCCAGAGTGCGCGTCACATGTAGGAACCCACCGACCAGGGCCCCTCCCAACAGTGCCACAGGCAACACAACACCAATCAGGACTGAGCCCATACGTTCATGGGACCCCTCGTCCACAGGTAGTGGAGAGGCAGATGACATGGCACTCCCCCCTATCTGCGGACGGGCCTGGGACGGGGCATCCCTGCTGGTGCATGGTGGTGCAGTCACAGGGTCAAGGACAGCGACATGCACAGGCCCCTCTGTGGTGACCTGTGCTGCCTCCTGACCATGGCCCTGGACTGCACCACTTGCACCAGTGGTACTACTCCCACCAGGCCCCATGTGCGGCTCAGTAGTGGGCTCCTTCTCCTCTGTGGAGACCACCAACCTGTATGTCTCCGCACCGTCTTCCGCAATTGCAAGCCCCTGTGGGGGCTTACCCGGCCCTTCCGCCACAGCCGTAGTGGCAGACGCAGCACCAGCCCCCTCGCTCCCGGATGATGGCAAGTCCTGGGAGGGTGGCTGGGCCTTGCGTCGCCGCCCGGTGGAGGCATCCCCGCCACTTGGCTCCACCGCGCTGTCTCCGCCCTCTTCTTCACTTGACGCTGCATAGAGGGAGACATAGAACACAAGCATCAGGGTACAGTACAATATTCCCCTCGACAGGAAGCAATAACACATGAGTGGCAGTGTCAAACGTCACTTCCATCCTGTCCCTCCACAACACATGGGTGAATGCACGCAACACACATGCAGAAACAGGCCCGGCGCCTGCAATCAACATCAGCATCCATGTACAAGGGCCTCTATTAACCAAAATGTTGCCTTCAAACTCACATGCATCATGGCTCACACTGGTCCCATGCACACACATCACCGGAGGGTCATGCATCATGGCTTGTACACCACAGACACAGTGGATAGACACAGTGCATACAACGGTGACCGCACTGCATTAGTGAATCTACATATCATCACGGACATGTGTCATGCATCCATGGCGTTTCAAAGTCACACACTCACTTCTCAGACACACACACAAGTGCACCATACATGTACATGACAGCAGCACCCATCCCTCACACCCCCTCCATGTCCAAGAACAGACACTGGCATGCTTTCATGTGTGCATTTTTTCATACAGCTCCCCATGTTGCATTGTAACACATGCACCAACCATGTGGTTCACACATTACTGGTTTCACATGCATGACCATGATGTCCCTGCACACACACATCCATACATAGCCTATGTCACTCATACAGGCAAGTATCAGACTACCAGCACACTGCAACATGCCCTGTCTCACACACCAATGCTTGGCCACTTACTGCTCAACTCCAGACGGGTCTTCCTCCGAAGGATCTGGGCATGGAGCGCTGGGCATACACGTTCCAGGACCCTCATATGGATGTCACTCATGCTGACCCGGCCACCCTCCGCGAGGCGCCGGGCCCTGTAGAGGGTCCTGGACCTGAAGTCCTCCCAGCGCTTCTTGACGTGCTTGATGTCGCGGGTTGCCACCCCCTCCGCGTTGATGGCAACCACTACGTCGTCCCAGATCCTCTCCCGTCCTTCCTTGTTGGTGCGTGATGTTCCAAAGAGGGCATCAAAATTCCCCAGGATTATGCTCCACCAGGACACCAACTTCCTTCACACTGAAGCTGGTGGACCTCTGCCTCTCTGGCTGGGGGACGCCAGTGGTCTCAGATGGTGTTTGCCCTGACATGGTGACCCCCGAGGCAGGCGTGGGTGGGCAACTGGGTCCTGGGGCTGGGTTGTGGAGTGATAGTATCCCAGTCGGGAGTCTTCTGTTCCAGCATGGGTGGACACAGCAACTGGAACCCCGGCTGACGTGCAGGCATGAAATAGCAGGGCACGTGGGCCGCAGGCAGGTAGGGAGCAGCAGATGGCAGGTGGGAGTTTGCACTGGGCCTGGGGCCAGTAATTCGGCCTTCTGGGCAGGAGCGTGGTCTTCCGTGTGTTGTTGCGTGGCCAGCTTGATACGGAGTGATTTGGCACGTGAAAATCTTGCACATCTGCGTGTAATTCGAGGAAAGGCCCTTAGTGCATAAATGCATCTGTGACGTTACGCACGGGGGCGTTTCCCTCGTGACGTGGGCATAGTGGTTCAGCGCGCATGAAAAAACTGCATGTCCGCGTGTGAATGCATGTAATCCGAAGAAAGGGCCTATGCGCGTCTGTGATGTTACGCACGTGGGTGTTTCCCTCGTGACGGGTGCATAGTGAATCAGCACGTGAATACACCGCACGTACGCAAATTCATTGGACCAAAAGCCCTTTAGTGCGTAAGCGCGTCTGTGACGTGACGCGCAAGTGCGTTTCCCTCAAAACGGGTGCATGTTCATCATACACGTGCAGTGTCCGCTCGTGTAATTGGAGGAAAGGGCCTTAGCGGGTCAGTGACGTTGTACGTGTGGGCTGGTTTAAAAGGTACGTGTAGGACGCCATTTACTTGTACGTGCTTGAGAGCGAGTGGGTGAATTTTGTACTTCTTGTCGGTTCACACGCGATTACTTCACAGCGTTTCAAGTTTGTACTCCCTGTTACCTCTGACAGCGTTCATTTCTTCTTTTGTCCTGTTTCCTCAGACAGCGTACAATTCTTCTTTTGGCAGGGGTGTTGCCATTGCGCGTCTTTTTCACGTTCTTTTTCCAGGCATATGGTGAGTCGCGCACGTATTTACCAAATTTGCTTGCCCCGTGCTTGCCCCGTGTGTCACGTACCCCTTCAGAGGTCATTGTCGGCTGCGTGTATTATGCGTACGCTTATTTTTGTGTTTCTGGGTGGCACAGCGTAGTGCGGGTTCATTTTTCCACGTACGTGGTCTACGAGGGGTTGCGTGCAGGTTGATTTTTGTTTTCGGGGTGCCTGTGCGTTGCGTGACCCGTCATCTTCCCCCAGTGGTCACAGACAGACTTGCTAGAGCACTAGGGTACGAATTCCATCTAGCACCTTACCCCTTTCACCCCCAATTGCCCAGGACAATAGTTTACTGCTACTCCCATACGCACAACAACATCAGTGCCATGGTTGGGAGGTGACCAAGTGGTAACGGAGGCAAAGGTGGCCGACCTTCAAAAGGTGGGTGTGGTGGTCATGGTAGGGGACGTGGCCAGGATTTGCAGGGTGCCCCTAGACCCCCATGTGTGGAGGACCAATCAGAGACACCCATGCCCCACCCCCCCATAGTTGTGGGAAACGTAGCTGACACCATCCCAGCTCAGCCCTTGTTGGACCGGTCCATTGTGGCACCTGAACCGGCACAGGAAGACTCCCAGACTGACTTCCAGGTCAGCACGTCTAAGCCACGTGTGGCGGTGCAAGTAGTTGTCACCAGACCACGTGGATCTGGGGCAGCAATGTCATCTGCTGACCCAAGTAGGCAAGGTGGGGAGGCTGCAGGGGCAGCTGCAGCTCTATCCACCCCAGCTCTGAGTCTCCCAGCCGGGACAGTGTCGGTCCAGGTCCATCAGACCGACCTTGCCCCTGCCAACATCACCCTGCAGCCAATGCCTGCACCAAGACCTATAGTCATTGTGCCTTCGAACACTCCTAGTACACAGTCCACCGGCGCTTCTGCCCCTACTCACCAGAGCAGCGTAAGCCACTCAGGATCCGTACCACCTTTGAAAAAGAAGAAGAAGGGTGCTCTGGCACTACAGGCTGAGACCCCAGACATAGCTACACACTCCGGCACGTCAAGGAGGCCTAGCTTTAATGACGCCGAACTTGATGCACTTGTGGCCTATGTGACAGAACATAGCTGCGAAATGGTGGTGACTGCAGGGTGCAAGGCCACACCTGGTCAACGTAGGGCATACTGGCAGACCATCGCGGACCACATTAGTGCCCTTGGATTTGTGAGGCGCACAGCTGATGATTGCTGCAAGCAGTGCAATTACCTGAAACGCAGAGCAAAAAACAAGCTGGCCTCAAATCAGGCCTCTACTCTGGTGACTGGCGGTGGGTCTCCACCAGAGGACAACCAACTCACTGAACATGAGTCTGTTGCTGGAACCTTTGTCACAGAGGAACAGATCCAAGGCGTGGGAGACCTACCTGATTACGACGCATTGTCCGGTGAGTGCCCATGCATGTGTGTGTAAGCCTTGTGTATGTTGTTTGGGTGACGGGTTCTGATTGAGTGCCAGGTGAGGGTGTGTACTCCAGAGTGGTATGCGTCACCCATGTGCTTACTCCAATACATTCACGTGCCTTGGATTTGGGTATGACAGTATCCCTTCTGCCCACAGTAGCCAATTAGCACCACATTACTGCAGTTGCCCTTGACCTGTCATCTTGTTCAGATTTTTTCAGTGTTCATTCTGGCTGATTGTTTCAATTCTCCCATTTTTGCTACGCATTTTTCAGCCCTAATGTCACATATGTGACATGCTTCTGTCATTGATTACACCCCACATTGGCCCACATTTGTTGCCTTGTTATGTGAATGATTAGACCATTCAGGCTGATTGAGTATTGGCCTGCTCACATTAATTTTTGGGGCCTGGTTGAATGTGGAACATGATAGTTGTTTGCTGTCATGTTAAAGTGACCAACCATTGATGTGTACATCTGCCTACAATCACTGTATTATTGTACACTGGATGTGTTTCAGTGTGTGGCACATGCATCTTTTGCCACACTATTTAGCATTTTTCATCTCATCATGTCCATCTCACATGGATGGGTGACAGTACTCATTCACTGACATATCGCTGTAGTTGTCTAATGTACCATGGCTATGCTACATGCCATCTGATGCTGGCATGTGTCATATATATGTATTGGGCATGCCACTCACAGGCTAATGTGTGATGCCAGTTCTACCCACCATGCAGCAAGTGTGTTGCTTTTCCATCTTGGTGTCCTCAGTGTCTGCTTTTTGCCTCCCCTTCCAACTCATTGACAGTGCATGCATGGGTTATAGTCATGTGGGACATGTGTAAATCGTGTACAGGATCTCTGTCTTGTCAGGCCTATGTGTGTGCTACGGTGCTCATGCCTGTTTGCATTTGTTGTATTTCATGTTTTTGCAGGTGATGACGCACTTGATTCTGGTGAGGTTGAGGAGATGGTGCAGACCCAGGAGGGATCTCAGCCATGACCGAGCACCAGTGGAGGACGTGGTGTGGTGGTGGGTGAAAAACCTTGTTACTGCAGACCATACTGTCCTGGGGCGCTTCTGGGTGCCCCTCCCCAGACCTCTATTCAGGTGATGAATCTGTCCAACCTACCTGCACCAGGGGTAGAACCCTCTATGGGGATGTCAGTGTTGGTAGGTCCGTCTTTGGCAGTTACGGATGCAGGGTCACACTACACAACATCTGATCCTGTTCCTGGGCCAGCAGATCAGAGGGGGAATACAGTCCTGCAGCCTCAGGCAGTGCCAGCACAGCAAGGTGCAGATCGCCTTGCCCCAAACAGGTGTGGTGTCCGACAACCCGGTGGCTGTGCGCCACCAGGCAATACTGTATGGGAAAACTCCATGTACGGTATGGCAACCCAACAGTCAGCATCAGTTGAAATGATGGCTCAGGCAATGGAGAGGGTGACCACTTCCATTATCCCCCCTGAAAGGCAGATGGAGCAACAACAGCAGGCAACAGACTCCATTTGCCAATCACTCAGGGAAGACATGTTGGCGTCCAACAGGGACCGACAGGCAGCACTGGAGACTCTGCGCAAAGCCATATCAATAGAGTCACAGGGCCACAGGGAAGCCCTGAGGATAGAACTCCATAACATCAGGGAGACTCTGCTTGAACTTGAGGCTTCCCGAAATTTTAGGGCAGAACAGGAGCTGGAGCAGCTCACACATTCGCTCTCAGCTGAGCTGCAGAAAACCTGTGAGGAGATCTGGGCATCACGCAAGGCCATGCGTGCAGAAATGCAGGCAACCCGTGAGGTGCTGCATGGGGATCTCCGCACTATCATCCTCCAGAATCAGACCTTCCAGACCCGCGTGCTTGCTGCCATAGAGGACCATACCAGGGCTTTGCGTGGGCTGCCTCCCATTGCACCACCACCTCCTGATGCAGCAGCAGAGGGTGAAGAGACCAACAGCAGTTTTCCCACAATGGCATAGCGTGCAGCCGTGCATGCCATGAGCCCCTGGAGGTATTTTTTTTCGCAACATCCACGCAGGTGGGTGTTGGTGTGCACCCTGTCCTCGAACCTCCTGGGCCATTTTTTTTTACAGTGTGTTGTCTTGTGTGGCTCCCGTGGGCATCCACTGTGTATTCCGGCTGTGCACATGCAGGCTTGTCCTGAGTGTGGGTTAGATGCTTGGGTTGGTGACACACACACCGCTCCTGCTTCCCGTTTCCATGGGCTTGCAAAGGGTGTGACCAAGTGACAGTGACTTACATGGTGAAATTGTATTTGCATTGGATGTGCTCTATTTCTTGGAGCAGTTATTTGGCTGTTCCATATAGGAGAATGTTAATTGAATTTTGCAGTTTTAGAGCTGGACTTGCTGCATAGTATAGTCGATGCACTATATTCCATACAGCTGAATGATGTGTTGCTAACATTTTGATGTGGTGGAAGGCGCTTTTGCAAGCACTTCCTAAAATACAGGCTAATGAATGTCCTCGCAGTCCACTGTGACTTCGCACTTGACAAGAGTGCATGGTTTGTAAAGTTTTCATTGTACCTTTGTCTGTTAGTTTCACATAGTGATTGAGGAATAGTAATAAAGATTTAACGGATTGCTGGTGTACATTACACCTTGAGTTGCATGTGCATTTGTACACTGAATGGTTTGTTTTTGTGAAAGGAGCATTTGGTCCAAAGTTTGTTGGGAACTTTTTTCTATAAGGGTTTCTTTTTCCATAATGGTGTCTTCCATCATTTCATACTCTCAACCATTATTGTCTATGGCAATTGATTGTTGTTGTTCTTGTTTATAATCTTCATTGAAATAGGGTTCTGTGCTGCTTGTGTGAATCCATTCACCATCACATAAGTTTGAAAGGGTCTATATATTGACACTGCACATGTTTAGAAGTACTTTTTGTAATGTATTGATTCAATTAGTTAGCGGTTTCATTCTGTTTAAATCAAAATAAAAATGGTCTCTGTCCGCTGTCAATTAGTGCTTGCAAGTTTAGTCTCCTGCAGTAGTTCTTAAGAGTGGATTGTGACTTTTCAGCTGTTTTTATAGGATTGTGAACTCCATGGTTGAAAATGTTCTGTAACATACATTTTTTGGATTGCTTTACAGTGACTATGATAACATCGATAGATAGAGTGTTAGGTTCGTTAGTCATCAGATTTTCTTTGTACATTTTTTTACTTGTAGTTTTTGCACGAAGGGCCTTACCATTTTTAATCGTGGCTTGTTTAGTTTTGTTGAGTGAATTTACCAGCTCTTTTGTTTCAATGTTTTATATACATTGTTTTAGAGGTGGATGACTAGATGGTGTAGCTGTATTCTTATCTGCTCTAATGTTTTATTTAATTTATACAGAGTCATTGTTTAGTAGAAATTTTGTTTTGTCTATTGGGAAAAGAGAAAGTTTGGGTTTGAAAGTTGTGCAATGTATATGATTGTATTGTGCATGGGTTTCTGGGTGTGATTGTATAGATGAATAGAGTGCTGTTATATTAGATGTGGTTCAGAAGGTTGTGAGAGTAAGAGTCTTCAGAGGTGTGATGGTGTTTGGTTAGTGAGTAAGGGATTGGTGGTCTGATTGAATCTGTAGGGGCATTGTGCTGTTTTGAGGAACAGAGTGGGTGTTGCAATTGTGGTGTTTAGATGGGAATAGGAACAGTGTGAATGGTGGAATATAATGGCTTAGAGTAAAAGAAATGTTGGTTTGAAAATAGTTCTCTGGAGCGATATTTAGGGTGAAACTGTTCTGCTTTAATTACATATATATACATGGTACATTAATGTACTAACTTTGCCCGTTGTAAAGGGTATTTTTTCGGTTCTTGTCTTTGTAATGTGCTTCTTTCCTGTAATTGTAAAAGAAAGTTACAAATGCTTGCATTTCGAAGCAGTTTCATGGAAGTTAACAAATGCATATGTCCATTTATAGAAACTCTGTAAAGTTTTGTAAAATAGAAGAAGAGTTGATGGAAAAGATTTATAGTGCACTTTTAAATGGCAGTTGGTGTGTGGAAGTTTAATATGTTAGGAGTATAGGCATACTCTCCAACATGATGTATTCTATCCTGTAGGTGTTTATGTAGTTGTAGATATTTTATTTGAGTTCTCAGACTTGTAGTTCCACTTTTCCCATTTTAAAAGTTCGGGTACAAGTCCCAGAACGTTGAGAAAAAATGAGGACTGCATTTGCAGCTAAAGATTGGAATGGCTTATATTAGGAAGTATACATGTACTGTCAATATATTAAACCAGCACACACTGAGTGCCAATAAAAAATTGTGTACACGTCTATTAGATCTGATTTTACATTATTTTATGAAAAAGTGACACAGTGCAGCTATAAATGCATGTATGCATTGTTTAACCTTCTTAAAATTGCGTAAATAAAATATTTTGAAAAGCACAGCATTTTATCTGTTTATTTGATATTCATGTCACATTTTTGAATCTTGAAGTTCAGTTGTGCTTTTTTTTGCATTCTGGGATGTGTAGTTTAAGTTTTGTAATGGGAAATGTGGAATTGAAAGTGACAGAATGCAAAGGAAAAAATGAAGACTTAATAAGCACCTATAGATTGGAATAGGTGATGCTGGGTTGTATGCATGTGCTGCCAACATATTAAACTGTCTGACACTAAATGCCACTTAAAAATGATCTAGCGATCTATTTATCTGATTTTCCTTTCCTTTATGAAAAAGTGACACAGTGCTGCTTTACATGCACATATGTATTTTTCAACGTTCATCAAAATGCTTGTAAAAAGAAACCTTTTGAACTGCAGAGCATTCTAATTGTTTTCTGCCTCATGTGATCAGGTGATGAATGCTGAAATGTCCTTCGCTAGAGTGGTTAAAAACAAGAATTTGCTTATTGAGAAGCTTATTACAGGGTAAGGAGCAGGAATTCTCTCTCTCTCTCTCTCTCTCTCTCTCTCTCTCTCTCTCTCTCTCTCTCTCTCTATATATATATATATATATATATATATACTGACAAAAAACCTTGTTAACAGGATGTTATGGTTAAGTTGCACCACTAAAATTCAATGGAAAAACATTGCTACAGGGACGTTATGGTTACAGGTAAACCTAAAAAGCCCAGAAAATAGCAGGTTATGGTACATAACCATAACCCACGCTACCACTGTGCACTGCAAGGACTAACACCATGACATCAAAGATGACATCACAAATGTCATTGATGAATTCACTGATGACATCACAAGTCTGGCACCCTCTTTTTAGTTTAGTGAGATATGTAGACTATGTGATTTTCTTGACTAGCAGTGAGGAATTGCAAAGTGAGAAGGTACTGTATTTGTACACCTTACCATTCTCGTATGTTCTTACACTGCTTCCCTTAGGGTTCAATGACATCATATGCTGCACTGAAATGCAGCACTTATTTCTGTGCATTAAAATAATCAGTTATGTTGTGAACACCTTGAGGTAGTACTGGTACATATTTGCATACTTTACTTTTTTTGTATATGCTGCTATTTGTATGCGTTGTGCTCTCTTTCATTTTTGTGTGCAGTAGTATATTTATATAGTAACTGAGGGATTGGTAGATAATTAGCACATGTTTAACAGACCACAAACGTCTAACAGCAAATCATGCATAATTGCACGATGCATCATGGGGAAAATGTGAATATTGCACCTGTATTATGCATGCTGCACACACTGCTTACGTTTGTACATGAGTTTGGTATTGTAATGGAAAGAAATGTGTAATGCAATACTGTTTATAGCAATGCCTTGTGTAATTACCTACTTATGTATGTATAGTTCTCCCCAAGATCTCTGATAGTTGTATGGCTACATAACAAAGACAATCCCTTCTGAAGGCTTTTCATGACAACTACATATACATGTGATATAATCAGTGATGTCATCAATGATGTTTGTGATGTGTTCTTTGATGTCATGGGTGTTAGTCCTTGCAGTGCACAGTGGTATTGCGAGTTATGGTTGCGTACCGTTCCATAACTTGCACATTTCTGTGGTTTTTAGGTTTTGTCCTGTAACCATAATGCTCCTGTAGCAACGTTTTTCCAGTGAATTTCATAAATTTTTTAGTGGTCCAACTTAACCACAATGTCCCATTAACAAGGTTTTTTGTTAGTGAATTTCATAAGTTTTTAATAGTGCACTGTAACCATAACAATGCTTTTGGCTAGTTATTTGCAATAAAGTGGAAATGGTTTTAGTAGCGCAACTTAACCATAACGTCCCTTTAACAAGGTTTTTTGTTAGTGAATTTCATAGGTTTTCAGGACGGCACTTTGATAATAATGTTGGTATGTTATAGTTTTTGCAGGAAAGATGATAGGGTTTAAGGTGCACAAGTGAACCATAGTGTCCCTGTAGTAATGTGTCATTCACTCAATTGCATTAGATGTATGCAGGATTAGAGTGTAAAGATGTACTGTGCAACATACTGAAGCCGGAGGCTGTATAGTAAAAGGCACAAACTTTGGGAACTTTGCATCCGTTTGCAGAGATTGGGTTTTGTCCAACATGCCCAGAAAGGGACGTGGGTCATAAAAAGATGTAACATTCAGCAAAGACAAAAAACATAGGCAAACAGCTTCAAGTGCGTCAATTAGAAGAGGAAATGATGTACTTATGCAAAATGTGTACTTTCGCAAGAAAGTGCACAAAGGCATATAGTATGCAACATAAAGGAAAGCACCAACATGTAAAGTGACGTTTGCCTTCATCAATCTTACCGCACACATGCTACATAATCAAACAAAGAAGGGAGAGGCAGAGTAGCAAACTGCAACTGCCGAGAACAGAATGTCAGAGCAATGTGGTAAGGAGATGAATTCTTTTGATGTAATAGCACAGACCCGTTAGTGTGCAATAGTAGAAAAGCATTATGTTTTCTGTATGTGCGCAGCAATGGCTTCCACCCTAGAGTGGCTTGAGAAGAGTTTTCTGCATGAAGAAATGAGTGATGACGATAAGCCCATTGTTACCCGCTGCACTGTGAAAAGGGAAAGAGTTACTGGAAGGGCAAGCACACTGGAATGGCTGGAGGAACATTTTTCCGAATGACCAAATGAGTGAGCATAGTAACCCCATAGGTAGGGAACGAGCTGGCAAAAAGAACACAGTCGCAATGTAAAACTTAATTTTAAGTAACCACATTTGTTCTCTTTTAACATAGCATACCGGAATGCAAAGCTGTACACCAGAAGCGGCACCTTTTGCACAGGAACCTGCGGCCACCGAAATGGAACTGAACGCTAGGCATATCAAAGTTGCCCGCCTGGATGCCAAAATCGAGCAGTTGCTCCTCCAATTTGCTGTCTTGAGATCTTTTGTTGGAAACAATTAAAGGGGCAAAATAAGATATCACTACCCAACTTGCACATGTCCACCTTCCCCAATTCCCACCCCTTTCCGCGCAAAATCAGTGGCATGAAAGACACCTTGATGAGAGCTCAATCCCTTCTTCCCCTCAGCAGCAACTTCTTGAAATGGAAACCTCCCCAATATATGTAGCTGTTTCTTGTCCCCCTTCCCTTTGGATTAGTCGCTATAAATGTGCGCTAATAAATATTGCAATTTTAATTTATACAGATTGTGTATGTCCCTTTTTTAAAATTTGTTTAACAAGACCATTGTAAGTGAGAAGGGCACAGCAGTAGTGGGGATGAATACAAGTGAGAAAAATGGAGGAGGTGAACAACCGCCGCACCTGGCTGCTCTATGCGCAATCACAATACAATCATCGGTAGGACGCCAGTACGGGCCACATGTTTGCATGCACACATCCGTCTGGAAATAGTAAAAGCAGCGTCCGTTTATCTGTACCACAACTGTGCACATATATATATTGTGCTGTGACGCCTGGTTACACTTTCCCTGGTGAACATAACTGAATAAAGGGGTAGTATAGTCGTAGTAGCTGGAAGCATACAGCCTCGTTCTGCACATATTTTTCCACGTAAACATCCCACCTACTCTAGAGTGTTCATAGCAAACATAGGTAGAAATGTGCAATGTACGTGAACCATATGTTTAAGTAGGCCGGGGTGGGAAACGTAATGGTAGTACAATTATGCACGTGCGCAAAGTGTAACGTGCAATATATGTCTGGCAGACAATATTGCAAATGGAGAACAATGGCGATGTTGCTATAGTAACACAGCAATGTTGTGCATCGTCCCTTAGTTGGCAGACACGCTCCAGATCTGTACACATCGAAAGATAACATTTCTCTACAATGTACGGAGTGTTACAGTCATAGTGCACCCTTACAGCGATCATCCACTCTTCTAAATGTAGATATTGTAGGGAATGAGTTAATGGCACTTTGATATGCCACATGCTTCACATTAAATCTATAAAAGAGCACACCCTACAATTGCTCTGTTTGGCTTTCTATACAAGAGCACCGGTGATAGTGCTTGGGGCAGAAATAGCTTTCTCACCAAATCTGTGCCTGAAAACAACTTCTCCAAGTAATGGCCACCAGAGCCTCTGCTACTACCTCTGACTCAGAAGCACCCACACCCTCACCACCATCACCTCCTTCTAAAAGTCCTCAGCAAATGGACAAATGTCATAATGGAGTGGGACATCTAAAAGGAAACAAGAGTAAAGTAGAAGGAATCCCCATTGCCTACAGCCAGCGTCAATCATGGGTGTAGATACTGTTTAGGACCGCTGGAAATGTGCCTAAATCTCATGCTAACCAGTTGCAGTGCACTGAGTGCAACACAATACTCTGTCGCAGGAAACCTTGCTTGTACAGCTATGGCACCAGTTCCATGCGGCTTCACCTTAAAGCGCACCACCATGCAGCTATTTGGAGAGTTGTCCCCTTCCAAGCAGGCAGTACGTTAATGTCCACTATAGCATTCTCCGAATCTGCTCCTACCTAGAGACACTCAAGTGGGGCACTGCGACCTTGGAGGACATACACAATACAACAGACCCCTACCTTTCAAAGGTCACTGTATTGTGCATATAATGTGATAGGTACTGTGTAGGGTAGAACACTGTCAAAGTGCTTTGGAGTCAGCGGTCCGGGACCATGGCAAACACTGCCCCCCATCCAAGTAAGGTGCACCTTACATCTTCTACTCTCCACTTAGCATTTATTATCCCTATGGTTGGTACGCTTTGTGAAATCTCCCTTCCACTGCTGTCTTTTCTTGCATCTCTTATAACAACATGAAAAATGCCACACAGCCAGAAAGCGGGGCGAACAAAAAGACTCTTTTCAGAGGCACCATCCAGTGTTCAACAATAGAACTTCAAATGAAGCATACAGGCAGTTACGCAGCATATAAGCACCACGTACAAAGATAGCAACAGTTAGCAGTGAGATGCCATCAAAAGCATTGTACACATTTCCACAAAAAAAATAGTGGCTCTGAAAAGAGACTTTTTGGCAGTCATTGTATTTTAAATGTTACAATTGGGGAATGACCACTGGGTAAATGCATCCCACACTTGCAGGAAGCACTGTGCAGCATTTAGGATATTACCCAGAAAGATCTCATTGCCAGCATCAGTCAGATGAACTGCACCTGAACGATAAAATGGTCCTACTATGAAAGGTTGTTTTCATTGTGGAAGGAGAACATGCCAATGTCGTGGAGATAAGTGCACACAGCCTGGTTCACAATGTGCCGTGCTTTCGCCATTTGTGGACCACAGAAGGAAAAACGCAGTCACTTCTGCCTCAGGGCAATGTGAGAAAAGATTATGTGTGAATTTGGAAACATTTCTATTAGTTGGCAAAATGTCTCCTGTATTGCAAACTGCAGTGAAATCCCTGTAACATACCCTAAACTGTTCCCTACACAATGAACAATAATATTATTATTATTTTTTTTTAATTAATTTGTTTAGTTGAGAATACTTGAGAAACTTTTCAAATCATTTTTCTTTATACAAAACTAACACAAATGTTAAAAAAGAGAAAATAGAAAAGCAAACATAATACAATTTCAAAAATGAATAACCAATATATATATAATATATAATATTACAAAATTAATTTTCCATTTGTACATAAAAATAATGATACTTCTCAGTACAAGTCATCACATAATTCATGGATACCCTCATATTATTTACATTGCATTTCAATCTAACAATTCTTCAATGAGAAATTGAGTATGATTCTTTTGATATTAGGTGAACAATAATGTCTGGATGAGGAAGCGTCACCAAACTTTCACAAAAAGGACTCACATGGACCCACTGTATTCCACGAATTCCGTACCAGTGCACAGCAACATTATCAAAACCAAGGTGTACTGCTAGTGCGCACTGCTCTGCGTAAAGATGTATCCAATGTATCCACAAGTCGCCCAAACGCCATATAGTCCTTCGAAGCGTACTAAAAAAACGGCGTCTTTATAGAAGTTATGCAAAGTGTTTATTTCTAATTTTGCTAAAGGGATGTGTCAAGAAACACCTTCTTCTCTGCTCCTTGTTATGGGTTGCTCTCGGCTTGTCCTCTGTATATATCAACGTGTGTGTCTGCAGCGTGCATGGTATGTACTGCAACAGATTACTAATTGCAATACAGGAAGAAAAAAATGCACTGTCACTAACAAACGTCACACTACAATCACTAACGTTATCATGGCCACAAAACAACATCTTATCATGGAACACAAAAGCATACATACACATGAATCGCTCAACCGTAGTCCTACTTCCATACCAAGCATGTTACGAAAAACACCATTTAGCACTTGCGATTTCCCCTACCACCGCGAGGGCCATGGCCCAGTAGAGCAGGGCCAGTCGTTCTTCCCTTTCAAGTAGTCTTTCAGCATCACTCCCTGATTGGTTATTGTTAAACTATTACATATGCATAAACCAATTACAACCAAGAAGTGTGCATTTAATTGTATCACTTCTAATGAACAGCGAATAACAGCCGTTACTGACGCACAAGTGACATATCTTCTAAATGAAGAGCACCTCCATGAGAAATTACGAGTGAACGATCTATGCGTTCTGCACCCACAAACATCAGCATCACTACCCATCAGCACACCCAGTAGGTATTACTATTTTTTCTACAGTACAATGCCACTGTGTTATACGTCCACATACCTCTCAAATCACACGCATTTGGCGGCTGTCTCCCACCACTTATGCAGTTGTCTCATCTGCCAAGCTCCCTAAACACGCCCATACCAATCAATGGGCTTTCACACACCAATTGCATCAGCTGTTTTCACCCGCCCAAGATCCATGAATGGTTGAGAACTATAAACCATGAGTAGCAACAGAGTACCTAGGTCTAAATCTCCATAACGTACACAAAATGTGTACTATTGTGCCTCCCATCAGATACAATGAAATTGCTCCTACAGTGGTATGTAGTGGCTAAAGTTGGCCGCAACACGCAATGCTAGACAAAAAAGATTTCTGTGTTCTTTTGTTCCGTGTTTGTTACAATTGTTTCCCCCATTACACCACCTCCTAGCACTTTTGTACAAATCGCAAACACAACTATCAGGCAGCCTTTCCAACCAAACTATGCAAATTGCGTAAATTTCAAGCATAACAACAGTTTCCACCCGGGCATCATCCATAACAATAGCAGTTAAGCAATAAAAAAAGTTATTGCCACGTTCAAAACAGTAACATACGTAAATGTGCATATTCAAATTAAAACCCCTAAGCAATCCCTGCACTCAGGTACTGGGCATACATATGCACAGAACTGCATGCAAGTTGATGCCCAAAAACATTGTACTTTCCACTCTGTACATCTTTCTGCACCTTTGGCTCATTCTCCCACACTGCACAGTACTGCATTTGTCAAGTAAATAGGCCTACACTAATACACACACATTTTCCATAACCTGCCACACACAAAACTCCCAAGTAGGCCACCTACTCCCTTAACAAACATCATTTTACTCCCAACAACCCTTCATATTGTAGACCTTCCATTTACACAAACACACTTCGTCTTCCTGCCAAGACATCCCATTACAGTTCTCAAAAAATGTAATGTACAAATGTAAGCAGTATGGCATTAGCCAACATATTTTCTTACCGTCTTCTTATAAAAGAGCAGTACACAACAGTCTCTGGGAAGCTACTGGAGTGTACACTTCAAAATACAGCCTAGAAGACACCTACTCTATGCACTCAACAAAATAAGTACAATAGCAGCATACTCTTGTTTTTCTTACTAAACCAGTGCACTAATATTCAACTGTAGCATATACATGTGTGCCCATCCAGCAGTATATAATTCATTGTTATTAATCACATCTCTACAGGTACTAAGTGTTTCTTATGTGCCACCATTACAATAATACCCACATACTAACATAGCATCCCCAACCTAACCTTACACACCACTGCACAGCCACACACTTGCACTTAAATGGCTGCCTACCCTACCATTCACCCACTGACGCACATTGTACACATATGCATGTGAAAATGTGCACACCCACACTTCTCTTTCTTCACCAACAGCTACTACACAATGCCTACCAAACAGCAATTCTCTAGAAAGCAATGCAGAAAGATAGCCACGCAACCTACAAACACAGATTGTACCCATCCACTACAAGCTGAATGTAAACAGAAAGGTTCAGGAGAAGAGTTAATTCAGGCATTAAGGAAAATGAATCCATCTACCAGTGAAGACAGTGTAGGTTATCTGGCAAAATGTGAGAATGTACAGAAAACCACAAGCAAGCATTCAAGAAAACTAATTTTACAAAATATGTTCCACCACAGAGTCCTTCACAACCTTACAAGTAGAGGACAGAAATCACTCTCAACCCTCGAAACCTACCGCAGAAAAGTCATCCTGGAAGCTGTTGTAGAAACGCTATAAGTGTGAAGCGGAAATTGTTTATAGTAACTTTAAAGAGAATTAACCCACTAACAAGATTAATTGGTAAATTACAAGCAGTACTTGAAACCTTTGGCCACACATGTGCAGGTGAGTGGAGTCACGCCACCAACACAGAGCCCTACTTTAATTAAGAATCCTATAAACAACAACTAACTAACCAAATTGCCTTACATCAGAGTGGACGTGGTTATGAAAGATAGCCATAATGGAAGAAGAAACACTTGTTTCACAAATATCCCCATCAAACTTCGATGACTCTCTCCAATCCACCAAACCATGTCAAAGGCACCAACGAAAGAAACATGAAAATACTACAAAGTATGGACTCCTGTCCAGTGAGCAAGTACACTGTAATACACGGACAATGCTTAGCCTGCATTTGTGGAGCAGCTTGCAAAAGCACCTTCCATCGTATTATAACGTTAGCAACCCACCATTCAAAAATCAGAAATATAGTCTACAAACTGTACTATGCAAAAACTCTAGCTTTAACACTCCAACATTTAAATTATATTCTCGTACATGGTACAGCCAAACAAGTGCGCAGTGAAATTGAGCACATTCTAAGGAAATACTGTGAAACTGAAGAGCACTTACCCACTGCAACATTGTTAGCCAACAATATGTATTTATTTATTTATTTATTTATTACATTTATTGCATGCCCAGACCCTGAGGTATCACAGCGAGGTTACAGACAGTTTGTTAAAACAGCTAAGCATATACAGTTTCATTTATAATTACGATTACTAAAGCACAGATTAATTACAGTGAAAGGTAAACAGGCATATTAAGTAAGTGGTTATGTACAGCGGGTATGGTATCTAATCTGTCAGTACTGGTTAAATAACCAGGTTTTTAGCAGTTTTTTGTTTTTTAAACCAGATAGTGTTTCTTCTTTTTTGATGCTGATCAGGATAGTGTTCCAATGTTTCGAGGCTAAATATTGGAAGCTGCTCTCTCCTGCTCTGGTGTTCTTGAAGCGGGGCAATCCTACTAGGAATTGGTTATTGGATCTTAGGGTTCTGATAGTTTCTTTTTTGGCAATGGCTTTGTTCAGATAAATGGGCTCTTCGTTGTGGTGGCATTTGAATGTGATGCATAGAGTTTTGAAAAGGATTCTAGCTTTGATGGGAAGCCAATGAGCATCTCTTCTGGTCTTAGAGATATGATCAGATCTTTTCATTCCTAGAGCAGCCCGTAATGCCTTGTTTTGGATTAATTGTAATTTGTTGAGATTGCTGGCAGTGGTCCCAAGTAACAGTACATTAAAATAGTCTAGTTTGGATAATATCAGTGCTCTAGCAAATGTGATCGAGTTGGTTGGGGTCAAGAATTGGCGGTTTAGGGTTGTTAGTTTGGCAGTGTAAGCGGATGAAGAGGATAGTGTGTTGATATTTTTAGTCATTGTAAGTTTGGCATCCAGATACACATTTTACTTGCTTTAAGACAAGAATCATTGTGCCATCGATGTTGATGGTGGCATATTCTGGGTGGAGTGTGCCTACTTTGAATTGGGAGCCCACGATGAGAATCTCTGTCTTCTCATTGTTGAGTCACAGGCTGTTTAGTGCCATCCAATTCTGAATTATGGCATAGATATTGTTGATAGTTAGCGTGTCTTGGGTGTAGTTCCCCGAGAGTGGTATAAGGATCTGGGTGTCGTCAGTAAAGTTGGTATAGATGACACCCATATCATCTAGAGCTGCAAAGAGCAGCTTAGTACATACATTGTATAGTGTAGGAGATAGTGTAGGAGAGAGGCATGACCCTTGAGGTACTCCAATGGGGACTGGGATGGGGTCTGCTGCTTCTTCACCTATAGCCACTCTAGATGTTCGTTCTGCCAGGAAGGACTTGATCCACATAGTGGCATCAGTGGGGAAGCTGAAGTCTTTTGATTGTGTGGAACAGAGTTTGTTGTGGTCCACAAAATCAAACACTGCAGACAGATCCAGAAGGAGAACCTTGGCCCACCCACATGGTTTGTCAGTTTAACTTGTGCTGAGTATGCATGGGAAGACTTGCACATTTCCTATGCATAGCAAACAAAAACAAACCAGGTATAGACATGAAAACACCAGGAGAGCTGTGCTCTCTCGATCCAGTAAATGTGTCACTCTACTTTAATCATTGCTTCCTTGCGATGCTGCACTTCATTTGCAATAAAAGACTTCCTCCCCTCAGAGAAGTACAACACTTGTTTTGTAGAAAAGAATATCAAGCCAGAGGAGCACCACACATCCGCATGCTTTTGTGGATTAAAAAGTATCCTAAATTTGGCGAGGAGAGTGATGAAACAGTTTTGGAGTTCATCCACAAATATGTCACTTGTGAAATCCCTACGAAAAGTACCCATAGTGACCTACAAGCACAAAACTTGCAATTCCAATGACACAAGTGTGACAAGTATTGTCGACACAAATACAAGATCAGAAGCAAATACTACACCAAATGCCGCTATGGTTTCTTTAGACTAGTTTCAACAACAGGCCAAGTATGTCTACAGTTCGACACAGTGTCAAAGCAACATCTCTTAAAAACACATACTACATAAAAAGGAGCAAAGCATCCAAGTACATCAATGATTACAATGCGATTATTGGCCTCTTATGGAATGCCAATGTTGATGTACAGTACATTGCAGACAATTCCACTACTGTTGCACGATATGTCACAGCCCACTTAAGCAAATCAGAGAAAGGAGAGCTCAAAGACCTCTGGGATGACATATCCTCTGAGAAAACATTGGCACAAAAATTGTACATATTTGGCAGAAAAATGCTCTCCCATAGAGAATGTGGGTGCTACAAAGCTGCTGACCTCTTAACCGGCACAGCCTTATATGGGAAATCTGACAACATAGTGTTGCTAAGCCTTGGGCCTACTGCCTCCAGAAATAGAGTGCTTAAATCATACGAAGACATACAAAGAATAGCCAAAAGCGATCCCAGTAGCTAGGACATTTTGAAGAACAACTTATTATTGGACACATACTACCCAAACAGAAGTAATACTTTAGAAACCTTGTCCTTGTACCAGGTAGCCCAAAACTTCTCATACAAAAACAACAATACACCAAATGAGGAAAAGGGTAGATAAATAGTGGAAAGTTGTGAAGGCAGCCTCGTGACACTAACCAAATGAAGCCTAATTAATCATATGAAGTTGTCCTTAAAAACTCCTCAACACAAAGAACTGTAGTACATGGCTCTACTACAACTTTTTAAACCATGGAGAAAAGAAGAAGATTTATTAGCCACCTACACGTGCTATGAAGATGCTTTCAAAGCCACTGAAAGTACAATTACTGATGAAAACCTTACACGGTACAAAACCATGTTGGACAGTGAACTTCAAGTACAACTAAATGTAGACACTTCTGAAAGCAGTGAACCTTCGCAAACAGGAAGCCAAGAACCACTTGGAAAGCCACTCATAACAAATGAGGAAGAATTAGCCATGACAGAGGTGACCACCACTATGCTTCAGTACGAGCACTCTGCAGAAGAGTTTGCAGTATGGAAATCCCAACTAAACAGTGAACAGCGCACCATTTTTGAAGAAGTAAGTAAAACCATTAAGCATGGTATACAGCACAAAAGTACAACTTGCACCTCTAAGAGCTACAAACCTATACTACTGTAGGTAAGTGGTGAAGCGGGATCAGGTAAAACATTCTTAATAAGAATGATCAGAAAATATGTCCAACCAATAACAAACAACAACCTTTCTGCAGTTATAACTGCCCCTACAGATTTGGCTGCATACAACATAGGTGGAGTCACTGTACACCGATTGCTACTCTTTCCAGTGGAACATCAAAACAAATTAGAGTACTATAAACTTTCAGCACATGCTGCTATTGAGCTATGCAGAGTTTTGAAACACATGAAAATACTCCTAATAGATGAGGTCAGCATGGTCTCCAACCTAATGTTGGCTTTGATTCACCTCAGAATGCAAGAGATACTCAAAGCAGACTACGAAGAACTCTTTGGAAGAAAACATGTAATTGTTTTTGGAGATCTCCTTCAATTGACACAAGTCAAAGGTGAACCTATCTTCAAAACCTTAGGACACAAACAGTGCCATAAAAGTCTTGGAAGCATGAGCAATGTAAATCTTTGGCAACATCTTCAATACCGAGAACTAACTCAAAAAATGCGTCGGTCCGCAGACGTCACATATGCCAACATTTAAAAATACACACAGATTGGCGTACTATCAAAAGAGGTGCAGTCTACCCTCAATAGTAGACACATCCATGAGCTATACGGGTGTAACACATGTGCTACTGATGTCATGGAACAATTAGCTCACAAAAATGTCTGCTGTATGGCCTTAATGCCAACTCTAGCAAGCTGTGCACAATTTAATGTACCAATGCTGCAAAAAGAGAAATAACCACTAGTAGAAAGTCATAGCACAGACAAATTGGACGTATACGGTATGACAATACCTATGTGTCAGCAAGGCATAGCACAACTATAAGACTTAGATAACTGCATCTCCAAAACAGCTGGTTTGGGGAAAATTCTAACATTATGTGTCAAGTGTAGAGTTATGCTAAAGCCTAACATTTATGTAGAGCAAGGTTTAATCATAATAATAATAATAATTAATGGAGCGCTTGGTACAGTTGTTGCCTTCCACACATACCCACGGGACAGCAGCATTCAGTTTGTAAACATCAAGTTTGACAAACTTTCAGAAGTCAAAAATATAGGACGCACAACAGCATGATTCCTTCTTTTCAAAGACATATATGTACGCAGAGAACAGTTTCTCTGTCCCTAGCTTATGCAATAACTATTCATAAAGTGCAGGGTCTCACCTTAGATCAAGCATTGATTGATATTGGCAACACAGTCTTCAAAGAAGGCATGAGTTACGTAGCACTGTCAGGACTACGCACACTGGAAGGACTGTATCTAGTTAACTTTGATGCAACTGCAGTCAGTGCAGATATTCCTTGCATCCTAGAGAACAATAGACTACAGGCACTGTACACACTACATCTAAAAATGTACCCTATTCCTCAAAAACCAACAGATTTGAAAAGAAGGCTCATTCCATCAGAAGTACTAAATGATTGGGCCACAGTATTGTCAAAGAAATTAAAAAAAAGTCATGCTACAGTAACTACCAAAAGCACATACAAAAGGAGTAAAATAGACAAATCAAACCCAACTCCACCCACAAAAAAAGCCTCTTCTAAGAAACCATGTACTCTTCCTTCAAACGGCTCAGACAAAGAAGGACCTGTCACATTCAAATTTTCCAATACAACAGGTGTTATTTGCTATGCAAATGTAACAATAAATGTTCTATTCCAAATACCAGCAGTTGTTTAACACATTTATTCAAATGGCACAGACCAATTGTGTTTGCAAATGCTCATCCTTCTCAGAAATGCAGTAAGCAAATTTACAGTGTCTCAGGAATAAGGCAATAATTAGACTACAGTGCTGGAATGGTGAAATTCATTTTAAACCGACAAGAAGATCCCCAAGAATTTCTAATGTACTTACTACAATTACTGGAAAGAAAAAACATACTTATAATAGACATCTTTCACATTTCCTACATGTGGAGACATACATGCACTCTTTGCAACCATGTCATTGAGGAGCAAGTCCCTCTAGAATCCTTCGTGTATATACCAATGCCCAACTGTGACTCTATTCCATTTCAGCAACTGGTGTAAAATGCACACCATAGCAGGTTCTGTACATTGTGCAATTCTGATAATCGTTCAACGCTACATATACACTCACATAGTCAATATGTGATATTAATGCTCTTAAGGCATAATGCCAATGGTACCAAACAAAAATGCAAACGTACTGCCTTCACACAAAGATAGATATCAATTGGTAGCAAAACTTTCACAACTATAGCCATAATCTACTGCACAGGGGACTCCACCAATGCAGGCCAGTATACTGCATACATTAGAAAGCAATTGCCATGGTGGGAATGCAGTGATGCTTCCATCAGTCCAAAGCACAGACTACCTGCAAATCTTGCAAATGCTACTTAATATTCTTGAGGCCAAAATGTACTCATTAATGTACAAACCTAATATACCTTACTCCCCAGCACCAACCAGTACCTTCGTAAGTGGAAAAAAATGTTTTTCCTTCAACACTATCGACCTAAAGCAACGTACTATATATAAAGCATTGTGAAATGCACTACAGTGTATATTTGCCAATATCATCCCCAATGATTCCAAGGAGTACAGTCACACAAACAGTACGTGTCCACAAAACACAGTACCAGTATTTTCCACTGTATACGTGAAAGGGAATTTGCTAAGTGTGAGGGTTCAAAACTATCCTCTGTAACCTCGAAAATCATAACTAAAGCAAACCAGTCACCAGCTCTCCAAGAATAGTCCTGCAACTACCAACACATATTTACGTATCACCACGTAAATCCGCAAATGGATAGTACCACTTCAAAATGTACACAAATGTCCAAATAAACAAAGGAATGCACAAACTTCTCTACGTACCCTTTACAAACAGGACACTGCAAACCGTTAGACTACGCCACCTGGTAGCTAATTGCAACCTGAATATGACAATGTTATTTGCAGCATCACAACTACCCAAGTCAACCTTCAATAATTACTGTGCTACAAACATAGAATGAAACACTTCCAAAGTATCAGCAGTTACAGCACGACAACAGGTACATAACTACCGTGCAAATTATGCACTAGCAGGGACTCCACCAATGGAATCCACTATATTGCATACATTGGAAAATAGTGGTCATGGAAGGAACGCAATGAAACTTCCATCAGTTCAAAGCACATACTACCTACACATCTTGGAAATGCCTACTTAATAATCTTGAAGCCAAACTTTACTCGGTGATGTACAAACTTACTATACCTTACTCCCCAGCACCAAGCACTACCTTAATAAGTGGAGAGAAAATATTTTTCCTTTTACACTATCTACCTAAAGCAACGTACCCTACTGGACAATTTGACAAAATGCACTACACTGTGTGTAGGACAATTTGCCTGTATCCCCAATAAACCCAAGGAGTACAGTCACGCAAACAGTACATTTACACAAAGCACAGTACTGGTATTTTCCACTGCATACGTAAGTATGAGGGTTTAAAACTATCCTCAGTAACCTCCGAAATCATGACTTACACTAATAGGTCACCAGCTCTCCAACAATACTCATACAACTCCAACACATATGGATGTGGCACCACGTACATCTGTAATTCGGCAGTACCAGTTCCAAATGTAGACAGATGTCCAAATAACCACAAGAATGCACAAGCTTTTCTATGTACCCTTCACAAACAGTACACTGTAAACAGTTAGAATAAAACACCTGGTATCTAACTGCAACCTGAATAAGACAATGTTATTTGCAGCATCACAACTACCCAAATCAACCTTCAACAACTACTGTGCTACAAACATACCATCAAACACTTCCAAAGTAAAAGCAGTTACAATACGCCAACAGTTATGTAACTACGGTCATAATACTGCATAATCACTGAACAATATCATAATATTTGCAAACCACCAGCAGAAACCAAATGGATAAAGAAACAATGGTACAAAAAGGAAGCAGTGAAACATTTACAAATCAGCACCTGCTATAGAACGCCACACATCCTACCAACATGTATAGTGCACACATCGTACACCATTACATTGCCTCCTACTTCAAGAGTACAACTTAACATGTGCTGTAACCACTCCAAGCATCACTATTTCTCATTGTGCACTATATTAGCAACAGCATTTTGAAGTTTTTTTTTAATCCAGCATGGATTTTTTTTTTCACAGACCCAATGATTATGCAAAGAACCACAGGAACTGTGTTGATTGCACAGTACACTGGTTCAAAGCATAGTCAGTGTCCACAAAATAATGAAATGTATGCTATGTAGTGTACTTCAAAGTAACACAATACCTGTGCTAACATATTGTGTTCTCTTTTCCCACAGATAATACAGCAAGCAGAACGACAACAGTTTACACTCCATACCCAAAACACAGTGCAGGGCTTCCTCAATGCAAACAGTAAGGCTTCAACGATTGCTATTATACTTTGGTGCACTATACAGAGTGCATTAAGTGCACTTATTTCTACTATACACATGCCAATAGCACCACTGACAATGCACACCTATATTACACTATGCAGCTTGTGGCCACGCCCTACATGCTTCACTACACCCTCTACATTGTAGGGCCTCCAGCCATACACTAAACATTACACACCCTGCTCACTATTGCCACTGCACTGCAAAACTACACATACAAACATCTTTGCATGTACAACTAACCCCACACATAACACAGCCACCTACCCCTTAGCCACTGCAGTTTACATTGCCTACTACATCTACCACTGAATACATAACCTGTTTCCTACATAGACTGGTCACCTAACCCTATCATAAGTGCACACACTGAATTGACTACACTACAGTAATCTACCCTACATTCTGTGCAATTACAACAATACCACTTCATGCATGCATCCATACATCTTATGAAACTCTCCTAACTTCTCCAACACTTGCCTCCTTGCTTTACACTGCCACCATGTACGCCATTAGGTCACTTTCATTGTTATGTACACCATTTTCAAAAAACGTAGCCAACCCATATTTCAGTACATCACATACATCATAGCTCCCCAGCCACTACGCACCCACTCTGTAAAGAAAACACTTTCCTAAAACCCAAAAATGATCATGAAGTACAACACCAAACTGCGTACTATGGATCACCCGCCCACATGTTCTCAAACATCAAACACAGTGTCACATTACCCACCATTGCCTCGTAACACAATGCACATCTAACTTTTCCTTACACACTGTAAAAACATATTTTGTGTATTTTGCCATCTGTGCTTTCACGTGACCATTTGTACAGCATCCTCATATGTACTTGTATGTTGCACTACCTTCATCGTTATGACACTACCCACATTCGTAAATAGATGCTACACACGAAAAACATGTTCCCGGCTAAGGTCTTCCTTTTTTTCCTGCCTCATCTCCGGAAATCGAAACTTAACATACCTCTCCTTAAACAGAACACACGCTCATTGTAAAAAAGCCTTGAGGGGGAAGCATGTGTAGCTCCAAGGTCATGTATTGTGTGGAGGTCTAGCAAAAAAAAAGATACATAACTTGCACTGCAGGTCCTCTGTCCATGTGCCCCAAAGGTACTCTGCAACCATCTCATACGCTGTACAGTGCCATTTCACGGCCTCCCAATTTAAGGATGGAATTTGGCGAAATTATATAAGTACACCTTTACATCACATGTGCATTACGATTAACAGTTATTTACTTTACGTGTTCCTCAGTATGCATATTTACAAATTTGCTCTACCGCTCACTTTCTCTCAATACATTACACAGACCTTTGTGACGGCAGTAAAAAAAAACACTGTCACACTACCATGCCTCCACCATTCCCAGTAACTTACAACTGTCATTGTCTTTTGCTTCTCGTACACTAAAACACTTCACCTTTTGTGCACTCCTACACTACTAGATTCCATGTACTGCCTTTTGTATGCCATTTCACACAATAACTACATCTACGCACCCTCAGTGTACTATACTTTGTAACCGATACAGGTGCACGCATCAGTCAACCGGCACACAAATATGTACAACTCACATTTCTTTCACGCGCTTCTTACAAAAGCAGCTACTCCATTCTCCAGCAACCCAAGGTAACCTCCATTACGTTTCTTATTGTATTACTTTCGTTGTAAACACACTGACACATTGCACCGTGGGTCCAACTACACTCGTTACCATTGTCAACTTTTGTAAAAAAAGCAACACATGAAAACATCATCTTGTCCCAACAGTTCCAACACATTTTCTTCTGTGCACCCGTACAATCACTATATTACCTACAAACCAGACATCAAGGCAGTGAGTTCAGATATGGTGCTATGCAGTAACACACACGTCATTGTTCTTCAGCCATTCAGCTATTACTACATTATCCTTCCCGCAAAGTTTTGTCCTGTGCGCTACAACTAATAGCCACTACTTACACGTACTCTTATTCCTCTTTCTACTCAGATATGTTGGACCCTACTGCGCATGCCACAACTTCCACATTCCAATAGATGGCTGGTGGACCAACCATTGGAAGATTACCATAAGCAATGTCTTTTCCATTGTTATTATCTGGGCTGACCACTATGGGTCGGTATGTCCACTTGCAGTTCCTGCTATATGATCCAACCTGCAAACCTTCATTCTATAAGCCATACCAGAGCACCGCATGCTACCGTCGCTACCTTTCAAAGACAATGGGCCTCATTACGAGGTCGGCGGTAAGGGGTTAAGGGTGCCAGGAGAGATGCCGGTGCCGTTAACCCCTCACTGCCGCATTACGAGGTCCCTTAGCGGGTCCCGCAAAAGGGCCAGGGAGCTAACAACGGGCCAGCTATTAACAGGCCCGTTGTTAGCTCCCTCCCCATTCCCATTGAGCCCTATGGGGGCTCGAATGGGAATGGGGATGGGTTCCCTGAATGGGGAAATACCGGGACTTCCAAGGTTGGAATGACCCGGTAAGTCCCCATTCGGGGAACCTGGACCCGCTATGCGGTATGGGGGTAGCCATAGCACTAATAGCACCATAGCTACCTCCATACTTGTAATGAGACCCAATGTCTTCTTCCACATGGACCACCAAGCAGCAGTGCGTACTCCATTTCCCACTGTGCTACACAAGATCAGACGAACATAATTGCACATACAGCATGGGCACTGTATTTTGATTGCGAAATAAAAAAGCGGTGAATCCACCAACTGCGTTTACATTCTGTGGCAAAATAAAGCACTTCCAACCACTCACTGTATTATTAGTAAAGTATGGAATGATCTGGAACCGTAGTCTGTCTGAGCAAGTCCGCTTTTTATTTTGTTTATGTTGTTCCTTTCCAGAGCTAGGTGTTCACATGACAGAGTGTGCTACGCTTGGAACGCACATAAAATAAATACCTGGCATGCCTGCCGTGAGGAACGAGTGTCCACAAGTAAAGTCACTGACGCCAGTGGCTGCTGCGATGGTGTATGTGGCACACCGGCATAGCTAACGGAAGCCATGCACACATTACAAATTCACACACTTCAAGCTCCACTGGCTTCCTTTCGCTATCTGAACAAGTACACCAAACAAAGGTAACAATCAGACGGCCTTCCATCTTGTATATAGCTCCACTTAACGGCGTTCATCATGTTACCCACTGTAAATGTATGTGTGCTCGAATTTACATTCTCCATTCCATAGTGTTCATATGTAATACTTATTAACTTGTGTCATGTCGCACTGCCGATCTTCTCTCTCAACGTACTAGGTATTATGAGAGGTGTACCATACTGTACATTAATTGCGTCATCTCAGTATGTGAATGGCAACAAGGCCAATAACGGTCACCATATTCACATGCTGTCACTTCACAACACCTCTACTGGTATGAAACCTGCAAAACATCCCCCACAACCATGCTGTGACAGTGAGCACCCACAGTTGACATACATATTTCCAGCCCTGTACGCTGGACTTACATATCAGTGTAAGAACGGACCCAAAGAAGGGGACATTATGATATGATATTTTATTTATATCTCGCTCGTACACAGGTGTTTCAGAGCGCGATTGTTAAACCTACTTCTGAACAATGCCCACATTGTTACGTCAAATGCTAGCCTCTGAAGGTTGTCACCTGTGCACCTACCCCACAACTGTTTATGTGTTAGTATCTGCGTACATGTGCCATTACGTACTAAAACAAGCCTTGCATTTCCCACTTTCTTACTGCACTCCCGGAAATGAACCTCTGGTCACGTCCACACCCCATTGAACACAAATTATGTCTTATCTCATTTCCCCTTTACGACCTACGCCATGTCCTCCACATTAATTCTGCAAAGGGGCGTATCGTATGGCACTTTATTTACAAGTGTATTGTATAGCACAAAGTAAGCTTATAATTTACTGCCTACAAGTATGTATAGATACAACAACATACTCAAACAAGGCAACATTGTCACACCTACTCCAATCAGTGCCCACACTATTACAGCCAAGGGCCGTACCCATGCACACAAGCCAGTATGGGTTTTACAGGCACAAGACAACATGGCAGTCTGACTGCAAATATCCTCATAGTGTCTCCAATGCACTCCCCATCCCCAATAGAGTCTGCCTGCACTCACCAAAAAATAATAGTCACATCCACAACTGCCCACCAATTCACTATCTGTGAGTACTTGCATACAAATTCCTTCCATCTGCCAATGTTTACCTGCCCTCCCTAAAGCAAGGCTGTGCCCAAGCGCTACGCTCTTGGGTACATAGGCGAATACACCCATGCATGGAAACATGGCAGCACTTACCCTTTCTGTCCACAGGTACATATTGGTTCATTAATACACCCAATCAAGTCAACTTTCTGTTACCTACTTCCAAACAGTGCCCACCCTCTTATGTGCAATGGCCCCAGCCATGTGCACAAGGCAGTATAGGTTTTGCAAGCACAATACAACATACCACTAATACTGCAAATACCCTCATATTCTGTCCAATGCACTCCCCATCCTCAATGGAGTGTGCCTGCACTCACCAAAATATGATATTCGCCCACCAATTCATTGTCTGTGAGTACCTCCATACAATATCCTTTCATCTGCCAATGTCTACCTGCCCTCCCTAAAGCAAGGCTGTAGCCAATCCCTAGGCTATTGGGTACATAGGTGGAGGCCTACAGCCTCCACCCATGCACCCAATTGCCTAGTCCTACTACACACCCAATAGAAACCAATAAAGTCATGCATGGTAACATTTCCCATGGTGCTTTACTGCCTACAATTACATATATATACAATAGACTCGAACAAAACAACATTATCACACCTACTTGCAACCAGTGCCCACACTGTGACAGCCAAGGGCTGTACCCATGCAAACAAGCCAGTATGGGTGTTACAGGCACAAGACAACCTAGCACTCTGACTGCAAAAACCCACATATTGTCTCCAATGCACTCCCCATCCTCTATAGAGTCTGCCTGCATTCCCCAAAAAATGATTGTCGCTCCACAACTGCCCACCAACTAAGCATGTGTGAGTACCTCCTAACAAATTCCTTCCATCTGCCAATGTCAACCTGCCCACCCTAAAGCAAGGCTATTGCCAAGCCCTAGCCTCTTGGGTACATAGGCGGAGGCCTACAGCCTCCACCCATGCACCCAATTGCCTAGTCCTACTACACACCCACTGGAAGGCAATACAGGCATGCATGCTAACATTTCCAATGGTGCTTGCCTGCCTACACGTATGTATATGTACAGTAAAGGAGCGAACCAAAACAGCATTCGCACACCTACTTCCAACCAGTGGTCACGCTGTTATGGCCAGAGGCCATTGCCATGCACACAAGGAAGTAGGGCCTTTGGAAGCACAACCCAACATAGTACACTGACTGCTAATATCCTCATATTATCTTCAAGGCACTCCCCATCCCCTATACAGTATGCCTACAGTGACCAACATATCATACATCCACGTGCAACTACCCACCGATCCAGTGTATGTCAATAGCTGCGGGATTGGTGCATATCTCGACAGTGTGCTGCCAAATAATCCTTATTTTTCTCTGTGTCTTTATGCACTCCCTGCAGCAATGGTGTAAGCAAACGTGCCCGCCTACCTAATCGCTAAGTGCCTCATTGCTCTCCCATGCATTCAGCCCTTACATTAGGGGGGTTGTACCCAAGTTGTACACTCTTTCTACATGGCATGGCCATGCAGTGAAAAGCCTACGCCTTACCAGACCCACAGCAAGCCAAGTAAAAGAAGCAGGTTAAGATTTCCTCACAAACGTGCCGCAACAAAAGAACTCAAACGTTTGACCTCAACATAACCACTGGCAGCCGTAGCCTACAGAACAAATCATTTGCAATATCGTTGCTTCCCCCTCCTTCACCCAGCCAATCCTGCAAAGCAGTCTTTCCAACGCATTTCGGTGCACCACTATCCTCCGATACACCATGGCGGGGTCTCCCAAAAACGTTGACGCACAGCACGCTTCCCTTCCGCCAACCACTGGTCGCGTCCACTGTTCACTGACAGCACTGTGCACCGTGCCCCAATCAGACATCAGTCTGCAGAGCAAACTAGGAATTGGGTCAGCGGAGAGGACCCAAATATCACTTATTTTTTGGGACATACATCTCAGTGTTTTGCAAAAGCTTTACAGGTCTGATTTCCACCGAACACTCAAAAGCACGCTTTCTGTCCCAAGCTCCTGCCGCAAATGTCCATCCAGCCGTTCGAGTTATGCGCAAAGTTTTTCCCTATTCAGTCTATGGAAAGAAAAAATGTTGGAAGCCCCCATATAACTCCCCCAACAAGAAACCTCACCCAACTTGGTGAAACAATTCTGAGCCACCCATATACTTTTTTTGCAAGGTTTGTTGGTGAGGATTCGTCCAGGGAAAGCAAAGTTATAAGCCACTGAAAAAGTGCTCTTCCTATGAGTTTAGCAACTTAAGCTAACATCTTACAGACTTCACACACAGTGAAGTACCTCTTGGAAAGAAAACCTTCACAACAGTAGGTATAGTATACCAAACTGGTGCCACAACCAATGCGGGCACTACACTGCATATGTAAAAAGAAAAGTGGTTGGTTTGAATGTAAAAATACTTCTGTTACTCCAAAACATAGGTTACCAGCAAATTTAACAAATGACTGCATATTATTCCTTCAACCCAAATTAGGTCACTAATTTAGCACAATTAACAGTTAGAATACGAAATAGCACTTAGTTAGAATATGCCAACAGGTATCTAACTACTTGAAAACCACCCTTCATTCCAAAATACTTCAAGTACGCCATCTCAATTCTTATACGACAAAACATTTTATAACCTCTAATGTAGTTAGAAAACACCAACAGGTATCTAACTACTTCAAGCATTCCCTTAATCACAACATACTTCAAACAAACATACAATCACCCCTACACTAATGACCCAATGTTTATTTAATGTCAAAACAACAGCAGTGTGTCATACACTAATGTTGTACCAATCATAGTACCTCTATACTGCTTAACAAAGTGTACTGTTTTATTTCCACAGGAATTAAACCAGAGATTCCAGCTTCATAAGGCTATAAAACTAAGTAACCACACCAATCATAATTAAATGCATATTTTATTAGCACTATCCTCAATTGTACTACAATCATAACTACCATATACAGTTCAATTACATCATTCCTCCATATTGCAAACACTGGGCCTCATTATAAGTTTGCCGCTCTGGTAACAATGGTACCGGTAAGCTTGCTGGTACTCTTGTTACCGGACCAGCAAACTATGAGGTGAATGTTGCCGGTGCATCCGACATAGTCCGCTCGCGGGTGCCTTTTTGCCTGCCAGATCAGACATGGCGGACAGAACAGTACCCGCGAGCAGACCATGTCGGATGCACCGCCAGCATTCACGAATGGTGCTATTAGCTATCCACAAGGTGTTCTTCCTATGGGTTGAGCAACTTAACCATAACTACAGGGCCACTACCGCAGGAACAAAGGGACAACAACCAAGGAGCACAATACCAAAAGGACGACAAACCTGCTATGGTAAAAAGAAGAGAAATCAGAATTAATCAGAGAATAAATGCAAATAATCAATCTATCAAAGAGAACCCTGTGCACCCAAGAAAAAGCAGTTTTGTCAAAAGGTCTTAGCTACTGCCCTAAGTCGGGGTTACTGTATACTCAGACCTGCATTGATTTATATAGGTTTGCATGGCAACTAAGACTGATTAAATACCATATAATCCACAATAAAAGTATCAATAAGGAGAAAAGAAATGAAAAACCAACAACTGTTGACCAAAGACCTCCAGGTACTCAAAATATGACAGGACTTAGCAACTACTGAGGCAGTAGAACTGAATGCTGAAGACACAGAAGACATGCGGAACAACACTAACCTTACATCTTGTGGAATCAACACCAAGGATAGTGAGCTAAAACCTCAGTCTAAATTTAATTCAGTGATCCCCAACAGTGCCAGAATAGACATTTTTAATGGCCTAGTGGTTGATGACTTAAAACAACTGGCAAAATGGGCATCACCACAGACACACAACAAAAGACATACAGAAGAATATCTAACTTAATATAATCTCAGCAATTGTTTGAATATCCTCAGGAAGACATCTGATAAGGGGGGAAACATCATGGTAATGGATTTGGAAAATGACACACAAGAGGCAAGGCACCAACTAGATGATAGCACACACTATTTGAAATTAACAGAAGATCCTACAAGAGAATGCAAAGACCAATATGATGGAATGCTGAAAGGATGGCATAAAGCAGGTCTTTTTGAATGGGAGGAGAAACAATATCTTATTATCAGTCATTCCGATGATATATTTTGTGGCAAAGGTACACAAAGATTGAAAAAACACCCACATGTAGACCAATTGTAGCATCCATAGGATCACTCTTGGACAAAAACGTCATTCTATATTGACAAATTCCTGTTCCCATTGGTACAGACCTTTCCATCGTATCTACAAGATCCAATGGACTTCTTACCCAAAATAATGAATACGGTTACCAGTCATTTGGTCGACAACCAAATGGTCGAATGATTTTTTTTAACATTTTTTTTTTTTGGGGGGTTCCCCCCAAACCGCCCTTTATATATATTATTTTTTTTTTTACCAAACAAAACGAAAACATACATATAAATACATTTTTAAAAAAAATCGACGAAATGAGCGGACACCAATGAATACACCATGGGAAGCTTCCTACTCACCACTCTGGATGTTGTTTTGCTGTAGACCAGCATAGGGCATGAGATAGGAATTCAGGCAATCAAACTATACCTATCATTCAAGACTGCGAGCTACTGGGACCACTCCAGAATGTTATTAGAGATGCTGCTGTTTTGCCTTGAGCACAACACATTCATTTATGATAGAATGTTTTTTCCTATACATCTGTTGTACGACAAAGGGTAATAAACTTTGCTCCTCATACGCCAATTTGACATTGGGACTGTGGGAGCAAGAAATATTGCACAGTGATGAATTTGAAAAATATAGCAACAGAATAATATCCTGGAACTGCTATATAGATGACTTCTCCATAATCTGGAATGTTAGTGTGCGAGAATGGATAGACTTTGTTGGAGCAATTAACCACAATCATCAAAACGTACAATTCACAGAACATCAAAATAAACAACAAATCATCTATTTAGATGTACTAATCTACATTGAAAATGGATGACTCGAAAGCAATGTAAGAGAAAATTCAGTGTTACATGCAAGCAGCTGCCATCCCAAAAAACTCATAAGCAGTACACCATATGGTGAGATGATCAGGACACATAGAAGCTTGACAGAAATAGAGTTTCAGAAACACGCCAAATCAACAGCCAGAAGTTTTGTAAAAAGAAGGTATTAAAAAACAACAATAGAACAGGCATTTGACAAGGCCAATGTGAAGAAAAGGGAAGATCTTCTACAACATTAACAACCAGGGGAGGAAACGAGCAAGATTCATCACAACAAATCATGTGCAAGCTACGAGAGTTAGAAAGATCTTGGACACTCACTGGCATTGTTCCATCTAATTATTTTTCTCTATGTGTGGAACTGGTTTGCTGTTCTGCACACATTTTCCATGTGCACAAATGACTAATGAGGTATGCCGCTTTTTGAGCATGCATATTTAGTGAACTGCTGTAGTTTGGAAAGGAATGTCCTCTTCCCAGTCACAACAATTCTTGACAAATCTTAAAACACTTTTTGAAAATACATAGGCTAAAATGGAATATGTCACATTTGATTAAACTGAAAACTCATCAACCAGTCCATGACTTCAACATCTGCCACAGTACCTTACAAAAGTTTTATGACACTTAAAAAACCACTGATGTATTACAAAACACAAATATCTCGTCATAAACTAATGTGGCTGTCAAGACATTCAGACAGAATGCAACATTTGCTGATGGATTAATGGCAATTGAAAGCAATGTGTCAAAAAACATACTGATAGGAGTTCAAGTGCCACTTTAATGAAGTAATTCAAGGGCCAGGAGAACATGCTTCTAATAATTTGTCTAAGGATTATAATTGCATCAGAATAACTGATGATCAACTATTCCTGTGCCTATGCTTACTATCAACATTACGTTGTCCTTTGGGTAGTGATAATACCAGCCTTATAGCTAAAATACATATACACCATCCATTTTTACTCTCTAAAAAATGAAAATGTGCCCAACAAAAACGAGAAACAATGAACATTTTGTTGCTTCAACCCACAAAGCTCAACTGATATTTATCCGAATTAGTGACCAGTAGAGCAGTGGCATAGGAAGGAACTCTTATAATATTATTGCCTGATATAACAGGAATTGTAAGGGGAAGAACCTCTTTTAATAAGCAGAAAGTATCCCTATTGTCAAAGCTAAATACTTTTTACTACCTGAAAAATCATTTGACTCCAAGTAGGGAGCAAAATCTGATTAGAGCCCTGCTTATACGGGTGACATAGGACGTTAAATGACAGGGCACTTAATAACGTCTATAGTTTTGCCCACCCTTCCGCACCACAGCTTAGATAAAATTAAATAGGAGCCTTACTGAGGTTTATTATGGAGCGCTGCTGAAGATTGCACATATATGCCTTATAAGTTAATAGCATCAATTCATCAGAGATACAACTGAATGAGTGTCTTCTTCAGTAACTATGAATCCATCTTCTGTAATTCTTTATCAGTTAAATAAGATGCAGGGGGATGCTAGAGACGATACACACAGAACACATGGTTATATTGAAAAGCCCTCAGCAGCTGAGCACAGAAAGAAAAAGAAGGTGCTGTTGTCAAGACGGGTACTAGAATGTTCTATCCGTTAGCAAACAAGCAACACATTTCTTTCAGTGTACTGCCGAAACGTCCGGTTTTTAAATGTACTGCAAGGAGTGATGACTTGAGTTCTTCTACCCTTAGCCTTCCCCGGCCACTGTACTAGCCTCCAATACTAGTTGATATAGCACTGTAAAAAGTGAGTGATTGTAGCAGTAAACACCCACTGGGATTTTTGCAGACCCTCAATACTTTGCAAGCAAGGCATATTTTTTTTGATAACATATTTTATTGGTATTTAAGACAAATAAAACAGATCAACAAACAATACATGCACACTGCTGGTAAGGGTCAATGACTGTCTCCCATCGATATACACATATATTGCAAATTGGGTCGATTTATCCCAACATGGGAACAACATTTCTTTCACCTGTTTTGCGAGCACCGTGGGTATCAGGGGGATCTTCGACATATCTCAATTTCCATTTATCCAACGTTAGCCCTCACTGGGCATCTTCCCACTTCTGCCATCCTTTTTGCGCTTTAGCTGGGCATCCTCTGGCCGAGTATACCCTGTGCTCCATTGCAACACAAACGTCCACATCTGTCCTCCACTGTTCATAACTCATTGTCTGATCCGATCCCCATTTCTGGGCAATATTCCTTTTCATAAGTCCGGTAGTGGTGGACAGAAAAAGTTTTTCATATCTAGATAGATCAATTTCGTCATCCATTCCCAACAGTAATAACATAGAGTCTCTAGGAATCGTTTTGCCCATGACTCTGGAAAGTTCCTCACAACATGCCTCCCAGAATAGTTGGATGCATGTGCAATCCCACAGGATGTGGAAGAAGGTACCTTCTTCCGTTTTGCATTGCTGACAATTTGGATCATTTATCCTTCCCCATTTGTATAGGGCAACCCTAGGGTAGTATACTCTGTGTAGTATCTTTAACTGAATCAGCCTAAGCCTTGATGATATGGCTATCTCCCTAGGGAACATCAGTGCCATAACCCATTCCTCCGGTAGTATAGCACCCACGTCCATCTCCCATTTGGTCCGTAGCGATAGCAGATCTGGCGTGCCAAAGGAACTTATGGCACTGTACAAAACTGATGTCACTTTGTGGGTGATTCGTTCCGGGAATAGGTTCCTTTCTATGGGGGTATATTCCGGCAGAGAAGTCACTTCGGGGAGGATGCCCTGCAGTGCGTGTTGCAGTTGGGTATAGTGATAGTGTTCAGTTTGGGGAAGTGCAAAGCGGAGTGCCAGCTCTGGGAATGGGACTATATTGTCTTCTTTCACAACATCACCAAATGTGAGCGATCCGGTTTATAGTGAAAAGGTCGAATTTGAAAAGGTCGAATGACAAAATCTTGAACAAAAAAATCAGAATTTTTGTTTTAATACGTTTTTTATTCGAAATGGGGGGGTTCCCCCCAACCCCCCTTTTTTTTGTTTTACCCTTTTTTTTATCCCCAGACCCCAAAATAAATATATAATTAAAAAAAAAGGAATTCAACTATTTTTTTCGACCTTATTTTTTCGAGATTTTTGTCTTTCGACCTTTTGTATTCAAGATTTTGACTGACCACCGAGCGATCCATGCTGAGACCAATTCGGCCATCTGGGGAGTGTGTATACACCGGGGAGGTTTCTATTATTCCACAGTGGCTGCGTTTGCAATAATTTGTGGCCCCATCCCACGAATTTATGTGTGTCTGTCCAGATTTGCGTTATCTGTGCTCGCATGTTGGGAGTGGTTGTTGGGGCCCTTTTCTTATAGAGGTATTGCATGACGGGTTTCTCGGGAGTGTTGGCTTCTAGTGATCTAGTATGTGGCGCAGCTGTGTCCCCGTGCAGTTGGTCATTCACTTTTGCCAATTGGCTGGCCCAGTAGTACGTCTGCATTCGGGGCAGCCCTCTTCCGCCCTCCCATACGGATTTTTGGAGCGTGGCAATTGCAATGCGTGGGTGGCCGTCATTCCATAGCAATTTTCGGAGCGTTTGATCTATTTCCCTGAATATGTTTGGGGGAATATATAGTGGGGCATTCTGCAATATATATAGGAGTCGGGGCAGGGACATCATTTTGAAGAGCGCTGCTCTACCTAGTAGTGTCAGAGGGAGGGATGACCAGTGTCGGGTGTCCTCCGCAAATTTTGTCATCACTGGGTACAGGTTTCTGGGAATATAATTGTTCAGATTGTTCGTTATTAGTATACCTAGGTATTTTAATTGTTCCTTTTCCACCTGGTAGGGACATTGGGGTAGAATCGATTCTTCCTTTTGCCTAAGTGGAAACAGAGTAGATTTAGCCCAGTTAACCCTTAGGCCGCTAAAGGAGCCTTATTTCTGGAGTAAGTCGGTCACTATGGGGCAGGATCTGACCGTATCATTCAGGTATACCAGCAAATCATCTGCATATAAGGACACTTTGTCCTCCCAGGCTTCTGACCATCGGAATCCCTTCCATGTTTCGTTGGTTCTTAACAGTATCGCGAGCGGTTCGATTGCTATTGCAAATATCATAGCTGACAATGGGCATCCTTGTCTGGTCCCTTTACCAATTTCGAAGGGGTTTGATACGTGACCATTTACTTTTGTGATGGCTAGTGGGGATTTATACAGTAATTTAACCCAACTCATGAATTGGGGCCCAAATCCCATTCTGCGCATTATTTCCCAGATCGCTTCCCACCTGACCGAATCAAACGCTTTTTCAAAGTCCACCGCCAGCAGGGCTAGTGGGCCCCAGATGGTGGTCGCATTTTCTATCGCTGTGAATAATCGATGTATGTTCATCCGCGTGGATCTTTGCGGCATGAAACCACATTGATCCGGATGGATTAAGAAGGGTATGACTTGCTGGAGCCCATTGGCTAGTGTTTTTGCTAGGATTTTGGTTTTGGTGTTAATGAGGGAAATAGGTCTATACGAACTGCATCTATCTGGGGGCTTGTCTGTTTTAGGTATTACCACTATGGTGGCCTGTCTCAGGTCTTGTGGGAGGGACCCTTCGCTGTGGGAGGTTTCATACATTTTCAGTAAGTGTGGTGTAATTAAGTTTCTGCCTATTTTCTTCCACACCTCAACGGGGAAACCGTTGGGTCCCGGGGTTTTCCCGGCTTGGAGGTCCGCCATGGCTGCAGACAGTTCATCCTCCGTCACGTCAGTTTCTAGCAGGGCTCTTTGATCGGGTGTCAAAGAGGGGAGGGTAATTTCCAATATGTCTGTGGTATCAATGGGGGAGGTTGGTGCTACATAAAGTTCCTTGTAATAGGCTGCGAACCCTTCCGCTATGTCCTGGTGCGCCGTTATTAGTGTGTCCTCTTGTGATCTAATCGCTCTGACATGTCGGAGCCCCTCATCTCGCTTCTCCAGCCATGCCAGCATTCTGCCCGCTTTATCCCCGGTCTCGTACACTCTGGCACGCATCGCTGTCTGTGCCTGTTTGGCATTGTCCAGGGCGACATTCTCTAGCTGTTTTTGTGCTAGCTGTAACTCACGGTGAGATTCTGGGAGGCCCTGGGATAGATGAGCTACCTCTGCCCTTTGCACTCGCGATTCGGCTGCCCGGATTGATGCAATCTGTTTTCTCTTATGGGTTGTGATCCGGGAGATGAGTTCCCCCCTCAGTACTGGTTTATATGTCTCCCACAGTGTTACAGGGCTACCACAGAGGTTATATTCAACTCAAAGTACGATTCTGTGGCATTTTGGGCATGCTCTACTAGATCGGGAAAACCCAGATAGTAGTTATTTAGCCTCCATGTGGGGGGGGGGACCAGTCTGTGGGTATTAAGCTCTAACATGAGCGGGGAGTCATCTGATATGCCTCTGGGTAGGAGCTGTGCATCAATTGCTAGATGTAGTTCGGATGCTGGGAGAAAAAAAGAATCAAGCCTTGACAGTGAGGTATGTGCTCCGGAGAGAAACGAGTATCTCTTGTGCCGGGGTGTAGATGTCTCCACACATCCTTTAGACCCATTGCGTCGACAAATGTGGCCAATTTGGTATGCATGGAGGGATTTCTCGAACGGAAATGCGTGCGATCAAGCTCCAAATTCATGACTTCATAGAAGTCTCCCCCCACCACTACCAAGTTCGAGGGATATGCCGCTATTATAAGTGTTATGTCATTAAGTAGTGCGGTAAGTAAGGTTGGTGGCGCGTATATGGCTAGCATGGATATGGACCGCTCCCAGAGAGTCCCGGTCATATGAACAAATCTACCCCCCCGTGTCCTGTGTGACGGATAGAAGATTCAATGGTAGTCGTTTGTGTATTAGGATCAGTACTCCCCGGGCTACCATGGAGAAGCCTGAGTGTAACGCAATTCGGTAATTGGTTCGCTTAAAGAGTTTGCAGTCTGTGCCTGCCGAGTGCGTTTCCGTTAAGAAAGCTGCATCGGGCGCATATCGATTCAGATATTGTAGTACAAGGCGCCTCTTAATATTGCTGCCCAGCCCATTCACATTCCAGGTCACAATCTTAATGGATTTGGTCTTACTTTCGTTGGTATATTCTGTCATGTTGGTTGGGAGATGGGTGTGCCGAGTAGTGCTGTGTGTGTCCCGGGATGGTGACCCCAACCCAAAGCGTTCCTAAAACAGTGAACTAAACAAACAAATTCTGTCGTAAAACCAAACTCCCCTACCCCCTCCCCATACTCCGCCCCAACTTGAAGTACCTGTCGCCCGAAAATTAGTCCGAGGTTGACTAGGGTCTACTCAGACTGAACAATTAGTCAATACATTTGGTGCCTTTCGCTATCTCAGCATTATGAATGCTGCATGGGACAGTTGTGTAACTATGTTCGTGTTTCTCACGCTGCTGTTTTGACGCTTGTCCTATCACTTTTCTTAGGGGAGGCCTGTTTGGGCCACCATTTGGTTGTTTTGTGGGGAAATCTGATGGTGCATTGTTGACGGGTATCTTGGTTTTGAGTTTCATTGCAGTTGTCGGAGGTTATGTTGCTGTCTACGTATGATTATTTGCCTCAGTCGGCTTCTTTTGGCAGTCGTTCTTCTTGTTCTTTTATTGGCTGGGCGTTCGGGAGTCTATCAGGGCGTGGTCTGATCCGTTCACATTCCCTTCTGTTTAGTGGGCCCCAGTCCCCCTCCAGGTTATTTTCTGCCCAGTTCCACGCTTCTTTTGGTTCATTAAAGTGCACAGATATGCCGTTATGATAGATTTTCAGCTGTGCTGGGAACAGGAGGCCATATTTGATGTTTTGCATCTGTAATCTTTTCTTACGCTGGTTAAAGGATTGGCGTGCTCTTTGCACTTCCCTTGTGAAGTCCGGGAAGAAGGCACTTTTGGAGCCGTTATAGGTCATGGAGCCTTTGGTTCTTGCCATTTGTAGTTTGTGTAATTTAGGATTTTGGCAATCACTGTGCGGACAAGCAAGGCATATTTAATGCCTCAGCATATTATGTTATTTTAAGAATGTCATGACTCTGCATGTACGCAATTCTTTTGCAGTGCAAACAAGATTGTTTGCAACATACTCCACCCTTATATCATTGTGTAGGATTACACAGTGCTCAGTGAAACCGTTTTTGCATAGCAGCAAGTACCATATAATGTGTGGAGGTCTATGCCCAAAGGAACTCTGAACACTTGGAAACGAGGCAGATTGTGTGGAAAACATTCTTCTGCCTGAATATCCAGTGCCATGATACTATGGACATGTAATACCAGGCACAGACCATACCCATTATCCCTTGTAGGCAAAGTAAATGATTTTCTAATGTTGCGCTCCACTTATAGAATAATGTTAGTAATGCTAAAGTAGGACATACTGAGCATGACATCTGTCTTCTCAAAATACTTACAGGGCAAATTAATATTTGAGTTTCATAATGCATTAACTTGCAAGTGGACCGCTTCAAAGCACTTGTATGACATATGTACAAAGAAGAGGAAGTTTGGGATAAGGTTACACATCCAGGTAGCCTGCTTACTGACAGTCATTATCCGATATTTTAGCTGGTAGTTCGATTGTATCGTGTGGGTGACGCTTTTGGTGAGGCACAATGAGTAACAGAAATTCTGGCATGTGAACGTTATTCATATTATTCATATTCCAACAAACATAAAACAAGTGGATGTAGGTACACGTCTGCTAACCTTTTGCATTGCCAAGAGGAAGATTCAAGGTTGTTCAGTACTCTCTTAATAGGTTCTGGGCCAGAAGTTAGAGTCATAAGGTAAAGGTGTGGTAGAATCAAGCTCAGGAGTCCTTGGTGGGGAGAGACCACTATTTGGTTAATGTGCACAGGCATATCTTGGTTAGATTCTTCTGTTCATGGAGCCAGTTTTTCATATTCGTTTTTAACCTCTCATTTGAGTATTTTGCTGTTAGGGATTTTAAGCGTTTACGGTCACCCTTGCATGTATAAATATTAAAAAAAATAATCAGGATGAGAGATCCTATGAGCGGTTGTGTGGTTCTGAACATATACATTTATTTCAAACAACACAAAAAAAATGTATTGGTGACTTTGCAATTACTTTACAATGCTCTCGATAAGCACGAGAGTTATAGACCACAGACAATAGTGATTCTATGCAGTGAAAATACAGGGTAAGTATCCACCTCTGTGGTAATGAGGCAAAAACACTGTACATAAGAGCACAATCACAAATGATGGTAGAGATAGCCTATGGTTGAACAAAGTGCACCCTGGATGGAGGGTAGTCCCGGGCGTGGTTAACACAGGGTGTACACAACATTTTCTACATAACATGCACGGAAGGGGGTTTGACAGTTGTGTCACAGGGGATCGACACGGGTGTGTTTCGGCCAAATCGGGCTTGATTGTAGCCTGTCTGTGTGATGGCCTTCGTCAGGATAGACACCAGTAGTGGTGTTGTCCGTAGTATCTGTGGGTGAGATGAAGGCTATGAGGATCTCAGGAAGTTGTAGAATTATTTAAGACAATTATTAAATAAGGCTTAATGATGCCATGACGATACATCCCATGGTGTATTGATGTACAGCTTACCTGCTGCTGAAGTAGCAGAGGGGTGCTGTATGCAGTCCTCAATTTGGTTAATGGACTGCAGGTGCGTGATGCACTTTGAACCGGCCCTGGTATCCTGGGGGCCAAAGTGGTATTTGGGTCCCGCATGCCGGAAGTGGGCCCATGGGGTCCCAGATCTAAGAAAGAAAGGTATGGACCATAAGTAACGGTGACGGTCCGATTGAGTCTGGTGAGCTCTATTGGTGCTAGTTCCAGTTGTCTAATGGCAAAAACCTGCGAGGGTCAGTATGCCTATTGGACGAGCGGACTCGTTAGTGCGTGCTCGTACTACACAGTGATGGCGAAAGAGTGGCCGCTATCAAATCTCAGCGTGGTATGTGTTGTATCCTTACACCCGTGACACCGGAGGTACCAGTGGGGAAGTCCATTGTGTCGAGGAACACACGCACCACCCAATGCCTGAAACGGTTCAAGCCTGGTGGGGGTGTGTTCCGTGCAGTGTGGTACACGTGCCAATAGGTGTGCCGTAGGATGATGACTACAGGAAGTGGTTACACAATATGATGCTGTAGTACGACGTATTTGAAGAGTGTTCAAAGGGTTTGTCAAACGATCCGTGCCAAACGAGTATGTCCATTTGTGCTGGGAAGTAGTGCAAGAAAGCAGGACGGTTGCCTAGTTGTGCATAAAATAACATTTCAAGAACCACCATCTATACGATCGAAAATAGTGTCTTCATTTTTCCAAAGAGACAACATAAAAACAATGACAAAACAGTGGCTGATGTGACCTTTAACAGGTTTCTTTAAATGCAGCAAGTTAAAGCATATAGATATATCTTAAATGTCAAACAATATTTGAATCAAAGAACAAAGGAAATGCTATCAACAAAAACATCTAACATGCGAAAGTCAGTTCTCCATATACGTCATACAATGAGGTTGTGAGAAGCGATATGCAGGGAGCACCAAAAATATGGCCAAAACATGCATCCTACAATACATCTAAGCGATACACAACAAAGACTATACTTTCACTTTGGCCTAGCTTGTTCAAGAGACACACCATGTAGACCTATCAACACTACGCTATTTTGTCATAGATGCTATTGAAAATCATCCACAATGAGGGGGCCTGGAAACAAAATTATACCAAGAGAGTCACAGCTCATTGTCGACCTTGAAACAAAAGTCCCAAATGTTCATAATATGGATGAAGACATGTAAACATTCTTAGGAGATTAGCAAATTGCATTGCCATTTTTTGTAGTATTGATTTATATTGAATATAACTACAAGAAAACACATTTTATATTACATACTTCCCATCTTGGACATATATGTAACCATTGCTCTAGAGCATGTAATTTTATGACATGAACAAAGTTTATTAAAACTACATTCCAATATATTTTGTATACAATGAGAGCTGAGAAAAATGCACAGGACATTGGTCCTTTTAGCTGTTAATGGTGATAGGTGTTACAAGTCAGAGGACACTAATTTTAACAAAAGGTTTTTGCAGTCATTGATTTACATCCCCCACCAATTTGTGGGTTGGAAATACTGGACAACCCCTGTAAAAACAACTGGTCATATGTGCTGAAAACATTGTTATTGAAGGCTTGAATATGATTATTTCCCCAGAGTGCAGAAAATGATGCCCATGCACAGTTGTACTTTATGTACCTATGATGTTGCCAGCTCATGATGTGCTGTCTAAACAGTGTAGCATGACGCATACTGCAGACTGCTAAGATATTTATACCTACCAAATGTTGCACCTACTTTGCACATTTATTCATACTCACATAATGCTGTATACTGAACACTATCTGATGCTTAGGTATTTATACCTATCCAATGGTGCTTATGCACAATGGCACTTTATTTATTGTACAAGCACTCTTGCACTTGAATATATTAATGGCTGTGAGGTTATTCAGACTCACACAATGCTGCTCATGCATAGTGGCACGTTATGTTTTGCACAAGCACTATATGCTGCCTAAACTAAAACAAATATGTTGGATTTTATTTCAATTCCCTTTGTTATATGTTTCATTCGTATGTATTTTCCACCCATATTCCACCCCCTCTTTCCATCACCAAAAATGGCAATTTTAAGGTCCTCATTTTAAGTAACAAAAATAGATAAAATTGAACACAGATTGCAAAGATATATTATAATATGTATTGCAATTTATTGTATGCATTTTCTGTACTGGAAATTCCCAATTGTTGCCTGTAGCCACGGTTAACACCCAGACGTCATGCTAATTCATTGAGCAGGCAATGATTTGGGTAATGTACAAGGGGTGTCCCTTACTTTAATAATTAAACAAGACTTGGAAAAACTAATGGAACTATTTCCACACACCATCTTTATCTTTTCCAATGTCACTCAGACCACAACCAATTATGGATTGCAAACAACAACATGCCATTCTACATGGCCAATTTCTGTAGACATGACAGAGTACACCTAACCGAAGAAGGAAATGCAGTGTTCCTTCATAACATCAAAACAGTACTCCTAATGTGCTGAGGTTCTACACTCTGTATACCCCAAAACACTGTTTTTAAGGACTACTTTTCATATAAAAATACACAAATACGATAAATAATAACAAAAACTTTTATCATAACTGCGGCTGCAGTTCATTGACTTTTATCATAACCGTGGTAACAAAAAGTCAGTTGACAAGGGACTGACTTAAAGATTAATACTACAATCCAACTTAAATGATCAATACAGAACAACACTGCTCATGCACTTATATAAAGTAACTGAAAAATAAGAACCCATAGAAAAATACATAACAGTAAACTAGATAGACAAACATCGCACACCTACACAACATAATACCATAAGTGAGAATGCACACATATATTGTATGGCACATCTAAAAATAGACTACAATTGCTGCTCTTTATATTCATTTTGTTTAACTATTTTCTTCTATCTTCATCCAAAGTTTCACATACTCAAAAGTCTGAAAACACAAATCCAAAATCCAAAATCAAAAAGACTCTCTAATACCTACCAGGTCACTGACCATGGCCTTTGGCCATGGCCGGTGATTTTTCACCCCAACATCACTATACAAAGTACTTTACAAAAAATATAAAACACTGACACCCCAAACTATATAGCCACAGATACCGAACTACACATACCCTCGGCTATCTGTTGTCCTTTGCAGCCTCGGATATAGCCACGAGTATCGACAAAACGTCTGAATAAAACAATGCTTTCCTGCCCACCTATACATCACCAAGTGCCCCCCTCATCTGTTACAGCTCCCCCCACTCACCAGATGGCCTACTCCCCCGCCCTCTCCCTTTAACCCCAAAACAGACGATGCTTATGTGACACAGTTTGCTATAAGATGTCGGCAATTCGCTGATATAGCCAAGGCTACGGAAGGCTTTGTGATCCCTGTATCCCCTCCAACTCCTAAATTTAACTCAATGCCCTCTAGCCATCACCCCACCTCTACTCTGATGACATTTGTATGTTTGTTTTTTGACCTGCAAATAGCTTTTTCCTGTGTTTCATGTTCCTATAACTTCAGCTATAGAAGTGAATATCTCTTGCATCGTGAGAAAAACAAGATGCCGATAGTTTCATTTCTGAAAACCATGATCCTGCAATGCACCATGGGAGATATACCTAGACATTTTATGGAAAGGGGCACTCCCTTCTCCGTCAAATTTTAAAATAACCAATGCACAGAATAACCCAAAGCAAGCATGGATCTCGAGTCAACGCTTCGTGCCCAAGTTGTTTTGGAACTGGTCCAAATAGGTCCAGTGGGTCCAGTGGTACGGGCTGTGCACTTTGGCAAAAACGAACCTTTGTTGTCTATGGGAAAATGAATGGGAAGTAGGCTGCACTTTTGTAAAAAAAAAAGTTTGACCCTTAATAACTTTTCCACTTTTTAACATATCGTTACAACACTTTGCAGTCCGGGGGTGGGGGTAGACTTTTTATCACTTTGGAAATTTCGGCCACATCCGTTACTGGAACCTAAAGTTATTAACAATAGAATTTTGAGGGGTTCATATGTGTCTCTGACTCACCTTAACTGTAGGGCGGCGACTACCGCCCTATAATATATATATATATATATATATATATATATATATATATATATATATGTGTGTGTTGGTGTGCAGGAGTGATTGGGGAGGGTTGAGGAGTAAGAGATGAGTCCAATACTGTATTTGTTTAGGTGGCAGGAGCCCTTGATGTTTTCACCATGTCCGCGGTCGTAGTGGCTGTCTGCAGACATAATAAATGTGCTACTAGCTAATTTACTTTAGTATGATGTTGGTTTTGAGTTGTTAGTACAGCATTGATTATTATTAATATGATCTATAAGCAGCCCACATTCCACAGTCAAAATGTTTGGTATTGTAGGTGTGTTATGCTGCGGTGGTTGTGGCCAGGGCCTAGAGTCTTGGGTGCATGGCAGAAGGCCGAAAGCATTAGTTTGTGTACCGTTTCATTTGAAGAGTTTGTATGTGAAGTGTTGGCTAGGTTAAGCAGTTTAGATTGCAGAGTTTGTAAGAAGGAGTGCAGCGTTTTTGAGTTTATTTATTGGTTACTTACTGGTTGAATTTTTTTGGTTGTATGTCATTTTTTAATGACATGGGTAACTGGACCAGACATACTTTTTCGATCTCTGTGATAAAAGAAAAGATCGTATGTTAGAGCAGGTAGTTCATAATGAGTTATTGCATAATAGACATTTCTGTATTGTTTTTACCCTCATATTTAGTACTTTACAAGTACTGTAGTTCAAACCAGTGTACTGCATAATTTGCTCAGTTTCTGTGTTTGTTTTCTAAATCATTGGGTCTGTGGGAAAAAAAAGCCATGCTGTAAAAAAAAAATTCTATGTTGTGGTACAATATATTTCTTTCAATATTTTACTGTGTATTTCTTGTTTCTTGCTAATCTTCTATCTGTTGGCTTGTTGCAGATTTTGGGGGTATTAGATACCTGTTGGCGTGTTCTAATTGTTTATTTTGACTTTTATGCTATTCATCTATCTGTTGGGTTGTTGCAAATTTTATTGGGCAGTTAGGTACCTGTTGGCGTTTTCTAACTGTATAGTTCTTGTTTGATTTTAGTAGTATGTGTTTATCTGTTCGCTTGTTGCAGATTTTTGGGGCAGTTAGATACCTGTCGGCATATTCTAACTGTATATTCCTTGTTTGATTTTAGTGGTATTTATTTATGTGTTCACTTGTTGCAGAAACCTGGGGCAGTTAGGAATCTGTTGGCGTATTCTAACTGTGTATTTCTTGTTGCATGTTAGTGGTATTAATTTACATGTTTGCTTGTTGCAGAATCTTGGGGCAGTTAGATACCTGTTGGTGTATTCTAACTGTGTATTTCTTGTTACATTTTAGTGGTATTCATTTATCTCTTTGCTTGTTGCAGAATCTTGGGGCAGTTAGATACATGTTGGTGTACTCTGTGCACAGTTTTGAAATTGAAGATTTGTTTATGTTCATACACAGATTACATATTACATTTTTGTTTTAAGAATATTAAGCAAGCGTTTACAAGATGTGCTGGCAATCTCTGCTTTAGAGTAATGGTACTATCACTACATTCAAAGCATCCACAATTCTTTTTTATATATGAGGTTTAGTGACCTGCATTGGTTGTGGCTCCAGCATGGTAGATTATACCTATTGTTGTGAAGGTTTTCTTGCCAAGTGATACTTGACCATATGTGAATCCTGTCAGCTTACAGTGGTTTTTGGTACCATATGCATTGTCACATAAAAGCATTACTATTACGTATTTACTATGTGTCTGTATTTGTAAATTGGAGCGATTATCTGAATTGCAGGTAGTACATAATCTGCCATGGTTTGCATTTTGTGCAAGTTGCTGAAATGGAATGGATTCACAGTTAGGCATGGATACATACACAAAGCGTTCATTAAAGACTCATGGTTGCAGAGAGTACATGTATGTTTCCACATGTATGAAATCTGAAAGATTTCATTTATAGGTATGTTTTTGTTTTCCAGTACTTGTAGTAAGTACATTAGAAATTCTAGTGGATCTTCTTGTGAGTTTATAGTGAATTTGATAATTCCAGCACAGTAGTCCAATTATTGTCTTATTCCATGAACACTGTAAGTGTTGTCAGGATTGTTGGTTGCATTTCTATGAAGGACTAACATTTGCAAACACAATTGGTCTGTATTGTGTAGGTAAATGTTCTCAATAATTGATGACGATTGGAATAGAATATTTATTGCTACATTTGCCTAGCAATTTACAGGTGTTACATTTGAAAATTTGAATGGACCTGGTAGTTCTGTGTGGAAGTCATTTGTTTGGAGTGTGTGTTGTTTCTTTGAAGAAGTAGTTGAGTTACTTTTACCACTAGATTCTTGTTTGATTGTGGTACTTAATGAAGTATTAGTTATTTTTTTCCTTTGGATGAATTGTAGTGATATCCTGTATTGTTTCAGTTTGAAGTAGTTTTCTTTTAGAATGTTTTGCTTGTTATGGAACAGGATAGGTTTTCAGATGGGGTGTTGAGTGAACACAGCTATTGTATTCTTGAATGCAAGGAATATCAGCATTTACTTTACTTGCATCAAAGTTGATTAGATATAGGACGTCAAGTGTACGTAAGCGTGATAGTGCTACGTAGTTCATACCTTCTTTAAAGACTGTGCTACCAATATCTATTAATACTTTATCTAGGGTAAGACATTGTGATTTGTGAATGGTCACTGCGTATGCTAAAGTTAGTGAAAATTGTTCTCTGCGTACATACATGTCTTGGAAAAGAAGGAAGCGGGCTGTTGAGCGTCCTATCCTTTTAACTTCTGATAGTTTGTCATTTCTACTCTTAGAGTTTTTCACGCTATTTCTCCTTCGGATCTATCCTGGTTTTCCGGGAGCCTGTTTGTCACGTCACTTTCAAGCCATGTATGTTCGGAAACCTGGTAAGTGCACGTTCCTGCCAGCCCTGATCTAGACATTGTCGTTCCTTGAAGAACTCAACATAATTGCAATTTGGAAATGAAGATGTCAGTCCCTTTGTCAATTAATTTCTTGGTTCTTCAACTTCTTTGGCGCCCACAAGTGAAGTGCAAAACGGCGCAAGAAAAGATTTACCCTACCATTGAGAGTCTTTGTCAGTGTGTCAGAGTGTCCGGTGTGCCATGGAGTTTGTTTCACTACTTTTGGATTGCCGCCTGAAATTGCTGCTGAAAGACGTTTTTGCAGCAAAAAACTACATGGAGTCTGCTTTCACTTTGCCTTCACTTTGCAGACCAGGAGTCTGCTTTCACTTGCCTTCTCACCTGCCTGACGCTCTACCTCCCTACGCCTGCTTGCTTCAAAAACCGGAAGCTAAGCGAAGCGTAGCGGAGTCTGTCAGAGTGTTCGGTGTCAGGTGGCGGGTGGACTGTGGTGTACCAGACCCAAGTGCTGTCAAAGAACTGCAGAATACAAAAAGAAGGTAAGCCTTATCTGCACGGGCTATTGGGACTAACTGAAGGGAGCAAGGATATAAAATGCTCTTAAGGATAGACAAAAAACAGTCTGGAGGGGCAGGGGGCATAGTGGGGGATATGGACGTGACATGTTCCACCCCCTCCTGGGCTGCAGAGGCAGAACTACAGCCCGCGGCCCCTGACCCCTTATTAAACCAAAACTTTTGCCCCATTAACATACAAGTAAAAATTGGAGCAAGCACTGCGCTATACATAGACAACGGGCAGGGGGCCCCGAACATCGAAGAAACACCCAAAGCCATGGGAGCCGCCACAGATGAAATTGAAATTGTAGCAGGAAGCCCACAGATGGCAGCAGAGCAAAATCTGGTCAGTTCTCCAAATCTAACAACATTGAATGTCTCTACTATTGAGCCCTGGGTAAGCCCAAAGGAGGCAAGAACTGGTCACAATGCAAGCCAAGTGGCTGTATCTAGTTGGATAGAAAAAACGAAGCTACCAACAACAGAGGAATGCCATACGCTGAACAACCTGAAAAGAAAGATCTCAAACTCCGAGGCAGAGGACGAAAGGCCATGGAAGGAGTCAGCACAGTGGGAAGGCCGTGAGGGGGCCAACCCAAGAACTCAGTTTGACCCCCCATCTAGATAAGTAGTTAAGAGGACGAAATACCCAAACAACCAAAAGAAGGGTGCACCCAGAAGCATCATATGGAAACCATTTACGGCAGGACCATTGCCAACAAACTTAACAACAGGGGTTCCCAAAACTCCAAATACCATAAACGGAGGAACCACAGTAACCCCAGCAGACGCTAGGGAGACACTAAGCTTCAGCTTTGGCAGACAGAGCCCCGCCTACATTAATCAAATAAAGAAAACGACAGGAGTCGAAATATCAGATGCAGTCTTGTTGGAGACGTCAATGGACATGGAGAACGCACTAAGAGATAAGATCATAGGCACCAAAAACGTCGACAAAGAAAGAGGTTCGTCTGACAAAGTTGACATCGAAGACAAATCGACGCAAATGTTGCCATCAAACCAAGTGGGAAATGAAGACCAGGTTAAACCAGGTCAAACAACAGAAGATAATTTCCTAATGGTAGCAACTTTGTCAGGAATCCTAGCACCTTTCATGAAACTGTATGAGGACATTGCGGACACGCTAAGAGACCATTCTACGATACTTGCAATGGTTCATACCAAAACAATATTTGTAGAGGGTTTCATCTCAGCAATCCAAAACAATTTGGACAACAGCACCGCCAATGTCACCCAACTGCTACACGACATAATTGAACCTATATTAAAAGAAAGAAAATTAGGGAGGCCAAATCCAAAAGGCAAGGACTCTATAAGAAAAGACTCAGGAACAATGACCGTACATGAGGTTATTTCAGGTGTAGAAAATCAAAACAACGCTGGATCCAACGAGCAAGAAAATAAAGGTGAAAGGATCACGGTAACACCAGCAAACTTAGAAGAGGCCTCAGAAACCCAAAGTGTAACCGTTATGGGATCGCAAGCAGCTCAAAGTGAAGAGAAGGGGGAGGTAAAACAAAATGAAGATAGACCCCCCCTTGACTGAGGACACCACCAGTAAAATTCTTTTGAGAGAAAACCCAAATAGCACAACCAGGAACAAGAAATGAGTCAATGAAACCATCAGAGATCGAGGTGGAAGAAAGTCCCCTAAACAGAAGCGCTAGGGAGGGGCTAAATAACTCAATAGAAACAGTGGAGGATAATTCTAGTAAAAGACTGGCAACAAGGCCGGGAGACTCCATCACTACGGACAAGTGTCTGGAGAAAGGAAAGAAAAAAAGGAATGTATGCGAGATCTTTAAAACAAGAGACATAAACACAGAAGATAAAAAACCAGATAGCCAAACAAAAATGAAGAACAATGGGACCGTAAACAATAAACCAGGGGGGCACCACAAGAACACAGGACCCTCTAAAAAACAAAAAAATCAGCCACCAGCAAAAGCCACAGGCAGCAGTAAATGCCGGGCATTCATCAAAAATTTGACAATACCAAAAGAACAACCGAGTATAATTGACCAGCTAAGAAACAACAAGAAAAAGGTTAGACCAGATCAAAAGACTGAAGAACAAAAGATCTTAGAAATTGAAGAAGACGATTGTTCTGACGACGACCTACTGGACCTTTCCACATACCCGGTCTCAGATGATGAAGATAAACAGGGCATAAGAGGCAACGACGAGGTAAACACAGGGGCTGATGATACCGCGAGTGAGGAGCATACAGACTATAGCGAGAGTGACACCTCATCTGTAATGTCAACACAAACTGGTTATGAGACACAGAGAGAAAACAAAAGAGTACCAAATATTCATACAGAAAAGGATGGATCGAGGAAAAACCAGAAATCAAGTGAAAGAGTTCAGAAGAGCGAACGTCAAGGTCGAGAAAGGTTCGTGGGATGGTCTGAGACCCGAAACCACAGAACCAGTCGGGAAAGTGAATCAAGATACAGCAACAAGCGAATCGAGATGGAGGAAAGAAAGGACCGGCAGTACACAAAAGACGGGGTAATAGATCTACAGCACAAACCCAAAAGCAAATCAAGCGCAGCTGACAGTTCCAAGCAACCAGGGCTTGTTCTGGAACATATCCTTCACTATGAGGAGCGACTAATCCTCAATAGAACCAACGTAATAAGACTCCTCCACCACATACCGGCCCTAAGATTAATTACAACAAACGACCTGGCGATCGTAGAATTCGTCGAGGAAGATCGCACTGGCAATGTAATCTTGCATAAAAGATCAAATCTGGTGAGACAACTACTACTGGAAGAAGCTCCGCAATTAAGACCAATGGGTTTCGACCTACAAGAAAGTGATGGAGTCCTAAAAACCCAGGAGAGAGTAAAAAAACATTTGGTGAGACAGATCAACAGAAAAGATAGAGAGACCAGTAGTGTTACGACAAACAGAACAACATTAGCGAGAAGCGACGATCAGAACACACACAGCTCAAACAATAGAATTCAACAACAAGGAGAAGAAAACGAAGCAGCAAGGTGGAAATGGTTGAAAAACATGATTGATGACAAAACAAACACCCAATAACATAAAACAGTAAAAAGTGTGGGTTCATGGAGCCTGGGAAGTTGGAACACCATAGGCTCTAACCACCTTTTTACTAATGGAGCGCTTCAAAAAGAGAAATTCAGTGTATTGTGCCTACAAGAAACATGGCTGTTGCAACCACCGACATTGGAAGGATACGTGGTATTGCTAAACCCAGCAGTCAAAGGTCCAAAAGGTAGACCTATGTCAGGCCTATTGATAGCCATCAAAAATGCCCTGGACTGGCAAGTGCTGGAGGAGAGAAACCCAAACTTACTCATCCAGATGGTAGTGTTACAGCTGGATAAAAAAGCCAGTAAAGTACTAATACTGTTCAACATATACTGGAATCCGGCAAACTCACTACATGAAAACCTGCCAGATGAAATTACAGAATTAATCGATGAACAGAGAGAAAAGTGGATTGATCCAATGTTCATACTGGTAGGAGACTTAAATTGTTCGTGCCTGAACAAGGACGACCAATCAGAGCATGACATAATAACAGCTTCAACAAAAGAAAAAAGAGGAACAATGTGGAACCGTATGGTACAATCAAGGGATTGTGTAGTACTGAACGGAAAGGTGAAGGGGGACCAACCAGCAAAACCAACCTGGAAGGGAACACAAGCCGTAGAGATCCTGGACTATATTTGGATCTCAAGCAATTTGTCAGATAACATCCAGACATTGGAAGTAATCCCAACAGTAGAAAGTGACCACAACTTGTTAAAACTGACGTGTAAAAACATCAGCAATAACAAGACCGGAACTTACAACCAGAAGTTGGTCACAGACCAAAAAGGTACTAAACTAAGGATCAGACCAGAGAAAACAAAATAACTATACCATAATTTAAAACAAATGATCTCGACGCTTGAAAACGAACAAGGCCAAAAAAGGATTGACTACACCCCGCTTTTCAGATCATTTGTTACAGAAAGGAAGCTCGGAAGTAACCATCAAACAACACCCCACCAACACCAGTATGACAGTCGTATAAGAGAAAAGAAAAAAACATTAAGGAGAGACATCAGACGACTAAAAAAAGTCGTCTGATACGACAACTGGAGTAAAGAGATACATAAGCTAAAACAAAAATACAGGAACTGGTTACATTTACATAAGAAGACCTTGCTAAACCAGGACGCAGAAAGAATGCTGGGAAAAATAAGAACTAAAAATACAGCTGAAATCTGGGCAATCATCAACGAAGTTGAGAAGCCTCAAGCAATAAGTCAAATGAACCCAATTAGTGCTTCATCATGGATTAAGCACTACACAGAGCTGCAAGGAGCAAGTTACACTGACCCAAAGCGGAAAGCAACGACAAACAAAAATGAGGCAATAATAGATATCAGTATTGAGGCAATGGAGAACATCCTAAAAAAACTGAAAGACTCGAGAGCCCCGGACCCGACGGGCTGACAAATGTAATACTGAAAAGTAACACAGGCGAATGGGCTAAATTTCTCCACCTTCTTTTTAATTACATGTTAACAACAGAAAAAATTCCGGATTCCTGGCGAAAGGCAGTAGTGGTGCCCATTTTTAAAAAGGGTCTCAGAACATCAACAGACAATTACAGACCAATCGCATTACTAGACGTGGTGGGGAAGGTCTTTAGGTCTACACTACTGACAGCATTAGACCATTGGGTACAGCAAAGTGGACAACGTGATCCTTGGCAATCAGGTTTTGTGAAAGGGAGAGGCACAGCACTTAACATCTTTCTGATTAACTTAATGAAAGCCAGAACACAAAAGAATAAAAACCAAGGAATCTACATTGCGTTTGTAGATTTGTCAAAGGCTTTCGATACCATAAAAAGAGCTAAAATATGGAATAAAATGGAAAGCTGGGAATGTCCACAGTTACTGGTGGAGAACATCAAAGACTTGTACACGGATACAAGCATTAGAGTCAGATTGGACACAGCGGGTACATTAACAGACAAATTTCAGATAAAAATGGGCTTAAAACAAGGATGCCCGCTGGCTCTGGAACTGTATAACGTGTTCACATCAGACCTGGAGGAGTCATTTGAGTCCACTCGCTGTTTTCCACCAAAAATAGCAGGAACGCCGATTGGGAGACTGCTTTACGCAGATGACATCGTCCTGATAGACCAAACCCAAATCGGCTTGCAAAGACAACTCACAACATTACAATCGTACGTGGACTCAAATGATCTGGTAATAAATCCAGAAAAATCGAGAATTCTGACGTTATGCCCAGGAGGTAACAAAAACAGAGGGAAAAAACTTGGATGGTCTCTGAAAAACAAAAAAATCTTGGAAGTTGAAGCGTTCACGTACTTGGGAGCCTGTATAGACAATACGAAAAACAACACGCCAAGAATAGCGGGGCTAAAAAGGAAAGCAACCAACCTGGCTTCCCAAGGGAGAATTCTGCGTAAAAGATACTGCAGATTCACCTTATCACCTCTAATATCCTTTTATAGGATGAAAGTGGTGCCAATATTAACATATGGGGTAGAATCACCAACCCCCCTACAAGCTCAAACATGGTCAATCCTGGAGGGCCTGTTTTGGAGGAAAACTTTACAGCTGCCGAAATCAGTCCCAATACAGCAAATAAGGAGAGAGCTGGCATTGACATCACTCAAAACAATAGCGGTAGGGAAGATGTTAAGCTTCTGCCGAAAATGTCTTGAGGAAAATACCACAGGAGGATTTGGGGTGCTGAAAAAAGCCCTAAAAGACCAATCTGACACAATCTTAACAGACTGGCGAAAGAAATGTCGAGGGGTCCTAGTGAACCTCAGTGAGTCAGAGGACGACTTATGGATCAACCCAGACAAAACTAAAAAGAAACTATACATGGCAGACTGGATTGAAACCCAAGAAGACAACCGCAAATACAAAGGTTACGAAATCTTCTGGGCTCAACCACGAAAACTGAACCAGATCCAGAGCTATCTGACTCTATTCCCTAACTGGTACTTCCGAGACCTTTTTCTGAGATTCAGATTGAACATTTTACCAACGGGAGAAATACTACAAAGAAGAAAAAGGTTGGACATCCGGGAGAGCTGCAGAATGTGTAAAATAAAAGGAGAGACAGAATCTCTGAAACATCTCACACTCCAGTGTACCGGTTTAAGGAAAGAGCAAGAGCAGTGCTTAGGGGACATCATTAAAAGTCACATGACAAGGAATGTCGATGAGTGGTGGAGGCCTCTTGTAGAAGGAGAAAAAATTAAAATAACACTAGCACTCTAAAGACTAGTGATTCTAATCCTCAAGAAACTAGAGGCGATCAACAACATGACCCAGATACAATAAGGTGTTACCAAGCTCTGCTATCAGGATACTGCACATCAAACTGAAGACATATCATGGAAGAATGGACATGTTCAGGTTAAAGGTTTCAAATATGGAAACCATATAATCTGTTTAAATAAAAAAAAAATAGTTTGTCAAAGAAAATATTGACAAATTGAATGTTATTGTCACGTGGGTATGTTTGAAAGCCAACAACTGTACCAAGTGCTCCATTAACTAGTCGTTGCTCCACGTCAAGGTTACGTTTAAGCATTACTCTACAGTTTAAAGATAATTTTAATATTTTCTCCAAACAAGCTGTTTTCTTGGGTATTTAGTCTTCTTGTGGCTTGTTGACACATTGGTAGTGGCATTCCATGTACGTCCAATTTATCTGTGGAGCAAATTTCAATTATTGGTAGCATTTCTTTTTTCAACATTGTTTCATTGAATTTGGAACAGCTTGCAAGAGTTGACATCAAGGACATACAATTGACATGTTTGTGTGCTAATTGTTGCATGACATCAGTAGCACATGAGTTATGGCCATAGAGTGTATGGATGTGCCTGGTTTTTAATATTGATTGTGCTTCTTGAGATAGTACACCAACTCTAATACTTTTTAAAATGTTGGCGTATGTGAGGTCTGCAGACTGGCACATGTTTTCAGTTAACTCTCTGTATTGGAAATGATGTCAAAGGTTGACATTTCCTATGCTGCCAAGAATTTTACGGCACCGTTTGCGCCCTGAGGTTTTAAAAATAGGTTCAGCTTTCACTGGTGTCAATTGAAGAAGATCTCCGAAAACAATAATGTGTTTTCCTCCAAAGAGCTGGTCGTAGTCTGTTTTGAGGACCTCTTGTAATCTGAGGTGAATCAAAGCCAAGATTAGGTTGGAGACCATGCTCACCTCATCTATTAGCAGCATTCTGATTTGTTTGAAAACTTTGCGTAGTTCCATTGCAGCTTCTGTGGAAAGTTTGTAATAGTCTAATTTGTTTTGGTGTTCTACTGGAAGGAGTAGTAATTGGTGTAAAGTGACACCGCCTATGTTGTAAGCAGCTAAACCTGTGGGGGCAGTGACAACAACTGACAGTTTGTTGTTTGTCAATGGTTGAAGGAACTTGCTGATGATTTTGATTAAGAATTTTTGCCTGAACCAGCTTCACGACTCAAGTATAGCAGTATAGGTTTGTAGTCTTGACAGGTACATTTTTATTTTCATGATCCACACCATGTTCAATTTGTTTTGTTATTTCTTGGTAAATGTTATGCTGCTCATTGTTCAGTTTTGATTTCAGTACAGCAAAGTCTTCTGTAGCTTGTTCATACTGACACATTGTGTTTACTACTTCTGTCAAATCTAATTCTGCCTCATTTGCTATTAGTGGCTGTCTAAGTGGTTCTTGGCTTCCTGTTACAGAGGTTGACTACTATCGGGAGTGTCCACTTGTAGTTGGGCCTGGAGTTCTTCTTCGTGTTGCTGTTCATTGTGCAACATTGTTTGGTACTTTTATGTCTGTGGTAGTGCTTTCATTTACTTTGAACGTGTCTTCATAGGAGTCATATATATCCAGCAGCTCTTCTTCTTTTCGCCATGGCTTAAAACGTTGTAGCAGGGACTTGTAATACAGCTCTTTATGTTGAGGAGTTTTTAATGACAATTTGGTATGATTAATTAAGCTGCGTTTGGTAAGTTTCACTAAGCTGCCTTCACAATTTACCACTCTGTATCTACCTTTCTTTTCATCTGGTTTAACATTATTTTTGTATGTGAAGTTTTGGGCTATCTGGTAGAGACACATGGTTTCCAAAGTGGTACGCCTGTTTGGGTAGTATGTGTCCAGTAAATTATTTTTCAAAATGTCTTGGCTGTTGAGATAATTTTTGGCTATTGTTTCTATGTCCTCATATGATTTGAGAACTCTTTTTCTAGATTTAGCAGGACCAAGACTTAGCCATACTATATTGTCAGATTTCCCATACAAGGCAGTACCCGTCAAACGGTCTGCAGCTCCATAGCAGCCACATTCTCTATGAGAGAGCTTTTTCATGCCTAAGCTGTACAATTTCTGTGATAGTGTTTTGTCAGATGATATGTCATCCCAGAGGTCCTGAAGGTCTGTTTTCTCCGCTTTGGTTAAGTAGGCTTGACCTATCGTGCAACTGCAGTGGAATTGTCTGCAATGTACTGCATATCTATGTTTGCATTCCATAGGAGGGCAATGATTGCATTGTAATCATTGATGTATTTTGATTCTTCTGTTCTTTTTATGTAATATGTGTTCTTAGTTGATTTACCTTTGACACTATGTCTGACTGAAGACATGAAGTTGTTTACTTGACCTATTGCTGAAACTGGTCTATTGAAACCAAAGCGGCATTTGGTGTAGTATTTCCCTTTTTTTTAATTATTTGCAACAGCAATATTTCCCACATTTGTGTCTTTGAAATTGTAAAATGTGTGCATGAAGGTCGCTATGTGTTGTTTGTGAAGGGATTTCACAAGTGACATATTTTTGGATGAACTGCAAAACAGTGGCATCACTGCCCTGACCAAATTTAGGAGGGTCTTTAATCCATAATAGCATGTGGATGTGTGGTGCTCCTCTGGCTTGGTATTCTTTTCTCCAAAATAAGTGATGAACTTCTCTGAGGTGGGAACAGTCTTATTACAAATAAAGTGTAACATAACAATGAAGCAATGATAGAAATTTCTTGATACATTTACAGGATCTAGAGAGCTAGATCTAGAGTTTTCCTGGTGTTTTTATATCTATGTTTGTTTTATTTTTTTTTGCTATGCGCAGGAAATCGTGTAAATCTTCCCATGCATATTCTGCACAACTTAATGTTACAAACCAAGTGGGTGAGCCAAGGTTTATCATACAGCGTACATCTCTGTGACGTTGGAACCAGTATTCTTTTGTACCACGCATGTTTGCTCAAAGATTTGTAATACTTGACTGTAAAACCTCATCTTTTTCTTGAACTTTTTATAATAATTGCATAGCTGACATATTTTTAAAATGGGTACCTGATTTAAATGTGTGTACAACTCCATAGCATAGAGTTGTTCGTTCACTTTCAAAGAGAAGGTGGAATATGTATTCCACATCTTGTCTGAATCTGGTGTTGTCAGAATACATTTGTAGAGAGTTGTATTCTGATGCTTTTATCTGTGTGGGTCTATCATTGTATCTTCCTCCTTTTCCAGTAGGAAAGAGTAACAGAAAGGCCCGTGCTTCTATACTTTTTTCCCATATGCTGATTGGATATCCTTTGGCTTGTCACATTTGGTACATTTCAAGTGCATCATCTATAGCGTCTTTAGAGTGTGAAGAATTAATTGTATAATGGTGTAAAATATTGGATTCTTTAGTACGATTTAGAAGTTCAAATTGACCAGTTTCTGATGACTCTTGAATTATTTCAATGGTTTCTCTCCGGTTTTCTTCAATATTAATTTCTTAGTAGTATTTATTGTTGTTTTTTTAGATATTGTAGGGCTTGACTAACTTTATGTAAGTCCATGAGTTATTGCCACTTTTTTTGTCTTTTGTCTTTTGTAGGTACGCCATTTACTAAGACAATTATAGATTAATCTATTGCCCGTTGCACTCCTAGAGTGTGTACATTTTCTGTGAGATCTAATGGTAAATAAACTGCTTTGCCAAGAATGCCTTTGACTAATTCAGAGGGAGATAATGTTGCTGTTTTTGGTGGGAGGCAAATTATTGCGTGAAATGGGTGCACTGTTTGAATTATGATGCTCTCATATAAATGTTGTTGTTCCAGGGGTTTTGGTAGTGGGAATAATTAAGTTATTTTTGATAGCACGTGAAGGCGTTTGGTTGTTGTTAAGTTTTACAATGCATTTAAAATCTTCATTGTCTTCTATTTTGTACATTATATCTATAGTTTTTGTGGTACTTTTATAAGAAGTCCTGCGGCAACACACGCACACATGGTTTGGTACTTCAGCGGAGGTACTTTTAAACTTTAGTATTTCTTTTTGTATGTGTTTAATAGGAGGTTGCTATTTGTGCAGTAGATGCTAGTTTGTTGTACATCTATTTCATTTTGTAAGTGGCTTTCAATTCCAAAATATTTTCTCTGGATATGGTCTATTTCTTTGAATAATTGTTTGGCTGTACCATGTAGAAGATTGTTATTTAAGTTGGCTAGTGCTAAAGCAGGACATTTAGCATAGTAGAGATTTTGGACTAGATTTCTTATAGTTGAATGATGTGTTGATATCATTTTGATATGATGGAAGTTGCTTTTGCAAATAGGTCCAGAAATGCAGGCTAATGAATGTCCTTGCAGTCCTGTGTATTTGCACACTGCGAAAACATCCACATTTAGTAGTAGTTTCATTTTGAATTTGTCTTTGCTTTTTACATACTGATTGAGGAACTGGCGTAAAGATTTGAAAGATTTTTTGGCAATGTTACACATAGATGTGCCATTTGTAGACTGGACATTTTGGTTCAGTAGATTGGGGAGATGATACTGAGTTTTCTGGGGATATTTTTGTGAGCAGAGGTTCCATAATGGTGTTATTAGGTTTATTTTTTATACCCTCGTCCACTGCTATGTATGGCAATTGGGTTTGTTTGCTTTTGTTTATATGCTTCTTCATGTAAATATGGTTCTGTGGTAGTGGTGTGACTCCATTCACCTCCACAGATGTTTAAGAAGCTATTTTGGTGATATTCCATTGATTGATACATTTTTTTGTAGTTTAATAGTTAGTTCTGTTAGTAGTGTCATTCTGTTTAAAACTAAAATAAATAACTTCCCTTTCAGAAGGATTGTACTGCCTAAGAGAGCTTCTATGATTAATTTTCTATGGTAGGTTTTAAGGGTTGTACATGATTCTGATGGACTCTGTGGCAGACCATTTTTTGTAAAACATTTTTTTTGGCATGCCATCAAGATGTATAGGTCCAGTGTTAGCAGTAGTGGTAATTGAAGTCTTGTTAATCATTTTCTGTTTGGTTTTACATTTTGATAGAGGAGGGAACATTTCTTTACTGGAAGCTTGTTTTGTTTCACTTAATGGCTGTATTAGCTGTTTTGTTTGAACTTTTTGTACAAAATCTGCTAGAGATGGATGCTTATTTTGGACACTTTTATTTTGATTTGCTCTACTTCTGCGTTGCGTTCTACAGAGTTGCTTTTTTGTAGGCATTCTTTGGGGTCTGTTGGAGAAAAAAAAGAAAGTGTGGGTTGGGCTGTTGTGCAGTGTATGCATGCTTTGTGCATGAGTGTCTGAGTATGATGGTAAGTATGATTGTGGAGGTGTGTGATTGTGCAGAGGGCAGGTACATCAAGTTTTTAAAAGGTACTGAAGGACTCTGTGGCGGAACATTTTTTGTAAAACATGTTTTTTTTGGTATGCTTACTTGCCACTACATCAAGATTTATAGGTCCAGTGTTAGCAGTAGTGGTAGTTGAAGTCTTGTTAATCACTTTCTGTTAATTTTACATTTTGATAGAGTAGGGAAAGGTTCTGTACTTTAAGCTAGTTTTGTTTCGCTTAATGACTGTATTAGCTGTTTTGTTTGAACTTTTTGTGAAAATCTGCTAGAGATGGATGTTTATTTTGGACACTTTTATTTTTATTTGCTCTACTTCTGTGTTGCTTTCTACAGAGTTGCTTTTTGGTAGGCATTCTTTGGGGTCTGTTGGAGAAAAAAAAGAAAGTGTGGGTTGGGCTGTTGTGCAGTGTATGCGTGCTTTGTGCATGAGTGTCTGAGTTTGATGGTAAGTATGATTGTGCAGGTGTGTGATTGTGCAATGGGCAGGTACATCAAGTTGGGAAGGCTATTCTTGTATGTGTGTGTTACTATACTGGGCTTCAGATCACAATATAAAGTATGTTGTTGGCAAGGGGAAGCACTAATACTACATCTAATGTTAAAGAGTTAATATATTTGTTTCCTCTACAACACTAAAATGCTAGTGTGTTTCAGTAACAGTTAGAACATTATGTTAGTTTTCTACTTACTTTTTTATATGGATAGAGTAGGTTTCTTCGAAGTCATTGTTCGTACTTCAGACGCTGCTGATTTTCAGGAGACTGGTGTTCACTGAAAGCCAATGTGTAGCCACACCCACTCATACCACCCAAGTGCTCTGAGAAAGGCTGCTCCTTTCTCAGGAAGTAATAGGCTGTCTTTCTCTACCTCATCTTGCTCATTCGTTACTGCCACCACACATCCTACTCCTGTGGGGAAGAAGATTCCACCAGCTACCTTACAAGCCATAAAAGAGGCAGTTGATCCATATCTTTCCAAGACAACAGTACTCTGCATATACTGCAACACAACACTCTGCAGGGGGGAGCAGTTTCAAAGTGTTTTCATAGCCGTAATCAAAGAACATGACAAACACGTCCCCATACCTTAGATTTAAAGCATGTACAGCATTTTCCCTGGTCTATCTGACCCTCCGTATCTGTGGTTGGGGCCCCTTCCCTCATTTCGCTCTCCCACATTACATCCTAGCCTCTGCTGCAAAAAAAATATAAAATAAAAAAACACAACAAAAAAAGGTTTCTTTTGGAGCCATCTTTCACAATAAAAAATATAACAAAAAAAATGTATTTTATAGATTTCATCTGCTTTACATTTTTCAATAAGATTCTCCAAGATTTCCATTAGCATGTTGTACTTTGCTAATGGAAGTAATGAACAATTGTATGCTGCAGAAAAAGAAAAAAGGACAGGTTCAAATTTCTGTCATAAATACTTTTCGATAGCACACAATAAGGACCATAATCCATGGACCTTCATGACTTTTCACAGTCTCCACATTCCCCTTTCCAGGGCAGGTATCATTAGAAGACCTGGATGGCATGTGCACACCATTGCACAGCATAGACTTTCTACCCCTTTTAGTGCTTTGTTTGTAGCACTCGCTCCTTGCCTGCTTTGAATCAGTCACACATATATCCACCAATCTGATAAAAAAAACTCGATGGATAACCCTATCAGCATATTAAACTTCCACACACCAACTGCCACTTACAAATATTGTACAACTCGTTTCCATCAGCATTTCCCTTGCTTATCCAAACAAAGTATACACACTGCTGAAAGGTAACCCAATTTACATGGGTACCCCTTAAAAAATACGCGTTCCCCTAATCACGCTCACACCAGAATAAATGCACCCTCTAGCGAAGCAATGCCAAGAGTCTCATCTTGCAAGGATAACAAGTTTAATCTTTGCAAAAATGAGGATGGGGGCAGAGAACTCTGCTCCCTGAATGGCCTCTGTCCTTCAGTTCCAAGCTCCTCAGTGTTTCGAACCGTAGAAATAGCCCCAGAGAATCCCTGCATGGTAAGAGTTTTTACCTGATAATGGAAAGTTCACCTCCCTAATGCATGATTTAATTGCACCTGAATCTACAATAAATATAAATTGCTTGTTTCCTATTTCCGCCTCCACCAAATGATCCTCTTCAGGGGGTGCGGTTGTGAATAGGATTGGACACGCAAGTGCTCTCTGTGGGCTGTCCTAATCATAATATGGGCCTCATTACGGTGTTGGCGGTAGCCATCCGGTAATCACCGGCACAGCTGCCACCGGAGTTGTTTTTTTACCGGCACCCAGCAATGGGGATGTACCGGGGCATTCCAGCCCTGGCTGACCCGTTACATCCCCATTGTTGGGTGGTGGTAATAATTACTCCCCATTCCCATTTGAGATCCAGAGGGCTCAATGGGAATGGGGAGGTTGAATGCACGAGCACCATTTGTGAATGGTGCCGGTGCATCCAACATGCTCTGCTCGCGGGTACCACGACACCAGCCAGGTCAGACCTTGCGGGCGGAAAGGCACCCGCGAGCAGAACTCATAGTTTGGCGGTCCAATAGTAATGATGCTGGTAGCTTACCGGTGCCGTTACTACCTGACCGGCAAACTTGTAATGAGGCCCTATTTGTCTCGGGGAATGAAAAAGGGTCACCACTGCCATTGTAAGTCCTTCGAATGGGGCACCTGTTCCCCACTGCAATCCTGTAAATATGTCTTCCCTCACCCTGCTGTGGTTGTTGCCCACGTTGCCCCTGTCTGTCAGCCCCAGAAGGGAACTGATTTTGACCCCGTCACCCAGATTGTTGTAGTCCCATTCTTTGAGGCCCTTGGAATCCCTGCCCTGGAGGTGATGTCCCATGATTAAATCCCATCCCAGGCCTGTTCCTGCATTCCCTTGCAAAAGGCCCCCATCTCCCACAATACCAGCACTGTGATGTTCCTTATCCTTCTCCACGGGGCCCTATCCCCTCAAAGCCTCCTGCTCTTGCTCCTCGAAATCATCCTCTTCCCCTTGGTGATCCTTCATACTGCCACTGCGGGTTGGGGTACTGTCCCCCCTCCCCATTGTCCCTGCCCTCCTTCACCCATAGTATTGCAATTGTGGCATTCACAATTTGTTGTGTGTCTCCTGTCCTTTCCCCCTCGGCCAGTGACATCATTGGTGCTTGGATGACAACCTTATATATTTTCTTTTCCACTGGTTTTGTCTCGTCCGTTTGCCGCTTCTGCGCTGCCTCCCTGTCCCGCTCCTTGATACTCTTACAATGGTGGACTATTATACTTTGTATCTCCGCCCACCATTTGGCTTCAATTTGCACAATTTTATATAGTGCCTTCTGGACCTCTTTTGGTAATCCCCTCTTTATGATAAAATAGAAATATGGTACTAAATGGTCCCATTGACCTCCTATCTCAATTCTACACATTTCCTGTAACTTAAGAATAAACCTAACTGGGTCCTCATCATCACCCATTGTACATTACATTAAAGAATGTATGTCAGGGGTATCTGGGTACATCCTTCGTAGCGCATCCCATACCCTTGCATTACAGGCTGATCCATCATGTTCATTTCCTGCAAGGCTTATCCCCGAGTAACCAGCCCTTGTCCATATGTTCCCAGCCTGGTATCCACTTATGGCGACCAGTAAACTCTTAAGGCTTCATAGTGCTAAGGTTACCCCTGCTGTTTATTTTTCAAATTCATAGATCCATTTACTAGCTCCAGCTATAAACTGAGGGAGAGCTTTAATCAAATTATTTTTGTCCATTTGAGGTCATGGCACATACTGCGTTGTCCCTACTCCTTTTATCTATAAGAGGCATCTGCATATCTATTTTGTTTTATACCCCTTTTTCTTCTGATTTTGTACTACCATGATTAAATCTGGTCTATTTCTTGGTCTATCTCTCCTCACTGCCTCTTTTGGCCGGGAGGGGTTTCTCGCCAAACTACTCTCCTTGATCTTCTTGACCTGCCTCTTCAATATGTCTGACACCTTGATCTTCCCCATTTTCCCTTGCTTGTTCTACTTCTTATACCAGGACTGTCCATACCCTCTTCCCATCATCTTTTTCAACACAAACATTTCTTATTGCCCCAGGGTGTTAGGGAGAATTCTCTGTATATGCTAATTTCCCAAACCTAGTGAGTCCCCCAGCAGCTTTCCTGGATTTTTTGGGTTCAATTTTATCTCCTGCTAAGAGTGAGACTCTTTTTATCCCACTCTTAGGCATGATTTGAGAATGTCCTTTGACTTTGTAATGTGTTTTATGGGCTATGGGGTCTTTTACTCCATAGGGCTTAATGTGTTTTTGGTAAGTGTGTCACACAGCACCCTCAGTGCAGTAACACAGGGGTGTCATAGTGGCCCCCAAACATAGACTCCATACCCTGGGACTGACTACTGTCTCCCAGGGCATGTAAAGTCACCATTGACTTTACTAGTCTTAAATTGTGAACAGAACCAGTACAAACCATCATATTGTGGAAGTACTGGTAGGAGTAATTCGATTGCCCCTGGGTCTGTTTTTTCAAGGGGGCACTGTCCAGTCCCCCTGTGTCGAGTTTCTGGCTGGTGGCAGTGGTTACCACGCAAAATATTCCACCGGAATATTTCATATGGGATTTCCCCATTCATTTTAAATGCACCACTTTTTTTGGTGCAATGTTAAAGATACCGCCGGGTTATTTATTTAATATTTATTCCCTGGTTGGGTCTTTTTGCCAGGACTCGGTTTTAAAATGGCGATTGTGTTCGCCTCTGTAACTCCAACCCAAGTCGAGCCCTCTGTTCCACTTTTGGCGGGCTTCTGCACAGAAGCCTCCAAAAGTGGTGCCACTCTGTCTGGGTCAAGAGGATGTGTGTGAGGGGTCAATAGGCACCCTGGACTGAGTTGCCTCGGCAACTCAAGTCGCACTCTTGTGTGATTGGCCCAGTGGTAAGCTGCCCGGCTCACCACTTAGCATGTTTGAGTGACAACCAGGACTGATGAATGGGGTTTTTCTGCATAAAAGCAGGGCTTTGGGGACTGGAACTTCAGAAGTCGCCACAGGACCTAAAGAATCCGAAGAGGGAGAAGCTGAGCCGACCTGCAACAACGACACCGCCGGTGGAGCCCTGCTGAACCGACTCACCACTTCCCAACGACAGAGAAGATCTTCTTCCAGGAGAGTCTTCTTCCTTTGAGCTGTTGGGGTTAACCAGTTCGCCCTCTTTTCGCCTTCCTGGATCGTCTCTTGGTTGAAGCGCCCGTGCCAAGCACCCAGGCGGCCGGATAGCCACACTTCACCACTACCGCGAATAAAAGGTTAGAACCTTTTAACCGGGAAACTCTGCAGCTGGTTTCTTCCCTGGCAGTGCAACGACCTCCAGCTTTCCTCAACGTCGAGATCTTCTCTTCCCCTGGACGAAGCACTGACTTGCACCTGCTGCCAGTAACAACTGCCCCCGCTGGAGCTTTCTCACCCTTTCAGGAACTGTGTCTGCCTGCAACAGACTGTTCAAGGTGTCCCGTAAATCCTTGACTCTCTATCCTGGGGTGACCTCGGACCTGTTAACTAACTTTTCTGAACTGATCTAACTCCTTTTTGAACTGTCTGCAAAGACTTTTAAAGTGTACTTCAACTGTGTGATCTTGGGCACATTCCGCCTTGCTCTCTCCAAGAGTGGGCCTGGCCTATGAACTTTTTGCTCTACAGTAGACCCTGCTGTGGTTCTTTAAAAAGTGTTGCTATTGTGTCTTTTCCTATTTCTGCCTTTTCTCTCCCTTTTAAAATAGTTATTGGAGTGCCATCTTGGTTAAGCGCTCACCTCTGTGTTGATAATAAGTGGTGTTCTTTTCCTAAGACTTGGCGAATAATTAATCAGGGAGGAGTATATATTTCTAGTGCCTGTATTTGACATATTAGTGTCAGTGTATTTTTACAAGTGTGTTTTTAAATAAATAATTATATACTTTTATACCAAAGCTCTGGTCAGTGTTTGCTTGTGCTACTGTATTTTTGTAGCTAATGTGTATACTCTATATACTGCCTAACTCTTCTTGAGAGAAGTCTGACTGCTCACGCACAGCTACCAGGTAAATCTGGGTGGTACGGACTGCTACCAATTGGGTTTACTGCTAACACCTGTAGTCTTAAACTTTTTGCAGTGTTCCCTAAGGGAACTGCACAGGTTTCTGCCTAACACAGGGTTGAATCTAAACAGAAAATCTCCAGATTTCCAATCCCTATTTTCTGCACCGGTACCCTTATTTTTGGTGATACTTCTTCAGGTTCCTGCAACCTGACCAACCTTTCCGCCAATGCTCTTAACTCATTATTTATATATGCATGTGGACCCTCTGGGTACACTGATGCTAGGGCATGTCAGCGGTTGTGGATGGGTTATATGGAGGTGGAGGTGAAAAAGCTCTTGCGTTCCCCCCCTAGTTGCTAATCCTGATAATGCAGTTGTTGACACTGTCTCTACTACTGGAGGCGTATAGACTGGTTTTGTGTACCCACTGCAGGCCTAAGCGTTACAGGGTATATCCCCTTACATTGGATCTCTTTTTCTCCTTCCTGATCTTCCATGTCCTCCTTTATATTTTGCTGCTAAAAAGATTTTTTCTAGCATGATTTTGTTCTGGGAGCCCTGCTCTGGCCTGGAGCAGGACATCCCCCTTCCTTTGTTTCTATCCATTGTTCTCAAATCAGTGGCAGAATCCTATGCATGTGTTTTATTGGAGTTTCTTCCTCCAGAATGTTGTCCATAATGCTTCACTTAGACCCTATTGCTATGCTGGGCATGCTTCAGCTTATTACGCAAAATACAGATCAACCCACTTTTTCCCCACCACTTCCACTTTGATTTCACCCACACACACACCGCGACTCAACCACCTTCCTTGCATTTTTATCACAAAAGACAGCCAGAGCAAATATTCAAAAAATGATTGACTAAAATCCAGGCCCATTCCTTATACTGAGCCACTGCTCTTTTTCCTTATATCCTTTGTAATACCACCTTCCCAGCCTTTTTTAATATGCTGAGAATCCCATTGCGTTTATTGTCATAAAAGATGAATGCCTGGTACTACCTTCTCAACCTACTATGGCTGAAGATCCTTTAGTTCCCAGTACTTATAAGCCTGGGCTCCCTATCATCTCAGTCTTTATACACTGAGGTTCCCCTTTTCCATTGTAAAAAGTAGAAAAACAAAAATATGCTACAATTTCAATACATGACCCACCTCCTATCCAATGTACTCCTTAAAACATTACCGGAAATCCTATGCAATCTATTCCTTAACACATCACCAACAGACCTATTCCATGATACATCACCAAAAGTCCTATTCCATAATACATCACCAAAAAGTCCAATTCCATTGACCTTGTACATCATCCACCTCACCATACTATCTTTCACATCACCACACTATCATATATTCATACATTCATACACTTGCTAGAGTATACTCACATGGGCGTGTTTTACTTGAATTTTCCTCCGTTACGAAGCTGGCCTGTTTTTCTGGAGCCACGCCCCGCTTTAATGAGCAGAGAGGATTTCTTTTAGACTGGCTCCTACTAAAGTCACTCAGGATACATGGGTTTTTTGATTTAGGTGATCGGTCGCTATAGATGGGTGTTGCTTTTTTCCTGGTGACTGGCCTGGCTCTTCATAAAGTATGAGGGCACAAAACTAAGATCACATTGGGGCCACCACTGAAAGGTAGAATAACTTACAGGGGTATCCCTTAATTATACGGGTACCTCTAATCATGCTCACACCAGAATAAATACACCCCTCTACGGAAGCAAGGACAAGAGTCTCATCTTGCAAGGAGAACAAGTTTAATTTGTATAGATATGAGGATGTGGGCAAATAACTCTGCTACCTGAACAGTCTTCTATCCTTCTATTCCAAGCTCCTCCAGACTGATGCCACGCAGGAGCTTATATACTGTTAACTTGCCGCAATGGCATCTCTGGATATGGGCATGGCTCAATCCAAAACAGTTCTTCTTGCCTACGAGGTATGCTGCAGTCTTCCTTTCTTGATGGCCGGTGATGTCTGTTTTAGGACATGCTACTTGCCTATGCAAGAATAGACTGTAGCTCCTGTTTGTCATCATTTTGCTACATTACGAACATTTAAATATAGACACATTTTTCCGTCATGCTCTCCATATTTAATTAAATTGAAAAATATTTTTATCTGGTCCTGTAATTTCTTTTAACCCTGGTTTTCCATAATTTTGTATGTTGTGCATTGAGCATGTAAAATCCCATTTTAGCATACATTGGTTTTTGACAGACAGCAAACAGCTGCTCAGCCACTTTGTGTGCTCTGTGAGAGCTTCAGTGATGCAACACTGCATATTCTGCAATCCATTTTTAGCATAGACCACATTCCTTCTGAGAAGGGAGGGGGAGTATTTTTGACTCCTATCATGCTTTGTGATTTTAAAACTAAATAGAATAACATTTAAAAAGTATTCAGCTAATAGTTATTTACACACACCGTATATTTAAATACTAACTACCTACATTTAGAGCCCACCCACCTCTGTGTGTGATTATATTTGCATGAGACAGTCAAAAGAAGCCTTGCATAATTCTAAAGCGCTTGGGAATGAAGAAAGGCGCTAGCTCCTTCCCAACACTGCAGCTATAAATGCACATATCCATTGTGCAGTAAAAGAAGTGCATAAATGGAAAACAGAGTAGGGATTACCAAGTGCTCATAGAAGCCCAGAAGGAAAGAGCCAAGACATGCAAAAGTGGGAGGCCACTAATTACCTGCTGGGGCAGAGAAGTCCCAAGGGTGTGGTGAACAGCCACCAGGCATTACACTCACAAGGGCAGTCCTAAAGGGTGGAGGGGTGTACTGGTGTCGATCAGAAGAAGGCTGTAGCAGGGCAGTATTTAGGGAAACAAAGTTGGGCATCATATAGTGCTTGCAATTAGCAGAAGCCAATGTGCACATGGTCAGGCTGCAGCAATACCATCCCTGGGCTTCATGCCAAGGATACATCTTGCAGCCCTATTCTAGATTGTCCAAAAGGGTATACACAAGAAATTGTGAGGTTAAGGAGGAAGATGTTTCAGTTGTCCTGCCTACAAAGTACCAGGGCTCTACAGACACTGAGCTTCTGAGGGAGGGTAAGGAACAGTACAATGTCTGTAAGGAGGTCATGCACAAACCATGGGCTTTCTTTACCAGCCCCACATGTACGAAATAAAGGAGAGAATACATTTAACGACAACCCCAAGGTTTTTGGCCTTACAGAATGGTGAGAGTAGAGAACCCAAAGACTGCTGCCACAGGGTAGGAGATAAACAGGGTACAGGTGTAATAAGAAACATACCCATGTTACTGACATTGAGACAGAGATTGTTTGCCACCCACAATGCCTCAATGGGGATCAGACAACCAGGGATAAAAAACAAGGAGAACAAATTAGTTCAGGAAGTGTAAGGAAAGCTGTGTGTCATTAACATAAATATGGAAATGAGAAAAGAGGAAAGACATCAGGTGAGCCAGAGGGACAAAATAGATATGTAATTGACACAATGCTAAGATAAAACCCTGGGGTACTATGCATATACACAGTGAGGTGTTGGAGTACAAATAACCCAGTTGCAGCTGGCAAGGACAGGAAAACAGATCAGCCAGTTCAGTGCCCGATCCATGATGCTAAAGGTATCTTGTAACCATTTAATAAAGATACATTGGGTCACCATGTGAAAGGCGAACAAGACATCAAGGATCACTGTCCTCAATTGTACTACAATCATAAATACCATGTACACTTTCATTATATCATTTCACCATATTACAAGTACTGTTTACTCCCCCAACAGTACCTATAATTACTATCCACATTTTACTATACTATGGGTTGCAGTAAAACATCAAGTGGGCCAGAAGGACGAAATAGATCTGGAACAGCCACAAGCATAGTATACTTCCCAGGGGTACTGTGCAAGTGCACAGTGAGGTGGTGGAGTACAAACAGCCCAGTTGCAACTGAGAAGGTTGGTTAGTGAGGAAAACAAATCAGTAAGTTTAGTGCTCTGTCCAGGATGCTAATAATATCATGTAACCGTTTAATGAGGATACAATGGTTGACTGTGTGAAAGCCAAAGGCAACATCAAGGAGCACTGTCCTCAATTGTCCTACAATCATAACGACTGGCCACAATGATGATAATACATTTAAACATACATACAATACATCTTCAAATAACAAAACTCACCCAGAACCCCCTGTCATACATATAATGTCCGCAGACATTAAGAAGTGACTGCAGACTCGGCTATTCCTACACACCCATTTTTCTACTAGAAAAACAGCTCCATATTATCTTTATTCCACACCACTATCCTTTCCATGCCCTCTTTCAGCTAACAAATAATCCAAAATGTGTTTTTCAAACTGTTTGTTCACAGCGCTGTCCGCGGACTACCATGGTATCCATGGATTGGGCGGCACCCAAACCCACTTTTTTCACCTAGAAAAACAGCTCTATATAATCTTTAGTCCACCCTCCCCCCTTTACAGTCCCACTTTCGGCCACCAAAGAACCCCAAATGTGTTTTCTAGACATTTCCCCCACCAGCAATAGTCCGCAGATCCAACATGGTGCCTGTTTAAAAAAATATGACGCACCTCACGCTTTTGAGCATCCAATCAGCGGGCGTGCATGATGTCCGCAGACATCACGCCGGACCCTGATTGGTCCAGGGGAATGCCCGCGAACCGAATAGGGAATTGAGCCTGCGGACTGGACCCAGATATCATTAATTTTTTTGTACCTACTTTTTGGACATTTTTAAAAGATATTACTGGAAGGATGTACACCAAATTTACAAAAGCACACTTTCGGGACCATGTTGCTGCACCTGGTGCAAATTTGGTGAAAATCCATCCAGCAGTTTGGCCTGTAGACGTGAGTACTTCTTTGTGCCCTTTTGCAACTATGAGGGTTTCCACAAAATGTGCTACCCCCTTTTAACTTTGCCCTCCCTTGACGCTTCTGCACCAAACATCACAGATTCATTCCTAAGGGGCCAAATACTTGTTTTTGGTGAGGATTTGTCCAGTAGGGGGAGTTATAAGCCACCCAAAATACGCTCTTTCTATGAGTTGAGCAACTTAACCATAGCTACAGCGCTGCCACCACAGGCCCTGTAATAAATAAGACAAAAATATGTATGTTTTTATTATTGCTATAATTATTTTTAACTTGGAAAAGCATAGCAAGTAAATGGACACATTGTTGGCGGGTGACGCATTGCCATTTCAGTCAAGTATGATGTAACAATAAATGGAACCCATAAGTAATTTCGAAAACATGGAGATTATCTCAAGTTTAAATCAGAGAGGTGACCGAAAATGTGTCACTTAATTCATGATTTGCACCTCTCACCAGCAACCATTACAAGGGTGAACTTGGGGAATACCAGTACGTATTTGCTCCATTGAGAGACAGCACACCATTTACAGCACAGGCAGAAAGCACCAGTTAAGAATTGAACTCCATCTCTAAACGTGCGTAGAGGCCCACATGGGTCAGAAACCTGGTCAAGCTGACAAGAAGACACAGCCAGTGCCATAGAGACATTCATTTTAAAATGGAAAAAGTGATCGGAAGTTTTCATCTATTCTGAATGGCAGGCTTATGTTGTTGACCTGCTGCGCAAAACAATGATGACATTGAAATGCCGCTTGATGGGAATAATTTACATTTTCACACAATGGAAATAAATAAGCCTTTCATGTACATACTATCAATAAAGGAAATGAAATGGCTTTGCCAGTGATTGCTTTGTTGTGTTCTTATTGATTGCACCAAAAGCTAAAATATCACTTCGGCCCTTCTTGTAGATTGAAATGGAGGAGGCTTATGTACCTCTCAGTTTGGGCCTGGGTGCCTCAGACTAGAACGATTGATGGCTGATTGTCAAGAGAACCCAATAGGCCCACCAGGTACAATTGACCAGGAGCCTAGTTTAAGGATAAATATTTAAAAATACATCCATTAACATTCCCCAAAAATGAAAGTGATGGTGTTTTCGAAGAGAACATCAGCCCTGTTCTCCTCAGGACTTGCTTCAATCAGACCTTATTGCCATTAATGTGTTTCTCTCTATGTTATTGATGACAATGGTGCCGAGCAAACACAGCTTAATGGAATTCCAAACAAAAGAACCTATCTGCCACCGTAATCAATGTAGACATAGAGACAACTGTGCCTCTGGTCTACTCTGAGAAAGTGTTCTCACAACTACTTTGCTCCCCTCGAGGCAATCCATGCACAGAAACCGGTATTACCATTATTATACAGTGATATGTCAAGTTTCAATTGAGAATATTTCTCAAAGGAATTATTCCATTCATAGTACTCAACAGAGCCAGCGGACAGAGGACACAAGACTGCCCCACTGAAGCTGCAAGTTTGATCCCATACGCCCAGTCAGACCATGATATCTCGATCTCCATACAAGGTATATCAACATCCTCTGCACCTATCTGGGATTCAGGGGTCCCCCTAAAATTGTTTTCTTGGTCCTGAGGAAGGCGGCACATCCTGGACATCTCAGCTGAAACGTATCAGCCCTGCGTATACAGTATAGATGTACAGTTTAATGCCGTCTCAACTTCAAACATTAAGAATTTGAGCACTACTTAGAGCTCTGAGTCCAAGTATTGTATTTAGGGCAGGTATTTCTCACTACAGCACCTAGCTAGACAGAGAGGTACCTTGAAATCAAATTAAGTTTGATCGAGGTTCATATTTCCTTGATAGTGAGAGCCATGTTTTACCATTGCTTCTAATTGTGTTTTTGTAAATGATTGCTTTAAATTGTATGTTAAGGAATAGGTGAATGGAAATCTCTTCAGTTATCATTGTGTTTTTTTGTACATTATCCCTTATAGTCGGTTCTCTTTATCTATATATTTTTTTTAAAAAGTTACAAGAATTTGCATTGATGAACAAGTCTGTGCTTGAATTAATATATAATGGTATGATATCATATGTCATTTATAACACTCCTATACACAAGTGTTTCAAGGCCCGATACACATGAGTTTTTGTTATACAGCATGAAATTAAACATGTTTTAATCATGAATGAGCAGATTAGGACTGATTGTTTTTAGAGATACACGAGTGATACGTGCTGTCCTCAGAATATGCCCCCTAAATTTTCACACTTTTGAAATAATTAAAAATTCAGTATTTGGTTAACTGATTATCCTGACGGGATAACTTTTTGTGTTAAAATTTATGAAGATCACCCAGTCCTGTTCAGAGCAGGGGTTGGTCCTCATGTACAAAACAATGCCACCCTAATCAAGCATTGACCAATGGTTTAACAAAAAGCCCTCAAACAAGCTCTTACATGGCTCATCATAGAAAGGACAAGGTTCTTCAATTCAAGAAAAATTGCATCCTTTTTTAAAGTATTTAGTGTGCTTCAGTTGCAAAATAACTTTTCACATAGCATATACAATTCGTAACAAGACACTAAAAGGAAGACAATACAAAAGATACTCAATAAAATAAGCCTAAAAAATTATCATGCTTCATCATATTTGCATCAATACGTCATCCATATACAGCGTTTGTTAATATCATACTGCAATAAGTTACATACAAATATTCTTCCACGGTTCTTTCCCTTAATCAGTTTGTGCAAAGACAGCATGTTTAGCCACCTCGTTTTCTATTTCTCCCCAAAATTTTATAACAAAATCTTATAACTGCCAGCCAGAGAGACACACTCATCCCATCAAACACCTAACCCAAAATTGCTGCCAACCTTTTACACCTTCTCTTGCTATAAAAGGGCCTAAATGGTACTTGCAGGTTTTAACTAATGTTTCACGTGTCATCAACAAATGTTTAGGCATTATTGCAGACCCTATCGAATATTACTTTCACTGGAACCTTTAAGCAGGGCTCCCAAAAACGCTCTTGTTTTTACTTTATTCAATCTCAGTAACAGAAGTGCTCATCTAAAATCAGGATTAGAAAATTGAATGAGATATGGTTGAAGCTTTAAGTAATGAAAAGTTAATTTTGAACACATATTCATACTTTCCAGCTCCTCTATTTGATTGAAATTTCTGGTCCAGTTTCATAGTTGGACTGGTTTCTTTAAATCTTTAAGGAGAACTCTGATTGGATCATTCCAATTCGGATCCCATACCATGGGCCTCATCACGAGTTTGGCGGTAACCCTTAAATCCGGCGGTAGCGCTGTTACCGCTGGATTTAAGGGTCCGCCAAATCAGATCTTCGGCAGATTTCTCCCCAGCTCTGAGCTGGGGGGAAATCCACCGAAAATTCATGCTCATACCACCGGCGGGAAATACGCCGGCGGTATGAGCGCAAAATTTCCCCCTTGAGCCCAATGGGGAATGGGGCATTCCCTAATGGGTTCAATGGGGAGTGGGGATTTCCAAATTCGCCAAACCCATGATCCGGCGCTAATAGCGCCAGTGGGTTTGGCGTTAGGGCAGATAGCGCCAGCGCTATAAGCGCCAGAGTTATCTCCCAACTCGTGATGAGGCCCTATCTGTTTTAAAAAGTGGAATTAATTATCTTAACACTTATCCAACACTGTAACCAGTCTGTCAAGCTACCCCTATTTGTTACCTCATAGACCAAGTAGGTGTTGCTATTGGCACTCTCAATTAGCCCGCCTACAACCTTAATTGGTGAAAAAAAACAAGCTCCTCTTGCATTTTTTTTTCATATTAGCTGTAAGGTCGTTTTATCCAGTGTATTCCATCAAGGCCCACAAACCTCTCCCAATAGCATACTGGGTAGAATAAACAAAATGGCATCATCTACGTATAAATTACACAGTACATGCCAACCTCCCACCTTGGGTGGAAATATATTCACTTTTAGATTTGGCTCTCCAGATCAGACAAATACAAGTTGAATAGCATGGGGGCCAAAATGCACCTCTGCTTAACACCCTTTTTCAGGGCCTTCCTTGAAAAATCCCCCATGCTATTCAACTTTAGTTGTTGTGCCTACATGGAGAACTCTAATTAAATTTAGCATTCCCAGAGGCATCCCCAGCAGCGCTAACTTATTCCAGAGAGTAGTCCGGTTAATTGAATCAAACACTGCTGAGAAGTTAACAAGGGTAGAACCTTTTAACCGGGAAACTCTGCAGCTGGTTTCTTCCCTGGCAGTGCAACGACCTCCAGCTTTCCTCAACGTCGAGATCTTCTCTTCCCCTGGACGAAGCACTGACTTGCACCTGCTGCCAGTAACAACTGCCCCCGCTGGAGCTTTCTCACCCTTTCAGGAACTGTGTCTGCCTGCAACAGACTGTTCAAGGTGTCCCGTAAATCCTTGACTCTCTATCCTGGGGTGACCTCGGACCTGTTAACTAACTTTTCTGAACTGATCTAACTCCTTTTTGAACTGTCTGCAAAGACTTTTAAAGTGTACTTCAACTGTGTGATCTTGGGCACATTCCGCCTTGCTCTCTCCAAGAGTGGGCCTGGCCTATGAACTTTTTGCTCTACAGTAGACCCTGCTGTGGTTCTTTAAAAAGTGTTGCTATTGTGTCTTTTCCTATTTCTGCCTTTTCTCTCCCTTTTAAAATAGTTATTGGAGTGCCATCTTGGTTAAGCGCTCACCTCTGTGTTGATAATAAGTGGTGTTCTTTTCCTAAGACTTGGCGAATAATTAATCAGGGAGGAGTATATATTTCTAGTGCCTGTATTTGACATATTAGTGTCAGTGTATTTTTACAAGTGTGTTTTTAAATAAATAATTATATACTTTTATACCAAAGCTCTGGTCAGTGTTTGCTTGTGCTACTGTATTTTTGTAGCTAATGTGTATACTCTATATACTGCCTAACTCTTCTTGAGAGAAGTCTGACTGCTCACGCACAGCTACCAGGTAAATCTGGGTGGTACGGACTGCTACCAATTGGGTTTACTGCTAACACCTGTAGTCTTAAACTTTTTGCAGTGTTCCCTAAGGGAACTGCACAGGTTTCTGCCTAACACAGGGTTGAATCTAAACAGAAAATCTCCAGATTTCCAATCCCTATTTTCTGCACCGGTACCCTTATTTTTGGTGATACTTCTTCAGGTTCCTGCAACCTGACCAACCTTTCCGCCAATGCTCTTAACTCATTATTTATATATGCATGTGGACCCTCTGGGTACACTGATGCTAGGGCATGTCAGCGGTTGTGGATGGGTTATATGGAGGTGGAGGTGAAAAAGCTCTTGCGTTCCCCCCCTAGTTGCTAATCCTGATAATGCAGTTGTTGACACTGTCTCTACTACTGGAGGCGTATAGACTGGTTTTGTGTACCCACTGCAGGCCTAAGCGTTACAGGGTATATCCCCTTACATTGGATCTCTTTTTCTCCTTCCTGATCTTCCATGTCCTCCTTTATATTTTGCTGCTAAAAAGATTTTTTCTAGCATGATTTTGTTCTGGGAGCCCTGCTCTGGCCTGGAGCAGGACATCCCCCTTCCTTTGTTTCTATCCATTGTTCTCAAATCAGTGGCAGAATCCTATGCATGTGTTTTATTGGAGTTTCTTCCTCCAGAATGTTGTCCATAATGCTTCACTTAGACCCTATTGCTATGCTGGGCATGCTTCAGCTTATTACGCAAAATACAGATCAACCCACTTTTTCCCCACCACTTCCACTTTGATTTCACCCACACACACACCGCGACTCAACCACCTTCCTTGCATTTTTATCACAAAAGACAGCCAGAGCAAATATTCAAAAAATGATTGACTAAAATCCAGGCCCATTCCTTATACTGAGCCACTGCTCTTTTTCCTTATATCCTTTGTAATACCACCTTCCCAGCCTTTTTTAATATGCTGAGAATCCCATTGCGTTTATTGTCATAAAAGATGAATGCCTGGTACTACCTTCTCAACCTACTATGGCTGAAGATCCTTTAGTTCCCAGTACTTATAAGCCTGGGCTCCCTATCATCTCAGTCTTTATACACTGAGGTTCCCCTTTTCCATTGTAAAAAGTAGAAAAACAAAAATATGCTACAATTTCAATACATGACCCACCTCCTATCCAATGTACTCCTTAAAACATTACCGGAAATCCTATGCAATCTATTCCTTAACACATCACCAACAGACCTATTCCATGATACATCACCAAAAGTCCTATTCCATAATACATCACCAAAAAGTCCAATTCCATTGACCTTGTACATCATCCACCTCACCATACTATCTTTCACATCACCACACTATCATATATTCATACATTCATACACTTGCTAGAGTATACTCACATGGGCGTGTTTTACTTGAATTTTCCTCCGTTACGAAGCTGGCCTGTTTTTCTGGAGCCACGCCCCGCTTTAATGAGCAGAGAGGATTTCTTTTAGACTGGCTCCTACTAAAGTCACTCAGGATACATGGGTTTTTTGATTTAGGTGATCGGTCGCTATAGATGGGTGTTGCTTTTTTCCTGGTGACTGGCCTGGCTCTTCATAAAGTATGAGGGCACAAAACTAAGATCACATTGGGGCCACCACTGAAAGGTAGAATAACTTACAGGGGTATCCCTTAATTATACGGGTACCTCTAATCATGCTCACACCAGAATAAATACACCCCTCTACGGAAGCAAGGACAAGAGTCTCATCTTGCAAGGAGAACAAGTTTAATTTGTATAGATATGAGGATGTGGGCAAATAACTCTGCTACCTGAACAGTCTTCTATCCTTCTATTCCAAGCTCCTCCAGACTGATGCCACGCAGGAGCTTATATACTGTTAACTTGCCGCAATGGCATCTCTGGATATGGGCATGGCTCAATCCAAAACAGTTCTTCTTGCCTACGAGGTATGCTGCAGTCTTCCTTTCTTGATGGCCGGTGATGTCTGTTTTAGGACATGCTACTTGCCTATGCAAGAATAGACTGTAGCTCCTGTTTGTCATCATTTTGCTACATTACGAACATTTAAATATAGACACATTTTTCCGTCATGCTCTCCATATTTAATTAAATTGAAAAATATTTTTATCTGGTCCTGTAATTTCTTTTAACCCTGGTTTTCCATAATTTTGTATGTTGTGCATTGAGCATGTAAAATCCCATTTTAGCATACATTGGTTTTTGAAAGACAGCAAACAGCTGCTCAGCCACTTTGTGTGCTCTGTGAGAGCTTCAGTGATGCAACACTGCATATTCTGCAATCCATTTTTAGCATAGACCACATTCCTTCTGAGAAGGGAGGGGGAGTATTTTTGACTCCTATCATGCTTTGTGATTTTAAAACTAAATAGAATAACATTTAAAAAGTATTCAGCTAATAGTTATTTACACACACCGTATATTTAAATACTAACTACCTACATTTAGAGCCCACCCACCTCTGTGTGTGATTATATTTGCATGAGACAGTCAAAAGAAGCCTTGCATAATTCTAAAGCGCTTGGGAATGAAGAAAGGCGCTAGCTCCTTCCCAACACTGCAGCTATAAATGCACATATCCATTGTGCAGTAAAAGAAGTGCATAAATGGAAAACAGAGTAGGGATTACCAAGTGCTCATAGAAGCCCAGAAGGAAAGAGCCAAGACATGCAAAAGTGGGAGGCCACTAATTACCTGCTGGGGCAGAGAAGTCCCAAGGGTGTGGTGAACAGCCACCAGGCATTACACTCACAAGGGCAGTCCTAAAGGGTGGAGGGGTGTACTGGTGTCGATCAGAAGAAGGCTGTAGCAGGGCAGTATTTAGGGAAACAAAGTTGGGCATCATATAGTGCTTGCAATTAGCAGAAGCCAATGTGCACATGGTCAGGCTGCAGCAATACCATCCCTGGGCTTCATGCCAAGGATACATCTTGCAGCCCTATTCTAGATTGTCCAAAAGGGTATACACAAGAAATTGTGAGGTTAAGGAGGAAGATGTTTCAGTTGTCCTGCCTACAAAGTACCAGGGCTCTACAGACACTGAGCTTCTGAGGGAGGGTAAGGAACAGTACAATGTCTGTAAGGAGGTCATGCACAAACCATGGGCTTTCTTTACCAGCCCCACATGTACGAAATAAAGGAGAGAATACATTTAACGACAACCCCAAGGTTTTTGGCCTTACAGAATGGTGAGAGTAGAGAACCCAAAGACTGCTGCCACAGGGTAGGAGATAAACAGGGTACAGGTGTAATAAGAAACATACCCATGTTACTGACATTGAGACAGAGATTGTTTGCCACCCACAATGCCTCAATGGGGATCAGACAACCAGGGATAAAAAACAAGGAGAACAAATTAGTTCAGGAAGTGTAAGGAAAGCTGTGTGTCATTAACATAAATATGGAAATGAGAAAAGAGGAAAGACATCAGGTGAGCCAGAGGGACAAAATAGATATGTAATTGACACAATGCTAAGATAAAACCCTGGGGTACTATGCATATACACAGTGAGGTGTTGGAGTACAAATAACCCAGTTGCAGCTGGCAAGGACAGGAAAACAGATCAGCCAGTTCAGTGCCCGATCCATGATGCTAAAGGTATCTTGTAACCATTTAATAAAGATACATTGGGTCACCATGTGAAAGGCGAACAAGACATCAAGGATCACTGTCCTCAATTGTACTACAATCATAAATACCATGTACACTTTCATTATATCATTTCACCATATTACAAGTACTGTTTACTCCCCCAACAGTACCTATAATTACTATCCACATTTTACTATACTATGGGTTGCAGTAAAACATCAAGTGGGCCAGAAGGACGAAATAGATCTGGAACAGCCACAAGCATAGTATACTTCCCAGGGGTACTGTGCAAGTGCACAGTGAGGTGGTGGAGTACAAACAGCCCAGTTGCAACTGAGAAGGTTGGTTAGTGAGGAAAACAAATCAGTAAGTTTAGTGCTCTGTCCAGGATGCTAATAATATCATGTAACCGTTTAATGAGGATACAATGGTTGACTGTGTGAAAGCCAAAGGCAACATCAAGGAGCACTGTCCTCAATTGTCCTACAATCATAACGACTGGCCACAATGATGATAATACATTTAAACATACATACAATACATCTTCAAATAACAAAACTCACCCAGAACCCCCTGTCATACATATAATGTCCGCAGACATTAAGAAGTGACTGCAGACTCGGCTATTCCTACACACCCATTTTTCTACTAGAAAAACAGCTCCATATTATCTTTATTCCACACCACTATCCTTTCCATGCCCTCTTTCAGCTAACAAATAATCCAAAATGTGTTTTTCAAACTGTTTGTTCACAGCGCTGTCCGCGGACTACCATGGTATCCATGGATTGGGCGGCACCCAAACCCACTTTTTTCACCTAGAAAAACAGCTCTATATAATCTTTAGTCCACCCTCCCCCCTTTACAGTCCCACTTTCGGCCACCAAAGAACCCCAAATGTGTTTTCTAGACATTTCCCCCACCAGCAATAGTCCGCAGATCCAACATGGTGCCTGTTTAAAAAAATATGACGCACCTCACGCTTTTGAGCATCCAATCAGCGGGCGTGCATGATGTCCGCAGACATCACGCCGGACCCTGATTGGTCCAGGGGAATGCCCGCGAACCGAATAGGGAATTGAGCCTGCGGACTGGACCCAGATATCATTAATTTTTTTGTACCTACTTTTTGGACATTTTTAAAAGATATTACTGGAAGGATGTACACCAAATTTACAAAAGCACACTTTCGGGACCATGTTGCTGCACCTGGTGCAAATTTGGTGAAAATCCATCCAGCAGTTTGGCCTGTAGACGTGAGTACTTCTTTGTGCCCTTTTGCAACTATGAGGGTTTCCACAAAATGTGCTACCCCCTTTTAACTTTGCCCTCCCTTGACGCTTCTGCACCAAACATCACAGATTCATTCCTAAGGGGCCAAATACTTGTTTTTGGTGAGGATTTGTCCAGTAGGGGGAGTTATAAGCCACCCAAAATACGCTCTTTCTATGAGTTGAGCAACTTAACCATAGCTACAGCGCTGCCACCACAGGCCCTGTAATAAATAAGACAAAAATACGTATGTTTTTATTATTGCTATAATTATTTTTAACTTGGAAAAGCATAGCAAGTAAATGGACACATTGTTGGCGGGTGACGCATTGCCATTTCAGTCAAGTATGATGTAACAATAAATGGAACCCATAAGTAATTTCGAAAACATGGAGATTATCTCAAGTTTAAATCAGAGAGGTGACCGAAAATGTGTCACTTAATTCATGATTTGCACCTCTCACCAGCAACCATGACAAGGGTGAACTTGGGGAATACCAGTACGTATTTGCTCCATTGAGAGACAGCACACCATTTACAGCACAGGCAGAAAGCACCAGTTAAGAATTGAACTCCATCTCTAAACGTGCGTAGAGGCCCACATGGGTCAGAAACCTGGTCAAGCTGACAAGAAGACACAGCCAGTGCCATAGAGACATTCATTTTAAAATGGAAAAAGTGATCGGAAGTTTTCATCTATTCTGAATGGCAGGCTTATGTTGTTGACCTGCTGCGCAAAACAATGATGACATTGAAATGCCGCTTGATGGGAATAATTTACATTTTCACACAATGGAAATAAATAAGCCTTTCATGTACATACTATCAATAAAGGAAATGAAATGGCTTTGCCAGTGATTGCTTTGTTGTGTTCTTATTGATTGCACCAAAAGCTAAAATATCACTTCGGCCCTTCTTGTAGATTGAAATGGAGGAGGCTTATGTACCTCTCAGTTTGGGCCTGGGTGCCTCAGACTAGAACGATTGATGGCTGATTGTCAAGAGAACCCAATAGGCCCACCAGGTACAATTGACCAGGAGCCTAGTTTAAGGATAAATATTTAAAAATACATCCATTAACATTCCCCAAAAATGAAAGTGATGGTGTTTTCGAAGAGAACATCAGCCCTGTTCTCCTCAGGACTTGCTTCAATCAGACTTTATTGCCATTAATGTGTTTCTCTCTATGTTATTGATGACAATGGTGCCGAGCAAACACAGCTTAATGGAATTCCAAACAAAAGAACCTATCTGCCACCGTAATCAATGTAGACATAGAGACAACTGTGCCTCTGGTCTACTCTGAGAAAGTGTTCTCACAACTACTTTGCTCCCCTCGAGGCAATCCATGCACAGAAACCGGTATTACCATTATTATACAGTGATATGTCAAGTTTCAATTGAGAATATTTCTCAAAGGAATTATTCCATTCATAGTACTCAACAGAGCCAGCGGACAGAGGACACAAGACTGCCCCACTGAAGCTGCAAGTTTGATCCCATACGCCCAGTCAGACCATGATATCTCGATCTCCATACAAGGTATATCAACATCCTCTGCACCTATCTGGGATTCAGGGGTCCCCCTAAAATTGTTTTCTTGGTCCTGAGGAAGGCGGCACATCCTGGACATCTCAGCTGAAACGTATCAGCCCTGCGTATACAGTATAGATGTACAGTTTAATGCCGTCTCAACTTCAAACATTAAGAATTTGAGCACTACTTAGAGCTCTGAGTCCAAGTATTGTATTTAGGGCAGGTATTTCTCACTACAGCACCTAGCTAGACAGAGAGGTACCTTGAAATCAAATTAAGTTTGATCGAGGTTCATATTTCCTTGATAGTGAGAGCCATGTTTTACCATTGCTTCTAATTGTGTTTTTGTAAATGATTGCTTTAAATTGTATGTTAAGGAATAGGTGAATGGAAATCTCTTCAGTTATCATTGTGTTTTTTTGTACATTATCCCTTATAGTCGGTTCTCTTTATCTATATATTTTTTTTAAAAAGTTACAAGAATTTGCATTGATGAACAAGTCTGTGCTTGAATTAATATATAATGGTATGATATCATATGTCATTTATAACACTCCTATACACAAGTGTTTCAAGGCCCGATACACATGAGTTTTTGTTATACAGCATGAAATTAAACATGTTTTAATCATGAATGAGCAGATTAGGACTGATTGTTTTTAGAGATACACGAGTGATACGTGCTGTCCTCAGAATATGCCCCCTAAATTTTCACACTTTTGAAATAATTAAAAATTCAGTATTTGGTTAACTGATTATCCTGACGGGATAACTTTTTGTGTTAAAATTTATGAAGATCACCCAGTCCTGTTCAGAGCAGGGGTTGGTCCTCATGTACAAAACAATGCCACCCTAATCAAGCATTGACCAATGGTTTAACAAAAAGCCCTCAAACAAGCTCTTACATGGCTCATCATAGAAAGGACAAGGTTCTTCAATTCAAGAAAAATTGCATCCTTTTTTAAAGTATTTAGTGTGCTTCAGTTGCAAAATAACTTTTCACATAGCATATACAATTCGTAACAAGACACTAAAAGGAAGACAATACAAAAGATACTCAATAAAATAAGCCTAAAAAATTATCATGCTTCATCATATTTGCATCAATACGTCATCCATATACAGCGTTTGTTAATATCATACTGCAATAAGTTACATACAAATATTCTTCCACGGTTCTTTCCCTTAATCAGTTTGTGCAAAGACAGCATGTTTAGCCACCTCGTTTTCTATTTCTCCCCAAAATTTTATAACAAAATCTTATAACTGCCAGCCAGAGAGACACACTCATCCCATCAAACACCTAACCCAAAATTGCTGCCAACCTTTTACACCTTCTCTTGCTATAAAAGGGCCTAAATGGTACTTGCAGGTTTTAACTAATGTTTCACGTGTCATCAACAAATGTTTAGGCATTATTGCAGACCCTATCGAATATTACTTTCACTGGAACCTTTAAGCAGGGCTCCCAAAAACGCTCTTGTTTTTACTTTATTCAATCTCAGTAACAGAAGTGCTCATCTAAAATCAGGATTAGAAAATTGAATGAGATATGGTTGAAGCTTTAAGTAATGAAAAGTTAATTTTGAACACATATTCATACTTTCCAGCTCCTCTATTTGATTGAAATTTCTGGTCCAGTTTCATAGTTGGACTGGTTTCTTTAAATCTTTAAGGAGAACTCTGATTGGATCATTCCAATTCGGATCCCATACCATGGGCCTCATCACGAGTTTGGCGGTAACCCTTAAATCCGGCGGTAGCGCTGTTACCGCCGGATTTAAGGGTCCGCCAAATCAGATCTTCGGCAGATTTCTCCCCAGCTCTGAGCTGGGGGGAAATCCACCGAAAATTCATGCTCATACCACCGGCGGGAAATACGCCGGCGGTATGAGCGCAAAATTTCCCCCTTGAGCCCAATGGGGAATGGGGCATTCCCTAATGGGTTCAATGGGGAGTGGGGATTTCCAAATTCGCCAAACCCATGATCCGGCGCTAATAGCGCCAGTGGGTTTGGCGTTAGGGCAGATAGCGCCAGCGCTATAAGCGCCAGAGTTATCTCCCAACTCGTGATGAGGCCCTATCTGTTTTAAAAAGTGGAATTAATTATCTTAACACTTATCCAACACTGTAACCAGTCTGTCAAGCTACCCCTATTTGTTACCTCATAGACCAAGTAGGTGTTGCTATTGGCACTCTCAATTAGCCCGCCTACAACCTTAATTGGTGAAAAAAAACAAGCTCCTCTTGCATTTTTTTTTCATATTAGCTGTAAGGTCGTTTTATCCAGTGTATTCCATCAAGGCCCACAAACCTCTCCCAATAGCATACTGGGTAGAATAAACAAAATGGCATCATCTACGTATAAATTACACAGTACATGCCAACCTCCCACCTTGGGTGGAAATATATTCACTTTTAGATTTGGCTCTCCAGATCAGACAAATACAAGTTGAATAGCATGGGGGCCAAAATGCACCTCTGCTTAACACCCTTTTTCAGGGCCTTCCTTGAAAAATCCCCCATGCTATTCAACTTTAGTTGTTGTGCCTACATGGAGAACTCTAATTAAATTTAGCATTCCCAGAGGCATCCCCAGCAGCGCTAACTTATTCCAGAGAGTAGTCCGGTTAATTGAATCAAACACTGCTGAGAAGTTAACAAACACCACAAGCACCGGGGGACCATCTTTCCTCCTTGATTGTTCAATAGGTGAAATTAGTAAGCATATATTAAATGTGGTAGACATCCCAGGATGGAATCCTGTCTGGAAAATTGATAACACATTAGCATTGGATACCCACTTTTCAATTTTGTGCAGTAAGATTGATGACAACATCTTGCTGGGCACATCTAGAAGGGAGATTACTTATAACAATTAGCATCCACCCTGTTTCTCTTTTTTTTAAATGGGGATAATGCAGGACATCCTCCAGGAATTAGGGATTTCTATGTATTCTAACACTGACTTTAAGAATATCATCAAAATTCTGCCCACTTCTCCAGGTCTTTTGTAATCATGCGATTAGCCAGGCTGGCAGGCCCGGGGCCCATCAAAGTTTTTAGGTTCCTAATCATGTCAACTAGTGAACAGAGGCCATCCTGAGACTTGTTCCTCGAACCTTTGTTGGATAAAATGATAACAAGTGTATTCCTGGTCACAGTTAGTGGACCCTGGAGTTATGACACTTCTTATATTCCTAAATAGTCCTACATTTGTTTGCTCTTTCCAATCATATACATTGCCTGCCAATGCTTGTTTTTTTCCAAGCTTCTGTGCCCTTTTATCCAATTGTGGAATGCATTTTTAATCTGTTTTACTCTTGTATGGAAAATTGGCCCCCCAAAGTCACTATTTTTGAGTTTTCTAATATCTTGTCTCATTTGTCTCTTAGAGGTCGCAGTTTCATTGTCAAGTGTGTTCTTCTTACTATGATCGTGTTGTATTACTCCCTTACCCAAGTGAATACAATTCATTGTTAGCTGGGTCACCCAACTCCTGATTGCCTGGGGTGGGGGCAAGCCAACCAATAGACTAAATGTTTCTTCAAGCAACTTCTGTACATAGTCAATAATTGCCTGAATATTACGGTTTGCATTTGTATTTTGTATTTAAAAAACTTTTATAAGGCGCTTGACAGCAAAGCCCTGTACATGAGAACAAGATGGTACAATAAAATGCAGATAAAAATAGCAAACACAGAAGAAATCTATGTTACAGTTACCTTGTTAACCAAAAGAAAGATGATAAGATCTCATTGAGAACTCAAATGAAGCCGTTTCGACAGCACAGCAAGTAGAGCACCTGTTTGACATCTGTGCAGAGCCTGCTGACGCAGGTTCGAATCCCAGCAGGGCCAAACTCAGCCTTTCATCTTTCTGAGGTTGATAAATTAGCACCACACACACTGTCAATAATAATAAGCTGTGCTCAGATGCCTGAGCATTTGAAGCGCTATATAAATGCAAATTATTATCATTATTGTTATTATTGTTGTTTGGAGAACCGGAAAGTAGAATAGAGAGAAATAGAATGAAGAGAAAGAGGGTGAACATTCCAGTGTAGAGGGACAAGAAGAGAAAATGAGCAAAAAAAAACGAGATGGAGCACAGGAAGGATGAGTCTAGATAAAGACCCAGATTATGGGCCTTAGAGGACGTAGTTAACTGAGCTGGGAGAAATGATATGAAAGGAGGTGGAAGAGGAAATGGAATGGTGGTGGAAGGAAAGAAAATAACCTCAGTCTTGGCAGCATTGAGTACCAATAAGTGATCTGTCATCCAAGATGTACTAGCAAGGAGACGAGCACAGAGCGTATTATGAATATCATCAGTGAAGTGTGGGAAGGATAGAAAGAGTTGAGTGTCATCAGCGTAAAAATGTTGAGATAGCCTAAAGGTATAAATAATGCTGAAAAGTGAGGAGGTATAGAGAGTAAAGAGAAAAGGACCAAGGACAAAGCCTTGTGGAACACCATAAGTGAGCAGGAATGTGTTGGATGCAGCCCCGGCCCAAGAGACTGAGTAAGTCCTCTGGGACCGATAGGACTTGAACCAAGATATAATAGAACCAGACAAAACAAAAGAAGAGAGGACAGATACTAGAAGGGAGTGGTCAACTGTGTCCAAAGCAGCAGAAAGATCCAGAAGAACAACGTGCAGAATATAAATAGTCCAGAACAGAAAGAAGAGCAGTCTCAGTGGAATAGCCAATAGCCAGGGCAAAAGCCAGATTGAAAACAAGGAAGAATAGAGTTACAAGAGACAAAAGTGGAAACCTTAGAGTAAATAATACGTTCAAAAGTGAAATAGGGTGGAGGTTAGAAGCATAGGATACATCAGAATAAGGTATTCATAGAATCAGGAGGATGGTAGCGTGCTTAAATGAGGATGGAAATATTGAATTGGACAGGCAGGAGTTAAACAGAATTGTAAGGTAGGGGACAAGTGAGGGATAGACTTTAGAAATAAGCATTGAGGGAATTGGAGCCGAAGTTAGGTGGGCCTGAGCAAGCAAGCGAGAGGTCTCCTCATTGGTAATTGGAGTGAACCTAGTGAGAGTCTCCTTAGGAGGTATCAAAGAAGTAGAAAGAGTCGATTGCATGATAGAAGATTCACTAGCAGAACAAAAGTAAGGGACCTTGGAGATGAAATAGAGGTAAAAGTCGTAAGCAGAAAGAGTGTAGTTGATTGAATGATCATGGGTAGGAGGAGCATGGAGACGAGCAAAGGTTTGATAAAAACATCTAGGATGAGAAGACTGGGAGGTGTAGAAGGTTGGAAAAATAAGTTTGTTTAGCACAATGGAGACAGCTGTCTGTCCATCCTACTCTGGTTTTATAGACATTCTCAATAACCTAGCAAAGCTGGTTCCTCCTATCCTGACGGAACAGCTCTGGTAGGGTCAATGTTAAGATTGCATGATCACTACAATTACTGAAAACAATCTCAGTTGTCGTTGAGTGATTCATTACTTTATCATTGTAGTAGATATATTTTTTATTAGTTTATCATTATTAACAAACAACAAGTGATTCCAAACTCATCTAGAAAACAGTGAATGTATAGCACATAGATAAGCATATGACTGAATGCAAATAAAGTACAACAAAAATAAAGTAGGAATAACAAAACAAACCAACAACAACAAAAAAGGTACTCTCTAGGCATGTTAATTAGGCTGTAAGAGGAAATGGATTCAGTAATTACAATGATGGAAGTGTATCATCTTGGGCTCTGCAGGGTGGGAAAGAGGGTGAGAGTAGAGCTAGTTGGAGGAAGATTTGAAGGAGGGTGGAGATGCAGGAAACTCATATTTACACATAGTGAACACAATTGGAAGGTAGCAGGGTGCTCACGGTGGCTTATCACCATGTGGGTGGAACATGTTGAAGACAAGCATTTTCCAAGGGTTTCATGTAAACACTGTAATGATCTAGCCCTCACCTTAGTCTCAGCTTCACACCCAATTTCAAGTGTGTGGTACCACTGTTTGTACTGTGGGCCCCCCACTGATTCCAAGTACATAAATGTAACTGTTGCCGTTTCTGGTAGATGAGCCTAAGAGGTATTCTGTCGGGCCCCAGTCGTATCTAATAACACCTGCCATTTTGCAAGTTGTTCAATGTGGGATCAAAAACCTTACACTTTTACACAATTTCAAAACACGTGGATTTGATCTGTGTCATCCTGGTGACACCAGGGGCAGGTCGGGTATTTGCATTTGTTGAATTTAGCCACTCTACTGCAGGTCATGTATGTATGATGGAGCATGTATTTGAATTACTTTAAAATAAGTGTTCCGAAACACATTTTTAGGAAAACTGTGCATCCATTCCCACTCAAGTTCCACAATAACAGTTCCCAGGTGTGATTCCCAGTGTGATTTCAATTTTGGAGCAAGAGGGTATGGCCAGCAAGTATTAATATAATCCAACCGTCCTCCAGGTCATAAATCCGTGCTAGTAGTTCAGTTTCTTCTGGCTCAACAGGCCACCCACTCCACTTACGTCTAGCCACACCTATGACTTTCATGTACCTAAGGAATTGCCCCTTGGAAAGGCCAGTGCTTTGGGTTAGGCTATCCATGTCGTTAAATTTACCATTATTGTACATACCATATTTGTGGAGCTAGCCCATTCCTCTGAGTGCCTTGCAGGTCAGTTAGTGCTGTGTTCAGAGCGCTGTTGCTGGTGACAGACCACCGTGGGGGATCTGTCGAACACAATGTCCCTAACACAATTAATGTCACCCCCAGAGGAAAAAACACTCACGCTGAGATGTGACCTGAGCACACAGTGTCCGGACATGAGATGGGATATTATGGTTTGGGAAATATGTATTAACAATACACCCTTCTATATGGTCAAGGTAACCCCATAGGATCAAATACTGCCCTTCCCTGTCTCTGTAAACTTCCAACAGCTGAAATGGCAGCAAACCATCAATCCATGTAAGTACTCCTCTGGCATATTTAGAGTATGTTGCAACATAGCTTGTCCCACCCCAGTGTTCAACGACCTTCTCTTTTTCTCCAGCTAGCAGATGTGTCCCCTAAATTAGGGCTATACATTTCTTTTTCCATTTCAGGTAAGATTGCACCCTGTTCCTGCACAGGTGAGAACCCAACTTGTGCACATTCCAAGTCAATTTTGTAATGGGGCCGTTATCGGATGCATGGACGGATTGGCATATCTGCCAATCAATCCATGCATCAAACAAGTGATCCCATCCCAGCCCCTAAGGTGAACAAAAGCAGCATCTCTAACACTCAAGTGTCCAGGCCACCCGCACAGTCTATGTAGCAGAAAATAGTTTTTAAACACACCATTCCTGTCCAGCCGCTTGACCAAAATCAGCACCATGTGACTTAAAATGCATGCACGAAACAAAAAAAGTATTCACAATAACCAAACTGTTTACCATTGCCCAGCTATCATAAATGGAGCCTAGCAATATCCTACAAACGCTGACTATACTCTACAAACGTTTTCACAAGATCTTCCTCCAATTTTACAAACATTCGGTCGAGGTACGTCATGATTGCCACCCTTGACAGGTTAGCTTGCCACGCCCGACTTTCTCGCTGATGTTTTCCTAATTCTAAAAATTGCCTGTATGTTGTCTGTGTCTTTATTCAAAAACCTGCCTTACATACATATCCATGTTAGCGTGTGCATGTCCTCGGTAACAATAGCCCCCGCCATCCTGCCCAGTTGTTACAGCATGGATTGCCCCATACTCTAATGACCCTTCCTAGCCCTTACCTACTATATCCTTTGTTAGACTAATATCGCTGTATTCAGCACAGCTGCGTTACTCACAGTTCCGTCTACCACGACACCGTACCCTTTGGTAATTCGACCCCGCCCACCTCCAGAAACCCTGCTTGCCCTCAATACTTGCAATTTAGTTTTAGCCTATTACTGCTCTGTATGCCACTATAATTAATTATCTGAAAATTGAACTAGCCTATTCATGTACTTTAATGCTTTCTATCACGTTTATCAGTGTTTATCATGGTATTCTATGCAACTATGCTGAAGTATTTGAATTTTGAACTAGCCTAGCCATGTACTTGATTGTTGCCTACTCACGTGTTTACCACTGTATTCCATGCCACTTTACTGAAGTATTTGATTTTCCAACTAGCCTAGCCATGTACTAGAATGTTGCCGCACTCACGTGTTATCACTGTAGTCCATGGAACTTTACACAAGTGCCTGAAAATTGAACCAGCATATTTACGTACTTCATGTACCTACGCTGCCTTACCCTAATTTATTTTATTTTTTTTTAATTTCTTTATTGGCATTTGTTATAGGTACAACAGCAGCATGCCGCTGGGGGTTAGCTGTGACAAAGCGTGTCTTGGATGATGTATAACAAAGTAAAAGCAATAGACCAACATTAACATAAACCTTTAACAATAATAGTATTTGTCTCCATGTGATTTGATGAGCAGTTCAGAGTGTGAGGAGGAGGGGCAAGGGAAAGGCTGGGCAGGGGGAGGATTGTGGAGGTGGGGGTCAGGTTCTGGTTCAGGCAGTAGCATGCTTAGGTACCATTTGCGGTAGCGAGTTCAGGCAATATAGAAGTAAATCGTTCAAGGAGGTTTCTCATCATCAGAGGGATGGAACATTGCCCACGTCAGGGCTTTCCAAGCGTCTAGCGCTTGACTCACATCTTCAGGGGATTTAGTGATGCTGCCTTACCCTAATACTTGCTAACTTACCTACCTCACACCATGCTATCATTACCTAGTATTATGCTACTAAATTAGTATCGCACTATCGAAATAGTTACCACTGCACCTCGCTGCCATACCTTCAGCACTGGTAAATTGATTCAGCTTACTCCAACAATACTTTGTGCTCCCCATACCCCAGGATAAATATGCATGTCTTGCTGTTTTACCTTACCTCCATAGGCACCCTAGTCTTGTAAAGCCTTCCCACTAGTCTGGTGAATTTAGCCCCCCTCTACTACAACATAGTAGACATATCTTATTAAACACAGCACTGCTTTCGGCTGCTATGCCTACAGCTCCGCTATTAAATGACTTTGCATTTAGACCGCCTTCCAGCAACCCAAACCCCTCTTGTGGCGAACTTAGTCTCAACAGCCCCTGCAATACTGTCTCCAGAAATACTAGACTTTGTGCCAGACTGCCCAAAGTGTGTGTACCTCCTGCCAGGACTTTGACCAACATAGCTAGCCAGAGCATAAGCTGCCCCAAAAGACAAACGCCTACCCCTAAAAACACTATACTCTCCAGGTCTACCTTCCACTCTTCACAAAATCTCACTCATAAAAACGTCATAAATCCTAAACCCTATCACAGCCCACTGTCCATTGGTACTACTACTAGCACCTCTTCCCCACTATACCCAAACAACCCTACTGCCGACCTTGAGCGAGCCTTAATCAATGCAAGATCATTAGTGGTGTACGCTACTGAGATAGCCAACCTCATTGTGGCAGAAAATTATGACTTCCTGGCCATCACAGAAACCTGGCTGCAGCAGGTCCCACTCACATGCTAGCAGTCCCCAATGAAATCGCCATCCTGAGAGCGGAGAGAGGTGAAGCACGTGGAGGAGGGATAGCTCTCATTGCTAAAACTAACCTCACTATGAGATTAGCCCCCTCCCTAGCTTTCACATATTGCAAAACCCTCAGAGCCAAACTACCTATCGCTAACTCCAAAACCCTCACCATCTACCTCATATATAGACCTCCAGGTCCCATTGGTTTTTTGGTGAAGATATATCTGTTATTGTATCGCATAATCTAAAAAGTACCTCACAAGTCCTACAGTTGGGGGATTTTAACTTATGTTTTAATGACCCCAAAGACCAGCAAGCTACATCTGTGGCTAATACCCTAATAGACTTGGGTTTTACCCATAGAGTGAACGCACCCTCCCACAATAAAGGTAGAACACTTGACTGGGTGGTGGACCATAACTGTAATTTCATGTTCTCTGCAAATACCCCACAAATCTGGATAGACCACCACCTCCTTACTTTCTCTCTAACGACCAAAAGACCAACTAGCATAGATAGGATAAAAAAGAACATCACTGTTGACAAACTCTTATCCCTCATCCTACCCACTCTGAATTCACTCCAAGACAATTTGGAGCCCAACCGTCTAGTAGACAAATATAATAAAATTATGACCACCAGTCTTGACACCATTGCACTGTTAAAACTGAGACAGAGTAAGCCTAAGCCTAAAAGACACCTCAATTCCTGGTTTAAAACTCACCTGAAAAACTTTAAAAACAAAAAGAGGAAAAGCGAAGCCTCATGGAGGTTATTACCATCCTCTGAAGACAAAACAAATCTTACTAACATATCATCCAAATACAAAAAAGAAATACTTCGAGCAAAACAAGAAACTTACAATAACAGAATTTTGCAAGCTAACTCCAGTATGAAATAATTATTTGTAATTCTCAAAGAGCTAGAATCCCCTATTCTGGTTCAAGACAACTGCATTAAAGACAAAACCTGGTGTTCTAAAATTCAGGACGCTTTATCGACCCTTCAGTACAAGATTGTGAAAAAAAACGCTTCACTAACGACCATGACTACTGCACCAGCCTACAACTTTATGCCACCAAAACCATCACACCGTTGTAACTTCTCCAAAACCACTATTATTGAGGTGGAAAAAGTTATACTTTTCTTTTTTTTAAATTTGTTTTTGATGCATATGCACCTTTACAAATTGTTACACGATCAGATAAAACCAACCAGACAATAATAATACACTTTCCCTTAAACCTTCTAATTGCCAAGGTGATCAGTGGCCTGCCCAACTCATCAAGGATGCAGCATGTGACCTAGCCCTCTTCATTTCTAAATTTATCAATGCGGCCTTCTCATCTGGTACCATCCTGAGTAACCTCAAGGAGTCTTGGGTTCTCTCTCTTCTAAAAAATCAGACTCTTGACCCATCCATACCAACCAACTATAGGCCCATTACCACCATGCCATTCCTCCTTAAAAATGTAGATAAGGTAGCATACCACCAGATACAAAAGTATCTGGAAGTCAACCATCTCCTAGGAACCCACCTATCAGGCTTCTGGCCACAACACGGCACGGAAACAGCACTTATAGATCTAAAGCCCAGATTGATGAGCTCAGGTGCAATGGAAAAGCAGCCTTACTTCTCCTCCTCGACCTTTCAGCGGCTTTCAACCTGGTGGACCACAAGGTCTTGAGCAATCACCTGGACTCAGCAGCACACTTTTCCAAGTAGGCTATAGTCTGGATGCAATCTTTCCTTAGTGATAGGACGATGAGAGTCTTCTCTCCATCAGCTGCTGCTGACCCTATACCCGTCACCTGCGGAGTGCCCCAGGGCTCTTGTGTCTCATCGACACTATGCAATAAATTTACCAAGCCCCTATCCGATGATCTGGACCATCTTGGTATAACCTACACCAACTATGCAGATGATTCTCAGATTCTCCTACCACTTTCAGGGGATCATAACTAGGACTCAGACTTTGTAAATGGAGTCTGCATCATCATTCAGGCATGGATGGCCGCACATGGACTCTGCCTGAATGATGGTAAAACGGAGCTTATTATCCTGGGCACCACTTCCAGCCTTAAGAGATCAGCCATGAATACTCGTTCTTCAACTTCGACAGCAACACCATCAAAGTTGCCAACAAGGCAAACACATTAGGTTTTTACCTTGATTCCACCCTCACATTCACTAAACAAGTAAATATGTTATGCTATGTTTATTGAATTTATATAGCGCTTTACTCCAAAGCGCTTACACCCTGGCTTCTTCCATTGCGTAAACATGCAAACTTATCAGAGCAGGCAAACTTTTTCTCTCTACAAACAGCCGCAGAGCCCATTTTGGCCAGAGCCTTAATCCTATCCAAACGGGATTACTGTAACTCCCTCTACATCCGCGCCAACAAATCGTCAAGAAAATACCAACACTTCAGAATAACGCGCTCAGCTGCCATAGACCTATAAAAAAAAACACATTTCAGTGTTGAGGAAACAATACAATTGGCTATCAACCAGTGATAAAATTCAATTGAAAACAACCTCTCTCACACAAAAATGCTTAAACAATGCGGCGCCTCACTACCTCACAGAGCGAATCTTTGGAAAAGTGTTGAGCAGACTCTTGAGATCAGTCAATTCCAATTGGCTAGCCATGCCAAGATTCAAATTATCTAAAGTAGGGGGTAGCAGCTTCTCAGTTAAATCAGCGCTACTGTAGAACTCCCTGCCCTATCCTTTACGAGCTGACCAAACTTACATTAACTTTAGACAGAATCTCACCAAATGGTTCAAAGACACCGACTAGTAACTGCCTGCACACCTGTCAGCACTGTAACATCACCTAGAAATGACCAGGCCACCGGCCATGTTTGCTAGGCACCAACTTGTTTATATATTGTATATATCTTGTACATTTGAGCATAGTGTACTGTGTAATGTATACAATTTTAACCTTATCTGCTGATCTCCATCTATTACACTCTATGCAACATTATCCCCTCTGTATCCACGATTTGTAAATGTATTTGTAATTGAATATACCAACATGTGCCTTTCATGCAATGTGTAACCTAAGCTTGAAGCCTTCTTGTACTTCTGTGCCCTGATACCTCCGGATCCAGCCTGCATTATAAATAAAATAAACAAACAAACAAACACACATTGCTCAGGCATTCCCATACCACCATGGCCAAACCAGGCCATTGTGTACCAGGTAGCGGGGCCAAGCATCAAGCCGGCACGCATTATTAATTTAGATCAGGTGAGTAAGACCAGTGGTGGGCAACCAAACATTGCCCTCACTGAAAGTGAAACTACTCAAACGGTTATCGGCCATTACAGTGCAGCGTAATCCAGGGCACACAGTGTTACGCTTCAAAGACACAGCAATTGTACGAGCAACAGGGCAAATAAGTACAATTCATGGATCTCCCAGCAGCCCACAACTCATAGCAAGCATCTCCCCTGATCTTCAATGTGTATCGATGGTAAAAGGCTGTCTGACAGTGTGACTGGGGTGGGTAGAATAAAACATTAGATCAAGTGTTAGTCCCATCCCCATTGGCCAGATTATTATGTTCCAACCACATGGTCGCCGCTGCAGGACTGTCAAGGAAATGTGTTCTACCATTGTAGATGATCGTTAGTCTAGCAGGATACATGAACATATATTTAAGGTACAGATATCTGTATCTCACCTTCACCGAAACAAAGAAGTTCCTGGCCCTTTGAGCCATGGGTGTATAATCCAGATAAATCGCGATTTTGGAGCTATCTCTGTATTTCGCCCCCTTCCCTAGAGTATTTCTGGATCACTTCCCTGTCACAAAAATTAAGAGTCCTTGCAATAACTGTTCTAGGGTAGGATCCAGACGCAGGTCTCTTTTGTAGTGGCCAATGGGCTTATTCAACTACAAAGCCCTGTGACAGTCTACCAGGTGAAATCGCCTGTAGTAACACATTTTCTATATATAAGGTCAGGTCTGAACCCCCCGTTCCCTCCAGGAGACCCAGAACACGTATATTGCTCCTATGGCACTTGCCCTCGGCATCATCTGCGCATAATTCCAAGGCTGTGGTTTTTCTCTCCAGTTCTTTGACCCGTGTCGCAAGATCCTTAGTGTTGTCAACAGTTTCTTTCAGCCCCAATTCAACAGTTGTGACCCTCTCAGCCAGTTGCCTGACATCCTTCTAAAGCATTTGGATATCAACTTTGACCTTATCGCTTTTTGTCTCCAGAGAGGATCTCAAAGCGGCTATAGCAGCAAGAACCTGATCTTCCTGAGGGTTTGTTGGTGGGATGCCCGACTGTGCCTGTGCGATGTCCATGGACCACAGGATCTGATGTTGTTTGTTTTGGCCAGAAAATGAGTCCAAGATGATTGGTTTGCCCTTATTTTTGGTAGGTGACATTCTAGAGTACAGCTATCAGGACAAGCAGGGGTATGTGCCCCAACACATGTCCAAAAGCACTGCAGGCAGTAAGGATTAGGCAAGTGGCTCCTTGAAACATAGGGCAAATTCACACTTCTTTTGTGGTCGGTGCTTAAAAGGCAACCAGTGTAAATCAAAAGGATGGTGGTGCCCAGAGTTCTTAACCAAAACTGTTGGAGCAGCAGGCGGGATGTCAAGACACAAAGGTGTTTAATGGGGCGCAGCTTCTTTAGACAGTCACAACACCCAGTGGAAATGGGCAAAGTTCCAGCAGAACAGAACAATACAAGTACCAGGCAGTGGGCTGGAGACTCTGGCACTCTCGTGGGGATGAAGTCAGAGATATGTTAACTTTTCAGCAGCCATGCGTTTTCTGGGTTTAGTAGCAGGAGTGGAGTGGAAGCACTCAGTGAGACATCAAGGATAAATTGAGCTCCCCTGCATATGGTCTGGGTACCAGAAGGAGGGAGAGGGGTGAGCGATCAAGGACCAGTTCATTTGCTGCAAAGAAGCAACAACAAAGGCAGGTGTTCAGGCTTTCCATCAGTGTTTGGAACCGTATCGGAAAACTTCAGGTATCCTTATGGGCATGAAGCTGAAATTGTGATTTGGCAGCAGTCTACGTTCAAGGTGAGTGCACTGTAGTGGGCGAAGGAACACTTTGCATAGTGCCGCAGACGGGGGCAGAGTGTCCCTCCCAGTCCCCACACTCCAAGGCCACAGGCACAAGACAGCGGGAATCCACAGGATGTTTGCAGCAGCCTCTGATCCCACCAGGGAGATCATTGTGTGAAGGATCCCAGTGCAGGCAGTCAGCAGCGAGCAACAAGGTATTATCGCGTTACAGCCGCTCAGTCAATTTTAAAGGGCTGCAGTGGCAGTCATCTTGGGTCACCCAGGACAAGTCCTTCTCTCGGGTTTTCTTCCATTCAGCATTTCCTATTTTTGTCGGAACAACGTTGAGCAGCTGGGCGCCAGTATCCCGAGCAGGAAGGTGCCACTATATATCACGGTAAGCCACATTAGCTGCCTCAAAGTAGGATCTGGAAGGATCACAGTGGGAGGTTGGTATAATCACGCCCGTTCCAAATGAGCTCCGACCACACCCCCCTATCTTTCACGTAGATTTGATCAAACACAGCATGTTCCTTCTCCTGTCTCCAGGTATAATTATGTATCATATCAATGTTCCCCGATTATACAGTATGATCAATCCTAAATCCGCCAAAAGCTCCATAGCCATCCCTGGTTGTTAATACCCGTGCCTGTTCCTATCCTGTTGTAAGGTCCCACTTCATCCACACAACGGGCATTTGAATACCCAAATTTCAATTTCCAAAAACACGCTTTTCTTTTAAAACTTCATAAATGTAAAATTGCATCCTATTTGTTTGTTTGCCACTGGGAGGGTTATAGATATTTGCCAGATTTACCTTCACTGCATTATGCAACACCAGTCTGGTTATTAAAATAGTGAAATCCCCATCTTCATGTATTAGTGATTTGGCTTGCAGCGAGGAATGGCATACTGTTAACAGGCTACCTACTGGTTGACCTATTTCGACCACAAGTGGTGTTTCCCATAGTTTTGTAATGGTACCACATACAAACAAGCTGAAGAGTATGTTGTGACTGTGAGATCATTCACTATCTAAGAACATAATACTTGAATTTCCTACATTGATTGAAGCATTTCAAATGATAAATATGAATAATAATAATGTTATGACAAATGATTGCATGCATTAATACTGCATGTCCAATAGTGCTTCCTGGCAAAGGAATTACAGAACTATTTTATTCATTAATGTACCTCATTGCTACGAGTATGCTTAAAAATAGAAGTGATGTTGGATGCAATGTTACTCTGCACCTTTTTCAAATTCAAACATCCGAATATTGGATTTGAGAATGAGGGTATGCATTCTGTGGGAGTGTCTGACTGGTGGTCAAGCCAATGGGAGAAGGACCTGACCAATCAAAAACTGTGACATAATCATGACATAGGCATGCAAATATTTCACATTATAATAACTGCAGGAACAGCTAGGAAGGAGGTTCAGACTCTGTAATTAAAAACTGCAATAAAAAGAACACTACCTGTTCCTACTGAAGGAGTGCTAAACATGGATATTATCAGAAGAGGACAAGGCCTGATTCATGGGGCAAATAGGACAATTTTAACCTGAGTCAGATCTGCTTTCCAAAAGGGCAGAGAGATTGACTAAGAGTTATTTTGTAAATAGGAACATTCTAATATTTAGTGTGCAAGCAAAAGTACTTCACTTACATTTAAAGTCTAGTGAGATTTGATTGCATATAGAAAAAAAATATTTATTTTCTGGACGTACAGTTCATGGGTTACCACATTATAATTCAAAGAAAGAGGATAGCATATTGTAGTGTGCTAGTGTGAGTTAAATCCTGATTTTTCATTCTTCTTAAAACTGAAGGAAGTTGCATTCAAATAAATACAAACATGACATATCTGGATGGAGTGGGCTGTGCGAAACAGGTAACACTTTCCGGTGCTGACAGGCTAGCATTTAATAAATGAAATTAAAAAACTACATTAAACATTTCCACTGGTATATTGCACATTGGAATGTGGTTTGAGGGCCCTACATCATAGCCTATGAAGAAATGATTGATAGTGTGTGATCTGTGAAAGCCATAGATATAAAACACTGAATGTGTAGGTGAAAGAGAGTTAGCCATCCTAATGCAATTTCCATGTAAACAATCCCAATATAAAACGACCCACTGCTCATGCTTGTCATTACCCAGTGATCAGGTTTGGAAAGTGAAGTGGGAGGGGTACATATTCTTGTATTAGAAAATCACAAAACCATGTTCTTATATTGTCTGTGCGGTCTGACATCCTTTGCATTTTAAATTGATAGCATTGTTTTTTGTTTTAGACACACACATGCAGATTTCTAATGCAATTCATGTTATCCTGCATTTAAATCAGATGTAAATCGATTTGAAATGCATAAAAAGAGCTTGTATTTGAGTCAAATCTCGATGAAATCAGCCCCTCGTTTGCATGTGTGTTCTATGTTAAATTCAGACTGGGAATCTTCCCACCAGCTAGCCTGGTGCACACATAGAATTGCTCCGATTCTGAAATTTGCCATGTCGACAGTGAAACAATGAAACATGTTTTGTTCTCTGCCCGGGATATTGACCGCTGAGATTGAATCTTCCAATTTTGAGAGAACACCACATGCAACGTGTAACTGATGCTTTAAAGTTCTAAAAAGTCACATTGGAAAACAGTATAATTTTCACTATATCTTGATTTTTGCAGAGAGCATGGGCAGTTAGGAAGACATTTGTTGCAGGTTCGTCACAGGATATTGTGATATAGGTAGTTTTAGGATGCATGAGTGTTCATAGTTGTTGTATATATTATAGGAGGTTTAATGAAATGAACATTGTTTATTTGATGTTGATACTCCCAAACACATGTTTTAATTATAAAATGAGATTGCTAATTTAACATATCCACTCTAAGATGGAACAGTTTTGGAAACGAATAGGAACTCTATACACAAGATACGCTGCATCAATATCTATCTCTAGAACATGCTTCTAGGGTCACTGGAGGCAAGCAATCGAATTGAGGGACATTGGTTATGCTTCAGAGCATTGAACAAATAAAAATAAGCGCCAAATTGTTAAAATGATCAATTATTTGACTCATTTACGATATGTAATGATTACATGTATTGTTTATGATGAATTTATCTGGAATCTTGTACATAGACAATTGACTCATGCATGTTTTAAAGATGTATATTTATTTGAACAGTTATATGATAATTTGTCAGAAAATAAACTATTTGAACAGAACAGAAATGCACAAACCCACAATTACACCGGGGGATGAGGGAGAACATGATGTACTGTAGGGTATTTTGTGGAGATTTGGGCCCTGACGGTATTTTCTTACCGCCGAAAAATAACTTAGCAACAATCACTCCTTGTATTCAGATTGGGCCATGTACAACAATAATACAGTGGACATGCATTATTTCAGCACCCAGACATGCATATTTGGTATGCGTGGTTGGTATGCATGGTTGGTGGTATTTTGGTGAGCATAATTCCCTTGTTTTATTTGTGGCCCCAATATCCAGAATCCCTTATTTTTGCTTAGATTTTTCGTGTAATCACTAGAGAGACCTCAGGCTTGCATTTCTGAAACACCACATTTTCATTTTTAGTGTGCCACCATGGGCAATTTCTCTCTGTCTTATCTACGGCAGCGAGCTATCATGTGGTATTTTGACTTATATACGGTAGTGAACTATGTCCCGGGCCTCCCTTTTTGTCGATTCATAGACCTCCGACAAACTACAACACACACAGTTAGTTATAACTGCTCATACTAAATTACATTGTGCACACGGCTGCAACCAAATTTGATGTTTAGCTACCTTGAAAATGACAATTGCACTGTCTAAACATCTCCCCACATCATCAGCACTGCTTTGGTAAATATAAAACACACCACCCTTCTGCTTTCAAATATTTTTGTGTATTATAAAAGTTGCATTTAAACACAATCTCACTCTTTACAGAAATAAATAAAATAGCACAGTAACAGCATTGTCTGTGATACACTGAAAAGAGAGTGGCGGAGACGAGAACTCAATTTGCAACATTAACATGTGATTAAAGCACAGGAATCTCCTTTCCTACACTGACTGAATATTCTCGTACACACTCAGCCCCCACACTTCTGTAATTACCTTATCTGTTCAGCCTGAGTTTTCTTCAGCTGTTCTCTTTCTGAATGTGGCTCCCTTGAAGATTAACCCCGGTGAAAACAAACGTCTTTCGTTCTCAAACCGGGGTTATTGCCTGGAACTCTCAGCTTTTTCAGCAGAAATGCTCCAACCAGGAAAACAGGTCCTTCTCCCAGCTCTCCAAATCCCGACTGTCCTCCCCCTCTCTTCAAACTCCCCCCAGCAAAACCCTCATCACTGCCTCTAGCATGATACTTGCTATGACGCTGCTCCAATCAGAAATTAATCATGCTATCTCCTCCCTCTCTACACAATGGCTCCTTTTTACAGTAACCATTTGTAACCAACTGATTTCCTGTATCTTCGAGCCCTTGGCTTCCTGAGTTATGTGGACAGAGCAGCAGAGAAAAAGAAAAAAAAATGAATGTGCGTTTAAAAGTTCACTTTCAGAGTAGGCCTATTTCTGCAGTGGAGACACATTTTTATTAGTGGGTTATGTTAAATGCAGTTTTATTAGTCAGGTTAGTTATTAATAATGTTAGTTATTAATTTTCAAATGTGTCTCTTGCAACATAGGCATTTCAGGTGAAAAATAGTGTGCATTTTTGAATGTGCACGTGTGCTTTTAACTGTAAAAATAGATTTGCATCTTATATGTTAAAATCGTTTTTGACTGAATAGCCTGGCTTTACTTATATCCATGTTAATCTGGTAACACATATAGCAATGCACCGCACCCATGTGGTGGCGCTGCATTAAAAAAAAAATTGCTACCTGTGCAGTAGTGCTGTACTCTGTGCTGTAACACGCCAAATATCCTTACATACCCTCCTTTTGTTTTTAGAACTTGGTTACAATCCAAGCCAATTCCTAAAAACAACTTGTTCTTTTTTTCTCAAATTCATTTTTATAACATGTCTTTCTTTGTGATTCAATAAATATTCCACATCTGGATCTATTGGAAAAGTATCCCTTTGAAAAAAATCGATATTTTCCACTTGGCTTTCCCAAACATCATTTGTTACATGAAACAATGTTAACCCCCCAATTGACACAATTGTATCCTTTGGAACCTGTAAATAAAAAACATTATATTTCACCTGTTTAACCACGTATGTTCCATGGTTTAAATGTACTACCGTCATGTTCTTTAAACAGGTGCTGATCAACCATTTACATCTGACCATCTTAGCCTGTGCCATTTCTTCACTCCCCATATTGCTAATAATCACTTCACATCTCTCTGATATACTTGGGTCAGATTTCAAACCACAAATAGCATCTGTGGCATCAGGAAGAAACGGTTTACCTGGACACATATAATTTTGTTCTTTAAATTTTACACATGTTTCCAGGTTTGGTATTAAATAAACTTCAGGTTCCCATGACTGAAATGCCACCACTTCTGGAGTCTTAATCTTAATAAATTTGTCCTCTTGCCAAAATCCCACGTTGTGTACCCACTTCGTTTGATAAATAAGTTCAGGGGCTACATAAGGGATGCATAGCAAAAATCCGATCTCTAGTCTTTCCAAGTCCACATATAACGGCATTGCATTACCCATTTCGAAAGCAATTTTTACCTGTATTATATCAATTTCCCTCCTGGTCAATCTTTCTATCATTTGACGAATAATATCCTGCGAAACAAAATACAAGGGGATATGTCCTTGAATCAATTGTGAAACTGCAGTTTGAACTTCTCTCATAGAATTCGTTAATAGTCTATCAACAGGACTCATTATGTTCAATATTTCATTTAAAGTTCTGTCATGCTTAAGTATTATTTTAGTCGCCCATTGCATTACATCCGCTTGTTCATTTAGAATGATTGCAGTTTCATTTATGAATCTTACTTGTTCATCCAGTCCCCCTCTAATTCCATCTAATGTTTTTTGTATTATTTCTAGGTCAATACTCAGTTGTTGCGCTTTAGTACTCAGTGTTCCTACCGAAATAGAATTGGCTGTTGATATTGTGGTACCTATTATGGCTCCAACTATAGACATTACCAATGATATTGCGAGCATCACTGCACCTCTCTTCTTCTTAATGTCTGCTGAATTCATGAATGTTTTTTCCAATTGCATTAATATATCTCTTATTGACTGCTTAGTGTCCGCTTTTCTTATTTCCAGCCACTCTTTAGTCTGTTCAATCTTAATTCCGGTATTGTTCAAGTGTTTTTCAATCAAAATCTCAGGATTCAATGGTATGTATATATTTTGGAAAATCATCCTTCTATCACTCATGATGAATCCTGGTGACTCTTCCACCGCGATACCAGATGCTGGTCCAGGTTCAATGACAACATGTGGTTCTGAATTCTTGAAGATCCCTCCAAATATCATCATCATTAACCATATCATCGGTATCATCTTCAATACTGATCGCTTTGCAGCCTTGGTCTTCACCCCTCTTTGGGGCTTTCCCGGAATCCGTCCACGTGGGCTCCAGGACTCCATCCTCTCCCATGGGCTCTGATCCCGGAAACTCCAAACAAATAATGTTAATTTTCTAAATCAAATAGAAAATAAACAAATTAAGTACATAGCACAATACTAACTTCACCCTTTTGCCAAAAATAAAACATGCTTGGTAAAAATATTTCGTTTTTTTTTTTTTTTCTGAAATTAAACACAAGTTAAAAGAAAACAAGCACATATAAAATAGCCTTCAATATTTAATACATTTTCTCTCTGCACACCAACCATGAGCTTCCATTATATATATATTTTATTTATTTATTTATTTTATATTATATATTTTTACATATATTACAGTGTTTATGTGCCATTATAACAATCAACTTTTTAACTTCTTTGTCACTGCCTCCTGATTGTACCCATTTATTTTCTCTTTTTGTGTTCAAGGGACTTTATCTGTTTCTACATGCTCAAGCTGCCTGATCTCATGTCTGGGATGGCATGGTTTGATTTGATTTACATGGACAAACTGCTCTATTGCCGTTTCACCTTCATTTTTCAAAATTTTATAAACTACAGGAGAGACCTTATCTATAATTCGAAATGGCCCCTGCCAGGCTGCTAGAAATTTAGAATTTTTCTGTTTACTTTTTCCAAAATGAAACTTGTACACCTGATCCCCTACACTGTATTCCTTTACTGATGTCTTTTTGTCACAATAAGACTTTGCACTGTCAGCAGATCTTTCCAGATTTCTCTGCACAAAAGCAAATGCATGTTGCAAATGCCTCCTCAGTTCATCAATATATTCATGAACTGTGGATGCACTCACAAGTGTCTGCTCATGTGTTCTGTATAGTAGGTGTTGTGGTAACACCATTTTCCTACCTGTCAAGACCTCATGGGGGCTAACACCTGTTGCCTTGGCAGGATTTGATCTGATTGCCATCAAAACCAACGGTAAACGTAAATCCCAGCTGGAACCTGCTTCTGCCACAAATTTCTTTAAAATATCCACAACAGACCTATTGCTTCTTTCAACTGTACCTGAAGACGCCGCCCGATATGCGATATGTAGTTTCCTTTTCACACCTAGTATTTGCCATACCTTACTCATTAGAGTACTTGTGAAATGACTTCCTCTGTCTGACTCAATTCTTTGTGGCAACCCAAACCTTGAGAACACATGGTTCACCAGCAATGTGGCTGCTGTTTGCGCACTACAATCTGGTGCAGGAATGCATTCAATCCACTTCGACATCAAACATACCACACTCAAAATATAACGGTGTCCCCTGCTCGACCTTTTTAAAGGACCTACATAGTCTATTTGCAAATCTGACCATGGGAGAGTTAGGCCTCTTTTCATCAATGGTGCTCTATGCATTGGTGAAGCAGGTGTAAATTGGGCGCATACTAGACATCCTCTAGTATATAATTCCACATCTTGGGACATATGTGGCCAGTAAGCATAATCTTTTAGTATTTCTAATGTTTTTTGTGAACCTATATGGCCTGCAGTTATGGCATCATGTGCATGGTGTAACATTAGTCCTCTGAATGAAAGGGGTACTACCCAGTGTATTTGTCCTGTAATGGACTCTCTAATCATGAGTCCATCCTGTAATCTAATTCGTGTTTTGTTCTTTAATAACACCCTCAACTCTTCTTTTCCCATACAATCATTTTCTGTCAAAGAATTTTGTTCGGGATCTATCAAATGATTATAACAGATTCCCAAAATTTGATCATTCTTTTGTGCCTCAATCAAATCTTGGTCTGGCGTGTCATGACTCCACTGCACCACCGGTTGATCTACCTCCTTTGGTGCTTTAGAACATGTGACTGTATCAATTTGTATTTCACCCATTAAATAATCAATAGGTAGCAATTCTCCCATCACAGCCCCAATCTTAGCCAGGTGGTCTGCCTTATCCTTTCCCTCCTTATCCTCTCCTGGTGTTTTTAAATGCCCACAAATATTTCTCCAGTATATTGTTAACTTATTCTCTGACACCAATTTGTCTATGGCTTGTATCATTTTTCCATGCTTAAGTGGCTTTTTGTTGTATTTAACCATGCCTCTTGCTTTCCAACCAGGCAAATACTCCACAAAGCTATTCCGTGCATAGTCAGAATCAGTCACCAGGACAATTTCACTGAACCTTTTATCAACTGCAGTAGCAATTGCTTTATAAATGGCTGCCAATTCCACCACCTGACTGCTCCTATCTCCAATCCTCATCCCTATACTGGGGACACCTTCACATTTCAACCAGACATTTCCTATTCCTGCCACTAACTGTTTATTACTGTCATTTTCAATGTGAAAAGCACATCCATCCACATATACAGTTGGCAAATCCTTGCATGTTTGTTCATCAAAAGCTTTGTGTGGTGATTGTTCAAATTCCTGCAAACTAGTTTCTACTTCCATTTCATTTGGTATTTGTTCAGCTGCACAGTCATATAAGTCAGCTAACCCTTGAGCTATTGGGTTCTTTTTATTTTGTCCATATCTCACTTCTACGGGAAAACCTTATAATGCCAGCGTCCATGAAGTGATTCTGGATTGCGCTAGATTACCTGATCTAATTCTTTTACTCTCTAAAAATTGCAAAGGTTGGTGATTTGTTTCAATAATCACCTTTTCTCCCTGAACAATGGGGCGGAAATGTTGTAGCGCCCACACAGTGGTTAATAGGGCCTTTTCACATTATTAAATTTCATTTCAACTTGGGAAAATGCCTTACTTGCATATGCAATGGTTTTGTGATTCAAATCGTGTTTTTGTGATAACACTGCTGACATACAATGTTCAGAAAAACCTATTTCTATAAAGAAATTCCTGTCCTTTATGGGGTATGCTAAACATGGTGCCTTTACAAGACATTCCTTTAATTTAGCCACTGCATCAGACTGCTCTTTTTCCCATTTCCAGGGAGTATTCAGTTTAAGCATTTTAGTCAATGGTTGTCATGATCTCTGCTTCCAAAAGGTCAGGGTTTTCCCAACTCCCTTGGAAGCAGATCCATAACCCAGGTTCCGAGTGCCAACCAGTCCCAATTGGGACCTTTTGGACCCAGTCCTGGCGCCAGTGGCACCAGGCTCATAAATATGCCCAGTCCCAGTGCTGGAAGCGCCGGGCTCATAATGCTTGGGTGGACTTACCTTCAGCAGACCATGCTGCTTACTTGCCTGCCAGTTGAGCCTCTGATCCTCTTCTGTTTGGAACTACTTTTCCTGTTGGGTGGGGCTGGAGCCACTCCCTAGATTCAGAACACTGGAACTCTTCTGGAAGGCAGGAACTCTTTTCTTACCAGGAACTCTTTTCTTACTTAGGCGTGGCTGTGGAAGGAGACACCTAAGCACTACAGGAGGCTATTTAAACCACACCCGGTGGATGAATCTTGCTTTGCGTTATTCTGCAACCTCTGCAGCAGAACGCTCATCGTGTCTTCTGCATCTGGTCCAGGGCCTAAGGAAAAAGGCTTACCATCCTGAATCCAGTCTTCAGCAACACCTATAAAGACAAGAAAGTACAGGTTAGCATTCCGGCATCTGAAAGGCAAAGGCTTACCATCCTGAATCCAGTCTTCAGCAACACCTATAAAGACAAGAAAGAACAGGTTAGCATTCCGGCATCTGAAAGGCAAAGGCTTACCTACTCTTCGTGCGCTCCGGAGGTCTTCACACTGCATTCCGGCATCTGAAAGACAAAACAAGGTGCGTTTAAAGACATTGGGGAACTTTAATACTCACGTGCCATACTCCTTTCCACATCTAATCCAGTGGGTATTCCGGCACCCTGCAGCCGCTCCGAACTCGTACCTGCAAAATAAAAAGACAGTTAGAGCGCATAGTGAAGCAGGCAACAAGCGCTTACTTACGTGCTTCCAGGCGCTTCTATTCATCACACGGGCTCCATCTTCAACTCACTTCAGCCCGTCATCCGCCATCGCCGGAACCCTGCAAAACAAGAGACATCATTACTAAAGACTTTAAAGACATTTGAATGACTCGAAACTTACAGTTCGTGCAGTAAACGACGGACAGCAGTCCTCTGAAGTCAAGAGGCCTGCGCTACCTATCCAGTGAAGAAACTGGTTACAGCACCCTGCCCCGAGGCAGATGGAGAGCTCGGCATTCACTTACCTAAGACATCTTACTCTACACGTCAGGCATACAGTGCACAGAGGTCCAGCCCAAAGAGCCAACCGGGTGCTACACATCACCTTTGAAGATACGGTAGTCGCCCAGTCAAGACCGGCGCCTCTGCGAGAATCAGGTGAGCGTTACAGAACGCAAAGCCTACCGCAAAACTCTCGCCCAGGCGCTATGGAAACCTCGGATACTGACCCCCTAGCCCGGTTACTTGGGGAACTAAGGGCAGAAGTGCATGCAGCTCGTCAGGAAACGATTGCTCTAAGAAGGGAACTAATTATTTCCAAGGAGAGAACAGACAATCTTGCTAGACAAGTGCTACAGTCACAAGCCGGACAGACCCCGTTACCCGCATCAGGGGCAAATCTTCCTTCAACATCCTCTATGAATCCAGTGCAGATCAACCTACCTGGGAATGTACCTCTGGCTCCGCCCGAACGATTTTCTGGTGACCCAAAGAGGTTTGCAGTATTTATCAATCTGTGCCGGTTGCACTTCTTATGCCGGCCAGCAGCCTTTCCAACTGATCAAGCAAAAGTAGCTTTTGTACTTTCGTACCTTAGTGGCAATGCGGCAGACTGGTCGATCCCTCTAGTTAATCAAGATGATCCGGTTCTCCATGATTTTCAAGCCTTTCAGCTTAGTATGGAAAAACTGTTCGCAAGACATTCACAGGGGCAGGCCTTGGACAATGAGCTTCTTTCGTTGCGACAGGGTAATCAAGACCTTTTGGCTTATATTGCATCTTTCAATAGACTAATAGTGGAAACTCAATGGCCTGAGGACAAAAGGATTACGCTGTTTTATAGAGGTCTACGTGGAGAGCTCAAAGACGTTTTAGCCCAAGTAGTGAATCCCCCACCAGACTGTTCGGATTATATAGACTTGGTCGTTCAAATAGATCACAGGCTGCAGAACAGGAAGGCCGATCGTTCCAAGTTTGATGCTCGAGTATTTTCCAAACCGCCAACTCCTTCCAAAGGAGTAGACTCCGGGGAACCCATGCAAATAGGGGGTCTGAAAGGTCCTCTAACACAAAGGAAGCGGGAAAGGAGGAAACAGTTGCAATTATGCCTATATTGCGGAAACTCAGGGCACTTTCTTCGAGACTGTCCGGTGAAACCTGCCAAGAAGGCAGTAGGAGCTGCAGTTATCAAAGTTACAAACTCTGAGCAGGGAAACGACCTCGCCCGACAAGAATAGAGGTCCTCTTGCCGAGCGTGAAAACCAGTTCCGTGACCTCGCATTTCGTGATACCTATGGTCCTCATTAGCCCTGATAATCCGGATCGATTACATGCAATTGAAGCTTACGTCGACAGCGGTGCCATCGGCAATTATGTGGATCATGAAATGGTTTTGAGGATGAATCTAACTCTTTGTCCCAAGGCTGTAAAGGACGTCATTACTACGGTGGATGGTACGGAGATAGCCTCCGGGCCAGTAACGCATACCACTCAAGAGGTGACACTAGTAAGTCAAGATGGACACCATGAGAAGATCGTGTTCGATGTGATCAAGGCCCCTCAGTTTCAGATTATTCTAGGAATACCTTGGTTAGAGAAACACAATCCTCTGATCGATTGGCGAGCAAGAACGGTCCAGTTTCCAGAATGTGTCTCTACTTGTCACCCTCCACCTGGTGTTGCACTGGCCGCAATTTCTTCAGAGACTCCCCAGTTACCTCCCGAATACCTAGAATACCAAGATGTTTTCCGGAAGGATCAGGCTAACTCTCTACCTCCTCATAGGTCTTATGACTGCCAGATAGACCTGATACCTGGATCTACTCCTCCTTGTAGTAGAATTTATGCCCTCACCGAGCCTGAGAACCTTCACCTTCGACAATACCTGGATCAATACCTGGCAAATGGGTTTATTCGTCCTTCCAAGTCCCCTGCTTCTTCAGCTTTTTCTTCGTTCCAAAAAAGGAAGGAGACCTTAGAACTTGTATCGATTATCGCTCCCTGAACCAGATCACCGTTAAGAATAGATATCCGTTACCTTTGATCCCTGAACTCCTGGACCAAGTCAGAAAAGCATGCATATATACAAAGCTGGATCTTAGAGGAGCTTACCACTTGGTACGAGTAAAAGAGGGCGATGAATGGAAGACGGCCTTCCGCACCAAGTATGGGCTATTTGAATATCAGGTCATGCCCTTCGGACTTTGTAATGCCCCGGCCGCCTTTCAATATTTTATGAACGATGTCCTCAGAGAGCTCATAGATGTATGTGTTGTTGTTTACATTGACGACATCCTCGTTTATTCTTCATCGGAATCTGAACATCGGAAACACGTGAAAATGGTCCTCGAAAGATTGCGTCAACACAAACTTTTCGCAAAGTTGGAAAAATGTGTTTTCAACGTGACTGAAGTTGAATTCTTGGGATTCATATTATCACCTGGCGGAGTGCGTATGGATTCAAAGAAGGTCGATGCAGTTCTCAAATGGCCATCACCATCCTCCGTAAAAGGTGTGCAAAGCATGTTAGGCTTTGCTAACTTTTACCGCAGGTTTATCCCCGAATTCTCTCGAATAGTCCAGCCCATCACTGCCTTGTTAAAGAAAAACAAACGTTTTGAATGGTCTACCGAGGCGGAACAAGCTTTCCAGGATTTGAAGACTAAATTTATCTCTGCACCAATCTTAAAACACCCTCGCCCCGAACTCCCCTACATCGTGGAAACTGATGCTTCAAGCCTTGCCATGGGGGCAGTTCTATCACAAAAGGACCCGGTAACCAATCAGTTGCATCCCGTGGCATTTTGGTCCCGCAAATTCTCGCCTCCTGAAATCAATTACACGATTACTGACAAGGAACTTCTGGCTATCAAGTCTGCCTTTAAGGCTTGGCGGCATTATCTGCTGGGGGCCCGACACACCGTTACTGTGATTACGGATCACCGAAACCTGCAATATTTGAAGACCGCAAAAGCCCAATCCTCTAGACAACTCCGTTGGGCATTATTCTTTGCCGAGTTTGACTTCATAATTACCTATCGACCTGGTACAAAGAACGGTAAAGCCGATGCCCTTTCTCGGATGGGAGTGGAAGAACACTTGGTCAACCCTAAACCTGTACCAATCATTCCCGAACAAAGAATTCTGGGTGTAATCGCCACAGAATCCATAGAGGAAGTTAAGGATAAAGCCAGGCAACTTGTAACTCCAGCAGACATACAGAATTGGCATCTGCAGGGAAAGGACTTTGCAGTAAAGGACAACTTATTGTATTTCCAAGAACGATTATACCTACCCAGCACAGATTTACAGATAAAAGTAATCTCTTGTTATCACGACTCTTTAATGGAAGGTCATCCCGGTATAGCCAAGACCTCAGAAAAGATCAAGCGCTACTTCTGGTGGCCGTCTTGGAAAAAAGATATCAGAGACTTTATAATGTCCTGTGGAGTATGCGCCCAAAACAAGAGTCAAAAGGAAAGACCAGCAGGCCTCTTACGCCCTATTGACACCCCACCTCGCCCTTGGCATACGCTTTCTATGGACTTCATCACCGATCTACCTCCATGCTCCGGATACAATACGATTCTAGTAATCGTGGACTTATTCTCCAAGATGGCGCATTTCATTCCGCTCAAAGGCTTGCCAACAGCAGCAACTCTGGCCCGAGAATTTCTCGAAAACATCGTCCGACTGCATTCTCGTTTTTGGCGAAGTTGCTGTCGGTCGGCTCAAATTGATGTGAGACTATCGACCAGTCACCACCCTCAGACCGACGGACAAACCGAGAGGACCAATCAAACTCTGGAACAGTATTTACACTGCATGCTGCAACAAACTGAATAAACTTGGAAAGATATCCTTTGGATAGCCGAGTATGCCTACAATAACTCTGTCCATTCGGGAACTGGGAAAACCCCGTTTTTTCTTTTGTACGGCAGTCACCCTCGAACCTCGGAGTTGGATCCCCTCCAAGATCTTGAAACACCAGCAGTAGACTACCTGCATTCTACAATCACCCAAGCCTTTAAGGAAGCTGTTTCTCACCTTCAAAGGGCTAAAGAACAATACAAGAAAGGAGCAGATCAACATCGGAAGGAAGCCCCTCACTATCAAGTAGGGGATCAAGTCTGGTTATCCACCAAATATCTATCTCTAAAAGGGCCACGCACATTCAACCCAAGATACCTTGGTCCCTATTCCATCACTACCATAGTAAACCCAGTAGCGGTCAAGTTGGACTTGCCCCCGCACATGAAGATACATCCGGTCTTCCACGTCTCTCTATTAAAACCCATGCAACCTCAAACCCGACTAACCAAATCTCCAAAACCTATCCTAGTGGATGGAGAACTCGAGTTTGAAGTCAAAAGCATTCTGGACTCCAAGATCTCCAAATCTAAACTATTCTACCTAATTGACTGGAAAGGCTACGGCCCCCAAGAGAGATCCTGGGAACCTGCTGAATATGTCCACGCTCCTCGCCTAATCAAAAGATTTCACCGAACATTTCCTGACAAGCCAAAACCCCCGGAGAAGCCCGGTTTGGGAGGGGCCTTGAGGGGGGGTACTGTCATGATCTCTGCTTCCAAAAGGTCAGGGTTTTCCCAACTCCCTTGGAAGCAGATCCATAACCCAGGTTCCGAGTGCCAACCAGTCCCAATTGGGACCTTTTGGACCCAGTCCTGGCGCCAGTGGCACCAGGCTCATAAATATGCCCAGTCCCAGTGCTGGAAGCGCCGGGCTCATAATGCTTGGGTGGACTTACCTTCAGCAGACCATGCTGCTTACTTGCCTGCCAGCTGAGCCTCTGATCCTCTTCTGTTTGGAACTACTTTTCCTGTTGGGTGGGGCTGGAGCCACTGCCTAGATTCAGAACACTGGAACTCTTCTGGAAGGCAGGAACTCTTTTCTTACCAGGAACTCTTTTCTTACTTAGGCGTGGCTGTGGAAGGAGACACCTAAGCACTACAGGAGGCCTTTTAAACCACACCCGGTGGATGAATCTTGCTTTGCGTTATTCTGCAACCTCTGCAGCAGAACGCTCATCGTGTCTTCTGCATCCGGTCCAGGGCCTAAGGAAAAAGGCTTACCATCCTGAATCCAGTCTTCAGCAACACCTATAAAGACAAGAAAGAACAGGTTAGCATTCCGGCATCTGAAAGGCAAAGGCTTACCATCCTGAATCCAGTCTTCAGCAACACCTATAAAGACAAGAAAGAACAGGTTAGCATTCCGGCATCTGAAAGGCAAAGGCTTACCTACTCTTCGTGCGCTCCGGAGGTCTTCACACTGCATTCCGGCATCTGAAAGACAAAACAAGGTGCGTTTAAAGACATTGGGGAACTTTAATACTCACGTGCCATACTCCTTTCCACATCTAATCCAGTGGGTATTCCGGCACCCTGCAGCCGCTCCGAACTCGTACCTGCAAAATAAAAAGACAGTTAGAGCGCATAGTGAAGCAGGCAACAAGCCAGGCATATTGAGTCCTGTCAAATGTAAAGGAAAATAAATGTTGTATCTCCTCTGCCAATGGCACGCACCAATATCCAGAGGTGAAATCTAATGTGGTAAATACATTTGAACCATGTATCTGAGCTAGGCCCTGATCAATGAATGGCAGTGGCCATCTAGATACTGGTACTCTTTTATTTAACTCTCTCAAGTCTGCACACAACCGCCATTGACCATTTGGCTTTAACACACCTAAAATAGGTGTATTGGATGTGCTATGAATGGGCCTGATGATTCCCTGCAATTCCAAATTTTTAATAGTCTCTGCCAATGATTCTAAACATGCCAGCGGTAGTCTATACTGGCGTACAAACACTGGATTTCTGCTACACCCTTCTGGTAGTGTGGCCACATGTAAATCAGTTAAACCACAATCATAAGCATCTTTTGCAAATACATCCTTAAACTCCATAAATATCTCCCTCAGATTGCCCCTCTCTTCATTGCTTTCACACGCATTCGCTAAGGAGATCTGTTCTTCTACCATTTTGGAAAATTCTGGAAAATCTTCTGGTAAGGGAATCTCGGCGCTTTCCTCTAACTGTGTGGCTGTGTCTTTTTGTAAAGCTGCCACTTTTAAATATTTTGGCATATCAGCTTCCACTTCAATGAGCTGATTTTCTGTTTCATCTTCATTTAAATTAAATATTATGCAATCCTCTTGATGGCAGCACACTGTCTCATTTGAATCATAAGGATACACAGAATGAATTTTAAATATTCCTTTGGGCTGAGAGTCCAGGTGTTCTGGCAACTCACCCTTGGCATCTACATACTTTTCAGGAATATTTCCAATCACCATGTTATTTAAATCTGCCGTATAATGTGATTTTGTATGGCCATTCCTAATGGGAAGTTTTCCTCTAAATGAATATCCTGACAACCTTTATTATTTACCATAATTTTTACAGATCCTCCACCAATATCTACCAATGGAATGTATTCATAATCCAGGCCTTGCTGTTTTATGGATTCATTCAGGCATACAAATGCATCAGAGCCTTTCATCTGCTGTCCATTTTTGCATTTCAGTGTTATTGCAAACTGTTTTGTAAATGCAGGAATAATAGTATCTTTCCTCATGTGTAATTCGATTGCATAAGGAACCAGTTGTGCACAATGATAAGCCCTTCTTTTGTCTTCAAATTCAGGTGCCGGACCACCTAGGCGTGACCATATTTTTTGATTAAGGAAATCTAACATCATACACATTCTGTGCATGATGTCATTTCCCATGTAAAATTCATTTTGTGCTCCACTCCCTATCCATACATTATGGTAAATTGTTTTCTGCCCAATGCTAATTTTAAGCATGCATCTGCCTGCAATTCGGTTTTCAAAGTCTGGACTGTCCATGCCAGAAACATATTGGTTTTTAATCCTAAATCTCGGGATTTCTTCCCTCTCCATTATTTTTTGCAACAATTTCTCATTAATGAAACTCCTTTCATGTTCAAGCGCTAAAGTGGCTTTTATTGTTTTAAAATAGTCATTTATACGAACATGAACCCATGGTTGCTCATCTTCCATGTGTATTTCTGCCAGAGTGGTAATGTGTTTTTCTGAATCTGTTTTAGGAGTAATATTCTGTTTGCATGTTTTCTCTTTTAAATAACAACCTAATGTGTGCTCATCTATGGCAGTCTGCCAATTTTTCCTTGGGTCCAAGTATATTTGTACAGTTTTTCATTGTCGCTCTGCATTTTGTCTTGACACATTAATATAACAGTGACACTAGGTATGCAGCTATTCTGGAGATATACCTCCACAGCATCATTTGTTTTGGCAACGGTGTGACATTCGTTTATATTGCTGTTTTGTGATTTTAGTTTCTTAGGCCTCAATGGTTTTTTGGTTAAGGACCACAGCACTCCATTCACCCCATCTATTAGAGGTGACAATCTTTTCAGACAATCTGTCCCCATCAGAAATGGAATTTCACAAATAGATGTGATCAGTAACTCTTGTTTCATTCTGTGCTTTCCTATTTTTATGTCAACCTCAGTTACACCTATGATGGGCATTTCCTCCCCATTAAAATTATGCACTGGGCCTTGATTTTCCTTCACTGTGATCTGACTCCGTGGGGGTCTCCCTTCATTGATACTCTTTACCAGCTCCTTGGACATAATTGTGGCCTGTGCGCCAGTGTCAATCATAGCAAAGGTGTGGCATTTTTCTTCTACAGTGATGGGTGCATAATATCTGTCCTCAACTTCCTCTAATACACATAAGAAATGTGAATTCTTACTGATTTTAGGGCTCACCTTTCTCAGGTCTTTTTCACTTTTGGCTAAACACATTGGTAAATGGAAAGACATTTTTCCCTCCTTTTTACCCATTTCTGCGCGAGAGACTTTATTCATTTCTCCATGATCAGAGGTTTTTTGGAGTGTGGCCACTGTTCGCCCATCCATCTGGGTAACATCAGAGACCACATTACAACCTTCCAACTGAACATGTGTAACAACATCATTCATCAATTTGTCATTTTTTAATTCTGTGCATTTGTGATCATTTAGTGTGATACCAGCCCTTTCAGCCTCTTCAAAAATATGTGTCTCAAAGAATTCTTCAGGTGATTGACTTGTACCCTCCTTGTGAGTATTTCCTTTTTCTGTCTGTGTTTGGTCATTGTTTTGCTTGCCCAGGGAAGGAGCTATAGCACCCCCACTTACTCCCTGTCCACTGGTATTCCCCATGCATGAGTCATTTTTCTTAAGTCTGTCCCTTTTTTCTTTTGGAATTCCTAATGTTTCTTTTTCATTTGTACAAATCTTTACTGTTTTATTTAGCTCTAGGTTAAACGTACCTCTTTTTTAGAAGTATTTGCATTTTCTGTCACAAGTTCATTTACTGGCACTTTCACATTTAATCCATTAGGCATCTCAGAGTCGTTATGCAAAATTATATCAGAGCAATCTGTCATTTTGGCACTGCAGTTATCATGAGTACTTAGTCACTTTTCAGAAGCCCCACGGTCATTGCTATGGCCATCAGCCCCCTCTTTGGAAGGTTGTTTTTGCGCTGTACAGAGCTTTCCTATTTGCTCAGCTAACATTTTCACTTGGGCCTCAAGGCACTGGAACCTTTCTATCTCTCTAGGATCCTCTTTCTGTGGTCTAGGTCGATATTGGTTGTTTTCCCCTTGATTGGATCTATTCTGATACCTCTCAGGTGAATGATGTCGGTTGGGATGGTTTCTGAACTCTTGATTCATTTGTGGAGGGGAGCGGGTTGCACCCATCCTTTGATTATAATCCCCTGGTGGGGAATCATTGTACTGGCGTGGATTGTAGTTCACGTTTTGCCTCATGTCCTGTCTCTCAGATTGTGGGTACTGGCCCCTAGGTTGATTTCCATTATCAGTAAATAGATCCACATATCGGGGCCTATCCTGATTACCATATATCATGGTGTTGGGATCAAATCTGCTCTGTGTCCCCAATGACTGGCAGGGACCATCATTTCTTTGATCTTGATTTTGTCTCTGGTTATTGTTCATACCTGCCATGTCAGGCTGATATCCTACCCGGGGTCTGTCCCCTAGATACCTAGGGCTGATGTAGCTCTCTCTATTACTAGGATCATGTGATTGGAACATTGGTACAGGAAATGGCGATCTTTGTTGATTACCCCTTTGTTCAGGTGTCACATTATTTTTACCTTGGCCTTGAGCAGACTCAAGGGACATTTTGGCTGACCTGATTTCCATTACTGTGGCTGAGGGTTCTTTAGATTTAGGTCTAGTATCTTTCATTTTATCACTTTCTCTACCCTGACAATAAAGTACATCATATAGTTTTGTGCTTTGATGTACAATCCATTCAAGGGACTTGTCACGGTCAAATTCACGGACCAATTGGGATATGATGTCTTTCTGTAGCCCATAGAAGTATGCAGTTTTAAACTCATTGGAATTTGAGTCAAAAGATACATCAAAGCGAGAAAATGCTCTTTTTAAGTCTTGTAAAAATTGGCGAGGGGATGTATTAGGTCCAGCAGTAATTGTGTAAGCGACTTTCTTTGCCTCCTGCAAAGACTGAAAAGGAGAAAAATGACGCCTAATTTCTTTTTTAAACTCCAACCATGTCATATTCTGCTGTTCATTTAATCCCCTTATGATGCTGGCCGTCGGGGCATCTAAAGTTAAATGAAAATATTGTCTGTACTGTTCCTTAGGTATCTGGAGTGCTTTAAAAATGTCCTGCACCGCTTCTAAATGATCCTCAATGCAGCATTCACCTCCCTTTTTAAATGGTTTGATCAGGGCTTTAATGGATTTCAATATTTTTATGGGGCTATTTGTTGCAATGCATGGAATTGCACTATTTTGTGATTCAATCCTGTTTTCAGGTGTATGATATTGGTGGCTGCCCCCAATGGGAGTATCAAATCCCCCAAGGGCGCTGCAACCAAGTTCAGTCACCGGCCCAGTGACTGGAGCACTAGCTCTTTGGGCAGAGCTAGAATTCACCTCCACTCCATTGAATGTGGTACCCTGCTGCCTCTCCTGGGACCTGGGAATGCACATTTGCTGTTCTAAGTCCTTACAATTTTTAAGGAGTCTGTTGGCTTCATCTTGCAAATAGTTGTTTTCACCACTCATCTTATTAATCATCTCCTGCATGTCGCACATTTGCATTTGGCATTCATTGAACTCTTTATTTCTCTTGTCTCTTTCTTGAATCATTTTAATCATTTCTTGTTCTGCGCTCTGGAGATCACATTCTTTTTCACAATGTTCTTTTTGTAAAATCTGCATTTCTGAAACATCCTCATCTTTATCCTGTCTAATGTGATCCACTAAGGCTTTTAAGTGTACCAATTCTTGCTCACCATCCTCAAATTGTTTCTTGCTTTTGGATAACTGAGATTCAAAGTCTCTGCATTTTAATTGCATGTCTTTTTGGCATACATTCAATTCTGCTCTCAACATTTCCTGATTTTTACTTGCCCCATCTAATTCAGTCTTTAACCTGTTAATTAGCTGAGTATCATTCTCTTGCATTCGCAGGGACTTGTTTAAAATAAACCATATTTTGCCGCATAGCCGTATTAAACAGTCTTTCTCTGCACTTTTATCGGCTGCATTCAATAATCTTGTAAGGCAGACCTGAATTATGCTGCCTTCTGCAAAAATATTGTCTAATTTTTCTTTCTGCACCTCACCCTGAATGCGTTCACGCCATTCTAACATGCTATTTGACGACCAATTTCCATGTGCAAACAACTTTGCCTCTAAATATTGCACTAGATCTGAGAATGTTGTTTCCCTTTGTGACATTCTGAAATTCGTTTTTAGTGGCACACTGCTATTATAAAATGGGTTCCCTTTAATGTGCAAATGGCAGTGTGAGACACGCTTGCCACGCCCAGTAGGTACTCTATGATCACTTTCCCGGCCTGCAACGCACCATAAATATGTAGGGTATTTTGTGGAGATTTGGGGCCTGACGGTATTTTCTTACCGCCGAAAAATAACTTAGCAACAATCACTCCTTGTATTCAGATTGGGCCATGTACAACAATAATACAGTGGACATGCATTATTTCAGCACCCAGACATGCATATTTGGTATGCGTGGTTGGTATGCGTGGTTGGTGGTATTTTGGTGAGCATAATTCCCTTGTTTTATTTGTGGCCCCAATATCCAGAATCCCTTATTTTTGCTTAGATTTTTCGTGTAATCACTAGAGAGACCTCAGGCTTGCATTTCTGAAACACCACATTTTCATTTTTAGTGTGCCACCATGGGCAAATTCTCTCTGTCTTATCTACGGCAGCGAGCTATCATGTGGTATTTTCACTTATATACGGTAGTGAACTATGTCCCGGGCCTCCCTTTTTGTCGACTCATAGACCTCCGACAAACTACAACACACACAGTTAGTTATAACTGCTCATACTAAATTACATTGTGCACACGGCTGCAACCAAATTTGATGTTTAGCTACCTTGAAAATGACAATTGCACTGTCTAAACATCTCCCGACATCATCAGCACTGCTTTGGTAAATATAAAACACACCACCCGTCTGCTTTCAAATATTTTTGTGTATTATAAAAGTTGCATTTAAACACGATCTCACTCTTTACATAAATAAATAAAATAGCACAGTAACAGCGTTGTCTGTGATACACTGAAAAGAGAGTGGCGGCGACGAGAACTCAATTTGCAACATTAACATGTGATTAAAGCACAGGAATCTCCTTTCCTACACTGACTGAATATTCTCGTACACACTCAGCCCCCACACTTCTGTAATTACCTTATCTGTTCAGCCTGAGTTTTCTTCAGCGGTTCTCTTTCTGAATGTGGCTCCCTTGAAGATTAACCCCGGTGAAAACAAGCGTCTTTCGTTCTCAAACCGGGTTTATTGCCTGGAACTCTCAGCGTTTTCAGCAGAAATGCTCCAACCAGGAAAACAGGTCCTTCTCCCAGCTCTCCAAATCCCAACTGTCCTCCCCCTCTCTTCAAACTCCCCCCAGAAAAACCCTCATCACTGCCTCTAGCATGATACTTGCTATGACGTTGCTCCAATCAGAAATTAATCATGCCATCTCCTCCCTCTCTACACAATGGCTCCTTTTTACAGTAACCATTTGTAACCAACTGATTTCCTGTATCTTCGAGCCCTTGGCTTCCTGAGTTATGTGGACAGAGCAGCAGAGAAAAAGAAAAAAAAATGAATGTGCGTTTAAAAGTTCACTTTCAGAGTAGGCCTATTTCTGCAGTGGAGACACATTTTTATTAGTGGGTTATGTTAAATGCAGTTTTATTAGTCAGGTTAGTTATTAATAATGTTAGTTATTAATTTTCAAATGTGTCTCTTGCACCATAGGCATTTCAGGTGAAAAATAGTGTGCATTTTTGAATGTGCACGTGTGCTTTTAACTGTAAAAATAGATTTGCATCTTATATGTTAAAATCGTTTTTGACTGAATAGCCTGGCTTTACTTATATCCATATTAATCTGGTAACACATATAGCAATGCACCGCACCCATGTGGTGGCGCTGAATTCAAAAAAAAATTGCTACCTGTGCAGTAGTGCTGTACTCTGTGCTGTAACACGTCAAATATCCTTACAGTACATATAATTATTTAAGCTCCATTTTTCTATGCAACCTTTCTCCGATCCCAATTATTGTTTTTGGTACAGGAGAACATAAAATGTATTGAATTGGTTATGCATTACTGAACCTGATATGACATAAATGTAAACTGAAAAGAGCTGTATGCTGGCTGATAAGCAACATTATGAATATTAAGTGCTGTTTAGAGGTTGCCTAGTATTATTTAGGCTTAGAATTGTCAGAAATGTTGTTAACAGTGATGCTGTGTTGACTTAATGTGTGTACTATATTAGCAAGATTGTCAAAGGTAGGCCAAGTTCAACAGTATAAGTGAGCTGACACATAACCTATATCTGTCTTGTGGTGATTTCCCCTCATAAAGTAAGGGAACCCCCTAAGATTCATTCATTTAAATACATTTAAGTTTCAATCAAACAGCCTAGATCTTGCCCCAGAATTGTATGGTGGGAATGTATGCTAGGGGGCATTGACTGGTGGCGCTCGCTTAGTAAATACACTGACATATTAAGCAATATCTCTTGCAGTAACTAGACACTGCATATTTGTACCTCCATACCAGATGCCTCTATGTGACGGATAATTATTCAAGTAATTTGCTTTCCTTTCATAAATAAAAGCTTTCTTGGATTTTCAATCTTTGTTAACTTGTGCAGACATATAATAGAGTACAGTGACTGGTGTTGTGGCCGGGTATCTATCAGAGGTCAAAGTCAGGTGCAGTGCTCTGTGCAAAAGAGAGTTATAGCAGCTGCTGGTGCAACCCAGGGCACAGTGGAGCCTTGCTGTACTTAAGATGACATTCAGAGATATGTCTCTATTTCCACGCCTCAAATCACAGTTTGTAAGGCATGTGCTGCCTATATTTTCGCCCCAATCGCTAGCCAATCACAGTCATCAGAATGCATGCCTTTGAGAATTAAGGAGGTCAGCGGCCTTGCGTTTAAGTAGGTAGCAGGATTCAGTATTCAAACAATGGGTTCTGGGGGCAAATTTTGCTGTCTATGATGTCACTCAGAATCCTGGGGTGGTTTACAACCCGTAGTTATTAGCTACCCATATTTGTTTTATGTTGTGCATGCATACCTTTCTGTGCCCGTGGCTTCCCTTATGGACCCACAGGTGATGGTGAGGCGAGATATAAAGGGAACTGTGATGCCAGCATTATTTGATCTCTTGATAAATGCCTATTGTCTTTTGCAGTTTAGGATGTTATCTTTTCTATACATGTCTTAGTACTTATTGAAAGTCATTTAAGACATTTTAGGTCACTAGGTTTCAAGTAAACTTTCAGGATGCCAACTATAATATAATTTGTAATCAAAATGCCAGTTGTGAAATGTGAATGAACATTCTAAAAGCTATAATGAAAACATGATGGTGGAAACATAGTGTTAGGGAGAATTCTCTGTTTAGGCTGAATTTCCTAACCTAGTGAGTCCCCCAGCAGCTTTGCTGGATTTCTGGAGTTTGTTTTTTTCCATCCTGCCAAGAGTGAGACTCTTTTCCTCCCACTCTTGGACATGAATGTGTGTAATTCCTTTGAATGTCAATGTGTTCTATGGGCTATGGGGTCTTTTACTCCATAGGGTCTCATATGTTTTTCTATGTGTGTTACACCGCACCCTACGTGCCGTAACACTGGGGAATCCTAGCGGACCTCAACCATAGACTCCATACCCGGGGACTGACTACTGTCCCCCCGGGCATGTAAAGTCACCATTGGCTTTACTAGACCTAAATTTACTAACAGAACTAGTACAAACCACCTTATTGTGGACGTGCTAGTAGGGGTAATTCGATAACTCCTGGGTATGTTACTCTAGGGGGCACTGTCCCGTCCCCCCTCGTCGAGTTTTGGCTGGTGGCAGTGGAAACTACTTGATATGTTCGACCCCGAACATAACCCTATGGGATTCGTCCCATTGTTGGAGATTAATACTTTTCCTCGTTAATCTCTAACGTACCACCGGTCTACTTATCTTAAATAAGTTTATCGGATGGTATTTTCTGCCAGAACTTGGTTTTTAAAATGGCGTCTGTGTTCGTCTCTGTGACTCCTAAACCAAAGGTTGAGCCCTTTGTTCCACTTTTGGCGGGCCTCTGTACAGAGACCCTCCAAAGTGGTGCCATTCTGTCTGGGTCACCACAGGGGTGTGGGAGGGGGTTTAGGCACCCTGGACCGAGTTGCCTTGCCAACTCCGGTCGCACTCTGGAGTGATTGGCCCAAGTGGTGAGCCTCCCCGCTCACCACTTAGCGAGTGTTGATTGACAGCTAGGCTGAATGAATGGGGGTTTTCTGCATTAAAGCAGGGCTTTTGGGACTGGATCTTCAGAAGTCGCCACAGGAGACCTAAGAATCCGACGAGAGTAACGCTGAGCCGACCTGCACGACGACACCTCCGGTGGAGCCCTGCTGAACCGACTCACCACTTTCCAACGACAGAGGAGATCTCCCTGCTGGAGAGTCTCTTCCCCCGACTGGTGGGAACAACCAGTCCCCTTTGCTTTTTCTTCGCCTCAGGACGCAGTGGTCGAATTGCCCGTGCAGAGCACCCCGGTAACCGGATAGCCACTACCCCTGTACCGTAACCAAAAGGTGGTGCCTTGTGACGGAGCACTCTTTGGCTGGTCTCTTCCCTGGTGGTGCACTGGACTTCACTTTTCTTCGACGACGAGATCATCTCTACTCTTGGCAAAGACCCGACGTGCATCCACCACCAGGAACAACTGCCCCGCCAAGAAACCGTGGCCTCTGAACTTTATGATCTATTGTGGTTCTTGCCTTCTTGCCTTGCGTTTTTCCTGTGAAGTATTGAACTGTGTTGATTTCGTAACCTGCTTATTTTTTTCTCCCGTCCTAACTAATATTATAGTGCCATCTAGGTTGAGGCATACACCTCTGTCTGCAAATAAGTGATGTTGGTAGAACCTAGAATTGTCGAAATATTGTTAGGAGGATTGATCGTTTCTTCTTCGTAGAGTAATTGTAATTGAAGTGTTTGCCGTGATAGTCAACAACCATATAGAGACGTGGAGCCAATTTAACGACATGATGACCAGGCCCCTCAAACAAAAATGGAGGACAATCCTTCAACAAAAGATCAATTCACGTTGTTGGTTACCCCTTCGGGTGTCCCCCAATCCAGAACTACCTAGTACTTGTAATAAATAGGTACTAAGTCAACACACCATTTATATATCACAATTTTAATTACATCTACATCACATATCATTGTAACAATTTATAAAACACATTTTCTAAAATTACAAAAAATCCTAAAAAACCTTTTACAAAAATGTCTCATAAAAACCATTACCATACATAAAACAACCTGTGTTGTGCTTAACCCTGTGACATCCTGCCTATACAAAGCTAAATCCTGTATAGTGCCATAGTGTTTTCTATAGATGTTCCATTATAAATAAATGCCTTAATATCTTTACATTGAAGCCTCGTTGGGTGTTTGCTTGTCTTACTGTGAAGAATTGCATATACTCCACATACTGCTTAACTCTTCTTGAGAGAAGTCTGACTGCTCAGCCACAGCTACCAAGTGAATCTGTGTGGTACAGACTGCTACCAAGTGGGTTTACTGCCAAACACCTGTAGTCCTAAATCTTTTGCAGTGGTCCCAGAGGGAACTGCACAGGTTTCCGCCTAACACATAGTATTTGCAATACCCATTTTTAAGTCTAGCAAGACCCTGGACTGCTTGACAAGTATATATAGGAAGATTACAGATCTACACTAAAATTGCCTTGGGATGTTACTAGTACGAATTTGTGTCCTAAAAAAAGTCAAAGGATTGTGGATGAAAATAAAAAAATATATGGAAGGATTACAAATGTTTTCTGTGTGTGAATATGCAGGATGTTGCTAAATATGTTATTGGCGATAGGTGTGCCAAACCAGTTCTCTGAAGAAAAAGAAATGGAGCTCCTACAATTGCTTGATTATATCTAGCATCGTTATGCACCTTGATTCTGTCACTGGATATGTAATGTGATGGATGCTTATCTTCTTCTGACAAAGATAAAACAAAGGAAAGGGCTAATGTATTAGGACCCTTGCAGGGTAATTCATAGAAATTCGCGCAAAAGTGGCGCACGCGACTGGCGCACAGCGTGCCCGTGCCCGTGCGAATGTCTGCGCCAGCCGCGTGCACTAAAATCGATTTCTGCGCACAGTGTATTCATGGATTTTCGCATCCAAAACCAGCCGTGGCGCAGCGTGGCGCAGCGACCCTGCAGCAGTGCCAGTTACGCCCCCAAGAACGCCATTGCGCAAGGAAAAGCCTTCAAAATCCCCAAATAATCGCAAAGGGCTGCGCTAACCCTGGACCAGTTCACAGGGCTGGCAAACAGCAAACGCCAAGCGGGGAACGTGTATTTCAGTGGTTCGCGGGAAGTTCCACATGCGATTGTCCTGTGTACGTGTGCCTCAGGGCTGTGCGGGAAGTATCACACGCAAAATCAGCAGGGTACGTGTATTTCAGGGGTGCGCGGGAAGTATCACACGCGATTCCACTGGGTACGTGTATTTCAGGGGTGCGCGGGAAGTATCACACGCGATTCCAGCAGGGTACGTGTATTACATGGGTGCGCATGAAGTTCCACATGCGATTTCAGCAGGGTACGTGTATTTCAGTGGTGCGCGGGAAGTTCCACACGCGATTGGCCCCGTGCTAGCAGGGTACGTGTATTTCAGGGGTGCGCGGGAAGTTCCACATGCGATTTCAGCAGGTTACATGTATTTCAGGGGTGCGCCGGAAGTTCCACACGCGATTTCAGCAGCGTACGTGTATTTCAGGGGTGCGCGGGAAGTTCCACACGCGATTCCATCAGGGTACGTGTATTTCAGGGGTGCGCGGGAAGTTCGACACGTGATTTCAGCAGGGTACGTGTATTTCAGGGGTTCTGGGGAGTACTACACGTGAATTGGCCGTGTGGGTCCTCCCAGGTGTTCGCTCTACAACCTCCACGGCCCCTGTAGGCAGCCCACACCACGGGGGACTACCCTGCACCCCTGCTCATGTCTCGCAGACAGCCCATCCACCATGGGCATGCCCCCCAGCCAACCCACATGTCACCTTGCACTACTGATCAACAATGCATGTCTCCCAGCACTCCCACACCCCAGCAGTCAGGGGCACCCTCCACCAGGCCCCCACTACTGTCTCACTGCACCACCAAACCCCAGCAGTCAGGGGCACCCTCCACCAGGCCCCCACTCCTGTCTCCCTGCACCCCCTACCCCCCAGCAGTCAGGGGCACCCTCCACCAGGCTCCCACTCCTGTCTCCCAGCAACCCCACCCCCCAGCCACCAGGGGCAGCCTCTACCAGGCCTCCACTCATGTCTACCACCACCCCCACCCCCCAGCCACCAGGGGCAGCCTCCACCAGGCCCCCACTCATGTCCCCTATTACCCCCACCCCCCAGCAGTGCAGGGGCAGCCTCCACCAGGCCCCCACTCATGTCTACCACCACCCTCACCCCCCAGCCACCAGGGGCACCTGCCAGCAGGCCCCCACTCATGTCCAACTCATGTTCCCCAGCCAACATGTCATCACAATCTAGATCCCTGGTCCCTATGGTCAGCCTCCAAATGCAAAACACCCACCCGAGTATTGCATCCACCCACTCAGAAATGGCAATAACATAATAGAACAGCAATTGCAAGTTTGGAAACAAACATACACCCAATGGGTGTCAGTGAATCTCAAAACCCATATCATGATATGCATGAAACCAATGAGATGATACTACACATTGAAGTTTGATAAAAAAATATGTATTAAAGGAAACATGAATTGAATCAAAAATAAACTAACAGAAATGGGAATGTAAAAAAGTAAAAAGAAGCATGTCCGTGAAAAAATGCAAAACCAAAAATTAGAATCCAAAGGAATGGTTTCCAAAGTCACAGTCCACAAAAGAAAATCCATTGGGAAATTATAATTGAAAGCCATTGCTCCATGGGTAAATTGTAAAAAGAAAAGAAAATCCAACAGTGAACTATGTACAGGTGAACAAGCCAGGGTCCATGATCCCAACAAAATAAATGAAACATATCTAACAACACTACCTAATAAAAAATAACTATATACAAAAATGTGGCCCATTGTCCAAAAGGTCCAAAGAAAATGCAAACACAAAGGAAACCTAACACTAACTACATAACTATTTACATGGGCAGCGGGCTAGTCCAACGGCTCACTGGATGTTGTCATGGGCCAGGGCATCATCGAACTCCTGTTCAATGGCTTGGAGGCGGGCATGTTCCCTGGCCCCGAGGTCTCGCAGGGATAAAGCAGTGTCCAGCTCCAACTCCCTGCGAAGACCGCCTCAGCGCCCTCCGCATGGAGTTCTCCACCCTGACCATTGTGAGCCGTTCCTCCTCTGCCCGCTGCCGCTCCGCTCCTATCTGCTGGCCCAACCGCACCCACACGGAAGCCACTCCCATTCCAGGCTTCTCCTGCCCTCCGGCCGATGCCTGCACCCCTGATGTTGATGGCCCTGAGCCATGATGCCTCCCACGTCGAGCCTGCCGCTGCCTCCGACGCAACTGCCTGTGCCAGCACGACGGCATCCAGGCTGATGGAATCCACTGACGCCGTCGTGCACGTGCCCTGCCCGATGATGCCGTCACATCCTCCATCTGCTGGGGTCCAGTTGCTGGTGTGTCCACCCCTGCTGGACCTCTGACTCCCGACTGTGGCAGGGATGGGATCCCCACCGAGCCGGCTGCATTGGTCGGGGCAGGTCCACAGGGGGCCCTGGTGACATCGGGCCGGAAGATGGCATGGAGAACGACTGGTGCATAGTCTCCACAGAGGAGGAGAGGGTCGCCAGATTGGCCGACACATGTAGGAAACCCCCGACCATGGCCGATCCCAACTGGGCCACGTCCTCCCAGGAAGCACGCACCTCATCACGAATTGCACCTGTGCGCAACGCGACACCAATCAGGACCTTCTCCATACGGCCAGGGGTCCCCTCATCCGCAGGTGGAGGGGAGTCAGATGACATGGACATCCCCCTACCTGCGGACAGGCCTGGGATGGGGCATCCCTGCTGGTGCATGGTGGTGCAGTCACAGTGTCAGGGACAGTGACATGCACAGGCCCCTCCACGGCGACCTGTGCTGCCTCCTGCCCCTGCCCCTGGACTGCAGCACTTGCACCAGCAGGGATGCCCCCACCAGGCCCCATGTGCGCCTCAGTAGCGGCCTCCTCCTCCTCTGTGGAAACCACCAACCTGGATGGCTCCACCCCGTCTTCCGCCATTGCAATGCAAGCCCCTGTGGGGACTCACCCACCCCTTCTGCTGCAGCCGTGGGGGCATCCCCGCCGCTTTGCTCCACAGAGCCATCTCCGCCCTCTTCTTCATGTGGCGCTGTGTAGAGGGAGACATAGAACACAAGCATCAGGGTACTGTACAATGGTCCCCTAGACAGGAAGCAATAGCAGATGAGTGGCACTGTCAAAGATCACTTTCATCATGTCCCTCCACAACACATGGCTCACTGCAGGTAAAACACATGCATGGCGCATGCTATGGACATTAGCATACATGTCCAAGTGATTCTTGAAACATACACTGTAGTTTTGGAACTCACATGCATCATGGGCCATGCCTATCACATGCACACACTTCACCCTAGTTTCATCCATCTGGCCTCATACACCACAGACACAGTGGAAACAAGGATGACTAGGCTGCATCAGTGAACCTGAACATTGCGACAGACATGTGTCATGCATTCCTGGCATTCACAAGTCACAGACACGCAGGTCAGACACACAGACATGGACAGCATACATGTACATGGCATCAGCACCCATCCATCACCCATGTCCAGGAACAGAGACTGGCATGCTTTCATGTGGCCATTCCGCATAGGGCAACCCATGTTGCATTTGAACACATGCACCAACCGTGTGGTTCACACATTACTGGTCTCACATGCATGACGTCCCTGCACACACACATGCATACATGGCCTATGTCACACATACAGGCAAGTATCAGACAACCAGCAAACTGCGACATGCCCTGTCTCACACAGCAATGCTTGGCCACTTACCGCTCAACTCCAGACGGGTCTGCCTCTCAAGGATCTGGCCGTGGAGCGCTGCGCCTACGCGTTCCAGGACCCTCATCTGGATGATACTCATGCGGCCCCGGCCCCCCTCCACGAGGCGCCGGGCCTTCAAGAGTGTCCTGGACCTGCAGTCATCCCAGCGCTTCTTGACATGTTGGTCGTCGCGGACTGCCACCCCCTCCGCGTTGATGGCAGTCACGATGTCTGTCCAGATCCGGGTCTGTCCTTCCTTGTTGGCGCGCTTACTTCCGAAGAGGGCATCATACTGCCCCAGGACTTGCTCCACCAGGACACCAACTTCGGTGGCAGTGAAGCTGGCGCCCCTCTGCCTCTCTGGCCGGGGGTTGCCAGTGGTGCCAGATGTTGCAGTGCCCGACATGGCAACCCCAGAGGCAGGAGTGGGTGGGCAACTGGGTCCTGGGGCTGGTCTGTGGAGCGATGGTATCCCAGTCGGGAGTCTTCTGTTCCAGCAGGGGTGGACAGAGCAAATGGACCCCTGCAGATGGCTGATGTGCAGGCACCAACTGGCAGGGCACGGTGGCAGCAGGCAGGCAGGCAGCAGCAGATGGCTCGTGGGAGGCTGCTCGGGGCTCTGGGGGGCAGTAATTTGGCCTTTTGGGCAGGAGTGTGGTCTTCCGTGTGCTTACGCGTGGCCAGCTTGATACAGAGTGATTTGGCACGTGAAAATCCTGCACGTCTGCGTGTAAATCGAGGAAAGGCCCTTAGCGCGTATGCACGTCAGCACGCATATGCAATTTCATTGGACCAAAGGCCCTTAGCGCGTGAGCGCGTCTGTGACGTGAGGCGCGCGGGTGTTTCCCTCATTACACGTGATGACAGAGCACATGTGGATTTCCACCAATCGCGTGTGGAACTTCCTGCGCACCCCAGAAATACATGTACCCAGGCCAATCGCGTGTACGCTCACTTCCCTCCGATTACACGCGATGACACTGGGACGTGCAGTTTTACCACGTATGCTCGCATATGCGATTTCATTGGCCCAAAGGCCACCATGCACAGCTGTGACGTCACGCGCATGTTCGTAGAGAATGGCGCGTGTAAAAATGAAGAGATAGACGTCCGAGTGTCAAAGCGCGTAATTGGTGGAAATGGCCTCATCGCGTATGCGCGTCTGTGACGTGTGTATAAAATGTATGTGTAGAACGCCATTTCCTTGTACGTGCTTTTCGTGGAAAGCGAGTGGGTGCAATCTGTACTTCTTGTCGGTTCACACGTGATTTACTTCACAGGGTTTCCAGTTCGTACTCCCTGTTACCTCTGACAGCTTTTTCTCTTTTCCTCTTTTTCCTGGGCCTGTTTCCTCAAACAGCGTTCCCTACTACTGTTGTCCTGTCTCCTCAGACAGCGTACAATTCTTCTTTTGGTGGGGGTGTTGCCAACGCGCACACGTGCATATTTTTCACGCTTTTGTTCCTGGCAGACGGTGAGTCGCGCACGTATTTAACATCTGTGCTTGCCCCGTGTGTCGAGTACCCCTTCAGAGGTCATTCTAGGCTGCGTGTGACACGCATACGTTCATTCTTGTGTTCCTGGGTGCCACAGCGTAGTGCAGGTTTATTTTTCCACGCACGTGGTCTAGGAGGGGTTGCGTGCACCTTACTTCGCTTTTTTGGGGTGCCTGTGCGTTGCGTGACCCGTCATCTTTCCCCAGGGGTGACATACAGCCTTGCTAGAGCACTAGGGTATGATTACCATCTGGTACCCAACCCCTTTGACCCCCAATTGCCCAGGACAATAGTTCACATTGACTCCCATACACACAATAACATCAGTGCCATGGCTGGGAGGCGACCAAGCCGTAAGGGTGGCAAAGGTGGCCGAGCCCCAAGTGGTGGCCATGGTGGATCCAGTAGGGGACGTGGCCGTGACTTGCAGGGTGCCCCTAGCCCCCCATGTGTGGAGGAGCAGTCAGGGACACCCATGCCCTCCCCCCTGGTTGAGGTTACCGTGGCTGACACAATCCATGCTCAGCCCTTGTTGGACCAGCCCACTGTGGTACCAGACCTGGCACAGGGTGACTCCATGCTGACTTCCAGGTCAGCAGGTCTAGGCCACGTGCGCTGGTGAACGTTGGTGTCATCAGGGCACGTGGATCAGGGGCAGCTAGGTCATCTTCTGCCCCGCGTAGGCAGGCTGGGGAGGCTGCAGGGGCAGCTGCGGCTCCATCCACCCCACCTCTCACACACCCATCCAGGACAGTGTCGGTCCAAGTCCATCATGCTGACATTCCCCCTGACTCCATCACACTTGAGATAATGCCTGCACCAAATCCCATGCTGAGAGTGCAATCCCACGCTCCTGCCCCTAGTGTCCAGAGCGGCGTAGGACACTCAGGATCCCCACCACCTTCCAAGCGGAAGAGGAAGAGTGCTCGTCCAGTAGAGGCTGATGCCCCAGACACGGCTACACAGTCCGGCCCGTCAAGGAAGCCCAGCTTCAATGAGGCCAAACTGAATGCACTTGTAGAGTATGTGTCCGCACATGACCGCGAAATGCTGATTGTTGCAGGATCCAAGACCGCACCTGCACAACGTCAGGCACACTGGCAGACCATTGCAGACATCATAAGTGCCCTTGGAATCGTGAGGCGCACAGCTAATGAATGCTACAAGCGCTGGAATGACCTGAAGCGCAGGGCAAAGAATAAGCTGGCATCAAGTCATGCCGCAACTCTAGTGACTGGAGGTGGGTCTCCAGCAGCCGACATAGAGCTCACTCCACATGAGAAGGTTGCTGGGACCTACGTCACAGAGCGACAGATCCAAGGCGTGGTAGAACTGGCAGATTACGAGGCATTGTCCGGTGAGTGCACATGCATGTGTGTGTCATCCATGTGCATGGTGTGTGTGGGAGGGCTTCTGTTTGGGTGCCAGGGGAGGGTGTGTGTGCCTGAGTGGTTCGGCTCACCCATGTGCCTCTTCCTATACATTCTTGGCAACAGCATTTGGGTATAGCAGCATCCCTTCGGCCAACATTAGACATCCAGCCCAACACCACGCCAGTTGCCCTTGGAGTGTCATCTTGCCTGTTGCTTATTTACCTCTGTTTATTCAGGCAGATTGTTTGCATACCACCACTTTTACTCAGGAGTTCTCAGTCCTATTGTCACATGTCTGACATGGCTATGGTACAGTGGACTGGCTCAGTTTCGTGGACATGATTAGTTTGGACATGTCCCTGTGCGATAGGACCATTTTTGACTGGCAGCTGCAGGTTAAACATTTGAACCATTACAATGAAAATAATCAATTATATGAACAAACTGGACTGAATGAACAATTGGTGACCTCCTCTCCCTCTTCACTTCATCGTTGCAGGTGAGTGTTCCTGGGAAGGATTCTGTTCTGTCCGACCCACCTGCACCAGGGTTAGAACCCTCAATGGGGATGTCAGTGTTGGCAGGTACGCCTTTGGTGGTTACGGATGCAGGGTCACACTCCGCAACATCTGATCCTGTTCCTGGGCCAGCAGATCAGAGGTGGAATGCAGTCCTGCAGCCTCAGGCAGTGCCAGCACAGCAAGGCGCAGTTCACCTTCCCCAGACAGGTGTGGTGCCCGCCGACGTGGTGGCCATACGCCACCTGGCAATACCGCATGGGAGCAATCCATTTACAGTATGGCAACGCAACAGGCAGCATCATCAGAGATGATGGCTCAGGCCATGGATAGGGTGGCCACTTCCATTGTCCCCCCCGAAAGGCTGATGGAGCGACTACAGCAGGCAACCGACTCCATCTGCCAGTCACACAGGGAGGACATGTTGGCGTCCGACAGGGACAGGCGGGCGGCACTGGCGACTCTGCAGCAGGAAGCCATCTCCATAGAGTCCCAGGGCCACAGGGAAGCCCTGAGGCTGGAACTCCTTCACCTCAGGATGACTCTTGTTGAGCTTGAGGCTTCAACAAACCGAAGGACAGAACAGCAGCTGGAGCGTCTCACCGGTATGCTCTCAGCTGAGATGCAGGCAACTAGGGCGGAGGTCCGGGCATCCCGTGAGTTGTTGCTTGGGGACCTCCGCACACTTATCCTCCAGAACGAGGCCTACCACACCCGCATTCTTGCAGCCATGGAGGAACAGACTAGGGCTTTGCATGGGCTGCCTCCCATAATGCCACCACCTCCTGATGCAGCTGTAGAGGGTGAGGATAGCGACAGCAGTGATACTCCCACAATAGGGGAGCCGTGTAGGCCATGAGCCCATGGAGGTGTTTTTTTTTTGCAAGATCCACACAGGTGGGTTTTGGTGTGCACCCTCTCCTCGGACCTCCTGGGTGGCCGCCCCAAGCCCCCCCGACCCCCGGGCCCATTAATGGCCATTTTTTTTTTTTTTTTTTGGACAGTGTGTTGCCTTGTGTAGCTCCCGTGGGCATACGCTGCATTGTGGCTGGGCACATGCAGGCTTGTCATGGATTTGGTTCAGATGCTTGGGTTTTTGTCACACACACCCCTCCTGCTTCCCGTTTCCATGGGCTTGCAAAGGGTGTGCCCAAGTGACATTGACGTACATGGTGACATTGGACTCCCATGAGCTGTGTGGGCAGTCTGTAGTCAATACTGTGTATACATTCATAGTGCATATTGTTGTTGTATTGTACACTGCGTGGTGTATTGATATGTGCCTCCGCATCCATCTCATCCTCCATATTTGCAGGGCCATTCCTCATGTTTTCACAATGCGGTCCACCTTGGAACTGGAGTCCATGTTGTAAGCAGTGCACCTACACTCTTGATTGGCGCTAACACTGTATACTTGGAAGTGTTCGGAGGGCTGTCATCATCAGGTGGTAGGCTAGCTAATTTTTAAGTCTGTAATGTCATGTTTAAGGTAGGTTGGAGGTTGTGTAGGTGATTGGTATTCTTAGTAAGTATTTGGTAATGTGGATTGTAGGTCCTGTATTACTGTGAGCATTTCATGTGTGGACATGTTTCCATTAGGGACACTGTAGCTGCTGACACTTGGGGCATGTTGTGGGGATTAATTTCTTTCCTCTCACATTGCATGACATGCCATGGTGTGTTGTGTGGCCGTGCCGGGGAGGGGGTGGGTGACATGGCACTGTTTTCATGTAGTATTTTGCAAGTGGGTATTCATTTCTGCAGCATGGAAGTGTCTTTTCATGACACTGCATTGGTGGTCTTTGTGTAGGTAGGGATGCACACATTGTGACACTTCCACATGAACAATCTCAGGCTGCTATGGTTCTAACAGTTGACAGTCCCTTTGTTCGTCTTAATTGTCATCATTGCTTATCAGATGGTATGTGCCAGGCCTGTGTGCACTCCACTGGGTTGTGATTTCTATGTGAAGTAATTAGCCACCAGCTGCGTATGGGCTGCCTCACCCCGTGCCCTCTCCCCTCCCATGCCCAGCGGCCGTGCATGTGGTTGGGGAAGTGGGGGCACCACCATGTCCACAGCCAAGCCCCGGCGTGTTGCAACATTGTGCAGGACACATGCTGCCACTATGATCGTGCACACTACTGGGGGCGCATATAACAGCTGCCCGCCAGAACGGTCAAGGGAGCGAAAGCGTGACTTGAGCACTCCGAATGTGCGCTCCACTATGCCCCGGGTTGCAATATGGGCTGTGTTGTATTTTACCTCTGGAGGCATGATGGGGTTCCGAATTGGCATCATCATGTGGGTGCTCAGAGGGTAGGCACTGTCCCCTGGTGAGGAGGTGATGGGTATCATTAGTGGGGTAGTGACATAGCTCTGCATCTGACATGCATGCATGTGCAGTGGCATTCATACTCACCAAGCAGCCATGTATCGCCATGCTGCCCAGCTTCTAGGTCCCGGCTTAGGGTAGACATTCTGTAAATGAAGCTGTCGTGGGTGGACCCTGGATAGTTGGCATATACTGAGGTGATGATTCCCTTAGCATTACATACTACCTGCACGTTGATGGAATGCCAGTGCTTGCGGTTCCTATAGATGTGCTCAGGTGCCCTGGGGGGACGTAGTGCCACATGGGTGCAGTCAATGGCACCTAGCACTTTTGGGAATTGTGCCACACCGTAGAAATCGAGGGTGGCAGCCTGCCTTTCTGCAGGTGTCCTGGGCAGGTATATGTGCCTACGGACTGATGGGCGTGCAGTGATGATGTTCAAGACCTGGTGTAGGCAGCGTGACTGCGTGGCCTGTGACACCCCACCCACTATGGCACTTGTCCGCTGAAATGATCCTGTGGCCAAGAAGTGCAGTACAATGAGGACCTTCTCCAGGGGGCTGAGTGCTTGGGCGCACAGGGTGGGTGATGTGAGGTCATCCTCCCACTCACTGACCAGGTCCAGTAATATGTGTGGGGAAACCTGTACCTCCCATACACCTGGTCATCAGGCATCCCAAAAAGGCTGGTTCTTGGAGTGAAAATTCGGCCCTCACTATCCTCCTCCTCCTCCTTTGGTAACCCACGGCCACTGCTGCTAGGAATGGTATTTTCATCCTGACATATGAGCTTGTTTGTTGTTTGCACGCACTTTTATGCTGCGCGGGTCAACGTACGCCTGCTTCATGCTGCCGTACGTGTCTCAGGATTGGACCATTTATTTTTCGGCACGTCGTAGGCGAACGTGTGAATATTCCCGCCCACCCCTGGAATACATGTACCCCACTCTCACAGGCCCAATCGCGTGTGGAAGTTCACGCGCACCCCGAAGTAAACGTACCCAGGCTAATCGCGTGTGGAAGTTCACGCGCACCCCGAAGTACACGTACCCAGGCCAATTGCGTGTGGAACTTCCCGCGCACCCCGAAGTACACGTACCCAGGCCAATCACGTGTGGAAGTTCACGCGCACCCCGAAGTACACGTACCCAGGCCAATCGCGTGTGGGACTTCCCGTGCACCCCGAAGTACACGTACCCAGGCTAATCGCGTGTGGAACTTCCCACGCACCCCGAGGTACACGTACCCAGGCCAATCGCGTGTGGAACTTCCCGCGCACCCCGAAGTACACATACCCAGGCAAATCGCACGGCTGGAGGGTGGGGGTGCAGGGGGACATGAGTGGGGGCCTGGTGGAGGCTGCCCCTGAACTGCTGGGGTGTGGGGGTAATAGGGGACATGAGTGGGGGCCTGATGGAGGCTGCCCCTGCACTGCTGGGGGGTGGGGGTGCATGGGGACATGAGTGGGGGCCTGGTGGAGGCTGCCCCTGCACTGCTGGGGGGTGGGGGTAATAGGGGACATAAGTGGGGGCCTGGTGGAGGCTGCCCCTGCACTGCTGGGGGGTGGGGGGTGGGAGACATGAGTGGGGGCCTGGTGGAGGCTGCCCCTGGTGGCTGGGGGGTGGGGGTGGTGGGAGACATGAGTGGGGGTCTGGTGGAGGCTGCCCCTGGTGGCTGGGGGGTGGGGGTGGTGGGAGACATGAGTTGGACATGAGTGGGGGCCTGGTGGAGGCTGCCCCTGCACTGCTGGGGGGTGGGGGTAATAGGGGACATGAGTGGGGGCCTGGTGGAGGCTGCCCCTGGTGGCTCGGGGGTGGGGGTGGTGGGAGACATGAGTGGGGGCCTGGTGGAGGCTGCCCCTGGTGGCTGGGGGGTGGGGGTGGTGGGAGACATGAGTTGGACATGAGTGGGGGCCTGGTGGAGGCTGCCCCTGCACTGCTGAGGGGTGGGGGTAATAGGGGACATGAGTGGGGGCCTGGTGGAGGCTGCCCCTGGTGGCTGTGGGTGGGGGTGGTGGTAGACATGGGTGCGGGCCTGGTGGAGGCTGCCCCTGCACTGCCGGGGGGTGGGGGTGGTGGGAGACATGAGTGGGGGCCTGGTGGAGGCTGCCCCTGGTGGCTGGGGGGTGGGGGTGGTGGGAGACATGAGTTGGACATGAGTGGAGGCTGCCCCTGGTGGCTGGGGTGTGGGGGTGGTGGTAGACATGAGTGGGGGCCTGGTGGAGATTGCCCCAGGTGGCTGGGTGGTGGGGGTGGTGGGAGACATGAGTGGGGGCCTGGTGGAGGCTGCCCCTGGTGGCTGGGGGGGTTGGGGGTGGTGGGAGACATGAGTGGGGGCCTGGTGGAGGCTGCCCCTGCGCTGCTGGGGGGTGGGGGTGCATGGGGACATGAGTGGGGGCCTGGTGGAGGCTGCCCCTGGTGGCTGGGGGGTGGGGGTGGTGGTAGACATGAGTGGGGGCCTGGTGGAGGCTGTCCCTGCACTGCTGGGGGGGTGGGAGTAATAGGGGACATGAGTGGGGGCCTGGTGGAGGCTGCTCCTGCACTGCTGGGGGGTGGGGGTGGTGGGAGACATGAGTGGGGGCCTGGTGGAGGCTGCCCCTGCACTGCTGGGGGGTGAGAGTAATAGGGGACATGAGTGGGGGCCTGGTGGAGGCTGCCCCTGCACTGCTGGGGGGTGGGGGTGTTGGGAGACATGAGTGGGGGCCTGGTGGAGGCTGCCCCTGTACTGCTGGCGGGTGGGGGTAATAGGGAACATGAGTGGGGGCCTGGTGGAGGCTGCCCCTGCACTGCTGGGGGGTGGGGGTGTTGGGAGACATGAATGGGGGCCTGGTGGAGGCTGCCCCTGCACTGCTGGGGGGTGGGGGTGGTGGGAGACATGAGTGGGGGCCTGGTGGAGGCTGCCCCTGGTGGCTGGGGGGTGGGGGTGGTGGTAGACATGGGTGGGGGCCTGGTGGAGGCTGCCCCTGCACTGCTGGGGGGTGGGGGTAATAGGGGACATGAGTGGGGGCCTGGTTGAGGCTGCCCCTGGTGGCTGGGGGGGTGGGGGTGATGGGAGACATGAGTGGGGGCCTGGTGGAGGCTGCCCCTGGTGGCTGGGGAGTGGGGTGATGGGAGAAATGAGTGGGGGCCTGGTGGAGGGTGCCCTGCACTGCTGGGGCTTGGGGGTGGTGGGAGACATGAGTGGGGGCCTGGTGGAGGCTGCCCCTGGTGGCTGGGGGGTGGGGGTGATGGGAGACATGAGTGTGGGCCTGTTGAAGGCTGCCCCTGCACTGCTGGGGGGTGGGGGTGGTGGTAGACATGGGTGGGGGCCTGGTGGAGGCTGCCCCTGCACTGCTGGGGGGGTGGTGGGAGACATGAGTGGGGGCCTGGTGGAGGCTGCCCCTGGTGGCTGGGGGGTGGGGGTGGTGGGAGACATGTGTTGGTGATCAGGAGTGCAAGGTGACATGTGGGTTGGCTGGTGGGCATGGCCATGGTGGATGGGTTGCCTGTGGGACATGAGCAGGGGTGCAGGGTAGTACCCTGTGGTGTGGGCTGCCTGCAGGGGCTGTGGAGGGTGTAGAGGGAACACCTGGGGGGACCCACATGGCCAAATCACGTGTAGCATTCCCCGGCACCACCGAAATACACGTACCCTGCAGAAATCGCGTGTGAATCTTCCGCACACCTCGGAATACACGTACCCAGGCCAATCGCGTGTGGAACTTCCCGCGCACCCCGAAGTACACGTACCCAGGCCAATCGCGTGTGGAACTCCCCGCGCACCCCCACCTACCCAGGCCAATCGCGTGTGGAACTTCCCGCACACCCCGGAGTACACGTACCCAGGCCAATCGCGTGTGGGACTTCCCACGCACCCCCACCTACCCAGGCCAATCGCGTGTGGAACTTCCCGCGCACCCCGTAGTACACGTACCCAGGCTAATCGCGTGTGGAACTTCCCGCGCACCCCGAAGTACACGTACCCAGGCTAATTGCGTGTGGAACTTCCTGCGCACCCAGGAACACGCGCACACGCTATTTTCCGTGTTTGTCGGTGCCCCTTTGCACGTCATTTGTCCTAGAGGGCCACTGTATGATCCATTCATCATGGCTGTATATGGGTGCTTTTTGTTAGCGCACATTTTGGCGCACATTTTTTTCAGTCGCAGGGGCGCTACCGCCTGCTTTCTTGTGGCGTACTTGTTTGGCCCTGTGCGCGTCTTTGACCGTGCGCTGGTTTGCCCTATTCGATTCCATGAATACGGGTTGTAGGCGAGCGTGTGGGCGTTCCGCGCACTTGCCTCCTGTACTTCCCCCGTGACGCCCATATTTTCACGCGTTGTTCCCCATTCCGAGTGTTACGCCCTGTGTTCCGCCTACTTTTGTGATGTGCGCCGCGCTATGTGCGATTTCGCAGTGGCCGTGGCGCACGCTGTTGGATGACCTGTGCGCCGGCGTGCGCGGCGCACATTTTTAGCGCACATCCAATGTTTTTCTCGCGCACAGACTTCCATGAATCGCTGTGCGGTGGTTTTCCTGCGATTTTCGCACTTGCACTGCGATTTTTGCACTTTTCCTGCTATTCGCACGTTTTGGCACCTCTGCGCAGGAATTTTCGACGCACATTAATTCCATGAATCGACCCCTTAATTTCTCCTAATGTTACATCATTTTAAAGGACAAGACGTGTTCTTTGAGTAATGGGGCTGCACAATGATATAGCAGACCCTCCTCCACCACTCCTACACTACAAAAAAGGTAAGCTATACACAACCAAAATAAACTATGCAGAAAGTGGTGAAAGGTAATTTCGTATTCACTTACACGCAGCCTGTTAGGTTGTATGTGGGAATATGTCTTCTTCAAAAACTGGCACTTATTGGGCTGTTTCAACTAATGTAGCCATTTCAAACTCAAACAACTGACTTCCTCATGACGGTATCTCAAAATACGTTTTATAGAGAAAAGAAAATGTAAATTGCCCTCATTTTAAACTTGGCAGTGGAGCAAGCGAACAGTACTTCCTCAGTTAGAAATAGTTTATTTAAATAGGGAGGAAATAAGAGAGTCGTTTCTTCTCTTGTGGAGGAAAGCGTTTCTGTTTGATCTTGATGGCTACTGGCACCCTATTTTATGCAGGTCTGTTCAACAACATTTTGATTTAGTCCAGTCAAAATTGGTAATTCATACAGAGACTCGTTATGTCCTCTGAAATAATCCTTTAGGGTGCAATATTTTATTCAGGAAAATTGCCTTTGTACTTGACTGAGCTGCATCGCTGCCATGATAGATCACCCACTCTAATGTTTCACTTCCCACACTCATTTTCTATAAAATGTTTGAATTGAATATTCACTTAATCCGTATAGCCCCGTAGGTGCAAGCAGAATATCAGAGTAGGGTGTTTTCCAAGTAAAATCTTTGCTACGCCTTTACATATCGTTTGGTTCAAAATCTGTCACAGCATGGCAATATGTAAACTTGTGTTTCTTTTCCAAATAGACATTAGGAGCACAAGCACACTTGTGTTATAACAACAACTTTTTTTTCTTTTCTGAGCAAATAAATGCATTTGTATTTAATGTATTTATTCAGCACACCTTACCTGCCCTTTACCAGAGAATGGTCTCCAGCCATTGCTTTTGTACATTTCGATCTCTTGCCAATTTCTTTTCCTTGGGTGTAGATTTTTGTCGATAATGTCTTAGGAAACGCCACAGTTACTATGGATTCTCATTGAAGTATTTAAGGAAAACAGACACAGATAAACTTGTGCAGGTTGTGACAAAATCAGTTTCATGTAATTCAATGTTAAATATTAGCCAACTTATTCACAGACATTGACACAGGTACAATGAAGATGTTGCACTGTTCTCAGGTCCCTCTATAAAACAATGTAGTCAACTACATTTGATGGCTACCCAGAACCCAAGAAACACAGATATAAGGAGCAGTGTCAGTGTCACTGCCACTCGGGAGCTACATAACTCAGAAAGAGAGATGTCTAATGTGATTGAAAGGTGAGACTGTTAGCTGGGGAGTGGGAGGTATTGTGGGTCATCATAAGGAACAATATTATTGGATTTCCAGAATAGGCTGAACTAGTAGAGTTAAAGTCTGTAAGTAGAGGGCCTGTTGTGTTATATTTGTATGAGGTTTCTATGCTATTCCTAATTCCATTTTACATGATTCAAGGGGTGGTGTTTATGTCCCATGTCTGATCCGAGTGTGGTTCTTGATTTAAAAGTTGTGTGCAGGCATATTTGCATAGGCCAGATGGACCTCCACATATGTCCCAACTCTATTTTGTTCGTCGTTCTGAGGCTTTTGCTTTGGTGGTTACTCAGTTCTACATTTATGATGGCTATTAGTTTGAAAGAGGATAAATGGTCTAGTCTTTGGAAGTTGTGTGTCTGTTCTAATTCACCTGTTGGTTCCGGTGGGCCATTGGAACCAAGTCTTAGCTGACTGGTATGCTACACAGGTTCTATTGATCCCAAATTTAGAAGGTGCTGTGCATAGCGTCTGCTGTGGTCTTGTGAACAGCCAGGTGTTGTGACATGTTCTGAAGACGAGATGATCATTCTATGAACAGAAACTCCAGGACATTGGGTTGCATAGCATCGTTGACATTAATGGCATTTCCAAATAACATGTGGCACTGCTACTAACATCCTGTTGCTGTGCAAAGTGTTGTGACAGGCATGCAGTGTTTTACTTTCTTAACGTAGGATTCTAGGCCTCTGTTGTAGGTGGTGCTGTGGGTAATAGGATTTTAAAATTTCATCAAGCAGTTTACTGGGGGTCAAAGGAGTGTTCAGAGAGCAGCAGAATTGCTTTCCCATCTTTTCAGATCAAATTGTGACGTGTTGCTCCTGCATTGAATTGTAATTGATAGCACGAGCATCATCATCAGAGCATTGTCATCAGTAGCACCATAGCACATTTTAATGATGGACAACAGCATTTTTAAAGTTACATATTTAAATATAAACATGCACACAAGCAGATATGTCGGTTTACAGCTGTTGGTCCAAAGCTACACCACCTTGGTAATGGCCAACGAGACCAAATTATGACGGGGAAGTGTGGTCTCATGCTGTGATCTGGCAGTTCAGTCTCGATTGCTCCATAAGGATGGGACCAACTCCGTTTGGTCCCATCTGCTTATGTAAATGTAATAGCATATCAGGCTAAACACTAATAATTTCAATGAGGCAATACAGTGGCAGGTCATCACTTCACACTGGATACTATTATTTCAAGGTATTTTAAAGGACATACATTTTGAGCCTTCCAACACGTGATGGGCATTTAACAGGGTCTCTTGGAGTAAGCTGTAGCATAATCTGGCCAACACTGTTGTTACAAATTCCTTTTATAACCAATTATTTGGATTCATAGGGAGAATAACATTGAAGATCATTGGTGCATCATGACCATAACACCTCCCCTTTTCAGTACTCTAAGGAGTGTAATGGTGTGATGTCCATCAGTTCCATTGCTTTCAGTCTTTGATGACACATTTTCAGTGATGGTGGGCGATTCCCAGCAATTCCAATCTGGGTTTAACATTTGCTTGTTCAACTCCAAATCGCAGTATGCCAAAGGTATGCCCACTCATTCTAATCATGCAATAGGGGGTGTTTGATTAATTTATTGTATATGAATGCTGTATGAATCCCATAACATTGTTGATGCTAAAGTATCAGCAATATCCTACTATGGGAAGGAGGTTTGGGTATACTCCTGATAAAGCTATATGGATGTTGTCTGGAATAATTTTGTAGAGCAATGAACAGCACTTATCCAGGTGATCTTCAATCAGTAAGATCTGAATGACCTATCGGTCCACTTTTTATATTTTAAGAAAGGATAATGCTGAAATTGAACCCTCTGGTTATGACAGATTAATCAGTAATGAGGAATTATCTGGTGAATTAAACACAACTATGGTAGATTGCCTTTGATAAACGGCTGTTAGGCAAGTCCAGATCCAAGTATCAAAATCAACCCAAAAGAGCCAAAAATAAATTCACGCGATATGATAAAAACAAACATGTATTATATCTGTCTAGGCAGGGAAATATCTACGAAAGACATTCAATCATATACTGAAATATTGCTGGTGTTATAGCAAATTACAGAAAGGATAAAACAACAAATGTTACAACTTTTAAATCAATCACATTTTCCAGGCTTTTGATTCGCCATGGTCATGTGTGCTTTGGGTTCTTCCATATATTTCCTAACTCTATTGGTTTATTGTAAACTCATGACTAGAATAGATTATTCAAATATTGGCTCATTAGCATTGAGCTCACCTCCTTTCAAAAGATTCCTGATTGGATGGCACTTGGTTAAACATGTATCAGTTAAACACAACTTGTAATTGGTTGCTCGTGGAGGAGTATATGTGGAGTGAATGATTATGTACATTTTGACCAATCCCTATATGAGTTGTGACAGGTTGACATTGAAATTCTAACCTAAAACCCTTTCCCATTGACCTAAGCATTTTGACACCATCTAACCTTTCTCATCATTGTGAACTGTTTATCACCAGTACACTTTGCGACTCGTCAATGGAAACATTACTAGTCTGGTGTTCTTTCTGATGTTTTCATCTGTCTGACCTTTCGCACTGGGACTTAGCTGATTGCAAACTCCATTTTCTTGCAATGGCACGTATATGTGTATACGCATATATGCCTACATGTATGTGTATTTATATAACTCATGATCTCATGAAGGTGTCTTTATTTCTGTTATGTTCATGTTGTGAGGGTTAGGTGTGAGCTTCTGTAACACAGATCAATGATTCCTAATCAATTCGACTTCATGTGTAATAAGATCTTACATGACTCCTCACATAGCAATTAGTTCTCTTATTAGTACAATGTATCCTACAGGGGGCAGTCTTGTACCTCATTCATTCGCTCTTTTCAGGTCACGTTTTCAGACCGCTTATTGTTCAGTTCTCTCTGGCTTGTGACCTTCATTATAATAAATGTCAATGTACTACTCAGGAACATACATTGTTAAATCTCTTTAGAACATGAGCTTGGGAACCTACCTAGACTGATGTGTTTGTGCCAGAGTGCAGTGCCTTGGCCTTTAGCTCTGGAGTCTGATACATTTATTTGTTGCTCTTCTGTGACCTCACTACCACATGTCAAGCCTGGAAACTGGTTTGCCCCCCGTCTTAACCAATTACTGCACAGCATTTAGTCCTTTTACTCTAGAGAGTTTGGCCTCATCACGAGTTGGGCGGTAACGCCAGCGCTAATAGCGCTGGCGCTATCTGCCCTATCGCCAAACCCACCGGTGCTATTAGCGCCGGATCATGGGTTTGGCGGATTTGGAATTCCCCATTCCACATTGAGCCCATTTGGGAATGCCCCATTCCCCATTGGGCTCAATGGGTAAATTTCGCGCTCATACCGCCGGCGGATTTCACATCGGCGGTATAAGCGCGAATTTTCAGCGGATTTCCCCCAGATCAGAGCTGGGGAGAAATCCACCGAAGCCCAGATTTGGCGGACCCTTAAATATGGCGGTAATAGCGCTACTGCCGGATTTAAGGGTTACCGCCAAAGTTGTGATGAGGCCCTTACAATTGAGATTTGTGCATGTTTCCTTGCAAAGGTCTGGCTAATGTTTTCTGCTGTAGGGGTGAGGATTTTCATCCTTGTGAGGCGGCTGGCTAGATGTTCGAGGCCTACATATACTGGGTGCTCAGGTTAGCGTAAATTGATATTGATACTGATATTTTATTTCTATCACGCTCATACACAAGTGTTTCAGTGCGCGACAAGGCAAGGGAGGGGAACAGGGGAGAACAAAACAGCGATCTTACTAGGCCCAGTGACATTGAGAATGCACAAGTGCATGGGAGAGGGGGAGGGGGAAAGTGCATGGAAGGGGGTAGAAATGGAAAGTGTGAAGCAGAGGAGAAACAGATAAATAACAATAAATAAATAATAAAGGCAACAAACAGTGGTAGTGCAGGCAGCAATTTGCAAGTGCTAGGTTTAAGGCAGCAGACAGGTTAGGTCTGATAAGTGCAGGAAGAAAAAAGGGGGGCTGTATGGGTACATATACAGACCCCCGTGCAATGGGTAGCCTGGAGGCAGTGCGGGAGGGTGGCAGGGTGAGCAGGTACCTGGGCCCGGAGGACAGAGGGTGGCCAGGTGCACAGAACAGATCAGCAGGGGAGAGGGGGAGCGAAGGCAGAAGAAAAGAGGAAGGTCTTGAGGTGCTTCCGGAACCAGAGATGGTTCTCCTCAAGTTTTAGAGTTGCAGGGAGGCTGTTCCAGAGGGAGGCCCCAGCCGAAGACAGAGATCTACACCCAGCTCGTTTCTTTGAAAAAGGACTGACCCTGAGGGAGTTGGAGGTAGAGGACCAAAGAGCTTGAGAGGGAAGGCATTTGCGGGGGGATAGCTGAAGGTATTTTGGATCCAGGCCCCAGAAAGCCTTGTGGACAATGCAAGGACAAGTCTCGCAGTCCTGCTCTGGATTAGTTGCAGAGGGTGGAGAGTAGAGGCAGGTAGATTTAGAAAGAGGCTGTTACAATAGTCCAAGCTAGAGAGAACCAAAGCTTGGGATACCATGAGCTTCCAGTAGGAAATTTGACTTTTTAGAGACCTCAGAGATGTGGGCAGAGAAGGAAAGGGTGGAGTCAAAGATGACCCTGAGGTTCTTAGCCTAGCAGGTGGGGTTAGGATGAGTGCCAAGGGAGGCCGGCCAGAGAGTGAGGGGAAAGGATGGTGAAGGTGTGCCGATGAGGAGGATCTCCGTCTTGCTGGCATTCAGACAAAGATCATTGGCGGCACACCAATCTTGAATGGCAGGCAGGCAATCAAAGATGCGAGAGGGAGAGGAGGTTGCATAGGGCAGCCTGAAAATGAGTTGGTTTTCATCAGCGTAGCACTGGAAATTTGGGCAGAAAGTGGCAATGCAGTGGGCAAGAGTTGCCAGGTATTGATTGAAAAGCCACGGCAAGAGGTTAGACGCCTGGGGAACACCACAGGTAGAGAGGAAGATAGATGAACGGAAGGACCCAAGTTGGACCTGGGAGGGTCGATCTGAGAGGAAAGAGGTCAGCCAGGCGCGAGCCTGATCAGTGATACCCAGGTTTTCACAGAGACAGTTGAGCAGGATGGTATGGTTGACAGTGTTGAAGGCAGAAGAGAGATCGAGGAGGATGAGGACAGAGGGAATGTTAGAGTCAAGGTCGGAGAGCAGATCTTCACGGATGTTCAGGACAGCAGTTTCCATGCTTCTGGCAGCTCTGAAGCCAGACTGGTGGTCATCAAGACAGCCAACAGAATTGGAATGAAGGTTAAGCTGAGAGATGGCCAACTTTTCCGGGAGCTACTGCCATTGATTATTATTATTATGTTTCTCTAACTAATGTTAAATGCAGGTGTTTTCACTAAAGGCACAGTGTTATTTTCAGATATAAGGTGAATGTGCTATGGTTCACTAAAACATGGCTACTTTGGGCTTCATTAGCCTGCACGAGGGAATCCCTTTGTGTTTGTGTGCATGGCTACTGACTTCCATGCTGTGCGCTTAGGTTACAGGGACTTTCACAGTTTGTACTTTCATGCACGTTTAGGGCACAGGATAAATTATCCAATGTCACTGTATTCTGCTTCGTTCTCATACTCCCCAACACAGCTGACTTATTTTAATATTAAAGGACCGAGGTGTTAGTGCCTAACATAAGTTGGACATTTCTTACCATATATGAATGTATGCTAAGCCCAGATAGCGGTTTGGAATCACATTGTTTCTTGATGCTCTTTATCCAGTTATCAACAGCACAGGTTTCTATTTGTAATATATTGCTAACTGGTCAGTATCAGATACAATCAAATAAGGAGTGCATTAGAGAGTGGCTGGAGAGCATCCTGCTTGGAGAAAACAATAAAGGTAGAGAACAAACTCACACGCCCTTACTATTGCACGTGAATACATCAAGGAGAGGATACTCCTCTCGCATTTCTACAAATCTTGCAGGAGCAGCTTGATAAGACCACTTCTGCTAGCCCATGCAAGCATACAGTAGTGGCACTGGCTGAGTGATGAATACGTCGAACCAACTGTTATAATTGTTTGAGCCCAAATTCACAGAGTGCAACGTCTTGAAACATTTAGCTGGACTAGCTGGCTATAGTTTTAGTTTTGCTAAATTAATCTGTATTGTTAATTTAAGTTTAGGGTCTATCTATTTAAACATGTGTTTGATAGAATTTCAATGGCTCCTTTTGCGTTGAATTATTAGTATCCTACAGGGGGCAGTCTTGTACCTCATTCATTCGCTCTTTTCAGGTCACGTTTTCAGACCGCTTATTGTTCAGTTCTCTCTGGCTTGTGACCTTCATTATAATAAATGTCAATGTACTACTCAGGAACATACATTGTTAAATCTCTTTAGAACATGAGCTTGGGAACCTACCTAGACTGATGTGTTTGTGCCAGAGTGCAGTGCCTTGTCCTTTAGCTCTGGAGTCTGATACATTTATTTGTTGCTCTTCTGTGACCTCACTACCACATGTCAAGCCTGGAAACTGGTTTTCCCCCCGTCTTAACCAATTACTGCACAGCATTTAGTCCTTTTACTCTAGAGAGTCTGGCCTCATCACGAGTTGGGCGGTAACGCCAGCGCTAATAGCGCTGGCGCTATCTGCCCTACCGCCAAACCCACCGGTGCTATTAGCGCCGGATCATGGGTTTGGCGGATTTGGAATTCCACATTGAGCCCATGTGGGAATGCCCCATTCCCCATTGGGCTCAATGGGTAAATTTCGCGCTCATACCGCCGGCGGATTTCACATCGGCGGTATAAGCGCAAATTTTTCAGCGGATTTCCCCCCAGATCAGAGCTGGGGAGAAATCCACCGAAGCCCAGATTTGGCGGACCCTTAAATCTGGCGGTAATAGCGCTACTGCCGGATTTAAGGGTTACCGCCAAAGTTGTGATGAGGCCCTTACAATTGAGATTTGTGCATGTTTCCTTGCCAAGGTCTGGCTAATGTTTTCTGCTGTAGGGGTGAGGATTTTCATCCTTGTGAGGCGGCTGGCTAGATGTTCGAGGCCTACATATACTGGGTGCTCAGGTTAGCGTAAATTGATATTGATACTGATATTTTATTTCTATCACCCTCATACACAAGTGTTTCAGTGCGCGACAAGGCAAGGGAGGGGAACAGGGGAGAACAAAACAGCGATCTTACTAGGCCCAGTGACATTGAGAATGCACAAGTGCATGGGAGAGGGGGAGGGGGAAAGTGCATGGGAGGGGGGAGAAATGGAAAGTGTGAAGCAGAGGAGAAACAGATAAATAACAATAAATAAATAATAAAGGCAACAAACAGTGGTAGTGCAGCCAGCAATTTGCAAGTGCTAGGTTTAAGGCAGCAGACAGGTTAGGTCTGATAAGTGCAGGAAGAAAAAGGGGGGGCTGTATGGGTACATATACAGACCCCCGTGCAATGGGTAGCCTGGAGGCAGTGCGGGAGGGTGGCAGGGTGAGCAGGTACCTGGGCCCGGAGGACAGAGGGTGGCCAGGTGCACAGAACAGATCAGCAGGGGAGAGGGGGAGCGAAGGCAGAAGAAAAGAGGAAGGTCTTGAGGTGCTTCCGGAACCAGAGATGGTTCTCCTCAAGTTTTAGAGTTGCAGGGAGGCTGTTCCAGAGGGAGGCCCCAGCCGAAGACAGAGATCTACACCCAGCTTGTTTCTTTGAAAAAGGACTGACCCTGAGGGAGTTGGAGGTAGAGGACCAAAGAGCTTGAGAGGGAAGGCATTTGCGGGGGGATAGCTGAAGGTATTTTGGACCCAGGCCCCAGAAAGCCTTGTGGACAATGCAGAGGGTTTTGAATTTAATCATTGCATCCACTGGGAGCCAATGGAGAGATTTCAGAGCTGGAGAGATACGATCCCAGGGCTTGAGACCAAGGACAAGTCTCGTAGTCCTGCTCTGGATTAGTTGCAGAGGGTGGAGAGTAGAGGCAGGTAGATTTAGAAAGAGGCTGTTACAATAGTCCAAGCTAGAGAGAACCAAAGCTTGGGATACCATGAGCTTCCAGTAGGAAATTTGACTTTTTAGAGACCTCAGAGATGTGAGCAGAGAAGGAAAGGGTGGAGTCAAAGATGACCCTGAGGTTCTTAGCCTAGCAGGTGGGGTTAGGATGAGTGCCAAAGGAGGCCAGCCAGAGAGTGAGGGGAAAGGATGGTGAAGGTGTGCCGATGAGGAGGATCTCCGTCTTGCTGGCATTCAGACAAAGATCATTGGCGGCACACCAATCTTGAATGGCAGTTAGGCAATCAAAGATGGGAGAGGAGGTGGCAGAGGGCAGCCTGAAAATGAGTTGGTTGTCATCAGCGTAGCACTGGAAATTTGGGCAGAAAGTGGCAATGCAGTGGGCAAGAGTTGCCAGGTATTGATTGAAAAGCCACGGCAAGAGGTTAGACGCCTGGGGAACACCACAGGTAGAGAGGAAGATAGATGAAAGGAAGGACCCAAGTTGGACCTGGGAGGGTCGATCTGAGAGGAAAGAGGTCAGCCAGGCGCGAGCCTGATCAGTGATACCCAGGTTTTCACAGAGACAGTTGAGCAGGATGGAATGGTTGACAGTGTTGAAGGCAGAAGAGAGATCGAGGAGGATGAGGACAGAGGGAATGTTAGAGTCAAGGTCGGAGAGCAGATCTTCACGGATGTTCAGGACAGCAGTTTCCATGCTTCTGGCAGCTCTGAAGCCAGACTGGTGGTCATCAAGACAGCCAACAGAATTGGAATGAAGGTTAAGCTGAGAGATGGCCAACTTTTCCGGGAGCTACTGCCATTGATTATTATTATTATGTTTCTCTAACTAATGTTAAATGCAGGTGTTTTCACTAAAGGCACAGTGTTATTTTCAGATATAAGGTGAATGTGCTATGGTTCACTAAAACATGGCTACTTTGGGCTTCATTAGCCTGCACGAGGAAATCCCTTTGTGTTTGTGTGCGTGGCTCCTGACTTCCATGCTGTGCGCTTAGGTTACAGGGACTTTCACAGTTTGTACTTTCATGCACGTTTAGGGCACAGGATAAATTATCCAATGTCACTGTATTCTGCTTCGTTCTCATACTCCCCAACACAGCTGACTTATTTTAATATTAAAGGACCGAGGTGTTAGTGCCTAACATAAGTTTGACATTTCTCACCATATATGAATGCATTCTAAGCCCAGATAGCGGTTTGGAATCACATTGTTTCTTGATGCTCTTTATCCAGTTATCAACAGCACAGGTTTCTATTTGTAATATATTGCTAACTGGTCAGTACAATCAAATAAGGAGTGCATTAGAGAGTGGCTGGAGAGCATCCTGCTTGGAGAAAACAATAAAGGTAGAGAACAAGCTCACACGCCCTTACTATTGCACGTAAATACATCAAGGAGAGGATACTCCTCTCGCATTTCTACAAATCTTGCAGGAGCAGCTTGATAAGACCACTTCTGCTAGCCCATGCAAGCTTACAGTAGTGGCACTGGCTGAGTGATGAATACGTCGAACCAACTGTTATAATTGTTTGAGTCCAAATTCACAGAGTGCGACGTCTTGAAACATTTAGCTGGACTAGCTGGCTATAGTTTTAGTTTTGCTAAATTAATCTGTATTGTTAATTTAAGTTTAGGGTCTATCTATTTAAACATGTGTTTGATAGAATTTCAATGGCTCCTTTTGCGTTGAATTATTAGTATCTGAGAGGAAATCGTAAATGTAATTGTGATGTGCATTTTAATGGAGGACTCTGATCCAATGGATTGAATGATTGAGTGATTCTTTTGAAACTTTCCATTTCCATAGATCCCACTGGAGTTTGGCTTTAGCCACACTAAGTGGGACATCTATGCCCAGACATGGTTGCCTAACTTGCTGTTCACAGAGAACGTTGAGCCCAAAAATGAGGCCAGACTTGTCCAGGGTTGCTTGTGATCTCACGGAGATTTGCTGTTACCTAGCAGTTCTGGCTGGACTGGACAGCAGTAACAAACCTGACTTGCATATGCTTTTCCCCTTCTCTCACGATATGATAGGCTACACATCAGTGGTTTGGGGTGTCTATCAGAGTAATTACAGGGGTTATGATTTAGGCAAAACTTTCTAGTAAACTCTCTTTAGTTATACATTTTCCAGAACGTCTATATTAGCTGGAGGGCATTCCCATGAAGATAACAGCCACCCTTCCATACCCTACTTTAGCTGCTCATGTGTCTTTATTTTTACACTGTCATTAAGCAATAGATTAGAGAAGTTGACTGTCACATGAAGTATTAGAGTTTTTATATTTGTATTTTTTTTTTGTATTTTGTTTATTTATATAGCGCACCGGGCATCTGGGAGCATAAGCCCATATTAGGCCCATAATATTGAAACCAACAATAACAATGTAAAGGAACTCTCTCCAATTAATTCACTCTCATTGCAGCAGCTAAATTAGGAACATGCAATGGATAGCACCAGGGAGAAATACTAGTTACGTTCCCACTTCGGTGGACAGTAGCTGTGATTTCATAGATCGGAGTGAAAGTTCAAATTTGTTTAAAAATATGTTCAATTAGTACCTGGCGAGAGTCAAGCAGAATGCAACATGCATTCTGATTGGCTCTCGCCGGGTCCTTACCCGGCTGAGAATCCTTCGATTCTCGGCTGGGATTCCAGCTGCCTTGTCCTCGGCAGGGGGTGTGGCAGCCCCTCAGCCAATGAGGAGGCTTGAAGCGGGGCCATCCCTGCTCCAAGCCTCCCGACGGCTGAGACGCTGCCTTTGTCCCCCGCCGGGGACTCAGGTAAGCTTTTATTTTTTCTTCCTTCCCTTCCCTCCCTACTCCCTGCCCTCCCCACCCCACTTACCTGCTTGCTCCTGCGTCCCCGGTGGGGGACGATACAGCCACCAGCAGTGTGAAGACTCAGAGCGGGGCCATCCCCGCTCCGCGCCACCACACGGCTGGAAGCTTCCATCGTCCCCCCGCTGGGGATGCAGGTATGTTTTTTTTTCTTTTTTTTCCCTCCCTCCCAACCCCACCTTCTGCCTCTTTTTCTTTTTTGGGAGCGGACGCGCTGGGAACACTTTTGTTCCCAGCGCGTCCGCTCCCGATGGCCGCCATGGAAAGGGAAAACTGACTCTTTTTTTTCTTGGTTGTTTCTTTTTTTTTTTCTACTTTGGGCTTCATTAGCCTGCACGAGGGAATCCCTTTGTGTTTGTGTGCATGGCTACTGACTTCCATGCTGTGCGCTTAGTTTACAGGGACTTTCACAGTTTGTACTTTCATGCACGTTTAGGGCACAGGATAAATTATCCAATGTCACTGTATTCTGCTTCGTTCTTATACTCCCCAACACAGCTGACTTATTTTAATATTAAAGGACCGAGGTGTTAGTGCCTAACATAAGTTGGACATTTCTCACCATATATGAATGTATGCTAAGCCCAGATAGCGGTTTGGAATCACATTGTTTCTTGATGCTCTTTATCCAGTTATCAACAGCACAGGTTTCTATTTGTAATATATTGCTAACTGGTCAGTATCAGATACAATCAAATAAGGAGTGCATTAGAGAGTGGCTGGAGAGCATCCTGCTTGGAGAAAACAATAAAGGTAGAGAACAAGCTCACACGCCCTTACTATTGCACGTGAATACATCAAGGAGAGGATACTCCTCTTGCATTTCTACAAATCTTGCAGGAGCAGCTTGATAAGACCACTTCTGCTAGCCCATGCAAGCATACAGTAGTGGCACTGGCTGAGTGATGAATACGTCGAACCAACTGTTATAATTGTTTGAGCCCAAATTCACAGAGTGCGACGTCTTGAAACATTTAGCTGGACTAGCTGGCTATAGTTTTAGTTTTGCTAAATTAATCTGTATTGTTAATTTAAGTTTAGGGTCTATCTATTTAAACATGTGTTTGATAGAATTTCAATGGCTCCTTTTGCGTTGAATTATTAGTATCCTACAGGGGGCAGTCTTGTACCTCATTCATTCGCTCTTTTCAGGTCACGTTTTCAGACCGCTTATTGTTCAGTTCTCTCTGGCTTGTGACCTTCATTATAATAAATGTCAATGTACTACTCAGGAACATACATTGTTAAATCTCTTTAGAACATGAGCTTGGGAACCTACCTAGACTGATGTGTTTGTGCCAGAGTGCAGTGCCTTGTCCTTTAGCTCTGGAGTCTGATACATTTATTTGTTGCTCTTCTGTGACCTCACTACCACATGTCAAGCCTGGAAACTGGTTTGCCCCCCGTCTTAACCAATTACTGCACAGCATTTAGTCCTTTTACTCTAGAGAGTTTGGCCTCATCACGAGTTGGGCGGTAACGCCAGCGCTAATAGCGCTGGCGCTATCTGCCCTACCGCCAAACCCACCGGTGCTATTAGCGCCGGATCATGGGTTTGGCGGATTTGGAATTCCACATTGAGCCCATTTGGGAATGCCCCATTCCCCATTGGGCTCAATGGGTAAATTTTGCGCTCATACCGCCGGCGGATTTCACATCGGCGGTATAAGCGCGAATTTTTCAGCGGATTTCCCCCCATATCAGAGCTGGGGAGAAATCCACCGAAGCCCAGATTTGGCGGACCCTTAAATCTGGCGGTAATAGCGCTACTGCCGGATTTAAGGGTTACCGCCAAAGTTGTGATGAGGCCCTTACAATTGAGATTTGTGCATGTTTCCTTGCAAAGGTCTGGCTAATGTTTTCTGCTGTAGGGGTGAGGATTTTCATCCTTGTGAGGCGGCTGGCTAGATGTTCGAGGCCTACATATACTGGGTGCTCAGGTTAGCGTAAATTGATATTGATACTGATATTTTATTTCTATCACGCTCATACACAAGTGTTTCAGTGCGCGACAAGGCAAGGGAGGGGAACAGGGGAGAACAAAACAGCGATCTTACTAGGCCCAGTGACATTGAGAATGCACAAGTGCATGGGAGAGGGGGAGGGGGAAAGTGCATGGGAGGGGGGAGAAATGGAAAGTGTGAAGCAGAGGAGAAACAGATAAATAACAATAAATAAATAATAAAGGCAACAAACAGTGGTAGTGCAGCCAGCAATTTGCAAGTGCTAGGTTTAAGGCAGCAGACAGGTTAGGTCTGATAAGTGCAGGAAGAAAAAGGGGGGGCTGTATGGGTACATATACAGACCCCCGTGCAATGGGTAGCCTGGAGGCAGTGCGGGAGGGTGGCAGGGTGAGCGGGTACCTGGGCCCGGAGGACAGAGGGTGGCCAGGTGCACAGAACAGATCAGCAGGGGAGAGGGGGAGCGAAGGCAGAAGAAAAGAGGAAGGTCTTGAGGTGCTTCCGGAACCAGAGATGGTTCTCCTCAAGTTTTAGAGTTGCAGGGAGGCTGTTCCAGAGGGAGGCCCCAGCCGAAGACAGAGATCTACACCCAGCTTGTTTCTTTGAAAAAGGACTGACCCTGAGGGAGTTGGAGGTAGAGGACCAAAGAGCTTGAGAGGGAAGGCATTTGCGGGGGGATAGCTGAAGGTATTTTGGACCCAGGCCCCAGAAAGCCTTGTGGACAATGCAGAGGGTTTTGAATTTAATCATTGCATCCACTGGGAGCCAATGGAGAGATTTCAGAGCTGGAGAGATACGATCCCAGGGCTTGAGACCAAGGACAAGTCTCGTAGTCCTGCTCTGGATTAGTTGCAGAGGGTGGAGAGTAGAGGCAGGTAGATTTAGAAAGAGGCTGTTACAATAGTCCAAGCTAGAGAGAACCAAAGCTTGGGATACCATGAGCTTCCAGTAGGAAATTTGACTTTTTAGAGAGCTCAGAGATGTGGGCAGAGAAGGAAAGGGTGGAGTCAAAGATGACCCTGAGGTTATTAGCCTAGCAGGTGGGGTTAGGATGAGTGCCAAGGGAGGCCAGCCAGAGAGTGAGGGGAAAGGATGGTGAAGGTGTGCCGATGAGGAGGATCTCCGTCTTGCTGGCATTCAGACAAAGATCATTGGCGGCACACCAATCTTGAATGGCAGTTAGGCAATCAAAGATGGGAGAGGAGGTGGCAGAGGGCAGCCTGAAAATGAGTTGGTTGTCATCAGCGTAGCACTGGAAATTTGGGCAGAAAGTGGCAATGCAGTGGGCAAGAGTTGCCAGGTATTGATTGAAAAGCCACGGCAAGAGGTTAGACGCCTGGGGAACACCACAGGTAGAGAGGAAGATAGATGAAAGGAAGGACCCAAGTTGGACCTGGGAGGGTCGATCTGAGAGGAAAGAGGTCAGCCAGGCGCGAGCCTGATCAGTGATACCCAGGTTTTCACAGAGACAGTTGAGCAGGATGGTATGGTTGACAGTGTTGAAGGCAGAAGAGAGATCGAGGAGGATGAGGACAGAGGGAATGTTAGAGTCAAGGTCGGAGAGCAGATCTTCACGGATGTTCAGGACAGCAGTTTCCATGCTTCTGGCAGCTCTGAAGCCAGACTGGTGGTCATCAAGATAGCCAACAGAATTGGAATGAAGGTTAAGCTGAGAGATGGCCAACTTTTCCGGGAGCTACTGCCATTGATTATTATTATTATTATGTTTCTCTAACTAATGTTAAATGCAGGTGTTTTCACTAAAGGCACAGTGTTATTTTCAGATATAAGGTGAATGTGCTATGGTTCACTAAAACATGGCTACTTTGGGCTTCATTAGCCTGCACGAGGGAATCCCTTTGTGTTTGTGTGCGTGGCTCCTGACTTCCATGCTGTGCGCTTAGGTTACAGGGACTTTCACAGTTTGTACTTTCATGCACGTTTAGGGCACAGGATAAATTATCCAATGTCACTGTATTCTGCTTCGTTCTCATACTCCCCAACACAGCTGACTTATTTTAATATTAAAGGACCGAGGTGTTAGTGCCTAACATAAGTTGGACATTTCTCACCATATATGAATGCATTCTAAGCCCAGATAGCGGTTTGGAATCACATTGTTTCTTGATGCTCTTTATCCAGTTATCAACAGCACAGGTTTCTATTTGTAATATATTGCTAACTGGTCAGTACAATCAAATAAGGAGTGCATTAGAGAGTGGCTGGAGAGCATCCTGCTTGGAGAAAACAATAAAGGTAGAGAACAAGCTCACACGCCCTTACTATTGCACGTGAATACATCAAGGAGAGGATACTCCTCTCGCATTTCTACAAATCTTGCAGGAGCAGCTTGATAAGACCACTTCTGCTAGCCCATGCAAGCTTACAGTAGTGGCACTGGCTGAGTGATGAATATGTCGAACCAACTGTTATAATTGTTTGAGTCCAAATTCACAGAGTGCGACGTCTTGAAACATTTAGCTGGACTAGCTGGCTATAGTTTTAGTTTTGCTAAATGAATCTGTATTGTTAATTTAAGTTTAGGGTCTATCTATTTAAACATGTGTTTGATAGAATTTCAATGGCTCCTTTTGCGTTGAATTATTAGTATCTGAGAGGAAATCGTAAATGTAATTGTGATGTGCATTTTAATGGAGGACTCTGATCCAATGGATTGAATGATTGAGTGATTCTTTTGAAACTTTCCATTTCCATAGATCCCACTGGAGTTTGGCTTTAGCCACACTAAGTGGGACATCTATGCCCAGACATGGTTGCCTAACTTGCTGTACACAGAGAACGTTGAGCCCAAAAATGAGGCCAGACTTGTCCAGGGTTGCTTGTGATCTCACGGAGATTTGCTGTTACCTAGCAGTTCTGGCTGGACTGGACAGCAGTAACAAACCTGACTTGCATATGCTTTTCCCCTTCTCTCACGATATGATAGGCTACACATCAGTGGTTTGGGGTGTCTATCAGAGTAATTACAGGGGTTATGATTTAGGCAAAACTTTCTAGTAAACTCTCTTTAGTTATACATTTTCCAGAACGTCTATATTAGCTGGAGGGCATTCCCATGAAGATAACAGCCACCCTTCCATACCCTACTTTAGCTGCTCATGTGTCTTTATTTTTACACTGTCATTAAGCAATAGATTAGAGAAGTTGACTGTCACATGAAGTATTAGAGATTTTATATTTGTATTTTTTTTTTGTATTTTGTTTATTTATATAGCGCACCGGGCATCTGGGAGCATAAGCCCATATTAGGCCCATAATATTGAAACCAACAATAACAATGTAAAGGAACTCTCTCCAATTAATTCACTCTCATTGCAGCAGCTAAATTAGGAACATGCAATGGATAGCACCAGGGAGAAATACTAGTTACGTTCCCACTTCGGTGGACAGTAGCTGTGATTTCATAGATCGGAGTGAAAGTTCAAATTTGTTTAAAAATATGTTCAATTAGTGCCTGGCGAGAGTCAAGCAGAATGCAACATGCATTCTGATTGGCTCTCGCCGGGTCCTTACCCGGCTGAGAATCCTTCGATTCTCGGCTGGGATTCCAGCTGCCTTGTCCTCGGCAGGGGGTGTGGCAGCCCCTCAGCCAATGAGGAGGCTTGAAGCGGGGCCATCCCTGCTCCAAGCCTCCCGACGGCTGAGAGGCTGCCTTTGTCCCCCGTTGGGGACTCAGGTAAGCTTTTATTTTTTCTTCCTTCCCTTCCCTCCCTACTCCCTGCCCTCCCCACCCCACTTACCTGCTTGCTCCTGCGTCCCCCGGTGGGGGACGATACAGCCACCAGCAGTGTGAAGACTCAGAGCGGGGCCATCCCCGGGGCCATCCCCGCTCCGCGCCACCACACGGCTGGAAGCTTCCATCGTCCCCCGCTGGGGATGCAGGTATGTTTTTTTTTTCTTTTTTTTCCCTCCCTCCCAACCCCACTTACCTTCTGCCTCTTTTTCTTTTTTGGGAGCGGACACGCTGGGAACACTTTTGTTCCCAGCGCGTCCGCTCCCGATGGCCGCCATGGAAAGGGAAAACTGACTCTTTTTTTTCTTGGTTGTTTCTTTTTTTTTTTTCATTTACAAAATAGCAACCATTAACTGAAATCTAAAGGGACCATAATAAAATAAAAACAAATTTGACTAAATAAGATTGATGACTTGTACATATCTTGTACCATTTTGATTGTTGCAGTGAGGATGATATCCGAATAGTGGAATTACAGAAACTTTGCGCCATTGCAAGTGCAATTAGCATTAGTTCCGAAATTCCCACAGGCAATAATATTCGTTCAATGCACGTTTACACGAGAGAAATGCTTGCACTAGTCCTGGTCTTCTGCACTGGTGAAAAAAAGGCATTGAAACGATGTGTTCTACACTCCTTAAATGTTGCCTTAGTTGCGCTGGTGTAAAGCATCTATAACAATGGCCTATTCGTAGCCATTGAAACATGGCCATGTCCTACCCAACGTCTTTTGCGGAGGCACTCCTTCACCCACAAATCAACCTCATGCTCCCAATCAATGTGAGGCAACTCATGCCACATGCAGCTTTTAGGCGGTAAGCACGATTGCTTTGCCGCATGAGATGGGATTTTCTGGTAAAGCTTCCAGCAGCAGGCTTGATGTTTTTCAATCACAGTGCAAGCAGGAACTACAGAATAACCATCACAGAGAGCTGCGACAAAGCCCAACCTCTTCCCCCGCTCTCCCCATTCGAGCTCCTCTGCTGCCCATGCAAACTACTTGTCACACCCAAATGTGCCATCTATGAATAGCTCGCCTTTGCTTCCCAGCTAGGCTTGTCCTTGATAAATACCATGCATACATACATACATACAAAGCATGATCTCTTGTATGAGAGACCATGAAGTTATGCCTAAGGAGCTGTAACATTTAATGCAATATGCACCTCTGCCCTTAAAGCACACGTATACCAGATGACACACTGTCTTGAAAGCTGACAGTAATAAGGATCATTTGTGTTCTTACATGGCACTTCATGCAGGATTCCCCCCGTTTCTAAGGCCCTCATTACGACCCAGGCGGTAAGTGATCGAAATTACCGCCATGGCGTAATGAGCGTTAACGCCATGGTCCGATGGCGATAAGAGCGCCATATTACGACCCATCGCGCACGAGCATTACGCCATGGCGGTAACGTAAACTACGCCATGCCGTAAACAGCCCTTACCGCCCTCGTTAACAGCGCAGGGTGACCTACCGCCACCCATCATTGCGCCGACCGTAGTCAGCGGGCACCGTAATTAGCGGTGACCGCAAATAGGCGGAACCGGAAATAGCGTAATCGCGGCGGAACGGGAAACAGCACAGCGGGCATCTTAAAAAACACAATCCATTGCCATCCTACCCAACCACACCACAACCAACCCTCAAACCCTGACATTCCCATAACCCACCCATTTCCTCAGCCAACCATGCCGAAAGTTGTCAAGAAGGTATGTGACAGGCAGCGGCAGGAGCGCTTCAGTCGTGAGGAACTGCAAATGCTTGCAGACACGCTCCAGGAGAAGGCCGATGTTGTCTTCTCCACTGAGATGACCCGGACAGCCATAGGCCGCAAAAAAGAGGTGTGGGAACTTGTGGCACAACGTGTCAGTGCTGTTGGAACCACCCCACGCACCTCCAAACAGTGCCGCAAGAGATGGGATGACCTGCGGATCAGGGTCCGGGGCATTATGTCTGCCAACCGTAACCTGGCCCTGGGAACTGGCGGGGGAGCAGACTCCCCACTGAAGATGCAGCCATGGGAGGAGACATGTGCCTCTCTGATTGGCATTGAGTGCATCGAAGGTGTCGGCGAGATGGAGAGAGGGGCCCCGACATCTGGAGACACAGGTAGGTGCCTCATATCCAGCCTTGCAAGACACCCTGATACACTTGCACGTGACCATCACAATGTGGCAGACGCAACACATCAGCAGATGAGCCACACCCTGCGCACATGCAGCATGTACACTGTACAGTAGGCAGACACACACCTGCATGCAAAACCGAAACTAAAGGGAGGCAACCTGTATGTCACGGGCTACTAACTCCACCATCTATCCATTACACTCTTCACAATGCCTGCTCAATGTCCGCTGAACCATCAATAACAGTCACCCTCCTCTGCTCCACCACAGGCTCGCAATCGGACACTGGCAGGGACGACAGCACCAGCACCCCAGCCAAGAAGGCCAGGAAAGTGGGAGAAGGGAACCATGCATCCACCTCTGCTGGACCCAGGCAGAAACCACGCCAGGCTGAAGAGGCCAGGGCAGCAAAGTCCCCCGAGGAAGGGGTCGTGACAGCGCCTGCAGCCCAACAACACCCACTGTTGCAAACTGAGGGCAATGTGTCCGACAGTGATGTGGAGGATGACACTGGACTTTACCACAACACGCAACTGCACTCACCACACCTATCCCCAATCAGCCATCATGGAGATGACACCCAGGGCCTATCGCCAGCTAATTCATGGCCAGCAACTCCAAGCCCAGTGGGAGTTGTGGAAGATGGGAGTAGTCCCATTGGTCCCCCATTGGCACCCTCCATTGGGCCAGAATTCCAGCTGTCGCTGGAGCAGATTGCCAACAGGCAGGAAGCACTGGGCACACTCCTCACACAGCATGTTGCAGAATGTGGAAGTGCCAGTGCAGCCATGGAGAGGAGTGCTGATGGCATCAGGGCTGCCATCCAAACTGCCAGCAGGGACATATGCACCGAACTTGCTGCAGTGCGGCAGATGATGAGCCAGCTCATCCAGACAATTCTGGACACATGCCATACTGAGCAGCCCGGTACATCCTCAGCTGCAAGTTCAGCACAAGCCTCTCCCGTCCGCAGGTCATCCAGGACCCTGAGGAGCACAGGCAGGGGGGCCCCAGGTTCCGGGAGAGAGGGCAGTCAATAGTGTGCTAAACTATACACACTTCACCACGGGCACTGTCACATGTTTGCAGGGTGTTCAGGGGGGAGGGGGAGGGGGGAATTGGGTGTGTTGGAGTGTTCAGGCGGGAGGGGGAGGGGGGAATTGGGTGTGTTGGAGTGTTCAGGGGGGAGGGGGAGGGGTTCTGTTATACCTATTCAGAAGAACAATACACTTTTTCTTTTCTCACAAACAAAATGTGTGGACATTGCTCATTGCGTATGTGTGCTTTATTGTTTTACAGTCCACAGTGTTGACATACCAGACACACACAGTGCCCCAAGTGCCATCCATATGTTACACACTCGCTGTGTGTGCTAGAAGTATCGGTCAATGACATTCTGACGCATTATATGCCCCTCCTGTGCATCGCTGCCTCCCTGAGGTGTTGCCCCATCCCCATCATCATCATCCCCATCATCAGGTGGTTGTGGTTCTGCGTCAGGGGGCAGAGGCACGTTCGTCTGATGCACATATTGTGCAGCATGACACATGCCATGACGATCTTTGCAACCTTCTCATGGCGGTACAGGAGTGTCCCGCCAGACCTGCTGAGGCAGCGGAAACGTGCCTTCAGTAGGCCAAAAGCATGCTCTATCACCACACGGGTACGTGCATGGGCATGGTTGTAGTCCTCCTCATGCTGGTTCGATGGGTTCCGCACTGGTGTGAGGAGCCACCTCTTCAGGGGATAGCCCGCATCACCTGTAAAATGTGAGAAAAGAATGTGTCAGGAACGAGATTGATATGTGAACATGACGCACAACCATGCCTTGATTCTGACTGTTACTGTGCACCAATTGGAGTTGTGGTTATGGATTTACACTGTGCAACCAGTATGTGTTCATGGCTCTCATGTACTGTTTTTCATGCAAAAACACAATGCAGGGGGACGATTGCCTTGTGAGTGGCCATCCACTGTGTCCGTTCAGGCCGTCATTCATGTGACCTTGCACGTGTCCTGTGAGCTTGAAGCTCACATGATAGCAAGATTGATGTCTGGCTCATTATGACCCCAGTGAGCATTACTGGTGTCAATGGGGAGAGTTTGTGGGTCTTGTAGTGGTGCATTGATGTTCCTGTCTGTCATGTGCCTCCTTTGTGCGCAGTTGTGGGGGACAGGCCTTTCAGTAGTTGGTGCATGGTGACGTGCATGTTGGTGGTTTTCTTTAGGGTCAATGCGGTCACAATTTGCACAATGCACTTGCAGATGGTTGTGTCGTTTTTGGGATGCACTTTCATACACATGTTGGGATGATTAGGTCAGGCATGATGTGTACACTACTCTGTTGACGTCAGTGCTGCCACAGGGAATGATCTGGCTACTGCTAGTTGCACCCATGTGACGTATGCATCACCCCCCTGTATCTGCCAGATGAAATATGCATTGGTACGTCATTCAACACCCACTTTGCATTTCCATGCTCATGCCATTAGACTCACCGAGTAGGTAGGATCTTGGGCCTGCATGTCGCTCCATGTAGCGTGGTATTGTGGAGTTCCGAAGGACCATAGAATCATGGGTTGATCCGGGGAATCTGGCACAACAATGTGTGATGATCCTGTTGGAGTCACAGACCATTTGCACGTTGATTGAGTGGAAATGTTTACGGTTGCGGTACGGTACCTCCATGGCATGTGGGACCACCAATTCAACATGGGTGCAGTCAATGGCACCAATGCAACCAGGTATGCCGGCCAGTGCATGGAAACCCACTTTGGTGTTGGCAATCTCCTGGGCAGACCGTGGTAATGAGATGTGGTCATCTGTGTGCTTGAGGAGGGCATCGAGCACTTGCATCAGTGTACGCGAGAATAATGGTTGTGATATGCCATGCAAGTGCCCCACTGTGTGCTGGTAGGTGCCTGTGGCCAGGAAGTGGAGCACGGACACTACCTTCAGTAGGGGGGGGGTGGCAGTGGGTGTTTCAATCATGCTGACGATGTTGTTGTGTATCATGTCCACAATGGTGGTGATGGTGTCCCGGTCCAGTCGGTACAGGGTGTGGATCTGCTCAGCGGTGAGGTTGAATGGGCTGGCTCTGATGCGTGGGATTGGGGGCTGCCTGCGTGGTGGCACTGGCTGTGCTGGTGGGGCTTGCTGGGCCTGCCTTGCCCTCCTTCTCCTCCTGCGTCTCCTCTGTGCAGCCTGTTGTTGTTGTTGTTGTTGTAGTTGCTGTTGTAGCACTCGCATTGCTATCAGGTCCTCCAGCCCCAACATTGCTAGCCCTATTGGTATCATTGTGGAGTGTGACTGGGTGTGGGAAGGGGTGGGGTGTGCTCTTTTTGTACTTCCTGAGTCTGTATTGCCTTCACCTGTGCTGTTTCTGTGCACCTGTGGCAGCTGCATTCACTTTACATGGCCCTTTACGGTTGGTTCGCGATGGCGTAATTAGCACCATGGCGGTAAGGTACTTAACGGGCTGGGTGATGGCGTTAGGGGCATGTCCGCTTGGGTCGGCATTCGCGTACCTTTCCGCCATGGCGCTTAGTACGGTGTGGATGTTCGCGTGCGCGCGCCCTTGGCGCAGTCAGCGGCAGCGTTAGCTACGATGCCGCTAATGACATCGTAGTTTACGGTCACGGGTCGTAATCGGCCCTAGCGGAAGACGATGGCGGTAATCGTTTACCGCCATCGTTTTTCGCTTTGCGCCAGGGTCGTAATGAGGGCCTAAGTGCTATGTTTCCAGGTGTAATTAACATCTAATTTTTTGGCATTTGATTGATCAGCCTTTGCTATGTCGGCCCACCGTAGGATTCACACTTGCAAAATGCCGGATGGACTCATGTCCCAGATCAGTGCTTTGCTCATGAGCCCACAAAAGGTACAGTAAGGTGGGTTGAATCCTCTATAATGGCCAACAGGGCATATGGAGACAGTATGATCCCAGAGTATTAGCTGTGCCTGCCTCCTCAGAACAAGCATGCCTTTATTCTCCTTTTAATTGATGTGTATTGTAGGATGCATATAACCTGCGCAAGTGGGAACTATGGAGCAGAGTTTGGCTCCACTGCACATTTCCGCAGGCTTCCAGAAAATTGGCTCTGGAGAAAGGATGACATTTCTATGCCAACCTTTATTTAATATCATTATCTCTGTTAGGCACCAAAGCAGCAGATGCTTCCCTAATGGGCCCTGGGCTCACAGTCACGATATACACATTGCTCATGTCTATAGCATGCACGCAGGGTTACATTTTATATTTAAAAGAATACTACATATTTGTGAGCTATTGCTCCAAATGTCTTTTTGACTCACTTTGAAAAAACTAACAATACACCTCAACTGCAAAAAATCTGCAATCCTGGCTTAAGGAGATCGTGTTGTTGCTGGATAAATTGCATACATTATTTTGCTTTATGTGAATAAAAGCATAATATCAACAAAGCCATCTTTGTGTTCAGCAGAACATCAACAAAGGAAGCGTTATTCACAGAACACAATCAATATCAAGGATATTTCAATGTGTTTCCCTAATTTCCTTTCTTTTTAAAGTAGGCTATGAGCACTGCAACATACCAAAACTCTTGCAAAAAGGAGATATTACAGGAATAAAAAGCTATATTTGTATTTAATCTGAATTTATGTATTAACTAGTGAGCCTTTCCAGAAGACTAAGGAGAACAATAGGAGCATGGAATGACTGACAATGTTTGTGGCAATATATAACCTAAGCTGGTGCGCCGACCCTGCCAGTAACTGCCCGCTGCCCAAGTTCACGAGGATCCGTTAATGTGGTTATTGTGGATGGCAGCGCCATTACCAGCGCGCTGGTGCTGTTATATCATGATTAGCACACGCCGAACTCACAAGCGGTTGGTAAGTGTGTGTTTCACACAATAACAAAAAAATACTGCCCGGCGGAGCACAGTATTTCAGCAGTCCGTTTTCCTTGTTGATGACACTGGTCAGGTTGTTATCATTTCTTTTTCTTTTTTCTAATTGAAACACACCCTTCGTACCCATTTGTGAGGTACGCGGGTGCAAAGGGGTGAAGAAGGAGCGAGGAAGGGAAAGGTGGCACAGACTGCTCCAAATGCGGGCTTTCGCCTGTGAAAACAGCCTGCGTTCCGGGCATCCTTATTGGATGCTAATTAATCAATAATACAAGGCATACTCTGATCCATTGAGCCTCAGTCATACTGGCGTGCACGCGCGTGAGCTTCGTTTTTTTCAAGGCAGACCATGTTTCTCCTAAATGTAAGGTGAGAACATATTTTTGTTCAGAATTCTCCTACACATTGTTTCATTTGGCATGCCCACCGATGGGAATGTCATTTAAACGTATCCAATCGCACACAAAGTACTTGTTTTGATTAAGTACATGTATTATAAATTGAGGTCTTCTATATTTACTATATGATTATACTTTAGAAACATTGACATTCTGGCCTGGTCATTTTAACGCACACACAATTACGTGTCTATGTTTCCATTTCCAGAGAAATCAGGAATCAGAGCTGATTAGAAATCCTCTATCTGTGCTCTTTATCCCATGCTCTTATTTTCATAATACAGCTTTACTGAACGCTATCATGCAGAGACAACCTGTTGGAATGTTTGACAAACATCACTTATGATCAACTCGTGGAATGTCAGCTTTCAGGCTATGTGCTGTGCTGCCTGAATGATAGACCACATATTAGCCATGCAGCAAATTCACATACATCTATTTTGTACACCGTCCACGTGCCTTTACCCAGAACATTCCAAATACGCTCTTATTACATCCATGAGTAGATAGCAATGTTTGGCATCTTCCCATTTGATTAACCTAAACAACTTTGGAGTAGTCCAGTTTGTATTGTTTGTCATTTATGTGTGTTTGTTTCCCTCAAGAAATCACTGGTGCCGTCTTTAGGGAAAGTGCTTTCATGATTTCTGATCCACCATGATGGAATCTGTGTGTCACAACAGCCAGTTTTCAGTATTGTCTCCTTGCGATTGATATTGGATGCGACACACTGGGTTCGATAGGAACAGAACACAATATGCATTGATATGTCTACAAGGCATACCATTCGGGAAATTGACTTTCTAGCCAGATGATTTAGGTCCACCGTGAGTGCCAGTTACCCTGGTTCAGAATCTGTTAATAAGAACTGGCAATCAGATTTTCCAGATTAAAACACATTATTTATCTATGAATTCTCAAGCACACACTTCAGATGTTCAGTTTTCCACATAGGGTCATGATATTTCAGACATGTATTTGTTCCTAGATTGAGGAAAAATATGCCTCCTTAAGCAACTCAGGGTAAGCCTCAGTTGGTCCACAGTTCTGGAGCCAGCAGCCTCCTGAATTTGGCTAGAAGGGTCCAATTAGTGCAGGTAGTCCCATGTATTCACTATGCTCCAATACATGAACTCATTAAACATAATTCCTTCCACAAAATGCTGAATGTATAATACGTACAAGAAAGAGTAAGTACCATACTACCATCTTGATATATTTTCTTTATATCACAATGGGGATGTGTGATGTTCCATAATGCCAGTGCTGTAACATTGTGAGAAGCAATGTTAGTCAACCCATGAACATGCTTTCAATAGCGCTCTGAGGCCTTTAGGTGAGTTTAGGGCTTTATAAAAAATAAATCAAATCAATAAAAAGAGGTAAGGCTTAGCATATTTGCAATGTCTCAAAGGATCCAAGAAATTCAGTGCATGATCATACAAGCTTTACTTGATCATCACCGGGTTACAAAACTCAAGTGAGGTAGTCTTAGATTTTGCTCACCATATATTGCTAAACTTCTGGAGTTCAGAAACTTCGGCGCTGGCTTCCTGGCAGCTGACCAACGCATGGCCTTGTCACCTGAGGTAACACACAGCATCAAGTTCCATGTAACAGCATGTCTGCAATCTGAGGGTGAGGCCTATGGTTAGTGACACCTAGGCCTCGTAATTGGTACTGCCACCCTTATTCTTTAAATTGTGTATTCTGACAACTAAATGTAACACTCACTAAAGCTTTTCTGCTATATTTCATTTTTAAACAATGAGGGAAAAAACATCTCTTGCCCCCCACACCCTCCCATGGAATCATCTGCTATTATTATGGGGATGGAAAACATTTTAAGTGAATTTACGACCATACAATCCTCAATTTCTTTATTAGACTCCAGATCGCTAGCGATAAAAGACATAGGTAATTTAAAAAAATAATATTATTTTGTGGTAGACTGAATGAGGCAGAAGACTACATTTCCACTACTGAGGACATATTAGAGAGATTGGAGCATATGTCGATATGAGAAATGTCAAATTTAGAGGATAGGAAAAGACGAGATAATATAAGAATCTACGGCATTGCTGAACATTCTGAGCTTATTGACCCTATTACATTTTTTTGTGAGTGGATCCATACATTGTTGAATATACCTTTTACTACTCCTCTGGAATTTAAAAGAACACACAGAACTAGACCATAGCTCACTAACAGGTATTCTCCCAGGCCATTCATTGCTTGTCTTCTACTCCATCAACAAGCATGTCTAATTCTTCAGGCAGCAAAGGAGTAGTCTCCTCTAACCTTCCATGGCAATAAAATATATTTTTCTCCAGATTTTTCAAAATGAAAGCAGGAGACAAAGAAAAACATTTTTGGAACTGAGACCAGCACTAAAGAAACTGGGCATTAATAGTGCGCTCAAAAATATTATTGTCCCGATCGCTCGGGCATGTGTTTTTCAGTATACGGTGATCGATCGTAAAAAACGTTGCTATGCATCTTACCTTAGTTTTCCTCATGTTTACACATTCGAAAACAAGCAGTCGGGAGCATCCATCTTATGCTAATCTTATCCGTTGCCACATCGCACTAAGGTCGAGTGCCCCTGCGGCACTAAATCATATCCCCCGCCCCTGAAGCTGACATCACTCAACGCTTATGCCCCTTTTCACAAAGCCAATGCACGTCTCGTGTCAAGGTTCTCTGTGCGCAAACTATTGACATGTCTCCATGGAAATGGCTGGACGCCTCTTTCTTCAATAAGTATAAACAGACTCCTTCTCATCAGACAACATCAGAGGTGCTTTTCGAATCGTTTCACTCTCTTTTTTTTGTTGATTGCCTATGACGTTTTGTTTCTGCTCTGTTGGGCTACTTTCTTAGCACAGTGCCCATGGAAACAGATACTTGGACTAGCATTACTATCGACTTCTGTTGTTACTTGTGTTTTATTTAAAAATGTGTCATATAATGGCAGCATTACAGTCCTACCAGTACAAGCCTGAGTATTCCGAGGACGTTTCCACCTGGTGTACCTGCAATGGTTGCAAGGTCATGCCAACCGAGGTGGGGACCTGCTGCTGCAAAGAAAACTCTGGATGCTTGGCCTACATATCAGAAGAAGACACACCACCGCTATGTGCTACCAAGCTGCATGCCTTCAAGGCAGCCTGGCTCACAAGGTCCATGTTGAAGATTATGATGGTGCTTATGCCTGAACTTTGCGCAACAGTTCACCCTCGAAATACAAGTAACAAGTATGTGTACTCCAGGTGTGATGTCATTTTGACCACTGAGATGAATAATATTTCATGTTTGTACCCTACATTGTCGTCACTTTGATCGGTCACCGACAAATTAATTTAGTCTTCAAATTGGATATATTTCTCTCACTTTTTGCAAAGCGGAGTGTTCATCACTTATGTGTGTTTCACTTTCAACTAAGAAACAATATTTCTCTTCCGCAGGTGGTACAGGCTAGTGGCCTACCGTTCATTTACATGATGGCTTTATGGGAGCCATGGATTCCCCGTTCAACGAGTAATACCTGCCTGTGTCGTTGAAGCCATTCGAGCAAAACTCCCCAGTGACAGCACACAGTACAGGGGATTTTCGCACACTGTGCTGCAACTTCAAGTATACAATTTGTAGGTTGTTTGTGCAATCAACATCACCAAACTAAATAAAATACAAATGAGCATGTACGAATAGTTGTTTCAATTTTTCAGTGACTCAAGAACACGCTCACTCGTTTCTGAGGGACATGAAATATTGGTTGGTGCCTTTTTGTGCTCACATCGCCTGCAACAAGCCATCCCCCCTCCATTATACCTCTCCAGTCCCGGGTGGTGGGAACGGCCAAGGTGCCAAACACCATGTACACTTCAAAAGGGATCTTCTGCACAGTGACCATTGTTCTAATGGCCTCCCCAGACCCAGTGTCTCCAGACTCACCTCTGCAAAACCCCGCCCTTGCAATCCAAATAAATGTGTCTTCCTTCAGCAATGTTCCGAGCATTATGCGCTCGCCTCATGCCCCTCCATCATCGCTCCAGTATCAATGTATCAGCATCACTGATGACATCATGAATAGGGTGCACATTCTAACATTGCATTGGTGAGGGGCCTATGGAAAATTTGGGAAACAAGCTGATACTTGGCCGCCGTCTCTCTGTTGCTCTTGGCACATGTGAGTCCGCTGGGCTCATCTCTGCGGTGTGAAGGTCAGGGCAAGGGAGCACACATCTTTCTAACTAAAACAATCAACAGGATCTGATAATGCTGAAATAATCGCACACATAAAATCTAGCATGAATAGGTCTATTCTGGAGGCATGAGCTAATACATTGGCATTCTAACCTTTACCCTTTTGGATTCTCTTTGATACTGCAAACTCTTCACCCAGGTGCTGACCCCAAAGGTTTGATCTGTGATCTGACACCGCTTGGGTCCTCATAAAATAGATATATGTTTGTTGTTTTTTGGGAAAATATATTACCACACAGGATTAGGGCTGTGTTGGGGGTATCCGTGAATGATCGGGGTGCTGGAAGGTAGAATGGGTATCACCGTCAAAGTAACTGGGGGGGTCAGAGATGGGGGGCTCTGGACTGTCAGGGTGGTGGTTGGGAGGGCATGGGAAGTTTAGCGGAGATGAATGGCACTTGGCTTATGACTTCTCACTGTCTCACACTCTTTTGGAAATCATACCACAGGATTATAACAAGGCATGGCTGGCTTCCGTGAGAACAGGGCTCGCGTCGAGCTGGCAAGGGCGAGGCGATGGTGTGGGCTGGATGTGCGAGGCACTGCGGATGATGGATGAGAGCTACATTCCTACATAGAGATTTTTTTTGGGCCTGGTAGAAAAGATGGTGTTGGGACTAGTTCAAAATGGTTTCTTATGGCTGAGCTTGGTGAAATAAAGTATGGATTATTTTCTATGGGCTGTGGTGCAACAGAATGCTGCGGGGGCTGGCTACGCCTCCCCCTTGGTTATTACATATAGTATGTTTCTAGAGCGATAAAAGGGTGGGGGGCAAGGATAGTTTCCTTACCAACAACGGTGACCATTGTTCTCATGGCCTCCCCAGACCTAGTGTCTCCAGTGTCTCCAAGCTCCCCTCTTCAAGTCCCGCCCTGGCAATCCACATAAGTGGGTCTCCCTTCTGCAGTGTTCCGGGCCTTTTGCACTCACCCCATGCCCATCCATCCCCCATCCAGTATCAATGGCATTTCGCACCTGTGGCCATGCACAAGCAAGGGGGCTGGGTGGGTGTGAACGGCCAAGGTGCCAAACACCATGCACACTTCAAAAGGGATCTTCTGCATGGTGACCATTGTTCTCAAATCCGCCCCAGACCCAGTGTCTCCAAACTCCCGTCTGCAAGACCCCTCAACAAACATGTCACACATTCACATACACACCCACTTTTCTAATCCCTTACAAACACCTTGACATTTAACAGGAGAACATATCTGTGCCCAGTAAGGTATTTGTTCATCGTGCAACTTGCTCCCCAGATAGTTGCTCCCCTGTTTGCTGAATCGGCTGGTTTGTTCATCCAGATAAGAGTGGTAGGTCACCGCATTTCCTTCATTATATTCATCGACTGCTGATCTCAATTTGTTTTACTATTGCCACCAATTGTACCAGCCATTGTAATGTTCATTTAGCCCAATGACTTCACCATTGTCTAATGTTTCAAGTATTTTCATCTTGAAAAATACCACATTGCATCTTTGTCCATTGTAATAGAATCAAATATTTCATGGGACATGTTTGTAAGCATGTTCCCTTTGATGCATGAAAGTACATGCAACAGACGAGTAACAAGTTACGAATAGCAGTATACCAATCATATCTGTAAGACTGTTACCACCGTGTTCATTTGACAACGCTAAACATGTTTTCCCTCTTTGTAAAAAACTAATATTGCATAGAAAGCTGTAATACAATCACATCAATCACTTGCATACAGTAATTCTTTTGAATTATTTATATATTTTTATAGAGGTCTAAAAGACAATTGAAGAATGCCGGCCTGCATGGTACTAGGTTGCCCTTCTAAGAGCCATTCAAAAAGTCTGGGAATGGTCATGCAAGCATTCCCAAAGGATATTGATTTAATAAGAGTATGGGTTAAATACTGTGGTTTTCAGGTGGACGTGATTGAAAATAGAGCCCAGGCTGTCTTGAGGGACGTGAAGACCAATTGATTCAGCATCTGGAGCCGGCACTTTACCGAAGATATGTACGATTGATCCAAGTACACTAAAAAGCATTGACTCTGAATTCTTCGTAAATTGCTTCCATATGAAATTCCAACTGAATTTATGCACACGCTGCCTGCCTCTGGTGAGTCCTGCAAGATGAATTAGCTGTGTTTGTTATGTTGGACAATGGGCTACATAAATAAGTGCTATCAATGATCGCTCTATCTAAATCTGGTATGGTACTGAAATGGTAACTTCATGAATGGATTTGAGCTTGCAGTGCATATTTACTTCAAAAGTGTCTTACTAAGGTTTCCATTGCTACAAGATAGTATTGAATTTTTACTATACTAGATTTCACTACACTACGTCGGTCCCTGCTTTCTTGGGCCTCTAACAAATCTAACAATTATGACCATTATAAAACAATGCCATTGTGCCCTTTAAAATTTGCAATGTGTTTTCGTAATCGTTTGCTTGACATGTCCCTTTTTTTGCATAACGCACAGTGATGGATGCACAGATCCTCACAAGTGAAGAAACCACTGACACGTCCAGTGTCCTAATGGTGAGTCCTACCGGCATGAACAAAGTGATATTCTTGAGCTTTGGATCTGCCCACACATCTAATACAACTTTGTTTTTCCCATGGCCCACTTCATGACAATGAAGGAACAAGATTCTGCATCAATTTCATTTCCAGAGTCAACATCAAGCTCGCTTGCCTATCAATTAATTTTACTATATTTCTCCTTTACGAACACGTGTTATGCTTGCAATTTAAAATTAAATGAAAATGTGTATGTGTTCTATCGGTTAGTAACACTAATTGGAATGTATGGGTGTCCCTCTATATGTACAATTGTTTGAATCTCATTGTCACAGTTCTATTTTGCTGTTTTCACCCATACTAAAACAAGTACTGTGTTACAGGTGGATGCTGAATCTTCGGCCACAAAGACTTCATCCTTTGCAACTGGTCCAGAGTATGAGGTATGCATACTTCCTCCGTAATGCAGTATGTGTTATAAAAGGTTTGGGGGAAACATTACAATCAGTATGTTTTTCACGGTGTTCTCTGATGAAGCACATGTGTCACCTCTGAGCGTTGTCAGGTGCAATGTGAAAGATATATTATGACTGTTTACAAGGGTATGTTCATATGAATGTTCTCTTAGTGTTGCGAGAACAAACCTTGTAGCATACGGTTCTTATTCATTGAATACTACTAAGTGCACAGTGCAATGAAATATTTTAATTTCCAGTACGATTCACTTTTCCTTTTTTTTTATGAATATTCTGTTCAAGGAATGTACATAAGGTGTGGAAATAGAAGAGGAGCACATGGACCAGAGGTGAACATAACCTAATATTGAATACCATTGGACATCACATTGCATTTGGAGTACATTTTAATGTTGTAATTTTTCCTATTCAATCAAGCTGGTTCTGTTTGTAGATATGTACAGATGTTGTTATTCAGTCAGGGCCTTGGTATATCAACTTTTCTGTGTCCTGCACCTGAATGGTGTTGTCTGCATAGTGAAGTAACGGAGAACACCCCTTGCTCCATGTTAAGAATTCTTCACATAGTAGGCAGCACCATCAAAAGAATAGTCAACACAAGGTAAGTTGGATGATAAGTGTGTGTATTTGGTGTGCCCTTTTGTGAGACACGTGTTTCGCCAATACTTTTGCCTTTTTCAATCAGGGCTATAGACATTAAACAAGTTAGGGTAAGTAACAAAATTGCAAATACAGGTGAGAGGCAAAAAGCGACAAATCAATTTGGTAAATAATATTTAAACAGTTTTAAGTATCAAGACAGAGAAATTGAAGGGGGAGTAGGGATGGATATTGTAGGAGATGTAGAGAAAAACAGGGTTTTGGGAGAGAGAACAGAGATATAGTTTAAAAAAAAGAGACAATACAAATCGAATTTGGTGAACAATTTAAACCAATATTTTCTGTGCATAATTCTTGACAGGTAGAGGTGTAAACATTACCTAATCAGTGTATCATTGTCTCTCTGTCGCATTTACCATTTTCTTGCTGCCCTGTTAATGGGTTAAATTCCGCTTGCAAGAAGTACAATAGTTTAGCTATTGGGGTTATATTGATTATAATAGACTAGAAATAGAATCCACGACTAACATTTGGTTGTACACTACGTGTCAGTACTTCTAAAAAAATGGCGTATTCTCGTGGGTATGTTAATTTAGGGTTGTTAGAGATAAGTTGAGATCTCTACATCAGAGGTGGATCTTGCTGTGGCAGAATAGATCCCTATTCTGCTGCAGTAGTGGGAACCAATTCTTCATCGCCTCAGGCCCCTTCCTGACTTGCCACGGCCTTCCAAAAGAAGATAAGCTTTTCGCTTGACCATCGCTTTTGCGTGACTTCGCGCACTACTGCATTTGAAAATCAGGTGAAAGAATATGAAAAATTGGATAACGCTCATCTGCGATACAACTATCCGGGTATGGGCAAGCAATCTGACCTGTCTCGCTTGAACCTAGACAGGGCTGCCTCAGGTGAGATAGATAGTGTGAACGGCTGTCCCATGTTACGCTGAGAACCTAATGAATTCAAACCTTGGGTGAAAGAAGCAAAGAGATAGGTTGCAGGGTTTAACAAGGTTAACTTTATTCTGAAATTAAATAATAATCAACAAAGGTAGATGCTGTTCGTGAACCTTGAGAGTCCAGATCTAATGCTTTTGCCTATAGAAAGACCACAGCATCGTGAATAACATCACATTAGGTTCATAACCCGCACTAGTGATGGGTGAGACAGTTTTCAAGATCACGCGACATTGGTGGATACAAACAATTTTTCTTGTGTTTTTCGAATGCCATGTGCACCCGCTGTGCTCATTGCTTCATGGAGTGAAGGTCACTTTGTGGGATGATGCTTGTGAGAAAAGAAGAAATGAATCAGTTCATATTGCGGCATCTTCTCTGGTATATTTTAATCTTGTGGAATTAATTCACAAAAACAAAACCTACCAAACATGAGCACTGAAAACAAGCTTTAATTGTTATGTTATGGACAGAAGCGGTATAATATCCGCAACAATGATAACATTTACTGTTAGGAAAGTGGACATTGGAACATTTAGTTTCAATTTATGCAAACCATTGTTCAGAGTGGACACTGCGCGTTACGCCAAGAGAATGGAACAACCACACATAATGTAAGTTGAAATATACATAATATTTTTGCGATGAAAAAAGAGGAAATTGGACTTTTTGCATATTGGAGAATATAAATGGCATTTTGATGTAAAGAGTGGACAGAATATGTTGTTCAGTATACCGCGCCATATTTAAAATACCAAGTGCGTAACTCGTGGTTTATCTATAAGTCTACTAATAATTGTTATTGGTGTTTTGATTAAGTCGGAATTAGTAAAGGTTGGGATTTTTTGCTTTTATTGATTATTGACATTGTTATGGGTTGTTCGTTGGAGCATATTGTGACGATTACTCCTAATAGATGAGACAAAAGCACAACCTGTAAGCAGGCTAGTGACATCTACATCATTTCCTCCCATGAAATATCAGGGTGTGCAATCAAGGTTGCATTATTGAAAGGGCCGGGGTCAGAACATTTTCCATGGGTAATTGGTTCTCATTTCTATAGATAATACTCTCCTTTCATGGACATTATTCTATAAAATTTGGCCCCATGTTGTCTGTGTGTGTTCATTATATGTGGTTTGTGTTCGTTATTCTGTTTCATCCGATGCAGAATTACAACATAAATTAGAATAAAGAACAGATACTAAAATATATTTTTATAATGTTATCTACACAGATACATGGTACCGTTCATTGAATGCCATACTTTCCAGCTGCCTTGGGATGGCTTTTTCAACCATCAATGGCAGATACGCCTAACTGCATTGTTCAGCATCACCATCATGTGGGATGATAGACCAGCAGCAATATGCCCTTTGGCGGTACCAGAGACAAGGAGCAACCTGTCATCGTTTAGTGTAGCAAGAATCTGATGCGTCAAATCCACATCTTCTCCCGAAAGGAACACCATGTGCGTCATTTTAAACTTTTACCACTCATGCCTAAGGACACACAACTATTGGTGATTCATTGCAATCAGTGGATCTCAATGTGGTTTTTGGAGCGCTCTTTGATAAATAAAAGCACTTGCAAAATTGCAGATTAATGATGATTTCTGTAACATTATTGGTAGCAAATTCATTTTGGGATGTGCTGTGAGGGTGTGTTGATCTTCCGTGTTCTGCGTCAACTGGCGTTATTACATGGGTGATGACTGGGCGCATTTGGCTATGCTGCCCACTAACGTCATGAAAATAGGTGGAGCATATCGTTTGAAATGGTGATGTCATCTTCAGGGGAGGGGGCTATGATTTAGTGCCGCATGGGCTCCCGACCTTATTGCGATGCAGCAACGGATACGATTAACACAAGATGGCCACACCGACTTTTTGTTTAAGCATGTATAAAATTGAGGAACATTAAGGTAAGATGCATAGGAACATTTTTTACTATCGATCACTGCATACTGAAAAACACATGCCCAAACGATCGGGACAATAATATTTTTGAGTGCACTATCCCTTTAAATAGGGACTTTTGGAACCATCGAGAATGATCATCACCCCTGATGGCATTACTAAATAATATTGTGAACCTGATAAGTTATGTGTGCTTATCAAATCATTTGAATCTCCAGCTATGAACATCTAATCCATTGGGCTCCAACTCAAAACAACCTTTACAAGCGTCAGCTCTACCAACTACTTTAACTACAAAAATAGCAAGCCTCATCCTTCCAGGAATACAGTCTATGTCAAACCCTTGTGAGACTCTCATTATACCTCAGGTAAACTCTCAGATAAATCCAGATTGACAATAAAAAAATATACCCTGATGTAGCAGCCTCAAAAATAATATTTGCACCTTTTACCCATGTGTCTTGATAAACATGCTTAAATATGTGCACATTTGTTTATAAGGTCTTTCTTAATGTGTACCTTGTTCTCATTTAGCTCGATCGGGTCCCTTTGTGCTTGCAGTTTCACATCTTGTTCTAGCCTATGGCTGCTTCAATGTAATGTTTGCTTCCTGTTAATCCCACTCACACTTTTCTCATTCTTTGATATATGATTTTTGCTTTGTTTTTTTATCTTTGCTTTCTCCCATAATTGTTCCATTCCTTTATGTTTTTCCCCATACCTGGTATTTTAATATTGTGTTATTTGAACATTTATTAATTTCAACTCTTGGCAGAATGTATTGAATTACTGTAAATTACTTTTACTGGTGTCCATGTTGCATGTATATAGTTTATATTGTTTGTGTATTGATCACATAATTATACTTATACTGTTATGAGTATACAAATTATCTCTTGGAATGTCAAAGGAATAAATCATCCCATAAAGAGGTAAACAGAGTCAACTGGGGAAAAACAAGGTTAATATCAATTCCATTCCAGAAACCCATTTAATAAATTAAAGAGACTTTGGATCATGCATGCTTTTTTTGCTCCTGCAGTAGGGAAAACGTTTGGGGTTAACATATTCATTAGGAACGAATTTCCAGTTAATTACAGATGGGCATGACCTTGCAGGTCATTGGCCAATTATCGAGGCCATGGCCAATACATTGCTTGTCATTACTTGTAATACTGATGGCCCCAATATTCCTGATCCACAATTTTGGCTGAACATCAAATTTAAAATGATTCAATTAAATTATGAATGCATTATCATTTGTGAGGATTGCAATCAGATCTGTGATTTTGTTCTGATATCAAATGGATTAATTGTAATTCACTTAAACAATTTATTAACTTTAAAGACAATTTAAACTTGATTGACACATGTGTCTCTGTAACCTTTATTTAAAAGAATGTACCTTTTACTCTCCCCCTCATAAATCTCTATCTACGCTAAATCACATCTTTATTAATTCATCTATTGCAACCACGGTTCTTCACGCAGAAATTAGCCCAGTTGTCATTTCTGACCAATGCCCTGTTTCCACCGTCCTAGAATGGGATCTTCAAAACAATCTCTCTTCTAGATGGAGATTTTATTAATTCATATTAAATGATCCTACTTTTCATCAGCAAGTTAAAACATTTTTTACTGATTTTTTTATTATAAATAAGTCACAAGACACATCTCTACAAAACAATTGGTAGCATTCAAAGCCACATTACTTGGCTTTATAATACACTATATTGCCTCCTAAAAGAAACACAATGATACCTTTCAAGTTATATACTTAAGAATATTACATTGTTGGAATGGTCATATTCTAATAAATCCCATTTATCTAAATTTATTGAATTTAATAAATTAAGTTCCAATAAAGCCTGTTCCTCTTTACTGAGAACCAATGTGAAATACTATGGAGGATCTAAGTAAGCTGGGAAAAGAAAAAAGAAAACAAATATGATTACCTCTATTATTAATCAACAAGGCATTAGAGTAGCAGACACTAATCAAATTAACAACTCCTTTTTTAACTTATATTCCGAACTTTATAAATCTGACTGTGCCATTGATAATGATAATATCAATTTTCTACACACAAATAAAGATACAAATAAAGTATAGCAAACCCAGTTGATATGTCGTGTTTAAACTCTCCCATCACTCTACAAGAAATTCAAAATACTATACTTCATCTTAAAATTGGTGAAAACTCTGGCCCAGATGGGTTTCCTATAGATTTGTATTGTATTTTCTCGGAATTACCTTCCCCCAAACTTCTTGAATAATGTAACTATTTTTCTCAAACTATTTTAGTTTAGGTAATTCTTTTTCCCCAGAATCATCCTCTGAGGTTGCAGGGGAATGGCCATCGATTTTGGATCCCGACCCTAGGGTTGGATATGCGAGGGAGGATCACCTGGGTGGAGGTAACATGGGTAATGGAGAGAGGATGTCTTTAGGTGAGACACAGTATCCCCCATTTCCCTTTCACAATGAACTCTCTATCCATAAAGCTGTTGTGGGATATTGTCAACACCTTCCCTTCTCCTCCATTATATCTGTTCCCCAGAAACAACAGTAGTACTGGGACAAAGAAGACACCAACCAGGAGGACATATCCTTATTTCATGAACACACACACATATCAGAGACCAAACAGAGGTGAAAAGACTTCTTAATTAAATCTGACAATTCTAAATACCACTTTGGTACTGAGACGAGTAAGAGGACTATGGAGGCATATCAGAGGAACAAACAGGCATGTCTGTATGAATTTAACAATGAGTCAGGTATGAGAACACAACGACCCACACCTAGGGTCACTTAACACACCTGATGGATATACAAATGGCTGCTGTTCTGAGGTACGAGGAATGGGCTGGAGGAAAGGAAGGTGGAGACCCAGGAGGCTGGAGCAGTGCTGCATAGGATAAGGGGACTCTGTAGCTGTGGAACGTGTGAGGTACGTGTGGTGCAGATTGTGAGAGTAAGGTGGAGTCGGGAGAAGCCAGGAAGCAGCTGAAGCCTGGAGGAGCCGATTGCAAAGGACACCAGCAGGAAGAACACTGCACTGTAGAGCCAATGTACACTTTGACTAGAGTGCTCCGGTAATGTTTAACGAAGTTCTTTGCAGCTGCTAAGTGAAAGGCAAACTGAATAAAAGTACAATTGAAAACTGGAACAAGTAGTATTGAAACAGCAAATGATATGCAACCGATGGAAGGCACTTGGGAATACTGCACTGAGTGAAAAACTATTGAAAGCAATTGTGAATGCCGAATAGAGTGAAAAAAGTATTGGAAGCAGTTGTGAATAACGAACAGAGTAAACGAAGTGTTGAATGCAATTATGAATTTCGCACTTAAGAACAAATATTGAAAACATGTATACATGCTCATGAATGAAGTGAAAGCAAAGTAGCACTTGAAACAAGAGTTAAAGTATGCAGTTTGTGAAATGAGTAAAGGTATAGTCAGGAAAGTTTTGAGAAGGTGTTAAGATAGAAATTAAACAGTGGCCAAAAGTCCAGAAAGTCCACAGGGGCCCAGGCATGGCAAATTGAGATAGAGAGAGACACAGAGAGAGAGAGAGAGAGAGAGAGAGGGAGACTTGTTTTGGCAAAAGCAAGAGTTGTGTTGAAAAGAGCCAGAGGAATACAAGCAAGAATAATAGCGGGGTATGGTAGCTTAAGCAGGCACAGAATCGTGTCTGGACAATGTGAAAGAGAATTGTGTGGGCACGAGCCAACGTTGAGTTGACAAGAGCCAGAGAAATACAAACAAGGATAATAAAGAGCCTGATTGCTAAAGCAGCCATGTGACAGTGTCTGGATCACATGGCACTGAGGAATCAAATAAGCACCACTGTCAGATGGAACCAGTGGCTAAGTGTTGATGGAAGCAGAAAGAAAGAGTATTGGTTGTGTGACCTGTGATGGGTTGATAGTGCGGTCCACAAATTGCACCTAGAACGAGTGCCCTATTTGGAAAAAGCCAATGAAAGCATATTTAAAGTCAAGCTTATGTGTTGCTGCTCTTTATTGGAGAGAAGAAGTCAGAAACTGGGAAGAGTCCCAGGAAAATGTGTCAGTTTTGAAAGCTAGACGTCTGAAAGCTTTGAACTCTTGGGGGAAGGAAACACTGACTTGGGAAGTGTCCAAAGAAATTGTGTTATTTTGAAAGCTGAAAGTTTGAACTCTAGGGGGAAGAAAACCCTGATTTGGGAGTGTCCCAAGGAAATGTGTTATTTTGAAAGCTACCAGTTTGAACTCTTGGGGAAGGGAACCCAAATCCTTTGAGAACTATTTTGAACTTGGGGAAGGGGTAGTTGATCCTGAGCCAAGAGTCAGAAGAAGCTCTGATCTTTCTTTTGAACACTGTTCTGTTTAGACTGATGGCCCTATACATTGTATACAGTTAGTTGTGAGGGCAAGTATAGGTTTTGGACACATTCAGAGACTTATGTTGGACATCCTGACACAGACTATGCTTAGTTTTCCTTAAATATGGAAATCCCACCTTAGCATAGGGCAAGTTAGGCCTTACTCCACACTGCCTTTCTTATCTCCATATCCTTCTTACACTTGATGCCGAGAAAACCTTTGATAATATCTCATGTTCATTTATGTCTGAATCCTTAAAATGGCATGGATTTAAATCTAATTTTGCTAAATGTATTAAACCTCTCTACTCATCACCTTCTAATATACTTTTCATTAATGGTACCTTTTCTCAATCATGTCCTACTGCGTGCAGTATTAGACAGAGCTGCCCTCTCTCCACATGATTGTTAAATTTGGTCTTGGAGACCTTGTTACAAAACTTAAATTCTAATGATAATATTATATGTATTACTATAAATAGTATTACAATGACATGCGCTGCCTATGCAGATGATATCCTTTTATATATTTCTGAACCATCCACATCAATTCATTCATTAATGAATAATATTAATACATTCTCCAACGTTTCTGGGTATAAATTACATTTTGATGAATCTGAAATGTTACCTCTCACCAACTCCTGTTCTCTCTCTTATTTTTGCTATATTTGCATTGAAATGTTGTACTTCCTCCATTAAATACTTCAGCATCCTCATATCAACAGATATTCCTTCCACATTAGATCTAAATGAAAATGTCATTTTTGTCAAAATGAATTTGTTAATTTGCATCCTATCACATCAAACTGGAAAACTGGTCAGAAAATGTCTTATAATCTCTGGTAGAACACAATGCAATTTTTCATAGAATTAATCAATCTAGTCACTTTCTGGCAGGAATTTACCTACATTTAACAGAAAATGCAATGCATTTACAGCATATTTAATGTAGCCTTTGCATAACTTGTGTTACACTTATTATTCCTTCTATTCGTTCCTGTGTTTCATGTGTTTGTGCTGTCTGTTTCCCTTGTGAATCCTATTTATATCAATCAATATCAATTTGTATTATTTAATATTGTCAACATAATATTCCATTTCAGCCATGCGCTGTACTGATATTTATTCCTTAGTATTATGCTGATTTGGATACATTGTTAATGTTATAATTTCGTTGTTATCAATATGTATGTTCATTAACTCATTGATATCTTCTTGATATGATAATATAGGTTATTTATAACATGTTTAATGCCCAGAGGTATCTAAGCGTGGACCCGGAGATCGAAACCTGTGTTGCTTCGTGTCGTCTTGCTTCCAAGGCGAGCATGTTGCCTCTGAGCTATACTTCCGAGACCATCAAATTATTAATACAATAATGTAACTATAAAAAAAAAAGAAGAATTGTAAATCGAGCCCTAAATGTATATAATTGTTTAGGAGGGTTTTTAACTAGCCTGCTCATATAGGTTCAAATTTACTCAAATAATGAATTGTGTTTGTGCCTGATTAAAGGTTTGCTGATATGTTCTCTGAAAAATACAGCCTGTTGGCAATACCATTAGCACGTGGGGTACATATGGAGTAATTTGGGCATCCACATGTTTCAGAGGCATGCAGAACCATGCAGACATGCAGACCTTTCAGTTATTCCCCTATTTGGAGAACCCTCAACCTCCATGGGTATTTATGATTACTGCAAGTGGTAACTACTGCATGCAGTAACTACCTCATGTGGTAATGCTTTTGAATGGACGAAACATCCTCCACACTAAAGCTGGAAAAGAAGATGAGTTTCAGTACTGAAATTAATAGTTTGGTGGAGCAGTAAAACAACCTGCTTTCTAAAGTACAGGACCATTTTACTACTACAGCCAAACGTATAATCATACCCTTTATTTATTGTTTCAGAACACACAGATCAGGGTTTTATAATAATATACATATCTACTTTTATGGGTGTAATGTTCTTACTCTGTTTGTTTTTGTATTTGACTCCCACAAAGAATACAAAAAATCAATGAGAGAAGGTTGACTTTTTTGAGTTGTGTGATTTTGACAAATAGATAGATCTATGGATTCTCAAAGAAACCTGCTAATTTCTCAGATACCTTGCTCTCTAGGAGACCATGAGTGAAGGCATTGTACACCCTAAAGGCAGAACCCCTTATCCCTTGGGGGGGGTTTATAAATTATGTATTCATTGATGTTACAGTCACTGAAGAATGTCTGATATAACTCTTGACTGAAACATATTGCCACCATTAAAATTATTACAAAACACGTGAAGTGGCTTGGAACATTGGTGGGCATCTGAAAATTAGGAATACAAAGAATCTGCTTTGGAGAACAAAACATGCTCATAGTGTGGGGTAAAATGTAGCCCCTGAAGGCCAGACATAAAGAGGCCAAAGTGATGTATAAATGCACATTGAAACCAGGCCCAGCAGAGACATGGTGATGTCAGACATGAGGCCTATTAAACCAAAAACAGGCCTAAATCGCCAAGGAAAGAAAGTGGGCTTCAAAAGTGCAATGCATTTCAGCAAGGAAAAGAAAGACATGTGACTAACAATGCCATTTCACTCAATCAATGGAGAGCTGCACTGTTACATTAAGAGACAGCCATGCGTACATTATCTTCAATGTAATACCAGATTGTTCTCAGTCACCTAAAGTGAAAGGGAGCTCATTGCAATTTGCAAGAATAAAAGAATTTCCTTTTAGTTTTTCCTCATCCAAATGATAGTATGCTAAGAGAAATGCTCACTAGACTTTCAAAGTTTGAATATGGTTTCCTCATGTACCTGCACGTACATATGGACAATCCACAAGTGATACTCTTTTGAAAACTGTGAAATTGAAAAGAAACTTAGTACATATGAATAAGGCTCAGGTGCCTTATAAGATGTCATGTAAAATGCATTTAAGTGTGAGTTTAAAAGCCATTTGCTTGCAGGGTACATGATCTGGTCATTTCTTAACCTCCAAGACCTTTCCTCAGCTGCCCTGAAGACACAGGCCTGGTGTCAACTATCAATCAAAGCCATTACTTCAAAATTTACAAAGAAATACACTGCTTAGATGTAAATCAAGGTAAAGCAGATATGGACATGCCTGTTCCTTCAGCAGAAGTGACCTTGAGGTCACAATTCCCATAAATATTCATTAAAGTTGCTACAGGGCCTCACCGCCTTGAAGAGGGATAGGCTAACATAAACATGAGCCAGGCTCTGCCTATTCACATGTTTAAGGATAAATGAAACTTAGAGGAACAAGGGTGGGGGCTAGTGTGAGGCCTATGAAGCTGGAATTTAAGTAAATGGAAAAATACATTTTATTGCATAAAAAGGGCAGTGTAAATGCTACATTTCAGACTTGTATTTAAGGTGACAGTGTGATAAACATAACTAAAGTTATTAATGAAAATTTGATGTGGGCCTTCCCTTGATTCTGGAGATTTGAAAGTTGGTGTGAGGATGAAGGAAATAAGTAACATGAAAATAATGAAGGGGTATATTTTTCACTGATACAGCTCCCGAGTACAAAACGAAATTCCCCATTGATCCCCTTCATTTTTAAATCAAAAGTGTGAAGCCTGGTAGTGCCTTTGCATGTGCAGGGTGCAAAAACGAAATTGCTCTAACCAAAACCACAAAGGCCTGCCTGTACTTTCTTCCCATTGCTTTTCTGTCCCTCATGTTTCATCTGCAGGAAAAAAATGATGTTGCCCCTTGAATCCCCTTTTTCCAAAGAGTGCATTTTATTAAATCCTAAAACGATGTTCCCATTGGATTCCCACTCTCTGCCACTGGCCTTCAAGTCAGAAGGATCAAGTCTTATTGAGGTTTGGATGTGGGGGTTGCTGGGAGAAAAGTATTATAACCAAATCAGCAATCACTGCATGTCTTGAATTGTTTGCTTTCTGTATTGGTGGGTGATTTAAAAATAAATTAGTGTGACTGCATATCTCAGTGTTATCTCTTTGTTGGTGCCTTTACAGATTCTTTTTTGTTCTTGTGTTGCCAAAGCACTGGTAGATGATGTTAGTCTTTTTCAAAATTTGGTTTAAATAAATGAATAAATATCAATATTCTCAATACACACCAGTCTTGCTTCTAGTCCATTGTGGCATCAGGTATTTGTTGGGGTTGGGTGCGAGACGGGTTGGAGGCCTTACCAAGTAGAACCTGAAAAAAAATCATAGTGATTCATTGTGCGACACATTCATCGGGGGGAAATGGAACTCCCTGAGTTCAGTGTGAGTGCGTAATAAACCACGACAAAACACTTATTTAATCTGACCATGAAATATGATGTACGTCAATTGAAGAACAACTTGAAGGGGTCAGATAATGTGCAACTATCATTTTTAAACAGGGTGGGCTTTCTTAAAAAGCTATCTTGACCTGAGCGCTTGATGTTTGGTAAATGTCCCAGTCACACACAAAGGGGGATACAGTGCTTATGGAGTGAAGAAATCAGGATTGCATGGTGAAGGCTAACAAGGAAAACCGAATCAGATAATTGGAAAAACAAAATTAGAATCTCCTTTGTGGTTCCCATTACATTACTAAATGAGTTTATTGATACAAAATGTAAAATAAACAAAAAGGAGTGCCTGTTATGCATTGCATAGTGGGTGGATATTTAATATGGCATACTATACAAGCATGCGGCTCCAATTAATATAAAAAAGTAAACAGCTCGCAAGATGCTAGCCAGAATTATGGAATATATGCCCATTAATCAATGTATTTATTTATCTCATAATGTGTGACACTTGAGTAATTAATTGATGCAGATATCAATACTGGAAGATGTAGTTAAGAATCATTCCAGTTTCTGCACATTTAACTTTATATCCTGGGGGCACATGGTACCCCCACCATTGGCCGATTTCCAGGGTTATACGGTGTGGCTCTGAAATCCTGTATCACCCGCAAATTAGCCAATATGGAGATGCTATGTCATTCTCCCAGGTGGGAGTGCACTGCCAACAGGGCTCTCAGCGCAATGCTCCCTCAGATCACAGGAGCGCTGCTCTGAGAGCCTTGCTGTCAGCGCCACTCCGTTTGGGGCTCTCGGCTTAGCGCTGCCCAGATTAGAGGGAGCACCATGCTGACAGCCCTGCTGCCACGGCAGTGTCTCTTGCCATGGTGCTCCCTCTGTTTATGGAAGTGGCAATGCTGAGAGCCCCTGCTGCCATCAAAGCAGCTCTCATGAGGGGAACTTCTGGGCTGCACCTGCAGACACAGCCCTGCTAGTTCATCCACCACTGCCACTTAAAAATTAAGCCAGGCCACCCCGCAGAGGCCTGGCTCTTTTGTAAGATCTGCCCCTCCCTCCGTATCATGTTGTCTATTAGGTAGCTGGGAACTAGGCAGTTAACACCCACAACTTCTCCAATAAGGACAGAATAGCTTTATAGATAATGCCCACAGTGCGTACCAGGAGGTATGGGCCCTGAAGACGTCAGTAAATGCCCTTGCTGCACTCTGGACTTTAACTCAGTCTTCAGGGTCCATCCCTTCCGGTACGCCTTCGCCCTAGGTCTATAAAGCTTAATTATGGAATGTCAAAACATTGATTGTCACAGTGTGGTTGAGTAGGCTAAAAGGAACTGTACTTTTAACTATGTATCATAATGGACCCCAACTATTTTTACCCCTTTGGCAAAAGGATTGTATTTGTGATATAGAGGGCATTGCAGCTTAACACATAGCATGGAAAGATACAAATGAATTGGCATATATTAAATAAAGATGTGTGTGCTTGATAGTGCAGATGGAAATCAAGTTATATTTTGATATTTCCTTTTGTAATGCTCCAAAAAGGAAACTTTTAAAAATTAATTAATATTTGTAGGTGTGATATTATCAAGATAATTTTCTGGGGTAAGTATAAGGTATGAAATGTTTTGTAAAACTGGTTTGTAGGTGTGATACATTCAAAGTGGATACATGATCTACAACATATGTCACATATTTAAACCTAGAAGGATCAGGAGGACTTCCACACTGAATGGAATTAGGTTCACTGTTGTTACATAGGCTTCATTTCCTAACATCTGCTGAAATATTGGTGAACCACCTTCAGGTATTCAAAATAATCAAAAAAGAAAAATGCAATGAAAAGTCAGAGACCATTGAATGTCAATACACACTTACACACTTAGCATAGTGAAAAATGCACGTTTCCAAAGTAGAATAAGTGTACCAATCCAAGTGTGTTAACAAATTGGCATACATTGCATACCTATGTGTCTATAAAAAGAGATAGAAAGAAATAGAAATATAGGTTTGCAGCCTTTGGAATTCAGTCTAGAAACCTCTGGAATAGCTTCCCACAACAGCAATAAACAGTTATGTCAGATAAACATCCACTTACACAAGAGAAAATGCTGCCCCTATAACATATTCTATGGCGAGAAAAGGCTCAAAATAAAATTTGACAAAGTGTGCGAAAAACAATTCCCTAAACCCAAAAAGTAATTCGATTCGGCAGTGAGCAATAGAAAACAACCCAAGCTATGATCAGCTTACTGAAGCTCATTCACTGAAACCAAAAGTGAATTAATGTGATCCTGAAAAGTGTTAAAGTGTTAAAGATGATAGCTTTGATTGATACAGGAAGAGACATCTGGAGTGACTGGCTACTCCGGTTATGCATGATATTAGGAAAAAAAGGCCAATAACCATGTTGTGTGGAGCTGCCTAATCCCCAGAAAAAGATGGCACAACCTGAAAAGCTAGGAAGGTAGAGAGAGACCCAAATTAAATTAATTTAAATTAAAATGCTGAAGAAGTAGAAAGGTTATGCCACTACTTAGGGAAGAACTACACAAATCAATGGCAATCTTGCTGACAGATGTCTGCTCTTAAATAACAAATGCAAGTGTATCTTTCTTGCTCGAAACTTCGTTGCCGTCAAAAAAAAGTCTGATCCAATATCCACGTACGACTTAATTTTCATTTAAAAACCTATCTACATTAGAATGTCATTTCATTGGTGCTATTTTGCATTTCAGTCAATGTAGTGCTGTATCACTTTTCACCGTTAGAGCCTGACATTGATTAAGTGAATGAAATGTTTATTTCTCGGTCTCAGGAGGATAGCTCAGCCGCAACGTGCTCACCTTGGAAGCAAGATGACAAAGAGGAACACAGGTTCGATCCCCAGGTCCCATGGGTATTAAATGTGTTATAAATAACCTATCATATCATATAATGAAATCTGACTGTGCAGTTGAAAGTTAGCTGCAAACAGAGTTGTAGTACATTTGATATTACTGCAATAATTTCTATATCAAAACACATGTTTATATATTGTTTTTTCCAATAAAATAGGAATTGGGTACAGCAGGTCTCTATTGTTAGCACTCAACTATTTTTTATGGCTTGCAGCAAAATGCATATAGAGTACTGTAGCCAATAAGGAGTTTTAAGGGGTGTGTGACAGGTTGCCAAGAGGAGAATGGGTGGGTGAGTTTGGCTACATGCTCTTTCGATCCCTTGTGTTTGCAATGGCTATGATCCAACCAATGACAACCAGCTACCCCTACCTTTCCACTAACACTCATTCCACTGGAAAGTGAGTTCAGAAAGGAAGAGACTTGAACATAGATTATACTCTTGAAAATCCTAGAGATGAAAGGAATAGAGATCAGACGAAAATGTGATAGAACTGAAGGATTGAGAGAAGGTTTCTTTATGATGGGTATGCGGTTGCCTGTTTAAAATCCAAAGAAAACATTGAAGAAGAGAAAGAGGAATTGAAAAGAAGAATAACAAGAATAAGTAGGGGAATGATTTGCAGGATGAGGCAAGAAGGAAGGGATCAGAGCCATAGGATGAGTACTGGTGATGAACATTGAGGCATATGTATCTGTAAGTAAAGTAAAAGGAAATAGAATGGGAAGCTATGCCAGGATACCTAGTGGGTCAGGGGGGGGCCAGGGAGGCAAGATGACTGAAGAGTAGACACTAGACAAGAAATGATAAGCAAAATTAGAAGGAGAAGGAGCGTACATTCAGATGGATCAAGTGCAGCAGGAGAAAGAAGGTGAGTACATTCCTGAAAGAGTTGGTGTGGATGGCCAACATATCTTGTGACTGACTCTGAATAACATTTCCATTTTTCTTGAAGAAGTAGACTGTCATAAATGGAATGAACATATGATAAAAATGATAGATCCTTAGGGGATGGTATCATTTGCCAATGATGCACACTGTGGCGAGGTGTACGGGGTAGAAGGTGAATTGCAGGATTCAACCACAGTTGAGGAGGTCTGTGAGTGTGAGACAAAGGTTGAAGAGGACAGAGACTATTTAGAGTATTCAGGAGAGCAAAAGAAAGATTAGAAGTGGCACTGTCAATTGTGAGAGAAGAAAACTCTGTAGTAAAAGGCAACCTAGACTGAAGCAAAGAAATAAAGACAGAAGAATTGAATGAGCGAAGATTACAGTGCTGATAAGTTACTGATGAAGGAGAAAGGGGACAAGAAGAAGGAAGGGAAAAGAAGCAGGAAATTAGGAAGTGACCTCTAATGTGAAGAGCAGTAGACTCTACAGGAGAGCTTGGACTTGGAACAAGGGATGAGAATGAAATAGTGACAGTATTGGAGTAGATTAATGAACAGAAGAAAGATGTAGATTGAAATCACCCAGAAAAATAAAACGGGCATTGGTAGGTAAGAGATAGTGGAGGAATGCATCAATGTCATCACAGAAGGAAGAAAGGATCCCAGGAAGACAATAAACTATGAGGAAATGTAAATGATAATGAGAATCAAAAGAAGCAAAATGATATTCAAAAGAGGAAAAGGATGTTTACCCCATCTTTTACCCCAGAGCATTGCTGTAAAAGGTGCCAGGAGGAAAGTAAAAGAATGCCTGTGCCATCCCCTTGGCCCATCATTGCGTGGCACATATATATATATATATATATATCAGTTGTAGTGCCTCCTTTTGCCACGGCTCTGAATGATTAATTTATTTGCTAAAATATGTTTTGTGTGCACCGTCTTGGAGAGATCCTGGGCTTTTGTACACAATATGTGAGCACAATATCTATTCTTTGAGTGCACTCTACGTGTGGCCTTGTGTATTACACGGCCTGCGGTAGCGGGCCTGTAGTTAAGGTTAAGTTGCTTAACTCCTAGGAAGAGCACTTTTTGGGTGGCTTATAACGTTGCTCCCCCTGGAAGAATCCTTACCAATCTTTGCATATAAACATATATGGCCTGCTCTGAATTATTTTGGTAAGTTTGGTGAGGTTTTGCCAAGGGGGGGCAAAGTTATAGGGGGTTCCCATATTATTATTTTTTCCATAGACACAATGGGAAGAAAAACATGCTCATCTGTACAGCCCAAACCACTGGATGGATTTTCACCAAATTTGTGGCGGCTTGCTTCCGAAAGCATGCTTTTGTAAATTTGGTGTAACTCCGTCCAGTAGTTTTCTTTACAAAGGGCGAAATGTAGGTCCAAAAATATTAGTGATATCTGGGTTCGGTCCGCAGACTCGATTCCCTGTTTGCTCCGCAGACAGGACTCTGATTGGTCCAGAGGGTGACGTGATGTTCATGGACATATGACGCACCTGCTGATTAGCTGCTGAAAAGCATGATGTGTGTCATATTTTTCTGAAATGCACGTCATGTTCTATCCGCAGATAGCTGCGTCTGACCGCGGACAGCGCACTGGGGGACAAGGCTGGGAAACACATTTTCGGTAATTTGGTGTTTAGAGAGAGGGGCTGGTAAGGGTGGGGGAGTGAAAGAAAGATGATATGGGCTATTTGTTTGGGTGGAAGAAGACCATGTGGGGCATTGCAGTCCACAGACACCGCGATAGACCACAGACAGACTCTTGGGTGGGCAGCTTCAGAAACACATTTGAGGTTATTTGGTGACTGAACAAGGGTTTGGGTTCACAGCATGGATTATTTGGTGACTGAAAGAGGGCTTGGGTGGACAGCTTGAGACACACATTTGCGGTTATTGTGTGACTGCAAGAGGGCTTGGTCAAGGTAGGAGAGTGGAATCTATTATGATATGTGGACATTTGCATAGGTGAAAAATAAGATTGGCGGTTTTGATGTCTGCAGATGTTATTTGAATTGGGAGGTTCAGGGCAAGTTGTGGTGTGGTGGTTCAGGCCAGTAGCCAGATTCTTGGGTTCATGGCCGTAGGCCATAGGCCATGCACCCAAGAATTAACCACAGTTCTTCATCCAAGAATCTGGCCACTGTCCACAACCATTGTAATAACATGTGTACAGAAATGGAATTCGGCCATTGGCAACAACCATTACAATAATATGTGTATAGTAATTATACATAGTTTATAGGCAGGGAACAGTTTTTTGTAACATGGTGACACAATACAATTGAAGTAGAAATTGTACTTTTGATTAATTTACCATTGGGGGTACAGGTTGACTTTGTTGTACATGGTAATGCAGGAGAAATTGTTGCTTCTTTCTCTGGGAAAAAAAGAGCATAATAGGTTAGGTAGGAAAGTTTACAATGTCGCATAGCATACAATCTCACATATTTGTGTAGTTTTAGACCCTCATAATTAGTACATTCCAAGGTCTATGCTTCAAACAACATTACTGTGCATTTTCCACAGTTGCTGTTCTTGTTTGCATAATTATTGTGTCTGTGGGAAAAAAAATCTATGTAGGATAAAAAAAACCTATTACATGTATTTGTCGTTACGTGTCACACTATGTTTGACATGTGCAGTACTTAAAAGAATGTTTAAGGTGCACAAATAAGAGTATTTGTTTTTACATACAGTGTTGCAGTAGGAAGAATTATAATGATGTATGTGTTTTGCTTTTTGAAAGTGCTGGTGGTATGGCTGCAGTTACATACCAGTTGGTGTATTCAAACTGTTTATAGTTTTACACTTTTGAAGAGTATGTTTTGATGTAGTTTGATTCCTGTCAGTAGATCCTAACTATTTTACTATTGGAAACTAACATTGCAGTATTATGGGTGCAGTTAGATAACAGTTGGCGTATTTTAACCGTTGATAGTTTTACAGTTTTGAAGGGTATGTTTTGAAGCACTTTCATTCCTGTTGGTGGATTCTAACTATTTCACTATTGGAAAGTAACATTGCAGTATTATGGGCGCAGTTAGATAGCAGTTAGCATATTCTAACTGTTCATAGTTTTATGGCTTTGAAGGGTATGTTTTGAAGAACTTTTATTTCTGTTGGTGTATTCTAGCTATTTTTCTATTCAAAAGTAGTATTGGAGTAGTATGGCTGCAGTTAGATAGTAGGTGGCCTATTCTAACTGTTGATAGTTTTACAGGTTAGTGATTAAACTTTGTAGACCATCTTAATCAGTACATTTTAAGTGTTACAAACTTTCTACAGAAGCTGCAATGGAACTACGCAGAGTATTAAAACAAATGAAAATGCTACTAATAGATGCAGTGAGCATGGTCTCCAACCTAATGTTGGCTTTGATTCACCTCAGATTGCAAGAAGTACTTAAAACGAACTACGAAGAACTCTTTGGAGGAAAACAAATTATTGTTTTCGGAGATCTTCTACAATTGACACCAGTGCAAGGTGAACCTATTTTTAAAACCTTAGGACACAAACTCTGCAGTAACATTTCCAATACTAAGAATTAACAGCAAACATGCGCCAATCTGCAGACCACACCAACGCCAACATTTTAGAAAGTATTAGAGTTGGTGTACTATTTCAAGAAGCACAAACAATATTAAAAACCTGGCACATCCATGCACTTTATGGCGATAACTCATGTGCTACTGATGTTATGGAACAATTAGCGTACAAAAATATAAATTGTATGGCCTTAATGCCAACTCTTGCAAGCTGTTCCAAATTCAATTAAACAATGTTAAAAAAAGAAATGCAACCAATAATTGAAATTTGCTCCACAGACAAACTGGACGTACATGGTATGACACTACCAATGTGTCAACAAGCCACAACAAGACTAAATACCTTAGAAAATTCTATCTCCAACACAGCTGGGTTGGAGAAAATATTAAAATTATCCTTAAACTGTAGAGTAATGATTAAACGTAACCTTGACGTGGAGCAAGGACCAGTTAATGGCGCACTGGGTACAGTTGTTGGCTTTCAAACATACCCACGTGACAACAACATTCAGTTTGTCAATATTCTCTTCGACAAACTTTCAGAAGTAAAAAGGATAGGGCTCTCAACAGCTCAATTCCTTCTCTTCAAAGACATGTATGTACACAGAAAATAATTTTCTCTAACTCTTGCATATGCACTCACCATTCATAAATCCCATGGTCTTACCCTAGACAAAGCATTGATAGATGTTGGTAACAAAGTCTTTAAAGAAAGCATGACCTACGTAGCACTATCACGCTTACGTACACTTGACGTTCTATTTCTAATCAACTTTGATGCAAGTAAAGTCAACACTGATATTCCTTGCATTCTAGAATACAATAGACTACGTTCACTATACACCCCCACCTAAAAGCATATCCTGTTCCACAAAAAGGAAAACGTTGTAAAAGAAAACAAATTCAAACTGAAATGCAACAGAATCTCCCTGCAAATCCTCCAAAGAGAGTAAAAGAAGCTAATACTTCATCAATTAGCATAACCAAAGAAGAACCTATTAGTCAAAGTAACTCAGGTACTTCTTCAAAGAAGCAACACACTCTGAATAAAAATGACTTGGACACAGAACTATCTGGTCCATTCAAATTTTCAAATGTAACTGGTATAAGTTGTTACGCAAATGTAGCAATGAATATTCTATTTCAATTGCCACCAATTGTTGACAACATTTACTTAGACAGTATAGACCAATTGTGTTTGCAAATGTTAGTCCTTCATAGAAACGCAACAAACAATCCTGACAACATGTATAGTGTTCACGGAATAAGACATGAATTGGACTACTATGCTGGAATGGTGAAATTCACTATAAACTCACAAGAAGATCCACAAGAATTTCTAATGTACTTACTACAAGTACTGGAAAACAAAAACATACCTATAAATGAAATTTGTGATGTCATCTTTGATGTCCTGGGTGTTAGTGTTAGCAGTATGCAGTGGTGCGGGCAGTTATGGTTGATTAGCCTACCATAACTGGCGACTTTCAGGGGTTTTTCGGTTTTATTTTCAAACATAATGTCACATTTATAAATTTCACAGGTTTTTAGTAGTGCAACTTCACCATAACGTCCCCTTAACAACATTTTTATTAGTGAATTTTACAGGTTTTTAGTAGGGCAACTTAACCATAACGTTCCTTTAACAAAGTTTTTTTTTTAGTGAATTTCATAATTTGTTAGTAGGGCAACTTAGTCATAACATCCCGTTAACAACATTTTTTTTTACTGAATGTACACTTTCATCATGTGAATTTGGGAGATATGTACTATAATTCCCTTACTTTATATACATGTAACATAGAACATACCGAACCCCCTCGCTAATGATATTTGAAAGGCACGGACTGAGCGCCTGTCTGCGGACGGGCGCGGATGAGATCAACACTACCCAAACAGTCAGGGGGTATCTGAAATTGTACTATTGTGCCATATGAGAAATGCACAAGTTTAAAAAAGAACACAGAAACACATTGTAAGTACAAATAACTAACCAATTGAACCTACACGTCTCACACATTACCCATGCATTTAATTACCATGTGGAATATAATGGATTATACCATAACAAAATAAGATATGCCTCCAACGTAATTACCTCACAGAAACTGTGCAGCCAGAAGCGACAGTAGATGCACACAGCACAACGAAGAGTATTTACGAGAAAATAGTAAGTGAACTTCATTTTTCTTATATGTGTGTGGACTTTTTTGTATGAGGTGCAGAAAAAATAATGAATTTCTGTTGTTTTCATACAGAAATGTGCAGTACTTTGGAGTGGTTGGAGGAGAATTTTCCGCATTGGGGAAATGTCCAAAGATAGCAATAAGAATGGTATGCACAGTGCTCTGCATAAGCAAAATAATGGTCAGTATTGTATGGGCATTTAACATATGTATCTTTTTTTTAACAGACGACGAAAAGAAAGATGAAAGGCCAACAAACGACACAGAGGAAGACAGGCTGAAAAGGATAGAACTGGAAATGGACACATTAAATTATCATTTTAAAAGTTTAAGGGAATTTGTGAAGGAGTTTGTGAGAGGAAAAGTACTTTATCACTGTCCCACCTGTACCTGCCCCCCTTCTCCATTCCCTAGTGAACCGTCCCCAAACCTTCAAGAGGAAAATAGATGTTTTGATGAAACATCCATCCCTTCTTCCCTGCACAAATCTTCCCCTCACAACCAGCCCGTATTGAACCCTAATTCCCCTATATTCGTGTCAGTATCTGCTTCCCTCTGTGTTTCTGTTGATTGAAGTGTGTGTGTGTATTTTGAAAGTTTGTGTATATCAGTTGTTCATGATGAGATTGAGGGATTTTTTTTTTTAAAGACGTAAAATGTCTGCGAACAGCGCGCCTGTTCGAGCTATCCGCAAGCAATAGAGTATGGATGTTCTAAGGGCAATACACCCACCCGTAGCGATGGCAACCAAGATGGAACTGATCTTAGAATGCACCATCTGTGCAAGTTGTGTGTAAATAAACAGAATGGGGTGTCCTAAGGACATTATAGCTCTCTGTACCGCTCATAAACGAGATAAAAAATGTTCTTAGAACACACCAGTTGTCCGGGATGTCGGTAAATGAGCAAAATGGGAGTGTCTTAGGGACACTATACCTGTCCGTATCGTCCGCATCCAAGATGGAAACGTTTGTAGAACAGGGGCGGTGGCCGGCATGTTTGTAGTCAAAGAAAATGGAGGTGTCCTAAGGACACTGGACCTGTCTGTACAGTCATGAGATAATGCTTGCACATGCGCAGTACACTCATAAGTACAGCGAATATTGCTCCTGTCCCTAACTGTCCGTCTCACTTGTTTCGCACTTTTAATTAGTTGCAGGACCCGAACACTGTCCGTAGGACATTTGCGCGCATGCGCACATTTGTAACTCTGTATTTGCTGACCAGCGAGCACTCATTGCCCTTGCGGATGTGTTCAGGACGTCATCATGTGACCGCACCCACGCTGAGCGTGTGGACTAATTTGCACAGTTTGTGTGCTTCTGCAACATTACAAAAGAAGTTATATACAGAAAGGAAAATTATTTACAGTATAAATCATGATTTCACATTTGCCATACAATACCTGTACCTGTGCACGTATTGTTCAAAGTTTTTAGAATGCTTTTGAGTGATGAAGATGGTCGTGAGCCGCACCCCTACACCCCTATAAATGGCCACACCCCCGAGTGCATCTTCATTGTGCCTCTGGCTATAGCACATTGAGTTGTGTTGCCATTACTGCTGTAGTGACCAATAGGAAAGTAATCGTTATGGCATCCATGGGTACTGTTGCTTCATTAGCCTCAGCACCACCCACAAACCCTCCACCACCACCACCTCCCCAAGGGCCTGCAGAAGTATATATGGGTGAGGATGTAGAGATCGAGGAGGAAGAGGAAGAAGAGAATGAGGTGTAGGAACTCCACACTACAAGTACTCGCCGGGAGTCGTGGGTGTGGCAGTTGTTTTCCGTTTATGGGAACGTACCAAAAGCATGCACGAACCTGGTGAGGTGTAATCAGTGCCAGTTGGTGCTGAGTCACGGGAGACCTGGTGCGTAGAGCTTTGGTACGACAACCATGAAGCGACATCTAACTTCGTTCCACAGTGCGGACATTCGCAAGGTGGTGCCTTGTGATGAACGTAGTAGGTTGAGTTTCTCCACAGCATCCTCCGTGTCCGATCCTCTCACCACAAGAAACACTCCTGTGGGGGAGCGCCTCCCTCTAGCTGCCTCACACACCATTTGGATGCTGTTGACCCTTACCTTTTCGAAGGTAACAATATTGTGTGTGTATTGCGATGCAGTACTCTGCAGGGGGGAGAGTTTTCGAAGTGCTTTTGAGGCTACGGTCACGGAGCACCAGAAGAAGGGCCTCCTACCCAAGTAAAGCTCACCGTATATCTTTTTCCACCTGCCCCTTCTTATCCCCGTGATTCGTGTCCCTTCCTTACCCTCCTTTGCCCTCCTCTCCTAGTGTGTCGTGTGCCCAAAAGCAGTGAAGGGGAAAAGGTCTCACCCTAAGTTACTAGGGGAATCCAGACGTGGACCCCTTGCTCACTATTCTTAAAGAGGCACAGATCCACCCTACTGATGAAGTCCAACCAGACCGAAACACGTGTCTGGGGGTCTGTTGGTACTCTTGTTCAGAGGAGAATTGCCTAGCATTTCGGTGCTGGACTGCCCCAGGGCAGGACAAAGACTGATATGTTTGGGATATTTTTTCTCTGTGAAAGATAGTGAGCTAAAGACTCTGGGTAAGTCTCTTGTAACCAGGACTAATGTCTGGCAGAGGGACTCCCAGGACCCCCCTTCTTAATTTGCAAGGGGAAAAGTATAAACATTTTTTAAAAAGGGCTCTTTTCAGAGCCGCCTTTCTTAGTTAAACAATAGAAGTATCAAGTGACTGTTGTAGGAATCTGTGCATTTTTTAAAAAGTCCGCGGACAGTCGTAGGACACACAAAAATGGAGGGTGCAAGCGAAGCAAAACCAATGGACTGTATGCTGGGAGTAAGTGGTGGCTCTGAAAAGAGCCTTTTGGTGGTGTTTTGTGTGCGTCAAAAATTGTACATTTGAAAAAACGGATTGTCAAATAGGTTACAGTGAATCCAAAAAAGGTTGCAATGCGGATTGTACATTGCGAAGAAAAATCTGATTGCCAGCATATGTGAGATGGACTCAATCTCTGCGAAAAATGAAAGTGCTGCGAAACAAAATGTTTTCATTGTGGAATGAGGACATGCCAACATCTCTTAGAAAGGCACAAACAGCCTTATTTATATTGCGCCTCACTTTCTCCATTTGTGGACCAAATGCAGAGGAACTCAGCCATATTTGTCTTTGTGCAATACGGGAAAAAAGTATTTGGCAATTTGGAAACATGTTCAGAGACAGGGCCTAAACATTTTCCTCCACAATGAATGCTAATTATATCAGGATGACGCTCTTTCTGTAAAGTAGCACAGAGAGGTGACAAGTCGAGCCACGTCATTCCACGCACGCCATGCCAGTGCACTTCCACATGAGGAAATCAAGATCTGCAGATAGACCACAACTTTCTGCATGCACCTTCAGCCAAATGTATCCAGGAGTCTCCCAAAATCCAAATTATCTGTTTGCACCAAACAGAGCCATGGCTGTCTGGTCTCCTGTCAGGGAGAAGACGGTGTCATTAAATCTCTCCGTTCAGAGCACACCCACTGAACTTTACGGACCAATCCCTATCTCCGCTCATTCTCATTTGCATCTGTCTCCACCCCAGAATTTCCCATGTTAACATGCACCGCCTGAAAACCACCACCATGTCCGCGAACACGTACAGGATCAGAGCGTGAGGACTGTACATTTAAGTATTATTCCCCTTTTCCCCTTTAAGGTGGGCTCTGAAAAGAGCCATTTTGTTTTGTTTTTGGGCAGATGCCTTACATACACCTGTTATTTTGTGTTTTTTTTCATTTATTTTTCTTGCTTTACTCCTACAACCATTATAGCAACTTCTCTAAAGCAAACCTTACATTCCAAAAGAACATGGCATTTCCCAAAGTAGATAACGCAACACCATATGCTTCAAAATAATCTGCATTACTGGGAACAATGTTATCGTGGCTGCAGAAAAACATACCAGCTCGTAACATGAATGCACGCATGCCGTGATTGATGATACACCTCCCAATATTTTTGATCAGGACAGAAAACAGAACTGTTGTCCCATTTTCCTCTAGGGAGTAAACCGAAAAAAATGACTTTCGTAGTTGGAAAGATGTTCATGACAGCTTGAACCAACTGTTCCAAATCTTTCAACAAAGTACGAGAAGTCATGTAGCCCAAATGGCAAGCACCGTAGTGCAAAAGTACTACATGCGGAGTGTTCATTGCACGCATGTGTCAGCAAACTTCCACAATTGTCTCAACATTGCGATCACTCTCAGCGCTTCACACCACCTCCACTCCTCTCACATCAAAATGGTGTGCCACATGCCTACTCTCGGCATAGTGCTGTAAACCATGAACACAAATATCTCCAAGCACCAAAACCCTGACACTGTGCACCTCTGCCATCTTCAGTATACGCATCGTCTTTCGACACAAAAGAGCAATGTGAACATATGATTGGCTGATGCCTACAGTCCCCTTTTTAAATGGTGGATTTGCTGTAGAAACCCATATGTCACGAGCCCTACCCGCAGACAAGCGTTGTCTAAGTGCGGCACGTAACTCTTACCCAGTCCTTCTACCCTTTCCACATCAGTCGCGAATCCATTCCCTCATTGGACAGAACTAAGCAGTCACACAGCCATCCACCAATTACAATCAACATCGCTAAATCTAACTCCGTCATTAACATTTTGCACTTCAAATGTACTATCGATGACTCTGAAGGGAAGTCACATATCTTTGCAAAGCACCTACTTCAAAAACTACTGTGCAAGTGTCGCGGATTTCTACGTACATCTCCATGCATGGGCACATGCATAACTATAAAGTACAGGTATGCATATTTTAAGCAGAGTACATGTGCAACCCTTATGATTTCATTTAAACAAATTAATGCCAATAAATCTGCATAGGCAATACATGCCAATGCTCCACCTTTATGTGCAAGATATCCGATTTTTCATCGACAAACCGCAATACTTTTTACTGTCTCCCACATAACCTGTACATACGTCACAACTATCCCTATTGAGCGCGAAAATCTATTGTCCATTAGAAAATGTCTGAATTTTGTAACGTGTACCGCCTACATTAAAGCTACTTGCAATGCGATCGTAAGAGAAAAATAAACGGTCCCGATTGCTGTGGTGACATCTCCCACTGAGGGTCTCCCGATTTTTCGGAATCGTACCTATAATATGAAAGTAGATAAATATTTCCCATCTACTATAATGACCTATCGCTTACAAACCTCTCTGCTATAGATAATATAGCTTTAAAAAAACAAGGCATTTTCATAATCTAAAAATTGTACTCATTTCTGAAGCACGTGCAACTAAGATACTGAAAATAACATACAGAGGTAGCACATAGTGAAGTGAAATGTTCACATGCACTGTGTTGAATTATGAAAGGAGAATACTCTGATAAAAGATGCAAAAGTAACGTCTATAGTAACATCACTGCTTTAAGCACACAAAGTTAATCATTTTTTTTTTTTTTTTACAATCGCAGTGAAAACTACTCTCCTGAAAATCAACAGCATCTACACTGCAAATGACATATCTGAAGAAACCTGGTCATGCCGCAAAAAAATGTAAGTACAGTACTACCTTTATATTCTAACTATTACTCAAAGAGACTGTGTGGGTTATTTATTTAATTTGTGCACCAAAGCACACATTGATTTCTGAACCATTCTACCCACAAATCCCCATTTATTAAATTAAGAATAACAGGCAGAATGGCTCACAAATCCCTGTGTGTTTGGAACGCAAATAACATACAAAATCCTTAGAATGTTAGTACTAGAAAACAAATAGCTGTTTTAATGTTATGCCATTACGTTTACTGTTAGTGCTTCTCCTCACCACTAGGCCACTTTGTACTCTCTTCTGAAGCACATTGTAGTAGTATACAAACAGAGAAATAGCCTTCCCAAATCATTGTAAGAGGCCAATGCACATTGACACACGACCACAAAGAGTTTCCCCATCAAACGCATGCATGCATGCACACAGCACACATACATCGTACAACAGACCAAACCATGCCTACTTTTTTTCAACAGACCCCAAAGAATGCCTACTAAAAATCAAGTCCATAGAAAGGAACGCAGAAGTAGAGCAAATAAAAATAAAAGTGTCCAACGGAAGCATCTGTATGTAGCAGAGTTTGTAGAGAACGTTGAAACAAAACAGCTAATACAGTCCTTTCGGAAAACAAAGGAAGCTTCAACTACCGAAACTTTACCTCCTCCATCAAAATGTAGCATTAAACACAAAACTCTTCACAAAAAAATCGGCTACCAATACTGCTAACAATTCTCCTATTAATCCTGATATAGTAACAAGAACCCATAGTAAAAAAAATATTTTACCAAAAATGTTTCGCCACAGAGTCCTTCAGAATCTAATAAGAACAGGACCAAAATCATCATCAACCCTTAAAACCTACTGTAGAAAATTAATCCTACAAGCTCTCATGGACAGTGCAATCCTTCTCAAAAGGAAGCTGTTCATATTAGTGTTAAATAAGATGAAATCACTTACAAAACTAAGTACCAAACTACAAAAAAAACTTATCAATAAACAGAATGTGAACAAAAATAACTTCTTACATATTTGTGGAGGTGAATGGAGTCACACAACAACCACAGAACCATATTTTAATGAAGAAGCATACAAACAAAATCAAACAAACACAATTGCCATCCATAGCAGTGGACAAGGGTATGAAAAAATCAATAATACCATCATGGAACAAGAAACAGGGCTTAGAAAAGTATCCCCTGAAAACGCAGAATTACCTCTCGATTTGACTGAACCAGACCGGCCAGTATACAAATGGCCGTGCACATCAATGTGTGCCATTCCTCAATCAGTATCTAAAAGGTAAAGACAAAATGAAAATGAAAGTGCTGCAAAATATGGAAATCTGTCCAGTGCGCAAATACACAGGACTGCAAGGACATTCATTAGCCTGCATTTCTGGACCTTTTTGCAAAAGCACATTCCATGATATCAAAAGGATATCAATACATCATTCAAATGTAAGAAATCTAGTGTATAAAATATACTATGCTAAAAGTCCAGCTTCAGAATTAGCCAATTTAAATAACACTCTTCTGCATGGTACACCCAAATACCTACAAGAAGAAATTGACCGTATCCAGAGAAAATATTTTGGAAGTGAAAGCCATTTACAAAATGCAATAGTTTCAGAACAGACTACCAACAATGCTGCACATAGCAACCTTCTATTACACAGATACAAAAAGAAATACTAAAATTTAAAAGTGCATCGGTTGAAGTACCAAACCATGTGTGTGTGTGTTGCCGCAGAACGTTTTACAAAAGGAACACAAAAAATGTAGACATAGCATACAAAATAGAAGACAATGAAGATTCCAAATGGTTTCAATTAGCTCTCTACCTGTTAGCAGAAAACAAATATGAAATAAGAGAACCCCTAATATGTTGCAGTTACTGCACAACAAAACTAGACAACAACCAAACTCCTTCACGTGTTATCACAAATAATTTGGAATAGTTCCCACATCCAAAAATCCTGCAACAACTCAATTTGTATGAGAGCATCATAATTCAAACAGTTCACCCATTTCAAGTAATTATACGCCTTCACCCAAAAACAGCAAAATTACCTTCCTCTGAATTGGTGAAAGGCATTTGTGGCAAAGTAGTTTATTTACCATTAGATCTAACCGAAAATGTACACACTCTAGGAGTGCAAAGATCAATAGAGCATTCTTTAATTGTCTTGGTAAATGTACCAACAAAGGATACAAGAATTTGGCAGCAACCGGTGGACTTACATAAAGTTAGACAAGCCTTGCAATATCTGAAGGACAATAACAGGTACTACAAGGAAATTAACATTGAAGAAAACTTAAGGGAAGCATCTGAAATAATTCAAGAGCCATCAGAAACTGGACAAATCGAACTTCTGGATCCTGCTGCAGTATGGACTCTTTTGGACTCTTTTGGACCAGTACACAATTCATCCATTGCATTCCAATGAAAGCATAGATGATGCACTAGAAACTTACCAAATGCGACAAACCAAAGTTTCACCAATGAGTATATGGGAAAAAAGTATAGAAGCACGTGCTTTTCTACTGCTATTTCCTACTGGCAAAGGTGGAAGATACGATGATAGACCCACTCAGATTACCACATCAGAATACCGCTCATTACGAATGTATTCGCACAATCCCAGCTTTAGACAAAATGTGAAGTACATATTCCACCTACTCTTTGAAAGTGAACTAGCAACGCTATGTTACGGAGTTGCACACATTTTGAAATCTGGAACCCACTTTCAAAATATGTCAGCTACGCAATTAATACAAAAAGTACAGGAAAAAGATGAGGTTTTACAATCAAGTATAACAAATTTGTTTGCAAACATGCGTGGTACAAAAGAGTACTGGTTCGACGGCACGGAGACGTACGTTGGATGATCAGAAACCTTGGACCACCGACTTCTTTTGTGACACTAAGTTGTGCAGAATGTGCGTGGGAAGATTTACATGAGTTCCTACGCATAGCAAATAACAACAAAACCAACATAGATATGTTAACACCTGGAGAACTTTGCTCTCTAGATCCAGTTAATGTGTCAAGATATTTCCATCATCGTTTCATTGCTATGCTACACTTTATTTGCAATAAAACTGTTCCTCCCCTCGGAGAAGTGCAGCACTTCTTTTGGAGAAAAGAATATCAAGCGAGAGGAGCACCACATATTTTCATGCTTTTGTGGATCAAAGGTGCACTCACATTTGGTCATGACCGTGATACCACTGTTTTGCAGTTCATCCAAAAATATGTCACTTGTGAAATCCCGTCACAACGGACACATGGTGACCTGCATGGGCAGATTTTACAATTTCAAAGACACAAATGTGGCAAATATTGTCATCGCAAATACAAAAACAAAGGTAAATACTCCACCAGATGCCACTTTGGTTTCCCTAGACCAGTTACAGAAACAGGTGAAGTGAATAGCTTCATGTCTTCAGTTCGACATAGTGTTAAAGGTAAATCACCTAAGAACACGTATTACATAAAAAGAACAGAAGAATCAAAATATATCAATGATTACAATGCAATCATTGCCCTCTTATTGAATGCAAACATAGATGTGAAGTACTTTGCAGACAATTCTCCTGCTGTTGCACGATATGTTACAGAGCTTCAAGACCTCGGGGATGACCTAGCATCAGACAAAACACTATTGCAGAAATTGTACAGCCTAGGCATAAAAATGCTCTCTAATAGAGAATGTGGTTCCTATGAAGCAGCAGATCGTACTGCTTTGTATGGAAAATCAGACAACATAGTATGGCTAAGTCTTGGTCATGCTAAAACTAGAAAAAGGGTTCTGAAATCACATCAGGACATAGAAACAATTGCCAGAAATGATCCCAACAGCCAAGACATTTTAAAAAACAATTTACTGGACACATACTATCCGAAAAGGAGTAGCACTTTGGAAAGCATGTGTCTATACCACATATGCATACAAAAATAGTGTAAAACCTGATGAAAGCAAAGGTAGATATGGAGTAACCGATTGTGAAGGCAGCTTAGAGGTTAATGAAACTTACCCAACAAAGCTTAATTAATCATGTTAAATTGTCATTAAAAACTCCTCAACAAAAAAAAAATCTATATTACATGTCTCTGCTACAACTTTTTAAACCGTGGAGAAAAGAGGAACAGATACTAGATAACTATGACTGGTATGAAGATGCTTTCAAAGCAAATGAAAGCTCTATCACCGATGTGAACTTTACGCAGTACCAAACAATGTTACACAATGAGCAGCAACACAAAGAAGAATTTCAGGCCCAACTAGATAAGGACTCTTCCGACAGTAGTCAACCTTCTGTAACAGGAAGCCAGGAACCACTAGGACACGCACTAATAGCAAATGAGGCAGAATTTTCTATGACAGAAGTGAAAAACACAATTTCTCGCTATCAAGAAGATATCAAAGACCTAACTGTACAACAAGCAAAACTTAACAAAGATCAGCACACTATTTTTGAAGACATAACAAAACAAATTGTACATGATGTGCAACACGCAAATAAAGAATGTGCCTGCCAAAATTACAAACCTATACTGCTGTACATCAGTTGTGAAGCTGGGTCAGGAAAAACATTCTTAATCAATATCATCAGCAAGTTACTTCAACAATTGACAAACAACAAACTGTCAGCTGTTGTAACTGCCCCCACAGGTTTAGCTGCTTACAACATAGGCGGTGTCACTTTACACCGATTACTACTCCTTCCAGTAGAGCACCAAAACAAATTAGACTATTACAAATTTTCTGCAGAATCTGCAATGGAACTATGCAGAGTATAAAAACAAATGAAAATGTTACTAATAGATGAAGTGAGTATGGTCTCCAACCTAATGTTGGCCTTGATTCACCTCAGATTGCAAGAAGTACTTAAAACAAACTACGAAGAACTCTTTGTAGGAAAACACATTATCGTTTTTGGAGATCTTCTACAATTGACACCAGTGAAAGGTGAACCTATTTTTAAAACCTTAGGACACAAACTTTGCCGTAAAATTGTGGGCAGCATAGGAAATGTCAACCTTTGGCAACATTTCCAATACAGAGAATTAACAGAAAACATGCAGCAATCAGCAGATCTCACGTATGCCAACATCTTAAAAAGTATTAGAGTTGGTGTACTATCGCAAGAAGCACAAGCCATATTGAAAAAACAGCACATTCATGCATTTTATGGCGATAATGCATGTGCTACTGATGTTATGGAACAATTAGCGCACAAAAATGTCAATTGGATGGCCTTAATGCCAACTCTTGCAAGCTGTTTCAAATTCAATGAAACAATGTTAAATAAAGAAATGCAACCAATTATAGAAATTAGCGCCACAGACAAACTAGAAGTGCATGGTATGACACTACCCATGTGTGAGCAAGCTACAACAAGACTGCATAGCTTAGAAAAATCAATCTCCAACACAGCTGGGTTGGAAAAAATATTAAAAATGATCCTTAAATTGTAGAGTAATGCTTAAACGTAACCTTGACGTGGAGCAAGGGCTAGTTAATGGGGTACTGGGTACAGTTGTTGGCTTTCAATCATACCCACGTAACAACAACATTCAGTTTGTCAATATTCGCTTTGACAAACTTTCAGAAGTGAAAAGGATAGGGCGCCCAACTGCTCTATTCCTTCTCTTCAAAGACATCTATGTACGTAGAGAACAATTTTCTCTAACTCTTGCATATGCAGTCACCATTCATAAATCCCAAGGTCGCACCCTAGACAAAGCATTGATAGATATAGGAAACACAGTCTTTAAAGAAGGCATGAGCTACGTAGCGCTATCACGCTTACGTACACTTGACGGTCTATTTCTAATGAACTTTGATGTAAGCAAAGTGAACGCTGATATTCCTTGCATTTTAGAATACAATAGACTGCGTTCAATGTACACCCCACATCTGAAACAATATCCTGTTCCAGAAAAAGTAAAATGTGGTAAAAGAAAACTAAATCACACAGAAATGCAACAGAATCTGACAGCAAATCCTTCAAAGAACACAAAAGAAGCTAAAGCTTCATCAATGACCACATGCAAAGAAGAACCTATTAGGGAAAGTAAACCAGGTACGTCTTCAAACAAGGAACAGAAAGGCCAAAAAGTGCACTCAGATACAGAACTAGCTGGTCCATTCAAATTTTCAAATGAAACTGGTGTAAGTTGCTATGCAAATGTAGCAATGAATATTCTATTTCAATTGCCACCAATTGTTAACAATATTTACTTACACAGTACAGACCAATTGTGTTTGCAAATGTTAGTCCTGCATAGAAACGCAACAAAAAACCCTGACAACACGTACAGTGTTCACGGAATAAGACAAGAATTGGACTACTGTGCTGGAATGGTGAGATTCACTATAAACACACAAGAAGATCTAATGTACTTACTACAAGTACTGGAAAACAAAAGCATACCTATAAATGAAATCTTCCAGATTTCATACATGTGGAAAAATACATGCACTCTCTGTAGCAATGTGATACAGGAACAAATCCCAAATGAGCGATTTGTGTACATATCCATACCTAATTGTGAATCCATTCTATTTCAGCAACTTGTACAGAATGCAAACCATGGCAGATTATGTACTAGGTGCAATTCAGACAATCGTTCAAATGAGCAATTTGTGTACGTATCCATACCTAATTGTAAATCCATTCCATTTCAGCAACTTGTACAGCATGCAAACCATGGCAGATTATGTACTAGGTGCAATTCAGACAATCGCTCTACCTTACTGATACAAACACATAGTAACTACATAATACTTATTCTTCTACGTTATAATGCAGATGCTACCAAAAACAACTGCAAGCTGAGTGGATTTAATAACTAATCTGTACCTCAACATTACCAAAAAATTAAGTGAAAGACTACAAACAGTTAGAATACTACAACAGGTATCCAACTGCCCAAGAGTGTATTACAACGACACAGATAAATGAATATCACAGGTATCCAACTGCCCAAGAGTGTATTACAACGACACAGATAAATGAATATCACAGATCCTTTACCACAAATGCAGAGTTAGAATACGCCAATACGCCAACAGGTATCTAACTGTTGTTAATAATCGGCAGCAAAGCAACAAAGGTAACATTAATCAGAAAGAAGAAGGAAACAGTCAAAGAAAAGAAAGAAATAAAAACAACTGCAAGCTGAGTGCATTCACACACGGTCAAGTGTCACTTGGAAAGAAAACCTTTACAACAATAGGTATAATCTACCATGCAGGAGCTACAACCAATGCAGGTCACTACACTGCATAAATTAAAAAGAAATGTGGATGGTTGGATGTAATGATAGCACCATTACTGTAAAGCAGAGATTGGCAGCTAATCTTACGAATGCGTATTTAATCTTCTTAAAGGCAAAATTTAACAAATAATGTGTACTTCAACATTACCAAAAAAATGAATTGAAAGACTACGAACAGTTAGAATATGCCATCAGGTATCTAACTGCCAAAGAGTGTATTACAACGACACAGATAAATGAATATCACAGATCCGTAACCACAAATGCACAGTTAGAATACGGCAACAGGTATCTAACTGTTGTTAAAAATTGGCAGCAAGGCAACAAAGATAACATTAATCAGAAAGAAGAAGGAAACAGTCAAAGAAAAGAAAGAAATAGTGTGTAGCCTAGCAAATAAAGGCTTTTCTTTAATCCAACAAGCATTTTTCCCCCCAGACCCAAGGATTTAAAAAACAAACACAGAAACTGAGCAAAATGCACAGTACACTGGTTTGTAAACTAAATATGAGGGTAAATAAAAAAGCTAAACTGTCTATTATACAGTGTAATAAGTCTTCTTAAAATGCAAACACTAACATGCGTTTTTCTTTTATCACAGAAATTGAAAAAGTATAATTCCGCCAAGTGCTAAAGTCATGTAAGACATATATGGATTCTGAACAAAGTAAACAGTAAGTATAATTACAGTCATCTCATACATATGCAAAACTACACGTCTAATCTATGGCACTAATATGCTGCAGTGGCTGTAGGCTGGCCCTAGCATCTTCCTTGTATAACCTACCACCTACAACCTACGGCCAAGCAACCAAGACGATAGGTCCTACCCGCAACCATCGCTGCATATTAAAACCATGGTGTTTGTAATCTGACTACTTATAGGTTTACTCTTGGGTGCATAGCTGCAGCCATGCACCCAAGATGCTATGACGTGCACACAATTAACGCACCACACCACACCCATGTTCACTTATAACCTCACTGCTTATGACTTCAGTCTTGGGTGCATGGTCTTTGGCCATGCACCCAAGACTCTGGGTCCTGGGAAGAACCACCACAGCATATCGCACCCATTGTGGCTTCTAACTTCACAATGTATAAAGTTGGGTTTGGGAGCATGGCCTTTAGCCATGCACCCAAAACGCTAGGCCCTCCCCACAACCACCAGAATAATGTTTCATAGTACGAGTGTACCTATACATGTGATATGTTGCAGTAGTTGTGGCCACAGGCTACAAACTTGGGTGTGAGGCCATAGATTTGTATGCAGTATATAAAATCCATAGTGGCGTACAACTGCAGTGCTTACAACTCTGTTCTCCGGTGCATGGCCTTCAGCCATGCACCAAAAACTGTACGTCCTGGCCACAACTACCACACTAAATGACACCCATTGGGGCGTGTAATTACACTACATACAAATGTACTGTTGGGTGCATGGCACCCATGACTGCTGCCCCTCCCCACAGCCACCTGAGTAATGTACCACCACACCATATCACACCCATTGTAGCTTGTAAGTACAGTACGTGCTGTTGGGTGCATGGCCTTTGGCCATGCACCCATAACTGCATGCCCTCCCCACAACCACCTGAGTGATGAGCGATACTACGGGTGTATCTATGGTATGCTACAGTGGATGAGGCCTTAGTATAGAGTCTTATTTGTTTGTCCATAGATATTGCTATGTAGGTGTGTGCAGAAGATTAGTGCTTACAAATTTGTTGTTGGGTGCATGGCATTCGGCCATGCACCCAACTCTCTACACACTCTCCAAAACCACCTGATCCATAAGCAATACTACAGGTGTATTCATTGCTGCGACATACAGCGGCGGTTGTGGCCAGGGCCTAGAGTCTTGGAAGTATGGCCTATGGCCTACGGCCATGCACCCAAGATTCTAGGCCCTGGCCACAACCAGCAGGGCATATTACATCCATGGTCGCTTATACATCATTAACACACCCATACAATGAAACATTGTAAGTGGACCATGTACTCTAGGCCCTGGTGACACCTACCAGATACATAATCGAATGTATGGCTGTGATGTATGAAAGTGATGTCCTGCAGTGCTTGTGGGCAGGGTCTACACTCTTCGGTGTGTGACCTACAGCCTTCAGCCATGCACCCAAAAGGGTACGTCCTGCCCACAACCACTGCACTATATAAAATCCATGTTGGCTTATAAAGTTATAGCTTAAAACTTTGTTGTTGGGTGCATGGCTCTTGGCCTTGCACCCAAGACTGTACACACTTCCCACAACAAGCTAATCCATAATCAATACTACAGGTGTAGCCATGGGTCTGACATGCTGCGGTGGTTGTGGCCAGGGCCTACAGTCTTGGAAGTATGGCCGTTGGCCTATGGCCTACGGCCATGCATCCAAGACTCTAGGCCCTGGCCACACCCACCGCAGCATGTCACACCCATGGCGGTGTTCGAATGAATGGCGTATGCATATGAAAAAGTAATGTAAATATGGCATGTACTCAATTTCAATGTTCACTAACAGCACGTGTGTCCTTAGAACAGTTTCAAGTTCCCTGTACACAGCACGGACTGAAATACTACCCTTATTAGACCCCTCATTCTCTGTAAGTACAAACATCCCAAACAAGGCGTCCATAGAAAGTACATCAGGAGCACCTACTGCCAGAACATAAGCAGTTTTTCACCCATCTCTTACTGTCTAAAACTACCCAAGCACTTTGACACAGCAAAATTGGTTTTGAAATAGCTTGTTGCCGCTGGTACCCGCTCCGCGGTCGGCAGATCCAAGATGTCGGCGCATCCAAACAATCTGACGCTGAACACGTCTCGCTGCAGCCAATCGGCAGAGACGTTGCGTGTCCGCGGTCATGACTCCAGCCCCTTAGCCAATCGGTGTCTTGTCCGTGGCGCGAACAAGGAAGTGTGACCGCGGAGCAGACATAGATATCACTAATTTTTTAATACCTACGTTTTAGTCATTTTAAAAAAAAGTACTACACGGAAATTACTACACCAAATTTACAAAAGCACGCTTTCAGGACCAAGCCACTCCTCCTGCTGCAAATTTTGTGAAAATTCATCCAGCGGTTTGGCCTGTAACCGTGCGCAAAGTTTTTCCTCCATTCAGTCTATGGGAAAAAACAAAGTTTTGGGACCCCCCCTGGACGAATCCTCACCAAGCTTTGCAAAAAAATTCAGAGTGGCCCATATAGTTTTTTTGCAAAGTTTGGTGAGGATTCGTCCAGGGGGAGCGAAGTTATACGCCGCTCAAAAAGTGTTCTTCTTAAGGAAACAGCAACTTAACCATAACTACACGGCCACTGCCGTGGCCATGTAATATATATATATATATATATATATATATATATATATATATATATATATATATATATATATATGTGGGGTTTGGGGGATGCGTTGGGTGAGGGGTTGCGGAGGTTTCCCCCCGCATATATGTTACAATTGACCTTCACAATTCGGTCAATTGTTGTGAAAAGGTCAATTGTAATTCGAGCAATTGTAAAACAAACAATCCGTATACAACCGAATGGTGCGCTGCTAACATTTTGATGTGGTCGAAGGTGCTTTTGCAAGCAGGTCCTGAAATGCACGATAATGAATGTTCTCGCAGTCCAGTGTAATTGCGCACTGGACAGTAGTGCATGGTTTGCAAAGTTTTTATTCTAATTTTCTCTTTTATTTTCACATAGTGATTGAGGATTTGGCATAAAGATGTGAAGGCTTGTTTCCGTATGTTGCACATTGAGGTGCAGGGCCATTTGTAGACTGGACGGATTTGTACACTCATAAGTACAGCGAATATTGCTCCTGTCCCTAACTGTCCGTCTCACTTGTTTCGCACTTTTAATTAGTTGCAGGACCCGAACACTGTCCGTAGGACATTTGCGCGCATGCGCACATTTGTAACTCTGTATTTGCTGACCAGCGAGCACTCATTGCCCTTGCGGATGTGTTCAGGACGTCATCATGTGACCGCACCCACGCTGAGCGTGTGGACTAATTTGCACAGTTTGTGTGCTTCTGCAACATTACAAAAGAAGTTATATACAGAAAGGGAAATTATTTACAGTATAAATCATGATTTCACATTTGCCATACAATACCTGTACCTGTGCACGTATTGTTCAAAGTTTTTAGAATGCTTTTGAGTGATGAAGATGGTCGTGAGCCGCACCCCTACACCCCTATAAATGGCCACACCCCCGAGTGCATCTTCATTGTGCCTCTGGCTATAGCACATTGAGTTGTGTTGCCATTACTGCTGTAGTGACCAATAGGAAAGTAATCGTTATGGCATCCATGGGTACTGTTGCTTCATTAGCCTCAGCACCACCCACAAACCCTCCACCACCACCACCTCCCCAAGGGCCTGCAGAAGTATATACGGGTGAGGATGTAGAGATCGAGGAGGAAGAGGAAGAAGAGAATGAGGTGTAGGAACTCCACACTACAAGTACTCGCCGGGAGTCGTGGGTGTGGCAGTTGTTTTCCGTTTATGGGAACGTACCAAAAGCATGCACGAACCTGGTGAGGTGTAATCAGTGCCAGTTGGTGCTGAGTCACGGGAGACCTGGTGCGTAGAGCTTTGGTACGACAACCATGAAGCGACATCTAACTTCGTTCCACAGTGCGGACATTCGCAAGGTGGTGCCTTGTGATGAACGTAGTAGGTTGAGTTTCTCCACAGCATCCTCCGTGTCCGATCCTCTCACCACAAGAAACACTCCTGTGGGGGAGCGCATCCCTCTAGCTGCCTCACACACCATTTGGATGCTGTTGACCCTTACCTTTTCGAAGGTAACAATATTGTGTGTGTATTGCGATGCAGTACTCTGCAGGGGGGAGAGTTTTCGAAGTGCTTTTGAGGCTACGGTCACGGAGCACCAGAAGAAGGGCCTCCTACCCAAGTAAAGCTCACCGTATATCTTTTTCCACCTGCCCCTTCTTATCCCCGTGATTCGTGTCCCTTCCTTACCCTCCTTTGCCCTCCTCTCCTAGTGTGTCGTGTGCCCAAAAGCAGTGAAGGGGAAAAGGTCTCACCCTAAGTTACTAGGGGAATCCAGACGTGGACCCCTTGCTCACTATTCTTAAAGAGGCACAGATCCACCCTACTGATGAAGTCCAACCAGACCGAAACACGTGTCTGGGGGTCTGTTGGTACTCTTGTTCAGAGGAGAATTGCCTAGCATTTCGGTGCTGGACTGCCCCAGGGCAGGACAAAGACTGATATGTTTGGGATATTTTTTCTCTGTGAAAGATAGTGAGCTAAAGACTCTGGGTAAGTCTCTTGTAACCAGGACTAATGTCTGGCAGAGGGACTCCCAGGACCCCCCTTCTTAATTTGCAAGGGGAAAAGTATAAACATTTTTTAAAAAGGGCTCTTTTCAGAGCCGCCTTTCTTAGTTAAACAATAGAAGTATCAAGTGACTGTTGTAGGAATCTGTGCATTTTTTAAAAAGTCCGCGGACAGTCGTAGGACACACAAAAATGGAGGGTGCAAGCGAAGCAAAACCAATGGACTGTATGCTGGGAGTAAGTGGTGGCTCTGAAAAGAGCCTTTTGGTGGTGTTTTGTGTGCGTCAAAAATTGTACATTTGAAAAAACGGATTGTCAAATAGGTTACAGTGAATCCAAAAAAGGTTGCAATGCGGATTGTACATTGCGAAGAAAAATCTGATTGCCAGCATATGTGAGATGGACTCAATCTCTGCGAAAAATGAAAGTGCTGCGAAACAAAATGTTTTCATTGTGGAATGAGGACATGCCAACATCTCTTAGAAAGGCACAAACAGCCTTATTTATATTGCGCCTCACTTTCTCCATTTGTGGACCAAATGCAGAGGAACTATTTTTTTTTTATTTGTCTTTGTGCAATACGGGAAAAAAGTATTTGGCAATTTGGAAACATGTTCAGAGACAGGGCCTAAACATTTTCCTCCACAATGAATGCTAATTATATCAGGATGACGCTCTTTCTGTAAAGTAGCACAGAGAGGTAACAAGTCGAGCCACGTCATTCCACGCACGCCATGCCAGTGCACTTCCACATGAGGAAATCAAGATCTGCAGATAGACCACAACTTTCTGCATGCACCTTCAGCCAAATGTATCCAGGAGTCTCCCAAAATCCAAATTATCTGTTTGCACCAAACAGAGCCATGGCTGTCTGGTCTCCTGTCAGGGAGAAGACGGTGTCATTAAATCTCTCCGTTCAGAGCACACCCACTGAACTTTACGGACCAATCCCTATCTCCGCTCATTCTCATTTGCATCTGTCTCCACCCCAGAATTTCCCATGTTAACATGCACCGCCTGAAAACCACCACCATGTCCGCGAACACGTACAGGATCAGAGCGTGAGGACTGTACATTTAAGTATTATTCCCCTTTTCCCCTTTAAGGTGGGCTCTGAAAAGAGCCATTTTGTTTTGTTTTTGGGCAGATGCCTTACATACACCTGTTATTTTGTGTTTTTTTTAATTTATTTTTCTTGCTTTACTCCTACAACCATTATAGCAACTTCTCTAAAGCAAACCTTACATTCCAAAAGAACATGGCATTTCCCAAAGTAGATAATGCAACACCATATGCTTCAAAATAATCTGCATTACTGGGAACAATGTTATCGTGGCTGCAGAAAAACATACCAGCTCGTAACATGAATGCACGCATGCCGTGATTGATGATACACCTCCCAATATTTTTGATCAGGACAGAAAACAGAACTGTTGTCCCATTTTCCTCTAGGGAGTAAACCGAAAAAAATGACTTTCGTAGTTGGAAAGATGTTCATGACAGCTTGAACCAACTGTTCCAAATCTTTCAACAAAGTACGAGAAGTCATGTAGCCCAAATGGCAAGCACCGTAGTGCAAAAGTACTACATGCGGAGTGTTCATTGCACGCATGTGTCAGCAAACTTCCACAATTGTCTCAACATTGCGATCACTCTCAGCGCTTCACACCACCTCCACTCCTCTCACATCAAAATGGTGTGCCACATGCCTACTCTCGGCATAGTGCTGTAAACCATGAACACAAATATCTCCAAGCACCAAAACCCTGACACTGTGCACCTCTGCCATCTTCAGTATACGCATCGTCTTTCGAAACAAAAGAGCAATGTGAACATATGATTGGCTGATGCCTACAGTCCCCTTTTTAAATGGTGGATTTGCTGTAGAAACCCATATGTCACGAGCCCTACCCGCAGACAAGCGTTGTCTAAGTGCGGCACGTAACTCTTACCCAGTCCTTCTACCCTTTCCACATCAGTCGCGAATCCATTCTCTCATTGGACAGAACTAAGCAGTCACACAGCCATCCACCAATTACAATCAACATCGCTAAATCTAACTCCGTCATTAACATTTTGCACTTCAAATGTACTATCGATGACTCTGAAGGGAAGTCACATATCTTTGCAAAGCACCTACTTCAAAAACTACTGTGCAAGTGTCGCGGATTTCTACGTACATCTCCATGCATGGGCACATGCATAAGTATAAAGTACAGGTATGCATATTTTAAGCAGAGTACATGTGCAACCCTTATGATTTCATTTAAACAAATTAATGCCAATAAATCTGCATAGGCAATACATGCCAATGCTCCACCTTTATGTGCAAGATATCCGATTTTTCATCGACAAACCGCAATACTTTTTACTGTCTCCCACATAACCTGTACATACGTCACAACTATCCCTATTGAGCGCGAAAATCTATTGTCCATTAGAAAATGTCTGAATTTTGTAACGTGTACCGCCTACATTAAAGCTACTTGCAATGCGATCGTAAGAGAAAAATAAACGGTCCCGATTGCTGTGGTGACATCTCCCACTGAGGGTCTCCCGATTTTTCGGAATCGTACCTATAATATGAAAGTAGATAAATATTTCCCATCTACTATAATGACCTATCGCTTACAAACCTCTCTGCTATAGATAATATAGCTTTAAAAAAACAAGGCATTTTCATAATCTAAAAATTGTACTCATTTCTGAAGCACGTGCAACTAAGATACTGAAAATAACATACAGAGGTAGCACATAGTGAAGTGAAATGTTCACATGCACTGTGTTGAATTATGAAAGGAGAATACTCTGATAAAAGATGCAAAAGTAACGTCTATAGTAACATCACTGCTTTAAGCACACAAAGTTAATCATTTTTTTTTTTTTTTTACAATCGCAGTGAAAACTACTCTCCTGAAAATCAACAGCATCTACACTGCAAATGACATATCTGAAGAAACCTGGTCATGCCGCAAAAAAATGTAAGTACAGTACTACCTTTATATTCTAACTATTTCTCAAAGAGACTGTGTGGGTTATTTATTTAATTTGTGCACCAAAGCACACATTGATTTCTGAACCATTCTACCCACAAATCCCCATTTATTAAATTAAGAATAACAGGCAGAATGGCTCACAAATCCCTGTGTGTTTGGAACGCAAATAACATACAAAATCCTTAGAATGTTAGTACTAGAAAACAAATAGCTGTTTTAATGTTATGCCATTACGTTTACTGTTAGTGCTTCTCCTCACCACTAGGCCACTTTGTACTCTCTTCTGAAGCACATTGTAGTAGTATACAAACAGAGAAATAGCCTTCCCAAATCATTGTAAGAGGCCAATGCACATTGACACACGACCACAAAGAGTTTCCCCATCAAACGCATGCATGCATGCACACAGCCCACATACATCGTACAACAGACCAAACCATGCCTACTTTTTTTCAACAGACCCCAAAGAATGCCTACTAAAAATCAAGTCCATAGAAAGGAACGCAGAAGTAGAGCAAATAAAAATAAAAGTGTCCAACGGAAGCATCTGTCTGTAGCAGAGTTTGTAGAGAACGTTGAAACAAAACAGCTAATACAGTCCTTTCGGAAAACAAAGGAAGCTTCAACTACCGAAACTTTACCTCCTCCATCAAAATGTAGCATTAAACACAAAACTCTTCACAAAAAAATCGGCTACCAATACTGCTAACAATTCTCCTATTAATCCTGATATAGTAACAAGAACCCATAGTAAAAAAAATATTTTACCAAAAATGTTTCGCCACAGAGTCCTTCAGAATCTAATAAGAACAGGACCAAAATCATCATCAACCCTTAAAACCTACTGTAGAAAATTAATCCTACAAGCTCTCATGGACAGTGCAATCCTTCTCAAAAGGAAGCTGTTCATATTAGTGTTAAATAAGATGAAATCACTTACAAAACTAAGTACCAAACTACAAAAAAAACTTATCAATAAACAGAATGTGAACAAAAATAACTTCTTACATATTTGTGGAGGTGAATGGAGTCACACAACAACCACAGAACCATATTTTAATGAAGAAGCATACAAACAAAATCAAACAAACACAATTGCCATCCATAGCAGTGGACAAGGGTATGAAAAAATCAATAATACCATCATGGAACAAGAAACAGGGCTTAGAAAAGTATCCCCTGAAAACTCAGAATTACCTCTCGATTTGACTGAACCAGACCGGCCAGTATACAAATGGCCGTGCACATCAATGTGTGCCATTCCTCAATCAGTATCTAAAAGGTAAAGACAAAATGAAAATGAAAGTGCTGCAAAATATGGAAATCTGTCCAGTGCGCAAATACACAGGACTGCAAGGACATTCATTAGCCTGCATTTCTGGACCTTTTTGCAAAAGCACATTCCATGATATCAAAAGGATATCAATACATCATTCAAATGTAAGAAATCTAGTGTATAAAATATACTATGCTAAAAGTCCAGCTTCAGAATTAGCCAATTTAAATAACACTCTTCTGCATGGTACACCCAAATACCTACAAGAAGAAATTGACCGTATCCAGAGAAAATATTTTGGAAGTGAAAGCCATTTACAAAATGCAATAGTTTCAGAACAGACTACCAACAATGCTGCACATAGCAACCTTCTATTACACAGATACAAAAAGAAATACTAAAATTTAAAAGTGCATCGGTTGAAGTACCAAACCATGTGTGTGTGTGTTGCCGCAGAACGTTTTACAAAAGGAACACAAAAAATGTAGACATAGCATACAAAATAGAAGACAATGAAGATTCCAAATGGTTTCAATTAGCTCTCTACCTGTTAGCAGAAAACAAATATGAAATAAGAGAACCCCTAATATGTTGCAGTTACTGCACAACAAAACTAGACAACAACCAAACTCCTTCACGTGTTATCACAAATAATTTGGAATAGTTCCCACATCCAAAAATCCTGCAACAACTCAATTTGTATGAGAGCATCATAATACAAACAGTTCACCCATTTCAAGTAATTATACGCCTTCACCCAAAAACAGCAAAATTACCTTCCTCTGAATTGGTGAAAGGCATTTGTGGCAAAGTAGTTTATTTACCATTAGATCTAACCGAAAATTTACACACTCTAGGAGTGCAAAGATCAATAGAGCATTCTTTAATTGTCTTGGTAAATGTACCAACAAAGGATACAAGAATTTGGCAGCAACCGGTGGACTTACATAAAGTTAGACAAGCCTTGCAATATCTGAAGGACAATAACAGGTACTACAAGGAAATTAACATTGAAGAAAACTTAAGGGAAGCATCTGAAATAATTCAAGAGCCATCAGAAACTGGACAAATCGAACTTCTGGATCCTGCTGCAGTATGGACTCTTTTGGACTCTTTTGGACCAGTACACAATTCATCCATTGCATTCCAATGAAAGCATAGATGATGCACTAGAAACTTACCAAATGCGACAAACCAAAGTTTCACCAATGAGTATATGGGAAAAAAGTATAGAAGCACGTGCTTTTCTACTGCTATTTCCTACTGGCAAAGGTGGAAGATACGATGATAGACCCACTCAGATTACCGCATCAGAATACCGCTCATTACGAATGTATTCGCACAATCCCAGCTTTAGACAAAATGTGAAGTACATATTCCACCTACTCTTTGAAAGTGAACTAGCAACGCTATGTTACGGAGTTGCACACATTTTGAAATCTGGAACCCACTTTCAAAATATGTCAGCTACGCAATTAATACAAAAAGTACAGGAAAAAGATGAGGTTTTACAATCAAGTATAACAAATTTGTTTGCAAACATGCGTGGTACAAAAGAGTACTGGTTCGACGGCACGGAGACGTACGTTGGATGATCAGAAACCTTGGACCACCGACTTCTTTTGTGACACTAAGTTGTGCAGAATGTGCGTGGGAAGATTTACATGAGTTCCTACGCATAGCAAATAACAACAAAACCAACATAGATATGTTAACACCTGGAGAACTTTGCTCTCTAGATCCAGTTAATGTGTCAAGATATTTCCATCATCGTTTCATTGCTATGCTACACTTTATTTGCAATAAAACTGTTCCTCCCCTCGGAGAAGTGCAGCACTTCTTTTGGAGAAAAGAATATCAAGCGAGAGGAGCACCACATATTTTCATGCTTTTGTGGATCAAAGGTGCACTCACATTTGGTCATGACCGTGATACCACTGTTTTGCAGTTCATCCAAAAATATGTCACTTGTGAAATCCCGTCACAACGGACACATGGTGACCTGCATGGGCAGATTTTACAATTTCAAAGACACAAATGTGGCAAATATTGTCATCGCAAATACAAAAACAAAGGTAAATACTCCACCAGATGCCACTTTGGTTTCCCTAGACCAGTTACAGAAACAGGTGAAGTGAATAGCTTCATGTCTTCAGTTCGACATAGTGTTAAAGGTAAATCACCTAAGAACACGTATTACATAAAAAGAACAGAAGAATCAAAATATATCAATGATTACAATGCAATCATTGCCCTCTTATTGAATGCAAACATAGATGTGCAGTACTTTGCAGACAATTCTCCTGCTGTTGCACGATATGTTACAGAGCTTCAAGACCTCGGGGATGACCTAGCATCAGACAAAACACTATTGCAGAAATTGTACAGCCTAGGCATAAAAATGCTCTCTAATAGAGAATGTGGTTCCTATGAAGCAGCAGATCGTACTGCTTTGTATGGAAAATCAGACAACATAGTATGGCTAAGTCTTGGTCATGCTAAAACTAGAAAAAGGGTTCTGAAATCACATCAGGACATAGAAACAATTGCCAGAAATGATCCCAACAGCCAAGACATTTTAAAAAACAATTTACTGGACACATACTATCCGAAAAGGAGTAGCACTTTGGAAAGCATGTGTCTATACCACATATGCATACAAAAATAGTGTAAAACCTGATGAAAGCAAAGGTAGATATGGAGTAACCGATTGTGAAGGCAGCTTAGAGGTTAATGAAACTTACCCAACAAAGCTTAATTAATCATGTTAAATTGTCATTAAAAACTCCTCAACAAAAAAAAAATCTATATTACATGTCTCTGCTACAAGTTTTTAAACCGTGGAGAAAAGAGGAAGAGATACTAGATAACTATGACTGGTATGAAGATGCTTTCAAAGCAAATGAAAGCTCTATCACCGATGTGAACTTTACGCAGTACCAAACAATGTTACACAATGAGCAGCAACACAAAGAAGAATTTCAGGCCCAACTAGATAAGGACTCTTCCGACAGTAGTCAACCTTCTGTAACAGGAAGCCAGGAACCACTAGGACACGCACTAATAGCAAATGAGGCAGAATTTTCTATGACAGAAGTGAAAAACACAATTTCTCGCTATCAAGAAGATATCAAAGACCTAACTGTACAACAAGCAAAACTTAACAAAGATCAGCACACTATTTTTGAAGACATAACAAAACAAATTGTACATGATGTGCAACACGCAAATAAAGAATGTGCCTGCCAAAATTACAAACCTATACTGCTGTACATCAGTTGTGAAGCTGGGTCAGGAAAAACATTCTTAATCAATATCATCAGCAAGTTACTTCAACAATTGACAAACAACAAACTGTCAGCTGTTGTAACTGCCCCCACAGGTTTAGCTGCTTACAACATAGGCGGTGTCACTTTACACCGATTACAACTCCTTCCAGTAGAGCACCAAAACAAATTAGACTATTACAAATTTTCTGCAGAATCTGCAATGGAACTACGCAGAGTATAAAAACAAATGCAAATGTTACTAATAGATGAAGTGAGTATGGTCTCCAACCTAATGTTGGCCTTGATTCACCTCAGATTGCAAGAAGTACTTAAAACAAACTACGAAGAACTCTTTGTAGGAAAACACATTATCGTTTTTGGAGATCTTCTACAATTGACACCAGTGAAAGGTGAACCTATTTTTAAAACCTTAGGACACAAACTTTGCCGTAAAATTGTGGGCAGCATAGGAAATGTCAACCTTTGGCAACATTTCCAATACAGAGAATTAACAGAAAACATGCAGCAATCAGCAGATCTCACGTATGCCAACATCTTAAAAAGTATTAGAGTTGGTGTACTATCGCAAGAAGCACAAGCCATATTGAAAAAACAGCACATTCATGCATTTTATGGCGATAATGCATGTGCTACTGATGTTATGGAACAATTAGCGCACAAAAATGTCAATTGGATGGCCTTAATGCCAACTCTTGCAAGCTGTTTCAAATTCAATGAAACAATGTTAAATAAAGAAATGCAACCAATTATAGAAATTAGCGCCACAGACAAACTAGAAGTGCATGGTATGACACTACCCATGTGTGAGCAAGCTACAACAAGACTGCATAGCTTAGAAAAATCAATCTCCAACACAGCTGGGTTGGAAAAAATATTAAAAATGATCCTTAAATTGTAGAGTAATGCTTAAACGTAACCTTGACGTGGAGCAAGGGCTAGTTAATGGGGTACTGGGTACAGTTGTTGGCTTTCAATCATACCCACGTAACAACAACATTCAGTTTGTCAATATTCGCTTTGACAAACTTTCAGAAGTGAAAAGGATAGGGCGCCCAACTGCTCTATTCCTTCTCTTCAAAGACATCTATGTACGTAGAGAACAATTTTCTCTAACTCTTGCATATGCAGTCACCATTCATAAATCCCAAGGTCGCACCCTAGACAAAGCATTGATAGATATAGGAAACACAGTCTTTAAAGAAGGCATGAGCTACGTAGCGCTATCACGCTTACGTACACTTGACGGTCTATTTCTAATGAACTTTGATGTAAGCAAAGTGAACGCTGATATTCCTTGCATTTTAGAATACAATAGACTGCGTTCAATGTACACCCCACATCTGAAACAATATCCTGTTCCAGAAAAAGTAAAATGTGGTAAAAGAAAACTAAATCACACAGAAATGCAACAGAATCTGACAGCAAATCCTTCAAAGAACACAAAAGAAGCTAAAGCTTCATCAATGACCACATGCAAAGAAGAACCTATTAGGGAAAGTAAACCAGGTACGTCTTCAAACAAGGAACAGAAAGGCCAAAAAGTGCACTCAGATACAGAACTAGCTGGTCCATTCAAATTTTCAAATGAAACTGGTGTAAGTTGCTATGCAAATGTAGCAATGAATATTCTATTTCAATTGCCACCAATTGTTAACAATATTTAATTACACAGTACAGACCAATTGTGTTTGCAAATGTTAGTCCTGCATAGAAACGCAACAAAAAACCCTGACAACACGTACAGTGTTTACGGAATAAGACAAGAATTGGACTACTGTGCTGGAATGGTGAGATTCACTATAAACACACAAGAAGATCTAATGTACTTACTACAAGTACTGGAAAACAAAAGCATACCTATAAATGAAATCTTCCAGATTTCATACATGTGGAAAAATACATGCACTCTCTGTAGCAATGTGATACAGGAACAAATCCCAAATGAGCGATTTGTGTACATATCCATACCTAATTGTGAATCCATTCTATTTCAGCAACTTGTACAGAATGCAAACCATGGCAGATTATGTACTAGGTGCAATTCAGACAATCGTTCAAATGAGCAATTTGTGTACGTATCCATACCTAATTGTAAATCCATTCCATTTCAGCAACTTGTACAGCATGCAAACCATGGCAGATTATGTACTAGGTGCAATTCAGACAATCGCTCTACCTTACTGATACAAACACATAGTAACTACATAATACTTATTCTTCTACGTTATAATGCAGATGCTACCAAAAACAACTGCAAGCTGAGTGGATTTAATAACTAATCTGTACCTCAACATTACCAAAAAATTAAGTGAAAGACTACAAACAGTTAGAATACTACAACAGGTATCCAACTGCCCAAGAGTGTATTACAACGACACAGATAAATGAATATCACAGGTATCCAACTGCCCAAGAGTGTATTACAACGACACAGATAAATGAATATCACAGATCCTTTACCACAAATGCAGAGTTAGAATACGCCAATACGCCAACAGGTATCTAACTGTTGTTAATAATCGGCAGCAAAGCAACAAAGGTAACATTAATCAGAAAGAAGGAAACAGTCAAAGAAAAGAAAGAAATAAAAACAACTGCAAGCTGAGTGCATTCACACACGGTCAAGTGTCACTTGGAAAGAAAACCTTTACAACAATAGGTATAATCTACCATGCAGGAGCTACAACCAATGCAGGTCACTACACTGCATAAATTAAAAAGAAATGTGGATGGTTGGATGTAATGCTAGCACCATTACTGTAAAGCAGAGATTGGCAGCTAATCTTACGAATGCGTATTTAATCTTCTTAAAGGCAAAATTTAACAAATAATGTGTACTTCAACATTACCAAAAAAATGAATTGAAAGACTACGAACAGTTAGAATATGCCATCAGGTATCTAACTGCCAAAGAGTGTATTACAACGACACAGATAAATGAATATCACAGATCCGTAACCACAAATGCACAGTTAGAATACGGCAACAGGTATCTAACTGTTGTTAAAAATTGGCAGCAAGGCAACAAAGATAACATTAATCAGAAAGAAGAAGGAAACAGTCAAAGAAAAGAAAGAAATAGTGTGTAGCATAGCAAATAAAGGCTTTTCTTTAATCCAACAAGCATTTTTCCCCCCAGACCCAAGGATTTAAAAAACAAACACAGAAACTGAGCAAAATGCACAGTACACTGGTTTGTAAACTAAATATGAGGGTAAATAAAAAAGCTAAACTGTCTATTATACAGTGTAATAAGTCTTCTTAAAATGCAAACACTAACATGCGTTTTTCTTTTATCACAGAAATTGAAAAAGTATAATTCCGCCAAGTGCTAAAGTCATGTAAGACATATATGGATTCTGAACAAAGTAAACAGTAAGTATAATTACAGTCATCTCATACATATGCAAAACTACACGTCTAATCTATGGCACTAATATGCTGCAGTGGCTGTAGGCTGGCCCTAGCATCTTCCTTGTATAACCTACCACCTACACCCTACGGCCAAGCAACCAAGACGATAGGTCCTACCCGCAACCATCGCTGCATATTAAAACCATGGTGTTTGTAATCTGACTACTTATAGGTTTACTCTTGGGTGCATAGCTGCAGCCATGCACCCAAGATGCTATGACGTGCACACAATTAACGCACCACACCACACCCATGTTCACTTATAACCTCACTGCTTATGACTTCAGTCTTGGGTGCATGGTCTTTGGCCATGCACCCAAGACTCTGGGTCCTGGGAAGAACCACCACAGCATATCGCACCCATTGTGGCTTCTAACTTCACTATGTATAAAGTTGGGTTTGGGAGCATGGCCTTTAGCCATGCACCCAAAACGCTAGGCCCTCCCCACAACCACCAGAATAATGTTTCATAGTACGAGTGTACCTATACATGTGATATGTTGCAGTAGTTGTGGCCACAGGCTACAAACTTGGGTGTGAGGCCATAGATTTGTATGCAGTATATAAAATCCATAGTGGCGTACAACTGCAGTGCTTACAACTCTGTTCTCCGGTGCATGGACTTCAGCCATGCACCAAAAACTGTACGTCCTGGCCACAACTACCACACTAAATGACACCCATTGGGGCGTGTAATTACACTACGTACAAATGTACTGTTGGGTGCATGGCACCCATGACTGCTGCCCCTCCCCACAGCCACCTGAGTAATGTACCACCACACCATATCACACCCATTGTAGCTTGTAAGTACAGTACGTGCTGTTGGGTGCATGGCCTTTGGCCATGCACCCATAACTGCATGCCCTCCCCACAACCACCTGAGTGATGGGCGATACTACGGGTGTATCTATGGTATGCTACAGTGGATGAGGCCTTAGTATAGAGTCTTATTTGTTTGTCCATAGATATTGCTATGTAGGTGTGTGCAGAAGATTAGTGCTTACAAATTTGTTGTTGGGTGCATGGCATTCGGCCATGCACCCAACTCTCTACACACTCTCCAAAACCACCTGATCCATAAGCAATACTACAGGTGTATTCATTGCTGCGACATACAGCGGCGGTTGTGGCCAGGGCCTAGAGTCTTGGAAGTATGGCCTATGGCCTACGGCCATGCACCCAAGATTCTAGGCCCTGGCCACAACCAGCAGGGCATATTACATCCATGGTCGCTTATACATCATTAACACACCCATACAATGAAACATTGTAAGTGGACCATGTACTCTAGGCCCTGGTGACACCTACCAGATACATAATCGAATGTATGGCTGTGATGTATGAAAGTGATGTCCTGCAGTGCTTGTGGGCAGGGTCTACACTCTTCGGTGTGTGACCTACAGCCTTCAGCCATGCACCCAAAAGGGTACGTCCTGCCCACAACCACTGCACTATATAAAATCCATGTTGGCTTATAAAGTTATAGCTTAAAACTTTGTTGTTGGGTGCATGGCTCTTGGCCTTGCACCCAAGACTGTACACACTTCCCACAACAAGCTAATCCATAATCAATACTACAGGTGTAGCCATGGGTCTGACATGCTGCGGTGGTTGTGGCCAGGGCCTACAGTCTTGGAAGTATGGCCGTTGGCCTATGGCCTACGGCCATGCATCCAAGACTCTAGGCCCTGGCCACACCCACCGCAGCATGTCACACCCATGGCGGTGTTCGAATGAATGGCGTATGCATATGAAAAAGTAATGTAAATATGGCATGTACTCAATTTCAATGTTCACTAACAGCACGTGTGTCCTTAGAACAGTTTCAAGTTCCCTGTACACAGCACGGACTGAAATACTACCCTTATTAGACCCCTCATTCTCTGTAAGTACAAACATCCCAAACAAGGCGTCCATAGAAAGTACATCAGGAGCACCTACTGCCAGAACATAAGCAGTTTTTCACCCATCTCTTACTGTCTAAAACTACCCAAGCACTTTGACACAGCAAAATTGGTTTTGAAATAGCTTGTTGCCGCTGGTACCCGCTCCGCGGTCGGCAGATCCAAGATGTCGGCGCATCCAAACAATCTGACGCTGAACACGTCTCGCTGCAGCCAATCGGCAGAGACGTTGCGTGTCCGCGGTCATGACTCCAGCCCCTTAGCCAATCGGTGTCTTGTCCGTGGCGCGAACAAGGAAGTGTGACCGCGGAGCAGACATAGATATCACTAATTTTTTAATACCTACGTTTTAGTCATTTTAAAAAAAAGTACTACACGGAAATTACTACACCAAATTTACAAAAGCACGCTTTCAGGACCAAGCCACTCCTCCTGCTGCAAATTTTGTGAAAATTCATCCAGCGGTTTGGCCTGTAACCGTGCGCAAAGTTTTTCCTCCATTCAGTCTATGGGAAAAAACAAAGTTTTGGGACCCCCCCTGGACGAATCCTCACCAAGCTTTGCAAAAAAATTCAGAGTGGCCCATATAGTTTTTTTGCAAAGTTTGGTGAGGATTCGTCCAGGGGGAGCGAAGTTATACGCCGCTCAAAAAGTGTTCTTCTTAAGGAAACAGCAACTTAACCATAACTACACGGCCACTGCCGTGGCCATGTAATATATATATATATATATATATATATATGTGGGGTTTGGGGGATGCGTTGGGTGAGGGGTTGCGGAGGTTTCCCCCCGCATATATGTTACAATTGACCTTCACAATTCGGTCAATTGTTGTGAAAAGGTCAATTGTAATTCGAGCAATTGTAAAACAAACAATCCGTATACAACCGAATGGTGCGCTGCTAACATTTTGATGTGGTCGAAGGTGCTTTTGCAAGCAGGTCCTGAAATGCACGATAATGAATGTTCTCGCAGTCCAGTGTAATTGCGCACTGGACAGTAGTGCATGGTTTGCAAAGTTTTTATTCTAATTTTCTCTTTTATTTTCACATAGTGATTGAGGATTTGGCATAAAGATGTGAAGGCTTGTTTCCGTATGTTGCACATTGAGGTGCAGGGCCATTTGTAGACTGGACGGATTTGTTCAGTGGAATGAAGATTTTAATGTAAGTTTGATGGGGACATTTTTTTAATGAGGGTTTCTTGTGTCATAATGGCGCTGTCTACCATTTCACAGTCTCGGCCTCTACTATGTATGCCAATTGGGGTTTTCTGCTCTTGTTTATATGCCTCTTTATTGAAATATGGTTCTGTGCTGCTTGTGTGAATCCATTTACCTTCACAGAAGTTTGCAAAGGTATATATGTTGACAATAAGCATGTCTAGAAGTACTTTTTGTAGCTTACTGATTAATTTTGTTAATGGTGTCATTCTGGTTAAAATGCATATAAACAATTTTCTTTTGAGGAGCATTGCGCTGCCAATGAGAGCTTCCAGGATTAACCTTCTGCTGTAGATTTTAAGGGTCGACAGAGACTTTTATGGTGTTTTTAAAAACATTTTGAAATACTCTACGGTCGAACATTTTTTGTAAGATTCATATTTTGGAATGCTTAGCTGTGGCTACGTTAACATTGGTAGATGTAGTTAGTGCTAGCACTATTAGTAGTTTTATTCTTCTTTATACATTTGTTTTCATTTTTACTTTTTGGAAGATGGGCCATAGTCGTTTTTACTGCTAGGTGGTTCAGTTTTGTTGACTGACTGTATTAGCAGTTTGGTTTGAACATTTGCTGTAAATTCTGCTAAAGGTGGATGAGTATTTTGCATGATTTTATTTTTATCTGCTTTCTTTTTTGTTGTTTTCTAACTGGTTGCTTTTTAGTGGGCATTCTGTTCTGTCTGTTGGAGAAAAAAAGGAAAGTGTGGTTTGAAAGTTGTGGAATGTATTTGTGTGCATTGTGAAAGACAGTGTGAATATCAGGGCAGACATAAATAGGGGGCTGTGTGATTGTGCAATGGGCGGTTAGTTCTGGTTGGTAAGGCTGTACCAGTAGTTGTGTGTGTAGATTTGTGAGGGGCCTGGGTTAGTGCATAAAATAGTGTACTGTGCAGGAATAAGTAAGGACATTGAAATGTTTTCACGATAACAGTGGGAGTTATGATACTGGTGTTCAGATGATAATACAAGTTGAGGTGCAAAGTGTACATGTGAAGTAAATTATGTTGGTTTGGAAAGAATTTTGTAGGCTAGTATGCAGCTACACTGTACTGTATGAGTAACAAAAAGAATACTACTACACTAGTGCACTTTGTTGGATGTATCTAGTAGTTTTCTTCTGGTTGTTGGTTTCTAGGAGAGAGATTGTTGTCTTCTGTGGAGTTGCATAGCACTGTATGGGAATGGGGACATGGGAACACCAGCAGCATTGGAAATGGGGCCGGTGGTTCTGTGATAAGTATGCTGTACCGGGCTGGAGTTTTGAAAGTGTGGGAGTTGTTGTAGCACTATTTGTATTAGAATGGTGCACTGCAAGTCCCAGTATGCAGAGAAAAATGGAGCAGCCAAGAAGCATGTACAGATTAGAAAGGAGAATGTTGGGTAGCAAGTATGCATCTGTGGGAAAGTTAATGAAATTGCACACACTGAGTGTTTTTCAATATGTTGGAGAAATTGTTTCCATTTTGCTTCATGTATTTATTAAAATGAGTAGTTTTAAACACATTGCATTTTGTCATTTTACATTCCATGTAAATGCCATGCTTTAGTAACATAGGTGTAGTTTTCAATTTGTGTGTGCATTGTGGGAGTTTTAGTGCAGCTTTGTTAGTGGCAGAAGTGGTGTTAAAAGTGACAGAATGAAAGAAATAAAATAACAGTTTGTACATTGGAATGGGTGATATGGGCAAGCATGCATGTCTTGGTACAATATTGGAGTTTCCGACAGGATCTGGCACTTAAACATTCTGTGGAAATGTTCAGACAGTGCTGCTAAAATTGCAAATATGTGTTGTGAAAGTGTTACGAAAATATTCATTAAAAGAAAGATTTGCAACTACACAGCATTGTAATTGAGTGCCATGTGATGTGAGAAGGTGGGACAAACAAGAGGATGGTTATTGAATAGGTTAATGCAGGGTAAGTGGTAAGAACCCTGTTGACATGCATTTGTCAAAAGAGTTGGAAATGTAATTTTAAAAACATATGCATACCTGTACTATGTGTTGATAGTTGCAGATGTAGATGATTCTGGAAGTAGACATTTCGGAGAGTTTTACAGTAGTATTTGATGCAGGTGTTTAAGAATAACAGGAGACCTGTACTCTGAGTGTTCAACAGTACATCTGCAGTGTTGAACCGAGATGACAGAGTTAGATGTAGAGTTCCTGGCTGTGATTGGTAGATGGGTGTATGACTGCCCAAGGTAGCCAATGAGGATGTACTGCAAAAAGTAAAGTCAAATGAGAAGAATGGCTGCCCTGTGTAGCAGGGTCGGCGGTACTGCAGTAGTCTGCAGACAGGGCATGCCACATCCAGGTCCTTCTAGGATGCCTGGAATGGAAAGGGGACTGTGGCAATAAGCCAATCAGGTGTTTTGGATGTGCTTTATAGGAAGAAAGGGTTATAGTTTTTATTCAACATTTCTGCCAACCTTGGATAGGGGGGCGTGGCGGCTTTGTGGTGTGGTGTGCCTGGGCAAAATCTGCAAGGTGTGTTTGTACTTTGTAAAAATATGGCTGTTTTTACCACTCCAGATGCCCTTGTGGTTCACTGTGAAGGACTGTATTTGGGGTACATTAGTGCAGTGACTTTGCAGAGTGCAGTGAAATAATTGCTAAAGGCACTAATGCAGCTCTTTCCATGTGCAATGGTGATATTTTCTCATATACCACCTAGGGCACTATATACCTGCCCCAATGCTTCCTGCCCTCAAAAAAATGCAGGAAGGTGTCTTGTCAACAATGGAATACCTTCTTTTTTGTGCAGTGTTGGGATGTCATCATTTGAGAATGATAACATCAATTCTCAGGGTGTTATTCTTTTGCTGGGGATGGAATTTACTTTTCAAATATTGGAAATGCAATTTTCCTATATAATGTAAGGAATGCATTGAAGAAGTTCCTGTAAGCAAAAGAAAAAAGATAAAAAAGGTGTTTGTTTACAAGCCACTTAAGAAAAAGGTTCTTTTCAGAGCCAGCATTAAAGAGTAAATACCTTACCTTGTGTTTTATTTGTCTCCTCACCCCCTTGAATTGGATGATCTGTCTGGTGACACTGCGGTAGTCCGCAGACAGCACGTGCGTCATCCGGGGCTTTTGAGGATGCCAGGCATGTAAATGGAACTGTGGAGCCCAGGGGATTGATATGATATGATATAATCATTTTTTTACATTGCACCCGTAAACAAGTAATTGGCCAATAAGGCTTCCTGGGTGTGGTATGCAAGGAGAGAGTGTGGCAAAAGGTCTGTTTGCTGAGATGAGTGCAGATGGCTAGGGCTATGGCTGTGTCTTTTAGGATGCAGAGTGTGTGGAATGTAGGGGAATCATGAATGCTGTTGTGAAGTGGTATGGAGTGCGCGTCATGAAGTGGGTGAACTTGCTCCCATTTTGTGTCAATTTGGTCACGCTCCAACATCCAGACATTATCATTGTTCATTGTGGAGGGAACAGTTTAGGCCATGTAACTGGAATTTCACTGCAGTTTGCAACGAAGGAGACATTTGGGAAAATAGTGCACATTTTCCCGAACTCCCGAATAATGTTTTCTAGCATTGCTTCAGAGACAGATGTGGCTATGCTGCAGTTCATTTGGCCCGCAAATGGAAAAAGCGAGGCGCAATGTCAACAAGGCTGTTTGTGAATTTTTGGGAGATGTTGGCATGACGTCATTCGATAATGAAAATATTAAATTTGATATGACCAATATTTTTTGCAGAGCTGGAGTACATTTTACTGATGCTGGCAAACAGCTTTCTCTGCAAAATATTCTAAAAATGTTAAGTCACTTTTTGTATATATAGAACGCATTTTCCAGTAGGAGGAACAAAGAATGCATGGAAGGATTGTGAAAATAAATGCCTATCGTTGTGCAAGTTTAAAAGACAAGTTTAGTTCAGTAGAATGCTGTTAAGTTCAATTTAAAACTGGAAAACAACTTTCCAAAAACTAAAAATGCTCTTTTCAGAGCCACCACTTTCTCACAGGAAGGAGTGCATTGGTTTAGATACTGCTACCACCTACATTTTTAGATGTCTGCGGATTACCACGCTGTCTGCAGACTTCAGAGGCTACATAGCCTGCACCTTTTTTTTGTGTTTCTGTTTTTGAACTGTGAAAGGTGGTTCTGAAAAGAACCTTTTCTTTGGGGGGGTGTTTACATTTTTTGGGCTTTTTTTACAGGAGACACAAGGGTGGGGAGGGGAGGGAACGGAAGTGAGGTTAAAGAAGGGGCACCAACCACAGGGACGAAGGGGCAGGTGAGGAGAGGAAGATGTTGGGTGGACCTTAATTAGGTAGGGGACAGTGTTTCTCGTGCTCCCGGACTGCAGCCTCCAAAGCACTTCGAAAACTGCTCCTCCCCACAGAGCGATGTGTTACAGTGCATATAGAGCACTATCACCCTCGAAAGGTAAGGGTCAACTGCATCATGTATGGCCTGCCAGGCTTCCGCAGGGATCTTCTGCCCCACATGTGTGTCTCGTGTGGTGGCAGGAGCGGATGATGAGGATGTGACAGTGGATGTCAATCTGCTCACCCCTTTGAAAGTTAAGACCCTTCGCACTGCTGACTTGTGATTCAACCTTAGGTGTGGCCTCATGGAGGTGGTCCCATAGCTATACATACCCGGTTTTCCATGACTGAGCACAACTTTGCACTCAGTGCATCGAACCTTATCCGCACGCGCCTTAGGTACCCCCCCAAAGGTGGTGAAAAGCCTTCACACTAAAGATTCATGCTGGGAGCTGGTGACATGGATTTCTACTCGCTAATCCTCTTCCTACTCATGATTCACCTCCACGCCTGTTCCCCTCTTCAGGCCCTCCAGATGGTGGTGGTGAGGCAGCGGCAGCAGCCATGGAGGCTATTATCAAGAAGTACAAAACAAAGCAGAGATAGGCAATATCCTAATCAGCAGCAGGTGCTCACTCTTGGATGGCCAGAAACACAATGAGGAGCAGCAGCTGGTGTGTCCCTTTTAGGGGTGCTGTAAGTGGACTGTGCAACTGTCTGCAGACAGTTTGATCCACAGGTAAGGCTCAAAAAGTTTCAAAAAGTCACTAGTTCAACCAGGACATTGTCTAGGACCTCTGTAAGGGTGAAATTTCAGCTGTCAACACCCTGGATTGGCAAAACATCCAGTTTTAAACTGTCCAGGGATACAAACAGTGTCTGTGGATTCTCCTGATGCACCACGCGGCTGCGATCACATGATTACTTCCCCGGCGACCGCAGATAGGAGGGCTGTCCTGCAGACACCTATTGCATGGGACACAGTGTGCACATGCCCCTAGGTGTCCGCAGGACAGGAGTGCGGCCCCCAAACTAATTAAAAGTGTGACATGTGCGAGCGGACAGCTCCGGACAGGCACAGTGTTTGGGGTCCCAGTGCGATCAGATGCGCATGCTTCCAGATGTTCACAGGACAGGTCTGGGGCCCTCGAACCAATTAAAAGTGCAATACGACTTTGCGAACAACTCTGGACAGGCGCAATGTTCAGTGGCACACTGCGATCATATGTGCTTGCGCCCAGGTGTCCGCAAGACAGGGGAGTGCCCCTGATCTATTTTAAAGTCAGTCATGACTTTGATGACATCTCTGGACAGGTGCGGTGTCAACAGATGCACATGCGCCCAGGTGTCCACGGGACAGGGACACGGCCCCCAAACTGTTTAAAAGTGCATCATGACTTTGTGGACAAGGGCTTAAAAAACACACACACACACCAACAGTACACACATACATATTTATTAAAACAAACAAATACACTCAATTAGGAAAAGGAACAGGTAGCAGGATGGGAAACATATAGGGAAATTGGGGTTTTCTGCAGACTGTTCGTGAGGGGAAGAAGGGATTGAGGTATCATAGTAGCGTCTTTGATTGAAGGAATTTGCTGCGGATGATTGGTTGGGACAGGGGGAAGAGGCACAGGTACAAGCGGGGCAGTGGTATTGAATATTGTCTTTAACATGATTTTTAACAAATGCCATTAACTGTACAAAATTATTGTTCAATTCATCAATTTTTGCAGATAGATTTAGAAGCTCATTTTCTGCATTTGGCGTTAGGGCCACTCTGTGCCCATCTTCTTGGTCATTTAGTTGTAATTCAGAGCCACTTTCTTCACTTGCACTATGTACTGATAAAAAGAAAAACATGTTTTAGTGACATGTGAAACAATTTACATCACTTTTTATACTTTAAAAATTGTATTCTGTACCAATAAGAGTTATTTCCTTCACTCATTTCATTATGGGGACATTTTTCTTCTAACCACTCCAGGGTGCTTGCTATTTCTGTTTAAAGAAAAAAATACTGCTATTTCTTACAAGTCTTACATATACATCAAACTCTAATGTTACAGGAAGAAATATAGTGTACTTTCGACTTTTTGTAATGGTTTCTTCTGAGAAGTTTGGAATTGCTTGTGAGTGTGTACGCAAGGTTGCACTGAGGTAATACTGTTGGATGTAGAGTTCACTTCTGTGCTTGGTGCATTCCATTATGTTGTGCAACCTATGAAATTGTACTTCTGGTTTCATAAGTACAAAATTTGTATACATATTTAATTTTTGAATGTGCTTACATCTATTGTTGTTTAAAGCACATGTCTTTGTTCGTTGCAGGATATAATAATGTAAGGTGACCCCTGTGCTTTTGGGCAGTGTGAATACTGTCCGAAGTCCGCGGACAGTCGTACAGTCTACGGACCCTGTGACTATCATGCTGGGGTCTGTATGATGTAAGGGAAATGTATTTAACTGCATTTAACACCATCAACAACACATCTTACTCGATCCCCTTGCCAACAGGATACAATTCTACGGCAGTTTCCTGATTTGCTTTACCTTCTACCTCTTGGGCAGACACCAGGCAATCCAAATGAACACATTGCATACCAATCCACTCCCAGTCTCCTTTGGAGTCCCCCAAGGTGCCATCCTCTGACCAATCATGTTTAACTGTTACGTGAACCTTCTTGTCACACTCCTTAAAGATCCCAATATAGTTATCCACGGATACACGGATGATACTCTGTCGCACATGAGAGTAAAACGCCCACAGGACATGAGTCATGTCCAGGATTAACTAACCATCATTTGGTTTGGGATGTCGACTGCCCCAAACTGAACACATCCAAGATCTAATTCATCCTCAGGGGTCCCCCCTTTAAACAACAACCTGCTCCACAATGGGTCAATGATATGTGCCTAAAAGCAAGTGATATGTAGCTCTGGGGTTCAGCTAAAACCTTAGACATCACCATTGATTGCAGGCTGCCCTTCTAGAAACACAGATCCAAGAAGGCCCAAACGGCCTGGCTCCAAACTCCACCCTTTGCAAAATCAAACCCTGCATCCCTCTGCAGGCTTTCCAAACTAAAATGTGAGCACTTGTGCGCTCATGCATCGATGGGATGTTTGGAAATACGTTCTTTTAGGGCTCCTTGCTGCTCACTTATCTCCTCTAAAAGCAGTTTACCCTGCTGCAGCAGGTCTTAGTAAGGATGGATGGAAATTCTAGCAAATCACCTTATCCTATGCAAACTACATTGGCATCCTCTCCAAGCCAAAATGCGGTTCAGGACTGCCTGAATCCTACAGAAATCAGTCACAAATGGCACACCAGTGTACGTGTGAGCTGAGCTTCACATATCTAGTGGCACATGCCCCTCACTTAGAAAATCGCTCAATCGTCTCGAATCACAACTTGTCTGCAATGAGAGAACCCGCACACAATCCTTCTATTGCCTTGCACCCACCCACTGGAACTTGATCATGGTATAGACTTGTGATGCCCCCACCATTCTTTTTTCAGCTACATCTGACCAAGGACTAATCCAAATGGATGCACAGACAGCAACTCACAGTACTGTGCTACTCTCAAAAGATACTAGCCCAAATTCTGGCTATCCTGTGAGACGCTCTCCTTGCCTCGAGCTACGTCGATGCTTTAAATAATACAAAATTGTAATAAATATAATTAACATACACATTTAACTTGAAAATATGAAATGGGTGGAACATGTTATTCATAGCATTCAAAGGAACACGGCTTAAAGAAAAAAATGCCTGTAGCATACATCAGTAAGATATATGCATTTACAGCATTCCAAAAACACCAGATTACTTGCACCTCAAACCATCTACACAAATATAGTGCTCTTAAACTTTCGAAAGCAGGGATGGGGGGGGGTCTAAATGGTAGAACGATGTTAAACTCTAAGTGAAATTGGAGAGTAAAATATATGTTGTAGAGGTGGGAGACCACAGACTGGAAAGCCAAGAATGGGTTTAATCAAAATGAGAGATAATCAAAGATGTGGTGGCCTTCAAGGTAAGGGACAGCTTTTCAGACTATTATAAAATCGAACATGACAGATGACAGCAAGATCAGAAATGTGTTGTAGATTAAACTAAGGTTGTGGGAAGAGCAACAAAGATGAAGAGCAGTAGGGAGAAATAGAATTGCTCATAGGTGGCTGTTTCATGTGGAGAAGCATTATGGAAGGAAATCATTTCGGTTTGGTTTAAAATGCGTTTAAGTGGAGGGATTAAATAAAAACACGATCTTAGATTACTGTAAAGACGAGAAGGAGAGGAAAAGCTGGGAGTCATAATCCAATTCATGATGACAGAGTCACTAGGAGGTATAAAGTGATAAAAGAAGAGGGTCAAAGACAAAAAAGGAGAGGGTCAAAGACAGAGACTTGTGCGGCACTGACCTTCAGTGGAAATGGGAAGGAGGTGTTGTTTGACCTAGAAATTGTTTAGGAATGGTCATAAATTCAGGAGAACATTTCATAGAAGGCATAATTAGACACATCATGAAAACAGAGAGACAAGCATAGACTGGAGTGATCACATAGTGGGCAGGTCAGAAACTTCACTTAAGATGGGTAAGAGGTTGCAATGAAGCAGAGAGTGTTCACTTTGGGCTGTACATTTAAGAGGCTTAGAGAGAGAAGGGAAACTGAGATTGCGCACCATGAGAAGTTTTTATTTTTAAGGGTGGCAAGCATGGTAGAGAAATAATGAGAGGAAATATATGCGAGTAAGCATGGGGGTATTAATGGAATGACAGAAGACCAGGGAGGACAAAAGGGGTATAGGATGGTGCAGCATGCTATAAGAGCAAGCTAAGTTCCAACTCAATAATGGTAGTTCGAACTGGAGATTAAGGAGGAAACAGATGGTTGGTTATCGATCGACAAGGTTGAGAAGAAGGAGAAGATGTGCATAAAATGTGTATAATTTCCCAATGCTTTGCAGATAAGCCACATGTAAGCACCACTGTAAATACAATCAGACATGTTTCTTAAATGCCAATAAACAAAACCATAGCAAATAGTATTACTATTATTATTATTTCTTGTTTTTATATACAGTGTAACCTTTACCACCAAGCAAGACATGTGTGTCAAGTGTAGTTATTGCATGAAGAGGCTGGAAGGAGAAAATCTCAATAGCAAATGCCTCTTATTACAATATTATCAGTAGTAATTCAATGTAGTACTCTCTTGCTCTACTGAAGGTGGTATTCATCCACCTCCAATGCAATTAATAGACATTTCAGTTATGAAATCCACTGAAATAGATCTGTTCTTTATTGACAAAGTTGAGAACATCGAGCAAGGAATAAAGGGCACCACTAGATGCTGGTGATAAAATCCCTTTCAACCTTGCTCAAAGACACGCTAGATTGGTTTCAATTTGATTACATCAATGTTAAGGATTGGGCACAAGTTTTGTGTTAAATATCCTGCTGAACTTAACACATAACATCATTGGTTATGACCAAATGAATTCCACTTGCTTCGATGATCAACTCCAACAAAAATGAGCACAGCCAGACAATGGAGTGAGGTTGCCTCAATTTCAGACTACCTACACCTCTAATAGTGTACTACCCAATGAAGTCCTATCAGTGGATCATGCTGGGAGTAATGGAATCAAAAAAGTAGCGATTTTGGTGTGTAGTGTTTGAGGGGGAAGATGGTCTGCCATTGTCTAGAATGGAAAAACAAAGGATTAAGAACAAAAAGGCTAAAGCCGTGACTGAATCCCGGGGGGTGGTTAAAAAGTAAGGCTCAGCCAACGGAAGATGAGACAAATAAGAATCAGTCCTACTCTAAAAGAGCTAGGAAAAAAGTGGCAGGGAGAGCTAAAAGAGCAGCTAACAAAATTAGTTGGCTAATTTGCTGTAAGGAACCCAAAGGACAAATTGGGTTAGCGTGCAAATCATGAATACATAATTCTCATCAATGTGTTATGGATGCTACTGAAACATAATTTGAAACAGCAGCAGAGTTGGCAGTCTTTGCACGAGAGTCTGCTTTCACTGTTATTTTTTCCTTGGAGGTGTGTCCCAAGCCCTGCTTTTCCTACATCTGCCGATTTATAGCGTGGATCGCGGCAGCGCAGTTTGGCAGGAGAGTAGGCAGTCTTTGCAGTCCGTGCAGACTGCAAGGATGACACAGTAAAGAGCACAGGGCAACATCACGTGAAGGTAGGACTCTCTTCACTTAAGACACTGTTCACTAGTGACTTAATATTCATAACTAGGGCTGGAGGGATTGGAAGTTAAGCTAATCACATCATCTGTGAATTAACTAACTTACTGGAGACACGTGTGCCTAGAGCGTGAGTCCTTTCTGACTTCCCTGATGTCCCCAAGCCACTCACTAAGAACGGAGGAGTATTCAACCATGGACCCAGCGGGAGTTAGAGTCAGAACACGACAGAAACAATGGCTCTGTTCTGACCTAGCCAGTATCAGTAGTGAAAGACTCCTGTGTAAATCGAACATCCGAGGGAGTTGTCAAGCGGAGGGGTGCGTGCTTGGGAATAGCACTATGCACATACCCGTTGTCTCTGATTGCAGTGCGATGTCTGGACATACTATGACACAGGATGTGAAGTGTAACCACAATGACCAAACGAAAATGGTACCATATACGGTACCGACATTGGTACCAGCTGTTCAGGTACGGAGAGAAAAAACAAACTTTATGGAAGTCCAGAGACTACAAGACTTAGCAGACGTCAAAATCTTGGAAGTCGATGACATCCCTCAAACTGACAACCACAACCACATCAGTATGGAGACAGTGTCATGCTTGGTGCTGCAAATAAATGAAATAGCAATAACAGGAAACTCTACTCCCCAAAAGAACAGACATTCAGGCGAAGATGTGGAGGTAATTACCAAGATCAAAATCTTCATGGGTAGCGCCTCAGCTGCCAATCACACCCAACTCGGACCTCCGAAAACAAACAAATAATCAAGAAAGCCTTTAAACATAAGCTTGCAACTGGATAACATTATTGCCAATGAATTCAACGACGGTGATGATTCAACTTCTATTGTATTTTCAAGTCACTGACAGGTCTCACATGCTGCTACCTATGAGGAATTCGCAAATACAGCAATCAACATCACCTCCACTGGCATCTGAAGACACAGGTCTGGGAACCAGCACAGGTTGCACCTGCAGAAATAGGCATTTTCCATGAGAAGGAAAGAGTCTACAGACAAGGCGGTATCTCCTGCAGATCAGAATAGGAAAGTAGGAAAGCAGTAAACCAATCGAGTAAAAAAAAACTCTGAATGCCACAATGAGCTCAAACACACAGGAAACAGTTCAACTCCCAGAGATACCGGATAAGAAAATACAGCAACGTAATGCAGCACGAGAAGCCAGGATTCTAGAAAGACTAAGAGAGGACTCTTTCTCATGAGAGAGTGCATTTGTGAAGAATCACTGCGCTCGTCCTTCGAAAGCAGATTCAAATACAAGGATGCGAAGAAATACATATCAACACCAGCAGCTATAGATGAAATTAAAGCTAAAGGACGCTTGTTTGAGAAGAATGAGGCAATGGAACACGGAAAACTCACTGAGATTAAAGAAGCACCTGGGTGTAACAACCAGGTGGCAATTGCCATGTGACGAGCGACAATTTAGAAGCAGGTCTAAACTCACATGATGAGGCAAATCGTTCCAGTAATCACGACTCGGAATTGGGGCTATGCTCACTTACATACTTTCCGCTCAGCAACAACTCAGAGACTAGCGATAATCACCAAAACAATCTGCCACTGTATTACCAAAGCCCCCGTGGCGTCCACAAGACATGTCATCTTATAGGCCCCTATCATTAATCCATGCAGACCCCAAGATATTTGCAAAAGTACTGGCGAGCAGATTGCTGCCAAATATGCCGACTCTGGTCCACCCTGACCAGTGTGGATTTATCCCCACGAGATCTACTGCCTTATATTTACGGAGACTCTTAGGAATAATGGCACAAATAAGCCCAGATAAATATGCGGTAGCAGTCTCCCTGGATGCCGAAAAGGCCTTTGATTCGGTCTCCTGGGGTTTACCTGCTCGCACTGCTGGAGGCGTTTGGTATAGGCCCGAACTTTATAAGGTACGTAAAACTTTTATACACAGCACCAGGAGTCAGAGCTTTAACCAATCAAACGATCTCTGATTTGTTCCTATTGGGAAGGGCTACCAGACAAGGATGCCCATTTTCACCTATTGTGTTTGCTTTATCCATCATCCTGTGGCGGCGGCTATCAAACCTGCCACCAATCATGGCGGATATACATGAATTTACAGCCTATTCTGGCTACACAATAAATAATACTAAATCTGAGATATTCCCATTAACCCCTGCAACCGTGTGTCCAACAACGAAATGCAGACTCAAATGGTCAGACCAACGTATTAGGTATCTGGGCGTCTTGGTCTCTAGAGAAAGACAAACTTTATATTCTGATAATCATGACAATGCACTACAACTACTCTACACTAAATTACAACTGTGGGCCGACTTCCCATCTCCTTGCACGGTAGGGTCACAGTCCTCAAAATGGTTGTTTTCCCGAAACTGCTATATTTCTTTGTGAACATACCCATATGGCCGGGCAGGACCTTTTTCGCGAAGATCCGTTCCAGGGTGGTGTCATTTCTTTGGAACGAGACAACAGCTTGGATGGTTTGGTAAAAGATGGTCGAACCATACTGCTTAGGAGGTATTGCTGCACCTGATTTTGAGCTTTATTACTTGGTCTATCAGGCACAATTTGTGAAATACTGGTATGATACACTAGATAGATCACCTCATGCATCGATATAACAACAGAGCACACATCCTACTGACATCCGCTCTTTTATTTTTCGTGCACGACATAGAGATTCCTGTGACTTTGACCCGGTGAGCTGCACTGTCCGAGCATGGGGTACGATATGCAAAAGACCTATGATCCAGAATAACCCCTCTGGAACTTCCCTGGCATCCCTCCAACATTTGATGTAAATCTTCAACAAACATGGGATCCACACAAGGAAATTAAAACATGTTCACTGGCGGGAAATTTGTAATCATTGAGGACTTTACTGATGTGGTGGGAGGGGGTCCACTCAAGGTGCTCCAATACTACCAAATGAGATCTGCACTCAATGAACCCCCT